>NC_059135.1:53838761-55189594 GCF_020740605.2 Lemur catta | reverse complement strand
ATATCTTTTTTATGAATAAGAGTCTATTTAACTTTAGTAGCTTTTCCAAATTACAGGTTTAGGAAAATAAGATGTGCCCTTAGAGTCTGAGTCTAGTAATTTAGTCTCATAAAGGGCTGTGTTTATTATTATTTACAATAGTTTGTAAAATGTCTACTATGAACTCCAATGTTTTTATTAGTGGCTTAATTTTTCTAACTAGAGTCCATTTTATATCAGATGATATTTTATATTAATAAAGTATGCTTTTCTTTTTTAAAATTATATCATCTAGGCCTTACACAAAATCAGATTAACCATTCACAGAGCTCGCACGCAGACACACACACACACACACACACACACACACACACATGCACACTCATTTTAAAGTCACGAAATTTAACTACACTAACATCATTATTTAAAGCAATGTAAAATAACATGTATTGCAGCATGTATTTAACTGAGCTTTTGTCCACTGGAAAATCTGAGAAGAAACAAAATGGGTGTCCATTCCTAATTCCTAAAGTGAATATCCTTCCCTTTGGACCTTTCTGTGTTGTGGGACAGGAGGAGAGAGATAAAGATGAAAATAACAAGGAATAAGAACACACAGGGCTGAGATGAAAGAAAGTTTGCCATCCACCTGCCAGATGGGAAAATCCTTACAGTTCATGAGCATCTGAATTGCCCAAGATTTTTTACAGAGAGACTTAAGTTATCCATAGAAGATCAATTGCCTGAGTCTCTGATTCACAAAATCTCTAAGACCACCTAATGTTATTTTACAAAATGTATGAATACATACATCTCCATTTTTACTTTATAATCTGAGCTACAGAAAATCTACTGCATTATCATCCGGGCCTCATTACCTCTTTGTTAATTAGCCAACATTTGTAAAGTGCTTTGAAGATGAAAAGCATCCTATAAGTGCTAAGAATTATTAAATAATATGAAAGGAAAATTATAAAATAGATACATTGTTAACATTAATTTGTATTTTATCTTTTCTTATTATCTTCTCCCCAGCATTTGACATTTAGGGCTTTACTACATATAAAGGCTAAGGGAGCTGCCGTGTCTATTATAGCTGTGACTCAGTATTTCAGCTTACTCCCATGTCTATTATAGCTGTGACTCAGTATTTCAACTTACTCCAAGTTAATACTTGCCAAAAAATGAGTTCTCAAGCAAAAAAATTAACTGTCCAGAAAGAACCCCACTTATACTGGTTAAAGTGTTAACTAGTTGGACAAACAATTCACTGTCCCCCCCTTTTAACACATACACAGTTAAAAGGAAAAGTATATTAATTCAGAAGCAATTAATAAGCATTTCTCTTTGTGCAAAACAATGCAACATACACTGATGAATACTAAGATCAGCCAAACCATTTGGTGTGAAACATATGATTCTACTCTGCACCCACTGTATGGTTGAAGGTCCTGCCGCTGAGTAGCTTAGGACAGTATATTATGTAGTATTGACTGTTCCCTACATTTTGCTGTCATCAAAGTGAGTTAAACAAACTTTTCTGAAGCTGTACTTCTACTCCCTGTCAGCTCACCTCCTCCTTCCCCCAATCCTAAACGGACAGGACAGACAGGCAAACTTGCTTTAGAAAATCTTTGGCAGCCTGCCAGGGGCTGACACAAGGAAGAAAAAGCTATAGTAAAATATTCTTAAAATACATGTATCATGAAAGCCTTCAGTAAAACAGGAAATAATAGATCAAGTACATTCAAAGTATTTGCAAACTGTTTAATTGGGTAAGGGCAAGTCAAACTCTTCTGATCACAGCCACATCCTTATTGTAAAGCCCACTTCAGTGATACTAAAGTTAATCCCAAGTCCTGTTACAGGAAACGCATCCTTATTAAAGTAACATTAAGTGCTCCTTTTTTATTGATCTTTCCCTTCAGCTTAATGATAGAAACTTACTGATGTTTTAATAATAACCTCACAAGCTTTATCTCATTTTACTTTGCCTTGGTACTAAAAGATGCAGTGGAAACTAACTTAGCATAAACATTTTGCAGATGTCTTTAAAGGCCAGGGGGAGGTGGGAAAAAAAGATTCAATTGAGCTGTGTGTTAACAAAGATGGCTGAAAAACTAAAAGATAAAAGGGAGGCTCCAGTGTGAACATCAAAGAATTGTTAATGACAAGAAATACCATTAGGGTTAGCATCTCTTTTGTTTCAACCCTTTCACACCTGCAGTGTGTGGTGAGTGAAGCCTTTGTTCCAAAATCTGAATTACCTCCATTAGCATTTATAGAAAAATGGCTGCAAAACAACAGAAACATACTTTTGGTTCTCCCCTTTTGCTTGAAAAGTCAGAAATTAGTTAGGTATCTGTGGATTTCTTTCTAGTTACTGGATGCAACTATGGAGATTATAGAGGTGGAAGGTAATGGGCTGCAAATGAGTTTGGTTGCATTGTGAGAATAGCTTTGTAACTGAAAAAGAGAGTAATATAAGCAACATGGAGCAGCTCACATAAGAAGCTCAGACATTAGCAATAGCAAAATCAGAGCGTGAAATTCAGATTAGCCCTCCCCAGGCTGTGAGAGGAAGGGGGTATTGCAAGACTTGGCATGGCTAAAGGTGTAACCTGTTTTATTTGGCCCCTGAAAAATTTTAACAGATGGTGGGACCAGCTGTCTTTTTCAGCCATTTAATAAACTCTTCGGTGGTAACAGTTTGGAAAGTGGGGGTTTTTCGTTTTAGGCCAGAGGAGAAAATAAAGAAATCTGTCCCAAATTGCCTTTGCCAAGTGGTGAAGCCTAGAAACATTATGAAAAGTTAAAGGGAAAAAAAATCTAATCGACTATACTATTGTCATTATATTTTTTAAGGGAGCAGCAACAACAAAAAAAATACCTCTCTGTCAAATTGGGTGATTACCTAATGACAAAATGTATTAATGTTTTATATATCTGGGATTTTAATTTTGGTCTTTCAAAAAGAGATGCCTGGTTATCCTGTTTAATGCTCATTGACAAATTAACAGCACTTTAGGACAACTATCCAAAGCATTACAAAGCATTTGCTAGAAGTTGGCATTCATAGAAGGTAAATTCTTTGTCATAATGAATAAAGGGGTGACTTTTATTCAGTTTCCATAATTGGTCTAAAATGGCAAACAACCCTCCTAATCATGTCATGTCGATTACAGAGCCCAGCTCCAGACCTCAGGAAATGGGAAAAAATTCTCACGTTAATTTATTTTCAGAACAGGATCTGAGAGATTTTACAATTTTGTAAAATTGGCATTGTTTTTTCCACCAATAAGATGGCAACTCTCAATTATGGCAGAAAGAGTTTACTTAAAAAGATTCTCCCTGATATCTATAAATACAATTCTTTTTGCAAACGCTCATGATTCCTGGCGGAGCAACAGCCTCTTCATTTGACAAAGCTTTGTTCTGTCCACAGGCCTAAACACTAGATCTATATTGTCCCAAGTAAATTGCAGCAGTAAAATGTAAACTCTTTTTAAGTTAAGAGAGATGTTTTGACACCTTTTTGGATACCTAAAGCATATGCAGCATTCACGGTATCTAGTAAATCTCTTTGCTTAGCTTTCAGCTTGCTTCCTTTCCGGATTGCTAGTGATGTTTGCCTTCTTAAACACTTAGCAAAGTGTAGGTGGTTGAGAAAGGAAAAACAAATAATTCTACCTGGAGTAAGGCATATAGTCACCAAGCTAGTTACCAAAATTAACAGAATCCCATTTCTAATCTGCCAATTACCGTGATTTGTGAATTGCCTTAGACAAATTACAGTTCTTCCTTTAGGGGGTACTTTCTCTAGTCTGTATCAGCAGACTCCCATTCATTCAACACATCCTTAAAGAGCCCCTTCTATGCTCCAACCACTGGGCCAGGAGCTGTATGAAAGTGACCAAGACAAACAAGATCCCTGCTCTCTTGGAGCTGATACAGCTTCCTGTCTTCACTGTACGAGGAGGGAGAGAAAGGCTATGAACACAAAGGCCTTCATAGCAGAATGTTCAGGCTCCATCTACGTACTTTTAAAACTATCTAAATGACGCAGCTGAATTTGACTATTAAATGTAGGGGAAGGGAATTTGCCCTCCACCTTCAGGAAGAGCAGTGGAAACAATTGCAAGTTCATCTAGCAATCCCTAGCAAAGCGTCTGGCTTTTCAGTGTAACTTTTTCGTTTTCCAGCCACTGATTTCAGACGGATGTCACAAGCCTCTCACTAAAGTATAATTATCTAGAAATTATACGTATCTAGAAATTACAAGTATTTTCCTTACATATTACAAAGTGCTTTACTACATTTTGGGAATAAATAGTTTCAAGTGGGAAAAACGAAAGATAAAGAGCCTTACTTTATGGAAATAAAAGCATTAACACCATCTGAAAACTAGCTTGACCTTGTGACTGGAAGGCGGATACTTTCAACTACTTCTAGTCCCTACCTCCAAACTTTTAACACCTTTATTTCCTGTGAACCATTTACAGGTACCAAAGTCAATTTAAATACTGACAGTAACTCTGTCGGATTTTCAAGAATGCAGAAATGTAATTCACCTTGAAAACAAGAGAAAAATGAAGAAATTCATGTGAAATCCAACTAAATCTGTATTGGGAAATTCATTTGTTTCTTAGAGTGTTATACTCGTATTTTTCTTTCAATATCATCAAATCAACAGGTCATCTGGGATTAGTGAACATGGAATTTTGGACTACTTGCCAACTTTAATGTTTTCAGGTCAACAAAGTTAGGATCCCTGTCTGTCTGCGAGGCATCTGCCCCAGACGTTGCAGCCTTGGCCAAGGACTTAGACACCCACACACAGGACACTCTGCTGCGGCTGTCCGTGCCACCTTCACAGATGCCAGGTGTGTCCCCAGCAGTGGCCATGGACCACCAGAGTAGCCCATGGAAAAAGGCACCAAAAACAGCAACTCCTAAGAATAATCTCAGTGACACCTAAGTAGCAGTTCTTCTGATAGACTAAGCCCACATATTTATGCTGGTTCCTTAATGCCCTTCATAAATAAATGCTGCATTTGACATCAATTTTTTTTTAACTAAAAACTCTCTAGCCAAGACAAAGCAATATTTTACACGAATGAAAAGCAGGAATGATGAAATTATGAAGCCCATTAAAAAGTGATAAATAAATACAGACCTGTAAATTTCCTGAAGATTGTTGAGAAATGTCATTACTTTCAGAATTCTCCAAATATCCAGGAAACTGACAGAAGAAAAATAGTGCAAGAACCCTTTATATTAGGCATTTTCTAATAGGATAAATTCTTTTCTTAAATTGTATAATCAGTAACAGTTAAATTGTTAACATTTAAAGGAATGATTTAACAACTTAGTTAACAAAATACTAGTATATGTGAAAATTAAATTATTTCCAATTTCAAAGCTGTAATTGATATAATTACAAACATTCAAAAAGGACTGAGTACTGGACAAAATAATTCTCAATTTCATGGATATTGTTTAAAACATATTTATTGAACACTTGCTGTGTACCAGATACTGTTTATCTGGCACAAAGAACCTTAAAAAATTCTGAAGGTGACAGGGAAGAAAAAAAAGAAGAAAACAAGGAGGAGGAAAAATAAAGAAGGAAAGAGGATATTTACTACTCTATATTAAAATACACTATAAAATTACAAAAAAAAAAGAGTATTTTGCTGGCACCAAAATAGAGAAACAGAACAAGAAAGATACAACATAAACACAAGTATATCTAAATATTTCTTATGATACAGGTGAAATTTCAAATCAGTCAAGAAATGACTCAATAAATGGTGCTAGAAAAATTAAATTTTTGGAAAAAATAAAGTTCATCCTTGTCAAGAACTGTGAGAGCCTCAGGCTTTTTACCTACCTGCAAACCACCAAGTTAGCCTGTCATAGTTTCATGGATGTTGGCAGAAGGCACAAGATTCCTGCGTCAGGGACAACCTGTAGTAGCAGTAGCCCGGAGGTCAGCATTTGCACCAGTTCCCTGAGCTTCTAATCCCGGGGGTGATGTGAAAAGGGACAGATGCTACCTGCAGGCAGTGGAGGGGGTTATAGGAGAGGAACCGCAAGTTTAAGGAGCTAGATTCTTTTGTAATGGGCAGTAAGCCTACCCAATCTTTGCCCTTAATGGAGGTATTATTTTTATTAAACGCACAAGCTACCAACCTGCCTTCTGCTCCTAGCGGGACACTATCTCTATTTTCCAAGGCTGTTCGCTATACCAACATCCCTGAAAAGACAGTTGAGGGCAAAGGCAGTGCCTTTGCTCACAAGACATGCAGCAATACCAGGAGAGACTCATGGAAAATTGTCTCCCAGCAGTCATTAACTGTGTGCTTTATTTTAAAAGAATTCTAGATAAAGAAAGAGCTCAATGTAAAAAAGAAAAGAGCAAGAATAAGAAGAAACCATAAAAAGTGAGGAGAAAATACATATGAATGCTCCATACTTTTCAGATAGGGAGACCTTTCTAAACATAATATCAAAGACAGCTTAAAGGAAGAAGAAGAATATGTTTTACTACATAGAAATCTAAAACCTCATCATGTCAAAGACACTGTAAAATAAATTAAATGGCACTGGGGAAATGGAGAGTTACTGTTTAATGTGTACTGAGTTTCAGTTTGGGAGGATGAAAAAGTTTTAGAAATAGATAGTGGTGATGGTTGCCCAACAATGTTGATGTATTTAATGCCACTGAACTGTACACTTAAAAATGTTTGAATGGTAAATTTTATGTTATGCATATTTTACAATAAAAATATTTTTAAATATGAAGTTGCAAATGTAAGCTGGAAATAAAATGGTTGCACATATGATAAAGGCTAATATCTTTACTATTTTTTCATTTAACAATATGTATTGACTGCTATGATATGCTAAGAATGCAATGGAAATCAAGATGTTATGATCTTGCCTTCAAGGATAATAATGAGCTTCTATAAACTACTTAAAAAAAGAAAAACATCCCAATAAAGAAATGAAGAAAAGAGGCATGCACAGGCAGTTCACAAAAGAATACAAATTGATACATATGAAAAAGTATTCAAACTTACTAGTAATAAAATAGAATTTATAAACAAAATACCACTTTTACTTTCAGAACAGCAATTTTTTTCTTAAAGTGCTTAGTGTTAGTAAGGATACTGGGAAATGGGTATTCCTAAACTCTGCTAGTGGGAGTATAAATTGACATGAACTTCACCTGCAACCTAAGTATATATATCAGAAACCTTAAAACCGCACTTACTCCATGCCCAGCTATTCCCCTGATAGGAAGGCATCCCAGGAGAATGGTCTGAGATATGTACAGAGTTGTTCTTTGTAGCATGATATATAATAGCAAAAAAAAAAAAAAAAAACCCACTGGAAACAATTTAAATATTCAAAATTAGAGCAATAATTAGTTAGGGGGCAGCTACACACTAGAATAACATAAAATCTTTAAAATGGCTCAAAAAGGTGGAAAAATAAGTCTGGCTATTAAAAGGGCACAAAATGACACTATTTTCAATGTTCACAAAGGCCTGTGTAGCCATGAAAAACATTAGAAAGACTTATATGAGAAGGTTGAAAATGTTTCTTTTTCTGCATTGAGTGTTTAATAGTAGTTGTCAGGAAAGAAATGTTTAAGGGAAGAAAGTAGCTGGCTCTTTTCACTTCATTCAATTTATATTATTTATATTTGAAGAACCCTAAGTACAATTTAGTCTATTCTCTGATGCAGAATGCTTTTCTGTGTAATCTTTTTAACATTGTCCAATTCTGTTTTAAATCTTTGTTTCCCATTAAAAGGTTCTGGGAATGGACTCTCCATCAGTCATCTAGAGGAAAGGCCTTACGAACTATATAATTAAGATAATGACTAAATTATGGCACATTATTATAGTGGATCATTGCACAACTATTAGAAATTACAACTTTGTTAATTATATAGAAATATGGGGAAATATTTATGATAAAATTAAGTGACAGATTGGAAGGATGTATGTGTGACGTACATTATGGTTGCAATGATACAGTAACATGTAAGGAGGCCTTGGAGGTAATAGATACAAAGACAAGTGCAGATGTGCCAGGAGGTGAAATGATGGATAATCAGGTTGAAGTTTACTTTTATGTTCTCATTTGAACTTTCAATAAATACAAAAAAGGGCTGTGTGAGACTCAGAAATGGATTCATGTGAGAGAGAAGGTACAGGATTCAGACCAGGACAGACCGGGCCTGCCTGCACCTCTGTGGGTCACCACAGCCTCGGCCTTGCCAGCTCAAGAACTCAGTTTAATCTGTGCGTCAAGGGACCTTCTGCCTCTGGGGGGCTGATAAATATAATCTAATGGTTTTCAGAATGTTGTAAGTCAAGAGCCTTTTTTTCTCATGAAGTCTCACGAAAGTCCTTTAGGCAAGTAGAAGCCCCTGCCTAATCTTCCAGAAGAGAGATTTATAAAACAAACAGCAATTTACTGTCAATAGGAAAATCCAAGCAAACTCTAAGATCAAGTAAGATGACCATGTAGGAAGGAGGAAGTCAACAGAGAAGCTGGATGTACATTTCTCAAAGTGCTTGGTGAGAACCCCCTGCATTACAGCCACGCAGGCCAAGCATGTGCTCGCAGAGCTCCGGACTCCACTCCAAGCTTACTGATCCCAGTCTCCAAGGGTGGGGCCCAGGCGTCTGCACTGAGGCACACTCTTCAATGCAGAGGGAAACGGTGGCCTGGTGCACCAGCCCCATCAACTGCCCACCTAGAAGGCAGAACTGTTTGTGTCAGGCCAGCAGAACACCGTCTTCTCATGACTGACAAATGCTTCATCCTTCAAGATTGTTTCCGATATTTTGCCTCTGTCACCATGATCATCTGGCCTTACAACATTGTCTCATGGCAGACAAAACACGGCTAATTAGAATATTGCTTATCCTGCACTAGTCACCTGTTCAGATGGGAGTTTGGAGAAACAGCAGTCTCATCAGTCATATTTGCAAATCATTTCTGGGGGTAGTCTGAGAGATTTCCAAAGATGCAACAATTTCATACATACTGATGTTATTTCAATTTCAGAGGGAAATATTTTCTTACTGTGTTCCTAATTTGGGGTATACACTCTACTTAGGTTCTGATAATCTCTATGTATTAATAAAAACAAATACTTTAAAATTGAGCTCCTAATAGAAAACAAGGACAAGATAATTCAAAACTCCTTTCCTTCCCCAAAATCTCTTTTTCTTAAGTGAAATAAAAAACTTCTAAAGAAAAGGTAATGTCCGTGGTACTGATTTATTTCATTTCTGACAGCAGAATTCAGGACCTAAAACTTTGCATTAATTACATTATTCTTTTGATAATAAAAGAGATGCATCTGATTCTTTGAAACAGTTGTGGCCAGATGGAAGTATAATGTGAATATGACAATATCTATGAGAGTTGCTGGACTGACTGCTCTGGGGACCAGAACTTGAGATCTCTCTGTGAAACAGAGCATAAGCAACAACAGTGAAGGTTTTCTCTCTGGTTGCCCAATCTCTGTCACTGAGCCTCCGCCTTGTCCTGCTGGGGCTACCAGCTCCAGGTGGAAGAGCAATTTGGTCTCCCCTCGACTTAATCCTCGCCTGTCTGTGGAGACCTCACTGAGGGTGCCAATTGTAAGGATGGCTCTTGGTTTCAAACACCTGTCCACCAGGAACTGCACTTACACCCCCAACTTCCCTTCATGCAGCCACAAGACAGACATCAGATGGTGGCAACTTCTGGTCCCTCCTGAGCAGATCGGTGCCATGGCGTCCGACAGCTTTCTGCTACAGCTTCGCTATTTTCCGGATATTTATCAGAGTGTGGAATTTTAAATGTGGACTGAAATAGCGAGCAAAAGCTTCTTCGGGAAGCCTTGCCAGAAATCATAAGCAACATGACTACACTTTCCTTTTGATGCTTACAACATTGCTTTATTCTCATCGTATTATTTGTGTTTTTAAAATTTGACATTAACTTTGTGTGTTATTCTAAGCCCTTTCCGTGTATGAATTGTTTTGATCTTCACAACCCCATAGGGTAGGTGGTGTTATTATCTCCATTTGACACATGAGAGCATGAAGCACATGAGGCACAGAGAGGTTAGGTGAAGTGTCCAGGGTCACAAAGTAGTAAGAGGTCGGGCGGGAGCCAGGCAGTCTAGCTCCGGCATCCGTGCCTGTGGATTATACCAATTGCTTCCCACAGTTTGCAGGTAAGCTCAGGTACTGAGAGGTTACCTAATTCACCCCATGTCACACAGCTTGAACTTGCCCCTTCTAACTTGAAGTCCTAACTTGCATTGTTCTTACAGCCTTCATGATGTTTGTGTCAGTGTCCTTCTGTGTCCTCTGGTCCCCTGGGGTTTAACTCCAGGTGCTCACCGTGTGAATCTGACAGCCTTGAAACTCCCAGCAGGAGCAAGTCAGCCACTAACTCACAGCCCTGCTCTCTGCCCAGGCTTCCCTAGCCTCCACCACCCTAAATGAGGACCTCCTCAGGGAACTACGTGGGGACTAAATCCTTTCCTGCCACACACGCCTACAGGACCCTTGGATCATTCATTTGTTGATTCATTCAATGTATATTTAATGAGAACCTACTGACAAGCACCGTGCTAAGTACCAGAGACACAATGCGAACCAGATGCACAGGGCCTGCCTCCGAGGAGCCACAGTGCACGTACGGACAGAGGCAGTTCTAACATCCAGGAGAGCGTGTTGTAAGAGGGACGGGTAAGCTAGGGTGTTGCAGTGCGCAGCAAACAGGCAAAAACCAGTAGAAGGTTCTCAAGAGGAAGCGCCTGCCACCCTCAGACCCCACGTGCAGAGCTCCACAGCAGGACACGGACACACAGCTCATTAAGGCTTGTGTGTAGGACCTGAGGTGATGCATTCGAACAGCCATTGAGGAGTCATAAGCCCAGAACTGACATGACCTAAGTTTGGTTTCCTCACAATTATAATAAGCACTAGCATTTATTGAGCTACGTTCTAAGCCTCTATATGTATTTGATTCATTGTATGCGCACAACAATACTACGAATTAGTGTTATTACCTCATTGTATAGATGAGCTACTGCATCCTCAGGAAGTTAAGCCATAGAGTGGTGGAGCCAGGGTTTGAGCCCAGGCAGTCTGACCCCAGCACCCTGCTCGTATTTACTCTGATCTACTCCTGCGACAAGCACAATGTCACACAGGGGATTTAATAAGTGGGAGATTTAGTAGCCACTTTTTCACTTTCCCCCTAGTCCAAGGATTCTTAGCCCTGCTTTTCACTGGAATCACCTGGGAAGCTTTTTAAAAATGAAGAAATGAAAACGTGTCTTCATGTCCAAACACAAATGTGTTTATAGCAGCTTTATTTGTAATAGCCCCAAATTGGAAACACTCAAAATGCCCTTCAGTAAGGCGAATGGATCAACCGTAGCATCTCCATCCGATGGAATACTACTCAGCAGTGAAAAGGAACAAACAGTCGATGCACAACAACCTGAATGGGCATTACGTTGAGTGAAAAAAGTCAATTTCAAAAGGTCACATGCTGTAAAATTCCATTTATATGATATTCTCACATTAGAGAGATGAACCAGATTAGTGGTTGCCAGAGGTTAGAGGCGGTGGGATGTGGGGAGTAGATGTGACTGTAAAAGGGTAGCAGCACGGAGTCTTGCAGTCAGGGAGGATTTCTGTATCTTGATTGCAGTGGTGGTTACACAAGCCCACACACATGATAAAATGGCACAGAACTATACACACACGGTACCAATGCCAGTTTTCTGGTTTGAATATTATACTATAGATACATAAGATGTAAGCATTGGGGGAGCCTGAACAAAGGGTACATGGGACATCCCTGCACTATGTTTTGCAACTTTCTGTGAATCTCTTTTTCAAAATAAAAGCTAAAAAAAAAAAAAAAAAAGCCAGTGCCTAGGCCTCACAGATTCTGATTTAATTAGTCTGTGTGGGGCCTGGGTACCATGTTTGAAAAGCTCGGGAAATGATTCTCACCTGTGGCTAGAGTTAGGCTGCTCCCAGCCAGCAATGGGAATCCGAAGGTTGGAGGCACTCTTTTGGGTTGAGATGTTGTCTTCAAGAGACTGTGATAGAAGGTCTGTAAGAGGAAGCTTATGAGGTTTGCTCGCTGTCACCTGGCAAAGGACAGGTCCCTGAGAGGCCAGGACACCAGACACATCCTTATTACTTAAGGGGTGGAAAGGAAGGCTGTCCTAAGACAGGAGGAACGATGAGCAAGCAGCAGCATAGATTCCCAATTTGCTTATTTGTCCAGCTCCCTGCTCGTGGTGCCTCCGAAAGAGTGAGCCCAGATGCCCACGGATGGATGCCAGGTCCTGCATTAAGACTATTTCCCCTCCTGGAAGCCCCAGTGGCCAGGTCTAGTTTCAGGGCCTTGTTGATTTTATCTTGTATCATGGCCTCGTAGAAACGATGGCTGAGTCCCAGATGGCCAGCACTGATTTACCGTGTGATAAACTGTCTCCGGAACAGGACTGACACAGAAAGGTGCCAAGCGTGTTTTTACCACCTTGCACCAGTGTACACTAACATTTTCAAAGGAGTTATTAGATTGGTATTGATTAAGAGCAGGTCAAGAAATCAACCACTTCTGCTTGGCAGCTGGCAGCCCAGATTTCTGCGGGACGTCTCCAAAAGCTCCAAAAGGGTTTCAAATCAAGGACAGAAGTAGATACTGGGTGTCTGGGCCCCCCCAGTTTCCCTGGGCCCCGCTAGTGAGATGGGAGCCACGTGTGCCCCAAGTTAGCACAGCGGCCACCCACGGAGGCTCCGGGCAGCTGTGGAGCCAGCCCTGGAGTGCATTTTCTGGTAGCTGCATCTGGGTAAGTGGCAGACTTCCTGGTGGCCTCTTTTTCTTTTTTTATAGCCTCTTGGCTGTCAGTGTGCAGAGATGTTCCGGCAGCTGGGGACCTGCCTTGGGGCGGATTTTAGGTCGGAGTCCTGAGGAGTGACTTTGTTCTCTTAAACACCATTGTCTTCTGAGTCACTTATTACTGTGAATAATTTGCTAATTTTGGCCATAGAAACAAGTTCTTAGACAATCTCCAGTAATGTGTCTTTTTGTGTGGATCAGGGGAGTATTTTCCTGCCTCCTCATTGTTTGATATGGAAATGAGCCTGAATAGCTTTCTAGCCAGCCGGGAGTTGAACATGGGAGAGAAAGAAAATTGTGCCCACCATAAAGGTGGCTTCTGCTCTCTTCTGCAAGTCTTTGAAGAATTGGTTCTTAGAAAACAAAGTCTCTCAAAATAAATGAACATCAAATTAGAGTTCCCATGGGGGTGCATGAGTACGTTCTGGGTGTCTATTAAACATACATATTATGTAATGTGTTGCCCGATACTGCTATTTATGAATCACCTGACAAGCTTTCTTGTTAAAGAAATTAACTGAATTAAGAAGGTAACATCATCATAAATCACGCAAATCTATGGATTCACAGTCACATTGTCTGGCCAAGGCAGATCTACTGCCAAATACCCAGGCCCACAGCACCTGCAGACAAATGAGGCTGAGACCAGGCAAAAGTGCACATGTGCCCTTGATCTGGGCATCCCCTTCACTCTCTCCTGCATTAATACAGGGCCTCCCTGCTCCACAATCCCTGCAACCCACCTGTCTGCTCAGTCTCTGCTGCCAAACAAAGCTTCTGATAAAATCACTTACACTTGTTGAAGGGTTGGTTGATTATACTTTAATGGGCCACAGTATCAATCAATCTGTTACTTCAATAGGCATTTGCAATTTAAAGCTTCTCCTTCCAAAGCCTTAAAGCTGTTGTCCTATTTTCAGGTATTTCAAGCAACAGTGGACAGGTGGCAAACACTAAAGAACACCATGATTTTTTATTAAGCTTAGCTTATCGTAGGAGATGGTCCCAAAGTAAATTTGATTTAGCTGCTCTAGTGAAGAGGTGTTTTTTATCCACTAGCACCTTTTAAAGCCTGGGTCTTCCACCATCACCAAATTCCCATCTGACCCCTCTCCTTCCTCCCACCTCCCTTCCCCCAGTTCACTGCCCCTCCCCATGTCAGTCTTCCCTCTCCCCCTCCCCCCCTCCCCCCTAGGCCCTACCCCCTTCCTTGCTCTGCCCCACATTCCCAGATGCATATTTCCTTGTCTAGCACAACCGAGGCTATTTTTGCCTTCTACCTAATGCTATTTTAAACCTTGTAATCTTTCCTTTAGGATTTCCTGTAATGCAGCCCCTCTTCTCCCATAGTGGAAAGAGTGCTGCTGTTGAATGTCCTAAGAGCCTGGCTTCTGGCCAGACTCCTACACTAACCTGCTAGGTGGCCTCTATCAGTCACTTAAGGTCTCTGGCCCTCGGCTCCCACATCTGCAAAATTTTATGATCCTGTATACCTTCAGGAGCAAGGTTTCTTTAAAAAAAAAAAAGTGTCAATACTTCAGCCTTAAAAAAGAAGGAAATCTTGACACATGCTTCAACACAGAGGAAGCTTGAGGACACTATGCTAAGTGAAATAACACACACAAAAGGACAAATCTGTGTGACTCCACTTATACAAGGTATCTGGAGTAGTCACATTCATAGAAACAGAAAGTACAGTGGTGGTTGCCAAGGGCTGGAGTTTCATTTGTCAGATGAACAAATTCCCGATATTGGTTACGTGACAATGTGGATATACTGAACACGGCTGAATTGGTTAAGATATGGTTAAGATGGTAAATTTTGTTTTATCACAATTTAAAAAAAAAAACTTCTCAAACTTCATGTATATTTTTTAAAAGTGTTATTACTGTGTTGTTGGAATCCAGAAAAAAAAAACAACAGGCAATAAATGTGTCCCTTATTTCACTGGTGAAGAAAATGAGGCCCAGAGCGGCTGGAGCCTGCGTGCGTGCACAGGGGCCGGGGCTTCCTACTATCCTGCAATCAAACTAGGAGAGGCAAGGAATGTGGTGGTGCCCTGTACTGCTTTTAGAAGAAAATGGTGTTAACTCTTCTCATGATGCCAAGAGAACAGAGCAATATATATTTTTGTCTACTTGTGTCTACTATTTTTGCCTAATTATTAATTAGGTTAGTAGAGAACAAATACACAGGTATTTTATATAGTTCTCCCTTTTAGATTTAAATGAAGACATCACATTCTTAAGTCGTTGAGGTCTGAAGAGTGATATTACCATTATAGCAAATGATGTGGAAAGTTATTAAAACCTTCTCCTGTTCCTGGGATGGGAGTTCAGGGCATCACTCACTTGGCAGAGGCTCCCTGGTAAAGAATAACAAAGCAGGCAGCGGGCATGTGCCCATGAAAGGGGCAGTGACTAGCCTGCCTTGGGCCGCACTGAGATGCCCCCAGCTGGGGTTTTGCTTTGCCTCAGTTCCAAAGGCATTTACCAAAAGTGCTTTATAATAAGGCACGTTTATTTCTAAAATATCAAGAAAAAGTAATGCCATCTGCATCTTAAAAACTCATCCTAACTAAATAAGCAAATGTTGTGGTTGAAATAATAATTATTCTAAAACGACAGCTAAGTTAGGAGAATGGCCCAAAGGTATTCAAAAAACACTGAATGTAAAACCAAAGAGCAATGCCCTAATTTTCAGCATCTATTCCAGAAACAGGTAGATAAATTCCCATTTATTATTGTCAGATGAAAGTAATTGAGTAACTGAAAAGGGGCTTCTGGTTACACAGTCCAGGTTTTATATTTAAAATAGAAGGTTTAGACTGAGTAAATATTAACTTCAGAAATGTCCCAGGTTTAATAGGAGTTCACGCAATGGTTATGAGTGAAGGGAAACGATAACAATAAACACTGTTAACATGAACACACAGTGTCATATATAAACATCGTCAAAGCTTATCTCTTTATGGGGCTTGTAGAAGGCTATGTTTATGAACACAGGGCATCTAGAGCATGCCTAATAGCTGTGCTTTATTGTACATGTGAAAGCTTAGACGGTTAACTTTAAAATATTCTTTTTCTCTCTACATACACACACACACACACACACACACATACACACACATACACGATGAAGATGTAGTTTTGTCACATAGTATATAATTTAGGGTTCAGTTTGTTGTGCTTTATTTGTATGAACTTAATGATTTATGGATTGTTAATAACCTTTTCTTAAAGTGAATGAATGTCATCAGTCTGATAATTAGTTGTTCCCATCTCCTCCTTGGTCAGAGGAGCAACAGTGAGAAGGAAATTCCTCCTTGGCTAGAGTTGGCAGGTAGATTAAGACATCATGAGGACTAGGCAAAGAACTGGCATAATTTGAGACAAAACAAACACACACACACACACACACACACACACACACGCCAAAATAATTAAATCCCTAAACTAGCTATCGGAGAGACTAGAAAAGGCAACACTGCAATGCCCCTCTCAAAAGACCCTCCTCCCAAATAATTTGTGATTTGAGAAATAGCTTTCCTGGAAGAGTACATGTTGTTGAAGATAACTGATTTTTGTTGTTTGTTGAATATATTACTAGAAAGGATCCTAAGAAATCATTTAACCGAAACTCCTTGGTACAGAGATTCATTGTTACTTCCTTGAAACTCAGTGTTTAGCACTTTAAATTTAAATAGCCATCTGTGGCTACTGGCCACCATATTGATCATCACAGTTTTAGATGATGTGAGATTTGAGCTAGGTTGAAGGAAAGCTAGGTAGAAATTTGATAAATATCGAAAATGAAAATTCCAAGCAAAGGCCAGAGTTTGTGAAAGTGTGGAGGTAGGACAGCATCAGCCATGGCCAAATGAAGACCTAGTATCTCGTAAGATTGGAATAAAAGGTGAGTACTGGGTAAAAGAGAAAGATAAGGTAGTAAGATTCAACACTATGCAGCATATTGAATGCAAGCCTGAAGAATATACAATTAATTCCATGTTCACTGTTTCTGAGCAAGGAAAAGGTTTTTTAAGGAAGGAAAAATATGAGCTGCTTGGTGTTTTAGAAAGATAATCATCAAATAATCTGCAGTATGGATTTGAGGGCTGCTTTGATTCCCTATTGCTATATAACAAACCACCCTATGCTTACTGGAGTAAAACAACAGCCATTTCATTGTGGTCATGGATTTTCTGGGTCAAGAATTTGGACAGAGCACAGAGAGGATGGCTCATCCCTGCTCCATGATGTCTGGCTAGGGTGGGTCCCAGCTAGGGTGACCCACAGGGCTGAAGTCTGGACTCACCTGAAGGCTTCTTCACTCACATGTTGGCTCTGGGCTGAGATGACTTAAAAGGCTAGGTTCTGCTAGGAATGTTGACCAGGGCACCTGTCTGGCTTTTCAGAGCTGGGTTCCAAGAGAGAGTGTTCCAGGCAGAGCATCTGGAGGATGAGAATTCCAAGAGAACCATATGGAAGTCACTTGGCCTTTACTGGCTTTGCCTCAGAAATCACCTCTGCTGTATTCTGTTGGTTATAAGTGAGTCACTACAGCCAGCTAGATTGTGGGATGAGAGATATTGTCATGATCATCTGTGGAAAATACAGTCTGCCATAAGGACCATGAAATGGGAGTTGAGAGATAATGAAGATTTCAACCAGGAAAATGGAAGTAGGAAAACAAACAACACGTGAGAATTGGACAACAGCATGGAAGCAGAACTAGCTAGAACTAGTAGTGATGAAAGTGGAGAATGAAGCAGGAGGAAGCTCAGATGAGTTTGAATTTCAACCAATTTAAAAACACCAATCAGAAATCTTGGGAAGACAAGTTGATTTGAAAAGTGGGAAGAGGAGGTATGTTTACTTGGGATATATTTATTCTAAAGATTGAGTGGAACATTCCTGAGGATATATCAAGAGGGTAGTTAGTAATTCAGGGCTGGATCTATAAAGAAAGGTCAAGGTTAAAGCTGGAGACAGATTTGAGTCAAGAGAGATGGAGATGGTCAAGGGACTGCATATGGTAAGGACTCAACTGTTGGGTGAACATAGCTGGGACCTGACTGTCTGAAACATAATTAGTGTTTGCAATGAGAAGAAAGAGCATATTGGTTCTCAGACAATTCCTTAAAGGAGAGGTAACAGTCTAGGAATGGAGTCCAGGAATTAAAGCAAAGAATATGTGTAATCAGAAAATGTAGCAGATATTTGGATTGGCTCATTCAGTGGGTATTCCAATCTTTTTCTAGGCCAGAAAGCTAAAAACTATATTTCCCAGACTCTCTTGGAGCTACAGTTCCAGACATATGATTTAGACCATACAAATCAGATGCAGCATACTAAATCTGGAAGGCAGAAGTTAACAATTGTGAGGCAGGAACTTTGCTTTAGCTATTCCCACTAGTGAATGCAGTGGAGGTACCTTTGTTTTTTCTATGGCACCTGTAACAGAGGTCCTAAGTCCCAGCCCTATATTCATAGTTGTCAAAAGACAAGATATAGATCATGGTAGATGTGGCATGATTCTGGGCAGGTGTCACCATGGCTTCCGAGTGGGCAGGCAGCTTTCTGATTCCAAACCCCCAATCCTGGCAGGACAGCAGCTCCCTTGTAAACCCAGGTCTGTGATGTGGCTTTGAGAGTCATCCCTGAAAGCTCAGCAGAGACTCTTTCTTCAGCCCTCCAGTCACTCTGTAAGACATTGATACCTTGTAAGAAGTCCCTTTTTGCTTAAAGTAGATAGAATGGATTCTGTTCACTGCAAATGAACCCTGACTGATACAATAAGGAAGACACACAAGGGGATCCTGGCATAGATCTTAGAGCTTCTTGTAGTAGCCACCTAGGAGAACCTTATAAAAATAACAAATGAGAAAGATTTCAGGGAGCAGCCATGAAAAGACTAGAGAAAGAGAAGAGAGCAAATGGAAAGGAGAATTGGCGCTGGGACCCTGAAAAGAGGACCTAAGACTGAGTGATTCTGCAGGGGAAGGTGCAGAGTAAAGAGGACAGTTCCAACCTGAAACTAGACCATGATACCAGACCCCATATAAAAAGGATGTTGCTTCCTCAAGGCAAGGCTCATACCAGTCCTAGAGGAAGTAGAAATGACCTTTTAAATGGAAATGGGGGACAGAGACTGGTGTTTATGACAGTCTGTCCCCAGCTGTACTCCTAAAGATATTAGACTAATATTTACCTATATCCTCAAAATTGGTACCTTAAAACTTTCAAGGTGAATAGCTGATTCTGTGAGAAAAGAGTAATCTAGAAGAGAAAGAAAAGATCATGGATCTGGACTACACCCCTTGAGGGCAAGGGGTGTATTTCTCCTTGGGTAAAACCAGACAGCAAACATTTCACGTGGGACTAACATTTTCACCACGAGGCAAATAATAAACAACCAGTAATGTAGCCAGTATATTTTGTCCTTGACTTTGGATTTAATAGTGTCACTGCAGACCCATATACACATTTAATTGTTTTTCCAATAATAGAGATTTGTATTCACCCAGGGAGGCACTCTATTTGATGGTTAAAAGGTTGCCTTCTGGAGTAACAGTACCTGAATTCAATTCCAAGAACAAGATGTGGGATCTCAGGTAAAATTCCCATCTATAAAATAGGGTCAGTGAGAGGATTCAGTGAGATCCCACACTGCTGTGATTGGCAGCAGCATCACAGCCCTCCAGCCACACAGCCATATAAGCACACTGAGTGTGCACAGACAGGACGCAAGCTGTGACCACCCAACAGAACACTGCCAACAACCCATGGCCTCACCAGCACTCCTTTCTCCAGCCTGTTAGCCAGCCCTGCCTGCTCTACCCCAGGGTGCTAGACTTAGAGGGGTGGAAATGGAGAGTCCAGACTTTATTTGCATTTCTTGATATGCAGAGAAAATGTTTTTCATTCAGTCTTTACTAGGCTTGCATCCAAAGTAATTTTCCTATCTACTAATGCATGGTTTTATTTTATTGCCATACCCAGATCAAATTTCAAGAATTTTATATGTGTAAAATTATTGCTTAGCTTAAAAGAAAGATTTATCATGTTCATCTCTCTTCAGGGAATAGATGCCACTGCAAATAGGACATGGAGAAACTTTCAATACTCACATTCTCTATCAGCATTAGAAAAATGATGTCTATGTGACTTAGTTCCTTCACTGTGCTCTGTGATCTCAGGAAGCCACCTCACTTCTTTGGACCCCAGTCTCTTCATCAGTCAAAGATAACTGCCAGGGCCCTCCCAGCCCTCAATATCCTCCCTGTGGTCCTGGTACTGTGACAAGGCTCCCTGCAACCTCCTCCCTCAGGACTGGATTATAAACCCCTGAGGGTAGGGCGCCTCTTCTTTACCTCTGGGGTCCTCTACAGCACCTGGCCCGGTGCCAGTGCCCACCTGGGCATGCCTCCAGGTGCACTCCATAAAGATTTAATTACTTGTGCCTGGAAAGAAAGATAGGAGACAAAGCCACAGAGTGGTACTTTGAGCTTCTGCAGGCTCTTTCTGTGACCTCAGTCCATGGATTTCCCTGTGCCTTTATTTCTTCTCACATCAAGTGGTACTTGACACAGGGTCATTCTGAAACATGAATATTAATGATGAAACTAAATAGGAAATTATATGCTCAATCAAGGAAGTTTGGCACTATCTTTTCCTAACAAATGTCTTTTGGAAGAGGGCTTGTCTGTACGTAAAGAGCATCCGTATCCATAGCAGTGCAGTTGAAAGCAATTTCCCATGCCTAAGAGAAGCATGTTTACTGGAGGACCTCCTTCCCTTGGGAGGCAGGAGGCACCCCAGGGCTCCTCCCCCTGCCCCATATCACAGCCCCACAGCAGGACATTAATGCCACCCCTCTCCTTACCTTCTTGTCTGAAGGAATCCGAATGGCAGCAGGGTGGAGGAGCAGGCAGGCCTCACGGGAGTGAGGCTACAATGTGATCAAGTGAAGTGTCCAGGACAAGGCTCGCAGGAGCAGGTGTAACCATCCTGATCTGTGACCATTTCCTGTGTGTCCTCCCCTTTCACTCTCAGCAGTGACTGTGCCTTTCACTTTCAAATAAGTAAGAAGCTTCCCCTTGAGTTTTGTCTCACGTCCCTCAGGTCAGAAGGTATCTCCTGCGGTTATACTTGCTTCACACCAGCCTAGGAAAAAGAGGTTCCTCTGGCCTTGCTCAGTCTCCCACCTCTACTTTCTTTGTTTCCTCTTGCCTCTAACTCTTTTCCTCCGGCCACTTTAATGTCTCCTCTTCCTCTATTCGTCTTCTATTTGTGGTTTCCCTCCGAATCTGTTGCAGCTTTTCTCTACCTGCCTGATGTCCACACGCTGCTACAAGCTCACTTGTTCAGCCGTCCCTAGTTACCGAATGTTCACGAGTCCTTCTCTCCAGCACTATCACAATGCCCACTCCCCACATTTCCAGCCTTCTGCAGGCATTTCCCCAGGAGCAGCCAACCCAGATCTCAGATTTAACAGCCCAAACTGAAGCCAATACTTTACATAACTTCAGTCTCCCTTCCTTATTCTCCCACTGTTGTCAGCAACTAAGCTGTTCCTGCTGCCTGACAGGCTAAAAACCTTACAGTCCTTTTGATTTTTTTAAACAGCTTTATTGAGATATAATCACATATCATATCATACAAGTCATCCATTTAAAATGTACAATTCAATGTTTTTTTAGTATATTCAGAGAGTTGTGCAACCATCAGCACAATCCGTTTGAGAACATTTTCGCCCCCACCAAAAAGCCTGTACCCATTAGCAGTCATTCCCTATTCCCCAAGCCCCAGTCCCTGGCACTCACTAGTGTACTTTCTCTCTCTGGATTTTCCATTCTAGATATTTCATATAAATGGAAACATACAATATTCAATCTTTGGTGACTGGCTTCCTTCCCTTGGCATAATGTTTTCAAGGTTCATCCATATTGTAGCATGTATCAGTACTTCATTCCTTTTTATGACTGAATAATATTCCATTGCATGGATGTATCATATTTTATCCATTTGATCCATTTATCAGTTGGTGGACATTTAGGTTTCCAACTTTTGGCTATGAATAGTGCTGCTATGAACATTCAGGAACAAATTTTTGTGTGGATGTCTGTTTTCAATTCTCTTTGGTATATACCTAGGAGTAGAAGTATAATTCCATGTTTAGCCTTTTGAGGAACTGCCAAATTGTTTTCCAAAGAGACTGTACCATTTTACATTCCTGCGAGCAATGTATGAGGGCTCCAATTTCTCCATATCCATACTAACACTTGTTATTATCTTTTTCATAATCTAGTCATCCTAGGGGGTATGCAGTGGTTTCTTACTGTAGTTTTGATTTGCATTTCAGTGATAGCTAATGCTGTTGGGCATCTTTTCATGTGTTTATTGGTCATTTGTACATCTTCCCTGGAGAAATGTCTATTCAAATTCTTTGCCCATTTTTAAATTTGGTTAGTTGTCTTTTTATTGTTGAGTTACTAGAGTTCCCTTATTAAATACATAATTTACAAATTCTCTCTCCTATTCTGTAGGTTGTCTTTTCACTTTCTTATGGTGTCCATTAAAGCATAAAAGTTTTAAATTAGGTGAAGTTCAATTTATTTTTTCTTTTGTCACTTGTGCTTTTGGTGTCATCTCTAAGAAGGCTTTCCCTAACCCAAGTTTATGAAGATTTACTCTTTTGTTTTCTTCTAAGAGCTTTTAATTCTTACTTTTAAGTCTATGATCAATTTCAAGTTAATTTTTGTGTATGTTGTAAGGAAAGGATCCGATTTCATTCTTTCACATGCACATATCCAGTTGTCCCAGCACCATTTGTTCAAGAGGGGTCCTTTTGAGTTTTCCCTTCATTTTATCTCTTAGTCCAACCTGTCACCAAATTTTGCTCTTTTACCCTTTAAAATGCTGAGTCACCCTTGGAAACTACTACCAGTTTCCAATCAAAGCCTTCACCATCTCACACCTAGACAAGTGCATGAGCATCTATCCTTCCAGGCGCTCTACAAGCCAACCCTCCTAGGGAAAAAGTTTTCAGAATTGGAATTCTGCTATTCACCTACTCAGGAGCGATCCCTGCTATACTGTATATAGCATGTGGGCAAACTCCTCTCCCTGACTTCTCTAACCTGGCCCTACCTTGTCTACATCTTTGTTCAACTTCTCTCTGAAGGGGAGTTCTCTTTCTTCTGTTGTACCTTCCCTCCTTCACCTTCTTTCTTTGTACCACGTTAAAATTCTGTAGGCCCTTAAAGGCTCCTCCAAACCCCACCTCCTTAACAAAGTCTCAGTTAACTACTCCAGCCCTCACCAGTCCTCCTCCTCCCTCAGTTCCTACTGCATTTGTGTGTTCTGTATGCAGATGACACTGGCACACACAATTCCACTCTACCACCCACCACCAGTGAGCATTTATGGAGCATCTACTGATGTCTACCCCATAGTGCAAGCATGATGCATATCATGCAAATGCTGTTTCCTCTTGCCATCAAATTAGGGAGTAACATCGGATGAGATTTAAAAAAAAAAAAAAAAAGCCCTCCTAGTACTACATCCATTCTATACTGATTCAATTTGGAAGTTTAAGCTTAAAATTAACTTAAGACTTCCAGTTGAGGGAACTTTCCCATTTCTTTGGGAAGTAAACTTTCTACAAGAAAACTTGGTCACCAAGCCAGGTTTCCAGCATTATAATTGCCTGTTACTAAATACTCCCCTGAGGTGAAGTGCCCCCTATTTCAGATAGGCTTTAGGGCATCTGTGATTTGGTCTGAAGCTTAAACTGGGAGATTGCTCCAAATCCTCAAAGTTAACTTAGAGAGTATCAGATTGCATACTCCCACCACCACCATAAAAAAAAAAATCTTTCAAATTGAAGAGGCAAAGTTTGATCCCTTCCTTGTTGAGAGCTGAGAACAATAGCAGCTTTCTGCTCTAACACAACTTCAAAAAGCTGCTGAGTGACTGCTCTGAGAATACTTGGTTGTAGATGACTCAAGAAATGTATGGGCAACCTCCTGCGACTCAGTGCCCCATTAGTACGAGGAAAATTCTGCCCTCACCCCTCCTAGCACCTTTAATAACGCAACGGCCGGTACTGTATTAACAAGGCAGATGCGGGCAATTGGAAGGTCGAGCCTTCTTGGCAGGGAGGGGGCGAGATCTGGCCAGTTAAGCAACATCCTGCTATAAAAGGCCAATGAATTAAGAATTTGTTGAAATGACCTAAATAATGTATAGATTTTTAAAAGAATCAACTGGAGAGGGGTGAATGTCTGTTTGGATTTATGCCAGGGGCGTCCTTCCCCCGTTGCTTCAAGAAAATGCCCGAGGCGAGATACCAGGCTTGGGCTGGAAGTAGCGACCCCCAGAGTTGATCTCGCAGAGATCCCAGAGCGCGCAGAGCAGGGCTGCCCCGCCAAGTGCCGCCGCGGGGTCACCTACCCGCCTCTTCTCGCAGGCTCACTGAGTCTGCGCTTGCCGCCCGCCTGCGAAGAAACCGCGATGCAAACTTCCCAGCCTCGGAACCCCGCTGCTTGGAGAGCTGCTAGGAGAAAGGCTCCTCAGTGCCAGCCGCCGCCGGGAGACAAGTATTCAAGCTCCCCGCCCCCCGCCTCGGTTAAAGTTTGCTCCACATTCGCTGCTCGCACCCCGCCCCCATCTCCGCCCCCAGGCGGGAGGACCACATTGGAGTTCTTGGGTCCACTGTGCACAAACACACCCACCCCCAAAAGAAAGCCCATTAAATCTTCCCTCCTGTGAACTCGCACCCCAGCGGATACTTCTTTGAACTGACCCCCGCCCCGCAGCCCCCGCGCCGTCTGGGGCGCGCCCGGCCCTCCCGGGCTTGCTCCCTCCCTCCCGGCTGCGCACTTCTGCAGCGTGCTTGGTCTTTGATGTCTCTTTACATTATGGCAGAGCAGCCACACGCTCTTCCCCGGCGCGAGGCTTTGTGTAATGGAACTGACATTTGGCCTTGATACCTGTATCTCTTGGTGATTGCAACAAATTTCTAAAATAAATATTGTACTTTGATCTCCTCGCATTGCATTTTTAATGGACGTTCCTAACATTAGTTCGTTAGGAAGTTTTTCAGGAGCTAGGACGGCGAAGGGAGGGAGGCTAAACAGCAGTTCGGCAAAGTCTCTCTCCAAACTTCTGCTGGGCCTGGGTGGGCCGGAATCCCGAATCCCGGGTGACTTTCACAAATGGAGATGAAGCCAAAAGCAGCGACTTCCAACACGCGGGAGACTCCTACTGTGTGTTCCGCATTGTCCTAAATACTTTGCATATATTAACTCTTTTAAGCCTACAAACATTCTACAAGGGGAACACTATTATAAATAACTCCCATTCTCCAAATGGGGAAACCGAGGCACAAAGAGGCTGAGTCACTTGCTTGCTAAGGTCACCGACTAGAAAATGGCAAGGCAGAAAAAAATCCGGCTTCAGAGTCCAAGCTCTTAACTATCAAGACATTACTCTCTTTCGCCCTGCTGGCCACTGATGGTGGTTTAACTGGCTCGTGGGGACATCCTGGAGAAAAAGTTAACTCCTGTAGCTTTGGGGATGTGAAATGGCTCTTCCTGCCTTTTTGTAAAATAACTATTAGATTGGCAAAAGAGGATGCCTTCCATCCTACTTAGCCCAGTCCAGCCCGCCTCCCGGGGAAAGAGGGTTTGAAGAGCTCAAAGGAGCGGGAGAGGAAACAAACGCTAAGGAACCAGACCTGCTTCGAGGGGACGGGCCTATGTCGGCGCAAGGGGCTACCTGGCCTCTAACTTGCATCCGGGAAAGGGCTCCCTTGGTCTCAGGCTTTATCTGGTACTCGACCCCTGGATGGGGCGTGGGAAAAGGAGCAGGTCTGCCAGGCCTCAGATCAAACCACTAAGCCCTCTCCCCTTCCTCGCTCCCAGAGCACCCCGACCTCATCTTGAGGAGGTGCCAGATCCGGTCGGCCCAGTTGCGTGGTCACTGCTCGCCGTTCCAGAAGTGACACATCGCTGGGGAGAATTGGGTGCGTGCGAGTGCGGGATGTGTGAGGGATGCATAGTGTTTGGGCCGCGTGCTGCCCTTTCGTCTTCAGTAAGATGTTCCCAGTTCGCGGGCGCGCGCTGGGCGTGGGAGACTGTGGGCCTGGCGGCATAGTGTCCCGACCCCTGAAAGAACTGCGAAGGGCACCGTTATACAGGTGCCAGCCTCCAAATCCGCTGGAGTTAGGCTAACTTCGGTCACCGCATCGAGAGGTGGGCCACCAGTCCCGCCCTCTCAGGTCAACCCTGGGCGCGGTGTGGACCCCAGGAGGATGACGCGCCGAAAGGCCGGGCGCGAGCTGGTCTCTCAGAGAGAGGAGACCATGCCCGCCGGGAGTCCGGACCAGGAGCCGGGTAGGCCGAGCTCTGGCGGCCCACTGCGCTGCGCGGTCACGTGAGCCGGGGCCGAGGTACCCCAGTGCGGTGGGGGCCCCGCCGCGCCCCGCCGCCTCTCCCTCCTTCCCGGCCCCCCGCGCTCCTGGGGGGAGCGACGCGGGTGTCCGAAGCGCCGCAGGAGGATGCGCCCTGCGCCCTGGGCTGGGAGGAGGCAGGCGGCCGGGGTACCCTCCTCGGCCGGAGGTGGGCGGCCACGGAGGGTTTGGGACTAACCCAGACCCTGGCGAGCGCTTCCCTGCCCAGGGCGAGGCACGCCCGCGCCTGGTGAAGAACTTTTTCTTTCCAAAGGAGACGGGAACAAGTTTGTATTGATTTTTCTGTCCCCCCAGGGGCCTCCAGCGTATGATTTGTGGTTTGTTGAACCACCACACACACACACACACAAAAGGCTTCCTCTACCGCACCTTACTTTTTTTAAGTAGTTCCCTGGTAGGTCTGTCCGGCCGGCGAGAGCGCGCACTCACTTGGCGGGGCTTAGGGGAGAAACTACAGCTTCGCGGGGAGCTTTCGGTGGCGCCTAATAGCGGTCAGTCGCCTGCCCGGCCCTCGGCGTCCACAGCTGCCTGCCTGGGAGAAAAGGGCGGCATAGCACAATTTCTCCCCCCGGATGCATATCATGGGTTGCTCCCGGTGTCCTGCCAAGCTCAGCTTTGGGGGTAAGCGCGGTGCGAGGGTTTTTCCCAGGTTTCCTCTTGCAAAAGTTATGGCCTGAGGAAAACTTCCAGATCTGCAGCAGGAACGTCACAAGAGAGCCCCAGTCGCTTGTCAGGCGGGCGGCCCGGGAGCGTGCGCGCCACCCACCGCCTCCCTGGGCGGCCACCCGGCCCCGCCCCGGGTCACAGCCCTACCCTGGGCTCCACCGTGACGGGCGGGGGGACACGCGACCCTCCGGGTGCGGTCGGCCCCACGCCCCGCCACGGGAACGCGCTCGGGTCCAGGTGTACGCGGCCGGGGGTTTGTGTTGTGAGAGTGCGGGGTGTGTAAATACGGGGGAGAGTTCCCTCAGCCCCGTCTCAAAGTCCAGCGCCTGGAAGCCGAAGGCAGATTTTTCTAGAGATAACAAAGACACTTTGTCACTTTGGGCGCTGCCTCAGTGCAAATCTTTAATTGCAAGTGTGTGTGTGGTGGGGGGGGATCGAGTGTCTCTAGCAACCCAAGCGCGGGGTCTCCAGGCGGCAAGGCCCCCTTTGATCAGGAAAATCCAATTATTTGTGTATATACATTTCCCACATAGTGATTACTTCATTAATTGTCCCGCCTTTATCTCCTCCCTTCCCATCCCCCCTAATAATCAGTTCTTTTATCCAGACCAACAAACACACCATAGGAGCTTTGTGGATTCAAAGGATTTGCTTTCGCTTCTGAAAGAGCCGCTATTCTTTGATGATTGGGTAGCGGCAAACTTCAAAGCCATAAATCTTCCCTCTGACTGGCTGGCGGCCCAGCAAAGTCCTTATCAAATTCTTGGAGGTGATCCTGAAGCGCTCAGACCGCGCGCGGGGCGAGCGAGCGGGGCGCGGCGAGGGGCGCGGGCGGGGAGGGCCCCGGCGTGCAGAGCGGGCGCCGGGGAGGCACGCTGGGCGGCCGTGCGTCCTCGCCTTCGGGTGTCCATGCCTCGGCGGCGGCGCCCCGCTCCGCAGCGAGCGGCCTGCAAGCCGTAGCCATGGCCGCTGTGGCCGTCCTCCGGAACGACTCGCTGCAGGCCTTCCTCCAGGTCAGGGCCGGGCCCGGAGGGGGCGGGGAAAGGTGGGAAGTGCCGAGTCCGGATCTTTCTCGGTACTCTGTGCGCCTTGAATCTCAAAGGGAACCCCACCGGCGGGTGCAGCTGGAGCCAGACCTAGGAGTGCCCGCGCCAACTTCACACCTAATCTGGTGTCAAGAGTGTGGCCTTTGGGGGAGGGACTCGTGGATCCGGGGGTTCGGAGGTGCGCGGCTGGCAGAGAACTGGGCCGGAGCTCATCCTGCTGGGCCCTCCTGCTGATTTCAGCCTGGGGCGGGCCGGGGAGGAGCGCAAGGGTGGCGGGGACTAGAGAGCTTAAAAGATGAGAGGGAGGATGGATGGGCAGTCGGGCTGTGGGTGTTTCCAGACTCCTAACTGACCGCGGAGCTGGGAGCGGCCCGTCGGATCCCTCCTGCTCCCACTTTGCGCCCGCTTCCTCTAAGGCTGGATGGCGTCTCAGTGCACCAAGTAGTTTAGCAAGAAGCGCTCGCGTGCCCCACGTTCAGGTCGCGCAGGCACCAAAAGTTTCCCGGGACCGGTGGGTGCGCGCTTGTGACGCGGTGGCGGGGCAGGGTCCGCGGGGCGGAGGAGGAGCAGCCGTATAATAGCCGGCGCGGGGGCGGCGGGCGGGCCCGGAGTCCGCGCTTGGAGCGTTAACCTTTTGTCTCTTCTCCGCCCTCCCTCGCCGCCGCCTTTGCAGGACCGCACCCCCAGCGCCTCCCCGGACCTGGGCAAGCACTCGCCTCTGGCGCTGCTGGCCGCCACCTGTAGCCGAATCGGCCAGCCCGGCGCGGCGGCGCCCCCGGACTTCCTGCAGGTGCCCTACGACCCCGCGCTGGGCTCGCCCTCCAGGCTTTTCCACCCGTGGACTGCCGACATGCCCGCACACTCGCCGGGCGCGCTGCCGCCCCCGCACCCCAGCCTGGGGCTGACGCCGCAGAAAACGCACCTGCAGCCGGCCTTCGGGGCTGCGCACGAGCTGCCGCTCACACCCCCAGCCGACCCCTCCTACCCTTACGAGTTCTCGCCAGTCAAGATGCTGCCCTCGAGCATGGCGGCTCTGCCCGCCAGCTGCGCGCCCGCCTACGTGCCCTACGCGGCGCAGGCCGCGCTGCCTCCCGGCTACTCCAACCTGCTGCCCCCGCCGCCGCCGCCGCCCCCGCCGCCCACCTGCCACCAGCTGTCCCCCAACCCGGCCCCCGACGACCTCCCGTGGTGGAGCATCCCGCAGGCGGGTGCTGGGCCGGGGGCCCCCGGAATTCCGGGGGGCGGCCTTTCCGGCGCCTGTGCAGGGGGGCCCCACGCGCCCCGTTTCCCTGCCTCAGCGGCTGCCGCCGCCGCCGCCGCCGCCGCCGCCCTGCAACGGGGCCTGGTGTTGGGCCCGTCGGACTTTGCGCAGTACCAGAGCCAGATCGCTGCGTTGCTGCAGACCAAGGCCCCCCTGGCGGCCACGGCCAGGAGGTGCCGCCGCTGCCGCTGCCCCAACTGCCAGGCGGCGGGCGGCGCCCCCGAGGCGGAGCCAGGCAAGAAGAAACAGCATGTGTGCCACGTGCCGGGCTGCGGCAAGGTGTACGGCAAGACGTCGCACCTGAAGGCGCACCTGCGCTGGCACACGGGCGAGCGGCCCTTCGTGTGCAACTGGCTCTTCTGCGGCAAGAGCTTCACGCGCTCGGACGAGCTGCAGCGGCACCTGCGGACTCATACCGGCGAGAAGCGCTTCGCATGCCCAGAGTGCGGCAAGCGCTTCATGCGCAGCGACCACCTAGCCAAGCACGTCAAGACGCACCAGAATAAGAAGCTCAAAGTTGCTGAGGCTGGGGTTAAGCGGGAGGATCCGCGGGACCTGTGAGCCCAGCCGGGTGTCCTTGAGGCCACTCCTGCCTCGGACCCCCTTCCCAGCACTTCTGTGGGAGATCCCGGGGGTCCTTCGAGCAGCTGGCAGGGGGGAGACTCGGCAGACGGCCTGTCCGCTGCCCCCCTCCCAAAGTGGAGCCAGGCTCCCATTTTCCTCGGTCCTCGGACACAGGGACCTGGTTCCCAGGAGTAGCGGGGGACGGAGGGTTGGAAGCTGGGGCCATTTGGGTCACGGCCCGGAGCCCTGCTTTACGCCAGGGCGGTTCCAAACTCTGAACCATTCCCGCCGTCTGGGAGACCGACAGTTTGGGGGCACCACCCTGGGCGGGCCTTGTATATAGGAAGCGCTGCTGAATTAAAACGGAAGGACCTCGGGAGATTTGAAATCGTGCTCGGGTTTTGATTTGGGCATTGTACAGGTTATTTAATAGCTTTGTTAAAGAATAATAATATTAATAAAAATGTTACCTTTGTCCTCAGCTCCATGCAGAGCTACAGCATGATATGTCTCTGTAAAGTGATCAGCAGTTGCAGCGTGAAAATAAATACGTTAACTCCGAGTCATCTCGGGAAGACCCCGCTGAGCCGGTCTCATTTGATCTTTTCTTCTGCGAGGCTTTGCTAAGCGGTCAGGTTTCACCGGGAATTTGGTGGTTCCTAAAGGCTGCCTGTGTCGGAGGGTTCTTTGGTTTGGAAGGCCCTGGGCAAGTGTGTTGGGTGCACGGTTGGGAGAAGGAAGACCACCTCAGTTTTGTGGTAAAGAGGCTAGGGCGAGATTTTTCAGTCACAACTTGAGTTTCTCATACGGCCTTAGGACTTAACCCGAGAATGCAGGGTTACAAGTTCGATACCTGCTGCTTCTACTTTTTATCAGGCGAATTCCCTGTGGCTTTCCATTTGTTGGTACTCTCAGGACAGGTCACACGCGGGCGGAGCTTTCTCCTCCCAGCCGGCTGTGCTGGTGTCTGGAGAGTATTAGAGACTCGAGAATCTCTTCACAAGTGAGACTTTAGAGAGGTGCGGAGAAACGGGCGACTTCTGTTCAGTTTAATCTTTGTCTCAGGGAAGGGGGAAGATAGCTTCCCAGGCATCACTTCTGTGTTTCAGCACCGTCCTGATATACAGTGTTGTTTTGCTTGTTTTCTCGTTTTGCTGTGGAGACCTTTACAAGTCTTGTTCCACAGTAACCACCCAGGGATTTCTGGTTAGGCCAGGAAATTTAGTTCCATTTTGTATCTCAGAATTTTATTTTTTTAATCACCGAATTAGACTAAGATTTTCTCAGAAAGGAGCCAGGAATACTCACAGCTTGGAAATGTGGAAAAGGATTTTTAAATCCAGGTTTCTCGATTTTCTCTAAAAGTTGAAATTGTAAAGTTTACAAGTGTTTTTTCAAATATCTCCACTAACTCCTTGATGTTTTCTAATATTTGAGTTTTTAAACCTGAAACTGAAACCTGAATCATCAGTTAAATCGTCTTTTTAGGATTAGCAAAGAAGTGTATGTTAATTGATCGAATTTGACAGTTTACAAACTGCTGTTATCTTACTTTTGTTAGAAGTCAAACTGAAGTGTCAGTTCTTACAAGCTATGAGGGTTGTTCTTGAGACTTACTGTAGTAAGTAAAACACACACATCAACATAATTGGGATGAAAATTATTTTTATACTCCTAAAAAATACCATTTTTGCCCTGTCATTTGGGACAATGTAGAAAATGAATGATTTGTTGTGGATATATGCCCTAGAACCAGTTACTCTCAGAGATTTTGGACTGTTTAATGACAAATTAGAAAGCAAATCTTCATGATTCTTTACCTGGGAAAAGCAGTTTGGGTTAGTTAAACGTTCAAGGGTGTGGCAGTTTTGTGAGCAACAGTAATAAAGTTGCTAGACAGTAACGTTAATATACACCTAAATGTGTAATCTTAATCAAAGTCATTAGATCTAAATCATGAGATTAAGATGACATATTTAGATGTATAAATCAATGTGAAAAGTTACAGAAACTCTTACATATCCATTAAGAGTTTCAGAAACTCTCAGATCTGAACCATGCCCAGGAATCAACTTCAGAGTCAAAAAGTTTTTTGGCGGTTGATGGGTAAAGAGGAATGCTTGTTACAGAGTGGAAAGACCAAGGGTTTTGGACTCAAAATTTGACATAGTTCTCTCATATGAAAGAATGCCCTTGGTAGAAGAAAAAAATGGCGATTATTGACAGCTACAATCCAAACCGATGAGGTGTTGAAGAATAAAGTTTCCTTACAACTACAACTTTGTGGTTGTTCAGAGAGAAAAATAGGTAAAATGTACAAAATTTAATACCTAGACAAATGAGGTGTTGCAGTTTCCTTGTAATTATAACTGTGGTTGTTAAGAGAAAAACTAGATAAAATGTATGGAATTTGCCAAAAATATGGTATATATAATTTTTTAAAAGCAGAATAGTGTCACTTGACAAAATAGCTTTCTTATAGTTTCACTTAATTGCACCTGCAAATTTAAAAAGTATGGTCTTTAGTTAACTTGGTACAGCTGAAAGACTGTTCTTCGTTGTCCAACTGCAAATCTGTGTTCCTGTAACTTTAGAAAAAAAAAAAAATTTGTGCCATTATCCAAGTGGAAGTCAGGAAACCACAATGGCTTGATATTATTATCCAAGTTTAGGAAAGTATTTCATGTTTATACCGAAAAATAAGCTGATAAAAGCTCAGAAATACAAGTTTGATAATACAGAAATGCATTAGTGTTTACAAGCTGTTAAAATGTAAACTTCTGCTGCATGCTTTGTTTCATAAAACTGCAACCAGAGTACCACTTAGGACTTTAAAAATTACTTTCAAATACATCAATATGCAAGAATTAACATGCATAAATTAAGCACATTCATTGTAGAAAAAATTTAATGAAATTCAAATGAAAATAAGTTTAGAAGCAAATTACTTATAAATGTAAACTAAAATTTATTTTCAGTTGGAGTTTTGCCAACATCAAAAAACCAAGTTTAATTCACCAACTTTATGCAAGGTTTCACTTAAAGACCCCAGCACTCAATTCAGTTGCTTTAAAAACTAATTGAAGAAGATATGTTAATGATTGCCTCAAATGTCAGTAGACATTGTAGATTTTTTTTTTAAGGAACTATGGATAGCATGCAAATGTAGTGTCATATTTTTAAAAATTCTAAAAATTAATGTGATATATTATTTTAAATTTAACACTTAATTGATCAATGAACTATTTTGACCAAGAACTTGGGAACATGAAGAAATTGAGTTATCAGAAAATTAGCTAATTTGCAATTGTGTTTCTGAACTTATTAGCACTATAGTTTTCTGCTTTTCTCAAGGGAAAACTGTGCAAATATACCCTTCACTGGCTACTAATTTTTAATAGTTCTGGTAATTAATGAAAACAAATTATGTTAAAGAAAATACAACTGTTATTCACCTCCATGTTTTTCTTTTCTAGTTTCAGCTACAGTTTAAATCTTATAACTATATTGTGTATATTGTTTTAAATTATTTTGTCTTAAGTCAATCAAACAAGACATGCCAATTAAAAAATTAATCTTGCTAAGCATGCTTCTTGAAGAAAACTATTCAAAATAATTACATATGTAGAAAAGGCAGTTTTTACCCCAATCTGCACTATTTTCTATTCTAATGCTGTGAATTTTTAAGTAATTAGTTTAAAGCAGCATCTTCAATGTTTTCCATTTATTTTCTGCTGTGAGAGTTTCACTGTTACTACAGGAGTAGCTATGACTTCAAATTCATATAAACACCTAGTAAATTGTTTAGGACTCTAACATTACGAGCCATTTTTACTTGCATTAGCTCATCACATTAAATAATGACAAGTAAGGTAAATTGACAATATGTAATGGGGAAATAGTCTGTGTTATGGAATCAGAGTCAAGCCTTAAGCTTCACTTTATAGTAAAAGTAATTATAGTTTGCTAATGTCCCAAACTGAGGGCCACTCAAAAAAGTCATATTAATTTTCTATTAAATATATTACCTTTCTCTGGTTTGCATGACAGAGGGAACTTTTATTGTTTTTATTTTTTGTCTTTTTAGACTTCAAGACTAGACAGCATGGCTCTTTTGTAGTTTATTGCATGAAAGAGTTGCACTAGTCCAAGTTGAAAACAGACCCCCAGAGGGAACTTTTAAAAGTGTATGACACCGAGGACAGTTTTAAAAGCCATATGCCAACATAGTTTTATAAAGTAGGAAAAAACAAGGAAAACATCTAGATAGATGGATGTTGGCAATGAGATATATATTTAGATCAATACACCACAAGGATATCTTTCATTATTGGGCCACCTTAATGGTAACCTGATTAATGTGGCATTCAGTATATTTAATTTAAACAGTAAATTTTTCTCTGGTATTGCTCAGACTCAACACATTATTGATAGTGATCTTGATGTCAATTGCTCTTCTCTTGATTGTTTTTAAAGAAACAGATATGTTACCAGAGAGAGCAATGTTTCAAATTAATTATGTATTGTAGAATAATTTACATAATGTGTCTAACTATAATGAATAAGTGATATTTATCCAACAAAGACGTAAACAGCTATAGACCCTCAACTTTTTTTGATAGCTTCACAACTGTTTTACAATTACAACTTATTACCAGTGGAAGATTTGTACATGATGATTGATACAGTTTCATGCTGACATTTTGATGACTTCTCTTTCTAGACTTTATACACTTTTTCTTCCATGTCTTTAGTGATTGATTATCTAAAGCATAATCCCCCATGGGACATTTGACATTTAATTCATAATTCAGTCCATGCATATGAACTACAGTAGTATCTTCACAACACATAATAAACTACATTAACTTATACATTTTGGTTGTGTACCTAATATCAAAATTAAGTTCAAGGGAAATAAATCCAGTTCTTAGTTTGATATCACATGAAAAATCTGCAGCTTTCCCTTTTCAAAAACTTGTTTCAAGATTATGAAGATTCAGTCTGTCTATTAGGAAATGGAAGTTTGTTTTATGGTAAAACTATTCATCTAATTTTTTCATTACTTGTCAAAACTCTGATATCAAAAATACACTAAAATTTTCTAAAGTCTAAGGCAGTATTTTGATGTCACCTGACTTTTTAATATAAAGGTAAACCATTCAGTCATATATGGGTATTTTCTAATCATCTTATGTTTAATATAATCTAAAACACAGATGGAAAACATCTGGCCCTCAGCTTAATTTCATCCAGGCCACAAGGCAAATATCAAGACTAACTCATTTATCCTTATGGTTGGGAAAATGTGTCCTAATCTTAAAAGTATTTGGTGGCAATTTCCTAAAAGTCTACATAAGACACCATGAAAGCTAATTTCTCTTATTTCTGTCTATGTGAGTTTTATTATAGTCTGTGTATTGCTTTCCTTTTCCATTGTTTATGTCTCTTTACTTGTGGATATCACATCTTTTATATATTCATGTCCATCTCTAGCATGGAAAGTTTCATTTTGTGTCATGTGTCTCTCTTCCCAAAGTATTTATGCCCTTTATTTGATTTTGCTCTCAGTAAGGCAGAAATCAACAGGATTCTAAATTGTAGTTATTTTAAAACTGTTTCATTTTTAATAGACACTTGTATTCTTTGGTCTAAATTTTACATGTAGGTAAATTAAATTTATAGTTCTATTTGTAGATTCAACTCATGTTTTATTTTTATAGCACATGGCTAATGTTGCCTATTAATTTTTGAACATCAGTGGGAAAAATGTTTACATCACAATTGAAAATAAAATTGTAAGATATGATAGAGGATTATGGTTTAAGGCAGTGCTAGTTGGATAGATTTTAATTAGTAAAAAATATACAAATGGAGTAGGTTACCTAAGTCTTTAAACATAGCCCTTTATTTATTGAGCTAAAGTTTTAATGAATGGGATATGAACTAAGTCTGGGAAGCACATAGCTATATTTCTTATTGAAGTTATTATATTTGATAGAACTGCCTTTTTCTCTAAAGCCTTTATTCTCTTCTGTTTGATTCTTGAAGTTCATGTCATCTCTTGATAGTACGGCAGATAACTGCCAAGAAAGTCTTTGTGCACCTCAGAAGGAACAGGTGTGATACTCCAAAAAGACTAGACCCAGAGCACTTGGCAACAGTCTTGACAAAGACCTCTCTGTATTAGTTACTTTTTGTTGCAAAAAATTACTACAAACTTTCAGGCTTCAAACATTATGCATTTATTATCTCCCAGATTCTGTGAATTAGTAGTCCAGACACAGCTCATTTGCAGCCTATGCTTCAGGGTCTTTTGTAAGGGTATAATCAAGGTGTCAACCAAGGCTGGTACCTAATCTGACGGTTTGACTGGTGAAGGATCCATTTCCAAACCCGAGTCGTTGTGGCTAGGATTCAGTTCTTTGCTGGCTGTTGCCTGGAGACTGACATCAGTTCCTTGCCATGTGGGCCTCTCCAACATGACTGCTTCATCAAAGCTTGCAAGCTACAAAGGCAACAGCGTCTGCTAGCGAGATGGAGGTTCATCTTTAATAATCTAATCACAGAAGTGACAGCCCATCAGCATTCTATTCACTTGCAGGAAGTTACTCTAGAAAAGGGGATAACACAAGACTTGAATTCAAGGAGGCAGTAACCTTTGAACGCTGTCTTAGAAGCTGCCTACCCCACCCTGTGATGCATGTTGTCAAAAATGATAATAATATGAAGTTACATATCCGGACCATAGAGGCTTGGACAAAGAGTTTCTCAGCATCAGCCATGACACCTTCTCACTGGTGAGAGATTTCCAGTTGTCCCTCCAGTACTCATATGTCCTTTCTTCCTTTTAGTAATGGTAGTCCCCAAGTTTTAGGGAGGCACATGGCTGTCCATCTTGAGACTACATATCCTAGCCTTCCTTGCCATTAGGTGTGGCCATACGACTAAGTTCCTGCCGATGGGAGGTGAGCCACTCTGGGTACCACCGTTAAAAGAAAGTTGCATGCCTTCCCTTTCCTCTTTTCCTCCTTCCTGAGGCTGGAATACAGACGTGACACCTGGCATCCAACTCAACCATGTGGATGAGGACAGCACCCTGGAAGATGGCCAAAAAATGAAACAGAGGGAACCAGGGTCCCCACATTGTCACATGAAGCAGCGCATCCCGATTTTCCTGGGCTGCCTACCAGCTGGACTTTTATGTGAAAAACAAACACCACCTTGTTTAAGCCATTGTTCCTTGGTGTCTAATACAGTAACTAAACAAATTTCTTGCTGATAGACCACACGCTGCTTCTAACGCAGTTACTAGCAGTGCTCCCACTGAGTCTTCCTGGGGCAGCTGTGAATTACATCCCTTTAAAAGAGTGCCTGGAAAGCAAGCTCATGTGATAGCACCTTTTTAGCTCCTCCAAGGCTGTGTTTGCTGGTGTCCTCAAAATGAGTTCTCACCCCCTTAAGGGAGTCTTCTTAGGATGCTGCTATGGAAAACTCCATCCCTGCTTTCCTGCTTTGCCCATACTCAGGTACCTAGAGGACTTCATTCATTCAGTTCTTCATTTATTTCACTATTCTGAGAGCTCTTCTCATGTGACAGTCACTGTTTTAGGCACCAGGGAAATAGCAGTGAACAGGACAGACACAAACTTTACACTCTCAGGAACCTGATATTCTAGTAGGGCAGGAAAGACCCAATAAACAAATAAACAAGATAATTTCAGGGAATTATAAAACAAAACAACAACCTGAAATTTGTCTTCGCGTGCCCTGAATGATTCACACAGGAGTTAATGCCCCAGTCGGCAAATTATGACCAACAAAAAATTTCTATGAAGGGAGCTTGCAGATGCACTTTCTCTTCCTTCCTCCCTCTGATGGACTGTTCCAGGTACAGTATGTCCATAGTCTGTCCAAAGAGGCCCTTTGTGACTGAGCAGACACCTGTTGAGAAACCAGCTCTGTTTATTCATGGCTGTTTATGATGCAGTGGCCAGAGCAGTCATTCGTCACCTTGTACTTGCTACCATTCCTTCCCTGCCTCCCTTCCCTTTGCCCTGACTTTTGCAGAGCTGGGATTGTACATCCTAAAAAAGCCTTAGCACTTAAGCTTTGCCTCAGGTTCTGTGTTCCCAGGAAATCAGGCAGAGACAGACATTGCCAATATTATCGATGGACTTACAGCTGTGACTTACGTCATCACTTCCTTCCCTCCAGTGTTCCTCTAGCTAACTCGTTATTCTTAGTTCTATTAGTCATGCTGCAACTTTCCATTTTGTACTTATAGCTTTATTTAATTTTCTAACCGCTGGAGATGGTCTCCTTTGTCTCTGATATTTTGCAGGATGAAGACACTGGTGTCCCTACTCTTCTGTTCACCACTCCTCCCCCATTTACCTCCAAACCTCCATCATCACACTTTCACATCCTTAAGGTTGGTAGCATTTACATTCTGTTCTGTAATCAAAATTATCTTCTATTATTTTCCTAAGTGCCCCTTCTAACTTTGAAAATCAATATACAGTGTCAATTACTATGATGACTATCCATTGCACAATAAATGTTTATTAAGAATTTGCTGTGTTTTGGGACACTATTCTATAGGGTCTAGGGATAAAGTGGGAAAAAAAAACAGACAGAAATCGTTGCCTTCTCAGGTCTTTCATTTCAGTGGGGGAGAAAATAGTAAACACGATGCCTACGTAAAGTGCACAGTATGCTGGATTACGGAGAGGAGCAAGAAGAGAACAAAGCAAGGAGGGGGACTAGGAAGAGTCAGTCTCAGGGGATGAAATTTTAGGTAGGCTGGGCAGGGAGGGCCACTTGGAGAAGGTGACCCTAGGGAAGCACGGGAGCAAGACAGCAGCTGCTGGGGGGAACAGCATTTCAGGCAAAGGGAACAGCAAATATAATAGCCCTATGACAGGAGTGTGCTCGTTGTATTTAAGCAAGAGCAAGGAAGCTCATCTGGCTGGAGCAGATTGACCCAGGGGGAGAACAGAGGGAAATAAAGGAAGAGAAGGAATGAGGAGCACATTTTGCAGGGCCTTCTACCTCAAAGCAAGGATTTTGGCTTTTATTATAAGAAGAGAAGGAAACCTTGACAGCGTTTTGAGCAGTGGAGTGACAGGATCTAAAGTACATTTTAACAGGATCACTCTGGATATTGTGTTAAGAAGAGACTAACGGGAGTGAGAAGGAAGCAGGAAAACTAGTTAAGAGACTACTGAAATAATCTAAGCAAGAGATGACGGTGGCTTGACGTAGGGTGGTAGCAGCCAAGGAGAGGAGACGTGGTCAGAATCTGGATATTTCGAAGGTACAACCAATATGATTGGTGAATGGGTGGCCATGGGAGAGGAAAATGCAGGCAAAAGGAACCCCAAGGTTTTTGACCTGAGCAACTGGAAGAGCGGAGTTGTCATATAATGAGATGGGAAGACTATTTAGAGAACAGGCTTTAAGGGAGAAGATCAGGGACTCCACTCTTTGTTGCTGTTTTAATTATCTATTACTGCACAACCAATCGCCCCAGAACTCAGTGGCTCAAAACAACAATGAATTGCCATCACTTGTGGTTTCTGTCAGTCAGGAATTTGGATGGGATTCAGCTGAGCATTTCTTGCTCGCAGTCTCTTGCTGAAACTCCCCGATTTAGTACTGAAAGTCCTGTGTCCTGGGAAATCCCTCCCAAGGATGTGAAAAGTTCTGATTTTTGGTGACAAGTGCAAAAGATGGGGGGAAAGTACAAAACCCATATAGCAAACCCTCAAAATAGGGACTTAAGTCAGTGCTGTTTTAATGTCAGATGGATACAGCATGGACTATCTGCCTTAGGTAGCCACTGCCACAGCTTTTTCCCACCACTGATGTTGGCAACTATGGTTGTGATTCACAGTAATGGATCACCTGCTGCAGCATCACTTCAGGTGATATGACTGAAGTATGCAAATTAAGTTGAATGGCAATCGTGGGTGTTAATAGTCTGGGTTTGACTTGACCTATGGATTAACTGCTGTGCTTTGTATCGACATTACTGTGGCGCCTGGAGGACTGGGATGGCCCTCGACTCCCACCCAAAATCTGGGTCAGATGTTGAGACTGATGATGCCAAGCACACACCAAGAGATAATGGAAAGGTCTGTTACTTACATACTTGAGGTCTCCGGGGAGAGCAGGACAGGCCTCTCCGCAGGTCTGGAAAGGCTTGAGAGAGCAGAGAATGGAGTTTTTATTGTGGTTAGGGGGTAGGAGTGAGGTGAGGGTTCCCATGTGTGGGGGGAGCTTGTGTAGTGTGGATCTCCCCCCAGCACCAAAGGAGAGAACACTCAAGCCTTCTCATCAGCTGGCCCAGATGTGGGATTGGGGTTGGGGGAGAAAGGGGCGAGGCTTAATGCTGTTAGTAGTCAAACGTCAAAGAATGGGGTCAGACTCTATTGCAGAGATAGTGCTAGTTTAATTTTTAGCATTATGAATATTGTCACAATGTTTTCTAAAAGTTCAGATCATGAAAAGAAGAACAACTGCAATATCACCAGTATGATCCAGATTTTGCTGAAAAGGAAGCTTAAACGACTATTCTTTTCACGAGGAAAGGAAGGACACATACAACTAGATTAGGGAGGTAAATAGCCAAAACAGAGCCTGTTGCACAATATGCAAAAATAATTTTGGATTGGGCACAGAGGAGAAGGAGATTGCAAAAACACACACGGAGACTAGATCTCACAATTCTGGAATTAGCAAGGAAGTACTTCTAAATCTATCAGAAGATTTTTTTGTTTTATTTTGTTTGTTTTGTTTTTCTGTTTCCCAAAGGCACCAATGCTTAGTTAAAAATAGTGACTACTGGCCGAGCGTGGAGGCTCACGCCTGTAATCCTAGCACTCTGGGAGGCCGAGGTGGGAGGATCGCTCAAGATTAAGTGTTCAAGACCAGCCTGAGCAAGAGCGAGACCCTGTCTCTACTAAAAACAGAAAGAAATTAGCTAGACAACTAAAAAAATATATAGAAAAAATTAGCTGGGCATGGTGGTGCATGCCTGTAGTCCCAGCTACTTGAGAGGCTATGGCAGGAGGATTGCTTGAGCCCAGGAGTTTGAGGTTGCTGGGGGCTAGGCTGATGCCATGGCACTCTAGCCTGGGCAACAGACCAACACTTTGTCTCAAAAAAAAAGAAGAAAGAAAGAAAGAAAATAGTGACTACTGAATTAGTTTGGGGGTACCACACAAACAAACACACAGTATTTTACCATTGCCTTGATGACAGTATGGAACTGAGTAAGATTACTCTTCCTGATTCACAGGTTGTAACTACAATGTCCTGTGGGCAAATAAAAGAGAGAAATTTGATGACTGATATGTTGGCACCTGTATTAGGTTGCTCGGGCAGCCATAACAAAGTACTGCAAAACAGGCAGCTTAACACAACAGAAATGTATTCTCACACAGTGCTGGAGGCACGAAGTCCGAAATCAAGGTGTCAGCAGGAACAGGTTCCCTCTGAGGTTCTAGGGAAGAATCTATTCCTTGCCTCTGTCCTAGCTTCTCGTGGCCCTGGCAATCCTTGCATTCCTTGGCCTACACTTCATCATTCCAATTTCTGCTTCCATCCTCAGGTCACCATCTTCCTTCTCCCTCTCTCTCTCTCTCTCTCTCTCTCTCTCTCTCATGTTGGATTTATGACCCATCCTAATCCTGTATGACCTCATCTTAACTTGATCACATCTACAAAGACCCTTATTTCCAAATAAGGTCACATTCACAGGTTGCAGGTGGACATGAATTTTGAGGGTCCGCTGTTCAACCCAGGCCAGCCCCTTACAGCATAGAATTCATTCCATCAGATCTTACCTATGACTGTCCTTTCTACAATATATCAAGTAATACGTCAAATTACAGCAACAAAAACATGTTCCCCTGCTCTTAGGTACTTTAATTTGAAAAATGGAATTTCAAATAATTTTCTTATTTCTATGAAGATTTTAATGAAACCACAGAAAACAGAAAATAAAAAATTGTTAGTATATTGTTGAAGTGAAAACTAGACTTTGCTCATCTATCTGCGTATTCAGCAAAGAGTACAAATATAAATCTTGAGAAATTCCATTCTGTTTATAAACTTCTGTAAAGTTTATAATTAGACTTGATAGTAGCAGAACTGTAAGTCAAAATGAATTTACATTTGACTATATTCAGTTTTACCACTACATATAATAAAAGGAAAGAAGGCTGTCCTAAAGCTGCGGGCAATTCAGAGAAGTATTATTAGGAAAGGCAACAGAAAGATTAAAAATAACTGACTATATCATAGGACAGAAGGAAATATGTCATTGCTATTTTTTATTAAAATATAGGTAATATCTGTTTAACTAGTACTGTTTATGTTTTCCTTTTAATCTTACGTATGTTTACTTGTTTTAAGAATATACAATAATAGGCTGGGTGTTGTGGCTCATGCCTGTAACCCCAGCATTTTAGGAGGCCAAGGCAGAAGGATCTGAGGTCAGGAGTTTGCAACCAGCCTGGACAACATAGGAAGACCTCATCTCTGCAAAAAAAAAAAGAAAAGAAAATTAGCCAGGTATGGTGGTGCACACTTATAGTTACAGCTACTTGGGAGGCTGAGGCAGGAAGATCACTGCTGTGCCACTGCACTCCAGCCTGGGTAACAGAGTGAGACTCTGTCTCAAAAAAAAAAAAGAATATACAATAATAGAGTTTACAAAATTTAACTACCCAATATAGATTTAAAAAGAGATAAATTACTATATTCGACAAGAAGAAAATTATTAAAATATTGTCATATTTTTCTGACACATAGTTTTTTTAATTAGTTCTACTCTTTAATTACTTCTAATTGCATTATTAACTAGTCTTATTATTGTTTATTTAAATAATAACCTATTAGCCTATGTAGTCCTATTTTTAAAGAATTTAAATGGTTTATTTAAATTTATGTTTATGTACATATGTGATCTCTGGTATTCTGCTTTTGAGAATAATTTGATAAAGCTTTTGCATAAAAAGCATAAATAATTCCATTAATTTCATTAGATCATAATCACATTTTTCTGTTTATTTAATGAAATAAAAATGTATAGCTGACTAAAAAAATCAATTTGAAGCTAGCAACCATTTTTTTAATAGGAGGTAGACAATATTTAACAGTTTACAAGATGAGGGTTGACTATAACCTAAATAAATATTTCATGATACAATTTAATAAAATAGGTACTAACTATATTATTTAATGATATACACCCAATGGGAAAGAAATCACTGAAAAGTTTTAGCCACAGCTTTTATCTAATGTATTTTTTTTAAAGTGGCAGTCTCAAATCACTCCAGTTATACTGAAAGAGTCAGTGTTATAATATTAACTTATACTGATTTGCTACTCAAAAATGTTTTTCTTTCTAGCTAATGACATGGCCCTAAGGATGAGTGCTGAGAATAGCTAAAATGATTTGCTAATGTACATTTAAAAAGCCATTTTTCTCACAAATACTCAATATTTCACCAATCAAGATTCTCACCAATCCTCTCTCTGTTCTCCTGGACTATCCCTCAAGAATGTTGCATTCTGGACAAAAGTCTGGGATAGAGGAGACTGGGTCTTTCAGTGAAAATTGCCATCAGTTCTACCACTCTATAGTATATCAGAACTGAAAACATTTCAATGTGGATCAAAACACTCCATTTCTAATGCTGGCTTCACTTTAATGGAAATATACTTAGAACAGAGAATTTAAAATGTTTATGATATCTTGATCAATGGTGAAAGGGAACTAACTGCCCTTTGACTTAGCCAGGAGGTATTTTCACCCTGGCTGCCACCCTGAGATTGGAGGTAGGGGAGAGGTTGCCTTTGTTTCCTACAGTGGGAGAAGGAACTTTGTGATGTGAACGAAAGCCCATTCTCAGGTATAAAAATTTTAGGAGAAGGTTCCTAAGAATGTTGAGGACCTGATAGCTAATTCCCTTAAGCTATATTCTTCTTGGAAAACCACCACACTTTGAAGACCACTGGTTTAGGAGAGAGGCGGAGCAGACAGGCTGAGCACATGTGGTAGCGAGGAGGGCAGCACTGAGAACCTCCTGAGGTTAACCATGAAGAATTTGACGTGAAACTGGTCATGTGTTTCCATTAGCCACAGTCTGCTGCGCGGACACGAACGCGAAGATCTGGATTTAACCAGGATCGTGGATCTAATCAAGTAAGTAGTCTTGAGAATTTCAAGATGTGATACAGGCTGACAATGAACAATAAGGGGGGAAAAAAGAAAGGAAACATAATCCCGGTACACTTCTAAATTCTGCAGTAATACATTTTTAGGCAGATTTTAGCTCCTGACTCATTACACTCTCTAAGTAAGGTCTGTCATATTCTTGGTAAGTTCATCACCATGTAGAAAGGTAAGGGAGATGAAAGTGTGTGCCAGGGAGTGATTAAAATGATTGAGCATGGCATTTAAGCTGGGTAGGAAGGGCTGTGAGGACCCTGGGGAGGAGGCTCAGTGAAAAGGTGATAGCGTCAATAGATTAAAAGTCTGGTGGGGCTGAAAAATTGTTAGTGGTGCGGTCCCATAGGGAGTGAGCTGAGAATGGGATGATTAAAATGGAGATTATGAGGCTGGGTATGGTGGCTCATGCTTGTAATCCTAGCATTGCTGAGGTGGGAGGATTGCTTGAGGCCAGGAGTTCAAGACCAGCCTGAGTCAAGAGTGAGACCCTGTCTCTACAAAAAATAAAAAAAACTAGTTAGGTGTGGTGGCACACACTTGTAGTCCTAGCTACTCGGGAGGCTGAGGCAAGAGGATTGCTTGAGCCCAGGAGTTTGACGTTGCAGTGAGCCATGAAGATGCCACTGCACTCTAGTCCTGGCGAAAGAGCAAGACCCTGTTTCAAAATAAATAAATAAATAAATTTTAAAAAGGGAGATTATGGAGGATGTGCTATTATTGATAATAAGATCTGGGTCACCACTAATAAAAACAGAATACGAGTTACATACATCATTTTAAATATTGTATCAACCACATTTAAAAAAGTAAAATGAAACAGGTGAAATTTGTTTTACTATTTTACTGAACCTATATATCCAAAGTACTATCATTATGACATGTGAACAATATAAAATTATTAATGAGATATTTTATATTCTTTTTTTGGTACTACATCTTCAGATTCCAGTGTGTATCTTACACTTTAGTACATCTCAATTTAACCTGGCCTCATTTCAGGTGCTCCATGGCTAAATGGACCTGGTGGCTACAGAATTGGACGGCTCAGGTCTAGGGGCTGACAGAGGAAATGAATGGGGGAGGCTGGTGGAGGACACATTCACTGGAAGAGAGATCAAGGAGCTGGGTATGGGGAATTGGAAGCATCATCTCTGTGGATGTTGAAATCACCAAGAATAATGACTGGATGGTGTCAGAAGTGATGGTAAGCCAGAATCTAAAATCTTTGTAAATATTTTTGTACTTTTATTTTGCATTGTCTGCCTTTATCATTTCTTTTTAAGTTCCCAAGGATCTTCTCTGAACTCTTTTCGCAGGTATTTCTAGGAGCTGTCATCATAAAACTTATGTATCCGTACAATCCTATGTATCTGAAAATATCTTTATCCTTGATAATTTGACTTGGTGTAGAATTCTCAGGCCTTTGAAGGAATTCTTTACTGCTTTCTAGAATTAAATATTACTAGTGAGAAGTCTGATATCAGTCTGATTCTGACTTTTTTTGTTTTTTAACTGAAGATGTCTTTCATCTCTTTAGTTTCTTGCCATTCTAAAATTTCACAATCATGTTGTATCGGTCAGGATCCAATAAGGAGACAGAAACTATACTAGCACTATGAGCAGGGAAAATTTAGTATGCAGAATTATTAGGTAGTAAAAAGGGATTATTTACTAAGAGGGATAAAGACTGCAGAAATATCAGATGTAAGGAGCAGCCAGTACCTCTAGGACTGAGGAGAGTACCCAGGAAGAAATGAACATGGAAGAGGATCTTAGATCAAGTCTCGAGATTCAGACCTCTTTGGAAAGGATATGCCTGTAGTCCACTGAATGGCAGAGAAATTGGTTGAAATGCCATAGGCTCAAGCTGGCAAGCAGGAAGTCAACTACTGGGGTGCCAGGAATATTCCTGGGAAACTACCCTCCGGGTGCTGGCAAAATTTGCTGGCAGGCGTGCACCACTAGATTTCTTGCATACCACTGTGAAGGAAGCTGCCTGCTGGCAAGGAAGCCATCTGCTAGCAACCACAAAAGCAAGAAAAATGATCATTAGAACCAGGAAGAGAAGCTGCTTCCCCTTGCAATGTCCTTCCAGCATCCTCTACTGACAAGGCCTAACCAATGTTAGCTGGGAAAGGAGAAATATTTACAAGATCCACCTCCAGTAATGTAAAGTAGGGCAAAGAAGGGTGGGTATGGGCCTTGGAGGCTATACATTGGTAACTGGTTCACATGTGCCTAGCATAGAGTTTTGTGGTTTTTGTTTTTCACTGATGGTCTAAGCATTTCTTGCGCCATTTAAATCTGAAGATTTCTGACTTCTTTCTACTCTTGGAAATTTTTTATGATTTTCTTTATAATACTCTTGCCTTCATTTTCTCTGTTCTCCTTTTCTAGGTTACAGCATTTATAGGTTACACCTCCTGGATTGATCTTTATATCTCTCATCTTTTCTCCCATATTTTCTTTCCTTCTGCAATCCAGGAGATGTCCTCAATTCTATTATCCAATTAAAAAAAAATAATTTTCCATTTCCCCTCCCCCCATCCCAGTAACCACATTCCAATCTTTGATTTTGTGAATTTGACTATTTAAAACACCTTATATATGCAGTATTTGCATATGTCCGACTTATTTTACTTAGCAAAATGTCCTCAAAGTCCATTCATGTTGTCACATATTGCAGAATTTCCGCCTTTTTAAAGGCAAGATAGTATTCCCATAGTATGTATGTACCACATTTTCTTTCCACATTCATCTGTCAGTGGACAATTAGGTTATTTCCACACCTTGGCTATCGTGAATAGTGCTGAAATGAACATAGGAGTACTAATATCTCTTCAAGATCCTGATTTCAATTCTTTTGCATATATACCCAGAAGTGGGATTGCTGGATCATATGGTAATTCTATTTTTAACTTTTTGAGGAATCTCCATAGTGTTTTTCATAGCAGCTGAACCATTTTGCTTTCCTACCAATAGTATGCAAGGGTTCGAGTTTCTCTACATTCTCACCAACACTTGTCTTTTGTTTGTTTGTTTTTAAATAATCATCCTGACTGGTGTGAGGTGATATCTCATTGTGGTTTTGATTTGCATTTCCCTGCTGCTTAGTAATGATGAGCACTTTTTCATACTCCTGTTGGCCATTTGTATATCTCCAACCTTTTTAACTAAAAATGTTTAATAAACAATTATTTGTAATTTTTAAAGAGCTAGTTCTTGTTCTTAGACCAATTGTAAGTTTGTTATGGCATCCAATTAGTCTTTCATGGATGCAATATAGTATTTTCTCAAATTTCTCTGAGGATAGTGTCTAGTACATTATTTTACGTTTCCTTCTGTTCTCTTAATTACCTCTTCCCTCTGGCATCATTTATTTTCTAATAGTTTATCATACTGTTTTTATTGCATGTTTTGGCTTTTCTCTAATGTCTGGCAATCCTTGGTTGCTTGATCATATTCAAGAGCAAGGCAATAGGAATTCTGTTTCTGGCCAAGATGGCGTAATGGGGAGGGGATTTACCCTCTAATCTGAAAAAACTTAGAAAAGTATTCTTTAATGAATCTTCAGTTCTCAAAGCATTAGACATCTGGCAACAAAAGAAGTGATCCCTAAAAGACCAGAAACCAATAAGGTATCCCTATGGTTTTACCAGCTTATGCCTGGAGAAATTTTCTGGCTACAGCATGGAAGAGGGAACGTAGGTGGAGCTGGGCAGTCTACCTGAATCAAACAGACAGAGCGAGGGCCCCAGCTAGGTCAAGGCAGCTATAGTTCACAGGCCATAGTACCAGAGGGGAGAAAGCTGTACAGAAAGGAGACTCCAGAGGTCTGCAGAGGATCCCTTGAATATTCATCTGAGCAATGAACAATACACACATGTGAGAAAAATTACTTGAGGCCAAAGAATCACTGGAAAGGATAACAAATGACGGTATGTAGGACTCCACAGGGCTGTGAATAGTGCTTGTTCCCACCAGCCAAAGGGGAAATCCTCATAACTTACAGGGCATAGGGTAGAGTACACAGAAGGGTTTTGCCTCATAGTGGGAAAAAATTAGCTTCAGGCTTAATGCTGCTCTGGTCCTTCCTATCAAAGCTTAAAAGCAAGACCTAAAAGGATCAACTTACATCAGAGAACAAAACTCAAGTATATTTATATGAATACAAAATATCCAGCATCCAACAAGGTAAAATTCATAATGCTTGACATCTATCCAAAAATTTCCAGGCATTCAATGAAGCAAGAAACTACTACCCATCATAAAATCAATCACTCAAAACTAACCCAGATTTAACACAGATAATACAATTAATGGGCAAGGACATTAATGCAGCTATTATTACCACCCCTCATATGGTCAGGAAGCTACTAGAGAAAAGATTGAACACATAAGTGAAGATATGGAAGTTATAAAAAAGACCCAAATCAAATTTTAGAGGGGAAAACTAAAATATCTAATATAAAAAATACACAGGATGGGATTAATGTCAGATTAGACATTGCAGAAGAAATAATTACTGGCTTTGAAAACATTTTAATACAAACTATCCAAAATAAAATGTGCAGAGGGAAAAGAAAGACTGAAAAAAAGAAAGAAAAATGAACAGAACATCAGTGAACTGTGGGACAACCTCAAGTGGCCCAATATACATGTAACTAAAGTCCCTGAGGGAGAAAAGAGAAAGCAGAGAAGAGGCAGAAAAATATTTAAAGTAATAGTGGATGACATTTTTCCAAATGTGAAGAAAATGATGAACCGACAGATCTAAAATGCTCACCAAACCTGAAGCACAAGCAACTTGAAGAAACCATATCAAGGTACATGGTAATCAAATTGCTTAAAACCAGTAATAGAGAATCACAAAAACACACAGAGGAAGAAAAGACATTACACACAGAGGAACAAAGAACAGTATGACAGATTTCTTTTTAGAAACAATGCAAGTGAAACATTGCAAGGCGAAGGTACAAGACAATGGAGCAACGATGTCCTGAAGCGGGGGAGGAGAGGGAACCACTGTAGAATCCTTTACTGAGCCAAAATAGCTTTCAAAAAATGGAAGGTGAAATAAAGACCTTTCTTAGATACACAAAAGACAAAAGAGTTTATCATCACCAGACCAGCCAGCATTACAAGAAATGTTAAAGGTAATCCTTCAAGCAGAAGGAAAATATACCAGAGGTAAATCTGGATCTACACAAAGAAATGAAGTGCAGTGGAGATAGTAATTATGTGGGTAAATATAAAGTGTTCTTCTTGCTATTTAAATCTCTTTAAAAGATAATCAACTCTTTGAAGCAAAAATAAAACAATGTATTGTATATTTGGAAACTAAATGTAAATAAAACACATGTAGAAATACATGACAACAAAAGCACAAAAGCCAGGAGGGGAGAAATGGAAGCATATTGTTTTACGTTCTTTATATTTTACATGAAGTGGTATGATATCACTTGAAGGTAGATTGTTATAAGTTAAAGATATATAGTATACCTTAGCAACCACTGAAATAATACAGCAAAAAGTTAAAATTAAATCATAAAAAATTGATAAGTTCTGTTTTGGACAGTGAAGGAGCTCAGGAAATTTCACCCCAAAATATGACTCTTTGATTTAAAGAGTATTTTGAATTAAAGGCCCTTAGAGATCAACAGGCCACAGAAGGAGCTTCCCCTTCTATCTGCACAAAACCAGACGGACCCATTGATCGAGAAGGACAATTATCTTTCCTTCTCCTCCCCATTATCCCAATATATTGCAGGAAACGAGATCAAGAATGCAACCAGACCTGGCCCAACCCATTTTAAAGATAATACCTGTCTCTTTAAAAGTTAATTTAATTTCCAAAGAGAATCAATTACAAGTCAATCTGTTTCTCCCATCCATTTATTCTCCCAAGTATCTATTCATTCTCCCTAATAACCATTTTTTGCCCCTAAACAGAATCACCTACATTCCTCATTTCCCCCTCCCCTCTAAAATGAGGGTATATAAATTTCTAGACCTCACTGGGATATTGGATAATCACTCTGTGATTCTCCCCGTGTACGTGGTAGATAAATTTATAATCTCTTTGTCTTATTAATGGGCCTTATTGTGAGTTGATCTTTCAGCGACCCTTCCAGGGGCAAAGGGGAAGTTTTCCTTTCTCCCCAACGACAGGTAGAGTTTGAGAAGCCTATGGGATATCTAAGTAAATTTGCTCAGCATATAGTTAGACTACATGAGCCCAAAGCTCAATGGAGAATCAGGCCAGTCAGCATATAGGTGGTAGATAAAACCATTAGTGTGAATGAGATAGATCACCAGGGAGACCATGTCTAGCAGGGTGGGAAGGGATTTAGGTCACACTAAGGTTTTAGAGGGTGGGCACAGGCAGAAAACACTACCAAGAAGCCCATGAATGAGGAGAACTGGGAGAGAGGGGTGCATGAAAACCACAAGTGTTTCAAAATGGAGTGAGAAGTCACTATGTCACATGCAGTAGAAAGATCTCCTAAGGCAAGGGGCAGAGTCCCCGCCCTCCCCCACCTCCAATGAATCTGACACCTTTTGCCAGAGCAGTTTCATCAGCAAGGTGCAGACACAGCCAGCACCAGCATGATAAGCAGTGGCTGAAAATGTCTGAAGAGACATGGTGCAGAGAAGAAGGAAAAAGAGGGCACTTCCAAGTGCCAAGTATTCTATTTTCTGTTTCATTTTGTTTTGTTTTAAGGTTATTTGACTTAAGCTTGTTTATTAGTTGAGGGGAAAGGTAGTTAAAAAAAAAAAAAAGAAGAGTTACACTCTAATGGAATGTTTTTCCAACATTTGCTTTTCCCAGTATTTATGCAAAGAAAGAATCTGCTTGTATTTAGTTTTAGCAAGATCTCCTTTCATCTCAATATATAGTTGGTTACAATTCCTAGGTTTGTTTGCTTTTTCTGTTACAAGTTTAGGTTACTTGATTCCTGATTAAGTTGGGGAGGGACACGGCCTTTTTCTAACTTAGAGCTATCTTCAAATCACAGTCAGAGGAAGTATCTAGTTCTCCAAAGAGGTCCCAAACAGCACTAAGAAAAAAAGTCAAATTCCCTGGTCAAATAAAATTGAAAAAGGCTACACATTAAAAATGTCCCTCTGAGAAACTGACCAAGTATATTAGCATATTAAAGCCTCAGAGACATTCTACATTAAACAACAACAAAAAAACCCACCCTGTTTAACAGTTTAACAAATAAATTTTCCCTGGGGTTGGGGGTGGGTGCACTGATTTTTTTCTCTGCATGTTATTAACATACCGGAAGAGTTTTCTCTTACCACCAGTGTGGGAAACCCTGCTGTAGCCAATTGATTCTACCTATGTTCTGTGGATTCCGTTTAGATTTTATTAATACAATAGTGAGGTTCTTCTCCATCTTAATCTTTAGATTTAGGGATTCATGTTACTTCAGGGACTTGGAGCCCTCCCTAGACTATCAACAGTGAAGAAAATGGTAACACCACCAATTGCCTTAGGAATCCCTTTATAACACCAGGGCCAGGAGGCACTTTAACAAAAGATTGCACCAAGGATGAAGATGGTTGAGGAAAGGTCACTAAGAGACAACATCTTTAATTAAGGTTAACAAAAATTCCTCATCTGTGAAAGGATTGGTAATTTATCAGACACCTTCCTAGAAGGATGTGAGTTGTAGACAGGATCAAAGAGACTCCTTACATGTCTGGAGGAAGCAATCAACTAAACTACAATGACTTTAAATCACTATACAAAAATGGTAGCATATTTTGAAGTTCTGATGCAATAAAGAATTATGATATAATGCCCATGGAAATGAAAGGGTGCTTTACATTATAGGTTAAAAGAGGGAAAATTGTACAGCACAAATGTGTTAGTGTGGCAGTGTGCTGTCTCTAGCATCACTCAGAGAAGGGCAGAGTGGGATTCGGTTTGGTCCCAGTGCAAACCCTGATGATGAAGTCCAGCCTGCCCTGCTCCCAACCTTCTCCTTCCCATCTTATTAAAGTGACTATTTAAGCACAACTAACCCTTTAAAAAAGATTGCTATTTCACATGTGTACCAGTATTTAAATCCATCCACACATCAAGAATTGGAAGACAATCATCGTTTACATGAGGCCTGCAATAACAATGTTTTGGCTCCAGGCTCCCTCTACTGTCTTTGAAATAATAAACAAACATTTTATGGCACCCTCCTGACTTAAATTCTAATACTTATGAAAGTCAAAACAAACACAGTCTTGTGCAATAATAAAGGATATCTTTAGTATGATAATCAGGAAGTTCAGTATTTGGAGAAAGTTGAAAAAAATATGAAATAATTAATGAAACATTTATACAGATAGAACCATATGAAGTTGCCATTATTTGACTATTTCTTATCCATAAATGGCAATTTCATATGGTTCGACCTAATATATGAACATTTAATTGCCAAAGAATAGCAAGGGGTGTGTGTGTGTGTGTGTGTGTGTGTGTGTGTGTGTGTGTGTGTGTTGCAGGGGAGGTTATTATTGCTTTTAACAAATAATCTCCATTATGAAATCCCTAAATGCATTGGTTACTTGACATGATGTTTGTTGACCAAAATTAACTACAGAATATAAGTCCGGTGTCTTATAGGAATGTGTGTATTATACTTTTAGTTTAGAAGAAAGAAAGCTGCCTTCAGGTTAATAAGTGTGAAGATGTCAAATGTTTCACTTGAGAAGGTAAATAAAAGAAATGCAGAAAAGCCATATGTTTACAAGAGCAAAGCTGGAAATAAAATAGTTAACATTTTAACTGTGAAAGGAGGAAGTAGGGCAATTTGCATAGACTTCAAATAATCTCACCCCATTGAGAAAACCAGCAAATCCTGGAAAGAATTAGAAGTAAAAGCTAAAGTCAATACACTTCAAATATCCTTGGTGTTTCACAGTAACTAACAAGAAAGCATCTTCTGGGTAAGCTCACACTTTGCACAAAATAAATATTAATTCTGTTGTTAGTGGTTTTCCAAAAAGTTAATATTTTACACTTCAAGATTTTAGTTTCTTAAGTTTGCCTTTGAAGCTCAAACAACGCCTTTTGAAGTTATGTTTTCATAGTCCTAGGAATTCAGTCTAAGAATGAGACATGCCATCAAAGATTTGTTTACAACGATGTTCATTAAAACTTTATTTTTTGCAGTTACTATTCACCAGTTAAGTCTTATGCCTAACATAGTGCCCAGTATATAGTAAGCCCTCAACAAATATTTTTGAAAAAATGAATTACAGGAGAAAAGTTGGAAATTTCCAAATTGGGGACTGGTTGAATAAATTATGGATAAATTGGTGGTTTACACATATTATATAATATTATTTAATATATGGCCACTAAACATGTTTTGAAGACTTTAAAACATTGGGGAAATATTCAAGAGAGAATGTTAAGTTAAAAGGGATGCTAGCAATATGTATACCATCTAATCCAAACTTTATAAAGTAAATATATATGTGCACACAAAAAGGCTAGAAGGAAAAATAGAATAATTGAGGTTATTAGTGGGTAGTGGAATTCTGGGTGGTTTTTATTTTTTTCTTTGTGTTTCTCTGTAGGTTCCAAATTGTTTATCATGAACATGTATTAGTTTTAAAGTCAGAAAAACACTAAATGCTATTTAAACATTTTTTATATAATGCTCTGCTAACATTCAGATCTGTAATAAAAATGTACCCATTAAAAAAACAGGGACTTTAATAAAAGGTAGTTGTTGTGAGAATATTCAATATTTGTATATGAGTGTTTGGCTCTTCCTCTTCACTGTGTTATAATAGAACAAACTCTCACTAGACGGATACTTTTGGTAATTTACTCAGTAGTGTGAATGCACAGGCCAAAGCTAAACTATGCTGTACTTTTGACTATTACACCAATAACAATTTCTGCACAAGAGTCATAGAGATAGGTGAATTGTTTCGCAAGTTATGCAAATAAAGATGAAACATAATGCTTTTTCATCAGAGAGAAGTAAAATAATCACCATGGGTTCAAGCAGGCTCTAAGCTAGGCGTTTTTCTTAAATGATCTCTAATCCTTACAACTACCCTGAAAGTAGGTATTTTTATTCAAACACATAATATTATAATAGAAGTAATAATAATATCTAAGAGTTATTGATGAATTGTCATGTGTCAGGCTCTGTGTCAGGGGCTTTAATTATTTTCTCTCATTCCATATTCTGAGCTACAGGGGTAAGTAGTGCATGTGCCCCCACTTCACACTTGAGGCCCAGGGTGGAAGCCAGATCTGTCTAACCACTCCCCCATGTGGAGAAAATATTTTTATTCTCCAAGGTCATTAATCCATTTTTGCCCCTACTTTCAGAACCAATAAATAAACATTAAAAACACTGCATTCTACAAATGGATTTGAGTTCATCTGTTGTGGGGAAGAGAGGTAGGAAGAGAAAGTTTGTTTTTTTTTTCTTTTTTCCTCGACACAAGGAAACAAAGAAGAGAAAGTTTAATCAGTCAGATTTGATGTTTTCTTACACTTCCTTGGAGTAGAACAATGGAAATAGCCAGTCAGCCATTACCCATTCATCAATACTAAGCAAATTCAACAAAACTAATGTTTTCAAAGGTGTTGATCAATAAATATAATGAATTTCCTTTTGCCTTGTTTGAACGAAAAGTCTTCAATCAAACTTAAGACATCTTCTATGTAATGGTGTTCCTGTAATAGAGGAAGTAGTGGCTTGCTAGATCCTTATCAAACTGGGGATGTATTTGTTAATGATTTCATTGAGTTCTTTTAAGAAACTTCCATGCTGGCTTTTTTACTTTGTCCTTCGTGTCATCCAGGGCTCACAGGAGATTTAGAGAATAATTGTGGGCAAGTGATTAAGAGAATTTAAAAGTAACTGAATCTCTATACACTCTTGGTTCCTGAAATTGTCCACCTGGTTCTATTTTATAATAATAAAGTTTTCCCATCTATGAAGCATCTTCTGCATATCAGAGCTTTTTATATATATATATATATATATATTTCTCGATAACCATTTACCAAGGTACATATCCTCAGAGGTCACCTAACCCCAGAGGTTAAATAGCGATTATATTAATATCTCTTATCATGCAGCTACTACGTGAAATTCGAATTTCGATTTGATTTCAACAAACAGGCTTCCTTCAAATCGCGACGCCTAGCAACAAATCGATACTAGTGATTTCCCGAATCCCAAGTGGAGCAAAATAACCAATTCCTTCCTAGAAGCCAGGCTTGAGGGACAATTAGAATTTTCTAACAGAAAAGCTCCCCCACCCCTTTATGACCAAAGCAGTTATTTAAGCAGCAGCCCCGGAGCTCCAGGGAACCTGGACTTGGCCCCCGCCGGTGGGAGCGGCAGGTCTCTCCTAACCTCTTGAATCTGATTTCTGAGAAAAGTGCCGTCCAGAGACTCCCCAGGAAACCTATAATTTTCTTGGGGCGACCTCAGGTTGGGGGACCAAGTCCTGCCGGAGACATTTGTTCATCCACATCCAGGGACACTCATCTCTCCCAACTGAAGACTTCTTTTACTCCACAAGTTTAAACCACCAACGAAGCCACCCCGCCCCTTTCCCTCTCCCCCGCTTAGAATCAGGTATGGACACCCACATTCCAATCTGTCTCCCTTCTGCCCTCCTCAAAGTAGCCGGTGCGTGTGCGCATGCCCGTCCCACGGCGCCGGCAGGCAATTCGCCGCGCGGCGGGACCCACCAGGCCGCTAGGCTCCCGCTCAACCCGGCCACGCGCCCCGCCCCGCCCGCGACCACCAAAGGTTGCTCCGCCCCCGCCCCGCCCCCTCAGCACCACCGCTCAGTCCCGCCCAGATCTGGCCCCGCCCCTCCGTCCTCCGGCCCCGCCTCGGAACCTTCCCGCCCCTCCCGCTTCGCCTCGCGCCTTCCGCCGCTCCCAGGGCTCCGCCCGCCCCGCCCCCGCCCCTCCTCCGCCCCCCAGGCTCGCCCCGCCCCCGCCCCGCCCCCTAGGCCTCCACGGGCCACCGCTTTCCCGGCTTCAGCCGCGCGCGGCCCTGTCTCCATGGCAACGCGGCGTCCCAGGCTCCTGGCTCCAAACCCAGAGCGAGTCGCGAGCAGGGCTGGCCTTCGGTCTTTGCCCTTTGGACGGTCGGCTTGACAAGGCCACAAGCGGGTAAGAGGCACCGCGTCGCCCTGTCCCCAGCCCCACGTGCAGCCTGACCCAGCCCTCACCCCGGACGCCCCCAGAGGTTCCGGCTCTGGGGCCGCACCGCTGCCGAGGCGCAGCCGGAGAAGGCAGGAGGGATCCACGCGGCTGGAGGTGCGCCTCGACTCGGCTTCCTCCTCCCGCTGGGGTCGAGCACTGAGGAAGGGATGTTTGTGTCTACGTGGGTGTGAATGATAACTGGGCGGTTCTGACTGGCGTGTCTACACCGCCATTCTCTGACCTGCCGATTTGTTCGCGCTAGCTCCTCCCCAAACAATGAAAACAGCCGCGTCCCTTCCCAGGGCTTCCTGCTCCCTCCCTCAGCCCTCGCCCCTGCCCAACATTCCTTTACTTATATTTGGAAACAGCTTAATGGCCAACAGGGATGAGCATTCACTGTGTACTAGCTAGATATAACTTCCTTGGCCATAAGAATTTGAATATATCGTTTGATCTCCCAGGCCTTGTATTCATCTTCTGCTAAACGAGGATCACTTCTATAGTCCAATCGTCAGCCTTCTATGAGATGATGAAACTGACCTGAAATTTCCAAAATCACGGTAGTGTTGTGTTTTGACTGTTCAGACTACTCTACACTAAGCCCCTACAGCATTTAAAGTAACACAGGGCGTAGTTATCAATTTATTGTTGGCTGAATCTGTTCTTAGGCCAAAAGAGCCCCAGAAAATTGCTTTTAAAAAATAAGTCATAAAAGAACACTGAAAATGTCTTTTGATTTGTTTCATTCTCCTAGAAACTAAATACAATGATCCCAAAGCCCAATTTGTTAATTTTTTTCTGGTGGGTTTTTTTTTTTGCTAATTAAAGTTGTTTGGGTTTTTGTAATCTCTGGTCTGGAAAACAACGATAACAACAGCATTGCTCTTTAAGTGTTAAGAGTTTACCAGAGCTGAATTCCAACACCTTTGTAGGGATTCCACTGCACCCACTCCTGCATTTCAAAGCTTCCTACCTACCCTCACCAACTGAGCTAGGACCCCAGTTTTTTCTCCCCTTTCTTTGCCCCATCCAGTCTCAGTTGTGCACTAGACCTGGCTTCATTTGTCAGAGTTCACCTTCAGGACTGTCCTTGCTAGGCTGTAGGTAATAATAACAATAGTGATAGGAGAAGAAGGAGGAGGAGTTGTAGTAATTGTAATTCTAGCAGGAGATGTGCTACTATTATTATTATAGCTATTTATATTAACCCTCACAATAACTCTGTGAGGTAGGGTGGCATTTTTATCCTCATTTTACAGTTGAGGAACTGAATCACAGAGAGGTTAAGGCACTTGCTCAAGGTCACACAATTTGCTGGGATTGGAACATAGGCAATTTGTCTCCAAAATCTGGACTCCTAGAACTATATTATGCTGTAAAGGAAATATGTAAAATTTATATTTAGTCACTTTTAAAAATGAATGTAAGTAATGGATGATCATTGAAAGCATTTTTACATACATTTGAAGCTATGCTGTGAAATACCCTGTCTGCATCATATTACATCTTCCCCACCAAGCTCCTTGAGGATGGAGGATAGTGCTTAATCAGCTCTGTCTCTCCTTCTCATCACAGTTTCAGGGCCTGAGCTTGTAGCTGTCTATGTATTTATTCTTTCTTTGCCTATTAGAATACAAAGTAGCTTATAAAAACAAATAGCACAAAGCCATAAAATAATCACTTAGTTGGGATGAAGAAAAAATGTCCTGTTTCCCAGTATGACAAAAGAAACCAAAATAAGAGGTTTTTTTTAATTTGAATTTTAAATTGGTAATTAGGGTTGGCAATTAGGCCAGGCACAGTGGCTCATGCCTGTAATCCTAACACTTTAGGAGGCCAACATTGGAGGATCAGTTGAGGCCAAGAGTTCCAGACCAGCCTGAGCAACATAGCAAGACCCTGTCTCTGCAGAAAAAAATTTAAAAATTAGTTGGGCGTGGTGGTGAATGCCTGTAGTCCCAGCTACTCGGGAGGCTGAGGCAGGAGGATCCCTTGAGCCCAGGAATTTGAGGTTGCAGTGATCTGTGATGATGCCACTGCACTTTAGCCCAGGCAAAAGAACAAGACCCTGCCTGAAAATAAATAAACAAATAAGAAAAAAATTTAAAAATAATAAATTAAATGTTGGTAATTCATTTTATAAAAGGTTTTTTTTTTTTTTGAAATCTGTGTAGTCTAAATCATGCTTACTTCAGCAGCACATATACTAAAATTGAAGTCTGTATAGTCCAGATAAAACCTATTTGGCCCTGTTGGCTATGGGTTAGTGAACACATACCTAGAGGAGTAGGTGTATGAGATGTTTACAGTACATTTGTTTTCAGGTACTATGTCTTTAAAATCCGGAGTGTATATTTCAGTTGGCTCTGAACTATTGCCGTAGCCCCTTCACTAGTCTCCCTACTTCCAGTTCTCAGGTTTACCCTCCACAGAATTTCTTTTCTAAGATCTAATCATGTGATCACCCTTCAAAGCCTTGGTTTGCTTTTACATTGCCTCCGGGTTAAAGTCCTAAATCCTTAGCACATGGCAATTAATGACTTTTATAATTTGCTCTCATGTACATATCCAACTTCATCTATTGCTATTCTCTAACACACAGCTGAACTACAACTTCTATTGACTGACTTCTTGGGCTTAACTTGATTTAATGCCACTTTCATTCTGAAGCCTGACTCAATCTTGTTTTTTTTTTTTTTTTTTTTTGAGACAGAGTCTCGCTCTGTTGCCTGGGCTAGCGTGAGTGCTGTGGCATCAGCCTAGCTCACAGTAACCTCAAACTCCTGGGCTTAAGCGATCCTCCTGCCTCAGCCTCCTGAGTAGCTGGGACTACAGGCATGCGTCACCATGCCCGGCTAATTTTTTTTTCTATACATATTTTTAGTTGGCCAGATAATTTCTTTCTATTTTTAGTAGAGACGGGGTCTCGCTCTTGCTCAGGCTGGTCTCGAACTCCTGACCTCGAGCAATCCACCCGCCTTGGCCTCCCAGAGTGCTAGGATTACAGGCGTGAGCCACTGCGCCCAGCCTCAATCTTGTTTCCCATTGCAGATAGAATTAATCTCTTCTCCCTCTGTGTTCCTATGGACTATGTTAATTCTAGCACTGTAGCTCTTATTACATGATATCAAATACATTAATCTTTTTTGGTTTTAAGGAGTAGGAGCTATATTAGTCAAGGTCTCTTTTGGCTTTAAGTGACAAAAACAACTCCAGTTTGTTTAAGCAAAAAAGAAAAATTAATTGGCCCATGGGAAAGGCAGAGGTTGAGCTGGAAACAGGGACTGCGACATCATCAGGGATGTGTATGTCTCCCCCTGCCCCATCTCTTCATCTTTCATCCCGATTCTTGTGTATATTCTGCTCATTCTCAGGCCTTTCTTTCCTTGGGGGCTAGAACCATGGGTGCTGGGAGCTCTAAACTCATATTCTCCTACCTTTGTGACAATTCCACTTGGAAACATCTTAGGGAAAGGTTGTGATGAACTTAGCTTGGATCACAGGCCCAGAGCTTGGTCCCGTCACTGTATTAGCTTATGAATTACTATGATTGGTCTGTCTTGGGATAGTACTGCCTTTGTGTTCAGGTGAGCTTGATCTGTTAACCAAATAAGGAGGAAGGGACTGTAGGCAGACAATACCTTATTCTAAAGATACTTATAGGAATTACAACACTTGAGAAAAATCTAAGAAACCCAGAGAACAGGCCTCAGAGCTGGATTCTGGAACTGGAAGGTTGTTCAGAGGCAGCTCTGTTGACTGGACTCCCTCTTCCTGTGTCTTTCCAGTTCTACCTCCACTGCCTGCTGACTCTCCTTAGATACTTTGAGTACATGGGCCAAAAAGAAGGATTTTGATTGATCCTGGTAATTGCCGTTCTCTCCGTTTGGGCAGTATGGAGAGTTATGTTGTAGCCCTTAGAGGGACGCTTTTGGTATAGTACTTTGAAGCTGGGTCTGTGCCATACGTATAGGAAGTGAGTACTTATTTCCCCTATAAGATTCTGACCTTCTCAAAAGCAGAGAATCATCTTTGTAGCCTCAGAGCTTAGCCCAGTTATATCTGATATACAGGAGGGGCTCATCAAATATTTGTTTTAAATAGACATTGAATATTGCATGCAAATTTAGAACTATCGTAACTGTGTTATTCCTATTGCCTCAGGGACGGTTGAAAGATTATCAGGAGAGTCAGCCTATATTTCAAAACCCAGAGGGTGCACTTGGTTGAGATTTAAAGGGATGGTTAAATGAATGTTGTGATGTTAACATTAACCATAATGAATAGGAATGAATATACAAGGTGTGCACCTACAGACCATTCTTTCTGGTTACCATGACTCCAATTTGAGCCAGTACTACTGGATGGACAGGAAAATTAAAGTGGCACAAGGCCAACATACTGTTTACATGCCTGCAAGAGATGGATAAACATAGAGATACAAATGGTATTGCAAATTTTAAATTGTCTTTATTTTTTTAAACACATAATATATTTATGTCATTCAAAGTTCAAGAGGTACAAATGGACCTAAAGTAGAAATCTCGCCCCACCCCAGTCCTGCAGCCATCCCTTTTTCCTCCCCAGAATCAACCAATATTATCAGTTTCTTTTCTGAAAGCATTTCGTTTCAGATATTTTTTACATATTGATATCTATTTTAAAAATGCTATTACCTATATAATAGGCATTCCTCATTCTGCTTGGTTTATCGGTGTCACTGCTTTAACTTTACTTGTGTTCTAAATTACTCTGCTTTTTCCCTGGAGTCAATGATCTTTCTAAACAAGTATCAGTACTTTAGGGCTTTTGTGGATTTGTAATTAATTAATTAAAAGCCCTCAGAGCTAGTCTGCTTGACTCAATAACAGCAAAGCCTTGTTTTTGTTTCCCTAAGCAATTTCAATCAGCCCCATAGGACATCTTCTCAGCTTTTCCTTTAGATAAAACCTCAGGTTGTTTCTATAGTGTCTCTTCAGTGTGCCAGGCTCTGTGCTAAACACTTTACCAGATTATCCCATTTAATCCCAATAATAATCCAGTGAACTTGGCACCACGGTGATCCCTATTTTTCAGATGGAAGAATGGAAGCTTAAAGTCACATAGCTTGCCCAAGCTTACCTGGGAAGTGGCAGAACTGGGATGTGAATCCAGTCTCTTTCATTCAAGAGCCCCAGCTCTTAAGTATTATTCTGTTCTGGCTCCCAAGGAATTCAATTTTATGAAAGGAGATTAAATGAACATTTCCTAGGTAATGATAAAGCCAGACCGAGCAGAACCTGGGTCTCCATCCAGGGCTGGGATCTGCCCCACCTAGGTTTTCTTTTCACCAGGTGAAAATGGGAGAATTATCTGCACTGATGTTTCATCCAGGTGAAGGGTGGAATGTTGCAAACTATGAAGATCCTAGAGCTAGAAAGTAGGGGAAGGCTCTAAACATAAAGGTGATGCTCTATGTGACTGTGGAGTGAAAATACCTCTCAGGAGACGTCACCTCAGATTTCTTTTGTTAGGGTCTTAGTTAGTTCTTTATTACATTGTTTCAGCTTTGGAGCTTTACTGCCCTAGAGAATCAGAAAAATCTTTCATTTATCCTAGAGTTTGGTCTTCTACAACTGTTTTCCCCAACAGATACCTTGCTGTTCTAATAGACTTTAGATAGATCTCTGTGAGCTTCTCAGAGGGATAATCAAATAATAACATAAATAATGTCTGGCTTGGTCAAGGTTCCCCAGAAAGCAGTGCCTGAAGCAAAAGTTTATGTACAACTGCTTTATTTGGGAGTATAAATCAGTGATGGGAGATGGATTTTAAAAAAGAAAAAATGCAAAATAATGACACTTCTCTTTTGTTGTCCACAGTTTTGGACCTGAATTTTGTATTCCGGAAATCCCTAGGTATGTAATAATAGTAACAATTTTTTTTTTTTTTTTGAGACAGATTCTCACTCTGTTGCCTGGGCTAGAGTGCCATGGCATCAGCCTAGCTCACAGCAACCTCAAACTCCTGGACTCAAACGATCCTCCTGCCTCAGCCTCTCAAGTAGCTGGGACTACAAGCATGCACCACCAGGCCCAGCTAATTTTTTCTATATATTTTTAGTTGTCCAGCTAATTTCTTTCTATTTTTAGTAGAGACAGGGTCTTGCTGTTGCTCAGGCTGGTCTCGAACTCCTGACCTCAAGTGATCCTCCTGCCTCGGCCTCCCAGAGTGCTAGGATTACAGGCGTGAGCCACCGTGCCCAGCCAATAATAACAATTTTTAAAGTCTGGCTCAAAATGTAGGGACAAGTGTTAGAGCGGGGAGCAAGGAGATTGTTACTTATGAAAAATTTAAGTGTGGCCACTCCCATACTTGAAAAAAACCTTAACGGTTTTCTCTCTACTATTAGAATGAAATTTATTCAGATATATGAAGGGCTAAATTCTAGGAAAATCAATCCTATAATTGGGTAACTTAGAAAGGTAAAAATTCATAGAGAAAACACTATAACTTGTAAGTATTAATAAATACATAAGAAAACTTATAAGTTAAGAATTATATTTTAAAGTATATCTTTGGGCTTGGCATGGTGGCTAATGCCTGTAATCCCAGCACTTTGGGAGCTGAGGCAGGAGGATCACTTGAGGCCAGGAGTTCGAGACCAGCTTGGCAATATGGCAAAACCCCTTTCTCTATAAAAAATAGAAAAAACTAGCTGGGTGTGGTGGTGGTGCCCTATAGTCCCTGCTACTAGGGAGGCTGAAGTGAGAGGATTGTTTGAACCCAACCCAGGAGTTTGAGGTTATAGTGAGCTATGATTAAGCCACTGTACTCCAGCCTGGGTGACAGAGCAAGACCCTGTTTCTTAAAACAAAACAATAAATAAAATAAAGTAAAATAAAATAAACAAAATAAAAATTATCTGGATAAAATCAAAAGTACATTTCTATAGTTTTTGTTTGGAATACTTTATTAAAAATACCATGTCTTGAGTTATCATAGAAAAATGTCTTCTTGTTAGTCACATACATTCTAAAAGGTGTTTTCATAACACACAAAAAAACTGGAATGTGGCAGATACTATAATTTACATATTGTGTTTTGTTTTGTTGCAGTACGGGAGAGCAATGGTGTAAATGTAAGCCACGATGAATTCATGATTTGTAGGGTCAGCTCAGGAGGAAAGGGGGTCCTTAGCCTGCTGTTGATTGTATTTGGATCTAGATCTAGAGTCTATGTGATATAAAACAAAAAAGTAACAGAGAATTTGAGTCTTATTTAATATATCACTTTTCTTCCAGGCAAAATTATTCCTATGTCTCTTTTTACATAAACTCCAAGATGAGATAGGGAGAAGGGGAAGGCTTAATTTTTCTAGATTTTTTTAACCCAATTTCATAATCCAGAAGAATGATATTCTACATTTAGGATGGAAACAATGTTAATAAATACAAAAACCAAATGTATACTTAATCTTCTACTGACAGACTGAATTCTGTGTTCTGTTTATTTATATTTTAAATTTATACAAGATTTTAGAGGCTAGTAAATATTTTGATTTTTGCAGGAATTATGTAGACAAGACAAATGCTGTAAAGGTAAGAGTATATAAACTTTTTTAGGATGCATTGGGTCTATTTTACTATCAATTTGTAGAGTTTTTAAATAATTAGCTTTAGTATAAAATTACATTTTAGCCTAGCTAGTAGAAATGTTTATATAAAGGCTATGAATAATTATTTCAAATACCTCAAACTAAAATAATAATGATAATGTTAGTTTTTATTTCTGCTTCTATTTTAGGCACCAAAAAATAGACAGACTGGCAGATTGCTAGTGTTTGATCCAAAGGGTAAATGATTTATTACTTAGAAAGAATGTGTTTGACCACTATTTTATACTAAATATTAAGAAGAATATTGAAATGGTTGAGTGACTTAGCAATTAAATCCTTTGTTATATTGTCTATCTTTCAAAAAATCCTAAATATTTGCCAATTATAAATTTATATTAGAGACATCATTGTTGATAAAATACTGAGGGTTTTTTTTCCTTCTTTCAGAAAAAGTGATGATGAAACCAAATGAAGCAATGTCAGAGTAAGAAGATGTGTTTGATTGCACAGCTGATCTATCACATGCCTTTTAAGCAATTAGAACTAGATAATGCAACCATTTGTCACCCAATTAAATTTGAAAGGCCAGAAATGCATGGATTAGCACTTCAGCTTGTGCTTCAGCCAAAGCAATTGATACTTAGATAGGAGACCATTTAAAATGAAAAATGAATTTTGATAAAAATGTAGAGGTATAGATAATATTCATGTCCAGTTGTTAATGCTTAAACATCACATATTGTGTTTTACTTATATAATAATTTTCATTGCTCATTCCTACTTCCCTTTGATACTAGCTTATTCTTTCAGAATATCTCTTTAAGTGAATATTTTCTTTAAAATTAAGCAGAATCTTTATTTACTATAATGTGAGTCATTACTACTAAAGAAAATAATTATCTCATTGAAGAAACTAGTATTAAAAAAATCACAGTATAATATCAGTTTAGGAGTTGAATTTTAAATATCTGCTCTGTTCAAGGCATTGATTCTGATGACTTATTAAAGCCCTTCCTGATATGAGCATCTCCTACTTTGTTAAAAAAAAAAAGCTATTATTTGTTCTATGAAAAATTACAGCTTGAAAGTTGAGCATAAAAACACATTTGTAGGGATTATTGACAAATTTGTAGGTACCATTCTGGTGGGATTCTTCTATTTAAATTTATATTGTTTTGGTTTATTCTGAATATTATTGGCTGGAAAAAATTCCACCTTATGCAACATATACTTTAATTTTCATACTGTCAAGGCTAAAAATGTCTACCTTGGCTCTTGATATATTATATAAATATAACACATATTTTATATTAAAGGGAAAGTAATGTATAGCAGATCAATGGCAGAGGATTTATGTTTATTTCAATTTAAAGGTATAACCAACCAGAAGAAAAAGAGACCTGTTAAGTATATTAATTTACATGTAATTATATGTATTCTATTACATGGTTGCAAACACTTAAATAAAAAAAATCTAAGAAATGTTTAGTTGTCTTTGAGGGAAATATGAGATATAACTTTTAATAATAATAAAAGTTAATAGGTCATTGATGAAAATAAATCATTGTTGTGTCCATGAGCTACAGTGTTCATAGACTGTGATAAGCAGTGTTGGCACTAGAGCAATGGGTACTGCACATCTTGATCTATCCTGAGGTGGATAAAGCCCAGGGATAAATCAGATGCAGCCTAGGAGTGACTATAGGTTCTTTTGATGTCCGTAATAATTGCATCTGCCTATCAAAATACTTTTTGCAAGGTCAGAATGATCATGTTCCCTCTAATTTGCTTGCAGAGAAGAGCAAGGGTGCTTAGTGTAGCCAGTAAGTGGCACAAGTGTGTGGCTTTGTCACCATAGGTACCTCACCCAGAGTTGAAAGTAAACAGGGCCAATCCTGGAAAAAAATGATGAAGTAATAAAATAGAAAATCCTGGAGGACCTTTGCTTGGGGAAGAGCGTGACTGATCTGCAAAGCTGATACATTTTCTCAGCGTAGCTTCCATTCCACTCTCCATCCTGGGGCTGGTTTCATATTCTGACTGGCAAGTGAAATTTGCCAAAAGGCCCTTGCCAGTTGGGTTAGAGAAAACTAGGAGTTTTCTCTTCCCACCAGTTCTTCGCCTTAGTCTTCTGGTTCTCCACTCCAGTCCCAGGCACGAGTGTGTGGACTCCGTAAACCAGAAGTTTCAAACTTCTGAGCACACAAAGCCCACATTTATCATTTCCTTTTTTCTCCTATAAATCCAGTGTGTAACAGAGTTTTGTCTATCCAACAAACTGCTTTTAATTAACAAACTATTTTCAGTAGAAGTAAAATATACCTTTAGGTGCTGGACAGAGTTTTCTAGATCTTGGGCCTTTGATCCATGGTTTTTTGGTCAAACTTTTAAGCAGACTTAAAGATGTGAGGGGAAAATGGCTGGAACAAATTCACAGTACTCAACTCCTTGACTGAGGTTGAAAAATTGTATCTATAGGGTTTTTATTACATAATCGTATGTTTTATCATCTTTTATAAACTGAATGACAGACTATTTTTTATTCCCATTTTTATATTTTAAGTAAATGCCTCTTTGGACGCAGACCAAGACTGGCAAGCAAACTTTATGCCTCACCAACACAAGTCTCTCTAAATGTAGCTAAGATATTCTCAGAAAAGTAAGTTGTAGTTAATTTTGTTTTTTAGGACTATGTTTGACAAGTATAAATCATTTTAAGACAGTTTAAAATATGAATCTTCTGAAAAAATTACTAATTTCAATAGAAATTTTGGGACATTTCCTAAATATACCCAGTGCTCTTCACATACTAAGGAGAAATTCTGAGACCTAGGTTATCTACTTGCTAGCATAAATACGTTCCAGTGGAATATCTAACCTGACTAACTCTGTAACTTTATTAAGTACTACATTAAATTCCTTCCATTTCCAAAGGATATTATTTCATAAAGTAAAATTTTGAATCTTTCCTCAGTTGTAACTGTATGTAAGTTGAAGTTAACAAAAAGAAATCTTTTAGAGCATAGCAGTTATCTGTTTTTCTTAAGTGGTTAGAGGCCTTATTACCATAAATAATATCACCTCAAATGGAAGTCAATAGATTTTAATTGAAGAGAAGGTTGAACTTCGGGCCTCTGATTCTTTGAAACTGTATATGAGAAAGACTACAGAAATGAGCAGAAAAGGAATTTAGATTTTACTGTTAAAATCATGATTTGATCACTTCTTACATAGATATTTTTCTGGCATGTTCATGGCTTCCAAATAGTGAATCTTCAGGTCATTGAGTATGTTGGCTGCGTCTATGTGTGTTTCATAAAGATTATTAAAGGCATTTATAATTATTCAAACACCTAGAAACTGTACTAGCTAAATTCCCCTTTTTAGGGATATAACTTAGTGAATATATAAGTACCATATTTCATAGATTCTAAAAGCACATATTTTTTTCATATTTTAACATCTCTTATAATTGATGTGATCTTAGACTTATATTTGGCAAAGTTTTTCCTTTTTTAGTGGTACATAAAATATGATATGTCTTATAATAAATAGATGGTATCTTAGATTCTGTAATTTCTGGAAAGAAAAAAGGCATCAAAGTCCTTTCTTCTAGATTAGATACTAGAGCATATAAATTCTGGTAATCACTTGTGTGGTGACCTTTGGCATAACAGGAATCTCACCATACTGTAAACTGAACACTTCAGTGATTTCTCAACTTTTCTTCTGCAGAGTTTCTTCTTAGATGCTTTCTTTCACAATTAGAAGACTGAGGGGGCAGAGACAGAATAAATGTAAATCATCTTTGCTGTGCATTTTTCACTTCCAGAGAAGGGTTTTGCTTTAGTCATATATAGTAGAGTAGTAAAGATTCCAATCCCTCCCCATAGTATTAATACAACAAACTGGTCAACCTATTTGCTAAATCAGTGTACAAGACCACTAACTTTACTAATGTTTTGGATTTACATTTCAATGAGGAGAAAAAACAGAGCTACTATAACTTTGGGGAAAAATAATACTTTACATCTTTTTATGTACTTCCATGCAAACTAGAAGTCAGATTTTTAAAACTTTGTAAAGGAGAGATATTGAAAGATTCTTAAGACTTCAAAAGGGAGACTCGTGGTTCTTTTTCCACAAGTGTGGGTACCTGTCTTTGTGAACAGAGTGGGCCACGTAAGAATCCCTTGTATCAGTGCATTACTTTTTAACATGATGCTTCAAGCTTAAAGGCTAAAAGAGAAAATTAACCCGTTTTTATTATAGTTCAGCTACTTAATGAAAAAGGATATTTTATATTATGACTGAGGATTAATATTACTGTTGGACTCTCATTATAGGTGTAGCTATTAGCAATGGCAGGAATTGATTTATAAACTTTAAAAACTCAAGGCTAATTTCCTTAGTTTTATTCCATCATATCATTATGATGTACCAAAGACATTTATATAACTGATTACTTAAATGCTCTGTTAAAGAACTCTGGAAAGATTCTAAGAACTATTACATAGTAACAAATGCTAGGTTAAAATAGGATTTTAATCACCAATAAAAATTATTTGTAATATTTTTCCACAAAGAAGGTACTACACTTCAGCTATTAGTTTATGGTTGGTATATTATAGTGTGTGTTTATATTAAATGTAGTGTGTTTGTGTTTATGAACCATATAAAGCATTAAACAGAATTATGATCTAGAAAATATTTTTTCACTATTCACTTTAACATTTAGGAAGGAAGTCTCTTCAAAGAATATTGAAAATAAAGTCTCTTTAAAGAATACTGAAAATAGAGTATCTTCAAAGAATATTGAAAATAAAGATATCTTAAATCTACAGTCTGACCTGTGGTCATCTTCCTTCTTAAAAGAAAGCACAGGTAATAACATTTGTTTTATTGAGTTGAGTAACTGTGGCTCAATTTAGCCCTCCTTTTCTGTGACCTTTGGGAGTTGACAACTCTGTATGTCTGGGGCAGGTCATGAGAATCAGTAGTTTCTCAAATTCACGTACCAGGTGTTTCTCATATGCAGTCAGGTATGGGATCCATGGGTATACATTACGTAAGATGATAATGACCACGTATTAAATCCTAGAATGGATTAACATACCTAGGAAAGCATTAACAAGTTCCATTCATTTAACAGCAATTGAAAGCCAGACCGCCAGGCACTGGTTTAGAAGCTGTGGATGCAATAGTTGGCAAAACAGGGAAAGTCCTTGCCCTTATGAGGTTCACATTCTAGTAGAAGACAGCCAACTATTAGAAATAAATAATAGTAGGCTGGTCTGAAGGTGGTGAGTTATCTCAGTTGATTGCTCACAACCAGTTACAGATCAAGCTCCTCATTCTACTCTTTCCTCCTTCTCACTACTGGACTTGACTAGTCTAGGAGAAAAAAAAAATACACAAAAAATGCCCTGGTTTTTCTTCAGAACAAATAAATCTTTCACCTTTTACTAAAGATTTCCGTGGAGAGAAACCGTTGTGAGTTGGTAACCAAATTTTTTGAGGCCTTGCTTAGGCAGGGCTAAACAAACAAAACAAAAAACCCCAAACACATACACACACTTAAATAAGCGAGACAATTACAGGTTGTGATAGGTGCTATAAGGTGAATGAACAGCACCTGGGGAGGGGACTACTTCAGCTGTAGGGATCAGGAAACCTTTCATGATGCTAAATGTTTGTGATGTGAATGCGGCAGTTTCTGTGACATCACAGGATGTCCTTAATTGTTAATTATGACCTTCCTCTGATGCACCAGTGTGGTGAGTCAGCGCACAGGTTGGATGCACACTGGAAGGTTAGGGTAGTTGTGAGCTTATGGAGACTGTAATTGAAACAGAAGCAGGTAGGTGAGTGGCTGAATGATGCAGCCATCGAACTCTCAGAAGAACTTGATATTCCTTTCTAGGGTAGCACTTTTGGTTTAGAGTCTGGAGTTTGTTTTAGAGGCAGCAGAAGTTTTAAGTTTTAGCTTTTTTTTTTTTTCCTCTGTGTTTTCTTAACATTGTCTTATCTGGAGTTCTAGATTTCATCATTTTGTTCTTTCTAACACGTGTTTATACATTGTTTAGAGTAGCTCATCACACTCCCATCAAAGAGGGGATCTCAAATGACTTGGCAGGCTCTCAAAATCTTACAAAAGTTCTAAACACTGCCTCATTGATGTTGAGAGAATTAAATAAGGTAAAATACGTAGTGTTCAGAATATAACTTTGTTATGATGATGATGATGTTCCTTTTATTTGATATATCAGTTTCACAGATAATAATAAGATCTAATTTTTTCACAGATAATAAGATTTAATTTTTGAATTTTTCAATGTTTGTTGATTAAATTGTTGATTAAATTATGTTTTTTCTGTTTTAGGTGAAGTGGACAAAGATGCAGTCATTGCAAAGCAGGAGAAAAATAATGAAGATTGCCTTCAGAATATTGATGATAAATTGTCAGAATCAGTAGATGATGATGATGAAGATGATACCAGTGATGAAAATAACAATGAAGACAGTAACCCTAAAAAGGATACTTGTGCCCCACTAGAGTTAATGGCAGAAGTAAGTTTTTCTTGTGCATTATAATTTAGGAAACTTAAAAATATTGAAATAAATAGCCTTGGTGATTAAAGTAATTAGTAAATATTGCATGTTCTCACTCTTGTGGGAGCTAAAAAAGTGGATCTCAGGGAAGTAGAAGTAGAATGGTGGTTACCAGAGACTGGAAAGGGAAAGAGGGTGATGAAGAGAAGTTGGCCAGGGGCTACAAAAATACAGTTGGACAGAAGGATAAGTTCAGTAGTGCAGTAGGGAAATTATTATTTGGAATAATTTATTGTATATTGCAAAATAACAAGAAGAGAAAAATTATAATGTTCCCAACACAAAGAAAAGATAAATGTTTGAGGTGATGGATCCCAACTACTCTGATTTGACCATGACACATTACACATTGTATACTGGTATCAAAATATTGCATGTACCCCCAAAATATGTATACCTATTGTATATCAATTAAAAAAGTGTTTTTTAAAAATTAGCGAAAAGACCGTTACCCATATATAGATCCTTACCTGACTACTCATTGCTGTTACTATAATACTTTCACCAGGTTAGAGTAGAAAGAAGATCCTGGAAGAGACATATCGTATTCTAGTAAGGCAGAGGCAGAAGTAAGAGAAGTTTTGGTCCAAAACTCTGCAAGAACTGCTTTAAGGAATGCTTTCTACAGACGCCACCATGCTGGTTGTTGGGGATAACAGCCATAAATAAGAGAGACATGTCCTTGCCCTTAAGAAGAGGCACATATATAACTAATTACAGTGAAACGAAATACACGCTAGTAAAAGTATTTATGAAGTTCTCTGGGAACGAGAAGGACTAAATGACTAATTGTGGAGGAGGAATAAGGGAGAAGAGAAGCAGGAGGAACAAGGGATAAGAGAAGGATTTTTAGAGGAGGAGACATGAGTGGAATCTTAGAAACTTGAAGGGAGAGGGAAGGATAGGAATTCATCTGGTAAACAAGTGGAAAAGGCATCTCTGGCGTAGGAAACAGCACACGCAAAGGCACTGAAGCTGAAACAGCATACTCAAAAATTGTACGGAAAGGTTTACTGGTAGTTCTGTGGAGAACAAAGCAATTTTACCTCACTTGCTGTGGTATCACAGTCTACCTTTAATTATCATTAATATTACAGAGCTTCATGTATATGGTAGGAACTTCATAACAGGACACTTACATTTCTCCTTCCCATCCTTTGTATTGTTGATGTCATACATTTTATTAATACTTCTATATATAAGTCCCACCATACATTGTTATTATTTTTGTTTTAAATAGTAAATTATCTCTTTTAAAATGTCCTGTTTATTTTCCCACATGTATGCAATTTCTGGTGTTCTTCGTAGCTTTGTGTAGATCCTAATTTCTACCTGATATCATTTTCCTTTTATTTGAACAACTTCCTTTAGTATTTCTTACAGTGCAGTTCTGCTGGCAATGAATTTGTTCAGCTTTTGCTTGTCTGAAAAGTCTTCATTTCATCATCTTTTTTTTTGTTTTTTGAGACAAGGTCTTTCTCTGTTGCCCGGGCTAGAGTGCAGTGGTATCATCAGAGCTCACAGCAACCTCAAACTCCTGGGCTCAGCTTCCAGAATAGTTGGGACTATAGGTGTGCACCACCATGCCTGGCTAATTTTAAAAAATTTTTTTTGTAGAGACAGGGCCTCACTATGTTGCTCAAGCTGGTTTTGAACTCCTGGCCTCAAGTGATCCTTCTGCCTCAGCCTCCTAAAGTGCTAGGATTACAGGCATGAGCCACTGTGCCCGGCCTTACTTTCATTTTTAAAGAATATTTAGCTAGAGAATTCTAGGTTGCCAAGTTTTTTTCTGTGCTTTGGAAGGATGCTCCATTGTCTCATAGCTTTCATAGTTTTAGACAAGGTATCTGCTCTTACTCTTTTTTTTATTCATCTATATATAATGTCTTTTAAACATTTTTTCCTGTGTATTATATTCAGCAATTGTATATGATGTGCTTAGGTATGGTTTTCCTCATGTTTCTTCTTCATTGAGATTCTTGGATGTATGGGTTTATGGTCTTCATCAGGTTTGGAAAATGTTCAGTTATTAATGCTTCAGATTTTTTTCTGACCTCTGCTCTCTCCCTCTTCATTTGAACTATAATTACACATATGCTAGACCACCCAGTGTTGTCCCAAAGGTCACTGAATTCCATTTAATTTTTTTAGTTTATTTTCTCTCTATTTCATTTTAAATCATTTCTATTTCTATGTCTTCAAGTTCATGATCTCTTCTTTGAAGTTATAATCTGCTGTTAATCCCATCTTGTATTATAGTTTTTGCTTTTCAGATACTCTATTTATCATCTCTAGAAGTTCTGTTTAGTTTTTCTATATTTATCCTTTCTCTCATCATCATGTTCATATTTACTTCCGCTTTTGAACATGTAACACATATTTATAATAGCTGTTTTAACATGCTTGCCTGCTATTCTATTATCTTTGGCAATTATAGGTCAGCTTCTATTAATTAAGTTTTCTCTTGCTTATGAGTCTTATTTTCCTGCTTCTTCGCATGTCTGGCATTTTTTTTTATTTAAAAAAATTTTTTTTAGAGATAGAATCTCACTATGTTGCCCAGGCTGGAGTGCAGTGGTGGGATCATAGCTCACTGCAGCCTCAAACTCCTGGGCTCAAGTGATCATCCCACCTCAGCCTCCCAAACAGCTGGGACTACTGGCACATGACACCATACTTGGCATCTGGCAAATTTTTACTGAATCCTAGACATTGTAAATTTTATATTCTTGGGTACAAACTTTTGTTTTGTTTTGTTTTCTTTAAATAATGTTAGACTTTGCTCTAGGACACAGTTAAGTAACTTGGAAACAGTTTTCTCTTTTTGACCCTTGCTTTTAGGCTTCATTAGGGAGGGTACAGGGCAGACTTTACTACTGAGGCAATACCTTTATGAGGATTCCCACCCACCCCCCACCTCATGTTCTGTGTATTAGGAGGACCTTCCACTCTGGCTGGTAAGAACATGAGCTCTTCTCACCCCAGTGTAAAGTCCAGTGATTATTCTACCTGCTCATTCTAGTGATTCTTTCTTCAGCTTCCAGTAGTTTCTTCATACTCACATGCAGATCAGTACCAAAGACTCATAGAGATACCTCTGCAGATTGCTGGAGCTCTTTGTCTTTGTGAAGTTCTCTTCTCTTGAAAATTATAGCCACATCGGCCTCTCTGCAGTCCAAACTGTGTTATAGAGAGATCATTGGTCTCTATCTTGAATCTCTCTCCCCATGCTGGTCCCGGGAATATACTTTGTTTCCCTTCTCTCAGAGACATATCACTGTTCTGTGATGTCTGTTGTCCAGTGTCTAAAAACTGTTGTTTCATATATTTGTCCAGTTTTATGGTTGGTTAAGGAAAGAGAGTAAGCTGGTCTCTGTTACCCCATCATGGCTAAAAGCCTCAATTAGATTTTAGCACAAAGAAAAATACTTAAGTACTTTCCTTCTTAGGTAATTTAATCCAAATGCTAGTCATAGAATCACACAAGGAAATCAGTCATATTTATTGTATTTTCTTTATAGAATAAAGTATGTATAGGACATTCTGAAACTTCCCTGATATTATAGGGTGCTTTTAAGAAGAATAAAAATTGATGCTCAGTGTTGGAAAGATTTCACTTAACCACTCTTTTCTTTTGACTACACACCTAAATCATTCGTGAATTATAGAGCATTCAAAGACCTTTATCTGCCATAACCAAACTCTCTGGAGTTCCTCATTTTCTTTCTTTCCTCTTTCAACATTTAATTATAAAAGTAATCCATTAGTTAATTTTCATGTAAAAATTCAGATAGTATAAGATTGCATACTTTCATATCTTGTGCTGTGCATAAGATCTTTTGTTTTTACAATGCATTCTATTTTGATTTTCCCAACTTCTTATTTTGAATATTTTCAAACCTATAGAAAAGTTAAAAGATTAAACAATGAACTGTATGGTCTTTACCTAGATTCACTCCTTGTTAACATTGTGCTACATTTGCTTTAACTCTGTCCTTTGATAGATGAGCCACAGATACAGTGTAGATGCATATGTTTGACTAAAACATTTGAAAGAAAGGTGCAGATATCATATCACTTGACCCCTAAATACTTGAGCACGGGTCTCCTTAGTTCATTCTTTAATGTAACACTATATCCTTATCACATCTGAGAAAATTAACAGTTATTTTATAATATATGATACCCGAATTCAAAGCAAAGGAGCCTTTGAAATTGATTCCATGCTTCTTTCTTTTTCTGAGACTAGTATTATTAATATAATGCTTCATTAAATAGACTAGATGTTAGATGATAATAAATTCTTGATTTTTTTAGATGTGAAAATAATATCATGATTGGGTTTTCTTTTAATATAAAATGAATTGATATTTATAAACTGCTTTAAAATAATCCAGACAGAGGAGAAGAAAGAGTGTATGGTGATATTGATAAAGCCAGATTGGCAAAATGGTAATTTTGAAGCTGAGAATTGGGGATATGGACTTATTTCACTATTCTATCTACTTCTGTCTGTATTTAAATTTTCTGTAATAAAGAGATTTTAAAAATATATGCAATAGCTGCATATTTTACTGTTCACATCCTCTGACTATGATCAATGAAACTAAGCATTAATTACAAAAATAACTATAACAACAAATTAAAACCACTTCAAACTAAAAGATATTCTTCTACATGATACAAAAAGTAAAATCAAAACTAAACTTACAAACTATTTGGAAAATAGTGATCACCACAACACTAAATATTAAAATTTTTGAAAAGAGCTTGCAGTTTCAAATGCTTCGATGATGATGATTCAAGGAAGAATGACAATAAATGAACTAAATATTCATGCCAGAAACTAGGAAAATAACAAAATAAACATAAGAATATCAAGAAAATGAATTAAAGGAAAAAATGAGTAATTCAAACTAAAAACCAAAGTAGTATGTCAAGAGCTGGATATTTGAAGAAAGAGTGACATAGGTAAACCACTAGATATCAAAATTAAAATGGAATAAAACCACAAATAGGAATGAAAATGAAAATGTCTTAACCTTAGTCAAGAATAGATTTTTAAAATATAAGAATTCTGTTGCAAGTGTTGAACATGGCATTTGTTGATTAATATTTGAATAGATGAAAATTTTGATGAAATTAATGATTTATAGAAAAATCTCTAAAAGAGTTCCAATTTACAGTAGGGGAAAAAAAAGAACCCATGGTAGAAACTGAGATAACCAGTAGAGAACTACTTTTTAAAGTGGTACCTGGGTATTTATCAAATATTGGGAAATATGTGAGAAATGTCTCTTTTATGTTCTCAATGCCCCCATCTCTTATAGAGTAAAACTTACGTGCCTGCATGTGGTTCAGAATATGTCACACACAAGCAAGGGCAATCACCAAAGTACAGGGTTCTATTTTTAATGAAAGCTACTTAAGTAGCTAATATTTGAAGATTAGTTTAGTAAATTGTAGCCTAAGTAAAAAATATGTAAGAATATTTAATGCCATGGGGAGGAAAATGATAATCTATGGGTTTTTAAAAAATTATTAAATAGTCCTAATTTTTATAAATACCTATGTGTTTATTTATGGAAAAATACTGAAACCATATACATGAAGATATTAAAAATAAATATCTCTAGATGATAGAAAGGTAAGTGCTTTTTAACTGGGGACAGAATGTATTTATTTAGCTTTTTAATGTCCTACACAAAAAAATATGTATTACTCTGTAACGAGAAAAATATAATAAAAACAGTGAAGGCAAAACTGGATGATATATAAGAGCATTGATGGAAAATATTGAGTCTACACTTTTTTCAGCTAAGTACTGTCATGTAGTTACCGGCTCAGTTTACAAATGAAACCTGTATCTAAACCAAAGGAATATTACAATAAAGTGATTAATGTCTTCACTATCTGTGCCAGTTGAATCAACTTATGTATTCTCAAGTTGTTCTGTAGTACATACATGGTGTGGCTGCCACAAAGCAGAGCCATTGTCATCCTCATCGTTGCTATCCGAAGTCCTTAAAGGTCCTTGATTAATTGATTGATTATAGATTCATTCCTGGAAAAACATGTATAAATGTTAAAAGCAAAATAATCATTAATGGAAGATTTTCTAGGGAGTTTGTAATTGACATTTAAATTCTCTCTGAGACTACTTAATCTGAAGAGTTTATTGTTTTCCAGTTCCTGAGAGCAGAAATGGGCCGAGACTACCACCTGGCAAAAAAATTATGTCAGATGAGTAAGTACAAAATACTTTCACATTTTTCAATCTTTGTTTCTTAAAATAAATTCCATAATATGTCAGATGGTTTGATTATCATAAGTAGTGAATTCCCTGATAATGTCTCAGTGATTCCTTGATAGAAAATTAGGTTGATTGATATAAGGACCAATTTCGACTTCTAGAGTAACTTTTAGTGGAATAAATTAATGTAGACTAACATAGGATGATTACTACCACTGAAAAATAAGTTAAAGTCTTTACTCTCATGATAATGGGTTAGTAGCTTTGCACCTTTAGTTTCAAAGAAGTGTCAGAGTACAGCAGTCAAAGCTTACTTAACATGCATTTATTCCACAAATATTTGAGTGCGTTCATGTGCCAGGCACTGTTCCAGGCACTGGAAATACAGCAGTCAACAGGACAAATAACACTCCCACATTTATGTCTGGTGTTGACAGATAATAAACTAATTAATAAATAATGTGTCATTAATGATAGGTGCTAGGGAGAAAAATTAAGTACAGAAGAGGGAATAGAAGGTACTGGGAGAAGACAAAGCAGTTTTAAAAAGGATGGTCCAGGAAGACCTCACTGAAGGACTGGGGTAAAGGCTTGAGGAAGGTGAGGAAACCAGCCACGTGGTTATCTGGAGGAAGAGTGCGCCAGGCAGGAAGGGTAGCAGCGTGCTGTGGTGGGAACAGCAAGGAGGACAGTGTGACTGGCGCAGAATGAGCAGAGGGGCATTGATAGGAGGTGAGGGCAGAGAGGTTATGGGCATAGGATCTTTTCTCAATTTAAGGACTTTCCTTTTTCCCTTAGGGAAGTGGAAAGCCACTGGAGGCTTTTGAGTAGAGGAATGATACGATCTACCTTATTTTTCTTTCTATCTTTGGATTTTAGTGGTTTGACTTAATGTTCAAAATAACTGTGGTTTTCTTTGTATTTATACTGTTGGGGAGGTTTACCGAGTTTCTTAAATCTACAGGTTGGTGTTTTCATCAGCTTTGAAAATTTCTTGGCCATTACATCTCAAATATCACTTCTGCCCTATTCTTTTTCTCTCTCTTCTCTTCCTGGGTCTCATAAATTAGAATTTTTTTTTTCATGGTGTCCTACATGTATCTTACACTCAGCTCTGTTTCTAAAAATTTCTTTTTATTTCTATGCTTCTGTTTGGATATTTACTATTGACCTGTTTTTGAGTTTCTTTATGCTGTTTTCAGCTGTGTCCAATCTGCTGTGAAAACTATTCAGTGATTCAAAGATTGCATTTTACAATTTTAGGATGGCATTTAATGATTTGAAAAGATTCTAGTTCTCTATTTAAATTCAACTATCTTTTCAACTATTTTGTCCATCTTTTCCTCTAGTATATTAGTCATAGTTATTTTAAAGGAGAAAATTCACCAGGCTCAGTGGCTCGCACCTGTAATCTCAGCTACTTGGAAGGCTGAAGCAGGAGGATCACTTGAGGCCAGGAGTTCAAGAACAGCCTGGGTGATATAGCGAGACTCTGTCTCAAAAATAAATAAATAGATAGATAGATACCGATTACAGTATGGTCATTCATATTTTCACTTGGCTCAAGGGCTTCCCATCTGGCATGCAGGTGCCCATAGGTTCTTTTCTCTTTGCCTGCCCTTTAAAAAATTTGTGTTGGGTTCTCCCAAGAAATTTTGTCTGTTGGCATAGCCTTGAATTTTATCTGTCTTTAACACACCGTTTTTATATAGTCCTAATGTTTCCTTACCATTTTCCTGCTGTCTCATGCACAACTGATATCTCTGCTCAGTAACATTTTCTGACAGGCAGAGGGGCAGCCTAGAAAAGTGGTTTTTATATGGAACTGAAAGTCAGGAATCCAAAATACTTTTCTTCGTTCATCTCGTGAATGGCTGTGAGATGTCCAATCTAGCTATTTCTTGGTCACTTTACCTGTAATTCGGAAACTTGTGGCTCAGTTTCCTCAGGGCGCCACACTACTGCTCTCAGGCAGCCCGAGAGTCTACCCAAAGGACATTGAAACCCTGGAAGACTTACTTCATAAATTATAACAATTGCAAATGGTAAAGAATAATGGCTTGAAAACCAAAATCGTTCTCATCTTTACAGATCTCATGCAAATACAGATGTACTGTATCTTCAGAAAAGACACACAGTTCCTACAAGGATTTCTTTTCTTTTCTTTTTTTTTTTTTTTTGAGTAAAATAAATGACCCTTTCCTATTAGTCTATAGTATAATTTTGTCTAGGGGTAAAAAGGCTACTTCCTACTCATTTGTATTCATTTTTCCATTTTGTAATGTTTCTGGGGTTCCTGCTCTGTGCCCGGCACTGTCATAGGGATTTAGCTGTGAACAAAGCAAGTGCTCTGTGCCCTTGCATGGCCCCCAGTCTGAGGAAGGTAGAGCCCCATAGGCAGCAGGGCCCCTGCCTCTAAGCCCCAGCCCTTCAGCCAGAAGAAAACACCCACTGGATGCTTGGGAAGGAACCATTCCTCGAGAACTAATAATAACCAACATTTATTCATCACTCATCATGTGCCAAGGACTGGACTGAGTAATTTATATACATTATCTAATTGATTAGCCAAAATAGCCCAGTGTGATAGACAATATTATTACAGATAAGGAAAGTGAGGCACAGAGATATTAAATACTTTCCCCGCCATGACCCAACTAGACAGTGGCAGAGCCAGTATTCACATCTGACAATCTCTCTCTAGGGTCCATGTAGGCTCTGCTTCCCTTATGGAGCTCAGGTTGGGAAACAACCCCTAGAACACAACTACATGTGCTAGAAGCTTCTCTTAACTCTTTACAAACCCTGCTAGCCTGCTAAATAAGAAGAATTTTTCATTCATCACCTAGATATTGCTGGGATAAGTTTCAAAGCAGATACCTTTCCCTACTCTGAAAATTGACAATTGCCAGCAGTTGTTGTTAAACCATCAGGGTAGCTGATCTCATACTTCAATCTCATGGGGTAATCCTAATTCCAACATGAAATTTTCTAAACTGTGTTCCAAGGAATGTTAGTTCAACATTTCTTAATAAGTGTTCCACCAAAAATTATTCCATTGTCAAATAAATTTGGAAAACCACTTTCTCCTCTCTATAGGTTTCTTTTTTCATTTGTTTGAGACATAGTCTCTGTCACCCCAGCTACAGTACAATGATGTCATCATAGCTCACTACACCCTCAAACTCCTGGCTCAAGTGATCCTCCTGCTTCAGCCTCCCAAGTAGCTGGGACTACAGGCACACACCACCACATCCAGCTAATTTTTCTAATTTTTGTAGAGACAGGGTTTCACTCTTGCTCAGGCTGGTCTTGAACTCCTGGCCTCAAGCAATCTTCCCACCTCAGCCTCTCAAAGTGCTAGGATACAGGCATGAGCCACCACACCCAACTTATAGGTTTCTTCATAGTTATGAACATATTATGGTTCTGTAAAATTCTGTGATTATTCCTTACTATAGCTTTACCTGATTAATTTCATTTAACCTAGTTTCCCAAATATATATGAAGAAACTAGTATCTAAAGAAGCAAGTTGGAGAAACCCTATTCTAGAAAGAAGCTTAGCCTCAGAAAGATTTAGACTATTAATGATAAATATAAGTCCAAGTTAAAACTTATGAAAAGGCACTTTTATTAGAAACCTTACATGTATGTGTAATGACACCTAAAATACCGATAAGATCCTTAAAATCAGCTTCTAAGCAGGCACACAGTCATGCTACCCCAGACTGATGAGAAGTTGCTAGTAATGTTAGTGGATTAGGAAATAAAGTCCTTGGTTTGTTGTGTCAGAATGAAAGCCAAGGGCGGGGTCCCATGAGCCAATGGGGTCTAGACCAATCCACAATTATCTCTTACTCTTAGTCAGATGAAAAACACACTTGATGTTTCAGTGCCCCCTGGGGGCCACCAAGATATCAAGCAGGAATCCCAACATTAAATGGATGATGTATGATTATGAATATTCTGCAAGGCAGGTAGGAAAAAAGAAGGGGGAGAGATCAGTAGAGAAAAACCTGGAAAAAACAGTAGTCCAGAAAACTTGAAACAAAAGGTGTAAATCTTTCTGGCCTCTGGAATGGTGGTAACATACCAACAAGTCTAAAAAATTCTATTGGTTGTTATCCAAAAGAAACATAAAGGATCAGCAAAAAGGAATAGATGGTGCTAACAAAAAAAAGGATTCAGTGAAGAGGGGAGAACATCTTTAGGCAGGCAATGACTGGAGTGTAGACGAGGGTTAAAGTTGTCAGGATGAAGAGAAAGAAGTACTATCAGTTTCCCCTATTTGAAAAATGTGAAAAATGGCATCTCTACCATGGAAGAAGTTGCATAAAAAAAAATGCCCTTTTCCTTTGTGTTCGGATGAGACCTTTAGTAAAGAATGTCATGCAGATATTGGGTGGGTTAGATGAGAGGAAGGATTAACAGACCTCTAGGCACACATTCTTCTCATTGACAAAGTCTCCACATTTTGCAGGATTTGTATTAATACCTTCTTTAGGAAATGATTATATTCATGAAATACTTTGGCTCCTGGCCTAGGAGGGAAGCCATATCGAGGTGCTGGAGATTGCATTCTTTGGGTAAGAGGTAGAAAATATAATATAATGAGGATCATTTCTCTTACAAAGCACCGAATATAAGTTGAATATTTTCTCTATTTGCACTTAGATATACCTATGGTATAATTGTCAGTGTTTATCACTTGGTACATTTTCATCTGTTATGATTGACAGTTCTAATCTCATTCTAAGGAGCCTGTTTACTGAAACACTTTGAACATTAATAACACATTCTGTTGTCCATTTTCAGTTCTAATCTACGAACCAGAAAATCCTGAGGCCAAGGAGTTTTTGGCACTTATTGAAGAAATGTTGCTGATGGGTAATTTTAAAAATTGAAATTCCTTCTTTCTCATAGCACTATAAGCAGTCATTCTTCAAAAGCCCATTATCCCAAGAGATTGTCAAAACGTACCTTTAGGAAGTGGTTAAGAAAAAGCTAAATGGCCGTCTTAAATGGTGTAGTGAAACAGCTTGTCCTCTGTGGGCTGGAACCGCCCAAGCAGGGCAGGCTCCTTGGGTACCAGGCATCAGGTACTGACAAGCAGCACATGCTGACACCCCCCGTGGTAAAGGAGTTATCCCATAATTCCAAGGAAATCCAATAAACACCCTCTAAATTACCCTAAGCCTCACTTCCTCTTACTCTATTTAAGAATTTCATTGACAATAGTATTAAATAAAAGTTATTTTTATAGACCTGTGTTTTAAATTAACCTTAAATCCACAAACATCTACATGCCAGTAAGAATATGTTCCTTCTTTACGCTACCACTTTGATCCTACATACAGTTAGCAAAGTTCAGCTCAGCTCTTATGTTCCAAATATACATATTTCTTTGTGGAGGGAGGGGCAAGGAGAATTATGATTTTTTTCAGAGTGGAAATATTAAGAAACATTTTAAGCAATCCTCTTCTTTTCTGTGACAGAGAAAAGTCAGAATCTTAAGAAAGATGATGAAGATAGCGAAGAAGACAGCAGCAGTGAGAGCGAAGAAGAAAGCAGCAAGGACCCGAATGACGAGAGTTCTGACGAATGTGAAGATGGGTCGTGAATGCTGCTGCTATGGTTTAAGCTTCATGTATTTTCATTAATGTATACCACGCAGATATAAAGAAGAGGGCTGCATTTTGGTCTAATTGTTCTTTATTTGGTGCAAAGTTCTCCTAAGTTATTTATATTTTTGCTTGAGCTCCTTCCTAATTTTTAGGCCTTAGCACAATGTGAGTTAGAGAGGAGAAGAGTTGTTGAAAACACTTACATAGCACCATGTGCCAGGTACTGTTCAAGCTGCTCTACACACGTTAATTTATTTAATCTAGCAACACTGTGAAGCAAGTACTATTGTTATCCTCATTCTACAAGTGAAAAAACTGAGCCACAGGAGGGTGAGTAGTTTGTCCAGTATCATACGCATATTGATTTGTAGAGCTTGGATTTGTACATGGACGTTATGGTTCCAGAATTCATACTTTTAGTCCCCCATACATGACCACCACTCCAGGCGCTCTTATATAATTTGTCTTACGTTCTTTATGGCATGCAGCAGTATCTGAAATGCTTATTTAATTTTTCGTTCTTGTAATCTTCTCCCTACCTGCCAGAGAATATAACTTCCATGAGACAGGACTTTGTCTTTTTCCTCATAATATCCCTAGCAACTGAACAAGTGTCTGGCAAATAATGAGGCATATATACCAAAGGAATTGAATAAATGAAGTGAAAGTTAATGAAAATATTTATATTCTTTTATGAAACATTTACAAAACTTTACACTTTTTATGTATCAATCTATTTCATTTTGCTGAGTTTGTATTCCTTGATGAATTTATGCCACCTCCCAATTAGACTGTAAGGTAACTGTCTTAGTAAGATAACAGAATATCTGAGGTTGGGTAATTTATAAATAACAGAGGTTTATTTAGCTCATGGTTCTGCAGGCTGGGAAGTTCGAGATTGGGCAGCTGTATCTGGTGAGGGTCTCATGCATGGTGGCAAGCAGAAGGGGAGTAGGTGTGTGCAGAAATCACACAGCGAGAGAAGAAGCAAGAGAGAGAAACCAAGGAAGCCAGACTCTTGTTAACAACCCACTCTCTTGGGAACTAATCCACTCCCATGGGAGTGAGAACTCAGACTCTACCTTGCATCAATCTATTTATGAAGGACCCACCCCCATGATCCAAACACCTCCCACTAGGCCCCACCTCCCTACACTGCCACATTAGGGATCAAATTTCAGCAAGAGTTTTGAAGGAGACAAACCACATCCACACCGTAGCAGGAACTGAGGGAAAAATGAGAAAAATATTCCTAAGTCTTTTATTTGTGCTACTCTGATTTAAGGGGAAGCATTTTGAATTTTTATTCTTATGTTAACAGTGTCATGGCATATCCAAAATGCTTGAAGCATAGTTTATTCTTTAGGTATTTTATGGCCTGTTAACTTTTAGAGGAAGAAATTCTGCTGCACCGATTCACAGGGGTGACCAAAAGAAATGAAGATGGGTATATGTAGTCCTCTAGTTACCCTTCTTTAATTTGTAGTAAACTCTGAAGGCCTTGTGCATAAATAACCAAATAGTATCATAGGTCTGACTGACACAGAGCTCAGGAATTAACTGCTCTTTCATTTTTATTTGGGGTTAATATTCCTCCCATCATAGAAATACCACTATATGTCAATCTGATGATGCTTAACTGATTATGTAGCACCCTTGCCCATAAAAGCTTCATAAAACTGATGTTAAAAACTAAATAAGTTACTATGATATTTTAGTTTTCTTTTAAAGGAACACAGATGTTCTGAGAAAGAAACTCTCTGAATGAAAAACCATGATATTATAAGCCATGTTATACCTAAGTCTAAGAATTTATGAGGTTTTTCTCATCCAGGATAATCAGTATGCTCTGTCCATACTTTTCATCCTACTTGCACTCCTTAATCAATGAAACTTAAGGTGTTGGCATAATCTGACAATAGGCAGGTGTGTCTGTATGTAGTAATAATAGCTAAAAAATAATCTGCAAAGTATTTTTACATTATTTAACCTATTGGCTTCTCACAATAGCCCTAAGAGCATGCTATTATCCCATCAACTATACAAATTGAATGTGGTGTGATTGAGGACATCCAAGGTTAAATATTAGCTAGAGTGTTGGAATTCAGATGAGGAAATTGAAACTTAGATATGCTAGGTTATGTCCCAGTAGGACAGATCTAGTGAATCGTGAACCCAGTGTTCCCTGCTGCCTCACACATAGCTAACCTCTAAAAACTATTTAATGAGTCAGCCAATAAGTTGTGGATGTGTAGACACTTCAGTTCCAGATCTGTGCCTTCTTCAATAACTTTATAACACATTATACTGATGTTAACAAACCCAAATATCCAACAGTACGAGAACACGTAAGAATACCTACTCGATAGACTTGAGATGGGAGCCCTCTGAAAAAGTTTCATGTATTTATTCAATTAATATTTACTGAAAGCCTACTAGGTATTTCACATGGATCAAAACCCCACCTCTGCTCTTAAGCAGCACTGTCGTTGTTGCAATTGAGGGTGATAAACACTGCCATTGAGGAAGTCCCAGGTGCTAAGGGACCCTAACACAGAAGGGACATCTAACCCAGCCTAGGCATCCGGCAAAAGCATTCAGAGGGAAGTGAAGTCTAAGCTAAGAAGGTAGAATAAGTGGTATTAGCTACAAGAAGAGGGTGTGTGGAAGCCAGTCTGACCAGGGTAACAACTTGCAAAGGCCCAGAGACACAATCTGAATCCAGAAAGTGGATTGTAAAATGAAAATGAACCAGTTAGAGTAGAGAAAGATGAAACTATAATGGAAAAAAAAGATTGGGTAATAGATGGTCTTAGTAGCCATGTTAGAGTTTGAACTTTATTCTTAAAATAATGAGGCATTGAAGGATTTTAAGGAAAATAGTTGTATTTTAGAAAGCATTCTGGTACCCAGGTAGAAAAATGTTTTCTCAAACTACAAGTCTTAATCCATCGATCAATTATGAAATCATTATAGTTAGCCACAAATAGCTGGGTTTTTAAAAATACCTAGAATAGAAAATATCAGTATATATAGCCAAAAAGTATGGGAAGTATTGTTTCAAAAGTGTGTTTGTGTCCTAGATCTTGATGTGAAATGTGTTTCTTCCTATGGGTCTCAAAAAAAAATAAAAATAAAATCTGAAAGTATAGGGAATAGACTAGAGTAGAACATGAAACTCCATTGTTACATAGTAACTCCAGCAGTTCAAAATTACAAACTGAAAAGAGGTAGTGGCAAGGAGCTACCATGGAATGGAGGAGTTACTCTACAGGGATAAAGAATTGACAGAAATTGGTGACAAATTAAATGTGGTAAAGAGGTAGAGGACAAAAATGACTCCTAAGGATAACTAGGTACATGGTGGTGCTAGGCCCTAAAAAACAGGAACGCAGAAAGAAAAGCACATTTGGTGAAGAAAACGGAGGTTCACTTGTTTGAGTTGACTATGGGAAGTGTATTAGTTTCCTACTGTGGCTTTAAAAAATTGCCACATCATGGCTTAAAACAACACAAGTTTATTATCTTACAGTTTTGAAGGTCGTAAGTACAAAATGGGTCTCACTGGACCAAAATCAAGGTGTTGGCAAGGCTGCATTCCTTCCGGAGGCTCTAGAAGGGAATCTGTTTCCTTGCTTTTTCCAGCTTCTAGAGACCACTCATATTGCTTGGCTTATGGGTCCATTTCTCCATCTTTAAAGCCAGCAATGTCTGGCGAAGTCCTTCTCATGCTGCCATCTCTGTTCTCTCTCTCCTGCCTCCCTTTTCCACTTTTAAGGATGTTCGTGATTATATTGGTCCCATGTGAATTCAATCTAAAATAACCTCCTTAAAGTCAGCTGATTAGCATGCTTAATTTCCTTTCTGTGTAACCTAAAGTATTCACAGATTCTGGGTATTAAGACGTAGGCATCTTGGGAGGGTAGAAAGGTGCATTATTCTGCCTACCACGGGAAGTACTGGGTAAGTGTTAACTAGTTTTTTGACATTTGTGGTATGGAGTTTGGAAGAGACATTTGGGCTGGAGATATACCTTTATTAGGAGGCATCAGATTAGCAATAGTCATCAAAGAAACAGAGTGGATGGCTCATGGAGACAGTGTAGCCTGAATAGAAAAAAACCAAGGATAGATTTATAATGACCACCAACATTTAAGTGGTAGTCCAAGAAGGAGAAATGCACAAAAGAGACTAAGAAGAACAGCCACAGGGAAAATCAGGAAAACAAATAACTGTGGGTACTGTTGGTGTCCTACTCGGCATCTATCCCTTCATGCTTCTTCATAAAGAGAGCCCTGATTCTGTTCAAATCTTCACTCCTCACACACAAAGCCATGAAACTCAGCCAATTAGTGCCTGGCCCTGTGCCTGGTGAATTGTAATGGTTCCAGAGGTAGACATGTGACCTACCTTGGCCCAATAAGATGAAGGACATTATTTCATGATTAAGGAGATGTTCCTTCAGTCCTCTGAGAACCAGGAAGCATGCTGCCCTAATTACTGCAGTTGTCTTATGATCATGAGAGAAACTAATCTTAGGAGGAAGCTGTTGCTGTGGATGGAAGAACAAAAAGAACCTAGGTCCCTGATGATGATCAGCTGCTGAATCAATGGTCCTGGGAGCCAGCCCTCTGGTGAGCTTACTGTAGTGACATAAACTATTGTTTAAGCCAGTTTAGATCATGGTTTCTTTTACCTGAAGCCCAAAGCCTCCTAACTGAGACTGATTACCACCACAGAAACCCAGAAAAGAGTTTCAAGGAGGCTGAAAAGATCTAAAAAGCGTGATTAGGTAGCAACAAAGCGGTGGCTGGTGATATAAGGAAAAGCTGAGTGTGGGTGGGGGAGCCATATTTCCGTGAGTTTGAGTGCCTGGACGTGAGGAAAAGGAAACAAGCAGTTTGACTACGAAGGAAAGAAAAACTATGAAGTTCACTGGAAGACATGAGGTAAATCGAGTATTATTTTTAGAACCTTTAAGATGAGCGTGCTTAACAGGGTGGATGATCATAACATACGCTGACAGCTTGTTATGTGTTAGGCACTATACTAAGCATTCATAGTTACTGTTTCTAATCCTCGTGACACCTGTATGAGATAGACATTATTATCCCCAATTTACACATGAATAAACTGAGGCCTAGAGAGGTTGACAGTAACTTTCTGAAGATCACATACCTGGGAATTGGCAGGTTCAAATCCAGGTCATTTTACTCCAATGCCTTGCCCTTCACGCTATGCTTTCCTCCCTAGGAGGCCAGTAGAGAGGAACAGATTGAATTTATAAAGTACTTGTCTAATGTGTTAGAAGGCGCATATAATATAACCTTAATGTGTGCCCGTTGGACGGCTGCCCCAGCAGTCCGAGTGTGGAACCAGAGCTGCTTCTCCTTATTCTTCAGTATGGCTTTCAGTTGCCCTACGTTTCCTTATATATTAAACAAGATGATAACCTGTGTTTATTTTAATTAAAATGTGTATTTTCCCTTTAACTTTACCCTGGTTGACATGTAAGATATTTGTGATTTGGCATTTGCCTGAAATGTTGATGTTGGTCGAGGGAGAGCGCTTGAACAGAAGAGATGTGAAGCCTAGATCCACTGGGGTTTGGGGCTCTGGGAAGTGTCCTGTGTCACGAGGTATTGAGAGTTCACAAGAGGCAGGTAAGATAAGGTTTCCAAGGCTGGACTAAGGAGGATAAAGGGCTCTCGGACTGGCTCTCCTAAGGAACTCCCCGCTGTCATGGTATGTGAGTTAAGGTGGGGGAGGGGGCGTGCAGAACTTGGAGACGCTTGGGAAGCGAGGCCCTGGGAGAGGAGATTGGCTTGTATGTGCCTTTTGAACCAGGAGATAGTCTAGAACACATATTGTGGTTGATTCCCCCTAACTCCATTCTACCCAGCTTATGCATCTAAAATAAACATGGTAATCCCCGTCCCTTCGCTACTATTACTAGGCGTGGTCAGAACTGAATTTCAGCTGATAAAACATAAACAGGAGTTGGATGTGAACTACAAAGAATGTAGCTCTCGTGGCTACTGGCAGGGGTCTTAGAACCAGGAGGAGGCCTTATGCGGTAGCCAGCACTGAGGACAGTAGAGCAGAGAGAAAAAAAGTACCTGCTCATTGATGACATTTTTAGTGGCTCAGTCAACCAGCTCTGGTTTAGTGCCTGCCCTACCTGTGAATATCTTATGTAAGACAATACGTGTTCTTACTATTTAAACCATTTTGCTTCCGGGTTTCTATTACTTGCAGCTGAGAGTGTACCTGATGTACCTTTCACAGCACAGTCAGCATGACAACGCCAGTAACATCCCTAAGACTGTGTAAGCCAAATTGGGCTCTAGGTTACCCTCAGCACCTCCTCTCCTTTTCCTCACCTCCAGGCACTCAACTCACACAAATATGCCTCCCCCACCCACACTCAGCCAACAGTCAAGAAAGAGGAATTGGTAGATCCTTCTGTCAGTTGCAGTGTAAGTAGAAATAGAAAACTGGTTAGAATGATTATCTTTGGGCTGGGCAACTGAGGAAGGGAGGTAGGTAAGAAGAGTTTTGCTTTTCATTTTATGCCTTTTATTTATTCCTTGAAGATTTTTTTTTATCATGGGCATGTATCACTTTTATAACCAAAGGCTTTTTTATTATAAAGTATACATAAAATAATTTACCATTTTAAACATTTTTAAGTGTACAGTTCAGTGGCACAATGTTCACATTTTTGTGGGACTATCATCACGATCCATCTTGAGAATTTTTTCATCTTCCCAACTGAAACTCTGTGTCCATTAAACAATAACTCACCACTTCCTCCTTTCACCAGCCACCATCCTACTTTCTGCCTCTATGAATTTGGCTACTCTAGGTACTATATATAAGTGGAATTGTACAATACGTGTCCTTTTGTGAGGGGCTTATTTCACTTAGCATAATATCTTCAAGGTTCATCCATGTTGTCACATGTGTCAGAATTTCCTCCCTCTTTAAGGCTGAATAATATTCCACTGTGTGTATTTAATATACACCACATTTTGTTTACCCATTTATACAATGATGGGCACCTGGGTTGCTTCCACCTTTATGTTATTGTAAACAATACTGCTGTGAACATGGGTGTACAAATAACTGCTTGAGGCTAAAACCTTTTAAATTAAGCCTATACATGGGATGGGATAATTATGGGGGAAAAATTAATGAAAATCCTGAACACCATGAATGTGTTTTTGGGTCATGAGGTTATTTCATTTTTCATCATTCTAAAGTCATAAATTTTCTTTAAGAATCATATATTCCTTTAGAGGAAAAAATGTACTTTTTTTTAAAGAAAAAATTAAAAAGAATTAAGGTAAAATTGATCTTAGGAACAGAAAAGTAAACATAAGGAAGGGAAGAAACGAAGAAAACAATATTTGTGGTGTGCCTATTGTATGTGAGGCATTTTAGCAGGCTTTAGTACCCTTTTTGGTGTGCTAGAAGCTTCTAAAGAGGAAAAATACTAATAAGTAAAAAAATAAGTCATTAAGTTCAGGAAAAAGTGTCATCTGAAATAGAAATTTGCTGATCTGCACAGAATATTAACTAGTTAGTACATTCACAAATTGCTTACCCTTATGCCCAATTAGACAATTTAAGTAGTGTTCATTGCAATCCACCACAAATAGCCCACAGAAGTCCTTGTTTTCTTAGGATGTATAGTGTAGTCCCTATTGTTGCAGAACTGTAGAAATATAAATTTTTAATAGTTAACTTTCATGAGTTCCCTTCCCCTTTTTAAATACTTCAGCTACTGTGTAACAAGGCTTTTGGTGTTTCATGCCCTCAGGTCCCTAAGTGTATCTTTATCTCTAATAAAAATTATTCTACATGCCTTATCATAAAAAGGATTACTTGAAAATGACCACTGTGTAAAGGTGATAAATTTCACAGTTCCCTGCCTACCACTGGACCATGTGTTAGAAGGAAAATCTCTTTCCCATGATAATAGGCACCAAATTCAGTTTCTTCCTGTTGGCATCAGAAGAACTCAAGCAAAAGTGGGGGCAGATTATTGAAATCAGCAGATAACGTCATCAACCTAAAGCCACCTTCTCTTAGCTCACAACCTGCCAATGAAAGAAAATAAGAGGAAAAATATTGAAAATCATATGTCACTAAATGAAATTAAGAGAATACATCACGAAACTTGTCTCAAACTAAAACGTGGTAAGTTGAGCTCTCTTACAACCTATCAAAGCAATGGCTTGAATACTAATGTAACTGGCTGCTTCTTTATAGGCCAGTTGAGGTCTCCTAGGTGGCTCTGACTTTTTGGGACTTATTTCTTCCTTCTCTCCTTATTCTGCCTCCTTATCTGAATCCAGATGTAGCTAAGAAAAAAAACCAATGCAAAAGAACTGCCCAGGCAGGGCTTGGTGGCTCAGACCTGTAATCATAGCATTTTCAGAGAATGAGGTGGGAGGATTGCTTGAGATCATGAGTTCAAGACCAGCCTGAACAACAGTGAGACCCTATCTACCAAAAATAGAAGAAATTAGCTGGGTGTGGTGGCGCACACCTGTAGTCCCAGCTACTCAAGTGCCTGAGGCAGGAGGATCGCTTGAGCCCAGGAGTTTGAGGTTGCAGTGAAGTATGAGGAAGCCACTGCTCTCTAACCCAGGCGACAGAGCGAGACCATGTCTCAAAAAACAAACAAACAAACAAAAAACCCTGCCCACACTCTTTATTTAGTTGCCAGGTGCTTTTCAGCTCAGTTTGCAAACCTAGATGACCACCCAAAGATTTTAGGAATATATAAAAACCAACAAAAAAAGCATTGAGTGGTTATATTGTCCAGCAACCATTCTGTGCTGGGAATACATTGGGAAAAAAATAAAAATAAAACATTCCTGCCCTCACTGAACTTGTATTTTAGTAGAAGAAAGAAGCAATAAATATGTAAATAAAATATGCAATATGTCACATGGTAAAAAGTGTTCTGGGTAAAACAGTAAAGCAGGGAGAGAGTGCCACAGTAAGGGAGAACTGCAATTTTATGTTATTTATTTATTACTTTTTAGACAGAGTCTCACTCTATTGCCTGGGTGAGTGCCGTGGCATCAGCCTAGCTCACAGCAACCTCAAACACCTGGGCTCAAGCGATCCTCCTGCCTCAGCCTCCCAAGTAGCTGGAACTACAGGCATGTGCCACCATGCCCAGCTAATTTTTTGTTTCTATTTTTAGTTGTCCAGCTAATTTTTTCTATTTTTAGTGGGGGAGGGAGTATGGTGCGGAAGGAGGCCTTGCTCTTGCTCAGGTTGGTCTCGAACTCCTGAGCTCAAGCAATCCTCCTGCCTCAGCCTCCCAGAGTGCTAGGATTACAGGCATGAGCCACTGAAACTGGCCAAGAACTGCAATTTTAAATATAATGATAAAGGAAGGCCTCACTGAGAAAAGAACATTTGAGCAAGGACCAGAATGAGAAGAAACAAACCCTACACATACCCTGGGAAAGAAATCTCTGAGCAAAGGATTAGTAACTGCAAAGGCCCTGAGGTGGGAGCACACCACCTAGAATGTTTAAGAAACAGCTGGGAGGCCTGACTGAGGCAGAGCGAGGATGGAGCAGAGCAGTAGAACTCAAACAGGCAATGAGATCAGGGCCTGGAGAGCCTTGCAGTTGCTGGAAGAACTTTGGCTTTTACTCCGAGACGAGGAATCACTAGCGGGTTTTGAGTAGAGGAAAGCCATGCTGCGACTCTGACCTAATAGTTCACACTGTGTGTGTTGGGGAAGGGGACAGGGGATAGTAAGAAGAGAGATAAAGTTTGAAAGTAGCTGCAACACAATTTACTGACAGATTGAAAGGGAGGAGTCAGTGATAACTCCAAGGTCTTTGGCCACAGCAACTGGAAGGATGGATTTGCCTCCAGTTGTTACTTACTGAGATGGAGAAAACTGACATAGTAGCAGGTTTGGGGGAAAGGATCAGGAGTTTAATTTGGGACACCTTAAGTCCGAGTGGAGGATTCAGCTGGATATATAAACCTGGAATGTTGGGCAGAGGTCTAAGGTAAAGATAAATTTGGGAGTCAACAACATATAAATGATATTTAAAGCCATGAGACTGGATGAGATTACGGGAGAGAATGAAGGGAAGAAAAAAGAAAAGGTGGAAAGGTTGAATCCTGCAGAAATCCATCATTATATGCAAATGTCACCTCATTACAAAACTGGCTCCCTTTTACTCCTTCTCAGGGGAGTCTGACTATTGCATCAGAAAATTTTCCCCTCTAGGAATCAAAACTCTGTGGGTTAAAAATCCTCTAAGTCACTCAAAAGGAGGGCCTATGGCAGGGGATGATCAGCAGCTCCACTGAAACAAATAAGCAAGAAAATAACGTACACACTATGCTCACTTGTACATGCACAGAGAACGAATTTAAATGGATCAAAATCACTGTTGAACTAGGGGCGAGAAGCAGCAACAGCAATGAACATCTATTGAACACTGGAAACCAGGCACAGCTGAACTTGCTAAAACAAGTTTTATGTGTGTCAAATAAACTAGTCCACAAAGCTGGGCTTAGCCCCATTTTGCTAATGAGAAAACTCAGAGCAGAGAAATGACAGCTGATAAGCAGAATCAAGATTGAAACTCAAGTCTGACCGGCTTCAAAGCTTTTGCCTTTCCTCTAGTAAAAGCTGCCTTGGGGACCTCAAGAGGTTTCTGAGAAGATTCCCCAGTGAGAAGAGTCACAAAATATCTCTATTAAATTATTTCAGATGAATGAAGCCGCATCTGATTTTATCTCGTACCCTAACCCTCCCATTACAGGAGTCTGGAGAGATTAAGTGATTTTCCCAAGGTCAAATGATGATTATGTGACAGAGCTGGAAGGCTTTACTGAGCAGTGTGCCAGGCACTGCGACCAAAAGGAGAAAGTTCCAGCCCACTTCTCACTCAGTGTGTGGTCTGGCAAGTCCTGTAACTCTCTGCACTTAAGTTTCCTCAGCTATGGAACAGAAGACCTCAGGTGATGATTACATGAGAATTCATAGGATAATCACAGCACACAATTTCCATGAGAGATTTCTCATCTCCATAATAGGATAACCATTTCTGTTAATTGTGTTGCTAGAGAGAGAGAGAGACTGTGAGAGAGATAGAGAGGTCTCTAATGCCTCCCATCACTCCCCCCCCCCCCCCCCCCCCGACAGACTGGGCCCACAGCAAACAACTCTGGGTAGCCTATGCCAAGGCTTTTCCCCCCAAGTCCCATCTCAGCCCCCCTTGGCCTTCTTGGTGTGAGAGAATGTATTTGCCAGCCATTCTTACAATATTCATGCATAACACATCACCCCAAATCCATGGCTTTGTAGGTCAGCTCTATTTCAGCAGTCAAAGCAAATCATGTGGCCAAACCCAGTACCAAGGCGTGGTAGGTGGGGAGTGAAATATGCAGTCCTGACCTAGGGGGAGAAACAAACATTTTAATAGTTCACGTCTCTCCATGCTTTGAGGTTTGTCCACAGCTTGTCGCTGGCTGAAGTCGAGACAATGTGCCTATAGTCCCAGTGAGAAATAATATTTCTCATTTAATCCTCATATTTAGAGACTGCCTGAGATTTCAGTTTACATAGATCTATCTAAAGGATCCCTGGCTCACCCATGGTCAAAGAAAACAGGACCTTAGCCTAGAAACTGAGGGCAAGATAGAAAAAATGACCTCCTGAGTGCTTTGGGAAAACCCTTGCTACTGACTCACAAATGATACAGTGGGAACCTTGGGCCTGTATAAATTTCAGTGAGCTCTTTCGTATAAGTTCTTGGCATAAAAGGGACTAGGCTGGAGCAGCAATGATGAATCCTCCTGTTAACGTTCCAGTTTCCTCCCTGAGAAATTAACCAAGATTAGGGAAGAAATCTGGCCTGAAATAGAAGTTTAAGTTATCAGATTCTTCACAGCTAAGTCAGAGCCTTCAGAGCCTTCTCACAAACAACAGTCCCAGATACTTACGGCTGAAGATGAGGACTAAATAGCTACTATTTGAAATAGTTGCAGAGCTTTTATACTAAAACAAATGGATCAAATATTACTACACTTAGTCTCCCATTCGATACTCTATTTCACTAAAGCATCCCAGATGGGAAATCCTCTTCCTTGTATCCCACTCTTTGGGGAAAGGACTGATTTTGCCATAGTTTTTGTTGCGAGCAGAAAACACAGATCTATCTTTAAAGCTCCCTGTCAGAGTTGCAATGGATATCTGTTATTTCCTTGTTTTGCAGTGAAACAGTTTTTTGCCTACCATTAAAGGGTTCACTACCTTTGGGAAACAGCTATGTGGGAAAGAAACGGATGCCCTGTATCCGTTTCTCTTTCACCAAAGAGACAGACGACCTTGGGTGTTTCAGGTCACTTCCGGAGCATTTCTCAGCATTTAGAAAGGCTTGCTTTGTGAAATATGGCAGGAATGAGTGTCAACTGGAAAGAGCCGCCTTCTTCCTTGAAGAACTGCTCCCTGGTGGCGCCAGTTGTTTCTTCTCAGAAATTGTAATCTATCGCCACCTGGCGGTCCCTCTGTGTTCGTGTTTGGAATGGCAAGAACTGGGCGTTTTAAGATTTGCACGGGGAGATTGGCCCAAACACAAATCACCTTGCTCCTCCTTGATTAATTTATTTATATTTTGAATATTTTCGTCTCAAACTATCAAGGGGACAGGAGCATTTAACAATCATCTGAGGAATTCAGCTCTCTTTAGGAGAAATGATTGTAATTCCCAGAGTCCTCTCCAGCTCTCGGGCTGGGATGCTGCCTCCCCTCCCCTCCCCCCGCCACACGTTTAACCCTTTCCTGCCTCCCAGGAGTGAGTGTCGTGTGGTCTATTGGGATGGGGGTGTGGGTTTGGCTATGGTCCTCCACGAAAGTCCAGAATGATTCGGGGAACTATCTTTAAAGTACACAAACACAGCGAATGGACCTTAGCTTCGACTTCAGAAAAGCCGAATAGTAAGGTTAAGCAACACCTCCCCCAGTCTTCGTCTCGGGAGACAGACATTTAAACAGTGAGCACTGCCATTTTTTTTCTTTTCTTTCCTTTTTTTTTGGTCATAAATTACATACTTAAAATAGATTTTAAAGAAACAGCTGAAATGAACCAACATCGTGGCTCTAAATTACCTTCCCTGGAGGCTAAAAATGCTAAGTGCGTCAAAATAAGCCCGACATCCCACGTCTACTCACCTTGACCGACCACGTTTTAGGCATAAAGATCTCCCCGGCTGCCCGATTGGGCGCCTCTTCGGCGCCCCTCGCTCCTCCTACCCACCCGCTTTTTTTTCCCTTTGCAGAAAAGGTTCGGCCCCAAATCCGGTTGGAATATCTTTAAACCTCCCGGGGAAAGGGCACTGTGGGCGGATGGTCCTGTTCCCAAGTTCCATCCATGGGTGACCCAAGGAAAGGTTGTCGTCGGCAGACAGGATGGAGTAGCCGGCTGCAGGCTCGCGAGCCCCCAACGCCCCGGAGAGAGAGGTCGGCGGGGTAGCTCAACCCCCCTCCTCCTTCTGCCTTTGGGCGTCGCGTTCCCATTTCTTCAAAGCGCTAAACGCTAGATCAAATGCAAACGAAACAGCTGGGCGGACACCACTCCCTTCCGGGCCACCCCTCATGGCCGGTTCGAGTCCCGGGGAGGTTGTATTTTTTCCGCTGCCATTATCCCAAGAATCTTCCCCCGGGAGTAATAAAAGATTAAAAGAAGAGTGGGAAGCACAAACAAAAATATAGGTTCCAAATGTTCTGAAGAGCCAAATGACAACCACAGCCACCCTTAGTCCAAATTCTTGCCAAGGGAGGAGAGGAGTGGGCGAAATGCTCCACCCCCCACCCCAACCAAGCAAAACAAACACAGCGGTTACCGCCAGGTGGGAGGAGAGCGAGCCCGGAGGGTCGGCTGAGAACCAGAGGCGGAAGTGGACAAAAGGGAGGCGGGAGGCACAGGACCGAGGGCACCGTCCTTGGTGCTGAAAGAGCTGTGCCCTACCTCAAAACTCAACATACTGAATCTGGGTGGAATGCCAGGCCTTCAATCCCTTAGCTTCCCTGCTGAGCCCAAGAGTCCAAGTTGGAGTGGTAGACGATTGAAAATTAAATAAAAGCCATGAAGTCCTGAAGTCTGCTATTCTCCCTGTTTAATCGGAATGTCAACTCCATGTGCGCAAGACAGTATAAATTGCAGGGACAGTGTAGGTTCCAAGACAATAAGCCTGGCACAAAGTAGGTGATTAATAAATATTTGTTTAACTAAACGAATTAATTGCTAGCATTCAATTAAACATTTCAATATTAAGAATGAGCAAGAACTTTCATTTCCTCTCCTCACCATAAAGAAGAAAGAGAGCAAAGTCTCCCAAGCTGGATAGGGACTTAGTTTTAATTTGCGATCCCTAGACTGCTAAGAGATTCTTTTCCCGAGATTATTTTCTTGGTTAAACGTTAGAGGTGAGCATTTTGGATTCTGGGGTCAGAGGAGGAAGTGGCTGGAAATTTCTTAATCTCATGCCACAGGTGAAGTAAACAAATCTTCCTTTCCAGGGAGTCTGGCGTTTGGAGAGAAGGTTAAGGAGACGGAGGATGAGCGGTCGTCTACGCGGGTCAGTGAACACCCAGGGGGCACTGAGATTTGTCGCCTTCTCCCTGCTGTCTCCTTGCCCCGTGCATCTTGAATGATTTAGCACTGGCACACGGCACCGTGATTGGTGCGACCATCTCGTTTAGGGAAGGCTCTTGGAGGGGGCGTGGATGGAACTCCGAGGCTCACCTTGTTGTAAACCAAACCGCTCATTTCAAGCAGCGAGGAGAAGCTGTGGGTTGAGCGGTTTGGGGCGACGTTTCCTACGCGAAACTGGCACCTCCATCCTGCCCGGCCTGGCGTTTTGGTGCGGGGGCTGCGGTTATTGCGCGCCCCGCCGTTCAGGATGCTGTCGTGTCCATAAAAAGTGCCAGGGTTTTTATTGTAAGATGGAGAGAAGGCGATAGAACAGATATTTTCTTTAGTATCAAAGGTAATGCGGTTATCTCAAACCTCACGGCGAGATCTTCCTTGCTAATCGGACTGTATCTTCCCAGGGCGACATCTGCTATCTCCCTTATGGAACTTTTGGTGATTTTTAAGATTTTCGGTGTTTCCATTGGTCATGGTGAAAGCCGATAAGACATTCAACGAGAAAGGACGGGCCTCGGGTGAGCCCTTGAGGCTTCAGACGTGCGCATAAATAACCCCAGCCTGCTGCACCGGTAACAGGGGGAAAAAATGTAAAAAAGAGTAAATGAATCACTGAGCACCGGGTGTCACCCAGACACTCACAAAAATCAACTTTGTTTTGCCCTAAAGAAAAGGGAACTGAGGGAGACGATAACTTAAACTAGCGGAGAGGGGGTCCTGAGCGAAGGCGGGTGGCAGAGCCTGGGCAGCCCTTCCAGGTGGCGGCCCCGGCGCGGGAGCAGGGCCTCTCGGTCTCTGGGCGCTTGGCGCCCTCTGGTGGGACATTTTCCGCCAACGCCTTTTTACAGTGAGGGGCTTTTCCCATCGCAGCAATTCATTTTAATATTGCTTAAATATTGCAAAAGGAGAATCCTTAAAGGGTGTGAAATCGAAGGGGGAGTGAAGAAAGTGGGCCAGGGCGAGGAGGGCCGGTCCGCCCCTCCAGGGCCACCTCTGTGCTCGGGTTCCCCATGCGTGTGGAGCGGCACTCGTGCGTGTTATTAACCTTCAGACGTGATCAATCAGCACTTCTTTCCCCGTCACCAAGGGAGCCAAAGCTACCAGGGAGCGCACAGCGAAAGGGAAACGGAGCCCTTTTCTCTGCCGGCGACATTGGGTCGCTGAGACCAGGTGCGATACTTTGGGGGGAGGGCCCGAAGCTGGATGGGGAAACTGGAGTAAGGAGATGGAGATAGCTCCATGCTCTAAATGGTCCCCCTCGTCTCTGCCTCCCTTGCCTTGGCGACAATCCTAGCTCAGTAGAGAGCCAGCGAGGACACGACCCAGAGCGCTCTTTTGCTCAAGGAAGAGTCGCGGGGTCGCAGATCTGGGGGTACAGCGGGGCTGGGCGGAAAGGAACTAGGCAAACCACCGCTCTGCAAGGTATGGGAGGGAGAAGAGAATGAAGGGAAACGCTCAGAGAGGCGGAATTCTTCGTAGGAATTATCTTTTCCCTCCTCTCACACGACACCCTGCCTATTTCAAGAAATAGAGCGTGTTGAGTACGTTCTGGATTACTCATAGGACCTTCCCTCCCACCCCCGGGCGCAAAACCGTGAGCTGGATTTATAATCGCCCTACAAAGCTTCAGGGGCAGTCAGGCACCTGCAAAGGAGCCCCGCCGCCCCGCCAGCGAGCTGCCCCCGCGAGCATCGGCCTCGTGATTCCCCCGCCGAGCCGGTCCCCGCCTCCCTACTCCGCCCCCGCCTACCCCGAAGCCGAGCAGCCGCCTCTCTGGATCTCTCATCTCCAGGCGCTCGCGTGCGGGACGGAACTAGCGAGAGCTAGGAAGCGGCTGGAGGTGACGCCGGGCAGGTTACACCAGGCAGGGCCGGGCCGAGCCAAGCGGATAGCTGTGCGCTGCACGGAGAGGCGGGAGTGCCTGGCTCGCGGTCGCCTAGCCGAGGTGGGTAAGCGCGCGACCACCGGGACTTACCAGCGCCCAGCTTCGGTTGTTCCGCTGTGTCCTCTCCGCCCGCGGCTTCTCTGCCTACCCCTACACCCGGCGCCCTCCACCCTCCCTCCGGAGCCGAGTGCTTCCCGCCCGCCCCAGTCCCAGCTTTCCGTTGGGTCGTTGCACAGGGACCACCACCACCCTCACTCTTCCCGTCTCTGCCCGCTGGATTCAAGCCCCGGGGACGCACAGAGGCTGAGGCTGTCGCTGAAGTGGGGCGAGAGCGACTTTTTGTACGTGCCCAGGCTGCGAGCGCCGGTCTCCCCAAAGGGCGCTTGGGCAGCAGCTGCTGAAGGAAGGCGCGACTAGAAGCGGTAACCTGTTACTTCCCCAGCAACCGTGGTCTACTCGCTGCCCGCGCTTCTGTGCGAGTGCGCGCGCGGGCTAGATATGGGGCCTGAGGGAGGATGTGGAGGCAGTGGCGAGTGGGTCTTAGATCTACCCAGATTGGCCCACACTCTCTGTCCCGGGGCCTTTGGATGCCTTCGCGGCAGCGCCGAATGCTGAACAGGGACGCCGCGCACGGATCTTTGTCCGCCGCCTCCTGCGCGCTGGGCGCAAGTTCGTTTCCCCGGTGACGTTCCCCTTTCTTACCTCCCCCCCGCCCCGATCTGTACGGCGAGAAAGCTGGGGTCCTCAGGGGGCTGGGTAGAGGAGAAACACCGAAACCGGGACGAAGCCTCTCCCAGGCTTTAGATGGCTCAAAACCCGGTGGGACAAGAGGGAGATGAGCGAGGTTCCGACCCGCTGCTTTCTGGCTGTCTGGAGTGCAAGGTGACTGTGTTTCTTCCCCGGCCAAAGCTGAGCGAGAACGTAAAGATATGGACCTTTTCCCCTCTCACCTTGTCTCACCAAAGTCCCCGGTTCCGGGAGCAGTTAGCCTCCTTCTTTCCAGGGAATTAGCCAGACACAACAACTGGAACCAGACAACGAACCAGACGTGCCCGCCCCGTGCGCCCTACCCCCGCCTTCCCGCACGCCGGCTGCAGAGAGTCCAATGGGGCTTGTCGCGGCTCGGCTGGAAAATCGCGCACCGAATGCTCCCTTGTGCTCCTAACCCATACCCCATACCCCCGCGTCTTGCACTGGCCTTGGACCCCCTTCGCCTCAGCTCTGCACTCCAGGTCTCCTAGCTGCACCTCCAGACTCGAGAGCCACCCAAGCCCCAGTCTGGGAGCTAGCGCGCACGTCTCCTCTGCCCCCACCACCACCCCCAGCGCACTCCGACCCGGCAGGCTCGCTGCCCTTTCTCCCCCCTCTCCCTACGGAGCTGGGACTTCAAGGAGAGCGTCGACGCCCCCGGCCGCTCAGTCCCTTCAGTGTGCAGGACCCCGGAAGCCCTCCCCGCACAGCTCTCGCTTCTCTTTGCAGCCTGTTCCTGCGCGCGACCCGCGGAGTACCCCGGACAGTAGAGGCCCTGGGACAACCGAGCCAATGGCGTCTTCGACCCCATCTTCGTCCGCAACCTCCTCGAACGCGGGAGCGGACCCCAATACCACCAACCTGCGCCCCACAAGTAGGTCCCGCCCCAGTTCCTATCAAACGGTCTGCGGGGAAGATGGGGGCGCTGGGACGTCGGGAGGCTGCGCCGGCGGAAAGAGAAGGGGGAGCGCAGAGATGATGGAGGCTGCGAAATAAATGGGGTTCTGACCCAAGTCCCCGCCAGAGGTCATTCGACTGTCAGGGACGCTAGGTGACTACCAAGACACTCGATAGAGAGGACCACGCAGGGTCTGAGCGGCGGCGATCGTTGAGGGCTTCGCGGTGGGGGAGGAACGAGCGGCGGGAGTGGTGTTTTTATTGTGTTGCGTGTGGTTTCTTTGCTGGATAGGACGACAAGGGTCCATGCAGGGGGCTGTATGAGCCGGGAGTCCCAGCGGGAATAGACTTTTCTGTTTCTAGCTTTCGTTGAGCCTAGATCTGACCCCCTCCTTTTCTCCTGTGCCATGCTCAAAGTCTATAATCAGCGGAAATTTCGACGTTAAATGCAGCTTTTAGAAAACTCAGGGTCCCTAATTGCTCCAAATTTGTGTCGGGCTATTGACGAGTGAGGGAAAAGCCAGGGGCGGGAAAGGTGCATACAACTGAGACTGAACCTCGACATTTCATACAATTAATTACATCTCAGAGACAAAAAGGGGGGAGGGGAGCGGGCAACATCCTGAATGGTTGAGAGACGGGGAATTGGGAGGGGGCAAAAAGGTTTGTCAGGGAGAGAGGAGAGAGTACCCCCCTCCTTTCTCCGGAGCAAGAGACCTGTCAGCAGGTGACACCTCCCGAAGACAGAAGAAAGGGTAAACCAGATAAAGGGAGGGGAGGCAGGGATTTATAAATCTCTACTTTTAGCTCCACGCACTCAACCAATTTCCAGAATCTGTCTTTAATTTGGATTGATTTTCTACCTCTGTAGAGGCGTGGGGATGAGGGAATTGTTTTTCTTTTTCCTTGTTGAAGTGAAGTGTCTCCTTATGTCACCCCCCTTAAAAATCTATCGGCTCCGGACAGTAAGGGTAGCAGATTTTCTATAGAGGAGGGGCTTAGCAAGGACAGTGTGGCTAGAAGGAGTGCCTATTGCTGCGCTTTTATGGCTTTTAAGATTGACAAAACAATTGTCCTCATCAGTGAAGGTGGGGAATGGCATCCAGAAAGCCCTCTCTCCACCCCTTTGGTGCTGGCGCTGGCTCCCGGGCAAGAGGCCTTGTCTTAAGTCCTCAGGCTGCGCGTTCCAGTCCTTTTGCAGCTCCCTCTTCCTGCCACCCAGGAGGGCTACAATTACCCACACAACAAAGAGGGGCTCGGGAGAGCCGCCAGCCCTTGTGGCACACGAGCCGTGGTTACTAGCGGCGGAGCTGGCTGGAGCAGGCGGGGAGGAACGCGAGGCCTGCGCGCCTTTTGTCTGTTGGTTTCGCCTTGATGGATTTCTTTTCTGAGCCTCCCCACATTTCCTGCCCTTTTTTTTTTTTTTTTTTTTTTGCTACCTGAGTGCGGTTGGACGCCAGTTGCGTTCACTCACTCCTCCACGCCCGATGCCCCTATTTCCTGGAGGCCGCCGGCCACCGGGCGCAAATGCCCGGCCTGGGTTGGGAAACTCAGCAGAGGCGATGACTGGAGCCCGCACGTGGCCTGGCGCGCCTGGAAGCCATGGCGGCGAAGGCAAAAGAGCCAGCAGCACCCGATCCCAGGAACACAGCCGCAGGCTCTCAACAGCCCAGCCGCAGGGTCCACACCCCGGGCTGCACGCGCACACCCCGTGCACTATCCATTCTCACCCTCCCTTGCAGACATACCCTCGGCCGCCCAGTTAACTCCACTTCTCACCCCCTTCAAGGTCTCCTGGGAGGTAGCCTTGCCCAGGGCTCACAACCTTACTCGGCCTCTTGCTCCAGCAACCCCTTGGCGGGGCATGGAGCCCTCCTAGTCGTGGGCCACTAGGTCTTCTCGACCCCTGCTACTTCAAAAGATCTCTCTTGCTCCCTCTCCCCATCTCCCTTTTCTTTCTTTTACCGTAAGCCCCAGTTTTTGAAAGGCAGTGTGATGTGTCTGCACTCCAACCTCCCCACTGAGTGACCTTGGAAAACTTGCCTAACCTTTCTGAGACGCAGTATTTTTGTCAAATGTCTTAGATCAACACTCCTTCCTGTTTCATAGGGTTGTTGTGAGGATTCGTTGAGATGACATTTAAAGTGAAAGCATTTTATGGGGTGGAAATCGCTCATCATCTGCCAGGTATTAGGGTTTTGCTTTCGCACCGATTTCCTATCACTGGAGCTCCATTTGTGGCACGCTGTCTCATCGACTTCGGTCTATTTCTTCTACCCGCTGGGGCTCTGTTGTGCCTCGGGTTTAATGGCTGTCACTCTCCTTATCGCAGCCAACACTTGCTCGGGGCTGGAGAGGCGGGCTGGGGTGGGTTGGAGGGTGGGAGCGATTGGAGGCGCCTTGCTTTGAGAGATAGGAAGGGGATTTCACGCTGGGTCCACCCCACCAGCCCGCGCACGGGCTTAGCAGGCACGGGGCAGGTTTCTGCGCTCCTCGCTGGAAGTTGAACCCCAAAGGCAGGTAGAGAAGGAAAAGCCCGCAGCTCCTGGGTCTGCGATTCGGACCCAGAGGAAAGCTGTCTGATTCCATTAGCCTTCGCCTGCTCCAGATCCAAGATGTCCGTAGGAAGGGTTAATGAGGGGCACGTTGGAAAGAGGGGGCCGGGGATGAGGACCCGAGGCGCACTATTGTCTTCCCGACTCCCCAGTCTGACTGAAGAGCAGTCATGCGAGCCCGATCATCTAGTCAAATACTATTTTTCACCCAATTAATTCCTGAACTCTTCCGCGACCCCATTTCATGCCAGTTTATTTTAAGCTGCCACTCGGCTGGAGACCCGCCAAGAAATTATGAGACGTTTCGGTCCCAGATGCCTCTGTGTTCCGTTTCTGGGCTGCTGTGGTCGCCCATCGAGTCTGCGGGGCCTGGCCGGTGGGTGCTGGGCAACTCCAGTGGCGGGGCCTGGCCCTTTGCGCGTGGGGCAGCCTTCGCCCGGCTCTGGCCCCACCACCGCAGCTGCCGGGTGGGGGCCAGTTGGGGGCACCCCTGCCTCTCAGAGACACCACTCTATACCTGAAGCCAGCAGTAAGAAGGGAGCGTGATGGGGGCCCGGAGGGCACGAATACGCCTGTCGGCCCACAGATTCGGCTCCCTGCCTCATTCAGCAAAGAGCTTCTAATGAGGAGCACGAGCGAAGACCTCCCCCTCCCCCGAGAACACCTTTGCCATTCACCCACTTCCCCACAGTCTGCCTGACCGCACCTCTCTCTCTCGTCCTAGCGTATGACACCTGGTGCGGCGTGGCCCACGGATGCACCAGAAAACTGGGGCTCAAGATCTGTGGTAAGTAAAAGGGCCCGCTGGGGCACGGCGGGGCGCGGGCTTTGTGGATTTGGAACAGTGGGACGCGCTCGGAGGGGATCCCGGCTCTTGGGTCTGAGTTTCCAATCACAGCCAGGACGGCGGGCAAAGACACTCCCTTACAGACCTCGGCACTCCTCAGCCCTCCCCTGACCCAGTCCCGAGGGGAGTCCCCAACCCCAGCGATCGCGTAAAGGGGATTCCGAGTGCCCCGTCTGGCCTCGCTCGCGGAAGCAAAGCGCCCCCGCGCGGCAACCCGGCTTTCCTAGGCCAGCACCTAGGCGGCGCTGACCCTGCGCATTCTGCCCGCGAATCGCAGGCCGTGTAGAAATGTGAACTGATCTGGCTTCCTCCAAGAGCAAACCAAAGGCGCGATATCTGCCCAAGGCTGTGGATGACACCTGGTCCCCTTGTTCGTCTTCACCCCTTTCATCCCCACCTCCACCCTTGGTCTGGGCGCGTTGAAAGTAGTATCACTGGCTTGAGGTTTTTGCCCTGAGATGTCACAACGGATTCAAAATTTTTTGAGGCCAAAGGAAAGGATTGCTTGCAGCCCTCGGTGGCCTGCCTGCGAGAGGTGCGGGCAGCGCAGGGTTTGCGTGGCACATTCTTCAAGGCGAGGAGGGAAGGGAAACCGGGCAGGCAGGGCGGAGGGGGGTGGGGTGCAGCGGGTGGGAGCATCGGGGAGTGTCGGGCACGATTTGCCAGGGAGGAAGGAAAATAGATCAGGGAGCTGGAGAGGAGAAAGAACTGCTCTGTGGAGACGCGAGGGTCTGAAATGAAAACGCCCAAGGGATGTAATTTTTTTTGTTTTTTAAAGAAAAAGGGAGATTTGTTTGAAGGGACACAGCTGAGCGGCTCCAGCTGAACAATAAGGACTTGCTTTCCTTGCTACATTTCACCGTCTAAAATTCTCCAGCCTTATCGGGCCAGAAAATACGGATGTCCCCGGGCAGAGGGTGGGGAGGCGGGGGAAGATTAACGAGGGGCTTATTAAAGAGCCATCCGTTATCCCGCTGCGCGCGGGAGATAGCGGCGGACACGCCCGCCCCAGCCCCGGGAGCGCCGGGAGCCGGGCGGCGACTGGGTGCTCCCTGCACCCGATCTTTCCAGCCTCCCAGGGTCCCGGGTCCCTGAGGATGGTGGCAGTTCGGAGTCTCACCAAAGACGGGTTATTTAGCAGCTTGGAGGAACCACTCCCTTCCCCAGCTTGGCCGTACCTTGCCCCCCTGCGTTTCTGAGGCTGTGTGTTCCCTTGGTCCTGGGACCCGCCGTTTACGGTGGGGAAGGGAAAGCTCGATCCCTAGACCTGGCCATTTCCCAGGGAAAGCCCAGCCCCGCCGAGGGGCGGCCGGGGGGTTGGCCCTCTCCCCAGAGCGCCCGGCCCGAGGGCCGAGGCCAGGGACGCGCCTTGGCGCTGGAGCAGCCGGCGACCACAGAGCTTTGTTCTATAAATAGCCCCCCACCTCCACTCCCAGTCCTCCACCCCCACCTCCATCCCACCCTGCCGCCATTCCCGGCTTAATGGCCCGTTTCGCGCCAGGTCCCCTCGGCGGCCGCCGCGCTCAGCTTCAGCAGCAGTCATTGTCATGCAGCCGGGCAAGCAGAACTGAGCAAGCCCTGGGCGCCCGCCGCATTAGACAACTGGGTAGGGGCAGGCTCGGGGTGAGGGCTGCGGTCCCTGCGGTCCCGGCCTGCCGAGGGCGGTGAGGGGGACAGCCGTCATCCACCCCCATCCCGCCCCCAGCTGCCCAGGCTGCCGGCCCTGCGGGTCCGCCAGAATAAAATGTCTGAGCGCCCCTTTGGGGACATACCAGATGTGTCCCGAAGGGGTAAAGGGGCAGGAAAGAGTTGACTTTGGCTGGGTCAGAGAATAGGGAGCCCTAAGCTGGCGTCAACTTCCCTTCCCTGCTGTCAGCCAATGCCGTGAGGGAGAGCTCTCGGGGGCTGCAATCCTCAGAGAATTTCTTCTCTGTTGTAATTCATCACCCCCCACCTCCATTACCCAACACTAATTTCTGAAAGTTGCAACCCGTGTGCCTGGAGGAGAGGACAGGGTAGTCTGCTGAGGGGAAATTGCCCTTGGCTAAAATGCTCTGTATTTGGGGCCACAGGTTAGGAGGCTTCCCATTAGGTTTGATTCTGAAAGAATACGAAACACCAGTAGGATTTGTTTTCCATACTTTTGGGCCAACTGTGGCTTTTCATTTTAATGTAGTGGAGGCAGAGTGCAGTCTTTGGTTTTGGCCACAGATCCACAGCTCCCTGGCTGGCAGCCCCTCCCCCTTCATCCCAAACCTTCATGTACCTTGGAGGGTACCCTCTTGTCCTGACACCATCCAGTTTGGTGTGACCTTTCACCTTAAGAGAGCCCAGGGACTAATGGTCCTCTTCCCAATTCTAAATTCCTCGCCCTGGGTGGCCCCCATTAGCATTTTTCATCATTGCCAAGATTCAATCCCCACCCATGCTCCTGCCTCCTTCCCCCAAAGTAGGGGAAGGAAGCTGCAAGGAAGGCAGTGACTAGTGGTATTCCTGGCTCTGGAGGTAGACTCCCCCAGGAGAGTAATCAGCTAGAAGAAACCCAGGGTCTTGCCAAGAGCTGGAGAGTGGCTGCAGGCATGGTGGCATGACCTAAATAGAATGAGTGGCAGGGATCTCTAAGTTCTGGCCCTGGGTGCTGCTAACTTCCCAATGTGTCCTTGGGCTTCCATCACTTGTCTATGCAGAGGTCCCAAACTTGCTGCCAATTACAGCCCTTGAGCTGTTTTATTTAGCCCATACTCTATGTGTATGCGTGTGTTGTGTGTGTGTGTGTCTGTGTGTGTAGTTTTGTATCAGTTAGTTGCCAACTTTTAAAAAGAGGCTTCAAGTATTCTACATTTCTGATTTCTTAGAAAGTGGGGGACAGAAGATATAACAGGGTGCTGCTAGCCCATAAAAATCAGAAAAAGAGCCCCTTTCTCCAAGTAGATACAATTCCGTGCCACAGCTTGGTGAATAGAAAATGTGCTGGGCTTCAGCTCCCACGTCCCAGTTGGACACACGCACCTATGCCATGCGCACCTGTGCCATGCACAGCTCGAAGCCCCACTTTGGAAACAACTGACTGGAACCAGGCGCTCTAGGTACACACACACTCACTGGGCCCCCAGGCCTCTGTGTTTGGGAGCAGGGGTGAGGAACCAGCTGCAGGAGCTTCCCCTTGGCCCAGAGGTCAAGTCAGGACAGGGCTGGCCTTCTGTTCTACCCTTGAGGCTGGCCACAGTTCTGCAGCCTGGCTAACACCACAGCAGCTGTGCGCCTCTGCTCAGCTTTCCTCTTTGCCTCTAAGGATGTGGAGCTCCATTACCAGTTAGCCACTGGCTTAACTGGGTCCTCACAGCTGGGTGTAGAACAAGAGAAAGTCCAGTCTGCTGCATTCTTAGGGACGCCTTCTTCTGGGACCCTGCTAGCCAGGGAGGTTATCAAAGCACTGACTTCAATATCACCCACCACCTCTTCATTCTTAGAGAGGGAGTTCCTTCCAGGGCCTCTCAGAGCCAAGAGAGGGCTGGATCATTTACCTCTTTTGAGGGTCCCAATATCTTACAAAACAAACACCTTCCTAAACAAAGTGAAAAAAATGGCTGTATACATTAAATGTTTGCATTGGCAAACTAGTATTTTTTTTAACACAAAGCATAATGCAATGTAAGTGTGCTGTTTATAAAATACAGAATTTAGAGAAAATTCAGATTTTTAGTGCACTGCAGGAAGTATGGCCCAGGAAAAGGAAGCAGGTTTAAAGTTGTATCATACTTATCATCTCTCAACCCTATCAGGACATCTTTGGGGTAGCTGAGTCAAAACCTCCTTTGGAGATAACATCCAAAGCCTGGGGTTCTGCTCCTTGCAGTTGTGCATAGGAAAAGGGTTCCAAGGTGGGGAGACTTAAGGCTTTCCCGGAGAGGGAGTCGGAGGCCCAAACAGAGGTCAGAGACTACAGAGTAGAGGTTCATGAGATAGGACTTCACCCCATTAGGCCACATGGATGTGGTCTTTCCAGCCTGGCAAATTCCACAGCTCACTGTTCTGGGACAGAGGGGGACAGCAGTGTCAGAGTTAGGGAGCCAGGTGATCCTGCATCCCTCTGGCAAATGAGTGCTGGCTCTGGTTGTGGACTCTGATGATTTGGAGGAGGAATTCAGAAAGTAGGAGAGGTGACGGAAAGGATACCTCCCCACCTCATCTTTATATCCTAGCTTGGAGCTCTATTATAGTGTACTTCTCCCCCTCTGATGTCCTTTCAGGCTTTAGCGATAAATTTAAAAGCCACTAAAACAATGAAGGGCCTGGTGCCTCTGCCTTCCCATTCTTCCCTCCAAAAATAGCCCGTGGCTCCTGTGTGTGAGAGGATTCTAACCACCACCGCCCTCCCTATGCATCCTCCTTCCCTCACCATGCATCCTTCTTCCACCCATCACTGTTGAATTGCAGTCCTGGGGAAGCAAAGCTGAATTTTCCAGATTATCTTGCCTTTCTCGAACCTCCTGGGACTTTCTTCCAAACCTGCCTTGTGATGTGTGACTCCCCAAGGATCTTGGTATCTACAAAGACAGATTTGGGGTCACTAAGAAGCTTAGAACTTTCTTCTACTTTTCAGTGTGTTGCATTTTGGGCTAAGATCGAGGCTGAACTGGAGGAAGAGAAGCTGAGGGAAAGAGTGAGCTGCAGGCCAGGTGTCCAGAGGCGTGGAGGGGGCGTGGCTCACGGCAGATTCTCCAGCCTCTCTGGCTCAGTCCTGCCTCCCTGTTCGCTGCTGGTGTTCGTACTGCTCGCCACAGGTGGGAGGGACTGCTACTCCCTCCCAGGGGCAGAAGTGAGGCTCTGTGTGTCCCACCCTGGGCTCAGAATTCATCTCTGTGGAGTTCTTGGATGATTTTCTATTTTTGCTGTGACATTAGTCACCATCTGCTGGACTGCAAGCTCCTGGTGGGTAGGGGATCTATCTCGCTGATCTTCATCTGTCCCCTATCTTAAATGCTTAGCAAAGAGTTTTTATACAGCAGATGCTCAGTAAGTACTAATAGAATTAAATGTCAACACATAAGATTCTCATCTTTCTTGTCTCTTGCCCCTGTACCTGTATTCAAGGAGAGGGGGTGATACAGGAAAAGCTGCATTTCAGGTTTGGGTCAGAAAAATACCACTTATATTCGACCCCGGAAGCGTTACCTGCAGCCAGAGGAAAGCATCTTCCCTAATCCTCAGTGATGGACCTCACCCCTCCTCCTCCCTCTGCTGTCCTCACCCCTCCTCCTCCTGCTATCCTCACCCCTCCTCCTTCTGCAGTCCTCTCACCTTCCTCCTTCTGCTGTCCTCAGCCTCCCCCTCCCTCGGCTGTCCTCCTCCCACCTCCCTCCGTGTCCTCATCTTCCTCTCTCTGTTATCCTCACCCTCCTCCCTCTGCTGTCTTCACCTTCCTTTCTCTGCTGTCCTCATCCTCCTTCCTCTGCTGTCCTCATCCTCCTTCCTCTGCTGTCCTCACCCTCCTTCCTCTGCTGTCCTCATCCTCCTTCCTCTGCTGTCCTCACCCTCTTCCCTCTGCTGTCCTCTCCCCTCCTCCTCCCTATGGTTGTGCAGCCCATAAACCCAGTGCTGGCAGCATCCTCTCTGATTGTGTCCCCTCCTTTAAAACCCCATCCTGGGGCTGGTTACTGGAGTGGAAGCTGTCCAACTGACTTAATTCTGAGTTCACTGTCACGTTCAGAGAGGAGAATGGGCTTCACTTACTGATTTTCTTTCTTGCATGACTGGGTCTGTGCCACTGATAACACTTGGCACTGCCCCCTCCCTGCCTGAAGGCGAGTGGTGCCAGAGCCACTATATGTAAAACACAGACATTCGGCTTCTCTTCTCAGGAGAAACGTGAGCCCTGCTCGGAGAGTTGACTCAGCCCGGCAGCGGGCACTCGGGGGCTAGGCTGGGAGTTTGGAGCACTCTCTCTGACCTGGCTTCTTGTCCCATAGGCTTCTTGCAAAGGACCAACAGCCTGGAAGAGAAGAGTCGCCTTGTGAGTGCCTTCAAGGAGAGGCAGTCCTCCAAGAACCTGTTTTCTTGTGAAAACAGTGACCGGGATGCCCGCTTCCGGCGCACAGAGACAGACTTCTCCAACCTGTTTGCTCGAGGTAGTCCTCCCCCACTCCCAGCCCTGGTGCTGTCCAGTAGATTTTTTGAGTTTCTTGCCCTTTTTTCTGTAATTTTACTTCTTTTATCAAGAAATGTCTTTACTGACTGGGTGCAATGGCTCACGCCTGTAATCCCAGCACTTTGGAAAGCTGAGACGGGAGGATTGTCTGAGGCCAGGTGTTCAAGACCAGCCTGAGCAAAATAGTGAGACCTTGTTTCTACAAAAAATTAAAGAGAGAGAGAGACAGAGAAATGTCATTACTGTCTCTGAACTCTCATGAAACTGTGTTTCCAATAGTGGAATATGATCAACCCCCTCTGTCTCTACTGCCCAGGTCTCTATTGTTTTAGAAGCTGCATGAGGGGAGTCAATAAAACAGTCAACTCTAAAGGCAATTGCAGGGCAAAATACGAATTCATAGAATCTCAGAATCCAAAAGAATCGTACGTATAAGGAAAGCTAATGATTCCCTTGGTAACATTTATCCTCCAAGATTGGCCGCACACACAAAAATCACCCTGTGGGAAGCTGGAAGTCTAGGCCTCATAACCAGAGTGTCTTGAAATTCATTTTCCTTGGGGAGCTCCTCCACTAGTTTCTGCAGCCCCCACAGCACTGGCCTCAGGAGGTGCTTTGCCAGACTCTCCCCAACAGCTCAAAGGTAGACCCACCGCCACCCTCTCCCACTGACTCCCCAGCTTCATGTGTGAAGCTCCATTTCACACATGAGTAGCCTCTCAGAAAGTCTATGAACCCCTGTAAAGTGTATGCAAAATTTCCATGTATGTGCATATGTGCCTTTTTCTGGGGATATGGTATATCAGATTCTCAGTGCATATATTAATACATAACCTGGAATGAAATTAGGCGTATAAAGATATCAGGGCTAATATTAGGGATCTCTGTGGCCACTGACTGGCCACAGAAGCCAGACCAGAACATTAAACAAGACCTCACTAAAACCTCAGAAATAATCCGTGGAATAGACACAGGGCATCATGTGCAGCCAGACAACCTGCTCTTGAGCTATGGCTGACAACCGCAATTGGGGCCTTACCTCTCTCCTCACTGGCTAACCTCCCAGCCTACTCTACCAAGCAGAGCCTATAACCCAAAGTCACCTCCAGACATTTCAGAGTCCAGGACCTAAAGGATGAGGTCAAGAGAAAGGCAAGGGCCCCTCTTCCCACCTTCTTGAGCCCTACCTTCTAGTTCTAGTTTCCTGTCTGAGGACACCAAGGGGCCACCCTCTTTGGGGCGACCTAAGCCTCCATCCACAGAGGCCTTACCCTCTGCCATCAACAGATCAAGCACATCATAACACCAAACCAGAGGTACAGGGACATACCTGGTCCCAGGGGAGCATGACGGAAGTCCCCCCACCATACTCTTCACAGGTGCCCATTCAGCCTACAAATGGGAGCTGCAGTGACAGGCTGCTCACAGCTTCTGAAAGCTCCATTTCACACATGAGTAGCCTCTCAGAAAGTCTATGAACCCCTGTAAAGTGTATGCAAAATTTCCATGTATGTGCATGTGTGCCTTTTTCTGGGGATATGGTATATCAGATTCTCAGTGCATATATTAATACATAACCTGGAATGAAATTAGGCGTATAAAGATATCAGGGCTAATATTAGGGATCTCTGGGCCAAAGAAATCCAGATATGAGTCAGGTAATGACCATATGTTGGGTTTCCCCCCTCAGATCTGCTGCCGGCTAAGAACGGGGAGGAGCAAACTGTGCAGTTCCTCCTGGAGGTGGTGGACATCCTCCTCAACTATGTCCGCAAGACGTTCGACCGCTCCACCAAGGTGCTGGACTTCCACCACCCACACCAGCTGCTGGAGGGCATGGAGGGCTTCAACTTGGAGCTCTCTGACCACCCTGAGTCCCTGGAGCAGATCCTGGTTGACTGCAGAGACACCCTGAAGTACGGGGTTCGCACAGGTAAGGGTGAGAACCAGGGGACATGTAGCGGCCCCCGTGCCTGCCATCTTATCCTTACCAGCTGTGAGGATATCACATCACACTGAAGGAGAAACATAAGCCTGGTCTAGGAAGGCAGCCAAGTGCTCAGTGACCACAGGAACAAGCTTGGGCAGTAACAGTTGGCAGAAGGCCCCAATCCCGGCTAAAGGTCATCGTCATTTATTGCTGTAAAAGTAGATCAAAAAGATACAACTGATGCTAGGTCAGTTCTATATCAAGAGTTTTCATTCTTGGTTTTATGTTATTCACAGCCTAAAGAGAGGAGAGTGACCCATCTTCTATTTCCTTTCTCACCTCTATTTTTACACCCATTTCATTCTGATAAATCCAACCCTTGCCTGTCCCTATACTGGGGAGAGTTGGGCCCATTCCCCTCCCTTTCTGTATTAGTTTCCTAGGACTGCCATTACAAATTACCACAGACTGGGTGGCTTGAAATAATAGAAATTTATTCTCTCACAGTTCTGGAGGCCAGAAGTTTAAAATCAAGGTGTCGGCAGGGCTATGCTCTCTCTGAAGGCTCTTGGAGAGGATCCATCTGTTTTAGTCTGTTTGTGTTGCCATAAAGGAATACCTGAGGCTGGTATTTTTCTTTACAAAGAAAAGAGGTGTGTTCAGCACACAGTTCTACAGGCTATACAAGAAGCATGGCGTCTGCATCTACTTCAGTGAGGGCCTCAGGAAGCCTCCACTCATGCAGGAGGGTGAAGGGGAGCAGACATCAAATGGTAAAAGAGGGAGCAAGAGAGAGGAGGAGGTGCCATACTCTTTTTAACAACCAGTTCTCTCAGCAACTAAGAGTGAGCTCCCTGGAAAATAGCACCAAGCCATTCATGAGGGATCCACCCCCATGACTTAAACACTTCCCACCAGGCCCCACCTCCAACACTGGGGACCATATTTCAACATGAGACTTGGCAGCACCAAACAAACCACGTCCAAACCATGGCACCATGGTGGTTGTGGGCAATCCCTGGCGTTTGTTAGTGTGTAGATGCATCACTCCAATCTTTGCCTTTGCCTTCACATGGCATCCTCCCTGTGTGTGTGTGTGTGTGTCCAAATGTCCCTCTTCTCATAAGAACATCAGTCTTTGGATAAGACCTCACTCTAATCAAGCACGACTTCATCTTAACTTGATTACATCTTCAAAAACCTATTTCCAAATAAGGTCACATTCACAGGAACCAGGGATTAAGACTTGAATGTATCTTTTTGAGGGACACAATTTGACTCACAACACCTTCTACTGACTAGGCCAAAAAGTTACACACACACACCCCCAAACACCCTTCACATTCTACTCCAGCTTCTAAAGTTTATACACTGTGAGTCACCAAATCCTATTTCTACCTGGGAGTCCTTCAGGATGTCCTCTTGCCTCCTTTTCACGTTACAAGAGCTCTCTCTAATTAGCAATCCTGGCCAAAGTGGTTACTTTCCAATTGCCTCAAGTTCAAGGACTTTTTGGACCTTTTGTTTCTAAGCCCAGGAGTGAAGCGGTGGTTTCTTCTCCCTGTAACTCTCTCCCCACCACAGTCTGGCTTTCCTGAGCTCCCGGGCAGCCAGATCAATAGGAAACAGCTGTCCCTCGCATGGTTGCCACCACCGGGAGAACCCCAAGGCCACAACTGGCAGCCCCTGGTTCTTTTTTCTTCCTTTTCTCTCCTTCTCCTTTATGTTCCCTCTCACTCTTCTTAGTCATTTGAAGGTAGATTTAAGACCAAGACTGGGGATGATAGAGCTGAGTAAGACTATTAGATGTCAAAAACAAAGTCATATAATGAAATAATGAGGCTGGCCAAGGAAGCTTTTTAAAATAAGGAAGCCCAAATAGCTTTTAAGAGCTGCCAACACCACTGGAATACTTGTGTGGCTTCATTAAATAAATGCTGGATAGACAAGACTCAATTATATGTACAAAGTCTGTGGTGTTTGATTTTTAAAGAAAAGCACTCTCGTCAATTTACATGGAGTTACATCTCTTCTTGGGCTGAGAGCTAACCTATTCCTGATGGAGAATAAGTTGTGTTTGGCTGAATTTTTAAAAGATTCAGAATTCCCCATGTATGTTTTAGCTTGACTTGCTTTGGTCCAGTGTTTTGTTTTTGTCAGTTTCTTCTATATACACTTTCTCAGAGAGATGGGGGCCATGTGAGTTTATTATTAAAGCCCCGATGATATTGTTCCTCAAAGAAAAATACATGATTTTTTCATAATAGCATATCATATTGTCTGTAAACCTAAAGCATCTCACGATCAGAGAGAGCATGGACTTTCATTAGTCCAGTGTCTGAATCCACTTAGGTATTTGGCCAGCAAACATCTATTTCTGTTCTTTAGAGCCACTTCTGGGAGCAGACATTTACCTGCATTTACAGAGCTCACAATCGTCCAAGCACTAGGAAGCCTTCGCCCACACCTTAGGTACCAGCCCTGGTGAAAGTACGCTGTTGCTGCCATGGGACAGCACAGCTCCGGGCGGCTGCTCTGTAATTTAGATGTAGATGCAGCAGCAATAGAATAAACAAGTAGCTACACACAGTGAAAGATATTTTTTAAAAAAAGGATATTAATGCATTAATGCTCAGCCAAAATAATGAATTGGTTTTTAACAGTGAAAACATACTGATCTGGATATAGTCTGTGAAGGGATGATGATGGCATTTGGAAATTGCTCTACAAATTAACAAAATAACTTTAAAATTTTTTATTTTAATAGATTTAGGGCATACAATGGTTTTTTGTTACATGGATGAATTATATAGTGGAGAAGTCTAGGCTTTTAGTGTACTCCTCACCTGAATAGTGTACATTGTACCCGATAGGTACAAAAGCCTTCTTTAAAAAAGGAGCCAGCATATGTAGATTCTCCGTGAATTTACACAGATACTAGTTAGCCCTCAGTCACAGCAGCTACTTAGGTGATTTGTAGATATGCTGGACTCTCTTAACAGTTCTTTTTTAAAACCTTTTTATTATGGAAAATTTTCAACATACTAAAGTAGAATCATATTATGAACTCTATATACCTAACACCCAGCTCTAACTAGTATCAACCCCTGACAAGTTTGTTTCATCTGTACCTCCATCCACTTCCCCCTCTTCTGTTTTATGTAAAAGCAAATCCCCAATATAATATTATTGCATTCATAAATATTCTTCATCCTCAAGAACTCTTTTTTAAAAAAAAATCAATTAAAAAAAATTGTTATACCTGAAAAAACTCCACAAAATCTACAGTTCCTTATATCGTGAAATATTCAGTTAGTTTTCAAATTTCTAATCGTCTCATGAATGTTATAAATGTTTTGTTTAATTTTGTAATAACTCATTTGAATCAGGATCCAAATAGGTCCCTCCCATTGCAGTTGGTTGCTATGTCTCCTAATCAATAGGTTTCCCCTCGATCTCATCTTTTTTTCTTGCAGTTTATTTGTTGAAATACTTTATTTTTAAAAAATAACTCTTTCTCACCCTACCTGAATTTAGGTATGTGCTACTCAGTCTTTCGTCTGTTATTTTCATTGACAATAGAGAGTTGAAATTGAAATTAAACTAGATTATTTTGTTACTTGGTAGAAATTGTGGTACAGCATAAGATTTGGGGAGGCATAAGGTTATAACCATAAGCTAAAAATAAGGTTTTGGGGGACATTGTGTCCTTCATATTTTAGTGGACAAAGAGAGATTGTTTCACTTCACATCAGTCTGACTTTGTCCATCTTTGTCTCTACTGAGCTGTGTGGTTTTGCTACGTTATCAAGTAACACGATTGCATTTATTTATGATTCAGTCCTGTCTTGAAATGTTTACTGTTAAAAGTTTTTAAATGGTAATTGCATATATATTTTAATGGATTTCAACAAAATATGTTTCAGAAAATCTCTTAGATTCTGTTGGCACTGAACTAAGTAGAGTAAAATGGAATAGTTTAAGCTATTGAAAAGTCTCCATTAATGTCTAGAATCTGGCCCCATACTTACTAAGTTTACTGTTGATTTTTTTTTTCTAAAAATCAGTATTATTTCGTGGGGACTTTTGAGATGCAGGGATTGGTACCTTATATAAGAAGTCATAGTCCAGATGTTCTGAATCACATCCAGGGAAGAATAGCCATTTTCAGAGAGGAGAGTTAGAACAGCAACATTCAAACACTAGCTCTCTGACAGTTATTTCAGAGGCAAAGGCAATTTCCACTGGAAACACAGTAGTCAGCATATCTTTCTAACACCAGTTCTCTGTCACACATCCCTAGATAATCTATTGTGTTGACTCCTTCCTGACAGCCAGGCCAAGCCTGCTGCTGTGGAGTTGAGTTTTTTGGTGAACGCTAAGTTGGCAAAAACTTGGCAATACTCCTGAATTTGCTGAGAGCAAAGCCTGTTAAAGCATAGTTTGGGTTGCATAGGGCTTTAGAGTTACGCAGTAATAATTATTTCACCGACAGCTCAGTGAGTGAATGAGGCTGTGTTTGCCCATTTCACAGAGGAGATACTAGGTCATCTTAGCAATAAATTTAGTTTAACTGTCACCTGACTATCCATGGGCAAAACACATCAATGCTTGTTGTCATATTTGCCACAGAGACACAGAGAGCAGTGAATGGTCTCAGCATCAGCATCAGAGCTGGTGCTTTCCCAAAACTCAACTTGATCCACAGAGCCATGAACCCTCTCTGAGGCCTTGAGCCTCTCCCCCATTAGCAAATCTTGATTTGGAGACTAAAATCCTTGGGATTTTAAATTAAAGTTGAAGCACTTATGGAAAAAGTCAGGACCACCACATCCTCTATTGTAATTAAAAAAATAAATGTGACAAAGGGGTTCATCTGGAAGTCAACAAGTAAGATATCAGAAAGCATTATTAGTTTTATTATACTGGATTTTTAAAATTTAAAAGGATGACACTTTAGAAATGCAGAAGTTTGGGGGACATCATTAATGCTAAAGGCTATAGGGTGGGTCAACCTGCCCTTCCTTCTCCAATATCCTTGAGCAGCCCTGTTAGACAGACCAGGGGCCATCAATGGGACCCAGTGGGGCAGGCCTTTTGGCCTTGAAGGTAGCTGGAGAAATCTGGATCTGCCTTGATGCTGTCCTGTTACTCACTTCTCTAGGTCATCCTCGATTTTTCAACCAGCTCTCCACTGGATTGGATATTATTGGCTTAGCTGGTGAATGGCTGACATCAACTGCCAATACGAATATGTAAGTTCTGCGTAATGTTTTCATACAAGCAACCCTGATTTATGGCTATGGCTTGTTGCTTTAAAAGTCCAGTTCCAATGGTTTTGTTTTATTAAAGTTGCCCTGGTCATCTTTTATCTCAAAATCTTTTTGGTTTATCACACTTCCAGTGTACTGGTAGGAACTATTTTTGAATTGAATAATACAGCTTAATAAGAGCATGGTCGTGAGAACTAATAACTCTAGCTTTCAAAATTTAGTGTGAAATTTCATGTTAAAAGACTCTTTCTCTTAATGGGGTATCTAAAAAGGTCATATTTTGGGGTATGAACTTGGTTTCCTTTTCCCACCCAAGCACATTGGTCCTTATCATATTTCCTCTATAATTAAAGCAGCCATAAAGCCACAAATCAATTTGATCAATCTGTTGCTTAACTAAAAGTTCCAAAACAAAATCCATCCAGTACTAATACGTTATATATTCCTTTCAAAATAAACTGCTTGTTTTTCTGAATTTGACCTTTTTCCCCATACTTGTTTGTATAGACAAAGCTTTTGTTTCTAAGTTCTTATAAATTTATATGAAACGGACTCTAAGGTCCTGATGGGTACAAGTCCTACCTGGGTAGTCTTCTTGCAGTCACACCACAGTTTCTTTGACATACATGTGCCCTCTTTGGAGACAAGTTGACAGAGAGTGGCCATAGCCTACAGAGTACTGTCTTTGCTCTCAACACTAATGACAATGTTTTACCACTATCTATACATCCAGACAATGGCACCACATTCTTTTAAAATGTTCAAAAGAAAGTATTGAAGCAAATTTCTTACAATAATTTAGCTATATAAGATTTATATAGATATTAGTCACTGTGGAAATATTCAGAAAATAGCCACCCACTTTTTAAGTTCATGGTAAAGTAGATTCTGAAAAATGAATTTAGGTGAAAGGGTAATACTGTTTAAACTGAGAAATTCCATTTGATATCAATATAGAGTATAAATTACTCAAGTTCAAGGTATTCTATTTTTCTTAAACAAACTAGTACCAGCCACAAAACCTGAAGGGCATTTTAAAATTATATATTGATTCACGTGTGTTCTAAAGCTGTTCAATGCTGTGACTCAAAATACCTATGTTCAGAAAAGTTTCTATTAGTTAAGGATTCCTGCTTTGTTTGCTAATTTAAAACAATAGTGACAAATTTTAAAAAGCAGATGTGACAAGTGAAGCCTTTGGTGCTAAAAGGCATAAAAGATTAAATTGATTGAAAAACTAAAATGGTTTTCATGCTCCCTGCTCACAAGTCATGGTTAACTTCACGGAGTGTCCGTGCTGGATCAAGGAAAGTCCAAAGGACTGAGAGGAATTGAGGTCACAGATGACAATTGCTAGGAAGGTCTCCTCAAACAAAAAGCTCCACTTTGTAATCTTTACTGTATTATGTTATGATTTGTGAGATAAAAATATATCAGCCAGTACAGATACAGACATCATAATACGCTAATGACAACTTGAAAAAAGATAACAGTGCTTAATTGTAGCATCTGACACTAAGAAACAATTTAAATTAGAAAATACAGTTGTATTTACCTCAACTATTTGGAAAATAAATGAGAAAAACAGAGTAAAAGGTACATATTCATTAAGGTCTAAGTACCCATATTATTAAATAAAATAAGCACTGAATTCAGCCAGCATCTCAAAGTGTGTTCTGCAGCTGCTATTTCCTAATATATAGCCATTCTCAAGGTAAATAAAGGAACTCACCCCTTTGAACCATTTATGGCCAGATAGTCTCCCAAAAGGTTTCCCTTGAACCAGAAAGATCCCCCAGAGTCTCCTTTTTCGTATGTGTTCATAAAATCAAAGTCCCTTACTCATCTGTTAGCTCAGCTACAAAACACTAAAATATGTCCCAGCCATCTGAGGTCAAGGCCAATCCAACTAAATGACACATAGTAATTGCAGCTGTACTGAGCAGTAGATATTTATAAAATATGATCCGATTCCAACAGATCAATAGAGAAGGTTATTTAAAATAGTGAAATAGTTTCTGTCAGTTCTAGAGACAGGGAATTGTCTGAAGAAGTAAAAACTATCATCTAGAAATTGTTCTAAGCCAGCTCCCCTGGAAGATCATGGAATGTGGCAGTACTGTCAGGAGCTTAGGCAGAGTTTGCTTCCTTATGACAATTCCTCCTCCAACTGGGAATAGTGTGCAAACTAAGTCCAAGAGAGAATGGCAAAGGGATCTTTCTTTGACAGAACAGGATTTAATTAGTGATATACTCAGGTTTTTGACCTGTAGTCTCATTGAGTTTGGATGGCACCTGGTAACAGAGAATAATAACTATATTCTTCAGCATAGTCTTTTAAAAAGAACCATCCAATATCCTAATTCAAATAGCAAAATGTAATGTGCTTGACTGTTAAAACAGAAAGAATGTCTATGTTCATGCCTTTACACATGCTTGTGCATACGGCTTTGAGATATATTCTTCCAAGCAAGGATCCAATGAAGATCCAAAGAAAACTTCACAAACGTGTAGTTGTCCAAAGCACATCAGCTCTTTCCTTCCAAAACAGGGCCGCCCAGCACAATTGTGCAGGTTGAACAAGGCCCAAGTGTAAACAACAGCCTGCCAGCAATACCTGATGATGATACATAATCTTAACGGCAAGATCTATCAGGACCCTTTGTTGTGAGGTTATGATTTCAAGCATCTAGCACTTTATTGTCACAGAAATTACACAGAAGCAATTTTCCATGGGAGTTTTCCATCATTTTACACCACTAGGCAGGTTGTGAGAAAGGAGCCTGCCATGAGCAGTTCTCATTTGTCACAGAAAAGCAGCTGTGATGTAAAGGACTTGGAATTCTGACGCTGAACCTACTAACTGGGAGATCTTAAGACAAATCCCTGAATTTCTCTGAACCTCAGTTTCTTCATCAGGAAAATGGGAGATAATAGTATCTATCCTACAGAGTGATTCTAAGACTAAAAAAGGCTCCAGTCCTAAGTGCCTAGTGTATACAAGGCACAATACGTGCACCTAGGAAAAGCAGCCACCCCACAGGTCACTGTCGCCATTCGAGACCCTTCCCCTCAGCCTCCAACTCTTGTTTCTGTCTCTCATATCCGGACAGTTGTGGGATTCACTAAGCTCCCCTCAGATGTGTTACCTGCCACATCTGTGAGATGTAAGAGGCAGTCTAAGAGGAGTATCAAGATAGAGTCAATATGGAAAATTATTTGTCTTATTACAGAGTTTCCTGATTAGACAGTCACCAGGGATCCAGGTTCCTTGTGCCTTTCTAATCCCCATTGCAGCATGTGACTTTCATCCTTTAAAGTATGCAGGCTGGCTGCTGGAGCTCCAGCCATCACTCCTGTGTTTCAGAACTCAGGAAGGATAGAGGAAGGAGGAAGGGAGGGAGAGAAGGAAGGAAGGAAGGAAGGAAGGAAGGAAGGAAGGAAGGAAGGAAGGGAGGGAGGGAGGGAGGGAGGGAGGGAGGGAGGAAGGAAGGATAAAAGGTGGACATACTCCTTGCTGCTAAGGAGTCTTCTCAGAAGTCTCATATCACATTCCCATAGCACCTTTTTAGCCAGAACTTAGTCCCATGGCCACATCTAAAATATAATCTTTGATCTGGGTGAACTGCAACCCTAAATAAAATACTAAAATTTAATGAAGCAAGGGAAAATTGATATGGTTAGCAACCAGCAGACTCTGCCCTAAGAGAACTACAGTTTCTTAACAATCAATTGCCTTAGTTCTGAGTGAACCCCACTGGGCAGGTGATTTGAACCACTATAAAAGGGCTGACTCTCCTCCCTACTCAGAATATAGAAATGCTCAGAACTCTCCTTTAGTGTCACCCCATGAATGTCACTGTCTTAGTGCTTTCAATCCCATGTTCTTATGCTTCAACCCAGAGTTTTTGGCAGGTTTAGTTTCTTGTTCTGATTCCGAAATATAATCTTGTACTCTGACTTTAGCATCTGAACAGCTTCTTCTGCATTCATATTTGACCTTTGATCTCTTGACTTCATCTGCTTTCATCTGTCTTTTAGGGAAGGGGCACCTAACCTGGGTCCAGGTTATAACAGAAGAATTTCCTATAGTTGTGTACTAAATGATTTGCATGTCTTTATTTTTTACCTGGAGGGACTATAGCTTTCCCATGATTCCAAAGAGGTCTGTGAGGGATCCACTGCTTTGGGATGAACGGCAAGGCCTTCCATAAGGCTGTGGGTACAGCCTTATAGATTGGAAACATGGCCCAGGATGGGGAGGCAGAGTCAGAAGAAGTGTCAGGAACAAGGACCTCCACTTTAGCTCATTTGTCAGGCCTGGCTGTGGATCAACAACCATGGGTTGATACACTAGCTTTCAGGAGAGGATGTCAGGACTAAGCTCATGAGTCAGGATAAACTTGGTGGTAGCTGTGGGATAATTGGTCCTTCAGACCCAAGCAGGGACTACCAAACAGGATGCAGCTAAGGCCAAGAACCAGATGCTAGATTCATCCTAGTAAGCGTCCTCCTTTAGGTTGAGAATGGTGTCTTATGTTAATCATATCTTAGTCTCCTCAGTACGTAGGATGTCACCTGGCAGAGAATAGTCACTCAGTAAGCATTTGTTGAATAGAACTGAAAGTAAGTTTCAGGAATCATGTACCTGGCATAGCTAAGGAACCTAAAATATTAATAGATGATATCAGATAGTCTCATGATCAAAGTCTCTGGATGTTTCCTTGTAAACCTGAGAGTAATGGCTGCTCCTGGTCCTTAGACAGGGAGGCTAATTCTTGCAAACCTGGGGCCTAAACTGATTGAAGTCACTAAGCATGGAGTTAGACCAGCCCTTGGTATTCATCCCTATCCCTTCTCCCTTGCCCATGTGGTTCCCGCCTGGCCATCTAACACTGACTTGGCTATAACACAGCTTTCATCCAATGCTTGATTCGGTCCTGATATTATGGTGTACGGTTCCATTTGTTCCTTGCATTACCCCAGAGAGCTTTCTTATTTGCTATTGTGCCACCAGTACCTCTTCACCATGCAAAAATTTTTGCCATTTCAACATTTCCAAAAAGCAGTGGAATCACTGATAACACATTTGCTCAAGAATGGGATTCCAGAGCTAACCTCTGGATAGAGTCTCAAGAATGGTTAGAAGCCCTTCATGAGTTCGCCTCTTGGTACACTCAGCAGCACAGGCTAAACCGGGAATCCTTCTTTTCTTCTTCCTTTATCAGGCCATCAGACATGTGGGAGTGTTGGTTGCTACGGTGATGGGGCTCAGAGCAGAACCAAAGCATGATTGTGACCTCCAGAGGTGATGGTAACTGCACACATGGTTTCCAAGGGTCTTCCTCCTAACTTTCCAGGGGCCTCCCAAGGAAAATGGACATGTTCTTTTTGGAAACAAAATGCTTCTACCAACAGATGTATCCTGAGGATCCTCCTGGATCTCTTTGTCCTCTTCTATCACCATGTGATTAATGTGATTGCTCTTTTCCTCCATGATTAAAGCTTAGTAGCCTCACCTGTGTCTCATGTACGACAATAGTTACCCCATCCTTACAAATAGCTTTTCTAAAAGACTAAGCAAGCAATAATTCCCATTAGTCATCAACATTGGCATTCAGCTCAAACACCATAACCAGTGACAAAAATCTCCCCATATCACGTGGCTGAGTCAATCTAGGCATCTCTTTTTGGGAAAGATGGTCTGAGCCCAGCCCACAGATTCTAATGCTTAACAAGGCCAAGCAAAAACAAACAAGACAAACAGCCTCAGAGCTTAGTAAATATCTTTCTGTTTTCTGGCTGAATTTTCTGTGGATGACCTTCCTTGATTTCTCTTAGGCCCTATGTTTGGTACCATGATCTTGTTTCAGTGACTAGTCTACCAGACGGTGCCTCTGTTTTGAATTGTTTTGAAAAGAGCATGGCTTACTACTTTTAAATCAGTTTGTTAGAAGACCAATGTAACCTTCCGGAAAATCTGATGCCCACAGTTAGCTGCGTATGCCAGTTGACTATCTTCTTGTTATTTATAATTAGTAATTAGAAAATCATCACTTATAATTATTCTTGACAGATATTGACTTCAGAGAATTATAGAAACATAGCTGTCCTTAGGGATTATCAGTAGAAAAACCATGTAGATAATTATATTGAGATCTTTAAAACCTGGGTCAATATTTCCAATTATCTTCACAGTTTGCTTCTGGATATTTACATTGTTTTTAAAAGATAGACTTTGGCTATGGCTTTTATAGATTCTACAAATGTGAAACTGGCAGTCGGGTTTTTTTTTTTAAAAAAAGTTGCAACCAATTTTATGTAGAACTTAGAATGCTTTTTCTTTAATTAACATTTGCATTGTCCTACAATCTTAGAGGTAAAAGGGACTAAGAAAGATCATTTTCTTTCCTTTTGTTCCTCTGGGTGGGCCACAGCTGAGGCATTCCATTCAGATGAGAATCTGATTTGTTGGTGAAGTATCACAGTGCAGGTACTGCCACCACCTCTCTCGGTAACCCAGGCTGGTTTCTGACATTTTATGACTGGTGACTTAATGCATTTCCAGGAAATGAATCATTTTATGATAGTTGTTTTGATCATTTTTTTAGAGCCCAAGTACAAATACTAAACCAATCATCTGTGTTCCCAAAATAAGTGGCTTGACTTCTTTATATTCTTTCATCCTTTTTCTCACCACCCTTCCAGGTTTACATATGAAATTGCACCAGTGTTTGTCCTCATGGAGCAAATAACACTTAAGAAGATGAGAGAGATAGTTGGATGGTCAAGTAAAGATGGTGATGGGATATTTTCTCCTGGTAGGTTTCTCTTCTCTTCCACTGACTCTTTTCAAGGTGTGCAGTATGGACCCTTGGGATTCTTGGGAACACTAAATACAAAGTGACTTTGTGGAGGAATGATGCCCTTAAAAATTTATTTCTGATACTCTGACTTCCTACCTTTGTCAGGATAAAGGCCAGCAAGAATGCTACATTCTATGTGAACTAACAAAGGCTGTGCCTAACAGTATACAAACTGACAAAGGCTGCACCTAGATCTTGCTAAGCAGCTCCATTCTGCCGACAGCTGTTTGATTGTGCTGGGGATCAGTGAATCAAGATTATCAATTGATTGATGTCAGCCAAAATAACCTATCTACTTTGAATCTCTAGTTCGAAGTAGATACAATAAGAATCTTTACAATAAGGACATTCAGCCAGAGGTATGAAAATAAATAAATAAACAAACAAACAAGCAAACAAACAAGGACAGGTATTCTTGGATGTAGGGAAGAGTTATACATGGTGTCAGAGACAGTGTGATTGTCTACAATGGCAAAAGAAGAAATAAGAATTGTAATTGCTAGGCCAGGTATGGTGGTTCCCGGGAGGCTGAAGCAGGAGGATTGCTTGAGCTCAGGAATTTGAAACCACCCTGAGCAAGAGCTCAATGAGATGCTGTCTCTACTAAAAATAGAAAAATTAGCTGGGCATGGTGGCACGTGCCTGTAGTCCCAGCTACTCCGGAGGCTGAGGCAGGAGTATCGCTTGAGACCAGGAGTTTGAGGTTGTAGTGAGCCATGATGACGCCACTGCACTCTACCCAAGATGACAGAGCAAGACTCTGTCTCAAAAAATGAAAAGAATTGCAATTGTCCAAGCAATTCAAGCAGACCACAAATTTGCCTTATTTAACTGCCAGATAATTAAGTAAAAGTGACTAGTGTGCGTTGGCCAAACTTACATAAATAGTTACTTCAGTTCTCCTTTTGTCTTTATTTAGGTAACATGAATTTGTTTTTATTTTAATAAACTTAGAGCTCTCCTAAATGACTCAATAACTGAGTTGGGCTGTTCTTTGAAAAGAGTACCCAGGCAGGTAACCAAGCAATGTCTTTGTTTCCTTCTGTGGGCTCCATTACTCTCTCTTTCTCTGTCTTTCCAAACTCCGGGAACAGATTTATCTTTGTTCAGTAAATAGATTGAGCAGAAAATAGAAGCAGGAAGGTTGTAACTCACCTATCCCTTTGCAGCCACTGCCGCTGCTACCTCTTATATTTCTGTCTAAGCTTCAGGGGGGAAGGGCACTAGAATATGTGAATCATCTCCAGCCAGATTGCCTAGATAGCTTCAGTAATGAGTGTGACTACTTGTATTCCCAGGGCAGAGGGTCCAGAGAGAAGCCCCAGCAACAGGGAAGCTGGCAAAACCTACCAGGATATTCTCCTTCCCTTTCCTGGCCTCCCTAGTCTCTAGAAACACCAGCTCAGCCTTGTTAGAAATGATAAGAGCCCTTAAACCTTCTACTGTGTCTGCTTGCCTATAGGGGGAGCCATATCCAACATGTACAGCATCATGGCTGCTCGCTACAAGTACTTCCCGGAAGTTAAGACAAAGGGCATGGCGGCTGTGCCCAAACTAGTCCTCTTCACCTCAGAACATGTGAGTTGGGGGCTCTTGTTCTTGGATTGTGGTGTTTCCCAAGGACTCTCTAACATCTAATCTGAAGTCTCTGTTTGTTGCAGAGTCACTATTCCATAAAGAAAGCTGGGGCTGCACTTGGCTTTGGAACCGACAATGTGATTTTGATAAAGTGCAATGAAAGGTAGGCAGGGGAGAGTGAATATTAGGTTCTTGATGTATTAAATGTGTTCATCTGTTAAATTTGTTTTATTGTGCTTAAGGACTGGCTTAGTACAGTGTGCCAAGCCGCTAATGGTCTGTTGAAAATATCCGATTAAATTACTTTTTGCTGCTGCTAAAGTTTTTTTCATGTGCAATCTCGTTGATTCTTCATTTTAATTCTTTCCTTTTACAATAACTATAGGGGGAAGATAATTCCAGCTGATTTTGAGGCAAAAATTCTTGAAGCCAAGCAAAAGGTATGTCCTCTAATCTATGGTACATCTAAACTCCAGTGAATACAATTTTTTAAAAATACCTTCCTTCTGCCCTAGACAATAAAAGTCTTTAATAAGAGATAATTTTATTGTGTTTATAAAACTCTGTTCCCAGATATTTGCTTATTTCCAACTTGCAAAATAATTTAGTTTTAAAGCTATATCTACACAATATCAATTTTTTTAAAAGATGAAAAATTCATTTCATTAAACTACTTGTCCTGTCTTCATTGTGCCAAGTGCTTAATTTGATGTTCTTCAATAAATCAACTACCTGAGCATCATGAAGATATAGCCTAATTGAACTTTTCACTTGCTGCTTGTTAGGTCTTATCTCATTTTAACAAATACCATTTTAGCTCAAGATTCTGTTTAGCAAAGTGCATCCGTGCCCTGGCAGATGGCCCACAATACTTGGCAAATCCAGCCTCAACAAATTCTTAAACAAAAAAAATCTCATAGAACAGATATATCCACAAGTCACTGCCAGGTAACAGTCGGCCATTTACCAGCACATTGTTGTTTTGGTTACATTCTTGTACCTTCTTCTCTAATAGTAGTTGTTTATTGGAGTCTCAGCAGATGAGGAGGCTATAAATGTTTCGAGGACTGAGCAAGGAGCAGAGGTGGAGCTGAGCTTCACAAAAGCCTAAGACTCATAGATTTTCCCAAACCCATCTTAGCTTTATTACCCCACTCCCTCATTTATTTCCTGTTCATGTCAAAATTTCACTAGGTCCACAGTTACTTAGTGTTTCAGCTTTCACAGTGTATAAAATTATTTCAAACAACTAAACAATGCTTTAGTATAATCATTTTATCAATACACTTAACATGGCACCTAAAAGAACAATGTCCAGATGATATTTGGAACTATCCGCCCATCATTCCAAATACTCAATATTACTTTCTTGCTTTATTTTTTGCCATAGAACTTATCCCTATCAAGCATACTGTATATTTTGCTTATTTAATTTAATTTATTGTCTATCATCCCCCTACACATATGCACACACACACATACACACACACACACGACTGTAAACTCCACAGTGACGGAATTATTCCTCTATTGTGCTCACTGCTGTATCCCAGCATCAACAACAGGCCTGGTGCATAAAAGTCACTCAAAAAATAGTTGTTGAATAAATGAATGAATAAGTGAATGAAGCAATAAAGAATACTACCAGACATAGTATTTGACACCACACCAGCTCAGCCGATCACTGTTAGGAACAAATGCTACTGCAATTCTTCTACTTCATGTGGAAACAAGCAAATGAGAAAGGTTAAAGAGACTAATCAGCCTCTCTCTCTTACCTTGTAGGGCTACGTTCCCTTTTATGTCAATGCAACTGCTGGCACAACTGTTTATGGAGCTTTTGATCCGATACAGGAGATGGCAGATATATGTGAGAAATATAACCTTTGGCTGCATGTTGACGTAAGTGCTGTAACTCACAGAGCAGCCCAGTCCATTGGGGAGGGGGAGGGGATAGAAACAGTTCCGCTTTCTGATTTGCCTCAAGCTCCTCCCCACGCCTCAGCCAGCCCTTTCTCCACACCACATTAGCTCCAGCTCTTCTCGGGCCCCCAGCCAGCCATTCACGACTGGTACGTACCACAGGCCTGGGACATGCTCTGGGACTCATCCCGTCCTTGCACTGGCCAATTGCTGTCTTTTGTGGTTCATCCTAGAATATGGGCTCCATCACCTTCCCAGGTAGCTTTGTTTGGACAAATAGCTACAGAGTAAAATATAACTGATTTCAGAGGGAAAAAATATATATAAGATAGAACCTTTAGAAAGTGGCCATGAATGTGAACCCTCAGCTACCAGCCTTCAGCCCAGCCATCTATGACAATTTTCTTTAAAAAGTGCATATCTGCTACATTTAGGAAAAATAAGGCAATATATGGAAAGTATTATCAACTAAGAAATTTAGTCCTGAATTTTCCCAGAAACACAAAAGGTGCATTTTCGCATGTGTGACTGAGGGTATTTTTTTTCTTTCTGTCTGTCCATTCTCTTATGGATTTAACTTCTCACAGCTGAACAATGGGGTAATCTGCCCTGCTGTTGAACAAATGACTAACAAAGGCTGTTGTGTCACATGGCATCCCAAGCTATTCAGTAAACATGCGTCATGGTACCCACAGAAATGTCGTGCTGTTGCAGGAGCTGTTGTGAGACCTCCAAACCAGGCAGGAGCTGCTGCTGTCTGAGTTTTTCAGGAGTGGTTAGAATTCTACTCCAGGAAGAATCAGACGTCAGGCCCCAGTACTTCAAGTAACTTCCAGAGCCACCCGGGGGCTCCCTGAGTATTCCTGGCTTTCCGCAGTCCTTTGGGCCTTTGGGTCTTGCCAATGCAGGTGCCATGGGCTCAGACCCAGCTTACCTGTATCACTCATGCAGCTACTCTGACAGCAACCTGGAGGGACTTTTGAAAAAGAAATGATAAACAATGAAAAATCACAGCGGCCACTAGTTGAACAGGCAGTGTGGGCTCGTGTGGTCAGAGAAACTCATGCTTTTCATCTTTAACATTCTCTCCCGTGTTTGACTAGAGGTGTGGAGTGACTGGTTTGGGATTCCTAAGTGTCACTGCTCCCCTCTCCCTCTCCTTCCTCTGTCCCCACAGGCTGCCTGGGGCGGTGGGCTGCTCATGTCCAGGAAGCACCGCCATAAACTCAATGGCATAGAAAGGTAAGGGTGCCTGTGCTTTGGTGTCAGCCTGTGCCCCTCTGCACCACCCTGTTTCTGATCTGACTAAGCCCACTTGAGTTCAGCAGGCGTTTATTGAGCACTTATTATATGATTGATTTCCTGGTCGATCTTGGCCTCGGTGAGCTCCCAGAGAGAGAAAGACAAATAAATAAGTAGTTATATAACACGATGTGGAAAGTAACAATGGCTGAAATTGCAGGTGCCCAGGTAGGAAAGAAGAGAGACTAACCAGTGACGGGGATTGGAGGCTAAATCAGAGTTTGCCATGGGCACAGGGAGAGCCACTGGCTCCCTTTGTTCTTCTTCCTCATTAAGCTTACTGCTGGGAAAGGGCAGGATGCTTAGCTCACCTAACTTCCCTTCTTTTTCACCATTCAAGTTCAGTGGGTGTTCTAGGACAAATATGATTTTGATCTGGCTCCTAAGTGTTGATCCATAATGAACTCATGTTGATTTATTGGCTCATTCAGCCTATATTTACTGAGCACCTGTCATGAGCCAGGCAGGTGTGCATGTGAATGTTTGGTTACCTGAACTTCTGTCCAGCCACCTATGGCACTTTTCTGAAAAAAAAAAAAAGCATATCTGATACACGTAGGAAAACTGCTTTATGGAAGGTGTTATCAACTAAGAGACTTGCCCGCCTGAAGCTTAATTCCCAGTGGGCTAGATGTTCACAGACAAATAAATATTTAATATGTCTCACAATAAAGAAAAATAAAACAGGGGCAGGTAACGTGAGTGAGGAGGCATGCTATTTTAGGGTAGTCAGAGGCTTTTCTGAGGAGATGGTGACATTTCAGCAGATACCGAGACAGAGGGAGACAGGAAGCAAGGGTATGAGGAAGAGTATCCCAGGGAGTAAGAATGGCAAGTGCAAAGGCCCTGAGGCAGGACTGTTCTTGGCAAGTTGGAGGATCATTAATGAGGCCTCTGGGGCTGGGGCAAAGTGGGAGAGGTAAGAGAAGAGCAAGGTTGGAGAGGTGGACAAGGAGCAGGTAGCAAGAACTTTGGCTTTTGTTACCTCTGCTGTGCCTCCTCTGTCTCAGTTTTGTAAGGCCATTGTCAAGGTGAGTAAAACTGGCTCTTTGAAGCATAGTTATATGACCCTATAACCCAGAGGATAATATATAAAATGTAGATGAGCCAGCCCAACAGTACTTTAAATTTTTCAGGCAATTTGATTTTCCATCTTTGAGTCTAGGAAAACTTGAAACATTTTGCACTAGAATTTCTCTTTTCTAACATTTTAAAGCACCCATGTCTTCTAAAGGAAATTGAATCCATATCATGTCTTATTGCTTTCCATTTGCAGTAGCAAAGAATCATTTACTTCAGACTTCAAGGATATTCAGAAAACCATTTAAGACATTTTATGAGACCTAAATATAATTTTTTAATGACTTGGTAAATGATAGCAATGAGAAAATTGATTAAATTCACTACCTTTTAAATATGGCCCAACACTGATGCCTTTTAAAGAGAGAAGCAGTTAGTTAACTTTTCCTGGAACTTTTCACAAAGGTTTTATCATGTATTTAAGGGAAAAGTACTTCAGGCCTTCCTCTCTTTTTCTTGAAACACAGTGCTCATATATACTAAATTATTTTCCTTCTAAAGGACCTAACCAAGCAAGATGAAGAGGTTAAAAATTCACAGCAAGGGGTCAGCTCTAGGGAGAACCCAGGCAGTATAATTCCAAGCCAATTGCTATGTCAGGAAGAAAATATCCTTCACAGGTATGAAAACACAGAGCCCAGCTGTGGGCCAGGCCATCGGGAAGGAGTCTGTAAACCACTGAAGCAAATTACCCAAGTTTGAATCATCATGCATTAGACTAAGTTGTTTCTGCAGTGCCCTAGCTAGTGTGCTCCTTAACCATCTAATTGTGTCTGACAGAATGATGCGGTTGCTAGGAGACCATGTTTGTTAAGCTGTCATTGCAGCCCAAGCTGGCAAAATCATGCTCATTTAGCACTGAAACAATGCTGCTAGGTAGTCAAAGTCTAGGACAGTCCAGCTAGGCCTTGCTTTTGGGTAGCACTCTTGATATTGCGCCATAGTGGGTAGGTCAGTATCACCAGCCCATTTCATAAATGAGGACAGAAAGGCAGAAAGAAGCCAAAGTCTGCTGCCTAAAGGGGGGCAATCTAGTGGGGTGGCTGTGAGCACTGGCTCTGCAATGAGATGCCTTGAACTTGAATCTTGGCTCCAACACTTCTTCCGAACTGTGTGACTTCGGGTAACCTTTTTCTGTGTCAGTTTCTCCATCTAAAATAGGAGTAATAACAGTACCTCCATCAAAAGGGCTGTTGTGAGAATTATGCCAGGCACTATGATAAGCATTTTATCTTTATTAACTCATCCTTTATTCAGTTCTGTGAGGTAGGCACTCCCCATTTTACAGATGGGAAAACTGAGGCACAGAGGAATTATGTAATGTGCCCAAGCTAGCAAATGTCAGAGCCAGGAATTAGACTTAGACAGTTTGGCTGCAAAGCCTGAGTTTTTAATGACAATACCATGTTGATATAATACCTGAAAGCTCTCAGAACAATAGAACATATAATAAGTTCTTCATAAATGTTAGCTATTATTAACAGTAGTTATTTAGAAGATACAGTCTGCAATGTAATACCCTGAGACTGCCTGTGAAATATTTGTTTACTACTTGATTAGCCAATTTAGGAGAATAGGCATGGAAAACATGCACTGATTTGAGCTGGGATGGGTGGTGTTTTCCTCAAGAGGACAGTCGCCTCTTTCCGACTCCTGTGCCTTCTCCTCAAAGTATCATGTGCTTCTTCCAGGGCCAACTCAGTCACCTGGAACCCTCATAAGATGATGGGCGTGCTGCTGCAGTGCTCTGCCATTCTTGTCAAGGAAAAGGTCTGTCCTCCCTCCAAAGACACGGTGGTGGCCTGCACATCCTTTAGCAGGCTCAAGAAGAGAAAAGCGTGGGGTCTTTTCCCAGCACTTGTTGGCCAAGTCCTGAGATTGGCAGCCCCATTGTGAGACTGCTGTTTGTTGCTGTCCTTCCCTGCCCTTGAAGCTGACCTAGTTTCTCCTCTTGGCTCGTGCTGTCTGCTGCCCTGCCTCCTTGCTCAGTACTCAGGCCCTGTCGGTGACAACCTTTAAGGGAATTATTTAATTGAGTTTAATTCATGTTTGCACAACCAAATGTGAGAGTGATTGGATGAGGCACCCAATCAATTTTGCCCTCAGTGAGAACAAAAAGTGCTCACTGAAACATACTCTGAGTTCTTAGCATGAATTTGTGGTCCCAAGAGCTGAAATAAATGAAGCAGAATAACAACTACAAATATAATAGCAACTTAGGGTAACAAGGAATGTTAAGAAAAGCTTCTGTAAATGGGTTAGCACTATATTCCCTTCGTTAAGCACCTAATAATAGGACCCTGCCCTCCAACGCATTGTCGCTCTGGTAAAACTTCTGCACACAGAGCCACTCCAAGTCTGCCTGCAGCCTGTGGGAGCCAGAACCCGCATAGGCTCTTTACTCCACTCATATGTGGAGTCCATGTTAACTTCACAGGAGATCCTGGAAAGGTTGGAAGACTTTTAGGGGGGCCCTTTGGGGAGGAAAATTCTTTATAGCATGAAACTGTCCCAGGTACTGATGAAGTTTATATCCCTCACCCCTGCCTACTGAATGCCATAGCACTTCCTAGTCTTTGAAACAACCCCAAACGCCCACACACATTTCCAAATGCCCCTTAGAGGGATGGTGGGGCCCTTGCAGGCATCGGAGACAGAAGATCATTTCTAATCAGTGTGTCAGAGGGAAAGGAGCAACGGTTTTTCCAAGAGTGATTTAGAGAAGGACATCAGAACAAGTGCAAGGTCTCATAAAGGCATCAAAAGAAAGATTGCATGTGCCCCCAAATCCCTCCTTGCAGCCAGCTCTGTCATAGAGCCATCCACATCTCTGATCTGTGAATACAGAAGCCCCATCTTGACTTCCTTGATAGGGGATACTCCAAGGATGCAACCAGATGTGTGCAGGTTACCTCTTCCAGCCAGACAAGCAGTATGATGTCTCCTATGACACTGGGGACAAGGCAATTCAGTGTGGCCGCCACGTGGACATCTTCAAGTTCTGGCTGATGTGGAAAGCCAAGGTATGAAGGAGACAATTCTAAAAATAGAGCAGAAATGTAATTTGCACAGACTGGCTGGCAAAAGAGAGGCAAAGATAATATCACAGATAATTCACCATGTATATAATCAATATCTAGATAATTGAGTTAACTTTATTTTCTTTGTGAATGAAATAACTTTATTCCTTAGGTCAATTTTCCTCTCCTTTCATTCGTTCTCCTCAGTTTGAACTATCTTGAAGTTTTCTTAATAATTTTCTGTTGTAAGAACTAAAAAGTATGCCATGATAAGGATTTCCACAGCAATCCTTAGAGATTCTGGAATTATTTAGTGCAGGTATAGAGAAAGAGATAAAAGATGAAATTACTGCATTATTCTGAGTAGCACCTTAAATTCCTTTATGAGGCCTCTCATCATGGATATATGACAGTTTTAAGTTCTACTTAAATAATGGCTTTCCCATTATTTGTACTTCATATACTATTCTAGAAAATGTATACTTTATTCTGAGAAGTCCTACTGTTAGACTGAAGCATGCTATGTCTGCATCATCAGCCTCTTGGGTTGTGTTTCTTTATCTAAGAAAAAAGCTAACTATAGGAATTGCCCCCAAAATATGAGTGAGGGAGAGGATTACCATTTGACTATTTATATCAGAAGTGTTTTTATGCAATCAAGTAAAGGCATTTTGACTTCACAGCTTTATATTGCACCCACTGTTTTTATTTACCTACTATAAATTAATTTTAACAATTTCTATGTTTAAGATCGAGTTTACCTAATACTCAGACAAGATTTTCCAGCAAAACATCTAGTCAAATATTTCTTCTGTAGGAAAAATTTGGTAGATTATTAGTTTTTTCTCATTAAGTCATTTTGTCTTAATATAGAAATAGTCTAAATTTTATTGTTACCATAAAGTAATTATAGGTATTTTAAACATCTAAATAGCCATAAATTGCCACCAGAAAAAGAACCTTGTCATTTTGAAATATAGGGACCACGGGGCCTTTCTCAGTAATTTGTATCTTCCTCTGCCTTACAATAACCTCTTGAACCATCTGCCAGAGGTTTTGGCCATAATGTGTTGGTTGCTGAGGTGGGACCCTGGTGCAGGCTTCATTCCCAAGTGGACTGCCCAGGGTCACAGTCAGCCATGACACTACTTGGGGCAGGCTCCTGCTGTGCCAGTATTGGCTTCACGTGGGCCCAGTAGCAATCCGCAAGCTAGGCTTGTGCATCTGCTCTCCTTTTTAACGCCAACCCATTCAACAACCGTCATGCTGCTGTTATTTATCTGCCATGCTGGCTTTTGAAACTCATGCTCAACCAGTTTGTCGATAGTCGGAGCTATTGCAATCTCAGGGCATGTACTGAGACCGTTGGCTTCCCCATCTGCCTGCCTGCTTGTCACCGAAGAGGCATAATACTGTTATGTGGAACGCAGCCTGCCCAGGAGGCGTGGGACATGTTTGGCCAGGACTCATTGCTGGGGAAGATGAGTTCTACAGCAGTATCCTGCAAAGTATCTATGATGATGAACCAGTTATTTTGGTTTTGTTAACCTACCATGGACCGATACAATAAAAATGAATTGCTAGAAAAATGAAATTAAAAAACATACACAGTACAAGCCACTATTTTGTATTAGACTCAAGAGACATAAAATTACTCAGTCAACTTGCTTAATATCAATTTCTGCACTCATTTTATCATGGAGCAGTTACAATTTGTGGACTGGCTTCAGTCCATAGATGGCACTTTGAGTAGTGCTGTCCTAAAGCAAACCAGAAATAGGCCTCAGGTCTAGGCTGTGAATAACTAGCAGGAAGCTAAAAGCCCTGTTGAGAATAACTGCCCAGACACTAGAGTGCCTTCAAAAGAGAAAGCAGGCACACTTTATTTTATTGCATGCAGAGCTGTGAAGAAGCTGTATATATTTAATTAGATAGTTCTTCCTAACCATCTCCAAGAATACTCTTGTATGTTTCCCATAGACAAGGACAGCATAGCCTTCCCAAATTCCCACCACAGGGAAATGCAACCATCCACAAACATGACTTTTCTCTTTAAAACAGGGCACAGTGGGATTTGAAAATCAGATCAACAAATGCCTGGAACTGGCTGAATACCTCTATGCCAAGATTAAAAACAGAGAAGAATTTGAGATGGTTTTCAATGGTGAGGTAGGTTATCATCCTGGACCAGATACACAGCATTTCCAGAAAAACTACTGAGGGAAGTTCCTGAAGCCATGTTTTCCTACATTGCCAGAGACTGCTTCTGAATTTTCATTCTTATGCACCATTCATTTAATTCATTTCACGTCCATGAGCTTTTCTTCTGGTAGCACTGGGATGACTTTTCCCTTCACCTCTTCTAAAATTGTGTAGCTCTCAGCCAGCTTTTTGCAGACAAGAGGTCTTTCCTTGACAGGTCTGACTCTTTCATCATTTTTGGGTTGATCTTGTGTTGAACCTCTGTGATAAACTATTTCTCTGTTCTAAGAAGTTTATAGGATGGATATGCTCTTGCCTCTCAAGACTGTTTCTAAAAGAAAGTTCTACTTTACACAGATTCATTATGAGGAGAGTTATGCCCTGAGTTCATATGCACATTGCATATATTTGTCATACCAATATTTACTGAGTACCCGCTGTGCACCAGGCCTTATGCCAGGAGCTGGAGTATATGATGCTAATCAAAACAGATACTCTTTCTGTGCTAATGAAGCTCATAGTTGAATAAAGAAACATGGAATAGGAGTCAATGCTGAATAAAAGCAAATCCACTCATAACCCAGTAAATATAACACCACCTACACTCAACGTTAGTCTATTTATCAGGCAACTAAACTATTAGGAACACATGTGAGAGGCACCAAAGGAACAAAAAAGAGCTCTGAGCAGTTTAAAATCAATGATACAGTGCCCTGATCATTTACACACTATCTTAAACACTCTAATAGCAGATCAAAAACAGCAAACGTGGTGTCTCCAGCCAGTTAGAGGTAGGCACAGTGGTGGCAAACAGCAGCTAGGGAGAAACTGAAAAACCATCTCAAGAATACAGAAGAACTCAAAGAGCATGTCAATCTTTAGGGGAGGGACACTAAACCATTTTAAGTATCTCAAGAAGTCCTGTCTTATGGTTTAGAGCCAGAATTAATGTTCATTATGATAATACTGAGTCATTAAGAAAAGATTCAATATCAATAAACTCAATAAAATATTCAGTATCAATAAAATAAACTATATTTCAATCATCTTCTATATGTGAGGCACTAGAAAATGGCAAGGTGGATAATACATTTTATTCAATTACCCAAATTTTTAACATTTCAATGTTTAAAGGTAGTATCTTTAGGTTATCTACTAAATCAGTTGTGGGAAACAGCTCTCTTGCCAGATAGGACTGGATAAATGAGGCATTGGTGTCCCTGGTGTAGAAGTAACACCGTCTTCGAGATGGACATTCTGCCTCTGTCTTTGGTCTGAGAGACTTCCACCACGCCGGTGTATGGGCTTGGGAACAGCTTTCTCTCAGGTTCTCATAATTTTCTTTGTTTTCTTTGTTTGCTTGTTTGTTACAATCTGTGCAGCCTGAGCACACAAATGTCTGTTTCTGGTACATTCCACAAAGCCTCAGGGGTGTTCCGGATAGCCCTGAGCGACGGGAAAAACTACACAAGGTACGGACTCGTTCTTTGTCTCATCTAATCCTCTGTGATTTCTCTGAATAATGAGGACATCCTCTTTCCAATGTGTCTTTTTAATGTGGGAGAAATAAAAAATAAAGACTTGGGGTGGATTTCTAATACTGAATGGGGTGGTGGGTGCCATCTTGTTATATTCTCCTTGAGAATGCACTGTCCCCCTTGCTGTGGCTACCACAGGAACCTCTAAAGTAGTGGTCCCCAACCTTTTTGGCACCAGGAACCAACTTCATGGAAGATAATTTTTCCACAGACTGGGGATGGGGTGGGAAGGGATGATTTCAGGATGACTCAAGCGTATTACATTTATTGTGCAGTCAAACCTCTCTGCTAATGATAATCTGTATTTGCAGCCACTCCCCAGCACTAGCATCATGGCCTCAGCTCCACCTCAGATCATCAGGCATTAGATTCTCATAAGGAGTGCACAACCTAGATCCCCCGGCATGTGCAGTTTACAGTAGGGTTCCGGCTCCTATGAGAATCAAATGCCACCACTGATCTGACAGGAGGCGGAGCTTATGCGGTGATATGAGTGATGGGGAACAGCTATGAATACAAATGAAGCTTCACTCCTTGCCAGCCGTTCGCCTTCTGCTGTGTGGCCTGGTTCCTAACAGGCCATGGACTGGTACCGGTGCAGCTTGAGGTTGGGGACCGTAGCTGTAAAGGATGCATCCCTGTCTTTGGTCAGTGTTCTTCATTAAAGGAGCTCTATGCAGGGCAACTGAATAACATACATACTCCTGGGATCATTCCATATTAAACTATGTTATAATAATCTTCTACTGATTCAAGCCTATTCTAATGCTGATTCATTCCAGCTGTTGATTTCTATATCTAGTTTATATATTATTTGGAGTTATTTAATTTATATAATATTTCATTCACCCAATTATTTAAAAAATATTTGTTAAACACAGTCTATGTGCCAGGCTGTATCGCAGTCTCTGGGTTATATAGAAGCCTCAATTTGAGTTGTTGCCTGTAAGAGCTTTTCTTTTTGTCTTTGTCTTTTATTTTATTATCCTTGTTCCATGACTGACTTTCAAAATTCAGTCACATGGTACTTTCTGAGGAAACTTGTTATTGGGCAGACTTAAATTGTCATTAGGTGTTAGCCACTGAAGGTATTTGCTTATAAAATATTTCTTTGCTATTATGTCAGTGTAAACACAAATATTACAAAGCAAGTTGGGTTGAACCATTAACAAGAGAGGGTGATAATGTCAGTCTTGAGTTTTATTTTGTGTTTTCCATCACAAGGTGGCTCCAAAAATCAAAGCCCTGATGATGGAGTCGGGCACCACTATGGTTGGCTACCAGCCTCAGGGGGACAAGGCCAACTTCTTCCGGATGGTCATCTCGAATCCAGCTGCTACCCAGTCTGACATCGACTTCCTCATTGAGGAGATAGAAAGACTGGGCCAGGACCTGTAACTGCCCCGTGCAGAACACAAGTTCACGGGAATTCGCTTTCCCCTCTGGCACTCTAGAACAAACCTCTATAAGTCGCTGAAACACATAGGCCATTCCATTGAGGGAAATAGAATATCTTGAAGAATACTGTTAAACCTTACTTAAGCTTGTTTGTTATAGTTAGCAGGAAATAACGTTCCTTTTAAAAAGTTGCACATTAGGAACACAGTATATATGTACAGTTATATATACCTCTCTATATGTATAGTGAGCGTGGCTTAGTCATAGATCACAGCATGTTTCCCACTCCAAGAGAATTAGCTTCACCTTCAGCAGCTACTGAGGGGCTAAACATGCTGCAAACCAGCTTGCCCAGCAGCCACAGGAAAGATGTTTGTCAAAATGCCATGTCCTAGGGACCAAAGGAAATGCTGTTGGTGGGAGCTGACCTCATTGTCAGTGTTTCTCTCACCCGAAGTAATGATGGATGAGAAAAAGCACCACTGGATGACAAGACACACCCTCCCCATTAGTACCTTGTTAGGGGAAAATAGTAGCAGAGTCATTGTTACAGGTGTACTATTGCTGTATTTTTAGAGATTCATTTGTGCAGATTGTGTACATTACTGTTGTCTGAACTTGGAGGGGAGAACACATGTAATGATTTCAATGACTGTTTAATTGTAGGTCCGTGAAATACTTGCTTATTTATATTCAGAGATTTACCATGTTAAAGAGGCATCCTGTATTTTCTTCCCATTTGTAATGTATCTTATTTATATATTAATGAAGTAAGTTCTGAATACTGTTTATAGTATTTTCGTGTATTTGTGAGCCAAAGAGAAAAGATTAAAATTAGTGAGACTTGTATTTATATTAGAGTGCCCTTAAAATAATGATTAAAGCATTTTACCATATGTAAAAGAATTCTGATACTGTACTTGGAGTGGTATGTATGGAAATTCTATTACTTAAATAGCATCTGCTCTTCTATTACCCTGTCTGGCTGTCCGTCTAGTGTTCTCAATGCTTTTCTAGTAACTGTTGGATAATAACTAGTTCTCCTGTAATTTTGTAGTAGTTCATGACCAATCTCTGTGACTTGCTTAGCTGAAACCTAAGGCAATGTTTCCGAAGACTGTCTGAAGATCTCAGATATATTGACCAGGCTCACAACTGTTTTTGAAGAAAGGAAATTTACACTGTGCGTTTTAGAGTATGCAAGAAGAATATAAATAAATAAAAATATTCTCCATGGAGAATTTAACAAAATTTTCTACCAGTTTGTGTTTCATACAGAGAGAGATATTTCCAAGTACAGTTACTTGGATCAGCCCAGCCCATTCACTTTCCACTAGCTGACATTGGGTGATGCTCAGTACCATCACTAAGCCAAGACTCAACCCACTGTCATGGGGTGTGGAGCCCCTCATCTATAAAATCATTCTGACTGTACCTAAATAAAATTTGCAGGTCAAGCCTTGAGAAAGAAAGACCATCCCTGCTTCTCATTTTCCTATTTGCATCTTAGAGTTTCATTCATTTAGTCATTCAACAAACACTTTCTTCCTCTGTATTAGGCACTGTTATAGGCACTGAGGTTACAGCGGTGTGCATGGGTGAGAAATATTCCTTCTAGTGGGGATCTTGCACCACTTGGTGTCTGTGGTATCTGAGTGCCTCTAAGATCACGGAATCGTATCTCCTTGCTGCTTATGCTTGTACTGTGGTCCCAACTTACTTCCTCAGGAAATATATTTTGGTGCTGGATCGTTATTAGGAAATAGGGCCAATTTTATACAATATTCTATTAAGCTATAATAATACCACTTCCCTTATTTGGAATACAAGGATCCTTATTTAGCACTGTAGGGATTAGAGAAGAGTCATTTGTAATTAGCATACTGATTGCAGGTGTAACCATCCTATGAAACAAACTGGATTCCATAGGGAGGGACCATAAAGCCACTATATTCTTCCTCCTACTGTTCATTCAAACCCACTCTGTAGGCTGATTTTTTCCAGTGCCCCTATTTGAATTTAGGCCATTCCCATAGCTTTTCTGGCCTCTCGGGCACAAGAACAGTCTCATTTTCACAATTAAAGGTCCTGCTCAATGTCATAAGCAAAGCTTCAAACTTTTATACAGAGTCTCTCCCCTCCACACACATGCACTCACCCCATCTGGCACCATTGAGGGCTACAAGCCCTCAGTGGCCAGGGGAACAAGGCTGGTGAGGGTGAGTCATTTTCGCTACTGTATTTCCTCATTCAGGGTTGGGCCTAGTGGGAGAAAGGGTTAAAGTAACAAAGGCACAATTTTACTGGCTGTTAAAATGTCATCTAATATCAGGGCCATGAGCTTTTTTTTTTTTTTAATGGGACAATTTTTGGAGGGGGAATGAGGATTTTAAAAATTAAAGTGAAATTTAGATTCAATCAAATTCACTCTTTATAGTGTACTACATATAGTTTTCTGTGAATTTTGACAAACCCATTCAGTCATGGAACCACCACCACAACAGAGGTCTATACCCAGTTCCATCACCCTAACAAATCCTCCACGTCCCTTTATACTCGACACCTCGCCCAACCTGAGCCCTTGCCAACCTCTGCTTTGTTTTCTGTCCCTAGATTTTGCCTTTCCTACAACCACATGTAAACGGCATCACATAATATGTGGTGTTTTGAGTCTGGCTTCTTTCACTTAACATAAAGCATTTGAAATTCATCCATGTTGTCTGGATCAGTGTTTGTTCCTTCTCATTACTGCATAGTACCCCATCTGTGTGGGTGTACCATGGTTTGTTTATCCATTCCCTAGTAGAGGGAAATTTGGGTTGTTTCCAGTTTGGGGCAACTAAAATAAAGCCACTGGAAACATTAGTGTGCAGATTTTTGTGTGAACATAAATTTCATTTAACTTGGGTAAATTCCTAGGTGTAGAATTGTTAGATCACAGTATGTTTGACTTCATAAGAAACTGCCAAACTGTTTTCCTAAGTAGTTGTACCATTTTGCATTCTCACCAACAATGCACAAATTTTCCACTTGCTCCATATTCTTGCTGACAATTAGTATTTTCTATTTTTTTTTAATTTTAGCCATTCTAAAAGTAGTATCTTGTGGGTTTTTTTTAGTTTAAATGCATTTTATTTTTAGACCACCTACATGACATGTTTTTTCCTTAAAAACAATGCCTCCACTCCAAATAAATCACGGTCCAAATACATGAAGAGCTCAGGATGACATCAATCCCATTTGTCTTAGGTCCTGGTTTTGTGTGGGTGACCAGCAGCAGCCAGTTATGATGACAGGTGATAGATCCAAAGTAATTGCCCAATTTGTTAACATTTGTCCATTTCTAAACCATCCTTAAAGAAAATCATATATGGGGCCATGCCATGCTCACGGTAGTCCATAGAGCAACCATGCCATCTGGATTCATGTTTTCACCAATGAAGAACTGGTAGTTTTTAAAATTAGCAAGGATGTGTTTGTTCTGCAGCACCTGTCATAAAAAGTTTTACTCTTTCTGGTCTCTGTTCTTCAAGTTGCTTTTGATTGACTTCATGTAATTTTTTAATGTACTTCTTGTAGGCTTTTTTTGTGAAGCTGGTTTCCTGCAAGTGATGATGGTTCATGACAATATCAGCACCAGTGATTACTATGCTTTTTAGTACCTTCGCCCTCAGGCCCCTCAGTGGAATCATTTCCACCAATGAGCGAGTCATCGATGTTACCCTCTGTCCTACTGACCATCTCCCCCTCCACCTCCAGGCACAGGCCATAGGCGATCTCTCGGATCTTGTAAATGTCGGAGAACATCTCATCATGGCTGATGAGGTCCCGGAGCTCGGAGCCAGCACAGTGGAGCCCAAGCAGCGCTCACAGGGTCGGGGGTGGGGGTGGTACGGGGCACGGCAGGGGTGGGGGGGGCAGGTGGAAAAAGCTATCTTGTGGTTTTAATTTGCTTTTTCATAAAGCACTTTTGAAATCCTATTAGGGTCCTCCCACTTTATTGCACAGGAGACAGTGAAGGTTTCTCCTCCTGCAACCACTTGGGACTCAGACCCTCAGCCCTAGACCCCCTGGCAATCCACACTTGCTAGAGCTTATGTTGGGATTCCTTCTCCTCCAGGCAGTACTTTCAGGTGGGATCCCTTTTATTTAAAAATCAGTTATTATAGATTACATAAAGAAGATTTTTTTAACATACATGTATAGGACAAAGGGTGACAATAACGATATACTTAAGCACCCACTACTCAGCCTAAAATATAGAATATTATCAGTACCTTAGAGCTGTCCAACCCCATCATGACCCTTCCCCAGTTGGATTCTCCCTCCTCCCCGCCTCTTAAGTAATCACTATTCTGAATTTTTTGTTAATCACTCTCTTGTTTTTCTCTATAGTTTTACCACATACACATGCATCCTTATTATTCAGTTTTGCACTTTATATAAGTGGAATAATACAGAATTTTTATACTTCTGTGACTTGTCTTTCTATTCAACATTATGAGTTTGTAGGTCCAGAGTTGACCCATAGAGAGACTTTGTGCAGTTAAAAAAGAAAAAATACCCCTTCCTTGAGGGACACATCCCTATCCGAGTGGAGCTGGAATAACTTTTAGCATGAAAGAGACTTTAGTGTCTATTCAATCCATTGACACAACTTGCAAGCACAGCCTTGTGTGGGAGCCTCATGTTTTTGAGATTCACCTTTGATGATGGTTCCAGCTGTAATTCATTCATTTTTATGGCTATGCTATTCCATTGTATAAATATACTTGGGACAGTTTATTCATTCTATTGGATGTGGATATATGAGTTTTTCCATTTTTTTGCCTTTAGGACATTACTAAATATGAGCATTCTTGTACTTGTTTTCTGGGGCACATGGCAAAAGTGTTTCTAAGGTTTATATTTTAGTTTCCTTTTGCTTCTTCCTTCCAATGTGTAAGTACCTAAGAAATGTAGTCAAAGTTCTTTGTCCTCATCTGCTCCCAAAATGACTGAGTCTCTTAGTGCCCTTTTTGTTTTTGTTCTCTGAAGTTATTTGGGAAAATATTCATCTCCAGCTGGTTTTTCCCTCTAGGAAAGACTAAGGCAGCTTCACTACTTTCAGAAGAAAATAAGATCCTTGGTGCTTACTCTGCCATTGTTGTAAATTAGTTGTAAACATTTCTGAACAATCCTAACAGAATGGGATAAAACATGAATTGGTTTTGCCTTCCAGTCTCTGGTCCCAATTATTGAATCTTGTTTTCTCACTAGGTAGTGGACCCCTTAGTGCTAGCTTAGATTCCGCAACTTCCTAATCACTCTTGATTATCAAAAACATTCCAGCTTTTCAAAGCTTTCTGCTTTCCCATCTTGCCAGGCTTGTGATTCAAGACACCTGAAGTGGTTGGGGCAGGACCATGAACTGCTTTTATCCCCTTCCTTCAGCCCTCACCTCAGAGTGGAGGGGCTTGTGTCTCCTCTGGGATGCCTCCTTCCCTTCAACCTCTAGGCTGTAGCTGCTCTGGGGTGTTGGGCCCCAGTTCACAACCCTGACAAATGCCTTCTCCCCTCTCTGAAAAGGTATTGAGCTTGAGGGGCTGGTTTGAGGCTACAGCTGGTGTTCGAAGGGCCAGTTCTACCCTCCCGGTAAGCTGAGTGAGGTGAGTGTCCCAGTGGTTGGCAGCTCTCTTAGAATGTGGGCTACTTACTGCCTTTTCATCTCCAACATTGGATCCTAAGCACCAATTTTGGGGCAAACAGAAAATCCCCGCTGATTAACCTGCTACAGAGCACAAAGACATCCCTCACACCCTCTTCCCTTTCCCCAAACACAGTTGCTTTGAGGGGTCACCAATTATGTCCTCCTGCCTTTGGGTCTGCTCTTGCCTGCTGGAGTGACCAGGTGAGTGTGATGATGGCCAAGTTGTCCTGGCATCGGAGCAGGAAAATCTGCTTTGTCCTTTTCAACTCTTTCTCTTCCTTTGAGGCCTGGAAATGTATTTATGGGTGGGGAAAAAATATCCTCAAAAGTTAACTGTTTTGAAGCTATCATCATTAGAGTCCTTGTCCTAGCCACGCTTAATCTAATAACTTGAGTTGCAGCCAGAGCCACACACCCCATTATGGATCCCACTCTGCTGTGTGGCTCTGAAGCCATGCCAGCTTGTGCTCTCAATTTCTCAGTTTGTAGTGTAACAACTCTTCTTACCACCTCCTCTTCACAGATTTCTGGTACAGGTTGAGCATCCCTAATCTGCAAATCTGAAATCTAAAATGCTCCAAAATTCAGAACTTTTTGAATGCTGAAATGACGCTGCAAGTGGAAATGCCACACCTGAATATCTTTGCTTTCTGATGGTTCAGTGTACACAAACTTTGTTTCATGCACAAAATTATTAAAAAATATTGTGTGAAATTACCCTCAGGCTATGTTTAAAAATTGTATATGAAATATAAATGAAGTTCATGTTTATTTTATTATTTTTGTTTTTTACAGACAGGATCTCACTATGTTGCCTAGGCTGGATTCAAACTCCTGGGCTTAAGCGACTCTCCCGCCTCTGCCTCCCAAGTAGCTGGGACTGCAGATGCATTCCACTGTGCCCAGTTGGAGTTATATATTTAGATTTGGGTCCCATCCCCAAGATATTTCATTATGTACATACAAATATTTTGAAATCTGAAAAAAATCTGAAATTCAAAATATTTCTGGTCCCAAGCATTTCAGATAAGGGATACTCAACCTGCACTAGTTCTTAGCTGTTCACACCACTCATTGTCCTTAGACCATCAACAGTCTCTTCTGCAGATGAGGTTTTTGTCAGGAGGTACCTTGTCCCCTAAGCACATTTAGTCATGTTTCATGCTCCTCATAGGCTTTTGTGGGAGGCCAAATAATGCCCCCACTGAATGTTCAAATGTCCTTATCTCTGGAACCTATGATTATGTTACCTTAATGTGGTAAAAGAGACTTTGCAGATATGATTAAGTCAATCTCTTGAGATGGGGAGATTATCCTGGATTATCTACGTGGGCCCAATGTAATTACCAGGGTGCTTAGAATGGAAAGAGGGAGGCCGGAGAGCCAGAGCCAGAGATGGGATGTAAGGCCATGCACCAAGGAATGCAACAGCCTCTAGAAACTGCAAAAGGCAAGGAAACAGATTCTTCTCTAGAGCCTCAGAAGGAACACAGCTCTGCCAACACCTTGTTTTAGTCCACTGAGACGGGTTTTGGACTTTTTAACAGAATCGTAAGAAAATGAATTTGTGTTGTTTTAAGCCACTAAATTTGTGGCAATTAGCTTCAGCAACAGGAAACTACTACAGGCCTCCAGATAAGCTCAGCCACTATTAAAGAATCTTAGGGTGAGCAGAGTGTGGGCTTGCAAGATGGGGCCCCTGCTCCGTCTGTTGTGTCAAGGCCAAGACTGCTCAGGCTCTCAATGCTTTGCTAGTGGACTCCTTACTGGTCTGGGGCTTCATAATCTCACTTCAGGAATCTCCTCAGTCTGTCTGAAGTCAAATGTCCATCCCTGTGGCTGAGGGGATGGAATGCCCTGATTGACCACACCTGAGTCAGGGGAGCACCTTTGGAATCAGAGGGTGGGTGCATCCCTCCACTGGCCAAGAATGAAGAAAGACTATTTTCTCAAAGGCAAATGAGGGTGATGTGACCAGGAGAAGAAAGAACAGATGCCAGGCAGACATAAAACACAAATGTCCATTATGGAGAATGAGGGAACCAAGAATAGGAGTTCTGAAGTGGTTTTATCGGAATATTAAAGTAGACAAAGAGAGTCCATTCTAAGAGGCTATTAACAGGCTTCAATAAAGAAAAGTTCAAACACATGCAGATCAGGAAAAAAGAAAATACCCCAAATGAAAGGTCTGAGATGTAAGAAGGAATAAGTGTAGTGGTAAATACGTGGGTATATCTAAGCAAAAATCAGCTGAATAAAATTTTTAATAATGTACAAATTGTGGGGTTAAAACAAGACAAACTTAAAATACTGTTTAACATTGGCATATATATCGGGAGGAAGATGATTAGAGTAAAAGTATTCCAAGATTCTTATATGATTCATGAGGAGAATAAAATTATTAACTTGTGAAATGGGAAAGTATTCATGCTATTATATCTAGGGTAATCACTGAAAAAACGGTCATAGAGAGTATGAGAAGAGGGGGGAAAAACAAAAAAACAAAAGAAACATAAAACAAACCTCAATCCAAATCTTTTGACAGGAAAGGAGGGGAAAAAGACAGAAAAAGTGGAGCAAACTAAGATGGCAAAATTAAATCTAAATATACCAGTAATCACAATAAATGAAATGAAGACATCCTTCAGTTAAAAGACAAAGATAGTTCAGAAAAAATGATAAAATATATCTCTAGGCCATTTATACAAGACAAATCTAAAACATAAGGATACAGAAATACTATAATTCAAAGAGAAGAAAATATATATCAGATAAAGACTAATCTAAAATGTGGCATAGCTTTACTAATACCAGACTAAAACAGACTTAGACAAATAGGCAAAAAATTTGGTGACTACATAGTGATAAATGTTTTAAATCACCAGAAAAATATGAAAATTATAAACTTGTTTATACCTAATAATAGCTCAAAAATTAATAAACTACAAGGGAAAATTGACAAATTCACCATATTTAGAATTGAATAATAATAAAATATTGTATGTCAAAACTTGTAGTATATAGCTAAAGAGATGCTTGTAGGGAAACATACGTTTTGTTTGTTTGGTTTTTGTTTTGGTTTGGTTTGAGGCAAGTTCTTGCTCTGTTGCCCAGGGTAGAGTGCAGTAGCATCATCATAGCTCACAGCAACCTCAAACTCCTGGGCTCAAGCGATCCTCCTGCCTCAGCCTCCCGAGTTAGCTGGGACTACAGGCATGCACCACCATGCCTGGCTAATTCTTCTATTAATACGTGGGTTCCAACCAAGGAAACGACTCCATTATGCCAGGGCATGTTGTGAGGGTCCTTTTCTGTGTTAGTGAAGTGACCGTTGGGACGTGGTCTGCAGACCCAGAAGAGCATATCCCATGCCATGGCTGCCAGGCAGCTGCCAGTTGGGCCTCTGGTGTACCAGAGCAAGAGCTGAAGTCCAGCCTGGCTGGAGGAAATGGCGAGTTCCCTGTGGTACCTGAGGGCATAGCATCCCCACTTGAGGTTTCCTGAACTAGCTAGGAAGATAACAGAACTCCAGGGCCTCTCAAGTTCTCCAGGCCAGCCCCAAATAAATAGGATATTGCTACTAATGCTGTAATCGTATTATTACTTGCATGCACATGTGAGCTGGGAAAGTCGGATTGCAGTGAGACAACAATGAGGAACACCTGAGGCAAAACTCCAACCTCTTTCTTCCACTTAAGCTGATCTAAAAACTCACTTTTAAACTACAAACTGCTTTGAATTTCCTGGAAATGGCAATGGCTTTCGTTGGCATAGCTTTAGTTTTTATTTTGTGGGAGCAAACTCATGTAACCTCTGGCTTCTCAGGCCAAATCACGCCCTCTGCCTATGTAGACACGCACAGCAGTGTAGGCCCTGTGTTAAGTCCCGCTTAGTCAATAGCAGAGGTTTCCTTCTACCGCTTCCTCCTCCAGAGTCAATTTAAAATGGGGCAAACTTGAAAGAGAGAGAGAACATGTGGTGCTTATTTTTCCATTCTTGGGATACTTCACTTCGTAGAATGGGTTCCAGCTCTATCCAGGAAAATACAAGAGGTGCTAGATCACCATTGTTTCTTATAGCTGAGTAGAACTCCATGGTATACATACACCACATTTTATCAATCCACTCATGTCTTGATGGGCACTTGTGGTTTCACTGATCACCTAAGAGCACATTTAGGAATAACATTAATCGGGTGTCGGCAGATGTGGGGGGGAGGGGAGGGGTGTATATATATACAATGAGCGGGATGCGCACTGTCTGGGGGATGGACACGCTTGAAGCGCTGACTCGGTGGGGTGGGGGGCAAGGGCAATATACGTAACCTAAACTTTTGTACCCCCATAATTTGCTGAAATAAAAAAAAAAGAAAGAGAGAGAGAGAAATAGAGAAAGGGGAAATGAAGAAAAAGAGACAGAAAGAAAAGAAAGGGAAACCTGTGTCTACACTTAGCTGTGGGCCTGGGAGAAAATCAGCTGAGAGGAAGGAACGGAGTGAGGTGAGAGTTGCTGGTGCTCAGCGGCCTCCAATTACGACCCGATGAGCAAAACTGGTTGGGCCGCGTTGCAGACTGAAGGGAAAACAACAGCGCTCGTCTGGGGGAGTCTGAGAGAAGCTGGAACCCTCCTCGGAGAGAGAATCAGAAAGGTGCCTTGTTTTAATGTTCCTTTTAGGATTGCGGGGGTGGGGTGGTGATGGTGGTGAACGGAATACGTAAAAAGGAAAAAGAAAAGCAAAAGGACACTTCCCTTGCGCGTTTTTACCAGGAAAGCCCTCATTCTCTCCTCGGCCTCCAGAGACGCCACCTAGTGGGCAAACGGCCAGCTGACGCTCAGCCGCGCTGCGGTCAGCCGGGTTTGACATCTCATTGTTAGTATCTGCCTCGACTCACCTGCCAAACGCGGGCGTGTAAACGGTGTTTCAGGCCCTCAAAGGCCTGGGGTAGAGGTGGCAGATATTAGGACTGATGGAAAGTGGCTCAGGAGAGGCAGGGAGGCCCTAGAGGTGGGACAGAGCAATGGGGAGTCTGGACTGCCACTCAAACCGGGAGTGTGGAACCAGAGAGGCAGGAGACTGGGGGGTGACAGCTGTCTGTGGGCGGCCGCAAGCCACGGGGCTGCAATCTGAGGCATCCGGTGAGGCAAGCTGGAACCCACTGGTCCTCAAGACAGAGATCTGGTAGTTAGAAGGTCAGTGTTATTCAAGACAGTAGCTCCAGCCAGCAGGGATCAGTGCTGGGGTTCATTCTAGGCAAGAACTCTGACCCATGCTATATTTTGTACCACTGTGCGTGCATTCCGGGCCTGGAGAAGACTTCTGGGGCTCATGGAAGTCAGAGTATAAGGACTATGTCAACCAGCCTGAATTGAGTTTATGACACTTATAATCAGAAGAAACCTAAATAATACAGCTGCTGAGTCCTTTACAAAGGACTAGGGAGAGTGCCAGTGGTCAGAAATCGAGCGGCGGTTAGGCAGTAAACGTGATCGCTCTACCCACCTGCCCACAGCCCCTTCTTAGGGGCTGCTATGGTTTCAGTGTGTCCCTCCAAAATTCAGGTGTTGCCAAAGTGATCATATTAAGAGGTGGTGTCTTTAAGAGGTGATTAGGCCATGGGGGCACCTCCCTCGTGAATGGAATTGGGTGCCCTTATAAAAGGGTTTAATGAGGGCATTTTTCCCTCTTGTCCTTTTTCCTTTAGCCAGGTGAGGGTACAAAGCTCCTCCCCTCTGGAGGGTGCAGCCTTCACCAGACAACCAAACCTACTGGCACTTTGATCTTGGACTTCCCAGCTTCCAGAACTGTGAGAAATAAATGTTAAGTCACGCAGTCTTTAGGGCATGTTTGTTATAGCAGCCTGAACTAACAAGACAGTGACAGAGTAGAAATAAGTGAACACCACCGTGTCTCCCACAGGGGCTGCGAAGGCCAGCTCTGGTATGGCTCCTGGGTTTAGATTTCCACAGGATTCCCCTATTATCCTGTATATGCCCTTGCCTCAGGTGTTCCTCATTGTTGTCTCACTCTGCAATCCATCTTTCCCAGCTCACATCTGCATGCAAGTAATAATACGATTACAGCATTAGTAATGTTCCTTTTACTGAGCCAATTTGAGTGGGTCTCTGTTCTTTGAAAAGCAAAGGACTAAATTAAAAAGTACACTGGAGACAATCTAGGGAAGTGAACCCACTTTGAAAATGGGGAGAATCACTTCATCATGGAACAGTACTATGGTAGGCAAAATTTTGTCCCCTATGACCTTTGTCCCCTAGTGCCACACTCATTAAGTTTACCAAGCAGTTGACCTTGAAATAGGGAGATTACCCTGGATTATCCAGGCAGGCCGGTATAATCAATTGCCTGAGTCTTTAAAGAAGAGGAACTCAGAAGCAGCACAGGGAGAAGTCAGAGGGATTTGAAGCATGGAAAGGACTCAGTGCACAGCTGATGTTTCGAAGGTGGAGAGGACCACATGAGAAGGAATGCTGGTGGGCTCAAGGAGTTGGGGACAACGCTGGACTGAACGCCAGCAAGGAAGCAGGGACCTCAGAACTACCGCTGCAAGGAACTGGATTCTGCCAATAGCTTCAATGAGCTCGGAAGCAGATCTTCCCGAGAGACTCCAGATGGCACCAAGCCCAGCTAACCTCCGGAGTGTGAGCCTTTAAGTGGAGAGTCCAGCCAAGCCCACCCAGACTGATGGAACTGTGACAGCATAAACATGTGTGTTGAAAATTGCTAAATTTAAGTCAGTCTATTATGCAGCAATAGAAAACTAATGCCAGTCTTCTCTCTTGTGGCTGTCTTGTCCTCTGGCTCTCTCCTGGGGCACATGAGTTCTTCAGAGGGCTCTAAGTGGGGAGCCTCCCTACCGCCCAGGTACCCACATCAGAGCTCCAGCTCTGGCCCAGCCTCTCCCAATCCCTTCTGGCTCCTACCAGCCCTCTTAGCACAACCTCAGTTACCCTCCTCAAGGTCCACTTGACCTATGGGAATCTCAGCATCCTTGCCACACAAACCAGTGGTCGCCAATCTTGCTCCACTTCCACCTGATCTCTTGACCCTGCCATTGTTCTCCAGTTCTTATTTCCCCTGCTTAGAAAGGTACAGGACAAATTCACATATCTAGTGCCTAACTAGACAGCCAACAAGAGAATAAAATGTATAAATCCCCCCATTTTCAAGCATCCCCATTCTCTATGAGTGGGTCTCTTGGAAATCCTCTCGCATCATTTATCTTGGAGGGGAAGAGGAAGTCCCTTCCCTCCCCTTCACTGAAACAACGTTTCTTGCAAAAATCACTGCACAGCCCACAGGGGTGGGGTCTTGAACGATGGATTCAAGTAAGACAGCCACGTATGCCACAGTTTAGTACTCCCAAGGGAGGTGTCTAACGTAACAGTTGGTGGCTTTCCTTACAACATGAGGTATGTAATGCTTCTGTGTCCTCATCTTTGAGCCCCAGTCAACAATTTGTGGGCAACAGAAACAGTTCTCATTCAATATCCTCTTTCAAAAGTAAAAGAAATAGGCTGGGCACGGTGGCTCACGCCTGTAATCCTAGCACTCTGGGAGGCCGAGGCGGGTGGATCGCTCGAGGTCAGGAGTTCGAGACTAGCCTGAGCAAGAGTGATATCCCGTCTCTACTAAAAATAGAAAGAAATTATCTGGCCAACTAAAAAAATATATATATATAGGAAAAATTAGCCGGGCATGGTGGCGCATGCCTGTAGTCCCAGCTACTTGGGAGGCTGAGGCAGAAGGATTGCTTAAGCCCAGGAGTTTGAGGTTGCTGTGAGCTAGGCTGACGCCACGGCACTCACTCTAGCCCGGGCAACAGAGCGAGACTCTGTCTCAAAAAAAAAAAAAAGTAAAAGAGATGCAAACTGTCTCAATACAAGTATAAAAGATTTATTTCTTCTTTTGCCTAATGATACATAGTGTTAATAGAAACAACACTAAGAGGACAGATATGTAGACATGCACAAACATTGAAATATATCAACTATACTAACACAGGATGAGTGTGATAAGGCTTAAAGTTCGGGGAAAAAGAAAAAGTAATGTTGGGAGATTTTAGTGGATGAGCTGGCCATGGGATTTGGCTGCCAAAGCACTTAATGAAATCTGTGGCCAGATGCATTAGACTATATTGTCCAGCACAAGATGATAGTAGCTTCATTGTTCTCCACCCTGATTGGGCCAAGAAGCATGTGCAGTCCTGGGAACCACCTGGAAAGGGGTGGATAGTGCAGCAATATTGACAGAATCCGACAGAGAGAAACTGGATGGGAAGGTGCTTATATAACCAGGGATATTTCATTTGGATATGACTTGAAGAAGGGGAGAGGATAATGATGGCTCTTTGAAGGGTGTTGGTAGTTACAGAGAGCAGAACTGAAGCCAGTGAAAATAAGTTACAGGAAGGAAGACAGCAACTCAATACAAGAACACATCTAACTTTTAGAATTATACTGATATTCATCCCTGAGTGCTTACCATGAGCCTAGCACTTAACGTGTATGAACTTCTTCAATCATCATAGCAACCTATAAGATTATTATCCTCACTTTAAGAATGAGAAAACTGAGTGGTACCAAGTTTAAGTAACCTGTCCAAGGTCACAAGCTCTTGAGTGTTGGGGTGAAAGCAAATCCAGGCCATCCAGCTCCAGAATCCATGCTTTACCTGCCACCCCGCAGTGCCATTCCTTGCGGTGGGATGCTGTCCTTATGACAAGGGTTCAGTGGGCTGGCTGCTTTAGAGGATTTTCTGCATGGGCGGGGGGAGAGGTTTGACTAAGAGCTGTCTGAGGTCTTTCCAAATGCTGTAATTAACTATGATTATTTTTCACGAAAGTCATTTTTCACTTAAAAGGATTCATTTTTCATTCAACAAATATATGTCGTTCACTTAGTATGGGCCAAGTCCCATGCATAATAGTATTCACAGGTGAAGTCCTTCAAAAACCAACTTCTCTTGTATATTTAAAATATGACTGATAACTATTTTATCTCAAATTTTTCAGGAATACATCTATGAAGGAAATAAAGCACATGCATGCTTTCCATCTTTGCTATGCTGATTTAGTTTGCTGTATGTACCAGATAAACAGTTCATCACAGTAGAGCTGCAGGAGTCTTTACGTAAACTGAGGTCTATGACTTACACGTGTACCCAAAAAACTTTCTTTTTTTGAGACATGGTCTCACTCTGTTGCCCCAGCTAGAGTGCTGTGGCATCATCATAGCTCACTGCAACCTCAAATTCCTGGGCTTGAGCTATCCTCCTCCCTCAGCCTCCCAAGTAGCTGGGACTACAGGCGCACACCAACACACCCAGCTAATTTTTCTATTTTTAGTAGACGCAGGGTCTCTCTCTTGCTCAGGCTGGTCTTGAACTCCTGGCCTCAAGTGATCCTCCCACCTTGGCCTCCCAGATTGCTAGGATTACAAGCACAAGCCACTATGCCTGGCCTGTACCAAAACTTTGTTCCTGAGTTTTCTTAGATAAACAATAGCTTATTAATAAATGCCCATGGAAAATTTGTTCCACCTTTTTTAGAAACCCCTCAGTAGCCAAGTCTCCTAAGCATCCCAGGAATAGAGTGATGTTTCTCTCAAGAGACTCAACATGTATCTATTACCTCTTCAAGATGTGGAACCCACAGAGGGCTCTGTTCTGAAGAGTCAGAGAAGTCTTGGGTCACCTGGAGATCATTCCAGGAAGAATAAAATACATCTAGATGTAACCAGCTTACATTTGTATCCAAAATAAACACAAGGAATATTTACTTATTTATTTAGAGACAAGGTCTTGTTCTGTCACCCAGACTGGAGTGCAGTGGTGTCATCATAGCTCACTGCAGCCTCAAACTCCTGGGCCCGAGCAATCCTCCTGCCTCAGTCTCCTGAGTAGCTGGGACTAGAGGCACATGCCACTGCACCCAGCTAATTTTTCTTATTATTATTATTTTCTTTTTTTTGTAGAGACAGCATCTCGCTATGTTGCCCAGGCTAGTCTTGAACTCCATGAGGAATATTTAAACATGACCAAAATGCTGCAATTATTTAATGACAAAACCACGTATAACATGAGGTGGGGAAATTTATTTTAAGAGCTGGCTGAAGTTTGAGGAAGTTCACTTGTAGGAAAAGATCTACTCTTTTGTTTTAGAAAAACAGCCTAGTGGATGGGATTGGTTACAAACAACTAGGCTCCTTGGGAATTAAGCTATATGGGAAAGAGTTAGTTAATATGAGTTCAATTGCTTTTCACAATAAAATCACAGAAAATTTGAATCTTCCTCTATTGTGCAGGAGAGCAAGGTTGTGGGAATAGAGGAGAGAGACTGAAAGAGTAAGGTCTTGGTGGAGGGGATCTGGGTACAATGGTATATTAGTTTGCTAGGGCTGCATAACAAAGTAGCACAAACAAAGTGGCTTAAACAATAGAAATTTATTGTCTCACATTTCTGGAGGCTAGGAGTCCAAGATCAAGGTTGGTTCCTCCTGAGGGCTCTAAACAAGGATCTGTTCCAGGCCTCTATCCTTGATGGCCATCTTGTTCCTGTGTCTCTTATTATCTTCCCTCTGTGCATATCTGTCTCTGTGTCCAAATGTCCCCTTCTATAAGGATGACATTCATGTTAGATTAAGGCCTACACTAATGACCTTATTTTAACTTGATTATCTCTAAAAAGACCTTATCTCCAAACAAGGTCACATTCTGAAGTACTGGGTGTTAGGACTTCAACATATCATTTTTAGGGGGGCAAGTTTTTTGGGGGGGACATAATTCAACCTCATAACAGATAATGAGAACGATGGCTGGGATAAATTCTCTGGGGAAGGATGGCAAGTGCCTTTAAAAATAGCAATATTTGGCTGGGCATGTTGGCTCATGCCTGTAATCCTAGCACTCTGGGAGGCTGAGGCAGGAGGATCACTTGAGGTCAGGAGTTCGAGACCAGCCTGAACAATGAGCGAGACACCGTCTCTACTAAAAACAGAAAGAAATTAGCCAGATAACTAAAAATAGAAAAAATTAGCCAGGTGTGGTGGCGCGCCTGCAGTCCCAGCTACTTGGGAGGCTGAGGCAGGAGGATCGCTTGAGCCCAGGAGTTTGAGGTTGCTGTGAGCTAAGCTGACACCACAGCACTCTATCCTGCGCAACTGACTGAGACTCTGTCTCAAAAAAGCAAACAAACAAACAATGTTTAAGATTCAATTTAAATTTCTGTTCTGTAAATCCCCTCTATGACCCCCAACATTTATTTGGTGCTTTGGAGAATGTGAGTCTGTCTGAGGAAGCACTCTCGGCCTGCTTGTCCACTTTCAAAGCAAGCCTGGGAAGTGAATATCCCTGAAGCAGCCCCAGCCTCCGCCAGCAGAGGTGGGTGAACACTGACTTCCTTGTCCTCTGCTTGGGATGACTCCAAGGTGCGTCCAGGTTGCCCACAGTGGAAATACGGACTTTATACACTTTACTCACTTCCTTCCCCGCACCGGCCCCCCACCCCCAGCCTCTCTGTCTCACTCTCCCTGGTGTTGCGGAGATCACCTCCTAAAAAAACTGCGGTGATCAAACCCTAGTCTGAGGGTTTGCTACCAGACAATCCAAAACTTGGACAATGACCAAAAGTCTGCAAACTAAACTGGCATTCAAGAGCTTTCTTAGTTTAGTATAGGGAAAAAAAATCCAAATACTCTTAATTAATGTTCATGAATGTCTTTGATAAGCTCCTGCCCTGGTAAACAACACCTGTATCAAAGTCTTGTTTCGTTCATGGCTCTCGGCATTAAATTTGAAAAGTTGGAAAACAGCAAATAATTGTATTTTTGAAGTTCAATTTTACTTTGCTCCCTGCCAGCACCTGAAAACAGATGGTATCCATTCAGATGAAAATGAGGTATAAAAGTGAATTTTATTAAGATTAACATGCAATTTGGGTTTTGCTTTATTATGCATACGGCAGATAACTGTGAGTTTCCTGTAAATAGGTCTTATATATGACATAATTCATAGTTATTCATGGTCTACCAATTACATTGAAATTATGACTGGAGCTACTGCAGAAACTCAATAATCATTACTGTGTAATTTGCAGTTCTCCGGATTGGGGAACTCTTTGGAAGCTGCAAGTAACTAGCCAATTGTTTTTAGAGAGTACAGTAATGACTGTTATTATTGAGGAGTTGAATGAAGGAGGCTCCTTTTTATGCCCTGACGATTACTTGATAATTATACTTGATGCTATCATTAAAAAAAAAAAAACAACAAAAAACCCAACAGATAGACAGCAAACTAAGTATATAACAGTCCAATAATGTGGGCCAGTATTGTTGGCTGTGAAAATTAACACAATCTTCTATTGATTTTTATTTCTCTAATGGGAACACCTGGCTATACAAGTATACTTAATTAGATGGATTGCCTTGGCTTGTGAATGGTGTTAGAACAGCAAATGAAATTGAATGGAAGATTTCTGAGATTTTGTTTATTATATGGAAGTACAACAGGCTGCAAAGATGACTCAAACTAAGTCTGCCTAGCCTTACTCAAAACAAACCTAGCTCGTTCCTCCCTTCAAAGCTCCTTGAATATGGTGTCCAAATCTGCTTCCATTTCCTTTCAGTTACCTGACCCTGGACTAGAGTTTATTACTACAACCCAATTCTCCAAAAATTTTTATCTTCTATAGGTGAAGCCCATTAAAAGACATTTAAGTACTTGAAAGCAATATTCCCCCTCTACTTTTTTCTCTTTTAAACTAGGCCATAGTAGGCTTTCTTCAGATATTTTTTGTACAGAAAAACATACTTCTCCTTGAGAATGAACCCCAGGCTAAAGTGCTGGGCATTCAAAGCTTGCTTTTCATGCCACTTACCTCCTTCCTCACCCGATTCCTCCTCCACACCCCTTTAGATTTTCAGTGCGCGTCTGAGAAAAGCCTGCTTTTATGACAGCATCTCATGCCAGCCCATGTGTTACCTTTCCCAATGATCATTGCTCTGGAAAATTACCCTAGGGAGTGAATAAGATTGTCTCCCTATCTTAAGATTGCCTCCTCGGCTAGTGGGTAGGGAAGGCATTTGGGGACGGCCAAGTGGCTTCTGAAATGCGGTGTCACAGGCTGCACCTTGTCAAGTTACCTTCCTGCAGCCATGGGTATAGCTGGCGAAACTGCACACCACCCTGACTTCCCTGCTAGAAAAATGGAATTCCCTGTCTGAAAGCAGCCACAGTGACAGCATAGGGACTTAGTCTCTGATGCCCTCATTTTCTCAGTAGCCCTTCCAAAATAAAAGCTCCTGCCTTTCACTGTTAAGTTGCCCTGGGAACCACTTTAATATGTTTATTGAGATCTTTGTTCATGCTCTGTCTCACTGCTATTATTGGGCTCCTATTTCTACTTTTAATAAGACTTACACTAGCCAGCTCACTGAAACCTCCCTCTTACATTTTTATTGAACCAATCAACTCCAACTGTTTTATGACTAAACCATTTTATTTAACAGTCTCCAAAAGCACCCCATAAAATGTTTCATGAGTCCGTTCTTGGGGATGTTTTAATGAACCAGACCTACTGTACTTTCAAAATTCCCGTGATCAAAGTCTCATTCACTTTTAGAAAACTCCAATTGGTGGCAATACCGCCTGTAGAAAATCTGTTGCCTGTGTGGAATGAAATGACAAACTGGCCAATCGAAAGGCTGAAGGAGACACATTTAGGTGCTGCTCAGCTCTCCCTCTTTCAGGAAACTTCTCACCTCCTTCCACAGAGGTGGGCCACCAGCAGCCAAGTTTACACCACACATCTCCAAGCCCTGCCCACAGCCGCCTGGACCTGACGGGAACACCTAACCAAAGTTGGGCCGATACCATTCTCGGTCTCAGGAATTTGGAATTGAAACTGAGAACTTAGCTGGTCTGTGTGTGTTTTGCAAGCTCAGGGGGTGGATGTCACATGCTGCCATGTGGACCGGGGAAAGCCAATCTGAAGAGAAATGGGAATGAAGTCAACAGGTGGGGAGGACTAGAGATCGGGGCAGTTTTCTGACTGCATCCCAGAGCCTGGGTCCAGCCCTTGCCTGGCTCAGCTTCATTTGTGCCTGCCCTCAGGTTCCACGAGTCTCTCTGTAGCCTTGTAACAAAGCCCTCAGTTCTGCTAAAACTGGCCTCTTCCCATAACCTAGGTGATGCTTTTGAACATACCCACAAATTCTCTGACACTCCTTCCTTTCCAATGGTGAAGGTTAATTTCCTTCTCCTTGAATGTGGGCTGGACTACGTGACCCACTTTTTTTTTTTTTTTTTTTTTTGAGACAGAGTCTCACTCTGTCACCTGGGCTAGAGTGCTGTAGCATCATCATAGCTCACAGCAATCTCCAACTCCTGGGCTCCAGCCATCCTCCTGCCTCAGCCTCCGGAGAAGCACACCACCATGCCTGGCTAATTTTTTCTATTTTTAGTAGAGATGGGACCTCGCTCTTGCTCAGGCTGTTTTCAAACTCCTGATCTCAAGTGATCCTCCCACCTCAGCCTCTAAGAGTGCTAGGATTACAGGCGACAGCCACCGCACCTGGCCTCGTGTCCACTTCTAACAATTAGAATGAGATGGAATTAACAGTGTGTGATTCCTGAAGCCAAGTCATGTAAGTTGTTGCCACCCCACCTCGCTCCCTTGCACCTCACTCACTCTGGGGCCATCCAGCAGCCATGTTTTGAGGACCCCCAAGCAGCCTGTGGAGGGGCCCGAATCGAGTTCTTGTTGCCATCCATGGCATGAGCCACCGTGGAAATGGTTCCTCCAGCCCCAGCTGAGCCTTCATTGACTGCAGCCCTCGTCAACATTTCATCTAAATTCTCATGAGACTCCAAGCAAGGATAATAATTGTTTATTGTTTTAAATTTTGGGGTGATTTGTTACAAAGCAGCCTTCAAGGTCCCACATGGTCTGGGCACCCTTTCAGTTGTCACTTCTGGCTCCACTGTCCCTGCTCACAATGTTCTGACCGTGTATTTTCCTCCTTGCCGCCTGCACACGGCATCCCCGTGATCTGAGTAGCAACAGTGCTTTCCCCAAATAGCACCTTCTTCTCTCTTAGGTCTCAGCTTACACGTCAGTGCCTCAAGGAGGCCTTACCCCACCCATACATTCTCTCGCAGGATCCTATCCTATTCTTCATGGATTTTACTATAACTTATCATTATATATTTATTTGATTGGGAGTTTTCTTGTTAATATCTGTCTTTCCACTCTAAGTCCAGAGCCAAGAACATAGTAGATTCTCAATATTATTTGCAGAATAAATATTGTAAATGAAGTGGTTTCCATTAGTTACACCAAAGTGTCCTAAATAATGCCCAACACATAAACACTAGGCCAAGAAACACAGATTCTATTTTCTCATTTTCAGTAAGCAAAATGACCTTGTCAAGGCATTTTTAGCTCTTCAAAGAAACCTGCAGGACAGGTAGATACTCACCTACTGGAGAGGGCTTGGAGCCCAGGTGGGGAGGCTGTCAGAAGCCAAACAGTTAAAGAATCGTGGACAAGCTGGCCCGTGACTGCGAACCACAGGCCCCAGCTCTCGCGGGCCACTCCACCACTCCCTGTCCACCCACAGACTCCGCATACCTTGTTTTCCAGCCCTTCTTAGAATGGCAGCATTTACCCTAATCCCAGAATGTTAGAAAGATCTCATTCCCACTACACCTGGTGTAGCGTTCCTGATTTCCTTTCTAGAAACTACTCATTCTCCTGCTCCCCTCTTCGATGACACAGAAGGGAGCTCTTCTCCTCCCCCTCACTCCAGCCACCCCCTCCCTGGGTTTCACAGCTCCTTCCTCCCTGAAGTCCTCTGCTCCACCGCATTCTCCGACTGTCTGGCACCCACAGCACTGCCCCCAACTCCCACCTCGAGTCTGTAATGTACCTCTTAGGATATCGACAACCTCGGTGACATCCATCCCTAGGGCCACCTATAGGTCAGGTGACTCCTCCGCATAAGTGGCAGGGCCTAAACCTGGGGAGGACACAGGTAAGCTCCGGGAGTAGCCGTTTCAGCCCACGGCTCATGTGGCTGAGTACATGGATGGCCACAGCTCGTGCCCAGGCGCTTGTTTGTTCTCTCTCTCTCTCACCCAAGACCACTGGTCTCATTCTGTCTGGGTCTCTGTTTCTCCCGGTGCATCTGCAACTTCTTTTCTTCACTCTTGGCCAGCTTCCTGGTACAAGGCACACCCTGTGCTCCATCTCTGCAGACCCACACATCACGAGACCCACCACTCACTGGGATTTCTCTCTGTGTCTTTTACTTCTAATCCCCAAAATAGCTTCTGAGACATTCAGATTATCTTTTTAGGCCAAGCTATGCCAATCAGAGGTCACTGGCCAGTGGTCTGGGGCTCTGAGGGGCTGGGAACAGTGTCCTCAGCAGACTGTGGGCAAGACTCTTCCAGAAGGGCGCATGGTGGGCAGGCCTCCTGTCACCCCTCCTCCACTGAGACCTGCCTCTTACGAGGTTAAGTGTGATCTGAGGGTCACTCAACAACCTAAATACCTCGGAGTTTGAGGAATTGTCTCCAGAAAAAACCTGCTGCTGGACAGTGTGTTACACACAACACAGTTTGGAATCTTATAAAATAGGACATGAGAGACCATCTAGTGCAGGAATAGCAAACCTGACTCATCTCATGCCAACTCTGACTGCCTGCAGCTTTGTGAAGAATGTGCCACAGTCGTTCCGTGAGGTTTGAGTGTGAGCTATTTGCTGAACATGTTGAGTCACTCAGCATCATTTCCTCAGGGGAACTATTTCTTCCCTACTTGCTGTGGTGGGGTGGAGTGTTTCTCATGGTGTCTTATCCCTTCCATCCTTGGTGGGTGGCAAATGATCCAGGCTCAGTGAATTATATTACACCCTCCCTCTGGCCTCAGGGATTGGTGCAGAAAGGATATATGATCCCCACAGGACCGTTTAGAGTGTTTTCTGTGATAGTTACGTCTTGTTAAGCCAGCATACTGAGGCTGCCGACTGCCCTCTTCCCCAGCCTAAAGACGACAAAGTCCTACAGAACAGGGAGTTGGGGAGAGAGACATAGAGAGACAGACAGTGAGAGAGAGAGAGAGACACTAAATATAAATACTATTTGTATTTGAACATTTGACCTACTGGATCCAACTATGCCCCAAGAAACCAATAAATTCCCTTTTTTTCTTATACTGCTAGAGTCCAGCTTTGTGTCACAATTCTGTCTAACAGAATTCTAACTAATAATTCTGTTCATTTTAAAGATGACGGGACTGGAAGTCCAAGAGGCTAACTCTGTGGTCCCCAACCCCTGGGCCAAGGACCAATACTGGTCCATGGCATGTTAGGAACCAGGCTGCACAGCAGGAGGTGAGCGGCAGACAAGCGAGTGAAGAAGCTTCAGCTGTATTTATAGCCAATCCCTATCTCTGGAATCACTGCCTGAGCTCCACTTCCTGTCAAATCAGCATTAGATTCTCATAGCAGTGCGAATCCTACTGTAAACTGCACATGTGAGGGATCTAGGTTGCAGGCTCCTTATGAAAATCTAATGCCTGATGATCTGAGGTGGAGCTGAGAAGGTGATGTTAGCACTGGGGAGCAGCTGCAAATACAGATTATCCTTAGCAGAGAGGTTTGACTACACAGAGACCATAATAAATCAATTGCTTGCAGACGCATATCAAAACCCTATCAGTACGCGGCAAGTGACAATCAAGCTGCATCTGGTGGCAGGCTTTATAGTGGCAAGAGAGCATCTTACTTCAGTTGTACAGCTGCATCTGGTGGCAGGCTGTAAGTCAGAATCTGACACTTATTTTAGTCCACATGTGGCCTGCCCATTATTTTATTTACCACTTCTGTCCACGCCTCTTTCTCCACACTGTGCACTTGTCTCAGTCACAGTCTTGGTAAGCCCACAAGCCAACCCTAGCAAAAATGAGTAAAAAACAAACATCACTGGAGAGCTTCTTTGAAAAGGGGAAAAGACCCAATGATGAGAAAGCAGAAGACTCTAAGACTGCCAACAAAATGAAAGCTGCATTTAAAAGAAAAAAACTGAGTCCTACTTAAATTACAGGTTCATTGCAACAGGCGATTCCCATTCTCCAAGCCCACTTTGTATAATACGTGGCGACCGGCTATCCAACAAAGCCATGAAACCTCCAAAACTGCTTCGCCACGTGGAGACCAAGCATCTTTGGCTGGATCATCAGAACATATTAATATTAATGTCACTAAAATTGGTATACAAACCCCCACTGCTAAATTTGACTAGCTTAAAAAAAAACACAAGCCCTTGTAGTTTTTCAAAAGAAAAAAATGTGAACACAAAGAACAGAAGCAATTGTTGAAGGCCACCACCTCATCAAATGTGTCTGCACTGAGAGCATCATTCTTAGTGGCTAACTGCATTGCTGAAGCTAGGAAGCCCTTTACTATTGGTGAAGAGTTGATCCCTATTTCAACAGGGTCGTGTGACTTTTAGGTAATGGACATGTGTGTATAAGTTCATTACATTTTAGAAGGAATGCGTGTGTGTGTGTGTGTGTGTGTGTGTGTGTGTGTGTGTGTGTGTGCGCGTGTGTATGCAGCCCAACCTAATCCAAACTAATGCAACTAGAGTTACAACCTGGGTAAATTCCTGAGATATGTAACAACTTGAACCCTCCTAACCCAAGGCCCCCTGGGAAAGTAGGAGAAAAGATCAATTCAAGGAAAAAGTACAAAAGACCAGTTTAGCAAAATAATACAGCTGTCAGTTCAGCTCAGTAACTGAGGGCATATTGTTATTGAACTGAATATATTCCTCTAACCCACCGAAAGATGGTAAGACGGTCCTTTGCCTGACCAGAAAAAATAATTTTAAATATTATTGTCTTTTGCTCCAAGTCTCTGGAGGAAGTGCAAGGGAGACTAGGAGAGATAATAAAAGTGGAAGCTGAGTGGCAGGAAGGAGCAGAGGGCAGACTGTCTAAGGGCTTCACGTGCACACAGGCTAATTGTTTCCTGCATAAATGTAAATATACAGGAATCCCTGCAGAGTGTCACTCAGATCCCAAGGCTGAACTAATGAGGTCTCTCTGATGTCACCCTGAGAACTAACCCCATACCAAGGGCAGCATATACGAGTAAGAATCTCTAATGATCATTTTCCTTGTATTGATCACAGCTGATCTATTAATTTGGTCCAATCTGCACTGAATGGAGGCTGGTCTGATTAGTGTCCTTCTGGCTGGGGGCCTGCTTAATTATACTTGGCATCTAGTTTACTGTCTTAGAGGCTTCCTCATGAAAGGTGTCACTGATACCCTGAAGAAGGGAGTTCTTCATAACATCGCGTTTTCTGGATAGGACATCACTTGCCAAATGCGAAAATACAGCTTATCAGGCAGCCTGGAGGAGCATTTTTCATGCTCTGAGCAGCTCTTTTCAGCAGTTCAGTAGGCCACAGTCTGGGACATTTTCAAGATCTATGGAGAGCCAGTGAATGGCTGGGCCCACACACCAGGCCGCATAAGCCACACAGCCCTCCTGGCAACACTGCTGTGGTTTGGTCCCCTTTGGTTCTTCAGAGGTGCCATGTTGCTTTAGAAGGAGCCATGAACTGCTGATGTAGGTTCAAATCCCAACTCTGGCAGAACTATGACATGGCCCGGGATGATACCTTTGGGCAAGTCAGTTGACCTTCCAGGGCTTCAGTCCACTTATTTGTAAACTAAGGGGATCAAGTATTCTTGAAGAAAGCTTTCAGCTTTAAAATACTATAATTTTGTGAGTTTTCTTACTTGAAATGGAAAAATGAAAACTCTTCTATATGTTTTTCATTGCACATGAGCAATCATTTTTCCAGCTCTATTAAGGCATAGTGGACTAATAAAATTGTATATGTTTAAGATGTACAATATGATTTGATTTACATATATATTGTGAAATGATTACCACAATCAAGTTAGTTAACGCCCATTACCTCACATAGTTACTGTGTGTGTGTGTGTGTGTGTGTGTGTGTGTGTGTGTGTGTGTGTGTGTGTGTGTGTGTGGTGAGAACATTTACAATCTACTCTCTTAGCAAATTTCAAGGCCAGGCACTATGGCTCACGCCTGTAATGCTAGCACTCTGAGAGGCCCAGGCCAAGGCAAGAGGATGGCGTAAGCCCAGGAGTTTGAGGTTGTAGTGAGTTATGATAACCTCACTGCACTCTAGCCAGGGCAAGAGAGTAAGACCCTGTCTCAAAAAAAAAGAAAAAAAAAATTCAAGTATATAATACAGTCTTATTAACTATAGCAATTACTTTTTATTACTCAAATAGCCCACATACTTTGCAAAAAGTACAAATATATAGCCGAAAGATTAAAGTATAACTCTTCCCTAACTTCATCACTGTTAATGTTTTGTATATATCCTTCCAGACTTTTATCTAAGCATAAATATGCTAGAAATCTTTACAAAAAAACCCACATCCTATCAACTGTTCTGTAGTCTTCTTTTTCACTAAGCACAATATTCAAAACATTTTTCTACATCAAATATATATATATATATGCACATCATCGTGTTTAATGATCACATAGTATTCTATTGCAAGAATGTACCAAAATTTATTTAACCAAACTTCTGGTTTTTGCTATTATAAATACTGCTGTATTAAACATTCATATAAATATACTTTGTCTGATTTGTTTCCTTGTGAAAATTTCCTAGAAGTAAAATTCTTTAACAGTATCCTCTTGTTAGGGATTTTATACATGTTTCTCCAGTGAGTTTACATTCCCCACAGCAGTGTATAAGAAGGCATTGTCCCTATCCCCTCCCTCATTCCTTTTACTTTCTGTCTTTCTGATAGGTACAGCCCGATAGGTATGGCCTATTACTTTTAATTGTGTAGTCTTTGATAACCAGTAACCCACTCCATAGGACAGAGAGGAAAGGAATGCAGAACTTGTGCCCCTGAGGGTATGGAGAAAGCCCAGACAGCCTCCTAGTGACTACCTGAACCTTGCCTGCTGTAGCAGGGCTGTGCACAGGGACATTCCTTGCAGTCCAGGAGCTGTCATTTATAAAAGTGACTAGTAGAAGACAATGAGTGACAGCATGGGGTGGAGGCTGTCTCCAAAATGTCCAGCTGCACTGCCGATATCCACCACACATTTATACTTTGGTTATTTGGTAAATGTGTATTGGATATTTACTATGAGCCAGGAACTGTGCTTGCTAAAAATAAATAAATACACTATAGTAAGTTGTTACATCACTACTTGGTTTTTGTTTCTTCAGAAGGATTCCACTTTCAGTGTTCAGCATTCAGAAGACCACATGTATTTCATGTGAGATAGTCAAGGACGAAGGCACTAGGATCTGAGTAGATGAAACAGAATCCTTCTCCCAATGATATGTCGTTTCTACGGAACCATGAGATTGGACAGGACCTGGAGATGAAAAGTGGAATTGCAAAAATGCTCTAAATGGTTTCTTTGGGGCCAGGGAAATTAATATAACCCTAGTCCCAGCTAACTCACCACGTGGGATATGTTTTCACAAAAGGCAAACTTGTCAAGAGTTTGTACTGAGTAGTGGTAGCAGCAGTAGTATTAGCAGTGCCACTGGAACATCTAATGATATTTACAGTGATGTGTGTTACAACATTTTAATTCAAAAATCTCCAGACTATTGACATAAGAGAAATGGACACTTCTGAATATGACCCTGTGGCAGCTGCTCAGTAATTCATTACAGGTGAGTCAGAGATTTCAAAATCAGTAGAGTTCAGCCCCTCTTCCTTTCCTGCCCCCAATGGTCGCTTTCTGGTGCAATCAGAAATCAATAGTTCAGTCATGCACATTATCTCGAAGGAATGCACTACTCAAAGCTAGTACAATAAATAAGGCCCCCTTCATTGCTTGCTCATATTTGGGAGGCAGTTTTCACCTTTCACCCTGGGCATACCACTTACTTGTCCAGGCGATTTTTCCTTTCTGTGAGTTTTGTTCCATTGCACAAGAGACTAAATACCACAGCTTGCAGCTTCCAGCAAGCGGGGGTGGGGGGGGTGGGGGGGGTGGGGTTCGCAGTGTCTCTAGCAATCTTCCAAGTAAATAATTGCCATTCAGGAACACAGACCTCTGTTTCAGCAGTTCAGGAGAATTCATTCTCTGTAGAGAAAACTCATTTGCTCATGGTAGTGATTCAAGCTGCTAACTTCACAGAGAATATTGCCACAGCCAAATTCTTCCTCAGTTATGGAGGTCAGAGGTGAGGCAACTGTGCTTACAGGGCAAAGCTCTTTTATGGATTCCCTTGGCTTTCTGCTTTCTTCTTCACAGCTGATTAACACTCAATGGCCATTTCTTTAAAAAAGAAAAATTCAATTCCTCGTTTTAATTAACTTCCCTAATGCAGTATTTACCACGGCCTTCTGGAATCCAGACAATGACTTGAGACTTCACAATACCTGATTTCGGTTCTGGTAATTCTCTGCTGCAGCTCACTAAATTCCAAATAGTATGTCACGGATGTGTGGCTAAAATCATGCCTGGCCTTAACTCTTGGCTGGCACACGTGAGGACTCCTGAATGCTGAGTTAGTGTATCTATTTCAGGTAATTTTTAGACAGAGCCCAAAGTTTTTTGCCCTTAGTTTGACATTTTGCCTCCACTTCATGGTCAAAGTCCTAAAATCAGTCTTCCATCCCTCTTGCAGTCCCAGACTCACTGACAGCATGGGTTTTGTTATTGTTAATTTTTACAAACTGGGAGGTACTTCTTTCAGCCTTTCTTTGAACGATCACTAAACAAGTGTTTATTGAGAATCCAGAGAGTGTATTTTACTTTATACATTTAATAAATATCTGTAGATTTGGCCAATCAAATGCACTGTTATTCTTTTATTTCAGCTGTTTAGTACTATATGGCAAAGGCAATACAGTATAATGGTTAGGAGCATGAATGCTAAGCCAAATGGCCTACCTTCAAATCTAGTTCTGACTGTTAGCAGCTATGTGATCCTGAACAAGTTAATTGATCGCTCTGTGCCTCAGAGTCCTCATATGTAAAATGAAGATAATAACAGTATCTACCTTTGAGTTGCTAATTAGTAAATAAATTAACAATTATAAAGCAGTTAGAAGAGTTTTCGGGCCCATAGCAAGCCATCACAGTGCTTATTCATAGTAAGCATTTATTAGAGGATGTCTCTACTGAAAGATCTTTATTGCATTGAGATGTGAGATTGTAAATTATCTACAACTAATTGTTGTGTCAACTACCATTCATCTATTACCTGTTTTGTGAGTAATGGTGGGTGATGGAGCCACAAAGGTGGATCCCACATAAACTCTACTCCTGAGTTGCTTGAGAATTGTGCACAGATATCACAATCATGTGATGAGTTGCTGCGTAAAGAAGCAGCCCCATTGCACAAGCCTGGCTACGACTGAGTCGGAGGGTGATACGAAGTGGCACAGTGCTCTGACATCCAAATCATTATTTCCTTTAAGCCTCTCCAAATTACCTCACTGTTGTCTGTGATCTCTGCTCCTGGAAAAAACTCAGGAAAAAAGAAAGGAAACAATTCCCAGTCTACTGTACAAAGAACCCTGAAGAAGATGTTCCTGTATATCATTGATTCTAAGGTGCATTTTTTTCCACACTTTTGTACTCCTCTGAAATTAGATGCAGCAAGAAAGTGTTGCCATTGCCTAGCATGCGCAAACGTGCTTCTAGCTGCTCATCTGTCCCTGCAGTTGAGTGATGTGCATTGTTCATGGCACAGGACTTGAGATTTATAGTTGTTAAATGTCTTTCAGATTGAGATTGAAATGAAAAGTTACTGTACATACAGAAAGGCAAGGAAACAGAGCAATGCAATGTGTGATTTTAAAAATTATGCCTAGTCTAAAAGAGTGCTTTCGTTAAACATAAAACAAAATTCTAAATGCTAAGAAAGCATTATGCCGTAGAGTTGGCAGCATTTTCTTGTTTTTTTCATGGTACATAAAATAGTGATTCATTTTATTAATATAATTAAAAGCTTTTAGATTTGATAAAATGTGGTACATTTTAGAGTGCTAACAACAATCAGGAGAACCTAAAATAGCTACCTTGAAAATGTCCCCAACATTCCAAACTTTCAATTTGCGGCAGAGCTAAGTTCCACCTGCACATATATTTAATTAATCTAAAAACTCATCTTATTGTTTAAACCTAAATAAATGTCTTTTGAAAAAAATATTCTTATGAATGTAAAATGAAGGTTTTGGTGGGCTAGTGAAACCACCCTTCAATAACGGGGTGCAAGGTGAGAACTGTGGTAAGGGCCTGGCTAAAACTAATGCACAGGCCTAGCTAAAAATAACGATACTAATTAGTAACTGTTCCCCTGTAATTGCCCCTCTGGAGCCATGCAGCTGGTGGTCATAAAGATGTTTGACTTCTCCCCATAGCTGGTGCCCATAAAGATTCTTAACTTTCTCTGTAGATAACATCACCTTTTTGAAACCTAAAGGTAGTTTTCAAGGTATCTTCCAGGCCCCACATTCCAGTGGACTGACTGACCCAGGCACACTGGCGGCCCCTACCAAGAAACTGACTCAACTGGAATTGTGACCCCAGAGACCGAAATAACACAAGAAGATGACTCGTATACCCCTATAATTTTGCCCTAATTAACAAACCTAAATGCCTATTCCCTTGCCTGCCAAACTAGCCTTAAAAACCCTGTCTCCCAAGTTCTTGGGGAGGCGGATTTGAGAAATTTCTCTCGTCCCCCCACTTAGCACTATGCGGAATAAAGACCTTTCTTTGACGGAAAACCTGCTGATTCAGCATATCGGCTGCCCGAATGAACCTGGCAGTGCAGCAACACTAGTTGCATTATTTAAATATGAATTAAAATAAATCATAACCATTAAAATGAACAAAAAGTCTTGACCATTCGCCCCATAAAATCGTCTTCAGAGGAATACAGACACATACACGATCCCTTGGGGAAACCCCACATTTAGATGATGTTCCACTGCCGCCCATTCGTCACTTCCTTCCAGCCACTGAAGCAGATCCCAATATGACATTTCCAGACTCTATTTGCATTTGCTTTCAAGAAATTACTTCTGCTCAGCCTGGGCAATAGTGAGACCCTATCTCTACAAAAAAATATTTTTAAAAATTAGCTGGGTGGCCGGGCGCGGTGGCTCACGCCTGTAATCCTAGCACTCTGGGAGGCCGAGGCGGGTGGATCGCTCGAGGTCAGGAGTTCGAGACCAGCCTCAGCAAGAGTGAGACCCCCCATCTCTACTAAAAATAGAAAGGAAATTATCTGGCCAACTAAAATATATATAGAAAAAATTAGCCGGGCATGGTGGGGCATGCCTGTAGTCCCAGCTACTCGGGAGGCTGAGGCAGTAGGATCACTTAAGCTCAGGAGTTTGAGGTTGCTGTGAGCTAGGCTGATGCCATGGCACTCACTCTAGCCCGGGCAACAAAGCAAGATTCTGTCTCAAAAAAAAAAAAATTAAAAAAAAAAAAAAATTAGCTGGGTGTGCTAGTGCACACCTGTAGTCCCAGCTACTCAGGAGGCTGAGGAGGGAGGATCACTTGAGTGCTGGAGTTGGAGGTTGCAGTGAGCTATGTATGATCAGGCCACTGCTCTCCAGCCTAGGCAACAGAGCAAGATTCTGTCTCAAAAAAAATAAATGAAGGAAGGAAGGAAGGAAGGAAGGAAGGAAGGAAGGAAGGAAGGAAGGAAGGAAGGAAGGAAGGAAGGAGGGAGGGAGGGAGGGAGGGAGGGAGGGAGGGAGGGAGGGAGGAAGGAAGGAAGGAAGGAAGGAAAGGAGGAAGAAAGGAAGGAAAAAAAGAAAAGAAAAGAAGAAATTCCCAATGAAAGACCCTGCACAAACTGAACTCACAGACACCTACTGCCAATTTAGTGTTCGACTTCCCCATAACCCATAATTCCCAAGTATATTTTTGTTACTAAAGGATGGAAAGTTCGATGTCCTACTCTGGCTGTAATGACTGACTCTCTGGGGTTTCCACATCATGGGAAACTTTGCCATGAATTGTTACCAACATTTTGGCACACTAATTTTGGAACTTTATAAGAAGGGTCCAATTTTAGCCTAAGGAAATCATTCTCAAGATTCATACTTGGCCTTCAATTCACTCTCAATTTGCAAACCCAGTCGTATGTGGTCTTTGACTCATTGGAGCATCACTTGCACAGATGGGCAGAATTCTTGTATCAAGAAGATTAAGAAATCTTCTTTGTCAGCAAGTGATACCTTCCCCATTTTTATACTTCCCACTAATTAGGGCTGTTCAGTTTTTGGGATCCTATCACAAAGAGCAGCTCATTAACTTTAATTATTTTTGAAATTCATTGACTCCAATGCAAAGTGAAGCTAGCAGGTGCCATAAGGTCATATTTGTGGAAATTAATTAACAAATGAGTGGAAGCTCTTATTAGCTAATACTTATTAGCTAATACTATCTTTGTTTTCCCCATTTAACCAGAGTGGGTCTAAGACCCTTCAAACTGGAAGCAGAGAAAAGGTAAGAGCGAAATGTCCAAAACATAAGAAATCCAGGTCTCAGGTTCTGGCCAGGAGCAGAGCACTTACCTGGCTCCTGTTCCAACATTTTTCCAACTAAATCAGTATTGGGTCTGGATTTAAAAAACTGAAAGATCAGTTGGTTTCCAAATCATCTCTAGCTGGTGTCTAAGAATAGTTTATTCCAGATCGAAGTTGACACCGAGAAGCTTTGCTAGGACCCCTCTGGCGTGACAACCTGTGAAAATCAGATTCATGGCTCATGGAAGTCCTCTGCTCTGTGGAGATGTGTCACTTTGCTGGTATTCTTTAAACATCAAACCAGTTAGAATCTGTTGTAGATTCCATTATTAAGTCCATGTCTGTTCCAATTTCTCTTTTTGAAAGTAACTTCCTAATGTGTAAAAGTAGTACTCTCCAATACTGCTAGAGGCAGTATACATTGGTACAATCCTTCCTTCCTGCCTTCCTTCCCTCCTCCTCCTCTTCCTCTTCCTCTTTCTTCTGTACAATCTTTCTTGAAAACAAGATAGGGCCAGGAGTAGTGGCTCGCGCCTGTAATCCTAGCACTTTGGGAGGCTATGGTGGGAAGATCGCTTGAAACCAGGGGTTTGAAAGCAAGAATCAGATCTCATAAAACACACATACCATTTGACCAAGATTTCCACAAGTATTTTGTCCAAGGAAATAATAAGAAATGCAGGCAAAGATTCATCAACAAGGATATCCATTATGGTGTTAATTGTAGTAGTCAAACATCAGAAAAACCTAAACATCCCAATAGGCCAATTTGTTGAATAAATTCTAGTACTTTCATTTGAATATTATATAGCAGAAGTGGTGTTTACCCTAAACTGTGAAGTTAAAGAACCATATCACAAAACAATACAGCTTTTTTCTCATTTTCAATATTTGTATACATTTCTAATAGTTATGAGCGGTAGAATTACAGTAAATTTTTATTTTCATGTGTTAACAACAGACTGAGATCTGTGTAAGGAAAAGGAAGAGCTTTATTTCTTATTTAAAAAAAATCTGTAGGTTGTGGGGAGCCTTTGGGATAAGTGAAAATGTTTTCTGAAGAATAAACTGGTTTTATATAAAGGAGAAATGTTATGTATTGGGTTTTGAGAAATTTTATTGGCATTAGTAAGGTTTTGAGGAGCTGGCAAGCTCTGATTGATAAGTGACAGTGGTGGAAAAACCAGTCTGAGAGTTGTAGCAGGTCATTTCAGTAGGCATTAGATCAAACTGGTTTCAGGTTACAGCAGGCATTTTCAGCTTGCAGGCTTGCAGAGAATTAATTTTTGGATCAATGTTTTGTGCCCTGAGTGTTTCTCCCTGCTGGCTTCTCAACTCTATTTTAGTTAAGTATGAAAAGAATGACCCAATTTGTATGATCAACTTTGACATTTTTCCCCTTTTGATTAGGATCTTTTTCTGAAAGTGTCGCTGGTCAACTGTTTTGTGGTTAGGCTTAATTGTCTCTCAGTGTCAGGATGGACTTGTTCCAATTGTCTCTGTTCCACATGCGGGGAAGGTATGTGGGGGTCTATGTCAGGGACCTGGTCCACATTTGGGTAACAATGAGGCTGGAAGGAAAAATGTTTTCATGGTAGATTTGTCCGGAATCTCTGGGCATCAGTGATTATCTTGAGGTGTTGCGTTAACATTATCTGATTAGGAGAGTTGGCGTTACAAAGATTAGACAGGCAATAGTAACAAAGTTTAAAAATCATAATAGTAAAAAAAAAATAATTAATTAGCAACAATATAATAAATTTAGTTTGTGTAATGGTTTGAACTAATAGTCCAGGCCTAGGGGCAATAAACTAAACAAATTAAAAGACTATGGGGGAAATTGGATGAGACCTATTATAGCCATTGAGTAGTATTTTATGACTGGGTTGAATTAAAGCGAGAATGTCAACGGTACATAATAAAAGGGTTTACCAGTACAATTTGAAGAAAAAGTTGTGTCATAATATTGTCAAAGCTATCTATAGCAGTTGCTGATTGTGAAATTTTCATTGTAGTATTATCTTGTCAAATAAAAAAGGTAGCATTAAGGAGGGTAAGAGTCTTCTTAGGATATGGAGTCTTGTCCTGATGTCTTAGGAAAAACCATGTACAGTGTGGAAAATGTTAACTTTTTGTCCTGGTTTGTAATTTAAGTATCTCCGGTTATGGCATCAGGCAGTTTGCTGAACCTTTTGTGTAGGCCATATATCAGGCACAGGACCTGTTTTTTTTAATTTATCTAGTTTTCGCTTATAGAGCTTTAGAAACAGAGCAGGTCCATCCTGTTTTAGTCATTTTATGGAAGAAAGTTGGATTGGAGGAACCCAGAAAAATTTAGGACTAGCCTAGTCTATTGGTAGATAACAAGAACTCAAAAATAATGTACAGAGTTCCAATCTAACAACAGGCATATTACAGTATTTTAGCATTAGTATTTAGTATTTTATTATTTTATCTTAGAAACACTTATAAGTTTTAAATTATAGCTAATTTGATCATATATAAAATTTTTAAATAAACATTTTAAAAATAACCAGTCATTTTACTTTATGACAGAAATTTACCATATAAGTTTTTTTTACATAAAATCATCTTTTAAGCTTTTTTTTATGAAAAATATATCTTTTGTCTGGGTGCAGTGGCTCACGCCTGTAATTACAGCACTTTGGGAGGCCAAGGCAGAAGGATCACTTGAGCTCAGGAGTTCTAGGTTCCAGTGAGCTATAATCAGCCTGGCAACGGAGTGAGAAGCTGTCTCTTAAAAGTATATATATTTATATTTATAACTTTTTAATATTTTTCTCTTAGTTATTGGTTCTTCCTATTGTTTTTATTTTTTCTTACCACATTTTGAACAACTTTAAATAACCTCTAAATTAGATAAAATTATTCCTTTTAAATAAAGAACATAATTTTATGCCTTTTTAATAATTTTTATTAAAAACATATCTTATATATTTTCTATTTTTATACATAGAATTATATGTTAATTAGAATTTTAACTCTTAGTAATCTTAAATTTTAGTGAAAACTTATGCAATTCATCTTGAAATATCTGTCATATATCAGCATTTTATATATGAGAACCATTTTATAATTTTTAGAAATATATTTGTCTATAACATAATCTTTTTGATTGGAAAAGATCTAGACATTTGATGAATAATAAATGTTATTTAATGTAATATAACCTTAAGGGTTTTTTTGATTTTTTTTTTTTTTTTCCGAGATAGGCTCTCATTTTGTTTTGCCCAGGCTGAAGTGTCCAGGCTGAAGAGCACAGCCCTAGCTCACAGAAATCTGGAACTCCTGGGCTCCAGGGATCTTCCCACCTCAGCCTCCGGAGTAGCTAGGACTACAGTGCACGCCACCACACACAGCTAATTTTTTTGTGTGGTTTTTTTATTTGTTTGTTTTGTAGAGACAGGGTCTCACTACGTTGCCAAGGTTCATCTTAAATTCCTAGCCTCAAGCAATTCTCACACCTCGGCTTCCCAAAGTACAGGGATTATAGGCGAGAGCCACCAAAGCTGGCCTAAGATTTTAAATTACATGAAAATTTTATTTATAGAAAATTGTCCCATTTATATTTACTCAATTCATTTTTAACAGTTTACTTAGATTATTTATGAGAACTGAGACATTAGACAAGCTAGTCATTATTTTAAGTTATTTTTTTGTTAATCATTTTCATAGCCTGTGAATATCAGATGTTTACTTAATTAAGATCCTTAAAGTTAAATACATAGCTACTTTGCCAGTAACTTTGATGATTTTGCAGTTTTATGAAACCAACAATATTAAATTAGTCTTATAAAAAAATACATGTTTTGGGCTGGGTTTATAGTTTTATAAACTTCATGCCAAACCCTGACACCTTAAAACATCTATCAGAGACAAATATAAAACTGTCTGACCAGTAAACCCAGACAAAAATGTATGCTGACAATTCTGAAGACATTTTAATTATTTTATCAATAATTTTAAAATTAGCTTATTTATTAAAGATTTATTTAAATCACAGGAACTTGGAAAATATTTGTACTTATTAATTTATGAGTGTTCATTTATTTATAAGTGAATTTGGTACTATGTAGACAACATATAACAATATACATGCATAAACACACATACATATGTACACAAATAAAGACATAGCTTTCATTTTTGAATTTTAGTCATGAGATAGTAATACAAACTCATTGGTTTATGAAAGACCATTCGATCTAAAGTATTTTTCTGACAAAATGGGATAAGGTTAAACCTTAAGAATTTTTTTTGTTAGGCAATCTTTTAAAGGCTATGAGCCAAATTTTGGGTAAAACAGTTTGAGTCAGTTACCAATATACTGAATTGGACAAAGAATAGGTAATTGTGAGATGTAACTAAATTACGTGAAGAGACCCAAAAGATAAGTTATTTTAACAAGGTCTATACAGTATTTTCTTGGTCTCAATTTTTTTGTCCTTGAAGATAAAAATATTGTCATTCCTTTTAGTATAGGAAGGGTATCTTTTACTTGGGAATTTCATCTTTGTTAGGTTTTCAAGTGTTTTGCTCAAATAGTGTGTCAGAATAGCTGAGTTCTGGATAAAAAGTTTAGCTCAGAGAAGGATAAAGAGAAAGAATTGTGAAAAATGCAAGGGGAGAGCTCTGGAGAGGAAGGAAGAGTTTCAGCTAGCTTTGAGACAGTATTTTGCAGTGAGGCAATCTTTGAGCCCTGAATGGTTCTTCTTCTTTTTTTCCCTAACCTCAAGATATTAGTAAGATACGCATATCTCATTTGGAATGCATGATTTTATAGCTATGGTCTTTTAACTTAGTTTTAAGAACAACAGACTGTTCGAATGATCCCTATAATGTTTGAACATGTCACCAGCTGGAGTCCCAACAAAATCTTGACATGTCTTTGAACTTTTCCAGGTTAATTTTATCCAAAGCCTTATATAGGTGAAGGAATTTTCCCCATAATTTTTAAACCTAAAGGCCATTGGAGTACCAGAAGGCAGTTGGTCCTAGACCAGAATTTGAGTTACCCATTGCACCGACCTGACTAAGGTGTCCCTTCCAGTGCCCTTAGCATGAGCACTCCTACAAAACCTGAAATGTGAGCATACCCTGCAAAGCACAAGTGTATCTTGCAATATGTGAGCATACCCCACAAAATGTGAGTGTACCCCAGAGGGCCCATAGAGCCAGAAGAATAGGCTCCCTCAAGAAAATAAAATCTCTGAGTCTTCAACCTAAAAACGGGAGATCTTGAATCCAAGAGGGCTGACCTCATTCTTCCCCAACACAGCTGGGAACACAACTGTGCTCCAGGGACTCTTGCAGACACCGATGTGTTGGTCCAGATGTCACTGGGAAGGAGATGAGGGACCATTTCAGATCGCACCCTTGTTGCCAAAGAAATGTTAACAAAGACTGTGAGATCTGTGAAGAGAAAAGGAAGAGCTTTATTATATTTTAAAAAATCTGCAGATTGGGAAGCCACAGCCTTCATACAAGTGAAAGTATGTTCTCCAAAGAACAAAGCGATGGTTAGAGGTGTTATAAAAAGGAGAAATGTTATGTATCGTTTTTTGAAAATTTTATTGGCACTCATAAGGTTTTGAGGAGCTGGCAAGCTCTGTTTGATAAGTGACAGTAGTGGAAAAACTAGTCTGAGAGCTATAGCAAGTCATTTCAGCAGTCATTAGATAAAACCGGTTTCAGATTACAGCAGGCATTTTCAGCTGCCAGGCTTGCAGAGAATTAACTTTCTGATTAATGTATTGTGCCTGGAGTGCATTTTTATCCCTCTGGCTTCTCAATTCTGTTTTATTTGGGTATGACAAGAGTGACTCAATTTGTATGATCAATTTTCACACTTCCATGTATGTTTCTGTATTTTTCAAGTTTTCTGCATTGAATAACTACCGCTCTTGTGATCAGAGAAGAAACACTACATGATTTTTAAAAGAAAGAAAAGCAAGCAAGCAGCCTCCTCGAGGCATCGCACAATTGTGGAAATTCAAAGTTGATAAAAATAAAGCTCCTTTTCTTTCTAAAAGATCAGGAAGGAAGAAGGCTGTGATTTGTTGATGGCTTGCCATGTGCTAAGCACTGGGTTAGGACCTTTTGTATATAGTATTCCACTTAATTATCACAATCAATAGAAAGTAGCTTCCGGTGTCGGTGTCGCTGGTGCAGATGGGTGAAGAAGGAGCAGGCCCTCGCTGCTCTGTCTCCTTCTGTCATGCTCTCTCGGGCCACATGACAGGCGAGGAGGAGGCAGCAGCCTCTGGGAGCCACCTGATTGGTGACCTGCATCCAGATGACAGGGAGGAGGGAGCTGCCTCTATGGTCAAGAAAAACAGATGAAAGAAGAAGAGTAAAGGGGCTGCTACGGCAGGGTGACAGGAAGGTGGATGAGGTAGTAAGACAACTGGAAAGGCAAACCTTGGAAGAGAAAGAGAGGACGCTGATGAGATGGAGATGGTGATGGACATGGGGCAACTGCAAAAAAGAAGAAAAAGAAGATGACGAGAGAAGCGAAAGTTCAAACAGACCCTCCCTCAGTTCCAGTTTGTGACCTGTATCCTAACGGTGTGTTTCCCAGAGGACAGGAATGTGAATACCCACCCACACAAGATGGGCAAACAGCTGCGTGGAGAACTACAAGCAAAGAAAAGAGAGCATTAGATCAGGCTAGCAAAGAGATTTGCAATGATTTTTAAGAAGTTGCAAAAGCGCATTGACAAGTTAGAAAATATGAGCTGAATCAAGCCTGGGGTGACGATGATAGAAAGCTTTTGCAACTAGAATGCACAGAGCAAAAAAGACAAGAAAAAAATTAAAAGAAAAAGAAAAAAGAAATCTATGGAAAGTTGGAAGATTGTCCACACAAAGTAATAAAAGAGAGTGGATTAAACACAGGCCTGGCATTTCCTACTGGGTGTTCTCTCGATAATTGTGCTGTCCCTTATAGTCCCAGTGCTGGTGACACAATAGTGTTACAGTATGATGGCATCTGTAAGATAGACTTTGGGACACATGTAAGTGGTAGGATAAAGATGAGGACGCAAGACTAAGAACTTAAGTAGCTTAACTTATCTCAGTTTAAACAATTATTAAATGAGAGGGTCAGAATTCAGAGTCAGGTTTCATTCATTTGTTCATTCATTAATTTATTCATATATTTAAACACACACATAGTTTTCAGGATGATTAAATGGTTCTGGCAAATGAAAACACAGAGTCTAATATAACAAACAGAGAATAATATAAAAATATCCATAAATTCACCTTCCAGCTTAAGAAAGAAAATATTTCAGATATGGATGATGCCCCCTGTTCACTTATCCCCAATTCCATTCTGTTTTCTTCCATCCAGGGGTAACCCTTATCTTGAATGTGGAAGGGGTAATTATTCCCATGCAAGTTTTTATTCTTTTGCTACATATGTTTGTATCTATAAACTATATTCAATCAATCACTGTCCAGCCAGCAAAACAGAATCCACTCTATATATTTCACATGAAGGAGGATTTAATACTGAGAACTGGTTACAAAGGTATAGGAAGGGCTGGAGAAGCAAATGAGATAGGTGGATTATGTTCAATTTCATCCATGTGCCCTCCAGATCAATTCTGTACCTTTCTGTGTGCTCAGAAAACTAAGTGGGACAGACTGCCTCACTGGACTCCCTTCACCTCTGGCTTCTGGTTGGTTTTGGCCAACGGGAAGCACTGGCAAGAGGTTGAGGGGCAGAGGAGAAGGAGAGGAGAGTATCTGTTCACTCGATTTCCTCCCTGTTGAGTTGCTACAGGTTAGCACTGCCACTACTAAAATCACCACTGATCCTACTAAAATGCTCATCTTCAGTCACCTCCTACTATTGCTGCTGCTGCCATCACTAGAACTGCCAGAAACAGAAAGAAAAATGGCATCTCCCTCTCTTCTGTTTCCTAATGTTGTACTAGTGCCTCACATTGGCAAAACCTAATCAGAAGCCAAGTGACAAGGGAGACTGTGACATGTATGTAGCTCACAGGTTCCCAGCCACTTGCGATACAGAAGAATGCAGAGCACATAACCAGCACAAATGCCTAGTATTGTTTGCATTTTTAAAACTTGGTAGTATCGTGCCATACATATCCTTGCTTTTTTGTTTAACTTTATACTTTTGAGATCTATCCATGTTGATACATGTGGCTCTAGTTTATTCATTTTAACAGCAATATTGTATTCAATAATGAAATTTCTTTTCTATTTAAAAAAAAATAGAGACAGGGTCTTGCTCTGTCACCCAGGCTGGAGAACAATGGTGCAATAATAGCTCACTGCAGCTTCAAACTCCTGGGCTCAAGTGATCCTCCTGCCTCAGCCTCTTGCGTAGCTGGGACTACATGGCACACCACCACACCCAGCTTGTATTCAATAATATTTCTGCAAGAGAACTAGTGAAGAAAGAAACATGGATACTACTGGAATTGGAACAAAAGAATTATTAAAGATAATATACAACAAATTACAAAATCTAAGTAAAATTGGGTTAAAGGAAAATGTTTTGAAAATCTGTTCATTCCTTCATTTAATACAGATTCACTGGGCTTCAAACATGTCCTAAGCATTGTGCTTGACACAAGGGACAGAATATAGAATATGACCCAGTCCCTCCTCTCCAGTGGCTGATGCACAATTAGATAGATGATTTTATCAGAGTAATAAGTTCTGTGATAGAGGTGTGACTAGGTTGCTATGGAGACTGTGATCCCTGTGTGCTGTGAAACTGTGCATCCCCTCACAGCCCTTCTTAATGTCCGTGGCATTTTTGTGACTTCTCAACACTGGAAGAAATTTTTCTGCCAAAATGAGTGAGGCTCTTGGTGCCCTCTAGACTTTACCCACTTCCTAGCATGGGAGAATTGTGAAACCTTCCAGGAGACTGTCCCCCTCGCACTCCCGTCCCTCCCCCGGGGTTGGTTACTCCGGGTCTGACACAGGCCTGGGAGGTGTCTTCTAAAGCCTCTGATGGGCCTGCCCAGCCTGGCTCCTCTCCAGCCCGTTTAGTTAGACTGTGTCATTGTAAGGCCACCAGCTCTTTCATTTGAATTCTGTGAGTCTCCACCTGGCCTATCTTTGGGTGGAACCGGACAGTACTGTCACCCTCTTCCAACCCTCTCCCCCCAAGCCACTGGCTCAGATTGTTTCCTGTGCAAACAGCGGTGAGCAGGTTGTTTTGAACTGGCCCTGAGGAAATGGGTCAGGAGTTGTGTGGGCGAGAGGGAGGGATGAGAGCTATTGGAGATCTGAGAATGAGTTTTTTTCTTTTAAACTTTTTTTTTTTAATATTAGTAATAAGCACAGTGGAAACCAGCATTTGCTTTAAAAAAACAAATAAATAAATAAACAAACAAATAAATAATATGGAGTGATTCTAACAGGACACACGTGGGTTGCCTCCTGGGCAGGGAACTGAGCGCCAAGCCACACTGATGGGAGGGAGGCTTATTCTTCACTGTTCACTCTTTTATATCTTTGGATCTTGTTCTGAACGTATGCATTACCTATCCAAAAATTAAGAAATAGAAGTTATTTTTTAAAGTATGGACATCCAAAAATACCACTAAGGACACAAGCGAAGATAAATAGTTGCAAAGCCCAAAGCCCTCACAATTGTTCTTATGTTATCTCTAAAAATGACTGTTAACACACCTAAAAATCTTACAGTAATTCTTTAATGTCATTAAATATCTAGTCAGCGTTCTGGTTTCCCTGATTATCTTATAAATGTCTTTACAATTTGTTTGTTCAAACCAAGAGCCATGCACTATATTTATCTATGGGCTTCTCCCCACCCCCTTATTTTTTGCATTTTATTTGCTGAAGAAACTAGTTTGTCCTGTACTTTCCCACAGTCTGGAGTTTGCTTATTGCATCCCCCATGGTCTTGTTTAAAGTGTTTCTCAATATGCTCTATTTACTGAAAAAGATGTAGTTAGTTTCTATAGGCTTGATCAGATTCAAGGGTTTTTTTTGTTTTTCGTGATTTCTTAGAAACACCAATATAGCAATACTGCCATTAACATTTTCTACCTGAAACCTTAATGCAGTCTCTGAACTTTTCTAAATATATTCTATAGTCACAAAGGTTCCTCCAGTCAGCTCAGGGATTTTAATGGTGAGGTCCCTGGTTTTAATTTCTCTACTCTGATCCATAAGGACTATGAAAACAAGACAAAACCTCCAGGCTGCCTCACTGTTCTCTTGCATAGCGCTGGGCTGGATTGTCCCTCCAGCTTGGCAGGAGAGGTAAGGGAGTAGTAAATGCAGGTACAATCCTGTCATTCCTCTTCCATTCCAGGGAGAGACAGGATGGTGTATTCACAGAGCATGAACTTTGGAATCAATGGGCCTGGATTTCAACTCTGGTTTTATCATTTACTAGATGTGGAATCTTGGGCAAAGTCACTTAACCTCTCTGGATCTCAGTTTCTACATCTGTAAAATTACTAATCTGAAGTTAATAATACCTGCCTGCCATTAACAAAATTATTTTTTGGGAGGCCAAGGTGGGAGGATCACTTGAGGCCAGGAGTTCGAGACCAGCCTGGGCAACATAGGGAGACCCTGTCTTTACAAAAAATAATTAAAAAAAAAATAGTTGGGCATGCTGGCACAAGCCTGTGGTCCCAGCTACTTGGGAGGCTGAGGCCAGATGATCACTTGAGCCTGGGTGGTGGAGGTTGCAGTGAGATACGTTAGTGCCACTGCACTCCAGCCTGGGCAACAGAGTGAGACCCTGTCTCAAAAAACAAACAAACAAAAAAATACAAAGTTGCTTTGATGATTAGAGATAATGCATAAACTGTCAAGGGAGTTAGAAAGATATAGCAGTCATTCAATAGACAGAAGCGATTTTTATTGCTTTAATTATGAGTTCAGTGGGAAGAGTTGTGTACTTAAAGTCAAAGTACCACTGCTGGTTCTGCTGCTTACCAGCTGCTGTGATTTAGGCAAGTCACAACCTCTCTCTTTTTCCACCTAAAAAATGGGAATAAAAATCCTTGCCATAGTGTTAGGTAGACAGTTAGGATCTCTGGCTATTCTAGGGACAAGGGTGTCCTGCTTTGGTGTGGTCTCAAGCAATTGCTCCACCTGGGAATAAGGATAAGGGTGAGCATTCTATTTTGGTGTTGCCTCACCCTTAATCCTGCCCTGAGCAATTGCTACACCTGGGAAAGGAAGGACTGCTTTATCAATCTGGGAATTCCCCAGCCTAGGCATGATAGGATTTAGAAAGTGACCTAGAGTAACCTAAGGGTAGTTATCATGTCATTAGTTTGACTCTGCATTGTGGTTCACTGCCCCGCTCCGGCCCAGGTGGGCCTTTAGAGACGGAGCTCCTATAGCAGATGGAATTTTGAGGACACCTGTTTATCATTTAATAACATCCCACAGCTCCTGAGAGCCCTCCCACAGACTGGGCTAGTAAAAGGAAACAATCCAAGAATTCAGAGAGAGTGTCAAACAGTCAGTCAGTGTGTCGGTCTGTCTGTTTCCTCTCTTAGAGACAGACTTGTTTTATTCTACAGTAAAGAGCTGCTCATGTGAAACTGCTTCCTGCCTGAGGCTATTCCATCACATTGGCCCTGCTGGTGATTTTTCCAAGAAGGAGTCAGAGGACCAGGATAATAGTCTAGACTTGACACTTTGGTGTGTCTGGTCATTCTTTGGCCAAGAGCACACCAAGAACCAAGGGCAGACTGCCACCCTGACAATGGGATCAAACAAGATATTTGATACTGCATCATAAATGCCAATGTTCTATAACAAGTCTAAGATATTGTTATCCAATTTGTTAAAGGACACTAATGTTGAAACCACAAGGGGGTTTTGGTCTAGATCCAGTTGCTGATTGCACAGAGACCCGATTATTGAGACAACTAGGAATGCCAAGGAAGGAAGAAGGGAACTTTTAATAGGACAGATGTCTTGTTGGGAAAAGCTGCCTTAAATCGGTCTCCCTGACTAATGGAGCTCAAGGGCTTTTAAAGGAGGGGCCACGTGCCTTGGGGCAGGTCGTGGTGTAACTAACAGGGGGCTACAGGCATTGGGGGCAGGTGGTGGGGGGTGGTGAATCTTGGCCTTAGGAAGTCTGCCCCTTGCAGTTTCAACAACACTTTGTCTTGCAGAAAATCCGCCATATCTGGAAAACAACTCAAAAGGTCAAGTAGTTATGGGAGAAGATTATAAAAAAATACAGGGGTTATTTAAAGTTGTTCATAGAGCCTGTTACACCAACCATTATTGACATAGTGGCCTAGTATATTATCTCAATCAGAGATCACAAACTGAGTGCCTGTGGATACTTCTATCCAGCCCAGACATATTTGTTTGGTCTGCATTATGATGGCCCACAAACTGTGGTTTAAAATTTAAAAAGATGTTAATTGATCACTGACATTAAAAAAAATGGTTGATTTCATAAGAGAACTCAAGTTTCTAGCTTCTCTTAAAAAGTCAAATTTGGCAATACTGGGCCCAAATTCCTAAATGTCCTTAATCAGATGGAGATGAGTGGCAGCTAGTCCATTTAGAAGGGGCTTGAGACCTCCAGTTTCCCATGGCTACCACTGCTTCCACTTCTCTCATACTCAGCCCAATTCATTCCCTCCATGGACATATGAGTCTGTGACCCCGGATTATATCAGTAATACATTACTGCTAATAATACATCGACATTTGCAAATGACATTTTATTCATACTAAGGCAGATTCAAGGTTTTTCTGTAAAAATATCACTTTCACCCAGTTACATTTCAACCCACTTTCTTAAGAAAGCATTTGAGTCACAGTTATCAAGCTGAGAACATTGCATAATCCTACATATGTTCCAGGTGTGTGTCTTCCCAGTGAAAATCATTTGTTAACAGTGTCCTGGGGGAAAAAGAATTTACATTAACAGGAAACAGAGCTCTTCCCTTGTTTCCAGGAGCAATTTCCAGATATACAGAATGATGCATTATCAAGCCCTTTGTAAGTCCCTGAAAGCCCCTTGACACTTTGTGACCTTTAGACAAGAACCCGTCTGCAATCACCTCTTAATATCACTCTATGCATCCTGCTTTAACAACATGATTGACATTGTCCCATGATACAGAAAAGGGAGCAAGGAGAAATAAATTGCCTGAGATGGCAAGATGTGCTCCTTTCTATTGCCCAAAACCATATAGAAACTCCACCAACTTCTTCCATATTCTGACGAGGTAATTTGGTGCAGCTCATGGGTTTCCTTCTCTCCACAATATCAAGGAGGAAAAAAACAGCCAAACAAGCAAGTAAATGGAGCATCAGAAGGTCAATAGTGTCCATGCTGCACTAGTTACTGGTCCTACCAGTACCTCTCATCTTCAAAGGACTCAAAGTAATAATTAACCCAAGGACTCATCACCTAAAATTAGGCACCTGCAAAGTTGCTAGGACTCAGCTACTAGAAGACAGTTGAAAGAGGCAGACTTAAGCAGATTCTTTTATCTGGAAAAAACAGATAGGTTACTTACCTTGGGTATTAGAGGTTTTAGGTAAAAATATATGTGTTAATAAAGATGATGGAAATGTCAAAGAAACGCAAGAGCATTGGTACAATTTGGAGCCTTGTTATCGAATTTGTTTAATGGGACGATTGTACCCAGCTCTAGAGATTCTCTTTGGCAGAGCTGCAAAAGCAGTTCAATGGAGAAAGGATAGTCTTTTCAACACATGGTACTGGAACAACTGGATATCTATATGTAAAAGAAATGGCCTTGAGCACATAATTCACACCTTATACAAAATTAACTCAAAATGGGTCACATATAATACTATAAAACTTCTAGAAGAAAACTTAGAAGAAAATCTGCATGACCTTTAGTTTGGTAATATTTTTAGATATAATACCAAAAGCACAATTCATGAAAAAAATTACTAGATTGGACTTCATCAAAATTTAACACTTTTTTGGCTCTGTGATATACACTAAGAAAATGAAAAGACAAGCCAAAAACTGGGGAAAAAATGTATATGTCACATATCTAGTAAGGATAAACAAAAATAAACAACTCAATTAAAAAATGGGCAAAAGATCTGAACATACACTTTACCAAGGAAGATACATGGGATGGTACACAAGCGTATGAAAATATGTTCAATAGCATTTGTCATTAAGGAAATGCAAATTAAAACCACAATTAGATAGCACTAGACACCTAATAGAATGATTAAAATCCAAAATACCAAATGCTGATGAGAATGTAAAGCAATGGGAATACTCACTTATTGCTGGTGGGAATGCAAAAACAGTATAGCCACTTTGGAAGACAGTTTGGCAGTTTCTCATAAAGTTAAACACCATACATCCCAGCATATGTACTCCTAGGTATCCATCCAAGTGAATTGAAAACTTACATTCATACAAGAACCTATACATTATTGTTTGTAGCAGCTTTACTGATAGTCACCAAAAACTGGAAGCAACCACGATGTCCTTCAACAGGTGAATGGAAAAACAAACTATAGTACATCCATACAATGGAATACTATTCAGTAATAACAAGGAATGAGCTAAGCCGGCTGTGGTGGTGGGTACAATCTAGAGCTGTGTGCAACATTCCCAGTAAACAAATTCAATAACAAGGCCCAAAATTGTACTGATGGTTTTGAAATTCTTTAACATTTCCATCATCTTTATTAACATATATATTTTTACCTAAAACAATACTAGGGAGGCTGAAGCGGGAGGATCTCTTGAGCCCTGAAGTTTGAGGCCATGCCCCAGGCCAGTCTGGGCAACACAGAGAGACCATGTCTGTAAAAAACAAACAAACAAAAAAGGAATGAGCTATTGAGTCATATGATATGCATGAATCTTAAATGTATTTTGCTAAGTGAAAGAAATCAGACCCAAAAGTCTACATACTATGTGATTTTATTCATGTGACATTCTGGAAAAGGCAAAACTATAAGAATAGAAGACAGATTAGTGGTTGCTTGGGTTAAAAGGTTAACCCAGGGGAACTTTTAGGGTGATGGAACTGTTCTTTATGGCAGTGGGGTGGTAGATACATGCATTTGTAAAAACCCATAGAACTGTACATCACAAAGAATAAATTTTAATGTGCACAAATTAAAAGAAAATCAACCATATATCAAGGATCCCAGGATCAAATACAGACTGTGAGTTGAATCTAACTGTATCACAAAGATGAAGATAACCATGTATATCTTCACTTCACTGAAGGGGGCAGAGGGCAAAAAAGGAGGTGACGTAAGTAACTTTGGAAAATGGTGTTTTGAGTGGAAACCATAAGGCTTGAAAACAAAAAAACTGTACATAAATACCATACTCTAGTTGGTAAATCTGCTTCTCACATGGGTTCATGTTAACAATTCTGAAACTACTCTGTATATTATATATACACAAAGTTTAAAAAAATAAATAAATGGGCCAAGTATGGCTGCTCATGCCTGTAATCCTAACACTCTGGGAGGCTGAGGCAAGAGGATTGCTTGAGGTCAGGAGTTTGAGGTGAGGAGTTCAAGATCAGTCTGAGCAAGAGCGAGACCCTGTCTCTACTAAAAATAGAAAACATTAGGCAGGTGTGGTGGCACAAGCCTATAGTTCCAGCTGCTCAGGAGGCTGAGGCAGGACGATCATGTGAGCCCAGAAGTTTTAGGTTGCTGTGAGCTAGGCTGACACCATGGCACTCTACCCCAGATGACAGAGCAAGACTCTGTCGAAAGAAAGAAAGAAAAGGAAGGAAGGAAGGAAGGAATGGAGGGGAAAGGAAAGGAAAGGAAAGGAAAGGAAAGGAAAGGAAAGGAAAGGAAAGGAAAGGAAGAAAAGAAAAAGAAAGAAAGAAAGAAAAAGAAAGAAAGAAAGAAATGGTAAGTAATGGGAGCTAGATTTCTCACTGTCAACGAAATTAGAAATAAGCAAAGGGGAAATGCTAAAATGAACCCTGTGGTAGCGTTGAGTCATAGAAAGTATGAATTCATGTTTAGTTTAATATATGTACAGATAGATACAAAAATAACTACAGATATGTGTGTATACAAGAATCAATATATATATACATTTTCTAGCTCTGTCTCCTGCGAGAAACAATGACATTCTAGTAGTCATGAGCACTTGGCTTCTAAATACCATTCCTCAATTAAAGGAATCAGCGCTCCTTAAAGAAATGGCTATTTCTAGGGTAGAACAGGAAAAATACAACATGAGCCTAAAGCATCTTCTAGTGCCAAAAAGTACAGAAGTACTCCAAAAACATAAGGAGAGTTGCACAACAATGTGAATATACTTAATATTACTGAACAGTATGATTAAAAATAATTAAGATGGTAAATTTTATGTATATGTGTATTTTACCACAATTTTTTTAAAAAGCATGAGGATCTGTCAAAAGAACACAGAAGCCAACCTGAAAAGTACTCCCAATGGCTCTCGCTATGCAAAGCCAGCACAATTTAGCAACAAAATTTTGCATTCCCACCAGCAATAAATAACACAGTATTAACCAAAGTACAAAATAAATATCCATGAGTCCTTATGGATATAAATAAGTGATTTAATAAATAAATAAGAAAGGGCAAACTTCCTTACAGAAGAATTGGAAATAATTTATTTATTTTTAAATTTCAGGATATTAAGGGGGTACAAACATTTTTGTTACATGGATAGCTTTTGCAATGCTTGAGTCACAGCTATAAGTGTGTCCATCACCTGAATAGTGTTCATTGTACCAGTTAGGTAGGTATTTGCCGCTCCCCTCTTCCCCCCTCCCCCCGATAGATTTCCAATGAGTTTTACTTCCCTCTGTGCACATATGTGTTCATCATTTAGTTCCAGTTTAAGAGAGAATACATGTGGTGTTTGTTTTTCCATTCTTGAGAAACTTCACTTAAGATAACAGTCTCCAGTTCCATCCAAATTGTTGCAAAAGGCATTAATTCATCCTTTGTATAGCTGAGTAGTATTCTGTGGTATACATATACCACAGAATTCCAAATACTTTATATAGATAATGCCCTTCCAGGAGGTAGAGCTTAATTCCATTTCTCCACTTCACCTCCCAAATCCTTGAGGGTGGCTAGACATAGTGATTTGTTTCCATAGGGAAAGAGGAAAATAGTAACTTTACTATTAAGGAAGACAGCACCAAACAAATGATCAAGGTTAACATCACCAGTAATAAGCCATGTTAATAACACAAACTCCTGATATGATGTGATGAGAATGGTGTTTTACCTCTGTAGTGTTCCTTCCCAAAATCCATAACCCCAGTCCAATCATGAGAAAATCAATAGACATATCCAAAAAGAGGTATATTTTTTAAAATGCCTGAGCAGTGCTCTTTGAAACTGTCAAGGTCATGAAAAACAGGAAAGATTAGGGCACTGTCACAAACCAGAGAAGACAAAGGAGACGTAACAACTAACTGCCAGGTAGGATCCTGGATTGAATCCTGGAACAAAAAAAGAACGTTAGAGTATAGCCTGCGATTGCTCAGGGAAACCTGAACGGAAGTTCTCAGAAGATGGAAAAAAGCAGCAAAATGGTGGAAGCAGATCGACCTGGGAAACTGTTCATAGGAGGCCTCAATACTGAGACCAGTAAAAAGCAGTATCTGGGAAATATGGTTGCATAGTGGAAGTTCTTTTGAAGAAGGATGGGGAAACCAGTAAGTCCAGAACCTTTGTGTTTATTACTTTCAAGATGCCCTACAGATGCTAAGGATGCTGCTAAAGATATGAATGGAAAGTCTTTGGATGGAAAAGCAATTAAAGTAGAGCAAGCCAACAAACCGTCTTTTCAAAGTGGTGGTAGATGGAGACCACCACTTCCTCCAAGAAACAGAGGCCCTCCAAGAGGTCTGAGATGTGGAAGAGGAGGAAGTGGAAGAGCAAGAGGGCATCCCTCACGTGGAGGACACTTGGATGATGGTGGATATACTCTTAATGTCAACATGAGTTCTTCTAGGGGACCCTTTTCCAGTTAAAAGAGGCCCATCTTCAAGAAGTGGAGGTCCTCCTCCTAAAAGATCTGCTCCTTCTGCTGCAGCAAGAAACAGTAGTGGAATGGGAGGACAATGCCCACTATCATGTGGAAGAGAAAATTATGGAGGTGCTCCATGCAGAGAGCCAGTGTCTTCCCAGAGAGATTACTATATGTCACCCAGAGATGATGGTTATGCAGCTAAAGAAAGTACTCAAGCAGAGATTATCCAAGTTCCCGAGACACCAAGGATTATGCTCCACCACCTAGAGAGTATTCATACCATGATTATGGCCATTCTAGTTCTTGGGATGAACATTCCTCTAGAGGATACAGTGATCGTGATGGCTACAGTGGAGGCCGTGATAGAGATCATTCTGAACGTGATGGCTACAGTGGAGGCCGTGATAGAGATCATTCTGAACATCCAAGTGGAGGCTCTCACAGAGATGGATATGAGAGTTATGGAAGGTCCTGTGGTGCACCTGCACGTGGGCCCCCGCTGACTTATGGTGGAAGCAGCTGTTATGATGATTATACATGAGATGGATATAGTGGAAGTTGGGAGAGTTACTCAAGCAGCAGAAGTCCTATCTATTCCAGTGGTCGTGAGCGTGCTGGCAGACAAGAACGAGGGCTTCCACCTTCTATGGATAGGGGGTACCCTACTTCTCGTGAGTCATATAGTAGCTCAGGTTGTGGGGCTTCCGGAGGAGGTCGTGGAGGAAGCTGATCTGAAACAGGAGACCAAAACAGATATTAAAAATAACACTAATTTGGGTACCAAGGTTTCTTTGCAAATAGAAAATTAAAATATTACTTTCCCAATGTTACCTGATTACCTTTAAAGAAATAACTTGGTTTTGGGGTGAGAGGCAGATACTAACTTTCCCTCCATGAATTTCTTTGGCTCTTATGAAAAAGAATTGTTAAAAGTAATTGTATAATCATTATGTTAATTGAAAAGTAGAAGTTACCTGTTTAGCTGTAATGTCTGTATTGCTAACATTTTCAGAGTAAAAATTTGCATGAAATGCCAAAAAAAAGAACATTAGTAGAAAAATTTATGAAATTTGAGTAAAGTTTAGAGTTTAGTTAGTAATGTGCAAATGTTGGTTTCTTGATTTTAACAATGTACCATGGTCCATGTAAAATGTTAACAATAAGAGAAACTGGGTGAAGGGCATATGGGAATTCTCCATACTATCTGCAACTTTCTTTAAATCTAAAATTATTTCAAAATCAAAAGTTTCTTTAAAAAAATGAAAAAAAAGAAAAATTTGACAGTAAAGGTGATAGGAACGTCCAAGAAACACAAGAACATCAGTACAATTTGGGCCTTGTGGCCAACTTTGATTGCTGAGAGGATCCCTCCATGTTCAAAGCATTCTCACTGATTGTTTGATTATCCACAAAACAGTAGAGGGTTAGTAAGCATTACTCTAGTGTGGTAGTTCTCAAACTTTGTATGTATCAGAATCACCCAGAAACTATTGAAGACTGCTGGGACCTGGCCTCACTGAAGTAGACTAGCACTTGGACTTCTGTATTTTTACAAAGTTCCCTAGTGAACTTGATACATACCCAAGCCTGAGAACCACTGCTCTAGTGCTTTTCTATTACTATAACTACTAAAATGATCATTCATTCATTCAACAGCCATTTATTGAGCAACTATTCTATGCCAACCCTTTGTTAGTATTAAGTGTGCAGTAGAAGACACAGAGGCAAAGACCATGTCCTCATGGAGCTTGCATTCTAATATGAAAATAAATATACACTGACTGAGTCTCTCCTTGTATTTCCTGGTTGCAAGTCCCCAAAGAGAAAAACTGATTGGCCTCGCTAGTCACCACCATCTGTTTTGGGAGGCAGAACTGTTACTAAAAGGCCATCTCATAAGTTATTCCATGTAGTTGTTGGCTGTCTGTAGGTCAGGGTTCCCCTCCTGTCCAGTCAGCTGTGCTGAGTATCCGTGGCACATAACATGATCCCTTATGTGGTTTGCTCTCACAGCAAAATGGATTAGGTCAGGAAGGGGCCATGGGAGGCCCCCCTCCCCGACCTACCAGTGTAGTTGTCATCCAAATACAGCAGAAACTGAACTTTCCAGGGTAGTCTGGAGGCAAAAAATAAGGCTGCAGTAGCCAATACAGGTAGAGTTTTCCTAACCTGAAAATATGAAATCCAAAACACTCCAAAATCCAAAACTTTTTGAGCACCAACATTAGATTCGAAGGAAATGCTCATTGGAGCATTTTGAATTTCAAATTTTGGGATTAGAGATACTCAACCAGTAATATTCCAGAATCCAGAAAAATCTAAAATCCAATACACTTAAGGTCTCAAGCATTTAGGATAAGGGATACTCAACCTATATGACAAAAATGACCCCTCCATCATGAGCCCCTTATTTATGAGAACTGGGAATTAATGGAACCCAGAATAGACACCCAAAATTGAATTTTAGATGCTCCTCCCAGAAAAATAGATTGCTCTGGGTTTGATTTTTTTAGCCTGTAGATATTTGCTTTTGCTGGACTTTGCTTTTCTGCTTCTTATAATGTTTCAAAAATACCAACTTGCCTGAAGCAGATTCGTACTCCAATTGAGACAGACTTGGACAATAATCTCCCAAGTGTCCCCTCCATCATGTTGTATTTATATTAGCTTTGGCAACACCCTTGAGATTTTATTCTTTGCCCTCTATTGCAGCATATTCCCTGACTAAAAGAGGAAAACAACTGGCACTAGGAAAGCTGGGGCAATGGTTATCACATTTTTTCAATCTCAAACCTGGAGGACCCTGTGCCTCACCCCCTAACAATTACCACTAAAGAAATAGCACAGGTGGTTTTCTTTAATTTATTTTTAAAACATACTTAATCTCCAGTCACAGATTTTGATGAAGCACAAGTAATAGCCACATAGGTAACTTATTAACTGATTCCGAGAAAGAAAAAGGTTGAAGCTATGATTACATACATTCCATTAAAATCAACAAATATTACTACCATGTTCCCAATATTCAACCAGGCACTAGGGATCTAAAGACAAAAAGCCACGATTCTCACCCTGAATAAATAAATGGACCATAAATGGTGGGACACAGGCCTGTGATGATGTTGACGATGCTACAGAAATGAAGGAACTGATTGTTTCAGGAACTCAGCATGAGGAAAGAGTCATTCTAAACTGGAGGATAAATAAGTGACATTTGAGATGAGCCCTAAAGGACACTTAGAATTTTTCTAAGTGGAAAATGTAAGGAAGGGCATTCCAGAAGTAGGGATTAGCACGAATAAAGTCAAGAGGGTAAAAAAGTAAATGGCTTGTCTAGAGAATGGCAAGTAGCCACTGCAAGGCTGAAACATACTGTGCAGCTCTAAGGAAGGTCTGGACTTGCTCACGGACCACCGCAGATCCACAGCCTGCGTTCTGCAAGCCATGGCTAGTGTCAGACGTCTGGGAAACAGCTGGTCCAAAAACTTTGACCACAGAACATAGGAGCAGCTTATGAAACCATCATGAGGAGCATTATGATTGCCAAGCAGAACAAGAACATTATCATCAAATCTAGTTCTCATATTTATTCCCTCACATTAAATTCATCAATTTATTGAATTACCTGTCTATTACTCTGGTGAATTTTAGGAACACAGAGCCAGCTCCACTGCAGACCCTGTCCTTGAGGAGCCCAATAACTAGAGATTTCATTTATGTATTTATTAGGACTCCTAAAAACCTAATATTGGCTTATTGAAAGCAAAGAAAGATTTCATTTATTTATTTATTTATTTAAGACAGGGTCTGGCTCTGTTGCCCAGGCTAGACTGGAGTGGCATCATCACAGCTCACTGCAACCTCCAACTCCTGGGCTCAAGTGATCCTCCTGTCTCAGCCTCTGGAGCAGTTGGGACTAAAGGCACCACCACCTCCAGCTAATTTTTCTAGTTTTTGTAGAGACAAGGTCTTGCTCTTGTTCAGGCTGGTCTTGAATTCTTGGCCTCAAGCAACCCTCTTGCCTTGGCTTCCCAGAGTGCTAGGATTACAGGGGTGAGCGACCATGCCTGGCCTGATTTTTTATTTTAAAACTTTAAATAATCTTTTAGTATTACAAAAGCGGTCCACGAGCATTATAGAATATAGAACCAGCCAAAACAAAAAATGAAACATCTCTGTCACCACCCAGAGATCACCACTGTAACCCTTGGTTCATATCCTTCCACATCTTCATATTCATACATATGTATTAGTATTAGTATGTATTTTGTTAATGTTTTCCAGATTGTCTCAGACACATCCTGTCTTGTAACCAGCTTCTTTTTCCAGTCAATAATTTCCACTTTTCCATGTGAATAACTACTTTTCTTCTAACAGTGCATACTCAAATTTCTCCAATTGAGCCAAAAATATCCTTATGGCTTATTTCTCCAAATCAGCCCCCAACTCAAGACCTCACATTGCATCCCCTGGTTACATCCTTCATGTCACTTACATCCAGCACAGTACCTTTCATAGGATTCTCGCTTGATGCAGAGAACTGACCAGCTGTCCTAAGGCCCACCTCCTGTATCTGCCGGGTTTCCTGTGGTGTCGGTTTACTTGTTCCTCTATTCTCCGTATTTCCCATAAACTGGAAGTTCGAAATAAAGATGCATTAGAGGCAAGTTAACCCTTTGGGGCTAGAATACTTCATGGGTGATAGCATGTACTTCACGTTGCATCACATCAGAATACACATAACATCTGGTTGACTCACCATTAGTGATTATCAAATTGACTACTGGGCAATGGCAGTAACTGGGGACTTCAGAGGGAGCCCATGAAAGGGGCAAAAGGAGCAACGGAGTAGGGTAAGTATAAATAAAACTTGGCTACTTAAAGGAGGCGGGATGGGGAACCGAGCAGCAGCAGCAGGCGATGGGACTAGAAAGAAATCCAACCGTGCTTCCTGCACTGACATCGCTCTGATTGTGACCAATCCACTGATCTTGTAAACCCCATACCAAAAAAGGAACTTGGTAGGTAATTCTTTGGGACAGCTGTTTCAAAAAGGGAACGTTTCCCCTTATAAAATTTCGCTGAGCGGATGAGGTATTCAGCCCACAGAGAGCACTATTACCTTTAACTGTACAATCTGGGACAAGACCTACAAACCCAGAAAATGAGGAGCTTGGTGTGTTTTGTATTCGTTCCTATTCTTTTCAACACCAGCCCTTTCCCTGCCTCTGGCCATCAGGGGGAGCTACAAGCAAGCAACTGTTTTTCCGCGCGAGTGGGAACGCGTCTACATGAATCTTGTCCGACGCAGGGCCCCGTAGCAAGGTGCCGAGGCCGCAGGAACTCGCAAGTACGACTAGGCCTCTCCCCTCCCTGCTCCCGCCCTCCCTCCCCGCCTGCGAGCGCTGAGGCCCCTTCCGGTGGCTCGCGGCAGGTGGCGCTGTCTGCGGCGTCGCAGCGGCCCCGGCTGCCGCGGCGACGATCTCCCAGCGGGCAGTGCGGCCCGGCTCTCGGGCGGCAGCGAGTGCCACGTCCCAAGTGCTACGCGGAGGAGCGCAGCGGACGGTGCGCGGGGGGCGGAGAACAGCGCGAAGCCCGGCTCGGCCACAGCGTTCGCCCGCCGCCATGGGCTCCTCGCAGAGCGTCGAGATCCCAGGCGGGGGCACGGAAGGCTACCACGTCCTACGGGTAGGGGCTCCGACTGCGGCCCGGGAGCGGCGGGCTGGAGGCGGGGCCCGGCTGCGGGGAGGCGGAGGCCCCAGTGGGCCCCTTCCCCGGTCAGCCAGGCCAGATCCCGCGCAGAAGTGGCGACCATGGGCGCTGCCTTGGCCGAGGCTGGTTCCGGAGGCCGCGCTCATCCCGCCTCCGTGGGGCGTCCTGGGCCCGAGGTCTGTGGCTCCAGGAGGACCGGCTGAAGCCGGAGGCGGCTGCAGGACACTCGGCCGGGGGCCGGCCCGGGGCGTAGGGGGGCAACCTTGGCTCCCCTTCCTCCTTACGGCCTTCTGTGCCCCTGCCCCCTAGTTCTTAGCTTCCAAAGTTAGGTAGGGCTCGGTGCAGCGTCTCCAAAGGGGTGATGTGTAGGGAGCTTTACTTGAAAAGGGATCCCGAACCCCGCAGTCTGGAGGCAGGGGAGCGGAGGGGCGGGTGCGATGCGAGGGCAGGTGTTAATTCACCCCGGGGTGGTCTGGATGTCGGGAAACGCCAACGAGGCAGGAGACAGAAAACGAAATGGCTTAAAATTATGTTTGACAGACTTAAATATACTTGATTTTGACAAGACTTTTTCCTCTCCTGTGTCTCTTCCGACCCTTCCAGTCCTCCCCTTCAACATTTCCTGGAGGGGGAACTTCCGTTCTGTTCTCTCTAAGACTGCTGAGGGTGTGGTGAATGTTAAGGTCTAGATCCACAGTGGTAAAAGAGGTAATGGAGAGGAATGTTTTACAAATAATCTGGGTAAATAATGGAAAGTAACCTTTGTCACCAGGATGCAGAGAAACATAGTATCTCAAAAGGTGTTAGCTAAGCCCCTACCTTTGAATGGCATGGGTTATGCAAAGCGTGTGGTGCTTTCCTCAAGGAACCGGGTGACTTCAGAAGTAACATTAATGGTTGTGTGCGGTGACACCTGTGTGAGTGGTAACATGTTGAACTGTCAACAGAGTGGCTCCAGTGCGTAGCACCATTTAGGGACATATTAGCGTATCACCAGATTTTAGCTCCTCACGGGTAAGAGCGTTTTCACTGAGAGTGCACCCCTGGTGCTACCTCCTTTTCTGCCCTGGGTCCTATTCAGGGGTCCCTAACCCATGGTGAGTTGTGTAATTATTTCATTATATTTTACAATGTAATATATAATAGAAATAAAGTACGCAGTAAATGTAATGCACTTGAATCATACCGAAGCCATCGCCGTGGAAAAATTGTCTTCCATGAAAACGGTCCCTGGTGCCAAAAAGGTTGGGGGACCGCTATCAGATAATGTTCTTAAATTACCCAGATATCTGGGTGATAGGGCTGTGATAGATGACTTTCCTGATTTTCAGGATTCTCGTGTCTATTGCTTCTTCATTCCACTAAAAATTTCGCTTGAAGCCATACTCTTGATAGGAAACGATGATTTTTTTTCCCCCCAGAAAGAAAAGGTACTCCTGTAAATAAGCCATATTACCTTCCTCTTCCCAGCTAACCAAACCCCCAAGTGCCACAATGATAGGTAAAATGGAAGGAGAACTGTCATTTCCCAGATGTGAAGTGAAAGTTAGTGGCAATGTCTTTCTATTATCTGGTCTGATTTTGAGTTCTCTGGGGTATGTTATCCAGTATTACTAGCTGGCTAGTTATAGCCATGAATCCTGGGGGATTTGTGATCTTTTTGTAATACATACACTCAGCGAAACTCAGTAAAACACGTTAGTGTTAATGAGTACTAAAAAGTCTGAATGTTTGAAAGAAAGCCATACACATCAAAAGGATTCCAAGTTAATGACTTCATTCCAATATAAAACAAGTTGCAGTGTATTTTCTTTATATAGGTACACCTCAGCAAATTCATGTTCATACATATTCAGTAGTGCAGATATGTTATTAACCTTTACATCTGATTTTTAGAAACACTAGGGGCAACCTTAGTTACCTATCTGCATCTGATGTTGCAAAAGATGAAATAATTCTTATTTAGAGTTTTATTAGAGGGAGCTTTAAAATAGTAATGATCTAGTTTAAGAAAATTTTGGTTCTGAGTTCCTAACCACCTCTGCCCTGATTCTGTATTGGCTTCTTTGTCTTTGTTTTTGGAGGGAAAAGTACTAAGTTAAAGCTTAACGTATAAAGATGTCTTCCTTTCTTTTGTTATTGCCTAAATGTATAGTGGTATATTCTACTGCTGGATTACTAAGCTTGTAAACCAGCATAAATATAGCAGGAAAATCTTGGAATAAAATCGCCCATGTTCAGTGAGTTCTTGAATGATTTAATTACAAGTTAGTTTTCTTTAATATCCAATTCCCTGGCCATTTCCTTGTTAGTAATAAAAATTTATATGACAAGGTTTTGAAATACCAATTATAGTAGCAGTTATATCTACTGCTGCCTTATTGTTTCACGAGTTCCTATAATTCAGATTGATTGAACTTCTCATTTTTTCCATTATTTTTCAATGTCCATTTTTAGGTTCTGCTTTAAAAATCTTTAGGGGACAACCTTGAAATGGATTCAGAAATTCTGCTGTGAACAGTGTACTTTCCTTTTTATGTATTATGTATTTATGTGTTAATGCATATTTTCATGCAGTTGTGGTCATATTGCATACCCAACTCTTTATCCCCACTCCAGAAATAACCACTGTAGATAGTTTCTCATGTAGCCTTTCAAATATGTTTTATAGCATATAAAAGAATCTCTCCCCCACGCCTTTTTTCTTTCTTTTTTTGTGGAAACATATACATGCTGTTACACACCTTGGTCTTCTCAGTTGGTAACCTATCCTGGCAGTCATTCCATAGCAGCACAGAGATCTGCCTCATGTTTTCAGTTAGCTCCATAGTAGTGTGTTGTACCATAGTTTGGTTAAGCAGCACCTCCTGGTGTTGAACATTTAGATTTCCAGTCTTTTGGTGTTATAAGTGCATGTCTGCAACCTTCAATCCTACTTTTTATTTTCACTTAAATTATACATTTTCCCAAATTATTGTATTTAATTTTAATGTCTGTTTATAGAAATGATCTTCATTTTAGTAAATTACTACGTTGTTTTCTGGTTATCAGCATGTGTTCATTAGGGAACATTTGGATAAGGTTAAAAAGTACAACTAAGAACCTGAATTACCTGTCATCGCACCATCTAAAGATAAATACTACTGAAGTATTTTTCTTAGTCTTTTTTTCCTGAGCCTGACATTGATCCTTAGCCATGTTTCACAAAGATTTTGAAGGATATGACATATTCAAGTACTGTATGGTCAAAAGTTATCACAGGATGTTAGCATTATAACCTAAATATCCAACAACTGAGGAATTGTTAAATAAATCAGAGCCTACCCACAGATTAGAATGCTATACATTCAGTGAAAATTGTGTTTCAAAACACTCTGTGTATGTGCATGTACATTTAAGCGCCCAGGAAAATAAAACTGAGAGGTAATAAACCAGAATATTAAAAGGATTATTGGTTGATAGTGGCATTTTTATATTCCTTTTAACCTTTAATATTTTTTCTAGAATTTCTGCAGTGATCATTAAATACTTGTATAGTCACAGAAAGTATAGTTATGTAAAGTTATTTTTAAAAAGATACCTAGTGGAAGATTTTAAAATTTGTTTACAAGTTTTCTTTTCAAAATAATATATTTCAGATTCTCTTATACAGTGGGTCTGATTCTATGCTCACCATGAATGCCACTTTTATTTTGGGCCTCTAATACTAATGTGGAGCAGGAAAAATGTTAGGGCTTCTCAATTTTGTTAGAAGTTACTGTAAGCTACCTCCTACAGTTGAAGTATGTTGAATATGGAATTCTTGCCTAGATTTTCCATTAAATATCAAGTAAGTACAACAAGATCATTTTCAGAATTAAAGTTTTAGAGTGACCTCATGGATGCCCATTATAGGACCTATTTCTAAATTAAAATATTAAAATTAATTCTCTTCTACACTTATAACTCTTTGAGATAGGGGATATCTAAGACATTCTGGAGCCAGTGTTCACACCAGTGTGAGGATTTGGAAAATATCATGCTCATGATTCCTTATAATTTGCTGCAGGAGAGATTTTGAGGTGATGGATGTTTTGAAGGAAGGGTCATTGAGATGAAGTGTGTCCCCAGTATAATAACAAGCTTTTACCTCTTGAGCCATTTGCTGCAGACTGGGCAGCATTTAGGTACTTTCCCCAGAGGAGAAAGCGAATGCAAGTGGAATTATTTCTGTAGAAAATGGAATATGTAGACCATATCTACTATCGCATGGAACTGTTCCTTTTTAATAGTGCCTCACTAATCTACATGAAATCCTGTTGTGATGGGATTGCAATTTAGTACTTATTTTGAAAAAGTGAATTTCTAATATTTGATAGTCATAATTTTTTTTATTCTTCTAGTACATTGTTTCTCAAACTTTTTAAACTCATACCCTCTTTTGAAAAACATGAAAATCTCACTATGGCTCCCTCCTCGCTCATTCTCGAAACAGTGTGTAAAAAGAAAACTTTTGGGTTTTTTGATGTTTGCCAATATTATACTTATTATATACTTATTATTTATTATAATTGGGAAACCACCTGAAGATTCTGACCCTGCCCCCAAATTGATCTCTTCTAATAAAAGGCCAAGAAGTTGTTTATTAAATATTCTTTGCAATTGCTTTCAAATGTAGGAATCACAATATTTCAGTTTCTTAAAACCATGGAACATAATGTATATGAACCTTAGGGCACTTTGAGGAATTGTAAGTATTATTGAACATAAACTTTTCCTGATATTAACAGGCCTTTAACAAATTAGTTGTGTCATGTTTATATACACTTTCATATTTATGTGATTAAGTGTGTTTTAATTTGTGGACTGTTATCCTCAGGATCTTCATTTGGGGAGAACTGTTCATGGTTAATTATGGTTTCAGTAAGTAGTAGAATGCACAGAACTGTTTATTCTGCCTTCTGGGTCAGATACTAACAGGGCTTTTTAATAATTTCTCTGAAATTTTTGTAAGAATTGAGCTTAGAATAACCACTAAATCAGTTTATTCATTTTGCTAGCTTTAATATTCCACTGAAAGGATTATATTATTTTGATTGATTCACTAATAAATTATTAACAATCTAAACTAGGAAATATTTATTTGTTAAGGTTTAATATGTGCTTAGAATCACTGTATGTTGCTTTGAGAAGTATGAATATCAAGTAAGGTGACTTTTGTCTTTTTAAATGACATACCCAGAACCAAAGTAGTTAGTTACTTTGAGGACTTTACAGTGTCCTTCTTGGCATTGCAAATAATTTACTGCTGCATGATGAGAATGATGCTGGGCTTTTGTTTTCTCTCTCTCTCTTTTTTAAGTACCAGTGAGAGATCATTCAAACACATTATCAGAAATAAGGAACCATGTCCTCTTGTACACATGAATGCAGAGACACTGTTGTAGTAGACCACTGGAGACCACTCTTGGGAACTGGATTCTAGTCCCAGCTCTATCACTTCATTGTGTTTCCCTGGGCAACCCTTTAAACTGCTTTGATCTTCAGTCTTTTTATCTGAAAAGTGGGGATGATAGTAGTGCCTCTTCTACCTTTTTCACTAAAAACCATATTAGATATTATATATGAAAATGATGAAAAAATTAAGCACTGTTAAATCTCTTTATTAAAACAGTACTGTCTACTTCATTGGTTGTCCTGTGGATTAAATGAGATATTCCTTGTCAAGCATTTAGCATAGAATCTGGAATATGATAAAGACTCAATATTAGTTGATGCCTTTATTACTAGCATTTGCATTATTTTATCAACCACTGAGAATCACTGTTACAATAGCAATACTGACTAAAACATACTACTGTAATCATAAACATTTTTAGCAGTATTTTAATTTAATCAACCAGCAGCTATTTTTGACCATGTACCTAACCCTGTACTTTACTACTGTTTAAAACATAAGTTTGGGGTCAAATCTGACCCATTAATTTTAATTACCTAAGCACACACATATATGGTGACTGATAATTTTCTAGCATCCTCATTTTTAAGGAAATTAAGTCTGCTTTCTAAAAGGTAGGTGAGTACCAATATCCTTTTCATTGCTTTGTCACAGTATTACTATTATACATACGTTAATTTAAATGACTAAGAGAGTTAATATAATCAAAATGATCTTGTTGTATTTTGATTCTTCATTGTAGAATCTATAGATAGTTTAGCAGCAACAGTTAGACTAATTTCATGGTAAGTCATTCATTCTTACGGATTATCTAGTCAGCCTCCTCACTTTGCAGCTAAAGAAAGGGAGCCCAGAGAGATTAACATGATTTGCCCAAGATCACACAGCAAGTTTTCTTTTCCTAAGAAGCAAATACCTAAGTTGTTATTTGAAGAATGTACAATGAGGTGACAGATTGTCACAGTTTTTGCTTCTTTTGGAGCAGACTTCCCTAATGTATAGATCTTTTCTAGGAAGCTGCTGTGTAGTGATGGGTTTTTATTTCCTTTTAGTTACCATTAGAATTTTATTTTAAATTGTTTAAATGTTACAAACTATGTCATAGGGTTAGTGTCAGGAGAACATGCACTTTAGTTATTTTGGAAGAACATGTGAGGAGAATGTTTTAGCAGGTGAAGCTTGAATTCTTCTAGTCTACTACAAAATTCCTTGCTACACATTTGTGTGAAGAACCAAATAGGGAAACTTGCCCATTTGCAGACATAGAGCACAGAAATCCCCCCTTATGTACAGTTTCACTTTCTGAGGTTTTAGTTACCCATGGTCAACCAAGGTCCAAAAATAGTAAATGGAAGATTCCAGAAATAAACAATTCATAAGTTTTAAATTGCGTGCCATTCTGAGTAGTGTGATGAGATTTCTCACCAGCCTGCTTCATCTCGCTTCACACAGCTCCGTCCCACTCCATTATTCCTTTTGTCCAGCAGATCCATGCCCTATATGCTGCCTGCCCTTTAGTCTTCAGCCATCTTCTGCTCCCGATATCCAACCATAGACATTGTGATGGCTTGATGATCCAGGATCACCCAAAGCAGATTATCCTCCTTGTGATGCATCATCAGAAGGTCCAGTAGCATAATGCTAAGTCACAATACCCTATGTCATTCACCTCTTTGCATCTTACCACATAAGCATTGTATCACTTCACATCATCACAGGAAGAAGGGTAAGTATACTACAATAAGATATTTTGAGAGAGAGACATCATGTTCACATAACTTTTATAACAGTTTATTATAATTATTCTGTTTTATTATTGTTAATCTCCTATAGTGCCTAATTCATAAATTAAACTTTTATCATAAGTATGTATGTATAGGAAAAAACAGTGCAGTATATGTAGGATTTGATACTATCTGCAGTTTCAAGCAGCCACTGGAAGTCTTGGAATGGATAATGAGAGATAGTTGTAGCTCTCTCTCCCCGCACCCCCCTCAAATGCCTATTATACCTATGAAGGATTTCAGATTTATTTTAACTACATCACATTCCCAAATCTTTTTCCATCGTTTTGATCACCTAAGCACACGCATACAGTATGAGAGTATATGTGTACGGTTGAAGTGAGTCATCATTTAGGTATTACTTGGATTGAATTTATTTTCTGGTCTTATTTATTATAGCAGCTCTTTTGTGTTTAAAAGTAGCAAAAAGGCAAGAGTGTAAACATTAAGTTGAAAGCTGGAGGAGATGATGCTGTAGACAGTCATTCAAATGGGCATATCTCCATTTGATGTGTGGAGAAGGAATCTATGGCACAGTCTTAAAAAGGAGACAATTATACCTTCCAGCAAGCCAATTTTATGGTAAAATCTTCATAGTTAGAAAACTTAAGGGAGATAATTCACACACCAGCCAGAAACCTGGATAAGTGTATCTTTGTGTATCACCTTATGAAATACCTTGTCTGGTGATACCCTGTGTTCTGAAAGTAGTCTTATGATTTCCTTTCTTTGTTACTTTAAGGTAGCAGGTCTGTATACCTCCGCTAGAAGTACATAGGTAAGTAGACCAACACAGTTGGGAGAATGTCCCCCAAAGTCCACCCAAACACTACTTTCCTTTTACCCTGTGATCCCTCCTTCCCCCAAGTAAAGAATTAAAAGAGAAAAGGGGGTTAATGCAAAATGACCCAAACCTGGTATAAAGTAGTAGTATTTGAATCCTTTTTATCCTAAAGAAGAGATAGATGCTTCACTGGAAAGCAACCAGTAAAGAACAATTAGATCTGTATGAAAAAAAAAAAAATTCAGGCTAAATTTGGTAAAACTTAAATGATCCAGGATCAGAAAGTAAGATAAAAAGTAAAAACTTTAATTGCTTTTATTACTTGGAACTTGATTGGACAAAAGAGTTAATGGTATCTTTTAGGGCAATATTTTCTACTTTTTTTTTTGGTGGCTCAAAGTAAGAGCTATATTTTCCATTGTAAGCAGTACACACTACCACATTTCGTACAACTGGTACAAAAATATTGGCCTTTATTATATCATGAATTTTGGATATTTTGTCTATTGCGATATTGTCTGTTTTGGTATTTGTCTATCCTGTCACGACTCACTAAACTGATTTCAGAATTTACTGAAACACTACCCACAGTAGTTGAATGTCATCATTTTAGGGGTTGTTTCTGTAAAGCTGGTGATTCAAAATCTAGCTTCTAATCATTGGTGCTAATTTCTTTTTATGTTACAGAGATGCCCCTTCACTCTGCAGTTTTGTTATAAGCTTCTCAGTTTTGCTTGTTGAGGAGCAAAAAATGTCTAGCAAATTTCATCATATTGTAGCCATTTTTTTCTGGAGTGCTTATGAGAGAAGCATTTCCATGCTGCTATGATTTTTATTTTGCTAAGATAACCTCAAAACGTAGGGTTGGGTGTGGGGGTTCATTCCTGTAATCCCAGCACTTTGGGAGGCCCAGGTGGGAGGATCACTTGATCCCAGGTGTTTGACACCAGTGTAGACAACATTGTGAGACCCCATCTCTACAAAAAATTTTAAAAATTAGCGGGTTATGATGGTACGAACCTGTAGTTCCAGCTACTCAGGAAGCTGAGGTGAGAGGATTACTTAAGCCCAGCAGTTTGAGGCTGCAGTGAGCTGTGCTCTCACCACTGTAGCCTGGGTGACAGCAAGAACCCATCTCAAAAAAAATTTTTTTTTTAATGTTAAGTTTATACTCTTACAAGTGCCAGTAACTGTGTTCATAATTTCTTCTACCTATGTTTGGTAATATTTATTTTTATAATTATCACTTTGCAAGCATAATTGCTCTTTAGTGTTTTCAGCTGTTTTATTGTTTCTTAATTGTTCAAAATAAATCATGCAAAATTCCAATCCTGAAAAGGATTGGAAAAAGTGCCTTGGAAAAAGTACCGCAGCATGCTTGTTAGAGCTCTCAGGGAACTGGTTTGTATATAGTCAGGTTTTTCCTTAAAACTGAGTGTTTACTGTTCTAAGTCTCAAAACTATGTTCTATGAAAATCTTTTTTTAATAGACTTGATTTTTTTAGAGCAGTTTTAGGTTCACAGAAAATTGAACAGAAGGCACAGAGACGTTCCCTATACCCTTTGCCCCCATACATGCATACCCTCCCCTATCACCAACATCCCCCACCAGAGTGGTACATTTGTTACCACTGATGAACCTATACTGACACATCATTATCACACAAAATCCATTCTTGTAAACTTGGAATTCACTCGTGGTGTTGTACATTCAGTGGATTTGGGCAAATTTATAATGATCTGCGCCCACCATTATAGCATCATACAAAGTAGTTTCACTGCCCTAAAAATTATTTCTGCTTCATCTACTCATTCCTCCTTACCCCCCAGCACCTGGCAACCACTGATCTTTTTACTTTCTCCATAGTTTTGCCTTTTCCAGAATGTCATATAGTTGGAATCATATAGTGTGCAGCCCTTTAGACTGGCTTCTTGAAAATCTATCATTTGTTTTTTTGTTTGTTTTTATTTATTTTGTGTGTGTGTGTGTGTGTGTGTGTGTGTGTTGGGTTTTTTTGGTTTTTGAGACAGGATCTTGCTCTGTCACCCAGGCTGGAATGCAGTGGTGAGATCATGGCTCACTGTAACCTCAAACTCCTGTGCTCAAATAATCCTCCTGGCTCGGCCTCCCAAGTAGCTGGGACTACAGGCATGTACCACCACACCTGGCTAATATAAAGCTTTTGTTTGTAGAGACAGGGTCTTGCCATCTTGCCCAAGCTGGTGTCAAACTCCTGCCCTCAAGTGATCCTCCCACTTCGGCCTTCCAAAGTGCTGGGATTATAGGTGTGAGCCACTGCACCTGGCCTCCGTATAATACATTTTATTTTTATTTTTTATTTAGACTTTTTTTTTTTTTTTTTCAGAGTCTCACTTTGTTGCCCAGGCTAGAGTGAGTGCCGTGGCCAGCCTAGCTCACAGCAACCTCAAACTCCTGGGCTCAAGCAAGCCTCCTGCCTCAGCCTCCCGAGTAGCTGGGACTACAGGCATGCGCCACCATGCCCAGCTAATTTTTCTATTTTTTGTAGAGACAGGTTCTTGCTGTTGCTCAGGCTGGTCTCTAACTCCTAGTCTCGAGTGATCCTCCCGTCTTGGCCTCCCAAAGTGCTATGATTACAGTTGTGAGCCACCATGCCCAGCCATGTAATACATTTTAAACATAGATTCTGTACAGGAGGATCCTTTGAGCTCAGGAATTCAAGGTTGCAGTGAGCTATGATCGGGCCGCTGCACTGCAGCCTGGATGACAGAGTGAGACCTCTTCTCCAAAAAAATATATCCATATATATTTATTACATGTTTGCCCAGTATCATAAATAGATACTAAATATAATTTAAACCCTTTGTATCTTTTTTTTTTTTTTTTGAGACGGAGTCTCACTCTGTTGCCCTGGCTAGAGTGCCGTGGCATCAGCCGAGCTCACAGCAACCTCAAACTCCTGGGCTCAAGCTATCCGCCTGCCTCAGCCTCCCAGAGTGCTAGGATAACAGGCGTGAGCCACCGCACCCGGCCAACCCTTTGTGTCTTGATGATAACCATCAATTAATGTGCTATGTTGGAACACAATGCAGTTACCACCTAGACTTGTGCTGTCCAATATAGTACCATCTAGCCACATGTAGCTATTTTAACTTAAATGTAATTAATTAAAATTAAATGTAACTAAAAATTTAGTTCTTTGGTCACATTAGGCCCACTGCTAATGCTTTGTAGTTACACGTGAGACTAGTGGCTACCTTATTGGACAGCACACATACAGAACATTTCCATCATTACAAAAAGTTCTGTAAACAACTAAATGTCAGAGTTTTTTAGCTTTGTATTCCCAGACACCATCACAATTATACCTTTTTTTAATAAGCTCGTAGTAAGTACTTACTGGATAGAATTTGGTAAATGACTCAAGACTGGTGCTTTATTTTTTCTTTGTATATTGGTTTTTTGTATATTTGTAATTTTTATTTCTTCCCCCTTTCTACCAGCTATTATCTTTTTGCTATAATTGGAAGGCAATAGCTCCTCTTTTCCTCTTTCAGTTCTTTTGGCTATTACTCTGCCTCTTGGTGGCTTGGAAATCAGATAGCTAAATTATGGAAAATAAATGTAAATAGAATCTGAGAGTGGTCCTGAAGTGTTCTTGTGAAGAAGAGTGAGCATTAGAGCAAGTTCCTTTGTGGCCTTCATAATGACTGCTGAGTCCTTTTTGACTTAATTTCAGGTTTGAAAACCTGTGTTCCGTATAAGTGGGGTGTGGTTATATTCTCAGATTGTAGTGATTTCATTTCTACTGTTTTAATAGAGGATAGCTTAAAATTTTTTATATTAAAAGTGTGTAAGTGTATAGCTTGATGAATTTTCACAAACAATGCAATTGTATCACCAGCATTCCATCCCTTTCCAGTCACATCCTGTACACCAGCCCCCCCTCCCCCAGGATGAATACTATTCTGTTTTCTAGCTGCATGGATTAGTTTGGTCTGTTCTTGTAGTTTGTATAAAGGGAAGCATGTGCTTCTTTTGTCTGGCTTCCTTTAGTCAGATATTGCTTGTGAGATTTATTCATGTTGTTATAGTAGACCTTTCATTTCATTAATGTATTTAATGCCATTAGGAAAATATGCCAAAATTTATTAATCTCTATCTGCTGTTAATGGGCATTTGTATAGTTTTCAGTTTGGGCTTTTACAAATAGTGTTGCTATAAACGTTACAGTGTGTGTCTTTTAGAGAACATGTGTATACCCATTTCTATTGGGCATATATTAATACTTAGGAGTATTAAATATTAATATTGGAATATTGGGTCAAAAGGTATGCATATTTTTAATATTAATAGATATTGCCAAATTGTTTAATTTGCATTTCTGCCAGCAGTAATTGAGGTTTCTGAATGTTTCACATCCTCACCAACACAGTATTTTTTATCTTTTTCGTTTTGCTTTTCTGATAGTTGTGTTGGTAATATTGCATTGTGGTTTTAATTTACATTGATCATTGAAGTTGAGCACATTTTCGTATTGATTACTTCAGTATTCTCTTTTGTTCAATGTCTGCTAAAATTTTCTCCTAATTTATTAGGTTGTCTATCTTTTTTTTTTAGCAACTTTATTGAGATATAATTTATATATCGTAAAGTTCAACCTTTGGTAGGTTTTTAGTATATTTACAGAGTTGTGCAGCTGTTGCCACTATCTAATTCCAGAATATTTTCATTACTCCAGAAAGAAACCCATACCCATTAGTAGTAACTCCCTATCTCTCTACCTATTACCCCTCACAGCCACTAATCTACCTTTTGTCTCTGGATTTGTCTATTCTGGACATTTCTGATAAATGGAATCAAACAATATGTAGTCTTTTGTGATTGGCTTCTTTCACGTAGTGTAGTATTTTCAGAGTTCATCCATGTTGTAGCATGTATCAGTACTTCATTCCTTTTTACGGATATACCACATTTTATTTATCCATTCATCAGTAGGGGGACATTTGGGTTGTTTCTACTTTTTGGCTATTATGAATAATGCTGCTATGAAATTTATGTACAAGTTTTTGCACAGACATATATTTACATTTCTCTTGGTTGTGTACCTAGGAGTGGAATTGCTGGGTTATACAGTAACTTTGTGTTTATCATTTTGAAGACCTGCCAGACTATTTTCCGCAGTGACTGCAACATTTTGCATTCCTACCAGCAATGAAGGAGTGTTCCAATTTCTCCACATCCTTGCTGGTGCTTATTATTGTTTTTTTAGTTGTTGCTGTTCTAGTGGACCAGAAGTGTTATTTCATTGTGGTTTTATTGTCTGTCTTAGTGATTTGCAGTAGTTTAAGATTTGTTCTAGATATAGATCTTTTGTTGCATGTGTATTGTATCTTTTGACTCTCTTAATTGTACCTTTTAATGAGAAGTTCTTAGTTTTATATAGGTCAGTTTATCAATTTTTGCTTTTTGGTTGATGATTAGTGCTTTTTGTGTCCAGTGTAGAAAGTCTTTGCATATTGAAGATCTCAGATGTTCTCCTCTGTTTTTCTCTGCAGGCTTAATTGTTTTTGTGTGTTTTGTTTTGTTTTGTTTTGTTTTGAGACAGAGTCTGACTTTGTTGCCTGGGCTAGAGCACAGTAGCATCATCAGAGTTTACTGTAGCCTCAAACTTCTGAGCTCAAGGGAGCCTTCTGCTTCACCCTCCCAAATAGCTGGGACTACAGGCGCGTGCCACCACACCCAGCTAATTTTTCTATTCTTTCCTTTTTGTGTGTGTGTGGGGCAGTCTCCCTGTGTTGCTCCGGCTAGTCTCGAACTCCTGGCCTCAAGCTGTCCTCCCACTTCAGCTTCCCAAGGTGCTAGGATTACAGGCATGAGCCACTGCACCCGGCCTACAGGCTTTATTGCTTTACCTTTGACCTTTAGATCTGTCCATCCGGAATTGATTCCTGAGAGGCGACATTTTAAAAAATGGTTTGTCTCCTCTTTTCAGCTAATACTTTTACATCTCTTTTTCTTTTTTAAGTGGTAAGAGGTATTTAACATGGTTAGAAAAATAATGTAGTGTCCAGGAATTGGTTGATTATAAAGATTTACCCTCAGGTGGTGATTGCAGAGTTAGGAGGATGAGCCAGTGGTTTGTAGGCTATCATAAGCTAGAGACTTAGCTAGGCATTTCATAAACTTTAGCTCATTGAATCTTTACAATATTCTTATAAAGTAGATGGCTTCATTCCTTACTTGCAAATGAGAAAACCGGGGCCCAAAATGGTAAATAAACTTTCTGAAGCTCACACAGCTAATAAGTGTGCAAAACCATGGCTTAAAACCAAATCAGTCTGGCTCTCACTGCACGTTTTTATAAAATCTTAACTATTAAACTTAAACATTTAACCTATTCATCTTAAATTGGTATGGTATTTGGCCCAATAGTAAATGTTAAATGGCCTATGGAGCCAAGTATATAGGGACTTTTTAATTTAGATGGTTTGAAGGAAACAGAAGATAAATGAACAACCTAGAGATCTCAGGGGACAGACAGTATTGAAGTGGTAATCTGATGCTTGAAAGATTAGGTGACTAAGAGATTCTTGTCAGTGGATAATATTGCAAGAGAAACGTACTTGGGTGGATGTTTAGTTTGCTGTGTTGTAGATCTTATTTTCTGTGCTATGAAATGTAGGAAATTTCCTTTAGGTATATTAGGGTCAAAGAGAACATTTTGTAGAGCACCCTCTGCAGGTTCTCTAGCAGTAATTAAGATAGCTACTTGCCATAATTGTGATACTAATGATGTAAATAAATTTGAGAAAGAAATTAATTTCAAAGTTCATTAGAAACAGAGAGGAGATTGATGTTTGTAGCAAATGAAAGGGAAAAATAGAGCAGGGAAGAGATTAAGTTTATTTTAGAATTCAAACTCAGCTATTGGATCCTTTTTGAGTTATAAAAAGGATACTTCTGATATTGGAAACTTTCCATTTCAAGCAAATAGCTTAAACTTTATACTTGGAAGGTGGCATGATAAGAGTCTGTGTAGGATCAGCTTTCTAAGTTAGTGATGACAATACAAAAGTACTGTCTTTATCCCTTTTTAACTAAAAGGTAAAATTTTGACAGCCTCAGCAGAGAAGTTTGAAATTGATCAATAAACTAGTTGGGTTCTGTATAAAATGCTATTAGTGGTAATTTGGAAACATTCAGAGAATCAGATGATTTGTCGTGGACTCTATTGAATCAGAAACTCCACTCTGAGGGAGCGCCTAAGGATCTATGCTATTTATCCCCTTTCACACCTGAGCCATTTCACATCTAATTGATAACCACCTAATAGGCATTTGACACCTAGTAGATCTGACTTGTTTCTCAGCTAGCTGTGATTTGACCTCACTTTTTTTGTTTGTTTTTGAGACAAAGTCTTGCTCTGTTGCCTGCCTAGAGTGCCATTGCATCAGCTTAGCTCACCTCAAACTCCTGGGCTCAAGTGATCCTCCTGCCTCAGCCTTCCAAGTAGCTGGGACTACAGGGGTGTGCCACCACGCCCAGCTAATTTTTTTAGTTGCCTGGCTAATTTCTATTTTTTTTTTTTTTTTAGTAGAGATGGGGGTCTCACTTTTGCTGAGGCTGGTCTCAAACTCGTGACCTCAAGCGATCCTCCTACCTCGGCCTCCCAGAGTGCTAGGATTACAGCACAGGGATGCACCACCATGCCCGGCTAATTTTTTTTTATATATATATTTTTAGTTGTCCAGCTAATTGCTTTCTATTTTTAGTAGAGACGGGGTCTCGTTCTTGCTGAGGCTGGTCTCGAACTCCTGAGCTCAAATGATCCACCCGCCTTGGTCTCCCAGAATGCTAGGATTACAGATGTGAGCCACCATGTCCGGCCCTGGGCTATTAATTTCAAGATGTACTTTTGAGTTTCATTCCATCACTAACTAGCTATGGCACCATAGGCAAGTCACAGGATGGTTTTTTCATCCATACAATGAAACAATTGCACAAAATTAGTGGCATTGGCTTTTAAACCTTCTTTGAGTCATAGAGAAACTCTTTGAGAATCTGAAAAAAGCCACCCTGAAAACTGCTTATTCATACAAAAGATTGTGTGTAATTTCAGGAGCTGCAGTATTCCCTGAAGCCATCCACAGACCTCCATTTAAGATCCCCTGGATTAGATGGTTTCTGGGTCAATTCTCGTTTTCAAAACCTATAATTGTATACGTCCATCCACACTACCCTGTAGTCTAGCTACACATATTATGATCCTCATTCTTCAGACTTCTGCTTCTGGGTGTTTACTCATATTATTTCATCTACTTTCAGATGTCCTTCCTTATCCCTGTATTCATCTTCGTCTTTGAAAGTTCTCCCCTCTTTTTAAAGCACTATTCAGTGTCATTTTTTTTTCTGTGACGCTTCTTCAGTCAGGATTAATCTTCCCCTTAGAACTTTATACCTCCATTATAGCTCTTAACCTGTTTGGTCTTGTATTACACTGATTAGAGTGCCCATCTCCCTTTCCTCTTCTCGCCTGTTTCTCGACAGGCTGTAAATGTCTTGATGTCAGCAACTGTGTTCCTATATTAGCTTTGTAACCGAATGGTGCTTTGCCAGTAGTAGTCAAGGAATAAATGCTTTAATTTATGGCTCAGTTGTAATGATTACCGTCTGCTGTATCGTGTTCTAATTGCTGGGAGGATTAGCTCCTGCCCCCCCAAAAGGAGCAGGTGGTGTGGAAATAGAAGCGTAGAGGGAAAGCCTCATAGAAGAGATGAACTTAAAGAATGGGTAGAATTTAGGGAGCTGGAAGGGCATTATCTGGGAAAGATAAAGAGAAATGAGAAAACTAGCATGTACCTACATTTTATTATCAGTGAAATTAATCTGTTTTACTAAAAAGAGGTAGCTGTTGAAATCTAGCTTGCAATTTTTAATTAAACTTTCATTTTTTATTTTTGGCATTTTTGTTTTTACAGGTACAAGAAAATTCCCCAGGACATAGAGCCGGACTGGAACCTTTCTTTGATTTTATTGTTTCTATTAACGGTTCAAGATTAGTAAGTTCAGCTTTTTGTAGTTTTGTCTATAGTATTTTGTAATCTTTTGAAAATGGAATTTTTCAGATTATCTGGGATGATGTTTCCTAGTTACAGACATTGTATAGAGTGTGATGCCAGTTTATAGAAGTAATCATGTGGTAGTAAACATTAAAAGGTCAAATCTAGAATACTAATACCTTATGCTCCAGTGATTATCTTAGGGGAGTAGAATCACTGGAGACCTTTATTTTATATGTTAAATATTTAATTTTTATAAGCCAAAGGAAATAAGATGAAAACATTACTGTTTTTTTTTATGCTTACTCTCAGTAGAATCAAAAAAGACATCTAAAGCAATTTAAAGATGTCACATTTCCATAGGTTGTTGACAAATGGATTTAAAAAGACTCATTCTCAAATAACGTGCCAATTTTCTTGGAGCTAAGTTTCACGATTTATAAATAATTGTATTAGAACCAGAGAGTTATTCTCCAAAGTGCAGAATTAAAACCACTGCTTATAATTGTTTTCAGTTGACCCACAGTAAAGTCCTATAGGAAGGAAATTATATCATCTCAGCAAGAAAATTTTTATGACAATAGCTACTTGGTTAGTTTATTTTTTCATAACAGTCTTAAGTTTTTGTTCATTACTTATCAACGTCTCCAGCATAATGGCCTTTATTTGTTTGTGTAATGAAATATTTAACATACTATTTCCATTTTCTTTTCCTTCCAACTTCTAATAAATAATAAAGTATATATTTAGAAGTAGAGTCCAAAATGAAACTTTAACCCCAGTAAATGTTTTAGATTTTTAAGTCAAAGTCATCACAACTTTGTTAGTAACGTGACTTCTTATGGCATATTTTAGTTTTGATCACTGCAGTCCTTAATCACTCTGAATAATGTTAGGTTGCAAATTCCATAATCCATAGTCAGCTATTAGAAAAAGTCAGTTTGAAGTTGCTAACATAAGAGTTTTTCTTAATTCCTTGACATTCTTTTACATGGAGGAATATTTAAATGTTAATAAAATCTTTGTTGAATGTTTTGTTTACATTGATATTTAATATTACTCTTATAGGGCCACAGGATGCTTAAGGTACATTAACATTAAATTTTTATTTATTAAGGAATATGTATTCTGTGTTCACAGAATAAAGACAATGACACTCTTAAGGATCTACTGAAAGCAAATGTTGAAAAGCCTGTAAAAATGCTTATCTATAGCAGCAAAACACTGGAGCTGCGAGAGACCTCAGTCACACCAAGTAACATGTGGGGTGGCCAGGGCTTATTGGGCGTGAGCATTCGTTTCTGCAGCTTTGATGGGGCAAATGAAAACGTGTGGCATGTGTTGGTAGGTATCAGTTGTGAACCGTTACTTGCAGCTCAAGAAGCAGTGTAGAAAGGTTTTTTAACAGTGATTGTGTCCAGTTTGGTGAGATTATAAGGGTATTATTAGGCTGCTTTTAGTTTCTGAAAATCAGCATGCTTTGCTTTTTAAATATGGATCATTTAAAAACTTGAGGAAGAGGATATATAGAAGCTTAAGAACTATTCTTCTAATGATTTATCCATTAGGCAAAGATATGTGAGATAGCTACAGAAATATTTTAAATATTTATTAAATAAATATTTAATTTATTATGCTTAAAAGTTTTAAATACATATATTCTGTAGTTTCTGACATCTGACAATCACTAACAAGACAGAAATGTAGAGGTTTTTAAAATCACTGTAATTAAGAACTATAAATATAAAACTTAGAAGATTATTTTGTATATTTAGGGTATGTTTTTGTGTCATCCTAGGAAGTGGAATCAAATTCTCCTGCAGCACTGGCAGGTCTTAGACCTCACAGTGATTATATCATTGGAGCAGATACGGTCATGAATGAGGTAATTAGTGTGTTTATTAATAATGAAAATTATTTAACATTTTCTCATTGATGTTTGAGTTCAGATGAATATTTGCATACTTTGCATTTAGAGTTGATATTTTGGTCTTTGCTGATCAAGATACTTATGTCACCGGCTACTAAATGGAACATTTGGAAGATGTCTTATTAGGTATAGCTGTGAAGAAAAAAACATACTGGGTAGCAATTGTACAGATTTTGTGTATGATGTACAGAAATCTCTTACATACCTCAAGACCAAAGCAAATTCTCATTTTCAGTTGGTCATTGATTTCATTTTCTTTTCCTCTTTTTGCTCAGGTGGCAAAATGAACTCAGTTGCATTAGCCAGATCCTTTTCCTTGTCTGTTAGCTAGTAAAAGTATACATTGCTAAATCAAAAATGAGGATATTATTATTATTAAATTGCATTTAGTTTCTGAAAATCATTCATTGCTTTTTAAATATGGATTAATTTAAAAACTTGAGGAAGAGAAGGAAATATAGAAGCTTAAGAATGATTTTTCTAATGATTTATCCATTAGGAGAAGATATATGTGTATAGATATATTGCTAAATCAAAAATGAGAGAAAATACCTCAGTTGACTGTTCATATCAGTTACAGATCACTCATTATTCTGTTTTCCCCCCTTCTCACTACTGCACTTAACTAGCCTTTAAATAAATAAATGAAAATGAGAGAAAAATAAGGTGCCCAGATAACTGGGTCTTAATAATGGAGAGTAAAAGCAGAATGTATAGAACTTGGATGTAGAAGGGTTTTATTAAGAACGCTGACTAGGCCAGGCATGATGGCTCACACCTGTAATCCTAGCACTCTGGGAGGCTGAGGCAGGAGGATGGCTTGAGGTCAGGAGTTCGAGACCAGCCTCAGCAAGAGCAAGACCCCGTCTCTACTAACAATAAAAAGAAATTAGCCAGGCAACTATAATAGAAAAAAAAAACAAAAAAGAATGCTGACTAGGCCTTATGGAACTGGGCACAAGGCCTTGTACATAGTAGGTCTTGCTTGAATTAATATATTGAATTAAACCTTGCTTGGAATATCAGTTTTTAGAAATGACTTTTATGTCTGGGGCCCAGAATCTTTTTTTTTTTTTTTTTGAGACAGAGTCTCACTCTGTTGCCCGGGCTAGAGTGAGTGCCGTGGCGTCCGCCTAGCTCACAGCAACCTCAAACTCCTGGGCTCAAGCAATCCTCCCGAGTAGCTGGGACTATAGGTATACACCACCATGCTTGGCTAATTGTTTCTGTTTTTAGTAGAGACAGGGTCTTGCTCTTGCTTAGGCTGGTCTTGAATACCTGTGTTGTGGTGGTTTTTTTTTTTTGTTTGTTTGTTTTTTGGAAATGTTCCCTAGGTGATTCTGATAGTAGCCAGGTTTGAGACCCACTCTTCTAAAGTATAGTAACATAAAAACATTTTTCTTCTATGATACTGTTGCAGTCTGAAGATCTATTCAGCCTTGTTGAAACACATGAAGCAAAACCACTGAAACTTTATGTGTACAACACAGACACTGATAACTGTCGAGAAGTGGTTATTACACCAAATTCTGCATGGGGTGGAGAAGGCAGGTAAGGTCATTTTTTAGAAATAGTTATGGCTGTTTAAATTTACTATCAGATATGCTATAAACATTAATTGTTCTTATTTTAAAAAAGGAAAGGGCCAACCTAGACTATTGAAACCAATAATTTATTTTTTTTAAAGCACATATCTGAAGAACATGGTATATATCCTATGGTCGTTTTCTTTACTGATCAAAGAGGTAGCAGCATTTCTTTATTTGAAGAATTATTGAGCATGTACTATAATTATAGAAAAGCCTAGGATTTGGAAACTTTACAAGTGTTTTGTAAAAGTTCCAGCCCATGCTGGGAAAAGGATGACTTAATTACTGCAGGCTGGAAAAGCCTCCATTTGCTCATAGTATCTTTACTCACACTACTTGAGATTCTTCAGCTGAGTGTGTTTCACCCCAAGAATTCTGACTGGTTGCAATTTGAGAAAAGTAAGATAGGGGTGTCATCTAAGAATCTGGTCTGTCTAGGGCAGTACTCAAGTTATCGTTGTTCATTGTCCAGGTGTATAAATACCCAGAAATGTGATCTTCTCAAGGCTTTCAAAATTTATTCATTTTGGAGGGATTGTCTCACATAAACTAAGTTTGCAAAGAAGCTGCTGTATCAGTTTACTGTAGAAAAATACCCCCTCTCCAATTAGAATGATATTCAGGTCAGATAGTACCACAAGAGCGCTTGGTGATTTAATAGAATCAAAGTGCAAGGAAGAGATTCTGTGACAGTGAAGTCCAACAACAAAGAATATTGCTCATTCTTTCATTTTTAATTATGTTCACCAAATGCTGAATACTGCTGCATTCTTGTTTTTGGAGCCCTTCTTTTCTAGACTTGTGGCAATTATTCCTTTGGAAGATATTTTTCCTTTTGGTGTCGTTTATTACCATTGATAGCCATTGCTTAAGACAGGCCCATACAGAACATTTTCCTGAGTCTGCCTCTGACCATGCCTTTGGCATTTACATGCCTGTTTTTATGCCTTCCGCGGAGGCCAACCACATTTCATTCATTACATTGGATTTCTCTTAATTTCATTCTTAGGCTGTCTTTAAGTTTGCAGAGGGTCCTGCTGTTGCCTCTAGTGCCTTCTGTACCACCACTTAGTTATTTTGGTTAATAAGCACCTTGCTTTAAAATGTAACTACCATTAATCAGTATAAATTACTTAATATAGGCCAAGCACAGTGGCTCACACCTGTAATCGTAGCACTCTGGGAGACAGGGAGGATCTCTTGAGGTCAGGAGTTTGAGACTAGCCTGAGCAAGAGCAAGACCCTGTCTCTACTAAAAAAAAAAATAGAAATTCGCTGGGCAACTAAAAATAGAAAGAAAAAAAATTAGCCGGGTGGGGTGGCGCGTGCCTGTAATCCCAGCTACTTGGGAGGCTGAGGCAGGAGGATTGCTTGAGCCCTGGTGTTTGAGGTTGCTCTGAGCTAGGCTTGACACCATGGCATTCTGGACCTGGCAACAGAGCAACAGAGCAAAAAAAAAAAAAACAAGAAATTATTTAATCTTACGTCCTTTCTCTAAATCTATCTGAGATCCAGTCCAGTTAGAATTGTAGTTTTGATGGTGAGGGAAGAAAGAACAAGTAATTTTGTGAGATGAAGCATCATTGTGCAAGTCAGATTTGGATAAGGAAGAGCTGAAGTTGGCCACTGCCCACTTTTGGTGATGGTGGTATCCATGGAGATAATAGATGCCTTGCCAAGGGAAAGTGTCAGGTAGTTTGGGAAATAAAAGACGTCATGATGGAAACATAGTTGGAACCTGATTGCAGGCCTTAAATACCATGGTCAGGAAGTTGGATATACCTTGGGCAATGGAAATGTGATATTGTATCAGTAGGGGTTTTTGGTTCCAAACTGTAAAAACCAGCTGTGACCATCATAAATAGATACATACTTACTGATGTGGAATAGCTCGTATAAGCAAAGAAACAACTAAAAATATGGAAAGGGCAGGACTCAGAACACCTCTAAGGGTTTACATAGGAAGAACTAATTGGCAATTTCACCAGCATTCTACTGAAAGGATAAAGCCATTTTTGGTTTTCCTGTCCTTCCCAAGATTTGCAGCCCTGGGCAAGAGAGGTTGATTGGCCTGGCTTTGGCCATGAGCCACTCCCTTGGCTGTGGGCAGGGCAAGTACCCTGATTGACAGTCCCACCAGCAAAGAAGTAATTCCACAAAGGGAGAAAGGAGAAAGGAGTGCTGAGAGGCCATCAGACTGTAGAAGGAAGCAATGTGATCGCATCTTACTAGAAAAATGCCTCCAGCGGCAGTGAGACGGTGAGATAGAAAGAAACCTGGATTAAACATAACACGACTGATTTATGTCAGGTTCTGAAAGAGAACTGTGGGATGTATAAATGATGTCATCACACAGGCATGCCTAGAGCTCTTCAGTGGAAAAGCTGTATGTGTGTCATTCATTCAAAAATAATTATCAAGTGTCTCCCATGTGCCAGGAAATATTAATAATAAACAAACAAGGTCTCTGCCCTTAAAGACCTTAACATTTTATTGGGGGAGACAGACACTAAATATGCAATATGATGGATGGTGATAAATAAAGCAGTGAGCGTAGTGTTCATGGTGGAAGGAAGGGTGCTGTTTCATATGGGGTGATCAGGGGAGACCTCTGATAAGATTAAGATAACATTATTTAAAAGAATGGAAATTTGTTTGTTTTTATATTTCAAAACCTCAAAGAAATGTAAGCAGTGATTGATAACAGCTTTAAGACAAAGATGTTTTTACAGCCTAGGATGTGGCATTGGATATGGTTATTTGCATCGAATACCTACACGCCCATTTGAAGAAGGAAAGAAAATTTCTCTTCCGGGACAAATGACACCTATTACTCCTCTTAAAGATGGGTTTACAGAGGTAAGGTAACCTCACTACCTGATTAGGTCTTATAGTTTTCAGCAAAACAAGTCAAGTGTGTTGATGTATATGGTGTTGACACTAACTGAGATGGGGCAGATGATGAGTTAAGTTTTGATAATGCTGAATTTGTGGTCACTGTATGATATCCAGATGGAGGGTAGATATGTGGGTCTGGGCATTAGGAAAGAGGACAGGGCTGGAGATGCATATGTAGGAATCATCAAGAAAGAGAGGAGAATTTAACCCAGTGGATGTTGATAGAAACTGTGGAAGGATTGGGTCTGAGTGGGTCAGAGGACTGGAGTCAGAATCTTGAAAATCTAGATGCACAGAAAAAGTGGATCCAACAAGGGAAGCACAGGAGAAGTCCAAAAGAAAACAAAGCTTCCAGGAAAAGGGCATAGTTAGCCATGTCAGGTACTGCAGAGAAGTCAAGTGAAAGGAGTGAAAAAATATGTCCTGGATGAAACCGATTTCCGAGACTTGATAGGGTGCAAATACCAAGTTACAGGGACCAGAGTGAATGATGGGTGTTAAGGTGACAACAGCTGGCACTTCCTACTTTAGGCAACTTGATTGAGAAAGCAAGGAGAGCTGGGTATGTGGGGGTGATGTGGGGGGAGTGAAGGGGCTATTGCAGGATAAAAGTGAGGCTTTTTAAGGAATAAGAGATATTTGAGCAGTTTTAAATGTTTCTTATGAAGACATCACAGGACAGTCAACTCTTGTCTGCACAACTAAATAAAAAACCAAACACCAGCTGGGTCCAGTGGCTCATGCATGGAATCCCAGCACTTTGGGAGGCCAAGGCAGGAGATCACTTGAAGCCAGGAGTTCAAGACCAGCCTGGGCAATATAGTGAGAACCCTGTCTCTTTGGAAAAAAAAAAAAAGGGTTGAATAAAATGATTTCTGGGTGATTAGGAAAGAGGGGAGAGTAGAATCTCTCCTAGTATGGAAGTAGTTAGAACAGTGTGTGTGACTGGGGGCAGAAGCCATGTGTCCAGGGACTGCAAGTGACAGGATGGAGAGATGTTTACAAGTGCATGGTCCCTGGCATGTATCGAAATTAGGAAGGAGTGTCTGAAGGCAGAAGTGCCAGATGAAACTTTTGACAGCTCGTATATGATCCAAATATGTATCTGTAGGGGAGGTGAGAGCCAATGTTTATATTTTCTTTTAAATAAACTTAAGTAATTCTCTTTTCTTTTCTTTTCTTTTTTTTTTCTTTTCTTTTTTTGGAAGGTCCAGCTGTCCTCAGTTAATCCGCCGTCTTTGTCACCACCAGGAACTACAGGGCTTGAACAGAGTCTATCTGGACTTTCCATTAGCTCAACTCCACCAGCTGTTGGTAATGTTCTCAGTACAGGTGTGCAGAAAAATATATTCTCTTTTCAATCTACTTTGTTTTAATTAAGTGACAAAATCAATGAAGGGCTCTAGTTCTATTTACTCAACAAATGCTTGCATATTTCTGAGGTAGTAGGTTCTGGGACTACAAAAGGGAGCAAAATGTGTTCCTTTCTCAGGGGCTCAGGGACATATGCCTGTCTCCCTCCTATTCTTTATTCCTTGTTCTGGCTAATATAGTCCATTTTGTTTTAGATTTTTTTTTTTTGACAGCTTTATTGAGATATAATGTACATGCCATACACTTCATCAATTTACAGTATACAGTGCAATGGTTTGTTCAATAGTATATTTGCAGAGTTGTACAACCAATACCTCAATCAATTTTACAATATTCCATTACCCCAGAAGAAACTCTGTACCCATTATCAGTCATTCTGTTTTTTCCCCAGCTCTCCAGACCTAGGCGACTACCATCTACGTTCTGTCTCTGTGGATTTGCCTAATGTGACATTTCGTAAAATATATGTGGTCATTTGTGAGTGGCTTCTTTCACTTAGCATGTTTTCAAGGCTCATCCATGTTGTAGCACATATTAATACTTTATTACTTTTTATTGCTAAATAATGTTCCATTGTATGGATATACCATATTTTGTTTATCCATTCATCAGCTGATGGACATTTAGGTTATTTCTACTTTTGGCTGTTAGGAATAATGCTGTTATGACATTTGCATACAAGATTTTATGTGGATATATGTTCTCATTTCTCTTGGTTATATACCTAGGAGTGGAATTACTAGTTCATGATACATATAGTTCTTGGTATGTTGGTGGCTTTTATTTTTCCCTTTCCATTTTCTAATGTCCTGTCTTCTGGTTTTCATTCTTCCTAATGCGAAGTATATTCTGCACTCAGTAAATGTTGAATCAGTGAATGAAATACTGACATGGTTTAGTTCAGCTTTTATTCTTGAGCTCTTTTAAATGTTCATGTTCAAATTTTGTTTATACCCCACTTTGTTCTGGGGTGGCCCACCAAGATGCAATAGTAAGGTGAACAGTATAGTGTCTGGAGTTGGTTCCTCATGTTTCAATTCTAGCACTTTTCAGAGTCTTGGTTTAATTTCCCAAAGATGTGTTTAAAATTTCAAACATACACAAAAGTGATGGAATAGTATAATGAACCCCCTCCCCCAGCTTCACTAGTTATCAATATGGTGATGTACCTTGCTACCCCTTCTTTGCTGTTTTTTTTTTTTTCTGGCTTTATTGATGTATAATTTACATACCATAAAATTAACTCACTGTAAATATACAGCTCAATAATGTTTAGTAAATTTATAGAGTTGTGCAGTTATCACCACAATCTAGTTTTAGAACATTTTCTAGATGAAATTAAATATAATGTCATCAGTATCTAATCATAGGCACCGTTGGAAGGTTTCTTAGAGTTTATATCATTCAGGCAGTGTATGAGTCCTTTTTATGATATTATGATTTTTTTGCTTACATTTCATCAGATAGTCCTCTGGTTTATTCCTAAATACACTGACTAAAGGTGGATTGGGCACTTCCCAAGGCAGCAGCCCTTTCTGTGTCTGAATCACTCTTACTTATTTTAGAGTGAGAGTGTTCCACACATTGTAGGACAGCTCTTCTGAAGTTAGGAGATAGCTGACATCCCTCTTCAAGTCCCAGCTTCTCTTTGACATTTTAAATCTTACCTCATTATTGTAGTTACACTTACATTATTTTATAAGCACATGCACTGAGATCCCTTAATTATTACACTGCAGAGAAGTGGCTTCTTGAATATTAAAGACAGAAATGTAAATAAAGCAATAATTACTCAGAAAAACTGACAGAAATTGACATTTTCACTTTTGAATAAATCTATTTAAAAAGACTAAATGTTCTGGCGTCATGACACATGAGAAATAACTTTTCTTTGGGCATTTATTTTTTCATCTTCACTTTTTATTATATTGCTTGCCAAGTAGCCCAAACAAGTATTTGTAGAGATATAAAAGTATATTTTTAAAACACTTCTTTGTGGATTTGAAAATTTGGGGATTATGAAATTTTTAGAAAATGGATATCCCATTTTGAAATGGCATTGATTGGTATGACCTTTTTGGTACCCCTCACACTCCCTATTCCACTTTCTTTCTTGATTTTCCTGCAGAGAACATATCACCATTTTACATGCTATGTATTTTTATTTGTTTGATATCTTTCTCTTTTCCTTTTCCTGTCCCTCATTAGGACATAAATTTCCTGAAGGTGATTTCTGTTTTCTTCACACTGTAAAGTGCCTCAGTTCTCAGAACAATGTTTGACGTATAATAGGTGCCCTAAAAACTTAACTGAATGAACACACCAACTATCCATCCAATCCCTTTGAGAATCTGATGAAAACAAAGGACCCTTTTCCCAATATTGTTGTATACAGTTTAGGAACTTCCACGACCCCTTGAAGCCCATTTGTCTGCTGTAGATTTAGAATTCCTGACTTCAATTCAGTCCGTTATTTTTTTGAGACTGTGAATGTAGCTATCCTTTAAGAATGAAAAGAAACTTGTGTGAAAGACTTAATTAGGAAATAGAGGAAATTTGCTAGCCAATCCAAGCTGCTTTTATTTTCTTAAAACCAAGATTCAAAGACAAAAATATTAAAAAGTTGTAACATTGCTATTGTACATGACCACTTAACAAAGCACACAATAACTAACAATTTGATATAGAATAATAAACAGTTTTTGATATCTGAGTGAAATTATGCAGTCTGGGATCCAGTGGAGCATTTGCCAGTGCTTCAGCCAGGCCTTTTTTCTTCTTGTTCTTCTTCTTCTTCTTTTTTTTTTTTTTTTTTAACTTTTGCATGCCTCTGATTACTGCAGAAAAGTAGATACTTGAATAAATAAAAGACTGAAAATGGTTGGTTTATACTTTTAGGCACAATTTTATGCTTGCTACCATATTTGAGCAGATCTCTATAAGACAAAATCTAGAGTATCTGCAGTATTACTATTGTTTTGACATCAGCAAAACCTCCTGCTGGAGCAGCTAACATCACTATGAATGGGAATGTGTTAGATAGACGTCAAAGGACTGTCCCAGAACCTAAGGTCAAAAGGAAGTGGAGATTCAGGAATCCAAGTTGTTCTCTGCATTTGTAGTGGTCCATGTGCCGTCTTGTCTCTTTCAGGCTGTCTATGCCATTCTCCTCTTTCACAGACCAGCATTCACGTTTCATAGGGCACATGCCCCCTGGCAACCCCAGGTTTACATAGCATCTTAGTTCAGGAGTCCAGTAGAGGTTGACTGGAATCCTTGTGTCCCATTTCCAAATCTAATCCAACCAGCTTTGGTCAGGTGTAAACCTCTTGTCCAGTGTCCTTGCTAGGGGTGGGACTGCCCTCTCGGCCCAGGCTCTGGTAACAGCCTCTGTAAATGGCCATGGGCAGAGCCAGTGGATCTGCTGTGAAGGGTGGTGTACGGTCAGTGATGCAGCCAGCAGTAGGACCAAATGGAGATCTGACCACGGGGGTGTGGGGAACCGAAGCTTGCCCTCATCTAGTCTGTTCATTCTTTGTCAACTGAATTTGTTAGAAATAGAAGATTGTGCTTTTATTTTAGGTGTACCAACAGTACCATTATTGCCACCAGTAAACCAATCCCTCACTTCTGTGCCACCAATGAACCCAGCCACTACATTACCAGGTAAGCAACAGAGGACTAGAGATGTGGCTAATGATAATAACATTACTAATACTTGTATCTTAAAAAACAATGAAAAATTGGCAAGTGACATTGTCACAAAAAAAAAAATGTTTCTAAAAAATGAAAAAAATCTTACACTTATGTGGTGACTTTTTATGTCTTTTAATCTCATTTTATCTCTTCAGTAACTTTGTGATAAATGAGAGCAAGTGGTAGTTCTCCTTAGTAGACAAGGAAAGAGATGTTAGTTACCGGCTAGTGAGCTGCCCAGCCTAGGGCTCCTTCCCCTGGCCAACTACCTGCGCCCCCCACCCCACCCCACTCCTACAATTCAACATGAGCCAGGAATAAGGAGTATGTGAAAGTCCATTCTTTCTGATAGTTCTTCATGCAAACAGACACGTCCTGGAAGAGAACGCTCCTTATTTGAGTCTTCAGTAGCTCTAACATTAAATTTTTGTGTATTTCTCTTAGGATTCCCAAGTGAAGACCAAGTCCCTTTATCCAGCTGTTAATCAAGTACTATGTCAGTGATCAAATATGCTTTCATTGTGAGGGCCTTTAATTGTTTGGCTAAAGGTGTCATCATACAGGCATATCACACCACGAGCCAAGAGTGTACGCATCGAGAATGATGGCGCAAGGGTGGTAAAATGTGAACGTGTGGGGATTCTTTTTACTACTTTTGCAACTATAAGTCTGCAGTTATTTCAGAATAAAAAATTTAAAAAGAAAGCCAAGGAGACTGTAAACCTCAACCTTCAAAAATTCAGTTCCATTCACTACCGTATTTATTGAAATAAGCCTTTTCTCCATTCTTGTTCCAGAGTGTTAGGAGCATTATTTATTTTAACCACTTAGCCACCTAATCCATCTAATCACTTAGGTATAGAAGTATATTTCAGTTAAGTGAGATTTGTTGTTGTCAATGTGATTATGATATAAAACTGCCATACATTAGGTGGACTTCTGGTACTCTCACTTTTGAAAGAGAATGTATTGTTTTCAATACACAAGGATTTATTTCTTCCCCAGGTGAAGAGATTTACCTTTTGTTCTTTTCTGCCTTCTGTTCAGGTCTGATGCCTTTACCAGCAGGGCTGCCTAACCTCCCCAACCTCCCCAACCTCAACCTCAACCTCAACCTCCCGGCACCACACATCATGCCAGGGGTTGGCTTACCAGAACTCGTGAACACGGGTATGTTGCAGATCTTACCCTAGGGGACTCTCTAATAAAAAGCTTCATTCAGGAAAGCCAGTCCTCTATTTCAGTTTTTTCTAGAAAGGGCAAATTAGTTTAACAAATTTCAGCTACTTCAAATAAATATTCATCTTTTTGCTTAAAAAGCTTAAGTAGAAAGAAGAAAGTCTTTGTGATTCTCTTCTGCCTGTCCACCTCTCCTCTTCCTCCTCCTCCTCCTCCTCCTCCTTCTTCTCTCTCCACATGCTGACAGCTCAAGCCCCAGGAAGACCAAGTGTAGCAATAAGCCAGGGCGTGGCGCTGCTGCCCTGGCTTTGATGGAGACGTTCAGTTCACCCGAAGGAGGTGAATGAATTCCCCGGTATTATTTGGGGCAGCTGCCACCAGGGGAGAAGCGATGGTAGCCCAGGCCCAGAAACTTAGGCCACAAAACTGACATCCCTGCTCAACCGGCTGGGCTTGTTATTTGATTAATATTTTCTATTATTAACAGATGTTTTTATAATCAAAACTGTGAGAAATTTTAGCTGGAGATCGCTACGACAGCAGATATTCCAAGTGTCCACAGTCAGATTTTCTACACTGGAAATGAGGCAGCAGCATCCCGTCAGTCTGCTCGTACAGTTAATGGCTACCCAGATCCCCTTAACCTTTGAGAGGCTGACTTTTCGTAGGGTAGCTCGGTAGTTTGGCCCATCAGTGATACCAGTGAGTGGTTTCACAGCACCTGGTGTACATTGTCATATTTCTGTCTAGATTATAATTGTCCCTTTTGTAACCTGCACCATCTGTGTACATTCATTAACCTTCTTAGTTTCCAGTGCAAGGGTTTGAAAAACAAAGGAAGTACTAATAAACCCAAACTCCAGTTACTGTTTAGCACTCCCTCCATCTTGTCTCCTGGGCCTGCGTTCTGGCTCCTCTGTCCTCTCCCCAAATTTGACAGGCTCTAAGAGGAGTAAGGGTTTCACAAGCCCCATGTTCGCCCTGAACCTGTGTTTTACAACCTGCCTTTCCTTTGTTTCTTGAAGTAATATTCTTTCCTACCTTTTGCATTTTAAAATCATCAGAATAAGCTCATCAAGTGTAATGTAAATAGTTGTTAGACATGGGGCTTACCCTAAGGCTGGGTGCCCCTGGGGAGGCTCATGGAGGGGCTAAAATCCACAGCCCTACATAGGTACATTTCATCTTCCTGTTGTCCGGCAAGTGCAGCTGTAACCCAGCTTGCAGCCGGCCTGGGGGGGTGGGAGTCCTCCCGCCTGTCAGCCAGTGTAGCTGCAGCGCCTGCCACGTGGGCTGTCCACCCTGACTGGAAGGATGGTTCTTCCCTGAGCTTGTTTCCCTCAGTGCTGGGCTGAGTCCCATGGAGCCTAGAAGCCCAGGAAGCTGTGTTCCTGGCCAGATGCCACTGCAGGAAATCCATAACCCTCTGGTGACCTCCAGCTGGAGATAAACAAAGGTTATGATTTGTGCTATCTCTCCTCAGCTTCAGTTTCCTTAATGAAATGCAAATAAAAATCGTCATTTGACGATGACTATTGCTCTTTTAGTGCTGGGAGGATATGTGATCTTTGCCATTTTTGTCCTAGGTTTGCCACCTCTTTCTTCCTTGCCTCCCCGAAACTTACCTGGCATTGCACCTCTCCCCATGCCATCTGAGTTCCTCCCGTCATTCCCTCTGGTTCCTGAGGGCTCTTCTGCAGCAAGCTCAGCAGAGCTGCTGTCTTCCTTCCCACCCACCGGCAGCCTACCCTCCGACCCGGTCACGACTACTGCAAAGGCAGACGCTGCCTCCTCACTCACTGTGGATGTGATGCCCCCCAGTTCCAAGGCCCCCACCACTGTTGAGGACAGAGTCAGCGACTCCACTCCAGCCAGCGAGAAGCCTGTTTCTGCAGCTATGGATGCAAATGCTTCTGTGTCACCTTAACTTTGAACCGTTCTTCAGAAGTGGCGTGGTATATTTATTTAACCACGGGAGCGTGTCTGGAAATGGAAACTATCATTAATTTCATACTAGTTTGTACCGTATCTGTAGGCATCCTGTAAATAATACTAGGGGGAAAACTAAGCAAGAGGACATGGGCTTGTATCCTGCCAAGTCGGGGTGGAGCTCACAGGCCAGGGAGGGAAATGTCAGAAAGTGCTTGTATTTTAAACAACCAAAAAGAATTGTGAGGGTGGCTTGCTGCCAGGCCTCCACTGCCGTTCTTGGGGGTGTATGTCTTTGGGAAAAGTGGTGGCAGGGCATCTACTGGGTTCCCTGTCCCCCTGCTGCTCCTTCTGTAAGAAAATGAATATTTTATGCCTAGTACTCACATGCAACATTTCTTGTACTTTGTAAATCATTTGCGAGAATGCAGACCACCTTACTAAATTGTAAAAGGAAAAGATATTTTACTTTTGGTCTCCGTGAGTCACATCTCTATTAAGGTTTACACAGAAATTCCAACTGAAGATGTTTGTTAAAGTTACACAACGTGCACTGTTAATTGAACATCTTTTTATTCAGCCTATACACAGATCCTTGTTTTGAGCTCTCAAAATTATTCAGACAACATTTTGTAACTGCTGCTGTTGCTTTATACGTCCACCATAAAATGGCATTTAAAAAGGAATAAAGGAGATGTTGCACAGTTTTAAACCAGAAGGTGGCACTTTGTGGCTATGTATAATACTATTGCTATACTAGGAAAGCATAGATACAGCAATAAATGACAGTCATTTCAGTTTTCTTCTTGTGTTACATTTAACTTACAACTCTTAATTGCCACGTGTACTCTTGTTCCTCTCTAAGATGTCACGAATCTTTAAATTACTTTTTTCATTTCTTCATTTCTTATGTTTACTTCCTCCTAAGTTTTCTAAGAGATCGTAAGTTAACTGGAATTGATTTATTGAATGAAATTAAATGCATATTATATCACTGTTTTTGAATTAAGACGAAAGCGGTTCATCAGTTATTGACATGACACTAGTACGAACACACTCATCCCCAGCGGTGAGGGACCCACCTCTGACCGCTCGGCTGGACGCTGGTTACCAAGGCGAACCACGCACAGAGGGAGGAGCCCCAGCGCCAGCCAATCTTTAGGATAGATCCACTTCTGGAGCCAGGTTTGTACTTAAAGCTGAATGATAAAAGAAGGCTTCAGCTCTAATCATAGCTTCTTCTGTTTGCACTATAAATATTTCTAGAATATTTCCTCCCGTTAACAATCTAGTTTTTTGAAAAAGAGCTTATAATAGGGAAAATATTCATAAGCACATTTATTAATAAATATTATAATCTTTGACTTTCCAGGACAGGAAGAGTTGAGAAAGTTATTTCTAAAAGATGCTCACGTTACAAAACAAATGTTGAGATCCTTTAGTGAAAAGCAAGGGAGTAATTTTTAAGGTTTACAAAATGACTGTTTTTAAAAAAGCAGTTCCTCCAATGCAGTGGTCCTTTTTTTGTTTGTTTGTTTGTTTTGTTTTGTTTTGTTTTTAAGACACGGTCTTGAACTCTGGGCTTCAAACAATCTTCCCACCTCAGCCTCTCGAGTAGCCAGTGCAGTGGTTCTTAATTCTTGTGAGGCCGCCGTTCTCATGTGAGAAGGATGACAACCTGAACTGCCTCCCGGGGCAAATGGCCATACGCGCGTCTGAAACACTTGAGCTGGAGAGAGGCAGGTAGGGCGGACGCAGACTTGGCCTAGATTGGCTCATCGGGTCTTCCCAGAGGTGGAAAATACTTCAGTATTCTCTGCTTTCTTCAGAAAAACTGGTTTCAGTCTTTATAGACAGTAGTATATCCTATACCAGGTTCCAGAAAGATGAATGTAAAAGATAGCGTCCCTGACAGTAGGCTAGTTAGTCCCTGTGCGGTCCTACTGGGGCAGCCCAGGATAAGCGCTGTAGTCATGGAGACCGAGCTCCAGGGCCAGTGCGGGAGGTGAGGAGCCCATAGGGAGGCAGAAGTGCCTTGGAAACCCTCAGTGTGCGCCAAGTTCACACGAGAGGCACAAGGCAGCGGTGGAGGAGGGATTCGTTTGGATTAGGTTGGTCATTATAAAAATTCTCAAAATAATAGTGGAAGTTTATTGTCTCCCACGTCAGATACAGAGGTGGTCGGTCTGAGCAGGCCTGGCCAGTGCAGTGTCAGAGACCTTGGCTACATCTTGTAGCCCTGCTGGGTGTGGTTTCCATTCCCAAGGTCATGGCATGGTCTCAGATGGTGGCTGGAGCCACAGCCATCCCATATTCATTCCAGCCAGAAAAAAAGAAGAGGATCCCGCCTTCCTTTGGGGACCCTTTGAAGAAGTTTTGCACAGCACCGTGGGTGGCTCACATCCTTCTGGCCAGTGAAGAGGTCTCGCGGCCACGCCCAGCTGAAGGGGCTGTGCAATGACGTCTGTATTGCAAGCCACCATGTGCCCCGCTAAACCGCCCATGCCGTCACTGCAGAGCAAGGAGAGTCGCTAGTGAGGGACAGTGAGCAGCCAGCCGGAGCCCTCAGGGCAGCCCCACAGGTTGGCCCTGAGATTTGAGGGAACTAGAAGAGGCACTCCAGGCAAGGGGTGCTGGGGAGAGGGGTGGAAGGTTTCTGAGAGGTGACATTAGCTATGAAGTTATTGAGGCAGAGACCATGCGAAGTTAGGAAAAGTCATAGGTGCTGGGAGCGCACAGAGCTGGGTCCTGCGTGCTGGGCTGGGGAGCTGGAGCCTTGGCTGGAACCCCGGAGTCTGCAGACGCCACGCAGAGAAGCCCGGCCCCGCAGCCTGGAGCCCACGGTGCTAACTGCCTCGAGTCTGGGGTGATAACTACCTTTCCCTGCTAATTTTTGTTCCCGTTTTATGTTTAGTCCATTAATAAACATGCTTACCTGGGAACAGCTTAGCTTAGCTCATTTCCTGAAAATTCTAAAGACCAAGAAACAGCCTTGTGGCGTCTTCCTCATTTGGGAGGCTGGGAGGCACCCACTGAAGCTCAGAGAAGGCTCTGCCGTGGCCGTCTGAGCGTTGCTGCTCAGGACTGTGGCTCGGATGTGAGGCCTAAGGGCTGCGGGGACTGTAGTCTTGCCGCGGAAGTCCTGATCCCACTCTTAAAGGTACCGTTGAGGTGGGAAAATAGGTGACTTCATGAAAGTTTATGCAGCAAGTGAGGAGTCTCAGATGAACAGAGAGGTGTGTAGAGTCTGGGCAAAGGGAACAGAGGCGTGTAGAGTCAGGGGCAACTGAAGAAGGCTTAGCTGGGTCTGTATTTTAGCAGGAGAAGGGGTTTAATGCTAGGCATGCCCCTGGTACTCCCAGCTCCTCGGGATGCTGAGGCAGGGGGATAGCTTGGGGCCAGGAGTTTGAGTCCAGCCTGAACATAGTGAGACCCCCTCTCTCATTTGAAAAAAAAAAAAAAGAAGGGATGGGTTCTACCCTAGCGCTCACAGTAGGAAAGCCCTAGATGTTACAGTCTCCAACAGTCTGTTGGCTATAGGTACATTTTATTAGAAAATAAAATACATCTTATTCCAACTATTTCTTTCTCAAAGGTTTTTTTCTGGAGTTGACACTATATATTTTTTTTACCTTTTTTTTTTATTTCAGCATATTATGGGGGTACAAAAATTTAGGTTACGTATATTGCCCTTGTCCCCTCCCCTCCCAGTCAGAGCCTCAAGCGTCTCCATCCCCCAGAGGGTGCGCATCGCACTCATTATATATGTATACACCCCTCCCCTCCCCACATCTGCCCGATTAATGTTATTCCTAAATGTGCTCTTAGGTGTTGATCAGTGCAACCAATTTGCTGGTGAGTACATGTGGTGCTTATTTTTCCATTCGTGGGATACTTCACTTAGTAGAATGGGTTCCAGCTCTATCCAGGAAAAGACCAGAGGTGCTATATCACCATTGTTTCTTATAGCTGAGTAGTACTCCATGGTATACATACACCACATTTTATTAATCCACTCATGTATTGATGGGCATTTGGGTTGTTTTCACATCTTTGCAATTGTGGAGTGACAATATATTTTAAAACAATTACCTTTTAAGGAAGATGGGGTCTCCCAACTCTGGCCTGAAGGTGAAGGGCTCCCTTTTAATTATCTGACCATCCAGCAAGGGTTTCAACCCTACCTGCACTTAGCATCGCCTCAATTAGAATAATTAGGATTCCTGGGCTCTTGGTGTTTTTTAAAAACTTCCCAGGGGAAGGAGGTGAGAGCCACTGTACAAACACTGGTATTTCTTCCTCTTGGCTGATAATTGAGTCAGATAACTGAGTCCACAACTGGGGGAGGTAATAAGGCCACAGGAAGGTCATTGTCCACCAAGATATTGGCTATTTACTTTGAACACTTAGCAAAGTGCACAAGTTAGAGGAGGGATTCTTTTATCTCTGATATTTTTTGCATTAGGTCTAAGAAGAACAATTTCCAGCATGGCTAACCAAAGTGTTCTAGCGTATTGACCCAATTGATTAATAAAATAATGGGGAATTAATGCCACAGCCAATTATTTAAGCACTAGAATAGCAGGTCAGTGGAAGGGCCAAGTGGGACCGACTCCCAGGCCAGCATCACCCTGGGAGCTGGGAGGAGGGTGAGGCTGCTCACAAGGGTGCAGCCTGCTGCTGAGGTCCAGTACAGAGTCCCCTGCCAAAGAGCAGCAGTGAGAAGTGTGGACACTGCTGGCTCTCCAGGGAGTTATGTGAACATGGTGGCTCTCTGGTCACTCTTCGCCAGTGCAAAGGAAACATGAGAAACCACACTGTCCGCTGGTGGAGATGGGCCTCAGGGACTTTCAGGTGTTGTCAGAGTTGAAGTCACACCATATTCTCTGGCAATAAGCCCACACTCCAGGAAGGCCACTGGGGCTTGGGATAATGACCGTAGCCAACATTTCTTAAGTGCTCTCTCTTCATGGGGTGAGTAATGAGGTGAGGAGATAGAGCCAGCCAGCTGTGTGCAAAGGGCCCTTTGCAGGACAATCTGCCTGGCCACCAAGAGGTAGCAAACTATTTCCCCCAGACATGTTTCCTTTGAATTACCTGTATAAAGATGTGAATTAATTGCCAACATCCAAAAAGCAGAAGTTTGTTTCTTATCTTTTCTTAGAGACAGGTTCTCCCTCTGTCACAGCTCACTGCAGCCTTGACCTGCTGAGCTTAAGCGATCCTCCCGCCTCGGCCCCTCAAAGCACTGGGATCACAGGTGTGAGCCATCTCGCCCAGCCTTCAACAATTTTCACGTAAATGCAGATTTCTGATTTCTCTTAAAAAACCATCACAAGATCTGGCGACAAGTAAGTGCCTCCTTGAGTATGTCCCCGTTCCCCACAGCCCCACCCATGGGGACATCAGCATGGCTGAGACTGGGCAAGGGGAGGGTGGCTGGAAACCAAGGCTTCCTTCCTGTCAGGGGATCCAGAGCCCATGGGGATCCAGGATCAGAAACAAGGTCCTTCATGAGCTTCATTCTTTGGGATCCAGTGGATCCTGGTGGAACAGGCACCAATGTTGACAAATTTGAGATTTGAAGCAGTCACTTAGACCAGTAAGTCCCCAACCTGTTTGGCACGAGGGACTGGTTTCATGGAAGGCAATTTTTCCATGGACCTGGGGGCGTGGTAGGGGGGAGCATTGCAAGATGATTCAAGCACATTACATTTATTGTGCACTTTATTTCTATTATTATTACATTGTCATAGATAATGAAATAATTACACAACTCATCATAGTGCAGAGTCTAATGCCGGCGCTGATCTGACAGGAGGTGGAGCTCAGGCGGTGATGCAAGCCATGTGGAGCGACTGTAAATACAGAAGAAATTCACCTGCCGCTCACCTCCTGCTGTGCCAACGGTTCCTAATAGGCATAAATTCCCTGAGGGAGAAAATAGGTCCCTGAACAATGACCGGGACTGTGACAGGAATTTTAGCTGCACCAGCCTTTTTTCCTGAAGCAATATTCTGGGTCCCCAAACCCATTACTTATTTACCTGAACAACTCTATTGGAATTTATCAATTCTCTTTTCTGGGGACCAAGGAGTTGATAGTAAGAGCTCGTGAATCCCTGAATAGCTTTCTTGCCCTCCACTCTCCACCGCCGCACATCCTGGTGAGAGGCCTGTGTGTGCCCAGGTGGCCTGGTTTGAGACTGGCACTAAGTCTGCCTGAGTTGGGCACAGTGGCTCAAGCTTATAATCCCAGCAACTCTGAAGGCTTGAGGCCAGAGGATCACTTCAGCCCAGGAGTTTGAGGTCAACCTGGGCAACATAGCACAAACCCATCTCTACCAAAAATAAAAATTGAAATTAGCCAGGCATGATGGTGTGCGCCTGTAGTCAGTCCTACCTACTCGGAAGGCTGAGATGGGAGGATCTCTTAAGCCCAGGAGTTCGAGGTTATAGTGAGCTGGGATTGTGCCACTGTGTGACTGCACTCCAGCCTGGGTGAGAGAGCCAGACCCAATTTCTATAGTTACAAAAAAAAAAGTCTGCCAAGGTTGGGGCAAACATCTTCAAGAAGTACTTGCATTATAGAGGCTGGGGGCAAGGTTACTGAAACTTAATTCTTACACATTTGAGTATTGCCAGAATCTTTAAAAACACATTTGAATTACTTTTCAATCAGCAAAAACAATAGGGTTGTTTCCATAAAGCCTTATTCCATCTGGGTCTTCTGAAGCCTTTGACTTCAGTCAGTCCTGGACTGCCCAGCCTGGGGTGGGGCTGCCGGCTGTCACCCCAGCAGCATTGCAAAGGCCCATATGCCTGACTGGTCGTGTATGGAGGGAGTTGCTATTCAGAACCCCCTAACACTGGTCCTAGATTAGAATTACCAGTGAAGTGTCCCTCAAGAGACTTGCACAATGACTGATTTGAAATGTTATGTTTGTTAGTTTGGCCAGCAATGTCCCTGTGCAGTTCAGACAGCTCTGCCAAGGGGACAGCCCAGAGACATGGTGGTAAGAGTCCACACTCTGCCTAGGCATTGTTTTGGCCTTTATAGCTCCAGAAATAACGTTAGCTGTCAGGTACATGAAGTATACATGGTTCCAACATTGACTCCTTTGCGATGAGCAGCTAAACATCTGGTGTGCTGCCTGGCAGTGAGGGACAGAAATATTAGAGCAAATATCTGTCTTGTCAGGGAGTTGAATAAAAGCAGGAAGAAATAGGCTCCTGTTGCATGAGTCCAGGAGCTCAGAGCTCATTCTGATTTGAGTGAACGAGGAATTTACCCACTTTGGTCGTTGCCAAGGATTTTTCTTTTCCCAGAATGCCCAGAGATAAAAAGGGCATGAAACTTAAAAGACAATGAAATTCATTTTTTCCAAATTGAGACGTCTGTATTGAAAAAAAGTAGTTGCATTGGATAAGGCTAAAGTAGTGTCCTTTACAAAGAAACTTTAGTGAGAAAAAGGAATCAATTTAAAGAGAAGCCCGGGGCTGATAGCAGGTGCCGGGCGCCGCGGGGGCGAGTTTTCCCATCAACTGCCTCGGGCACGCCGGCATCTCAGACCTAGGACCCCGTTCACACAGCGGGCAGGCTTTGGGGTAGGAGCTGAATCTAGGTAAGTCTGTCCGTCCCAGCCTCAGTTCTGTCTCCGCACGGCGGTGCCACTGCAGTTTTTTTGGAACATCCACCTTTGTCCAGGGCCTCGCGTCCAACCGCTGCCCACGTGGAGTGGGGTCAGGGCCAAGGAGGGCTCACGAGCGCGGCCCGCAGTGCGCGCCGCCGGCCACCAGGTGGCGCCGCGAGCCTGGGAAAGCCGCGCCCCGTCGGAAGACGCGGGGTCTCCGGGCCGGGCTCGCAGGGCCCCTGGGCGGGGCCGGGGCGTCGCAGGAGCAGCCCCGAAGGTGGGGGCGCTTTGTGTTCTTTGGCAGAGGGCTCTGGTGCCCGGCCCTTCCACTGCAGGCCTCGGGTGGATGGCCCGGGCACGCAGAAGAGCCTGGGTGCATTCGCCAGGAGTCCCTTTCCAATAAAATGTTAAAGCAAATCTATCACCTGAGGACGGTTAAAGCTGAAAGCCCCTTCAGGTGTATGTGATACCCTGAGATACTTCCAGGAGGGCTCAGGTCTGAGGACCTCGTGCGGGTGGTGCAGGGGCTTCCCTCCGCCCGTGCCCCGCTCCGCGAGGCCTCGCTCCCGAGGCGAGGCCCCGGCCCAGGTGAGGCCCCGGCCCAGGCGAGGCCCCGGCCGTGAGCGCCACCCTCCCCCCCACCGCCCGGGCGAGCCGGACTCGGCGTGGCCTGGCTGCTGCTTCCACGCCTCTCGCGGATGCGGAAAATCCCCACTTCCCAGCGAGGCCCAAGGGCACCAACGTGGGGCAGCTGGGTTGGGGCCCAGGTGTCTCTGAATCCAAAGGCTTCCACGACCCCGCCTATACACCAGCCATTTGATCTAGTGTGAGCAGCGTAGGGCACGCAATGGCGCAGAGGCAGGGTAACTTCCAGCTGGGGAGCCAGTATCCAGCTTTAAAGGACGGACAGAGCTTCTCGTAGGTGGCAGAGCGGAAGAGCACTGCAGGCCAAGGGAGCAGCACCCGCAGGGACACGCAGGTATGTAGCACGCAGTGCTTGTGGAACGACAGACACATCGCTCCGGTGGCTGCAGTGTGCAGGGTGAAGTCTGGAGCGGCATCTGCTGCAAACGAGGGGGAGGCAGGGCCAGATTGTGCAAGGCCTTGAATGCCGCGCTAAGGAACTTAGTACTGCCCTGGGGAGCTGAAAAGGGGGTGTTTTTTTGTTTGGCGCAGGAGTACTCAGGGAGCTTGCCGTTTAAAGATCAGTTGTCTGAAAAACCTCCCTTTTAACAAGCAGAAGCCTGCGCAAATGATATATGATATGGAGCGGACATTCAAAAACCAGACCAAGTTGGAACTACTGGCAGCTTTCCTCAGAGCAGAAGGGAAAAGGCAGGACATCTTTGAGGAAGGCGGCCGTGGTCACTCCGGAGCTGGGTGGCGTGGGAAGAACCCAGGGAGCCCACTGTATCCTTCCAGGACTTAGCCCAGCGCAGTGAGTGCTTCAGTCCACACTTCCTCCCCAGCCCCAACACCCTGCTCTGGACGTGGCTGAGGGAGCAGCTTAAATTCCCCAGTCACTGAGAGGTCTGGGAAGGGCCTAAGGCTGGTTGGGGTGAGACCGCGTCCTCTTCTCCGGCTCCTGTCCGGCCAAGAGGGCCCTTTCAACCTGGGCTCGGAGAAGCAACCACGGACTAGCGCTTCTCAACCCTGGTTGCTTTCAAAAAGTACTGATGCCTGTGGGTCAGGGAAAGCAGAGAGGGGACCCTGGAGATCCCCTCTCTCAATTCCTTCACTTTACAGGTGAAAAAAGTGAAATCCAGAAAGGTTAAGTGACTCTCCGTCCGGCACGCAGCTAGCGGGTGGGAGAGCTGGGCCTAGCACCGCCGAGGAGATGGGAGCCGCGTGTGCGCGGCCCGCACCTGTGCCCGGCGGGGCGCGGCGGGGCCGGAGACGCTGCCCGCAGGGGAAAGCGCAAGGTCCTGCTCCCAGCACTTGGAAGGCATGCACTTTATCTTTATCAGAACTTAAAATCCCGGCGGCTCTCTTTTTTCAGCAGTAAGACAGTGTGGTCATCAGGACTCTTGGTTGTGGTGAGAACCCAAGTTGATCCAGCCTAGTCAAGCGGCGGCCATCTAATGGCAGGCTTGTGGGGGCGCTTCCACCGTGGGAGGGGGCCACACGCCTGGGCTTCAGCTGTCTCCTGGGTGCGGAGCACCCTTCTGCCCCTGCAGACTGACAGAGGAGCGCACGCTCAGTGGACCAGTGAGGAGAGAAAGGGCTACAATGTGACCTTTGAGGAGGGGAGACCGCGTCAGGGGTTGCACCCATCTGTCATCACTCTTTGGTGGCGGGGACCGTGTCTGGTTCAAAGGTCTCTCCAGCACCAAGCACACCCCGGCTCACAGCAGGCACTCAACATCTGCTTAATAAGGGGCATCAGGTGAGTGTAGTTCATGGGTGAATGCTAGCTAGGCTAGGGTATGAGGGTAGCAGCGTCTGGTGGGCGCTCACTGGAGTTCCCTGCCCCCATCGGGGCCCTGTCCCACTCCGGACCCTGGACCCTCCACAGGGACTTGAGCGGGAGGGGCATGTCACTGCGGGAGCACTGCAGGGGCGGGGTTAGATGTTTCCACCACGTCCCCCCAGCGCCCCCACCGAGGCGGGCTGTCTCTGGCGGTGCCGCTCACTGACCAAGTGCTACCAAGGCAAGCGCTGCTCCACAAGGGCTTCGCATTCTTCAGTTCGCCATCGACTGGGGGCATAAAAGCAAAGTTGTTTTAGAAATAGAATTTGATCCTTCATGAATAGCGGGCTCCAACTTGCACTCTGACTACATTTTACAAGCTTCACTCAGAGCCAGAGAGCACTATTTGTATTTTTCCCCAAGTAGGTCTTGGGTCCACAGTGTTTAAGCACAAGCCTTCCCAAATTTCCCAATACAATTGATTTTCTGTTAAGAAAATTAAGTATCTCATTAAATAACCTTATAAATCCCAAAAAGCTGTATCAAACATGATCTGTAGAAGTCAAATGTAACTTCTTTCTTAGATATTGCATCATAAATTGATTGAGGACTTTGCCCTGCCATTACTTTGGTCACTTTAAAGGTTTCTGAATAGTGTTTTGGGGGATTTTAATCTCTCAAACACAAGAAAATTATAATAAAATGGTAATCTTGACATTTTAAAACTTCTGAGTACTCATTTTGTTACCTTTATTTTTAAATAATGATGCTGATGAATTATAGAATTGGTGATGTCTAATCCAATTGAGTTTTGGAGTCAGCCAGGCCTGAGTTAAGCCTCAACTCTGCTACTTCACTCTTTGAGCAAACAACTTAAATTTCTCTAAAAGCACCGCCCCCCTTTTTCTGCCTACAAAATGGGCATAATGGTAGGATTGTTGTGGAAGATTCAAGAAAATGTAGATTACAGTGCCTGGTATACTGTAAGTGTTCAACAAATTGTTCTTGTTATTTTTTCCTTAGATAAACACAAACCCCAGCTCAAGTGAAAGGTTTTCATTTTCTCCATCCTTTTTTTTTTTTTTTTAGACAGTATTGCTCTGCCGCCCAGGCTAGAGCGCAGTGTTGCCATCATAGCTCCTGCAACCTCAAACTCCTGGGCTCAAGCAATCCTCTTGCTTCAGCGTCTGAGTAGCTGGAACTGTAGGCTTGCCACCAACCCAGTCTAATTTTTTCTATTTTTTATAGAGCCGAGGTCTTGCTCTTGCTCAGTTTGATCTTTTTTTTTTTTTTTATTTCAGCTCATCATGGGGATATATAAGTTCAGGTTATATACAATGTCCATGTCCTGCCCATCCCCCCGAGTCAGAGCCTCAAGCATGTCCATTCACCAGACAGTTCGCCTGGCACTCACCATGTAGTCATACCTCCATCCCCTCCCCCCACCCCCCACCTCCCCAAGTCTGCACCCTCAAGCATGACCATTCCCCAGACGGTGCGCAACGCACTCATCTTGTAGGCATACACCCAACCCCTCCCCCCACCCCTCATCTCAATCTGATATCTAATTGGTACCCTTCCCCCATGTGCATTTAGGTGATGGTCAGGGAAACCAATTTTCTGGTGAGTACATGTGATGCTTGTTTACCCATTCTTTGGATACATCACTTAATATAATGGGTTCCAACTCTTTCCAGGAGAACCAAAGAGATGTCGTATCACCGTTATTTCTTATAGCTGAGTAATACTCCATGGTATACATATACCACAGTTTACTAATCCATTCGTGGATTGATGGGCATTTGGGTTGTTTCCACATCTTTGCAATTATGAATTGTGCTGCTATAAACATTCGGGTACAGGTGTCTTTGTTGTAGAATGACTTTTGTTCTTCTGGGTAGATGCCCAATAATGGGATTGCTAGATCAAATGGTAGGTCTATCTGAATTTGTTTAAGGTATCTCCATAATGCTTTCCACAGGGGTTGCACTAGTTTGCAGTCCCACCAGCAGTGTATGAGTGTTCCTGCCTCTCCGCATCCATGCCAACATGTGGTGTTTTGGGACTTTTTGATAAAGGCCATTCTCACTGGAGTTAAGTGATATCTCATTGTGGTTTTGATTTGCATTTCCCTGATGATTAGGGACGTTGAGCATTTTTTCATATGTTTGTTGGCCATTCTTATATCTTCTTTTGAAAAATTTCTATTCATGTCCTTTGCCCAGTTTTTGATAGGGTTGTTTGATTTTTTCTTGCTGATTTTCCTGAGTTCTAAATAGATTCTTGTTATCAGACCTTTATCTGATGTGTAGTATGCGAAAATTTTTTCCCATTCTATAGGCTGTCTGTTTATTTCCGTGACTGTTTCTTAGGCTGTGCAGAAGCTTTTTAATTTAATCAGGTCCCATTCGTTTATTTTTGTTTTTGCTGTGATTGCCTTAGGGGTTTTCTTCATAAATTCTTTGCCTAGACCAATGTCTGTAAGAGTCTTTCCTACATTTTCTTCTAGAATTCTAATAGTTTCTCCCCTAAGGTTTAGGTCTGTTAGCCACCTTGATTTCATTTTTATGAGAGGTGAAAGCTGTGGGTCCTGTTTTAGTCTTCTACATGTGGCTATCTAGTTTTCCCAGCACCATTTATTAAATAAGGATTCTTTTCCCCAAAGTATGTTTTTGTCTGCTTTATCAAAGATTAGATGGCTATATGAGGATGGTTTTATGTTTGGATTTTCTGTTCTGTTCCATTGGTCTGTGTCCCTGCACTTGTGCCAATACCAAGCAGTTTTAATAATCACAGCTTTGTAGTATATTTTGAAGTCTGGTAAATTAATACCTCCCATTTTGTTTTTGTTGCTTAAAATTGCTTTTGCTAAACGGGGTCTTCTCTGGTTCCACGCAAAGCGTAGAATTATTCTTTCTATATCTGTGAAAAATGATATTGGTAATTTAATAGGAATTGCATTGAATTTGTAGATAACTTTGAGCAGAATAGTCATTTTAACAATGTTGATTCTTCTGATCCACGAGCATGGTATGGTTTTCCACCTATTTACATGTTCTGCAATTTTCTTCCTCAGTGTTTCGTAGTTCTCCCTATAGAGGTCCTTTACCTCCTTAGGTAAATATATTCCTAGGTATTTTATTTTCTTTGTTGCGATTTTGAAGGGTATTGAGTGCTTAATTTGGTTCTCCATTTGACTGTTATTGGCATATATGAATGCCTCTGATTTGTGTGTATTGATTTTGTATCCTGAGACTTTACTGAACTCATTGATCAATTCCAGGAGTCTCTTGGTTGAATCCTTGGGGTTTTCTGGATATAACATCATATCATCAGCAAAGAGTGAGAGTTTGATCTCTTCTTTCCCTATTTGGACTCCCTTGATACTGCTCTCTTGTCTGATAGCTCTCGCAAGGACTTCCAATACTATGTTGAAAAGTAAGGGGGACAGTGGGCAGCCTTGTCTGGTTCCAGTTCGAAGTGGGAATGCTTTCATTTTTTCCCCATTCAGTATGATGGTGGCTGTGGGTTTGTCATAAATAACTTGTATCATTTTTAGATAGGCCCCGTCTATGCCTATTTTGTTAAGTGTTCTTATCATAAAAGGGTGTTGAATTTTGTCAAATGCTTTTTCTGCATCTATTGAGAGGATCATATGATCTTTATTTTTGCTTCTATTTATGTGGTGAATTACGTTTATAGATTTGCGTATGTTAAACCATCCCTGCATCTCTGGGATGAAGCCCACTTGGTCATGATGGATTATTTTTTTGATAAGCACTTGGATTCTATTTGCTAGGATTTTATTGAGAATTTTTGCATCTATATTCATAAGGGATATTGGTCTGTAGTTTTCTTTTTTTGTTGCATCCTTTCCTGGTTTTGGTATTAAAATTATGTTGGCTTGGTAGAATGTGTTGGGGAGAATTCCATCCTTCTCAATATTGGAGAATAGTTTATATAGGATGGGCACCAGTTCTTTGTAGGTATGGTAAAATTCAGGTGTGAACTCATCTGGTCCAGGGCTTTTCTTTTTGGGAATGTTTTTTATTGCTGTTTTGATTTCAGATCTAGATATTGGTCTATTCAGGAATTCTATTTCTTCCTGGTTGAGTCTGGGAAGGCTGTGTGTTTCTAAAAATTGGTCCATTTCCTCCTCATTTGCCAATTTGTGTGCATAAAGATTTTTGTAATATTCGTAGATGATGTCGTGTATCTCTGTGGCATTGGTCGTGATTTCTCCTTTCATGTTCCTGATGGGGAGGTAATTAGAGTTTTTTCTTTTCTGCTCTTGGTTAGCCTAGCCAGAGGTGTGTGAATCTTGTTCATGTTTTTAAAGAACCAACTTTTTGATTTATTAATTTCTCTTATGGTTTGTTTGTTGTCTTTTTCATTCAGTTCTGATTTGATCTTAATAATTTCTCTCCTTCTGCTGGGTTTGAGGTCAGTCTGTTCTTTCTTCTCCAGCTCTTTGAGTCTATTCATTAGATTGTCTATTTGTAAGTCTTCTGTCTTTTTGTTATAGGCATTTATGGAAATAAATTTTTTTCCTCTCAGGACTGCTTTAGCTGTGTCCCACAGATTCTGATAAGTTGTGTCTCCATTGTCATTTAATTCAAAGAATCTTTTGATTTCCGTCTTGATTTCTTCATTTATAAAATAATCATTCAGGAGAAGGTTGTTTAGCTTCCATGACATTGAGTAGGAATGAGAGTTTCTGTTAGGGTTCATTGTTACTTTTATTCCGCTGTGATCTGAGAAAATGCAAGGTATAATTTCTATTTTTTTAAATTTTTTTAAGACATGCTTTATGTCCTAGGATATGGTCAATCTTGGAGAATGTCCCATGGGCTGATGAGAAGAAAGTATATTCAGTGGATTTTGGGTAGAATGTCCTGTAGATGTAGGCCAGGCCCCTTTGTTCTAGCATTCTATTTAAATCCTTTGTTTCTTTGTTTAGTTTTTGTTTGGCGGATCTGTCCTGTACTGTCAGCGGTGTGTTAAAATCTCCCACTATCACAGTGCTCTTGTCTATCATTTTGTCCAAATCAAGTAGGGTTTGCTTTATGAATCTGGGTGCACCTAAGTTGGGTGCATATATATTAAGTATAGTTATGTCTTCTTGTTGAATTGTACCCTTCACCAGTATATAGTAACCATCTTTGTCTTTCATTACTTTTATTGATTTAAAAACTAAGTTATCGGAGATTAAAACAGCCACACCCGCTTTCTTTTGACTTCCATTTGCATGAAATATTGATTTCCACCCTTTTATTTTTAGTCTAAATGCATCTTTGCAGGTTAGATGGGTTTCCTGAAGACAGCAGATACTTGGCTTGTATTTTTTTAACCATTGGGCCAGCCTATGTCTCTTGAGAGGGGAATTCAATCCATTCACATTTATTGAGAGAATTGATAAGTAAGACTGATTTCTGTTCCTTATGTTGGCTTGAATTTCATTATTCTGTTTTCTCACTTGAGCCATTGTGATAACTGGGTTGTTTTCTTCTCCTGATTAGTTTTATATTCGTGGGTCTTTCTTGTGCTGGTCCGTGTGAAGCCCTGTTTTGAGAATTTCTTGGAGAGCTGGTCTTGTCTTGGTGAATTCTCTGAGTTTTTGTTTATCTGAGAATGTCTTAATTTCACCTTCATATATAAAGCTGAGTTTAGCTGGGAATAAGAGCCTAGGCTGGGCATTTTTTTGTTTCAGAAGAGTGAGAATGGGGCCCCAGTCTCTTCTTGCTTGTAAGGTTTTGGCTGAGAAATCTGGCATAATTCGGATGGGTTTTCCTTTGTATGTAACTTGTTTCTTCTTCCTTACAGCTCGTAGAATGGCCTCTTTAGTGGAAATTTTTGTCAATCTAATAACTTCATGATGTGGTGTCTTCCTGTTTGGTGTGAATCTGCCAGGGGTTCTTTGAGCTCCTTGAACCTGTATATCTAGAGTTTTGGCAAGACCTGGGAAATTTTCCTCAATTATGTCTTCAAATAGCTTATCTAGCCCTTGCTTATTGTCTTCTTCACCTCTTGGGAATGCCGATAACTCTCACATTAGGCTTCTTCACATAATCCCACATTTCTTGTAGGCTCTGGTCATTTCTCTTATTTCTTTGCTCCATCTCTGTGACTGACTTATTTAATTGGAAAGTGATATCTTTGATCTCTGAGATCCTTTCTTCTGTTTGATCTACCCTGCTCTTGAGACTTTCCACTGTGTTTTGGAGCTCCCTGAATAAATTCTTCATTTCCAGGAGTTCAGTGTGATTTTTCTTCAATATTTCGATTTCTTTAGTGAATTTTTCTTCCAAGTCCTGGATCTTTTTTGTGGTATCTTTGTGTTGGTTATCCATTTTTCCTTGCATAAGATTCAGCTTATTTATGATCCATGATTGGAATTCTTCCTGGGACATATTGCTATTTCGCGTTTGATTTGTCATAATTGGTGGAGAATTAGTAATCCTCTTCGAAGGCGAGGTTTCAGCTTGATTCTTTGAACTCCCAGAGTTCTTTCGCTGAGGCCTTCCCATCTGGATAAATCCTTAGGTCCCTTCTTTCAGCTAGCTTTAGGATGGACAGAGGCTCTCCGTGCGCGCTGATCTTGGGCTGTGCAGCAGCCCAGGTAAGCTGCCTCCTCTGACACTAGGGAGAGTCCTTTGCGTGTTGTTCAGGATTTTGCTGCGTCAGCTGGGGGGCTGCTCCTGTTGGGCCCGAAACGGGTTGTCCTGTTTGGCCCGAAACTGGTTTGAGAGTCCCATCCCTGGGCTGATTTAATTGCAGACGGAAAGTGACTTTTTCCTTGCCTCTTCCTCTCCCGAGGTGGTTTCTGCCTCTCTGTGCGCGAAAGACAGCGGCTGGGGGAAGGGGGGTGGGGGAGGGGCGTGCCCGCGTTCGCCCAGCGCCCCGGCTGCTCCGGCTCCCGGGGGCGACGGTCTGCCCGCCCCAATGTCCGCGTCCACGCTCCGCTCCCTCGCGACCGGGGAAGCCCTCAGTGTTCACGCAAAGGCGTAGCTCCTGGTGGGGGACCGCGGACCAGGGGAGGGAGCCGCCGGGTTCCCAGTTGCTCCACAGCAGCCAGGCTGGGGACCCCGACAATGGCGGCTGCCCGCGCGCCGGTCGCCAGTGCCGGGGGCAAATGTTCAGGGTCCGGCGGGGACCAGGGGAGCCGGGATTGCGGGAGCCCGGCCACCCGTGTAAAGGAGACAGTTCGGCGTCCCCCAGGTGTCTTTCGCTGCAGCCCCGTGTGAACCCTCTGCCGCGGGTCGCAGTCCGCCCACAGGGCTCCGGGGTCCAAAATGCCCCCCGCTATTGTCTCCTCTCCATGGAGCCCCGCGTCTCCCGCGGTGATTGCACACCGGCTTCAGGCAGATCCCTAACTGAGTGGGAGTGGGGGTCAGTGGGGGAACAGGCTGCTTTCCCGTGGGGCTGAACCCCCTCACTCGCCGGTGAGGCGGGTACAGCCGACCCACGCTCCCCTCTCTATTGTCCCTCCCGCACTCTCCAGATTTTCCCGATAAGATTTTCCGTTCACCTCAGTCTTTTCTTGCCCTCTGTGTCCCACGCTGATTCTCCGTGGATTCATGCCGCTGTTCTGGCCGGGGAGCGATCCTCTAGTGCTGTGGCAGACTGAGATCCATGCCTTCCTCTCCGGGAGCACGAATCCAGGAGGTCACCACCACTCCGCCATCTTTTGATAATCCTCAGTCTGATCTTGAGCTACTAAACTGAAGCCATCCTCCGGCCTCAGCCTACCAGAGTGCTAGGATTACAGGCGTGAGCCACTGCGCCCCACCTTGTTTTCTCCATCTTTGAAATTCAAAGCCAAAGTCCCTGGTAATGGGGAAAGAGAACTTCAAATAGTTAACTGGGTCTAAAATAATCATCTTGGTGTTTTCCTAGCATCTTTTTGACTTAAAAACTTCAATCTGAAATACTCTATTTTCTTCAATATCGACCCAATAAACCAAGCAGAGTAAATTCCCAAGTAGAGGAATGGTGTTGAGCTGGACTGCTGAGACTGGGTGACGGTTTGGGTTTGCTCTTCTTCTTAAGGATGGTCCCCCATGGGGTTCCATCCAGAGCCTGGGGGTCTGTTACTAAGGTGGAGCTGAAAGACTCCAGGGATTCCTCTAGAGTAGAGGTTTTCAGCTGAGCTCTTTAGGCTCCCACCCCATGCAACCCCAAATCTGGCAAAAGTTAGAAACCACAAAGCAGCTACGTATTTGCATGGAGACATCCTTTAAAAAGTGTAAGCAGCGGCCGGGCGCAGTGGCTCACGCCTGTAATCCTAGCACTGTGGGAGGCCGAGGCGGGTGGATTGTTTGAGCTTAGGAGTTCGAGACCAGCTTGAGCAAGAGCGAGACCCTGTCTCTAACTAAAAATAGAAAGAAATTATACAGACAGCTAAAAAAACATATATATATAGAAAAAAATTAGCCGGGCATGGTGGCGCATGCCTGTAGTCCCAGCTACTGGGGAGGCTGAGGCAGTAGGATCGCTTGAGCCCAGGAGTTTGAGGTTGCTGTGAGCTAGGCTGACGCCACGGCACTCACTCTAGCCTGGGCAACAGAGTGAGACTCTGTCTCAAAAAAAAAAAAAAAAGGTGCATGCAGCTTACAGGTAAAACTGGATTGTTTTGTCATGCAAATTCCTGAGAGTGACAGAAATATAGTACCTCCTGTGCAGCTGATTTGGGGCAGTATGACTCAACTCTAGCAAGGAATGACATGGGCTATGACATGTCTTAAGAACCAGGGTGCCTCCCCCTTATCTCTCCTCCTCTCCCACGACTACAGATTGACATGGACAGAACGTAAGACGCAAGCAACCTGGATGCCCCAGACACCACAGGGAGGCGAGCTGTCTTGGAGTTACCAAGCTCAGTTTGGATTTTGCAGGATTGAGAAACAAACCTTTCTTTTTGGGGTTGATTTGTTACCATAGTTTCCATAGTTTATTCTATCTTATTTATTACGCCATTCCACTTAAATGGGGAAAAAAACCCACAAAGATTTCATATTTCTTGGAAAAAACGATGAAACAACAACAAAAACCCCTAGCCTTTCATGATACAGTCTGGACTAGGCACCTGGGAAAGTTACATGAAGAGAATTTGGATGCTCAGCTTTCTATAAATTTTAGTAAATGGTATTTACAAAAATTTATTAAACAACCTATGTATGATCATTTCTATCAGAAAAGGCTAAAAGACACACAGAATAGCAATTTTACCCTATTATATTTCTTGTAGAGACCAGGCTCAGGCTAAATTTTGTGGTAATAGCAAATTACTACAGCTATCAATGTTTCCATCGTGATTTTATCCAACTCTATGACCCAGGGAAGGTCCTAGTGCCAAGGTAGTTGGTGTGTGAAACAGAGGAAAAAGAGCTCTCTGAAATGTTTATATTACAAATTCAAAATGAGTCACTTTGTTGCCACTCCGATCTGTCTTGCAGTGCCAGCCCACTCCATAAATGGAGGAATGCTATTCCTTCTAATGTAGCAGTGGGACTCTCCTAGGGTGATTCTGCATATTTTCCAGATTTTGGTTTCTGAATATGGCTTATTCCAGAGATATGGGGAGGAGTTAAATTTATATAATTAATTTTCCTATGGAGCATGAAACTTGGGTTAAGCAATTTCCATGATCATTATTAGTAGAATGAACATCTTCCACACCCGCAACTGGAAAGTCTATTACTTTTTCTAAGTTTTCTTCACAAATAAGCCAAGTTACTATTAATATTAAAGGTTACTATTTTACTGTATAATTTTTAAAAATCTGCAAAGTATAAAAGAAATACCTTAAATGGCACTTTAAGCATATATTCCCTTAAAGTTTATTTCAATCTCAAAGAAACTACAAAGCACATATATTTTTGGTCAAGTGTAAGGATAAGTATGTTTGAATACTAAAATGCTATTGATACCAGACAAAAGTAAAAAAAACCCTGTCCATGTTGTTTAAGTATAAACCTTCTCATCATACCAACTTGGTTTACTATATGGCTAATTCTGCGTCTAGAATAATGCATGATCTCATAATGCCCTGGTCATTCTTCCAAGCTCAATTTTAAAAAACCTTTTACTAAAAAGCTATGCATGTATATAATCTATGCCTCTGGGAATGAAGCTCACAGGAATTAAACTTATAAAAATATTCCTACAGAAGTTAAAATTCATTGTCAAAGTGAAACATTAATAAATTTTCTGTTACATTAGTCCAGAAACTACCATGGTGTTATTTATACAGTGCCGTGAACATAAACAATCTAGAGATCCAAATAGCATCCCTAAAGTCAAGAAAAATGGGCAGAGATCTGGAAACAGAGACCAGTTAGGTCTTCAGTCCACAACAACCATGTGCCTCCTGGCTGGATGTGCAAACTCCCACAATAGCTGCACACACTGTCGGGGGAAAAGGAGGCATTCAGGGAGCCTGCTTATGTCAGGCAGGGCTCACACTGAGCACTTCCACTGGGAAGCAGAGGCCAGTGGATCGCTCGAGGTCAGGAGTTCGAGACCAACCTCAACAAGAGCGAGACCCTGTCTCTACTAAAAAAATAGAAAGAAATTATCTGGCCAACTAAAAATATATATAGAAAAAATTAGCTGGGCATGGTGGCACATGCCTGTAGTCCCAGCTACTCGGGAGGCTGAGGCAGGAGGATCACTTAAGCCCAGGAGTCTGAAGTTGCTGTGAGCTAGGCTGACGCCACGGCACTCACTTTAGCCCAGACAACAGAGCGAGACTCTGTCTCAAAAAAAAAAAAAAAAAAAAAGAAAAGAAAAGAAAATAATATGGTGAAGCAGTGATCTAGGTCTATATTACTTATTCAACCTCATGTTAGATTTCGATGTCTGCTTCATACCTCACCAAAATTTTAAACAAAACTGGGCATTTTCATTTAATTCAGGACTTTATTATATTTTTTATTTCAGCTTATTATGGGGGTACAAAAGTTCAGGTTATATATATTGCCCATGTCCCGTCCATCCCCCTGAATCAGACAGAGCCTCAAGCGTGTCCATTCCCCAGACAGTGCACCTGGCACTGACCATGTAGTCATACCTCCATCCCCTCCCCTCCCCCCCCACCTCCCCCGAGTCAGTACCTTCAAACATGACCATTCCCCAGACGGTGCGCAACGCACTCATCATGTAGGCATACACCCATCCCCTCCCCCCACCCCCCACCTCAGTCTAATATCCAGTTGGTATCATTCCCCAATGTGCATTTAGGTGATGATCAGGGAAACCAATTTTCTGGTGAGTACATGTGATGCTTGTTTTTCCATTCTTTGGATACTTCACTTAATATAATGGGTTCTAACTCTCTCCAGGAGAACCAAAGAGATGTCGTATCACCGTTATTTCTTATAGCTGAGTAATACTCCATGGTATACATATACCACAGTTTACTAATCCATTTGTGAATTGATGGGCACTTGGGTTGTTGCCACATCTTTGCAACTGTGAATTGTGCTACTATAAACATTCGGGTGCAGGTGTCTTTGTTGTAGAATGACTTTTGTTCTTCTGGGTAGATGCCCAATAATGGGATTGCTGGATCGAATGGTAGGTCTACTTGAATCTGTTTAAGGTATCTCCATATTGCTTTCCATAGGGGTTGCACTAGTTTACAGTCCCACCAGCAGTGTATGAATGTTCCTGTCTCTCCGCATCCACGCCAACATGTATTGTTTTGGGACTTTTTGATAAAGGCCAGTCTCACTGGGGTTAAGTGGTATCTCATTGTGGTTTTGATTTGCATTTCCCTGATGATTAGAGATGTTGAACATTTTTTCATACGTTTGTTAGCCATTTTTGTATCTTCTTTTGAAAAATTTCTATTCATGTCCTTTGCCCAGTTTTTGATAGGGTTGTTCGATTTTTTTCTTACTGATTTTCCTGAGTTCTAAATATATTCTTGTTATCAGTCCTTTATCTGATATGTAGTATGCGAAAATTTTTTCCCATTCTGTAGGTTGTCTATTTACTCTCATGACTGTTTCTTTGGCTGTGCAGAAGCTTTTTAATTTGATCAGGTCCCATTTATTTATTTTTGTTGTTGCTGTGATTGCCTTAGGGGTCTTCTTCATAAATTCTTTGCCTAGGCCACTGTCTGTAAGAGTCTTTCCTATATTTTCTTCTAGAATTCTAATAGTTTCCCACCTAAGGTTTAAGTCTGTTGACTTTACATAAAGTTACTTTATAAACATAGTACTTTATGATTCATAAAGATGAAAACTCCAGTAACAAAACCTAAAAGTTGTGGGTAGCACCAAAAGCACTCAATCAGTGCTAACATTTCATTATCATGTCAGTATTTTTTATGTAATTTCTTTCTTTCTTTTTTTTTTTAGGCAGAGTCTTGCTCTGTCACCCTGGCTAGAGTGCAGTAGCATCATCATAGCTCACTGCAACCTCAAACTCCTGGGGCTCAAGCCTCCCAAGTAGCTGGGACTACAGGCATGCGCCACCCAGCTAATTTTTTCTATTTTTAGTAGAGACGGGGTCTCACTCTTGCTCAGGGTGGTCTCAAACTGACCTCAAGCCATCCTCCTGTCTTGGTCTCCCAGAGTGCTAGGATAACAGATGTGAGCCACCGTGCCTGGCCGGATTTCTATCTTAATCTACAGAGGAAAATGTATACCCCTTAAGCCACTCCTGATAGCACTAAGTGTTACTTACCCAGGATTAGCCTTGATAATGGTTATTAGATTTAACTTAACAGCTTGAAAACATTTTATTATTGTCTTGAAGTATACTTAAAGAATTTATTCAGCTGATTTTTAAGTAAAAGAGCTAAGTTAGTTAATATCCTAAATCTTGAAAGCTCCTTTTGAATATAATTTTCATAGTCTTTACATTTTAAGTCATTGTTTATTACTGTTTTGGCTACATTCTCTACAATTTCAGCAGCATCTTAAAGAGACAATGTGTCTATGTACAATGAAAAAACAAAATGGCTTGGAACATCAGAAATAAGAGTTTAACTGTACAATATTAAGGAGAATCTGTGGTAAGTATAGCCTCCATTTTCTGCAACATGGACAACTTACATGTAAGTATCAACATTATGAATGTGACAATAAAGAAAGAAATTCTTACAGGAGTAAAATACAGCATCCTGAAAAATATTGGTTTCTACCATACAGGGCAGTTTAGAAAATGTTTCACATTTTAACAAATCTGTACAAACCACAAGAAACTTGTTTATGGGACCATCATCCCACCTTGCTGATAAGAACCTTCTAGAAATGTACAATAACCATGAACAATTTATAAATCTAGTATCTATGTGCTCCACAGCCCTAAGAACCCAGGAAACTGATTTAAAGAACTCAGTATGTCCACTTTGGACCCTTTTTACATGCCTTGATTGTTAATGAATGCCTGCTTTAGTATCTCTCTATAATCTACAGTCAACTTGCACCTTTCAAGGTCATTTGATTTTTTAGCAAAGAAGCAACATCATTTAGCAGCAATTAAAGCGCCTTCAAGAAGACTTAAAAAAAATACAATATCCAATTAGAAAAGCCATATTTTTAAACATTTGTACAAGAATAAGCTGCTGAAACTTAGTAAATGAAATATATGACATCTGTACAACAATTTACAATAGCGCTAGAAGGGAATTTATCATTATCCTGCATAGAACTGGTCTGCATTTGGTTATATCCTGTCACTTGTTTTGATGAACAAGGCCTGGTAACAAAAGAAAAATATCTGTTAATGATTCTAACGTATTGAAAACATTGGCGATATTACAATTTAGTGAATTCAACCGATTTCAAAACAAGCAGCCCATTTTGTTAAAGGTGTAAAGTATCTAGAAATAATAGCTCTCCCTTTAATATAACCAGTGAGAAAAACGGACATGTGATTTCGAGGTACAACTTGGTAAAAGCCAGAATAGGCAAATGACAAAGCCTAACTTTGTCCAAAGATTCTAACTCTCACATTCTATTACTATAAAACACAACTGTCACTGTCATTCAGTTCTTACTTTGGTTTCAGCAGATTAACTGCCAAATGCTGAAGAATGTATCCAGGCACTGTAGTTCTTGTGTTAGAAATATGTCTCATATTTTTTCCATGTGTTTTTAAATAATGAAAAACTACCCTTCATGTTAGAACTCTCTAGTAACAACCAAATGTATTTAAGTATTATAAACGTTATGTACAGTGTTCCCCCAAATAAACAAAAAGATTTTTTCTTCCATCTTAACATGGTATTCCTGTTTTGTGCAACAGGCAGTCATCCTTCACTGCTCAAGGTTATAGTCAGAAGTGTACATTTATTCATTGTCCATGATCCACTCTCATACAAATGACACTATGAAGAACTACAGTTCACAAACAGTTCTTAACCATGTCCTGTGTAAAAAAAGAAAACAAAAAACACTCAAATGCTCTCAAACTCAAATGTGCATCTGGAAGCAATTCAAAGATATTATGCCAATCTTGGAGGCAAGTCAGTAAGTAATTATGCTTGAAGAAGGGGGTGTAGGGGATGCTGTCAGCCCAGCCAGGTGTAAGTTCCCTGAAGAATTTGATCTTCTCATGTGTGGGAGAAGGTATGGGTCATTTGCCAGTTGGTGCACATCAAACCGATCTTCTTTTCGGTATGCCAAACAGCGTCTTATAAAAGCCTTAAAAAAAAATGAAAGACAATGAACACTATCTAGGTGATGGACACACTTACAACCCTGACTTAACATAATAAAATCGATATATGTAACCAAAAACATTTGTATCCCCATAATATTTCGAAATTAAAAAAAAAAAGGAAGAAAGAAAAAGCAATTAAAATAATCTTTTTCTCTTCTAAATATCAACTGAATCTTATAGAAGGATGGACACATTTAAGACAGTAAGTAGATATCATCTGATTGAAGTTCAAACTTTAAAAAAATAAATTTTCTCTGGCAATAAAATTTTCACTTCAAATTCTGCTCTCTTCTATTCTCTCTCTGGCCTCTAGTGGTTTACTATATAGTCTAAATTACTATTGCTACTATTTGAACTTACTGCTAGACAGTTGTATTTGTTACAAAATTCTGAAAACTTCTTTTTCTAGCATTTTTCTTCTGCTAAACAATGCTCCCATCCCCAACCCATTTTGTTATCATTCCAGTTTGGCCAAAGGGTAAGATGCCACTTTATGCTCTGTAGGAAAAATATTATGGCTAAAAGACTTTCATTACAGCAAGAGAACACTGAAGTGACACTTCCATTAGGGTTGTTGTTTCCTAGGTTAATCCTGTACATCATTCATTACACTTTTGAAAAAGCTAAATAACACAACATAACCACTTTTTTTCTCAAACTAGTTTTACATAGCCTTTCCTTGAGAACAGCCTTTTACAAAAAGTCTTTACTGAGGTATAACACATTTTCAGAAAAGCTCACAAATCATAAGTGCACATCACAAAGTAAATATATCTATGTACCTGGGCAAACAGATCGAGAAAAAGAACCCCCTAAGCCTCCTCATGCCCTCTTCCAGGCACTGGCTGTCCCCAGATGAACCTGGGCACCCTCTATCCTGACTTCTAACACCATAGTTGAGTTTTGCTTATTCTGAATTTTATGTTCATAAAGTTATAGATAGAGTATATGCTCCTTTGCCTGGCTTCTTTTGCTCAATATTTTATTTGTGAGGTTCATCCATTTTTTTGCAACAGATATTCTCAAGGGATAACTGATAATTGTCTCCCTTTCTTATTGCTGACACTAGAAGTAACATTAACTTGTCTTGAAATTCCTGACACATAAATTCATAAATTAAAACATTTGCAGGAAAAAAAACTACAACTAAGTTACATACTGTTAAATAGAAGTTTAATCATGTTAAAAAGTAACTATTTTGCACCTTCTATGCTTTGACTTCATTAGAAGAAATTTCTTCTCTAAAAACATCCAGCTATTCTTATCTTTTTACCACAGTCAGCTTACTATTTATCCAGAGTATATCTGATCCCTTAGAGGTCTTATCTTTTTTAGTCTTTAATAAAAAACCAAGCCAAAACAAAAAAACTCTCAGTTCAAGAGCAGCCTGAGCAAGAACTAGACCCCCTCTCTACAAAAAAATAGAAAAATTAGCCAGACGTTGTGCTGTGCACTTGTAGTCCCAGCTATTCAGGAGACCGAGGCAGGTGGACTGCTTGAGCCCAGGAGTTTGAGTTTGCAATGAGATGTGATCACACCACTGCTCTCTAGCCAGGTTGACAGAGCAAGACTGTCTCAAAAAAACAAAACAAAATAACTCTCAGAGACTTTAAAAATAGAAGAACTGATATGTTCAAGTCAGAGTTTGAGGGAAAGAGAGGTTAAGAGGTCTGCAACAAGTAAAAGTACTTAAGATGCCCACACTGGATCAGGGAAAGTACCCGGCAATGGTGTATTCTGTAAGGAGAAGAGATTAAAACAAATAAGCAAACATGTGGAACCCTCATACCCCTAACCCTTCCTGAATACCTCATATATCAAAAAAAGTGATTGTGGCACCTATAAAGCGCCTGAGGATGGAACTAGAGACGGTTAAATGGGACTCCCCTTTGGCATACTCCACTTACTCCTGGCCATTTTTGTCAGTATTAAAAATAAATGGGCAGGGCTTGGCAGCTCACACCTGTAATCTTAGCACTCTGGGAGGCCGAGGTGGGAGGATCGCTTGAGCTCAGGAGTTCGAGACCAGCCTGAGCAAGAGCGAGACCCCATCTCTACTAAAAATAGAAAAATTAGCCAGGAGTCGTAGTGTGCGCCAGTAGTCCCAGTTACTTGGGAGGCTGAGGCAGGAGGATTGCTTGAGCCCAGGAGTTTGAGGTTGCTGTGAGCAAGGCTGACGCCATTGGCACTCTAGCCCAGGTGACAGAGTGAAAGAGACCATGTCTCCAAAAAATGGATCTTGTTCTTATTAAATCCATTTAGTTTCTGTCCTCACTTGTAGACAGAAAGAAAACAACAAAAGATTTAAATGCTAGCACTGCTAAGATCTTTTTAAAGGAGTCATATTCACCATATGAAAATAATTCATTATGCTTTAAAATAAGAATATTACGTTTATCTTTTTAATTGTCAAAATCTTCTATCATTCAAATTACTTGCAAGAAAACAATAAAGATGCAAGGGACAAAAGGGAATGTTAGACAGTTCTAGTAAACATTCTTAGGAGATTAACTACACAAAACCCAGCACATTTTCAATTATGAGGGCTACTGTGATTTCAAACATCTAGCAGTACTTATCTAAACTATGTAATACTAGTAGAATACAGGAACTATATAGTGACTGTTATGACTTATTCTTATGGCCTGGATTATTTGCATCAGGAAAAACAGGAGCTTCATAGGTTTGGTCTTATGAATTTCACAAGGTTTAAAAAAGAGAAGACTCCAACAGGGAGTCACAGAGAAAGGAGCTTTGAGACATAGGAGAAATAAAAATACATATATGAAAAGCTAATAGAATAAAGTGGGAAGATACATAATAAGCACCACAAAAGTTTTGCTCTAATTAGAAATTTCCTGTAACTTTATTATATAAACATATGGATTAGAATTGGATTATTGGATGTATGTGGATTATATTGCATTAGCTCTCAAGAGCTAGTGCAAAGCAGCACAGAGGTCAAGGATGCGGACTTTGGAGTCTGGCAGGAATGGATACTTGTGAGCTACAGCTCTGTTACTACTAGCTGGTATGATTCTAAACAAGGTACTTTTGCTGTGACTTGGCTGGTTTCCTACTTTATAAAATTTAAGTAACAAAAGTACCCACACCTGATAAGGCTGTTAGAAGATAATGTATATAAAAGTGCTAAATAAACAGTTAAGTAGTTTTTATTATTACTTTCATTATTTCTTAAATACTTAAATATCTCAGTATTAACATAAGGTGATATAAAACATAAAGGTAATGATGGGCTCAGATCTTGCAATTTTCCCTAATTTTCAAAGCAAGCTGATGAGCATAATTAATCAACAACCGCCATATTTGGGTGTTTAAAAGATGAAAACTCTCGCAATCAGAGGCTGATGCAGCTCCTTTTTCCAGAACAAATCACCAGGCCCTGCAAGACAGATCCCTTGCAGTGCTGATTCCTGTGACTTTACTTACCGGTATTCACTGTGCTATAAGTACAACTGATGAAAGAAAAGTTACTTCACAAAACTTATTTACATAAATTTAATACCTTGGCTTCACTGCTTACAACTGGTTTTACAGGGAACTGGACTTCTGTGGCTTTTAATATTGTATTTTCTTGAAGAATGTCTTGTTGGGATTGATTGTGACCAAATGGCTAAAAAATAAAAAGTTGAAAAATTTATCTCACAAAATATTTAAAAAGACAGCATCAATAAATCCCCTAAACCCAAAATACAAATCATTTATGTTCTAAACTCTTGTCCTCAATTATTTGGAAGCTGAGATGCATTCTCATAGAAAGAAGATTATAACTGATAGCAGGCCGAGAAAACCCATCTAATGAATCTTCAACATAGATTTAAACACTGTAAGAAGCAAAGAAAATAATGCTGTTGCAGTATAAGTAATTAAGATAAAATAAAAAACATAAAAAAAGTAAAACTTTATTCTAAATGTACAAAAAATGAAGTCTGACTAGAGAAGAGATGAAGAAACAATGAGACTGTGAAAATTCCAAAGAATAAAATATTTGTGTATGACACATTATCTTAAGGAGCTCTGGATTTGGAGTTAGGAGATGTGGCTTTGGTCTAAATCTGCTGTGAATTCCCAGACAAGTCCCTTAATCTCTATTGAATAGGATATCCTTTCCCCAGTGTATATTTTTGTCTGCTTTGTTGAAGATCAGTTGGTTATATCTATATGATTTTATTTCTTATTCTGTTCTATTGAGCTATGGGTCTACTTTATACCAGTACCATGCTGTTTTGGTAACTACAGTCTTGTAGTATAATTTGAACTTAGGTGATGCAATACCTCCAGATTTGGGGTTTTTTGTGTCTTAGGATTGCTTCGGCTATTTGGGCTTTTAAAAAAAATTCCATGTGAAATTTAGGACTATTTTTTCTAATTCTGTGAAAAATGATGTTGGTATTTTGATGAGAATTGCACTGAATCTGTATGTCACTTTGGGCAGCATGGACATTTTAACAATACTGACTGTTCCAATCCATGAGCAGGGGCTGTTTTTCCATTTGTTTGTAGTGAACAGCATTATTTCTTTCATCAGTGTTTTGTATTTCTCCTTGTAGAGATCTTTTACCGTCCTTGGTTAAGTATATTCATTCCTAGGCTGTTTTTTTCTTTTCTTTTCTTTTTTTGCAGCTATTGTAAATGGTATTGAGTTCTTGATTTGACTTTCAGCTTCAGTGGGTTTTATTAGTAGACAGAAAATTCTACTATTTTGTGTATGTTTATTTTGTATTCTGAGACTTTACTCGATTTATCAATTCTAGGAGTCTTTTAAATGAGTCTTTACAATTTTCTAACTATAAGATCATATCATTGGCAAACAGGGACAATTTGACCTCCTCTTTTACAATTTGGATGCCCTTTATTTCCCTTGCCTGATTGCTATAGCTAGGACTTCCAGTACTACATTGAATAGAAGTGGTGACGGTGGACTCCTTGTCTTTGTCTTGTTCCAGTTCTTAGGAGGAATGCTTTCAACTCTACCCCACTAAGGATGATGTTGGCTGTGGGGCTGTCATATATGGCTTCTATTATTTTGAGGTATGTTCCTTCTATGCCAAGTTTTTATCATGAACAGGTGCTGGATTTTACCAAATGCTTTTTCTGCATCTATTGAGATGATCATATGGTTTTTAATTGTTAATATGGTGAATCACTTTTACTGATTTGCATATGATGAACCATCCTGACATCTATATTCATGAGGGATATTGGTCTGTAGTTTTATTTTTGTTGTGTCCTTTCTTGGCTTTGGTATCAGGGTGGTACTGGCTTCACTGAATTAGTTCACTACTTGATGTTATGGAACAGTTTCAGTAGGACAGGTACCAGTTCTTTGTAGGTCTGGTAGAATTTGGTTGTGAATCCATCTGGTTCTGGGCTTTTTCTGGTTGGAAGATTTTTATTACTAATTCTATCTCACTGTTCATTATCGGTCTGTTTTGGATTTCTATTTCTTCCTGATTCAAGCTTGGGAGGTTGTGTGTTTCCAAAAATTTACCCATTTTCCCTAGATTTTCTAGTTTGTGTGTATGGAAGTATTCACAGTAGTCTTGGATGATCTTTCATATTTCTGTGGTATCAACTGTAATGTTTGCTTTCTCATTTCTAATTGAGTTTATCTGATTCCTCTCACTTATTTCCTTGGTTAATCTACCTAGTGCTCTATCGATTTTATTTTTTCAAAGAACCAACTTTTTACTTTGTTGATCCTTTGTATTGTCTTTTTGGTTTCAGTTTTGTTTAGTTCTGCTCTGTTCTTTTGTTATTTCTTATCTTCTGCTAGCTTTGGGTTTGGTTTGATCTTGTTTTGCTAGTTCCTTGAGATGTGACATTAGGTTGTTAATTTGTGACCTTGCTGTCTTTTTGATGTAGGTAGGCATTTAGTGCTATGAACTTCCCTCTTAGCACTGCTTTTGCTGTATCCCATAGATTTTGGTAGCTTGTGTCATCATTGTCATTCAATTCAAAACATTTTTTTTATTTCCATCTTGATTTTGTTGTTGGCCCAAAGATTGTTCAGCAGCAGGTTTGTTTAACTTCCATGTATTGTATAGTTTTGAGAGTTCCTCTTGGAATTATCTCTACTGTGGTCTGAGAAGATACACAGTATGATTTTATTTTTTAAAAATTTGGCCAGGCGTGGTGGCTCACACCTGTAATCCTAGCACTCTGGGAGGCTGAGGCAAGTGGATCATTTGAGCTCAGGAGTTCAAGACCAGCCTGAGCAAGAGCAAGACCCCATCTCTACTAAAAATAGAAAGAAATTAGCTGGACAACAAAAAATGTTAGTATGTTAACAGATAGTTACTAATTTTCCTATTTAAAAAAAAGGAGAGAGAGACAGCAAAGCAGGCCAAATAAACTAGTGTTTATTTGGTGGTTATTATAATTCTGATCCATGGAAATTTTAGGAAAAAATAGAAAGGCAGCCTAGCATTCCTTAGAAGGATTGAAATTTACTTCAAATTAGTAAAATTGTGCATTTAAGAGGGGAAAATTCAACTTAATTGATTTCTATACATTCGAAGTTAGTGTAACTTACCTTTCTTCCATAAAGACACTGAAAGAAGATTACTCCAACTGACCACACATCAACTTTGTTGGAAATCTTTGGTGGTTCTTTTCCAACTACAAAACACTCAGGAGGTAAATACCTATAGTTTTGAGAGGGGGAGGGGAAATGGAAAGGTTACTACTGACAATATGTAACTTAAAACCCTCTAAATGTAAAATCTTAGAACACTCATTTCATATATATGTAAACTTTAGGACTTTCATCAATTAAAACCATCAATTAAATTTCTGAAGCATTTATATTCTTTTATCATTTAACTTGAGCCAAAATGTACAACCTTATGATAAAATATATCTATAAATATATATCTACAGAAACAAAAAATTACCATTAGAGATTACAATGGTCTAATATGAATAAGTAGCTAATAAGGTATAAGAATTCCTCTCCCATCCCCCTTAACCACTGTTCAAAAGGTAGGCATTTCTTTCTAAAATATACATCTGATCATGTAGTTCTTTTGTTTAAATAACCTAAATAGCACTTACTACCAACAAGACCTCGCACCTCCTGTTTGTAACACAAGACCCATCCTAATCTAGCAACCACATAAATTTCCAAAATCTGCACTATTTCTCTCATTCCAATCTCCCAAATCAGAAGGTCAACACCAATTCACTTGTTTTCCCACATTGCTCTCCTTTTTCCTCTGTGCTTTTGAATATGACAATCTCCAATGGCTTTCCTAATCACCCCAATTCTGTTGGTGAGCACCTTTTCTTCTTCATGACCCACTTGTCCTCCATTAGCCATGCTTCTCATGTTACCACAGGATAGTGTGGTGCCTCTATAATGGCATTAAACTATAATCACAGTAGACTGGGAGCAGCTATTCACTGTGCAGTTTCAAGCACTAGGACTACCTGAAATACACTGAGTATTCAACATTACTATTTTTAAAATTTATAAGTGCTATTTTTAAGTTTATAATTTTTTGATAAAGGATAAAAATAAATTTGTCATCTCAGGTTATAAATAAAATGATCCATCCCAAATGCAAACATCTCATACCTCAAAAATTAAAATAAAGAGGGCAGGGCGCAGTAGTCATGCCTGTAATCCTAGCACTCTGGGAGCCTGAGTCGGGAGAATAACTTGAGGTCAGAAGTTCGAGAACAGCCTGAACAAGAGTGAGACCCCGTCTCTACTAAAAATAGAAAAAATTAGCCAGGTGTGGTGGTGTATGCCTGTAGTCCCAGCTACTCGGAAGGCTGAGGCAGAAGGATTGCTTGAACCCAGAAGTTTGAGGTTGCTGTGAGGTAGGCTGATGCCACGGCACTCTACCCAGGTGACAGAGCAAGACTATCTCAAAATAAAAAATTTTAAATAAACAAAAAATCCTGGAAAAGAATAATGCAGCTAAATGGGAATCTACTCTTTTTCTAAAAATTCAGTTTTGTACTATTTTGAAATCACTGAGATTTTAGCAGGATGTTGACAAAACTCTTAAAAAATACACATGAAATTTCCTTGAAGTAAAACCATTAAAGATGACCAATAACTCATTTGTGATATAAACCCTTTATTACTCCCCAAATCAGCTAAAAAGCTAGATTTGCTTTTATCACTAAAAGTGTCTATTTTGTGTAGGTGTAGGTGAATGTCTGCAAAAGTGAAACCAGAGTAGCTCTTAAACACCATGCTATACTGTCTCTCTAGGCAGAAGGGTATAAGCAAGGAGAGCAACTGTAGGAATAGATACATCAAAGTCATTTGGGAAAAAATGTCCACCGGGATTTAGTGAATGACTGCATTTAGACTGGGATGGGGGAAGACAAAACTGATTTTCTCCTAAGTGATATTGATAAATATTGTAAGTTTCTAGGGATGAAAGGTAATTTATAAAAGCAATATATATGTGTATTCTAAAAGCATGAATACGACCGTCCCAGTATACCAAATAGAGTTGACCCTTGAACAATGTGGGGATTAGGGAACAGAACCCCTGCACAGTTGAAAATCATCATGTAACTTTTGACTCCCTCCAAAACTTAACTAGTAATAGCCTACTGTTGACTGGAAGCCTTACTGATAACATGAATGGTCTATTAACACATTTTGTACATTATATGTATTACATAATGTATTCTTACAATAAAGGTAGCTAAAAAAACTATTAAGAAAATCATACAGAAAATATATTTACTATTCCTCAAGTGGAAGTGGATCATCATAAAGGTCTTCATCCTCATCATCTTCACATTGAGTAGGCAGAGGAGAAAAAGAGGAAGGGTTGGTCTTGCTGTCTCAGGGATGGCAGAGGCAGAAGAGATGCAAGGAGAGATAAGAGAGGCAGGCACACTTGGTGTACCTTTACAGAAATAGGTCATCATTTCTGTCTGGCTTTTTTGCTTTTTCATTTTTCTAAAGATGTTTCTATATGATACCAACCCTTCTTCCACCATGTGCTTTAGTTTCAGAGCTTGTGCCATAGAAAAATCTAAATCATAAAAGAGGTCAAAAGCAGTCTTGAATAATCAGAACCCTTCTGCCTGGTTGTCTATTGTCAATTTTTTTCTGGCACTGCTTCTTCTACGATGTCTTCCTCATTGTATGGCACTAGTTCCAAAGCACTCATCTACGTCAAGTCATCTTCTGTTAATTCCTCTGGTGCGGTGTCTATTAGCTCTTGAATTTCTTGAAGATCCAAATCTTGAAATCCTTCCCTCTCCCCACCCCCCACCTTTTTTGCCATATCCACAATCTCTTTCATAATTTCCTTGATTGGCACTGTCATAAATCCTATGAAGTCATGCACAACATCTGGCAGGAACTTACTGTTTCAGGCTTAATGGCTTTTTCTATAACATTAATGGCACCTTCAATGGTGTGATATTTCCAGACTTTCATGACGTTCTCTCTACTGGGGTTCTCTTCCATAACGTTGACAATCTTTTCCATATAGTATGGCATGTGTAATGAGCCTTAAAGGTCCCCATGCTCCCCTGATCTAGAAGGTGATTTAGAGATGTTATGTTTGGGGGCAAGCAGACTACTTTGACACCTTCAGTGTTGAACTCACGGGGGTTCCAGGCGGCTAGGAGCATTGTCTAAAATCACAAGAACTTTAAAAGGCAGTCCCTCACTGGTTTTTCTGACTTCAGGGACAAAGCATTATTGGAACCAATCCACAAAAAGGGTTCTTGTCGTCCAAGCCTCCTTCCTGTACAAACAATTTTTCTCTTTTCCCTTTGAGGCTTGAAGGTTAGCAGCTTTATAGATGACGGCAGTCCTAATTATAAACCCGGCTGCATTTGCACAAAACAGTTGAGTTAGCCTATTCCTTCATGTCTTAAATCCTCAAGCTTGTTCCTCTTCCTTACTAATAAATGTCCTTTGTGGCATTTTATTTTTCCTCAGCTTAGGGTCCTTTTGTCTGTGTTAAAAAACTGTTCAGGCAGAAAGACTTGCTTCTCAATGTTTTTATTAATGGCATCTGAGAACTCTTCTGCTGCCTCTTGATCAGCAGAAGCTGCTTCTACTGTCATCTTGACATTTTTAAGCCTTTTAAGCCAAACCTCTTTCTAAAATTATCAAACCATCCTTTGCTGGCATTAAATTCTCCAGCTGTAGATCCTTCACCTTCCTTTTGTCATATAATGACTTCACTTTTTCTCAAATGACATTATAGTCTATAGTATACCTTTCTTATAGCAATCTTGCACCCACATAATAGCTGTATTTTCAATACAAGATAAAAGGGTATTTCACAAGAATTACAAGGATTCCACACCTGCTGGTGTAGCTAGTGACAGCTTCACAAATTTCCCTTTCTTTTTTCATAGTGGTCCTTCTGCTGGATTTACTCATCTTGAAATGGTGGGCAACCACAACCGTAGACCTCAATATACAGTACAAGGCAAGCAAGTCAACTTTTTCTTTCCTTTTTTTTTTTTTGAGATGGGGTCTTGTTCTGTTGCCCAGGCTAGAGTGCAGTGGCATGATGATAGCTCACTGCAACCTCAAACTCCGGGCTCAAGCAATCCTCCTGCTTCAGCCTCCTGAGTAGCTGGGACTACAGGCGTGCACCACCATGCCCACCTGTTTTTTTCTATTTTTAGTAGAGATGGAGTCTCTCTCTTGCTCAGATTGGGCTCAAACTCCTGACCTCAAGTGATCCTCCCGCCTCAGCCTCCTTGAATGGTAGGATTACCGGCGTGAGACACCTTGCCCAGCCTTTTTCTTGTAATGTCATGACTTTTCTCTGCTTCTTGGGAGCACTTCCAGCATCACTAGTGTTATTCAAGGTTTATAGTATTGCACTAACCATGATGGAAAATATGCGAGAACCACAAAAGATCACTTTTTACTGCAATATGCAATTTACTGGAGAGAGGAACTGCTCACCCAGAGGTGATTACCATCACATGGCATTTTAGGGTTAGGGTTAGGGTTACGTTGCAACATGTGAGCTCACCACAATAGCAACAGTAGGTGGCTATGAAATTATTACAGTAGTACAATATGTACTAAAGTTAATTTTATGCGGTTATGATTTAATCATGCATCTTTAGGTTTGTTTACATTTCTCTTGACTACAAATGGCACTGTGTATGGTCTCTGTGTGTGTATACATCTTAATAAAATTTTAACTTTTTATAATAGGTTGATATATATTTTATGGTAGTAAATAATAAAACAGACTACTACCTACATATATTTTATCCATTAATGACATATCTTTTTCTTAATTTTTTCAATATTTCTAGGCTATGTAGTTCATCTGCAAGTTTTTTCAAATTGTCACAAGTCTCCAAAAAATATTCCAATGTACTTACTGAAAAAAATCTAAATATAAGTGAACCACACAGTTCACCAGTGTTGTTCAAGGGTCAACTGTACATAGATAGCTAAGCAACTAATATGACTAGTAGAAACTAACTGGTTTTTGGAACACTGTTTCTATGGGAAATACATTCCATATTGCTACATAACAATGCCATGACTTTCTTCTTCTTGCACAGCCCCTAAAACATACGTTTCCCATCTCTTGCCTACCTATAAGAGGGAAATTTCCTTGTGCTACCTTATACTAGGTGAAGCCAGAGTAAGGGAAACAAATAATAAGAATGCCCTGCTGTGGAGGAATGATGTCTTATTTAGAACCTGGCTTTTAAGTTGTCTTCCACGGAGTCCTGGGTTCCACCAAGCAGCTTTGTTTTTGTTGGTTTCATTATTATTTTACCCATATTCCTTAGAAATGCCATAAGCAGAATTTGAAACTTTAAAATGGTTTTAAAACAATACATAAACGTGACTAATAATCCCTGTTCGTGAATGGTAAAATCTATACAGACCAGTGGCATCTTGTGGAACTGGTTATTATGTACCCAGGCTAACTGTGTGAAGACTATTCTGGAAACCCTAAAGTCACATTTATGTTTGTAGTCACAATCCTGTTCAATGAAGTTGAGTACAATTATCTTTCTTCTCATTAAACTAATTTATTCTGAGAACTAAGTTTGTTTTGAAATTTTATAGTGTATGTTTCTCACTTTGGGAATTTGACAATAAGTTTGAAAATTCACAATGAAGTAGTTTTTGTCAACACCTAGGTACTCTGAAGGATGGCATTCATTGAGATTTACATCTATGAATCTATGATTCCATCTAGATTTATATCTATATGTATAAAGTCTTTAAAAGGGATTTTTGAAAGTCAAGTCCAAAGACCAAGAATATGCCAAATTCATCTCCCATCCACAATCAATAAAACATTCATCTCCCACAAAAACTGCAACCATAAAACCTCTAGAGAGAAGGCTTTGTTCTTTTGAGACAGGGTCTTGCTGTCTCCCAGGCTGGAGTGCAGTGGCACAATCATAGCTCAGTGCAACCTTCATAGCTCACTGCAATCTCTAACTCCCCGGCTCAAGCAATCTCCTATCTCAGCCTCCAGAGTAGCTAGGACTAAAGGTGTATGTCACCACACGCAGCTAATTTTTTCTCTTATTTTGTGTAGAGATAGGGTCTCACTATATTGTCCAGGCTGGTCTCAAACTCTTGGCCTCAAGCGATCCTCCTGCCTTGGCCTCCTGAAGTGCTGAGAATACAGATGTTACCCACTATGCCTGGCCCCAGAGAGGGCTTGATGTTTACAGTTTTTGTTTTTAATAGTTAAGAAATTATATTTACATAAATATTTATGTTCATGATAAGCATCACCCTAAAATTCATAAATTCTTCACATTAGGAGTTTGTGGCTCGTAGACACTGAAGTCACTTGCTAATACCAAGTCATTCTCTCTCCAGTATGCTGATATTTGCAGTTAAGAACAGATGAGAAAAGAGGATTGACCACAATAATCTCCCTCTCAACTCAGAGGCTTAATAATCAGTACCTTCACCACTCAAAGGCTACATGAAAATAAAAACTAAGTTCTCATAAAAACACTAGGCATTAATCTAGATAATTTTGCTACTTTAAATAATACATTTACCAGTAAGTGCCTGCCCCTTGGGAAGTTAGATCCATTCCATCTACACCATAACTATCATCATCCATTATCTTGGACAGACCGAAATCAGTGATTTTGATTTCTCCACATGCTGTTCCATCTACCAGAAGGATATTTCCTAAGAATAAGATATAAGATTCTTTTAATGATGTGTATATGAAAACATTATCTTTACTGCTTTAACTTTTGGGAAGTAAACATATTTAAAATGTGGTGAGATATAATAAAAACACTTTTAATTTTACTAGTATTCTACTGAAGTTTTGGAAACTAAACCAAAAAGCATGTTTTCAGATAACTTAATGAATATGACTTCTACAAACTATACTTTTTTGAGCTTAAAAAAATTATCAGACACACTTCATTAATTACCTGGCTTAAGATCATAATGTATAATAGGGGGTTTGATCTCATTGAGATATCTTAGTGCATTTACAATCTGCATTACAATAGACCTAGCTTCTTTCTCTGACATTAATTTGTGTTGCTTAAGATAGAAATCCAAGTCATTGCCTTCACAGTATTCCAACACTGTGCAAAACCTGCAACGGAGAAGAGAAAAAAATTAGATATAAATATTATCCGATAATTCAGAATCACAATGGGGAGATGGAGAGTTTTATATCATCATCACAGGATAGGCAAAGCAAAATCAAATAAATCTTTTCTTAAAAACTAAATCCTTATATTCACTTACGTATCTGTATCCAAGGAGAAATAATCATAGAGTTTAACTATTCTGGGGTGATCCAGTTCTTTGTGTATTCTGTACTCTCTGCAGGCATGTCTATGGGGAGAGAGTATATTAATTCTCCAAGACCATTTAAAAATTTTTCAATTTGTAAAAATCATAAAGTATTAATATTTACTTGTGGTAGTTTTCTTTTTTCTCATCTCTCCAACTTTTATTAAGCTGATGTATCTTCACAGCAGCATATCTTTGCTCATAAAGGTCAAAAGCCTAGGATTCGAGGCAAGAAAAAGTTATAACCAAAGACCAAGTGAATAGCTGAAGAGATTTTTTTTTTTAATTTTGGTGATAATTTTTACAATAACATCCAATTAGTATAAACACTACAGTCTTTAGTGATCATCTCTGCTAAGACTATATATAGTTCAATGACACCTTTATTATCAGAAACCAAATACAAATTCCATGGTGATAAATCAACAAAAACCTTAATGTGAATTTTCACATTCAAGTTTTATAAATGCCAATATATTGAATCAAAATAAAACAATAACACTATTATTTGTTTTTAATACGGACCTGATTCTCTATACTGGCAGTAGCAGTAAACGGCCAGGAAAACAGATGGCTGTATTGCCTTTTTTATGGGTTGGAAAAAACAAACCTTCTTAATCTATCTTTTCCTAGCAACCCCCTCGATTCTTTTTCACTTTTTTGGAAATTAACAAATTCCTAATAATTTTCCAACTGTTGAGAAAAATTCTACACTGTTATTATGAAACTGTCTGAACACATACAAAAATAAAATGAGATCTTGTTTCAAAAACTTTCCAGTTTCAAAATGTATCAATATTTTGCCATTCTTATTTTATCTATTTCCTACTACCCCTGATTTTACTTCTCCCATGGAGTGTTTTTAAAACAAATTCCAGACAATACATCATTTTGCCTGTAAATTTTTCAGTATGTATCTCTAAGAGATAAGGCTTTTAAATAAAATAACCATTTATCATTATCACACCTAATGATATCAATAGCAACTCCTTAATCTCATCTAATACCTGTCTTCAATTTTCCCTGGTTGTCTCAAAAAAAAAAAAGGATTTATAATTGATTTATTCAAATTACCAGCCTATTTCTTAAATTAAAAATACAGAATGATCAGTAGTTTAAGGCTTCACATGACTTATAAATGTTTTTTAAAAACACTGAATGCCGGCCAGGCGCGGTGGCTCACGCCTGTAATCCTAGCACTCTGGGAGGCTGAGACAGGCGGATCGCTAGAGCTCAGGAGTTCGAGACCAGCCTGAGCAAGAGTGAGACCCCGTCTCTACTAAAAATAGAAAGAAATTATCTGGCCAACTAAAAATATATATAGAAAAAATTAGCCGGGCATGGTGGCACATGCCTATAGTCCCAGCTACTCAGGAGGCTGAGGCAGTAGGATCGCTTAAGCCCAGGAGTTTGAGGTTGCTGTGAGCTAGGCTGATGCCACGGCACTCACTCTAGCCCGGGCAACAGAGCGAGACTCTGTCTCAAAAAAACAAAACAAAACAAAACAAAACACTGAATGCCATTAAAGAGATTTAATACTGTAGGTTCCACTGTAATTTATACACATAAGCGCCCCTTTCAAAAACCACTTAAAAGCTTATATATTTATTAGAAAGAAATTCCCCAGTCCCCATTCCCTGCCATCAATTTAACCTAAAAATAAGCAGTAGAGGAAACACAGTACAGTTAAGTGGCTACTTTTTGTTACAAAATTATAAAGTATAAGATCAGACATAATATAGGATGCAGTAGTTAAGAATATTCTCTTTGGAGTCAGATGAACTTTTCAGCTGAGTGACTCTATTTACTCAACACTAATACTCAATCTTATTTAAAAAGTTAGAGTTGCCGAGAGGATTAAATGGGGTAAAACACATGAACGTGCTTAGAATAATACATGGTTCATAATAAATATCCAATGAACATTAGCTAATTTCATTATTATCATTGAGGGTTAAGTTTAACTAAAAAGAATAAAAATAAGAGTAGTTTATATAAGGGAAAACCAAAAAAACTTAAAAAGAATAAAATTCTTTATAATTCTTATTATGACTAAATCATAATAAAGGATAATCAAAGAAAAATTACAAGTATACTACTAATAAAAAGTTAATATCAGTATATATTGATTATAATAATACATAACACTTCTTCCCAAGATTAGGTGAGTTCGGGTAACACCTTTCAATAAGGCTAATATGGTAATCACTCATCAACTGATTCAAAATCTTCTATCTTGGTATAAGATAAAAGTCTTTATTTCTTGACTTATTACCTGCTTTTTTGGTTTCCCAATGGACCTGGCAACCATGAAAGTGTTTTAATGGGGTTAGAAAGAGATGTTGCTGGTATTTAGGTCAGTATAGAAAGTTCAAGTCACTGGACCCCAATCTACATTTTCTAATTTATCTTTAAGACTTTTCTACAAAAGTCCCATATATGGGGCTAAAAACAGTTGAAATACTACTGGGCAGTGGCAGAGGGCTGTCACAAAAGCTCAAGATAGGTTCATAATAAGCTGGGCAACTTTCAGGCTGTGCTAATGCCAACTGTATTTTTGATGACTTTTTAGATCCAAGTTAGTTATTTTTAGATTCAAATTGAACTGTTATGATCATCTTTTCTATCTTGTGGCCTGGATAAGCCTACTTCAACCATTCAGTGCTTGAAGATGAACGACCATTAGAATCAGAGAAATAGGAACTGGAAGAAAGCTCAAAGATCACTCTTAATGACTGAGGAAGGTGAGGCCCCTTGTTAACTTTGTCCAAGTTAACAAAACAGCAAACAATATTAATAGTTCATGGCTAAATGGAGATCAGAATTGAAGTTCTCTGAATCTAAATCCCATAATTTTCCCTCGAGTCAGAACTAGAACCCAGGTTGCCTTCGGTAAACCAGAAAGGCATAGTTCTTGCCTCACTGAACAAGGAGGATTTCTAATAATAGTAATAACCCCATTAGCTTGTATTTATTAAATACCAATGTTCTACATGATTCATATGTCATAACTCAGTTTACCACTGCAACAACCCTATAATGAAAGTATTATTATTATTCCCAGAAAGAGACAATGAGGCAGAGTTTTAAGTAATAAGCCCAAGTTTATACACGTAGTAAATGGCAGTCAGTATTGAAACCCAGCTTTCTGGCTTCAGAACCAGAGCCCTTAACCACTAACGATACCGATCTATAATGAAGCACAAAGTAATACAAGGGGCTCATAAAAGGCAGACCAAATCTGATCTAAGGAGACGCAGAGGGTCAGGGAGGCCTTCTAGAGGAAATGAAGTTTAAGGTGAGAGCATAACCTTCACCATGACTTCACCCTAAGAGCAAATAGGAAGCTACTAGGGCTTTTAAGCAGGAGAGATGATCAGATTGCTTTTTATGAAAATGTTACTCTAGTTGCAGTGTACAAAATGCACTGGAAAAACGCAATGACCACAAGAAAGTGATCAGTTAGTAGGTTTGGGAAGAATCCTTGAGCTAAGAGACAGAGGACAAGGGTCATCACTGGATTTAGGAGAACTTAATGACATAATAACAGCAGGTACCAGGGATGCTAGGGGAAGGGAACTAAGGGATAGCAAAAGCAAAGGATGGTTTTTATGTTTTTCACTCACTCAAGGGACCAGGCAGATAAATGGCAATAGTACATACTGAAGTAGGAAACAATGTTAAAAGAAGGGGTTTTGGAGAAGATGATAACTTCTATTTCAGACATGAGTTTGCAGTGCCTATGAAGCACCCACATAAGGTGAATAGTCACAAACACTCTCAAAGGATGGAACTCAGAAAGAAAGTATGGGCTAGATTTATAAATCTAGGGGTAAAATCAAACATGGTAACTCAGTGAATGACAGGGGATAAAAATCTTCTAAAGGGAAAATACAGAATGATAAAATAGACTTTAGGAACCCCGTTATTTAAAGGTTGGACTAAAAGATACACTGTAAAGTAAAAAAAAAAAGAAAGATAAAATAGTAAATATGGTGAGTAAAAATGCCTACATTTATACATACGCATTTGAGAAACAATGGCCTTAAAACAAGTAGAAGTTTGGATAAATTCAGGACATGTTAAGGCTCAGACACGTGTAAATTAAAGAGTACAATCTTTCCATAAATGTAGTATATTAAATAGCTACCTGCCTATCTTGATTCAAATGGTTGCTATTATTTGTATCAGACTGGCTGATGGTGACTAGGTACCAAATATCAGAGGGACTGCACAAGTGGCAAGGACAGTCTTTAGACTCTGGAGATAAGATAACATAAATCACAACAAACCCTTTTTTGTAATCAGAGGACAGAAAATCAGTCATAAGATCAATAAACAAAAGACAAGTACTTATTAACTGTACACTTCTATATCTTTGCTGTATTAGTGTAAAGAACAGAATAAAATTTACATTACCTTATACACTTCACTAAAGCCACCTCTACCAAGGAGATGAAGCAATAAATATCTTTCATTTAACGTTGGGTGATCTTTGAACCTTAAGGGTGGGGAAAAAAAAACTTAGGCACATTAAAAGACACACAAAAAAGTTCCTTCTACATTAAAGTTCTACTTTCTTATTCTACTCCTGGCCATTTCTTTCTCATTTACACTACTGCTAATCTCACAATCCATTCAATATTTCTTTTAACTTTCTACCAGTTTGCCTGCATGACTATCACCCATCTTAAGGCCTTAGTGCTCACAAAGCTTAACTTTTATAGCTGAATATTCAAGTTCAATGATCAATTATAGCACTTGCATAAAGACATAATAATCGCTATATTGCCAAAAGCTTTATAAAATCCTTTATCTACTCAGTAGTAAATACTTCTCTCAGAAAAATATACTTTTATATTGGAAGTTATAATTAATCAAGGTTTTATAGTATTGACACAGGATTAAAAATAATTATATATATAAATTAGCCTTCACTGATGATTAAATTTTACTGTCTTTGGAGCTTCTATAAAATAAAATTTTAACCACCAACTTTAAAAGTAAAGATTTTTAAAACCTTTTAAAAAATCACTCACAGATAATACTACCACTATTACTATTTAACATTTATTTTACTTGCTATATACAGGTTGAGTATCTCTTATTTGAAACACTTGGGACCAGAAGTGTTTTGGATTTTTTTTTTTTTTTTCGATTTTGGAATATTTGCATTCTACTTACCTACTGAGCATCCCGAATCTGAAAATCCAAAATCTGAAATGCTCCAATGAGCACTTCTTTTGAGCATCACGTCAGTGATAAAAATGTTTGAAATTTTGGAGCAGTTCAGATTTTGGACTTCCAGAATTAGGATGTTCAATTTGTATTAAGCACTTACATGTATTAACTCATTTAGTTCTCAACCAACCCTATAAAGTAGGTAGGCTCTATGCCTATTTTACAGATGAAGGCACTGCTGCACAGAGAGAGGTTAAGTAACTTGCTTAATCGCTAATACACAGTAGGGATTAACAGAAAAATGTGGTTCCAAAATGTACAATTTCAAAATTTAAAAAAAAGTCAATGATAGTTATATGATTCCTGATGCAAATACGTTATATTTTGTTATTTTATTTAAAATCAATTGACTATAGATTTGGTAATTTAAGCTTTCTTGACAAATTTTATAAATAAAAGAGATTTCTGCTTAGTTTCAAGCCAAACTGCAAAGCCTAATAATTCACTTTATTTTCATCAATCTAAATCAGATGCACAAAGTTTGAACATAATTTTCAGAACAGTTAATTTTAGTTTTGCTCCATCTGCTTTACAAGAATTTTAATCTGACAGAATTCAGATTATTCTATATTATTTCATTCACCCCATACACTGGAAAAATATGTATATTATGAATTAAATATACATAGAAAATCATGAATAGGCCTTCTGCTGAGCAGGATATTCATATTTCACAAAAGAAATTGGTCATTTCCAGTTTTGATACTCATATGAAGTCATGAAGCTTTAAATTACATGAATAAGTGTAAACAGACAAATTTCATTGCGGTTTTTTTTTTAATCAGAAAAAAAAAATATATATATATATTTTTTTTTTGCAGAGACAGGGTCTCGTTACATTGCCCAGCTGGTCTCCAACTCTTGGCCTCAAGTCATCCTCCTGCCTTGGCCTCCCAAGGTGCTGGGATTATAATAGGCATGAGCCACTGATTATAGGCCCCTTCCCTTCTTTCACATTAAAGCCAAGTAGTATCTTGCTTAATTTCTATTCCTATCTTCTTGCTCAATTTTTACCTTCTTTATAGAGCTTCCACAAGCCCACAGATATTTTCTCTTCTTTGAATTCCCTTAACATTTGCTATTTACGGTATTCATTTTTTGATAACCAGGCATTAAGAACAGAGACTATAACTTGTACTTCTTTTCCATTTTCTTCCCAAATTCCTGCATAATGCTAAAGACATGACTCACTGAAATACCTTTAGTGATAACTTCTCCTTCACTACTGTAACATTAACTTTGGTATGCAGTTACAAATATTTATGAAGTGCCTATCATGTGCCAGGCACTGGTCTAGGCTCTGGAAATACAGAAAGAACAAAATGAAGTCCTTGTTCTCATGAAGGTTACATTCTAGTGAGGAAAAGACAGATAACTTAAAAATAAATGAACAATTCCAGATAGTGACAAATACTATGAAAAAATAAAGCAAGGTAATGATATTAAAAGAGGAAATGGATTGAAGCTGGCATTGCCCATTTTAGATAGGGTGGTCTAAGGATGGCCTCTCTAATGAACATTTGGAGTGAAATAAGGAGTAAGCCACTCAGATATTTAAAGGAGAAACATTTTAGGCAGAGGCGATGACAAGCACAAAAGCCCAGCGTGGAGGGTGAGGTGGCCAGAGATCAGATCACAAAAGGCCTTGCAAGCCATGGGAAGAACTTTGGATCTTTTCTAAGTCTGATGAGACACCCCAACAAGGAAATACTGTTTATGCTCTCTATGAAGGGGGGGACTTTAATTATATAAAACTGTGAAATACAAATAATGACTTACTGTGAATTATCTTCATTGTTTATTCTTTTGAGCTCCCGTATGTGAAGATTTCTGACTCTTTCCAAACGTTCAAGTTCTGCCTGGATTTCTGCCTCTTCCTGAAAATGAAGAGAGGGGACTATAACAAGCTCAATTTATTTCTGATATAAAAAAGATATTTTTATCCATGCATCAATTTTTTACAGTGATGGAAAGAATAGTATTATAAAGTACCACTGAGTTAAAAGACCAAGTGCTCTTTTCAATGCCTGAAAGATGGAAAGAGATAAGGCAAAAAGCCTATTTCAAGAAACCATCCTCCACATAAAAATCTATCTATTCCTAATGAGATGCTGGGCTTTATTCTCTTTTATACAAGAAATCTATTTTTATAATGTCTATACTGAAAGTGACTGCAAGGTAGCTGGAAAGTGACATATAACACAAAATGAGCTGAAAATTTTATTTCTGGTCCACCCAAATTTTCATTTAGGAGGGAATAATTTATTAGTAGAAAACAGATAAAATGAAAAAAAATTTTTACAATAATTGAAAAAGGAAGAAAGGAAGAAGACAAAACTAATTATTCCTAGGCCTTACAGCATTTGTAATACAAATACACATATACAACCTGACCATTCATTTTGGGTAAATCTCACTTCAATCCTAAAGAGATATTGTGACAAAAAATTTATGGATTGCTGTGGCAGACCCTCAGTTATCAGAGAAGATGTAAACAAACCCTAAAGAAATTACTTAACAATCATTTAATATACAAATTTTGATAAATATATTTGTTTTGTAGTATACAACTTTCAGAACATTTTAAAACTAGACACTAAAACAAATAAGCAAACATATCACCCATGTCTTATATCCACCCCCTTTGTGAAAACAAATTTGAATACCACTTAAGAATATGCCTAATTTCAGTGAAAATTTCTAGAAATGCTCAATTTTAAAGTATTTCTGAATACATATTTGTTGAATAAATAAATACAGGTTCCTTTGGCCTAAATGTGTACCCAGTATAATTGTAAATCTAGAACACATTGAACAGAGGTTATTTCTGAATACTACATTTAAATACTCCTCTATTTCATTAGCTCCTCTGTTTTTTTCCTAGTAATTTATCTTTTGATATTAAAAAATCCTTTACCTCAAAGAAAATTAGTAATTCTGAAATTTACTTTGAAAACATAAATACATTCATTTCATTAGAAGATAGATAATAGAGGTATAGTCTATTACACATATACCTAAAACACAAATTGAAAGGAAAATTTTAAGTATTTTAGAAAAAAACTAAATCTTCGCAGATTTAAAAAATAAATTTGAAATATTTTTATTATTTTAAAATGATATTCAACCACTACTTGTTGCAGAGATATTTAATGTAGATTAGTTATTACATGGCAAATAGAAAATTTCAAAATAAGTGAAGATAAACTTTCCTAGAATTTTTGGGAGATTTTTCTGAAATAGGTACATGAAATAGACTAATTTAATTTAACTGAAATTTCCTCAATGTTACAGCTTCAGTCACAAATATTTTTAATCTTAATGTAAAAAAAGAAAAAAGGTGATATCCTAGATTAATAATCAAAGATTCATTATACGAACAGGAAATGAATTTAAGGGCCGGGGAACAATAAGCTCAAAACACAGCTTAGTTGTCTTAATTTAGTCATATAAAGTAGAATAAGAAACTGGCCATATAGGTAAGCCCAGGAGTATGAAAGAATTTAAATTTATTTACACTACAGAATCTAGAAAGCAGTAACTTTTTCTCTTCAAGTTACTAAAGTTTGTTGCTTTAAAAGTTGCATTAATGTGATTCTCACACATGTAGGAAGCGGCTAAACATCTGGTAGGCTGGTGAAATTTTAAATAATCTGATAAAATTATGAAAAGCCTATTAGAATAGCAGCAGAAATACTTGCTTTAACTTTTATTTGAAATTATGGCACAGAGTGAATTATTCAACAGTGAATTTAAAGAAGTTAAATTTTATTGAGTCATAAATATATCATTACAAGCTTCAGCTAGGTTGCTGCACATAATTACATTTGTTTTATAATCTTCAGATGTCTATACAATGGAAACAATCAATATTGCAAAATAAATACTTGTTAAAGACAGTAAAATATATGCCTGTCAGTAAATTAAATCAAGTGTTTTCCCCCTCTATAAAACATGAAAAATATGTCCCATAAAATCTTACAAAAGCAAAGCACAGGCAAGCTTCATTTAGTTTCAATTGTTAAGTTTACTGGAAAAAACAAAATGCCAGTACCACAAGGGGAAAAAAGATGGATTCTGGGTACTTAAAAAGGAAATGTCCGCCAGGCGCGGTGGCTCATGCCTGTAATCCTAGCACTCTGGGAGGCCAAGGCGGGAGGATCACTCGAGGTCAGGAGTTCAAGACCAGCCTGAGCAAGAGCGAAATAGAAAGAAATTATATGGACAACTAAAAATATATATAGAAAAAATTAGCTGGGCATGGTGGCGCACGCCTGTAATCCCAGCTACTTGGGAGGCTAAGGCAGGAGGATTGCTTGAGCCCAGGAGTTTGAGGTTGCTGTGAGCTAGGCTGACACCACGGCACTCTAGCCTGGGCAACAGAGTGAGACTCTGTCTCAAAAAAAAAAAAAAAAAGGAAATGTCAAGGGAAGGAGCCATAAGTGAGTCTTATATCCATACAAACAGACACAAATCTACCATAGTCAGTGAAATATATTACATCTTTCTTCTTGTAACTTAGTATTTCACGATATCTTGGATCTTAAAACAAAGTGACTCATTTCTGGGAGAAAGATAATTTTGCAACTCTAAAAATTCCACTGAGAGTAAGTATGTATACCTACTGCTATGGACTGAATGTCTTCCACCAAATTCATATATTGAAATCCTAACCTCTCAATATGATGGCATTTGGAGATGAGGTCTTTGGGAGGTAATCACAGTGAAATTAAGTCATGAGGATGGGGCCCTCATGACGGGATTAGTGGCTTTATGAGAAGACGATCTCCCACCCCCATCCAGGAGCACAAAGGCCATGTGAGGACAAAATGAGAAGGTAGCCATATGCAAGCCATGAAGAGAGCCCTCACCAGAAAATGAACTCTAACCTTGGACTTCTAGAGTCTAGAACTATGAAAAAGAAAATTTCTGTTCTTTAAGCGACGCAGTCTGATAGTTTGTTACAGGAGCCTGAGAAGCCTAACAAACAAACTTGTAGGCGAATGCTAGGGCAATACTGTCTAGTACCCTCTCCTCATAGAAAGGGACAAGGCTCAGTTTGGGTCAGGCCCCAGGGTATAATAGTCTAGAATGGAGTAGTCTCAACAAGTAATTTATCTTTGGTACAAATCATTTCCAAAGATCTATCCTGTAGGATACACTCTCTTTGCTTGAGACTGACATTGACCTCTGGACCATCCTCAGGAATTAATCTTTTTCCAAGGATTCAGGAGAAAAGATGATGTGGGCTCACAACTGATCTGAATTCGTCACAGAATGGAATCCTCAAACTCATGGCAAAACTAGGCCAGATTAGTAGAATGAAAGAGAGACTCCAATCAGCTAAATTGTGCTTAGTAAGAATACAAAGTTTCAATCCTGGATTCATCCACTAAACAGAGCAGTTAATTAAAGCAGAGAAAATCTAGAAGAAACAAAGAGACATACAGCATCTGGAAATAGACATCTCTGATGTCTGCTGGCTTAATTACAATGCAGAAGTGACATGAGTAAGAATAGATTGTATTAAAGAGAGAGGTAGCTCTGGTGACAAATACACAATAAAGGACATGGCTCTCCTGTTTAAAAAAAAAGATACAATAGACAATTTAATAGTGCATACTGCAGCTGTCTTAACAGTATTTTATTATAAAACAAGCTCTAATATTCTGAATTACTTAAATAAAAAAACCAAATCATATAAGTATACAACAACAGATCTGAATATTGTCTCACTATTTAAGTAACCTGCAAAAAACACCTTCCAATGTTTCTAATTTTTAAAGATTTATATGGAAGATAAATCCCATAGCGACTTAACCAGAAGAGTTTGTCCATCACCTGATCTTCAGCATAGAGATACTTTCTATTTGTAATCAAAGTCTCTTCTGGCAACTTAATATCCCTTTGGTTCAATTCTCTAAACCAAAAGTAAGTTATAGCAATGTGAAATTTCCATAAAATTCCCGGTTTATTTGCATTTAGCTGGATTTGAAGTATTCTTGAACATTTCTCATAATGGCAATTTTTCAAAAGGCAATTATTAAAAGAAAGGTGGAGTATGTAGGTAGGTATTAAAAGCTATAAAGCGTAAAGAGTTATAAAATGCATTTTAATATGTACAACCAATATATCTACTGAAAAAATTAAACAGACTAGTTTTAGTAAATCCTGAAAGTGTATTACTTGTTATTCCCACAAAAAAATTCAACTTCTAAGAACTGCCTTTCTATAAAGCCAAGATAGGCTGATATATCAATCTCAGCTTGCCTGTAATCTATGAGCATTGATAAAAGAAAAGAACTTCTGTGTGGTATATTATAAAGATGGTGGAAGCAGAGAAAAGCATATAGCCTGGAACAATCTATTCAATAATACCACAACATTACTTGCTTTAAGAAAGCTTAATTCAGAATTAGCTTTCAAAATTTAATACCAAATTTACTTTAGTAATATGAACAATATTAATCCCTTAAAAGTTAACATCTCTAAGATCTCAAAAAATTGTTTTAATTTCATAAACTACTTATAATGCCATTCTAAAAGTTTATCACCAGGAAAGTGAAAGGTGAAATTAACAAAGGGCACTACTAAAAGCTAATGGAAAGGCAGTACAGAAAAAAAGAATTAAGGAGAAAATTACCAATTTACTTGAAATTTATCCTCATGATATGTCAGATTATATGATTTCCTGTATCCTAAATAAGGGCACATGAGATGTGAACCAGGGGAAATATAAACCAACAAATCAACCAAAAAAACTCACCTAGACAAAGCAAGTATGAAATTTACTCAGTTTTGAAACTACTGCCCCATAATAATATTTTATTTTAAATATTTAAGATACTTAAAAAATTACAGCAGCTGTATTATGGGGGTGAAACTCCTTCCTTAACGCTTAACACTAATGAAGGTGCTAACACAAAGCCCTAGCACATATAGATACAATGCTTTAGTACAGCACACTGTAGCCCTTCTCCAAGCTTTCTGCTTCCTTTTAACCTAGTCTACAATTCCATTATGCATATATGTCTATAAATGGCATGGATTTATAGTTCTGATTGGGAAGAGCCAGTAGCCAAGCAACTGTTTTCTCTTTTTTGTGAAACAGTGATCTCTGGGCTAAACTTAGATACCTGAATTAATTAAACCCTGCTCTGATGGTTAAAATGACTTGTAAGAGTCTTTCCAAAATGTTTTTAATTGCATTGTCTATACAACAACTAGATTAATATTAAACACTAGGGAAGTAAAACACCTCTACATTTTCAGTTTGGTAACTGACCATTATCAAGTGATTCTAAGTGAGGAAAAACAGAGCCAGGAATGTTTGTAGATCCATGAGAGCAAGAGATAGGAACATAATCACTGAGTTTTCCCATCTACAGCTAGTTACATGTTCTCTCAGCACAGGTATCTTTCATAGATTATTACTTATTTTTAAATGGGAAGCAGTGGTGAGCACAAAATGTCAAGTGTAGAATTCCAGCACTCTTCTTGGAACCTTTCCTGCCCACATATACCAAGAAGTCAAGAACCTCATAACATTCTTCATGGGCTTAATTGTGACTTTTTCTAGTATAGTGCACTTTCACCAGAATTCCACTGAAAACTACTGCCTACACAAGTAGCATCTTGTGTTATACTCTACAGAAACATAATGTATAACGTGGGTGGCTTTAACTGAAAGAAGAATTCCCAAAAGATTTCTTCCAATCATGGCTATAAATATAAAGGTGGCCATGTAGATTTAAAGATTAAGCTCTCTAGCATGTTGTTCATTATTTTATTTCATTTGAACCTAAAGTGACAAGAAACGTCACATATGCAAACTTATTCTTTGTGGTCCTACTAAGGATTTGATAAATCAGATGACAATGGTATTCTAGAAAGAAAGACCAAAGGGGATATCAAACTTCAAGAATATGTGGGAGTTAATTCACCTAAAACCAACGCCCTGTATTTTCCACTGTTCAAAAGGCTTGTAGACAATCCATTGTCTTCCATTTCAACTAGTTGCATGGTCCACTGTGAAGGAGTGAGTAAAGAGCTCTGTACTTGTTCTTGACCTGTAAAGATTTCATCATGGAAGATTAATACTGATGCTGCTGCTGCCTGTTACTGGTTGTTTCTCTTTGCAGGTGCCAATATCGGTCAGAGAACAGGATTTCAGTGGCAGAGTTGTTGCTATACTGTTATCTCTTCAGAACGGAGGCACAAGGAGAGATGAATGCCACATCGCAAGGAGCAAAGGAGAGAGAGAGAAAGAAATGGTGTCAGGTGGCATGTTGGATGTGATTTTTGTTTTAGTAGAGATTGAGATGACTGTAAATTTTTTAGTTGCTTCCTTCGGTCTGCAAAGATACATTTGTGTTGGTGCTGATGATTCTTGACTAATCCTGTTTCAACTACAAATTGGTTATGTTCTTCCAATAAAACTTCTGGCACTTATATCCAGGGCTTATAAATCAAATAAACGTACTCTCATACACATACACCAAAACACACACATTAAAGCCAATCCCAACTAAACTATTTAATATTCCATACAGAGATGACAAACTTTCTGTATGCATTCTCTCCAACTAGTCAAATATTTAAAATCAAGAAGACAGCAAAATTTGAAAACTAGAAAATAAAGAGCAACACATACCCACACGGTGTTCATATCACAATCCGGAATAACAGCAGTGTCAAGACATAGTTATTGGTTCTAATAACTTTCAAAATTCTTATTTCCTCATCAGTTTGGGGTGGTATGTTTTAAAAATACTATGACTGAAGAGAATCTATTACAATGAAGTTAGTTTTTCAGGGTTTTTTTTTTTTTTAGCTATTTTCATTAATTTAGTGACAATCCTTGAAAGCACATCCACGCGGTGTTCTTCACTCTAGAATAATGATCTGACTTTACAATCAACCTAGCAGAGTTTCTGAATCATAAAGACAAATCTAAACCCTAAACCGATATGCCACATAAACTCTCCCATAACTGGAATTTATCAAAGACTGGTATCAAGACAAGATCAACCATAAAAGCAAACTGGTATATGAGTAGTTTCCTCAAACCCACAGATAACATTAGTACCTTTGCCTCGAAGAAATAACTTTTTAAAGATGAGAAATTATTTCCTTTGCAACTGCAGCTTTCAATAAGTGATAATTGGGGAAGTTTAATGTAATTACTGGTAACAAAAAAGTTACCTGTTCTTTTTGAAATACTTTCAGGAATAATTTTCTCGTCTCCATATATTTTATTACATGGTTCTGTGAAATCTTTAAGATACACAAAAAATTATTCTAGAGAATATAGTTTTTTTTAAAAAAATGTGCTTTCTCTGTTGACCTTTAAAAATAAATTGAGTAAAAATCAATACGAGTGAAAATCAATACATTAGCTAATAATAAAGAAATGTTCTAATTGATACAGCAGTCACTAACATAATTCCCAAGAAAGGAAATATGTGAGAGAAAGAGAAAGAAAAAAGTGTGTGAAAAATAATCTATTTAAAACTGCCCTCCTTTATCTGTAATGAAAATGAAAGCATATTTCTAAAAAAAAATTTGGGAAAAGCGAAATTCCTACTATTCTAAGAGAGATGCAATGAAAGCTACAAGTGAATTAATTCTTCTGAATATGAAGAATCAACTTTCTATTCATCTACAACAAAAGAATTCTAGGAATAAATTATACAAATAGCCATTGAAATAGGAGTGAGAAAACGTGCAAGTTCTGGGTTTGTCACTTACTAGCAGTATTACTTCAGAAAAAGCATATACAGAACATCACAGCACTCAAAAAGTTAAAATTAATGTTCACTCAAATACAGTTAAAACTTCAAAGTCTATAAAGTAATATTATGTAATTCTCTTGAAATGGGAATTTGAATCATGCCTGTACCAGGCAAGATGTGGCAATAAATCACTTAGTGAATGAGTGAGCAATGATTGTATAAACTGATAACAACTAAATAAATATTAGATAAAACTCTTGATACAGTGGGAAAAAAAGGTGATGCTGCACAATGATTTTTCTACTCTCACAAGATGAAACTAATAAGCCCATAAGTAAGTTTACATTTACTTTTTGGTGGTAACTAGAAATATCTATTTATTTTATCCATGTACTTAACTTTTGGAAATTTCTACCTATTTCTCATTCTTTACTCTATCATACTTTAACAGCTTTGGATTTATTATTTTTCTAATCCTACAGAGTAGCATAAAATGTGAACTAAACTTTGTGATTTATTCAATAGTAAATATATTTTTTTTACATTTTAGTTTTCCTATTCAATTATTATTATGAAATATAATACATGTCATAAATTATCCATTTCAAGAAAAATAGGACTCTTATTCTTGTAAGTCCACATGGCCTGGGCTTCCCAGTGAAGTTTTGTCCTTCAGCACTAACAAACTTAATCTGATGATTAATTCTACTTTATGTCAAGAGCTTACAAAATGGAGAGAATGAGTCACCCTTGCAATGCAAGAGTATGCCAGGCTCCAAATCTAAACCCTAAACTGACATACCACAGGTTATATTTCCTATGTAGGATATAATGAACATCAAATATTCACAGATCAGATCAGATCTAGCCTGTAGTAGAAGCTATATAATTACAAGCTGGGGTATAGTTCATGTCAGCTTAATAAACCCAGGTGTATAGGGAGCCGATAAGACAAGAGGTGTTAGTTGTAAGTTTACCTAACCTAATCACTCTTTTAGAAAACAGAATGACCTATTTTTTTTTTTTTTTTTTTTGAGATAGAGCCTCATTATGTTACCCACGATAAGAGTGCCGTGGCGTCAACCTAGCTCACAGCAACCTCAAACTCCTGGGTTCAAGCAATCCTCCTGCCTCAGCCTCCCGAGTAGCTGGGACTACAGGCATGTGCCACCATGCCCGGCTAATTTTTTCTATATATATTTTTAGTTGTCCATATAATTTCTTTCTATTTTTAGTAGAGACAGGGTCTCACTCTTGCTCAGGCTGGTCTTGAACTCCTGAGCTCAAATGATCCTCCCGCCTTGGCCTCCCAGAGTGCTAAGATTATAGGCATGAGCCACTACGCCCGGCCCAGAATGACCTATTTTTAATGACCTATTTTCCAACTGTGCTTTAGAATGATAACTTATTTTTATTTTTTTATCTGATCTAAAATTGATTTTTTCCAGATAGAATGATAACTTATTTTTAATACATGCTATTTACTGCCTATTATTTTTTAATTGTATAACTAAAAAATTAGTACCCAGTTGTAAGCAGACAACTGCTATTAATGTTATAAGGTGACACTATTTGCTCACTTTTGTTCTCCGCATGTACTACTATTAACTTTCTTCATAATGCATTCATTCTTCTCACCCAAAATAGCCTCTCAGAAGAAAATATGAATATTTATGACATGAGAGTATGTTTCAGCATTATTAGTTGATCCATTCTCCCCAAATATTCCACGATGGAAGTTAAAGAAAAGAAAAGTTATGTTGTAAATTGGTTAAGAAGAAGATGAAGTCAGAAATCTAAGACTGCTCAGTAAATTCAATAAAAGCTAAAAGAAAAAATAGCAGTAAAGAGATTATGGAGGGGACAATTATTAGAAAGAACAAGTAAATACAAAAAATGTAGAAGTCAAACACTGAGAAAGAGGAGAATATGAAGGTTAGAAGGAAAGGTGTGGTACTCTAGAACATTTTACAAGTGTTTATATAATATCTAGACATGTAAGTATACCTCACTTTAGAAAACCAAAGTATTTTTCACAGAAACCAAATGTTTTCAAAGTATCTGGAAAGCTTTAAAATCAACCAACCACCAACCAACCAAAAACAAACTTTCCTTTGAAGCCTTTTCAAAAATGTATTTTTTGAAATAGCCAATTCCTAATTTAACTGCTTTATAATTTCAGATTTTATATAACAGATTTTCATAAAATAAGGCACACATGTAAAATGTCAGCAATAGAAAGAGTAATTTAAAATTTTCTATTATATGTGAAAATAATAACCGTCCAGTCAAAGCTCTAAGTACATACTTAGTATCACTATAATTAAGTAAATACTTAGTATCCCTTTATCACTAAAAGCTAGTTAGAAAATAATTGTTAAATCTTTATATGGAACATCAAGCATATGTCCCTATGAATTCATTTTCAAAATAGCTTAAGTGGGCACACAAATACTTATAGCTCATTCTGTACTAAAAATCCCCCTTCCCTTCTATAGTTCCATTTTTTATAAAATTATTATTATAGTTCTAAAGCTCCATCTGTCATAGAGAATAGACTGAAGTTGCCAACTATATTCTCAAAGAGGAAGAAAAATTGTCAATAGTTACAATAGAACAGAATAGAAGGACTTAAAAAAAAAAAGACCAAAATAAGTCATTTCAGAATTCACTGTTCAAGTAGTTGAGGTTGAAGCTTTCTGCATAGTGGCAAAGACAGACATGGCATAGTAAAGGACACTAATTTAAATTATATATAAAACATTTATAATTTTTCATATTTCCTGTAATGAAATGGTAGGGGTCCCCAGCATGTTAATAACATTTTAAAAACAAATTAATATATAGTGTAATAATAACTGCTACCAGAATGGGTTTCTCTGTTCTACCTCACCCTATCCCATGGAGACGACTTCATAGATACTATCTTCAATTAATTCCCCAACTCAGTTTTAGCTATAATTCAGCCTATTAAAAAATTTTTAACAACGTGACAAGCAGAAAGAAGAATTAAAAATTGGGTCAAAGAGAAAGAATTTTACGTCTGTTGAGTAACTTCATTTTGTGGGGAAAAAAATCTACTTTGTTATTACTACTTCTTTGAAATGGTTTAAATTAAAAGACCTGTAAAAACAATGGACTGATTACAATTTCAGAGTTTACAAATAAGTACAAAGCTACACATTAAAAATTTACTATAATACATAGTAACATTTTTTCTAAATTATATCACTTTATACTATTACTGATGATTAGGCTCTTTTAAATTTTTCCATGTACATATTTTAATCAATACATTTAATCATGCCTCCAACAAATTAATTAACGTTAAGCCAAAGAAATAGGTTTGCTATTTATTTATGATTGTTATTTCAATTTACTATGAAACGGACACAAACAATATGGAATTTTGCATTTCATTTTAAAAATGAAGCTTTTTTTTTTTTTTTTTTTACCAAAGGTAGTACTTAAACAGAGTAATCTAAAGACCCTGGAGGTCTGGCCAGGAATCACTCCTCCACTACAGGGACCTGGTTTATATCAGCATCTAAAGATTTTTAAGTTGCCACAAGATAAAGAAATGTTAGTTTAATATACTCAACATAAAAATGTAACTTACTGCACCTCTATTTTTATCTAAAGTTTTTAATTTGGGATCTCTCTTAAATTTTGGTTTCTTAAGAGACTTGAAACTCTTTACAAACTCTGGTAACAAGTTCAAGTAAAAATCCAGCATATGCTTCACATACCTTTTTGAGATGTCCTAGTCTAAGTTTGAAAATTTCTTCCTGTTCATGATATTCTGCCAAAGTCAACCTGTCAAAAGTGAAATTTTAATTCTACATATTGAGATTAATACTTATTATTTCTTATTAAACAACTAGCAAATATGATAAAATTAATCAAATGGAAATACTAACGTGGACAACTTACAGCCCAAAATAAAATATATAAGCCAAAACTCTTTTAAAATATTCTTCAGAATATATTTAATACTTATAGATGGAAGAATTAACTAATTCCACAACTGTTTAATGAATATCACATATCAAGCAATGTTCCAGAATTTAGATCCTAAGTATCCAGTGAAAAACAAGACAATTTCTCCTTACATTTTAGTTTGAGCACTACCCTATAGGTAAGGAGGTAGAAAAGAAAACATTTAATGAAGAAATAAAACAACTTTAAGTAACAATAAATGTTATGAAGAAAACAAAAAAGGGTGGTGTGGTAATGACTAATTGTATTATGTTAATTCAGACTGGGTTTTAGGGAGATGACCTTGATCTAAACATCAAAGACAACCATGAAGGACCTGGGGGAGTATATTCAAGACATGGATTATAGTAAGTACACAGACCCTAAGATGAAAACAGTGTTGGCATATAAGTAGAAGAGAAAAAAATCTGAGCATCAGAATGTAGTCAAAGAGGCCGCGAGTAGTAGTAGGAGAGGCAAACAGCGGTATATATCATGTATGGATTTGTGGGTCAAGTAAGGAATTTAAATTTTACTCTTAAGAGTAACGGAAAATCACTGTAAAGGGAGTCAGTCCAGTTTGGGCATAGTTTTAAAAAGAGAAAAAAAAAAAAAGGATTCTTCTTCAATGTTAGGGGTGAATAAGCAATATAAATACTAAAACTACAGTCAAAGTACCAAATTCTTATACTTCACATTCTTAATAAATAGATACAAAACTTTAAATCCTGAAAGTGCTGCATGGTTATTTTTATTTTCAAATATTCTTATATAACTTTGAAAAATAACCAGTTTAATATATACAGAACCATAACAAAACTTATACACTTTATTTTAATAACATTTCCTAAGAAAAAATGATTCTGTGTTCTGATAAAAAAAGAAAAAAAAATCACCCCACAACAAAGTAACTTCCACATTATCATACTCCAATTTGAAAGAACTGCTGTTATCTATCACATTCAAGCCCTTGTTTATTAGCTTACTTATGCGTTCTGAGGGTAGCTGCTTAAACTCCTAACTCAGGTGTGATTTATTTATGTTTGGTTCAGGTCCCTAAGCAACATTTAGTATAAATGCTATTTCCCTTTAGCTAGATGCTAATTAAATTTACTAATTCTAAAAACGGGGTATGCAAATGAAATAAAACCCCAAGAAATTCAGTTAATATTCCACTAGATACATCCTAACAGTTAAAAGTTAAACATTTTAAATTAAATCTCTCTACCCAGTCTTAGAGTAACTCAACTACTGCATTTTATTACACTGAATATAGCGATACTTGACAGCTGCAGCAGTTGCTTATAGTATATCTAGAGAATTAAATGTTGCAGTGTGAACAGAGACAAGGGGAGAGAGGGAGAAGCGTTCAGAAAGGTAATATTAACAGAAAATGAGGTTTGGAAACAAAAATTGATAATATCTCAACTAACCCACTTAAGGAAATCTGTATGAAAATTGGCAAAAAGCTTCTAGATATGTATACAGGTTTATGTCACTGGTGGAAATTTACCTGTATAACAATATCATAATCTCCCATTCTTAAGTATGGTTTTAATCTCACTAGTAGGCCACAGGATGGGCTCAGAATTAATTTTTTAAAGATATGTAAATCTTTTTTGTTTTCTATATAGGAACAAAATATAATTCTATACTTTGATTTTGAGTTACAAAATGGCTAAAATTTGGTATTCATAAACCAAAATTAGTACATGACTTGAGTTTTCTGAAATTTGTGTAGTCGTATCCTACCAAGAAGTTTGCCTATCATGCAAAATTGCAAAGCTCCTACACATGCAGATGGCTGGACTTTCTGCAATTTGGGGGAATGATATTTTGTTGTCTTGAGTTGGCAGGCTACTGACTTTTCCAGGAAAGTGAATTCTTACCATTTTACAATCATAGATAACTAAAAGAAATCTGAAGGTAGTTATAAACACTCCCCCCAGAAAATTTTACATATATATCATCTTGGGGTTCACAGACCCCAGTTTAAGAGGTCCTATTCCAGTGTCTTATGTTGACAATTAGAATGCAAACCCCTAAATTGGCAAAAGAGCCATTTCTTACATTTCTCTGCATCTTTCCATTAGGCATTACCCGACATATAGTAGCTTTTTAGATATCTGTTGTCTATTTGCTTTAATGAAAAATGTTCTCAAAGAAATCGATATATTTAAAAAATTGGGGACAATCTTCTTTAAAGAAATAGGATTTTATTGCATAGAATGAAAAGAGCTAAGCTAGGAAAATGTTAACATTAATGGTTTTTAATTACCAATTATTTTCATTTGTTTTTAGATGCTTAAAAAAAAATCCACCCTCTCAAGCAAGTCAGTTGATTAAGTTACTTAGCAAATCTTTTATTCACAGATAATGCAAAGATATAACTGATCTCTTTCTAAATGAATCATATCTGATATCAGACTAAATTATTAATATTTTATTATGTGCACACATACATCATGTATATTTATTTAGGAGCACGCTAAAGCTCCTAAATAAAGTTGTTCAGTAGGTTTCTATAAATTAACTTTTATCTAAAAAGTCAACAAGTTTAAACTCTAAACATAAGATTTAATTCCTAACAATCTTCCATAATAAGTTTGAGTGAATGAGAATTTTATTTTTAATTTAAAAAGTGTTTTACAATAGTTTACTAGAAATGTGGTATGACAGTATTAGAAATAGCTAGTAGAAATAACAGAAAACAGGGGATACTAATTTTAAACAAATTTGACATTCAGTGTTTTAAAGACATTCTGTTTAAAAGCATGAAGACTCAACATTAAGGAATACAAACTACAGTAAACAGACTATTAGAGGCACTTACAGTCTATTTATTTATTATAATATAACAAACCTTGAACATTTAACCATGAGCCATGCATTGAAGATCAGATTTTTTAAATGGGGGTGGGGAGTATAGAGGGGATGAGACTAGTCTGCCTTTTAAAATAGTTACCCTCTACTATTATGCTCTGAAAATAGCCTTTAAAAAGAGTTTTCTGCTTGAAAAATAGTTAAGTAGTTCTTCAACAAATTAAACATAGAATTACTAGATGACCCTGAAATACCACTGCTAGGTATACACCCAGAAGAAATGAAAACATATATCCCCACAGAAACTTCTACACAACTAGGAATAGAAGGGAACTTCCTCAAAAGTATAAATGGCATTTATAAAAAACAGACCAACTTTGGGTTGTAACAGTGTCCAACCCCCCACCCTCTGAAAAAACCGGAACAACTAACATCATATTTAATGGTGAAAGACTGAAAGATTTCCCCCTAAGATCAGGAACAAGGTAATGATGCCCACTTTTGCCACTGTTATTCAATACTCTACTGGAACTCCTACCAGAGCAGTTTGATAAAAAAGGGAAATAAAATGTATCCAAATTGTTAAGGAAGGAGTAAAACTATCTGTATTCACAGATGACGTGACTGTATTGGTAAATAATCCCCAAAAGTGTACAAGAAAAAAACCCACTATAGCTAATAAATAAATTCAGCAAGGCTGCAGGGTATGAGATCAATATACAAAAATCAGTTGTGTTTCTATACACAAGCAATGAACAACCTGAAAAGGATATTAAGGAAGCAATTACATTTACAATACCATCCAAAAGAATAAAATACCTAGGACTAAATTTAACCTAGAAGGTGACAGACTTGTATACTAAAAACCACAAAAGATTGCTAAAGAAATTTAAAAAGAGCTAACTAAATGAAATGACAACGTATGTTCATGGATTCAAAGACTTAACATTACGAGTACAGTACTGGCCGGGTGCAGTCGGTCACACCTGTAATCCTAGCACTCTGGGAGGTCAAGAAGGGTAGATCATTTGAGCTCAGGAGTTTGCGACCAGCCTAAGCAAGAGCAAAGCCCCGTCTCTACTAAAAATACAAAGAAATTATATGGACAACTAAAAATACAGAGCGAAAAAAATCAGCCGGGCATGGTGAAGCATGCCTGTTGTCCCAGCTACTCGGGAGGCTGAGGCAGAAGGATTGCTTGAGCCCAGGAGTTTGAGGTTGCTGTGAGCTAGGCTGACGCCAGGGCACTCTAGTCTGGGCAACAGAGTGAGACTCTGTCTCAAAAAAAAAAAAAAAAGAGTACAGTACTTTCCAAAGGGATCTACAAATTCAATGCAACCCCTATCAAAACTCCAATGGCTCTTTTTGCTGAAATGGAAAAGCTAATGCTCAAATTCATAAGGAAGGATTTACGAGGGGCCCAAAACAGATGAAATAGTGTTGAAAAATGCAAAAACAAAGTTAGAGGACTCACACTCCCAATTTCAAAATTTACTGCAATAATCAAAACAGTGTGGTACTGCCATAAGAGTAGACATACAGACCAATGAATAAATTTGAATTCAGAAATAAACCCAAAAATCTATGGCCAGTTTATTTTTAACAAGGGTACCAAGACCATTCAAAGAATGGGAAAGAACAGTCTTTTCAGCAAATGGTGCTGAAACAACCAGAGAACCACATGCAAAAGAATGAATTTAGACCCACCACCTCCTTCCCATGTACAAAAATTAACTGAAAATTATCTAAAACTATTAGAAGACAACATAGGGATAAATCTTCATGACATGAATTTGGCAAAGGATTCTTACAGTTGTACACCAAAAGCATGAGCAACAACAAAAATCAGTAAAATAAACAATAAAAATTTAAAACTTTTGTACATCAAAGGACATTCTCAAGAAAGTAAAAGACAGAATGGGAGAAAATATCTGCATATCATATATCTGATAAGGGTTTAGTATTCAGAATATATAGAGAACTCTTACAACAAAAAGATAAATAGTCCAATTAAAAAATGAGCAAAAGACTTGAATAGACATTTCTCCAAAGAAGATATAAAAAGGCCAATAAGCACATTAAAAGATGTTCAACCTTATTAAGTCATTAGGTAAATACAAATCAAAACCACAATGAACTATTACTTTATACCCACTAGGATGGTTATGATTTTTAAAAAGGGAAAGTAAAATATTGCCAAGGATGTAGAAAACTAGGTACTCGTATTCATTGCTGGTGGGAATGTAAAATGGTGCAAATGTGGAAAACAGTTAAGTAGTTCTTCAATAAGTTAAACATAAAATTATCATACAACCCTGAAGTAGCACTCCTAGGTATATACCCCAAAGAAATGAAAACGTATGTCCACACAGAAACTTATACACAAATGTTTGTGGCAGTATTATTAATAACCAAAGAGTAGAAACAACCTAAATGTCCATCAACAAATGAATGGATAAAGGAATTGTGCATAAACACACAATGAAATATTATTCGGTTATAAAAGGAATGAAGTACTGACACATACCACAACTTAGATGCACTGTGAAAACTTATGCTAAGCAAAAGCCAGACACAAAAAGTCACATAAGGTATGATTCTTTTTATATGAAATATCCAGAAGAGGCAAATACACACAGAGAGAAAGCAGGTTATTTGCTACCAGAGGGTGAGGAGAGGGAGAGATGACAGTATTTATGAGTACAGGGTGTTCTTCTGGCTTAAGGAAAAAGTTTTCAAACTAGAGAAGTGGTGGTTGTTTAACACTGTGAATGCACTAAATGCCACTGAACTGTACATTTTAAAATGGTTAATTGTATGTTAAGGGAATTTAACTTCAATTTTTAAAAAAACATATCACTGGGAAAAAGAAATAGGGGTATGTGGGAGGGATGAAACTAGTCTGTCTTTGAAAAGCCCAAACGTTCACAAAATAATAGAAACTCAATTGAGAATTAATGACTTATACCAAGTACTACTGTGTTATGCAGAATAATGGCTGCCCAAAGATGTCTATGTCCTAATCCCCAAGACATGTGTATATGTTAGTTTATACAGAAAAGGAGAATTAAGGTAGCAAATGGAATTAAGGTCGTTAATCAGCTGACCTTAAAATAGGAAGTTATTCTGAATTACCCATGTGGGCCTAATATAATTACAAGGATCCTTAAATGTAGAAGAAAACAGCAGAAGTATCAGAATCAGAGTTCTATGACATGTCAAAGACTTGACAGGCCACTGCTGGCTATGAAGATGGAAGGGGATCATGAACCAAAAAATGTGGGCAGCTTGTAGAAGTCTGACAAAGCAAGGAAATGATTTCTTCTCAAGCGCGTCTAGATGGCAAACAGCCCTGCTGTCACACCTTGATGTTAGCCCAACTGAGACCCACTTCAGATTTGTGATCTCTGAAACTATAAGGTAATAAATGTGTGTTGTTTTAAGCCATTAAGTTTGTGGTAATTTGTTACAGCACCAACAGGAACCCACTACAGATCTTGGTACCTGAAAGTAGGATGCTCCTGTAACAAATATCTAAAACCTGGAAGCGGCTTTGGAATTGGACAGGGACAGAGGCTAGAAAAAATTTAAGAAACTTAATTTTTAAAAATCTTATATTGCCTTGAACAGATTGTTAGCAGAAATATGGGTGTTAACAACCCTGCTAGTAAGGACTGAGGAGTTCCAGGATCACAGTGGAGAAAACATTTAACACATTGAATACTTAAATTGTCATGAAGAAACTGTTGGTAGGAACACAGATATTAGGCACGCTATTAGAGAAGGCTCAGAGGAACTAAGGAGCATGTTATTGGAAACTGGAAGAAAGGGGATCCTTGTTGTTACGGCAAAAAGCTTAACAAGATTTTATCCTCCAGTTATGTGGAAAGCCAAACTTATAAGCAATGAGTTTGGATATTTAGCTTAGGAGATTTCCAAGCAAAATGCTGAAGGTGTAGCCTGGTTTCTTCTTGATGATTATAGTAAAACATGAGAGAAAGAGATAAGCAAGAAACTAATAAACAAAAAGAAACCAGGACTTAATGGTTTAAGAAACTCTCATCCTATTCAGAGTGCAGAACATGCCAAAATTGAGATTTAATATCAGGAAAGCTGCTCTTTAAAAAAAAAAAGTGTGTGTGTGTGTGTGTGTGTGTGTGTGTGTGTGTGTGTGTGTGTGTGTCTGTGTGGATAACCTTTTGATAATACCACAAGAAAATTAAAATGTCAGAGTATTCAGTCAAATAAAAAGTCTTTGAAGAGATGAAGCATGTGACTCAGTTCCCTCCAACCTTCTCAGCAGAAAATATCAATGGGGTTATCTAGGAAAGAACTGTGGAGTACCCTCTTGTTTAATGGAGAGATTCCATGTGTCATACACAGGAGACCCACAAGATTCCTTGATAATTTTATACCAGCAGAAACAGTGACAGCTTGAACTTAAAAAGGACAGAGAGTATAAAAGGAATGAAGGCTGCAGACTCCCAAAATTCTACAGGCAAAAAACAAGTTGATAAAGTTATTCAGCACAAAAACATGCTAAACTTCATGAAAAAGAAAGGATGACCCAAAGGACAGAACTTTGAGCCGAAAAGGCAGAGGCACAAGTCATGGAAAATGATTCTCAAACTTTGAAACCAAATGGAATTTGTCTGGATGAATTTTGAAATTCCCTGGGATCAGTGATTCCTTCCCTTACTTTCTATTTTGAACAGGAATGTCTATAACTGTTATCCCATGCCTGTCCCAGCACTGTATTTTGGGAAGAGGTAACGTGCTTCTTGAGTTTCATAGATAAAGAATTGTGTCTCAGTGCGGAATATACCTGAGCCTCACCCATACCTGATTTATTTGATGAGATTTGGAACTTTTGAGCTGATGAGATTTAGGACTTTGAGTTGATACTGTAATGGGTTCAGACTTTTGGGGATGGTGAGACAGGGTAAATGTATTTCGCATGTGGGAAGAATGTGAATCTTTGGGAGTCAGTGAGCAGACTTATAAATTTTATTTGCAGGAAACTGGGAAAAGGCACAGAAGAGGTAATATTGGAACTTGGTTAAAGAGGAGCAGAAGGAAGCCAGGAAGAAACATAAGGGAGCATGGTGACCCAACAGTATACCATGAGATACTCAAACAAAAAGAAAAATGAATGTATACTGTAGGGTAACGAAATTGTCTTTTACTGCTTATTTTTGCTAAGAGTTTTAATCACAGATCAATGTTGAATTTGATTTAATGTTTTCTATTTTGGCATCTATTAAGATGATCATATGATTTTTTTGTTTATGTGTTAAATTACATTGATTTTTCTAATTTTATTATTTATTAATTTTTGAGATAAGGTCTTACTCTGTTGCCTGGGCTAGAGTGCAGTGGTGCAATCATAGCGCACTGCAACCTCAAACTGCCGGGCTCAAGCGATCCTCCTGCCACAGCCTCCCAAGTAGCTGGGACTATAGGCACGTACCATCATGCCTGGCTAATTTTCCTCTTTTTTTGCAGAGATGAGGTTTTGCTATGTTGTTCAGGCTGGTCTCAAACTTCTGGTCTCAGCAATCCTGCCTCAACCTCCCCAAGTGCTAGATGGCAGGTGTGAGCTACTATGCCTGGCCTGATTTTTCCAATCTTAAACCAACCTTGCATATCCAAAATAAACCTGAAACTTGATAAACTATCATTTTTATATATTATATGTTGTATTTATGTTACTACTATTTTTTATTTAAGATTTGTTCGTTTACTTTCATGAGTGTGATTTGCTTGCAACTTTCGTTTTTGTACAGTCATTGTTAAGTTTTGGCATCAACATTAGGCTGGCCTCATAAAATAAGCTGTAAGTATTTCTGCCTTTTCTGTTCTTCAGCAAAGTTTATAAAAGATTGGCACTATTTCTTCCTTAAATGGCTGATGGAATTCTTAGATGAAGTCATGTGGATCTGCAGTTTTCTTTGATCAAATGTTTAAATTACAGATTTAATTTTTTTCCCCTAAATTCTGGGGTGACCTAGAATACAGATCCGATGTCTTTCATAGTTACAGAACTATTTGAATTTTGTTTCTTCTCGTGTCAGTTTGGTTCAGCTGTATTCTTCTAGAAATACCTACAGACTCAGTATTAATATTCCTTTTTTCATTTCTGGTAATGGTTGTGTCTTTTTATAACATCAGTTTTATCAATTTTATTAGGTTTTATCTGCCCCCAAACTTTTAAACTCATTTTTTTAATTGGTTGATTCTCTTGTGTTATATGTATATTTCCTATATTATTCATTTCTGCTCTTATCTTTTCCCCTTCCTTCTTTAGTTAATTCTGTTGCTCCCCTTCTAACTTCTTAAAATAGATGCTTAGTTTATAACATTTTAATTTTTCTTCTTTTTCTACATATGTAACTAAGGCTATAAATTTCCCTCTCGATGCCATTTTAGATACAGCTTACAAATTTTGCTATGTACCACTTTCAATATCACTCATTTCAAAATATTTTCTCATTTCCATTGAGACTTTTCCACTATTTCTAGCTAATTCCACTCTGGTCAAAGAACATATGCTGTATGATTCTACTCATCATCTCCCAGGAGTTCCACCAAACATTTAAAGAACAGTATCACTCCAATATAAACTTTTTCAATCCTGTGAAATTTATTGAGACTTGCTTTATAATCAATTTTTTATAGTCAATATTTTAATAAGTCCATGCTTTCAAAAAGAACATGTATTCTGCAAGTGTTGGGGGATGTTCTATTAATATATACATCCATTAGGTTAAGTTTGTTGATCTCATTAATCTACTTTATTTTATTTTTACCTACATGCTCTATTTCTTTTTTTTTGAGACAGAGTCTTGCTTTGTTGCCCAGGCTAGAGTGAGTGCCGTGGCGTCAGCCTAGCTCACAGCAACCTCAAACTCCTGGGCTTAAGCGATTCTACTGCCTCAGCCTTTCGAGTAGCTGGGACTACAGGCATGTGCCACCATACCCGGCTAGTTTTTTCTATATATATTTTAGTTGGCCAGATAATTTCTTTCTATTTTTAGTAGAGACGGGCTCTCGCTCTTGCTCAGGCTGGTCTCGAACTCCTGACCTTGAGCGATCCACCTGCCTCGGCCTCCCAGAGTGCTAGGATCACAGGCGTGAGCCACTGTGCTCGGCCTACATGCTCTATTTCTAAACAATGTGTTTAAACCTCCCATTCTGATTTGTGGATCTTATACATCTCCTTATTAACAATTTATCTTGAGGACATGTTATTACATTTATATGAATTTGGAATTGTTATACCTTCCTGGTAATTTGAACTTTCTATAACTATGAAACAACCATTTTATTTCTAATAATTTTTTTTTTTTTAGCCTTGAATTTTACTATGTCTGATTTAATCCAGTTTTCTTTTGGTTGGTGTTTGCCTGGAATATCTTTTTATTTTTTTATTTCAATATATCTTTTTTCCCTCTGGGTACTTTTAAGAATTTTTTTCTCTTTGCCTTGATTTTCTGAAATTTCATTATCACATGTCTAGGTGAGTTTTTTCCTTTTTTTTCATTCCTCTTGAAATTTGCTGGCCACCTTCATGAACCTGTAGACTGATCTTGTTCATCCATTTTGAAATACTCTCAGTTAGCTAATCTTCAAGTATTGCCTGGGCTCCATTTAGTACTGTGTTTTCTAAAGACTGTCAGCTGCCTTGTCAATAGTAATAATGTAAGTCCAAAGATAGTAAAATAGTATCTTCAAATAACCACCAACCTAAAATTCTAAAACCAGTAAAGCTGACCCAAGAATGAAGGCAAAATAAAGTTATTTTCAGACAAACAAAATCTGAGACATCACTACCAACAGAACACACTAAAGGGTATTTTTAAGTAGAAGAATCTTGCCAGACATAAGATGTAAAATCAGAAGTACAGAAATAAGTGAAAAGCAAAAAACCAATAAATACATGGATAAAGTCTATATAAACACTGACTATATAAGACAGTAATGATGTACTGTAGGTATATGTGTATATATGTGTGTGTCTGTGTATATAAACACACTCATACTGCTAATAGAGATAAAGAATGAAATAAAAACTGATCAGTCTAATGAAAGGTAAGAAAAAAGAGAAAAAAGGATAGTGACTAGGAAGAATAAACAGAAAGCATAAAGACAGACCAGATTTAAGCCCCAATAAATGATTACATGAATTGAAAATGGAAAAAATGCTCCAATGAAAGAAAGATTTTTCATAACAGATTTTTAAATAATCAATTATACATTTGTCAAAACCCACACAATGTTCATCAAGAGTGAACCCTAATGTAAACTATAGACTTTGGATGAGAATGAGATGTCAATGCAGGTTCATTCACTGTAACAAATGTACCACTCTGGTGTAGAATGTTGGTAGTAGGAAAGAATGTGTGTGTGGAGCCAGAGGGTATATATGAACTCTCTGGATTTTCTGCTCAATTCTGCTCTAAAAAATAAAGTTTATTAACTTAAAAAAGAACCAATTATATACTATATACAAGAGATAAGTAATCTACTATTGACACTAAATAAAATATATTCTTGAATTAAAATTAAAGCTATAATAAAAAACAATTGCCTCTAAAACTTTAATAATATGAAATGTCAGGTAAAATATTACTGTTTACTTTGTAGTCACCCTCTGTGAAACATGAAACATTTAAGTCTAATACAGATGAGCAAAACTTAATTTGATTCATTTGGAATGGGTTATTGCAAAAATAAAAAAAGAAAAAAGAAAAAAACTGAATTCGAAATTTATTTTAATGAAGTAAAAATCTTGATAAAAATGTATTAATAATAGAAAATCAATGCAAGGATCTTTAGACTTTATCCAGAAATAATATGAGCTATCCAAACTACTTCCTCTGAATAAAAAAATCTTTGTAACTAAAGTTAGAAACTACTACCTAAAGAACTGACTGACTCTTGGTAGTAGTTAAAAATAAATTAAGAGCCAGCAACCATGCAAGTATGTCATTAACTGAGTGGATGGTGATGCTGTGACTGAAGAGACAGAAGATACTATGACAATACCTCAAAGTGATAATTAACTTCTATCCTTTAGTCGTTAAGGAAAAGCTTTCAGGAGGCAATATTTACTGCAGGACTTAAAAGATGAACAGAAGTTAATATAATGGAGAGTCTGAAAATTGGCAGTGAGAGGGAGGTACTAGTCAATGGCAAAGAAGAAGCTAGACAGGTCAGAAGGAGCCAGATCAAAAGTACTTTATAAGCCATATTAAAACTTTTGGATTATATCATTCAAGTAATGGAGAGCTCTGTTAGGGATATAAAGAGAATGAAAGGACCATATTTTTATTTCAGAAAAATGAGTCTGACTGCAACATGAAAATGTATTGCAGGACAAGACAAAAGTTGGATGGGGGGAAGAGTAAAAAAGTAACCCAATAAAGAGACAACAATAGGCCAATGCCACGCCTCACACCTGTAATCCTAGCACTCTGGGAGGCTGAGGTGGGAAGATCACTTGAACTCAGGAGTTCGAGACCAGCCTGAGCAAGAATGAGACCCCATCTATAGTAAAAACAGAAAAATTAGCCGGACATTGTGGCGTGCACCTATAGTCCCAGCTACTTGTGAGGCTGAGGCAGGAGGACCACTTGAGCCCAGGAGTTGGAGGATGCAGTGAGCTACGATGACGCCACTGCACTCTACCCAGGGCAACAGAGTGAGACTCTGTCTGCAAAAAACAAACAAACAAACAAATAAAAAAAAGCAGTAACTTGAGTTAGACTGGTGCCATGGTGTCGGTGGGAACTTTATCATAAAGGATAAATGGACAGATTTGATATCTTAGAAGGACTGGTTATCTATAGAGGTAGAATTAGAGTTAACACACACTTTAATACAACCAATCATCTACCCACCCATTTGCTCTTTTGCTTGTTTTTTCTTAAGCAACAAATTTACTAATTTACGAAAAGTACAGTTTTTTTTTTTAAATAACTGTAGCCAAATGGTTTAACTGTAACTTACAATTAAATTTCTTACAAGCGCAAGAAAATTAGGAAAGGCTTGAAGAAGGAAGTAGATTTTGAGATGGACTTTTGAAAGATAAAATTATCACAACCTATTCACTAATGGATTAAGAAAGATCAATGAAATCTGTACCTAAAATGTTTTTTTTTTTTTTAGATAGAGTCTCGCTTTGTTGCCCAGGCTAAAGTGAGTGCCGTGGCATCAGCCTAGCTCACAGCAACCTCAGACTCCTCGGCTTAAGCGATCCTACTGTCTCAGCCTCCCAAGTAGCTGGGACTACAGGCATGCGCCACTATGCCCGGCTAATTTTTTCCTATATAGATTTTTAGTTGGCCATATAATTTCTTTCTATTTTTTTTAGTAGAGACGGGGTCTCGCTCTTGCTGAGGCTGGTCTCGAACTCCTGACCACGAGCAATCCCCCCGCCTCGGCCTCCCAGAGTGCTAGGATTACAGGCGTGAGCCACCACGCCCAGCCTGCACCTAAAATGTTAAGGGTGACAACTAGAATCCTTGCATGTGAAAAGATGGTAGTATTACTCACTAATAGAGAGAACATAGGAAAGGGGTAAGGTATGTGTGTATAAAGAGAGACTGAAGCAGGAAAGATAACAGTAAATACAGGGTGTTTTGTTTGTTAGTTTGTTTTTAAGTAATACAGTTTTGAACAGGCTGCATTAGAGGTTCCTGTGAGGCATTTAAGTACTGATATCAACTAGGCAGGGATATGACATTCAAGACTGAGACGGAAGTATCTGATACTGAAGAGTGAAAAGTGGGCTGGAGATAGTAGTTTGGATGTCAGCAGGATATATATGGTAACTGAAACTCTGAGAGTAGATAATATCAAGGAGAATATGTAGAGTGTGAAGTAAGATGCCCTAGGACATATTCCTAGAAATTACCCACATTTTACAGATTGGGAAGTAAATGATATCCATAGAGGAGATAAAGAAGATGCTGCCTGATACTAAGTCATGGAAGCTTTTTAGAAAAACATAAGTCAACAATATTTAATGCAGCCAATTAAGTTTAAGACTCAAATGTTATTGCATTTAGCATCAAGAAGATGGTTAATCTTAAAACGAACAATTTCAGTTAAGAAAGGGGAGATTAGAAGGTGAAGCAAAGAGATTGCAAGCACAGCAACTCTTTCAAGAAACCTAGTTATGAAGAGGATAGAGAGAATACAGAAACTACAGGGATTTGTAATTGAGGGAGTTTTTCTTTGTTTTTGCTTACATGTATTTTCTGAAAGGAAGGAACCAGTAGAGAGCAAAGGAAGTATCAACAGGAGAGGTCCCTGATGTAGCAGGGGATGGAATTCAAAGCACAAATTAAAGACTATCTTTCAACAGAGGAGAAAAGAATACATCTATATATTAGAGGGTATATATTTTCTGTTCACGTAAATTTATATTAGTTTTTATAGAACAGAAAAATTATATAAGTTTGGATGCACCTATACATTGAAATTTTAACAATGGTGCTCTCTGTGGGATGGGATCATGGTCTATATTATTTTATTACTCTTTTCCAAATTTTCTACAATAAGCATGTAACTTTTTTTTAATGTCCCTATCCTCTGAATTATAAAGAATAATTAACACAGAAAATTTAAGAAACAATGAAAAACAGAAAGGGAAAAAGAATACCCATAAACCTACCAACGAATTGCTTTTGTAGGTTGAGAAAATTTATAACTGGCAGTTACAATATCCTTAAATTAACATTTTCTCAGAAAAAGGAACACTAATGGGAACAATGAATTGGAATGATCCAAAACTTTAACTGACTCTTTAACTGATTCAGACATGGAAGAAAAGTGGATTCCAGTCTCCTCTTAGCTACTTAAGTCTCTGTTTTAAAAGAGAATTGCCATGTCTCTGCATAAAAAGGTAAAATTCAAATATATGTGGCTTATTAATTTAGAGCTAAATTTCCAATACTGCCCTCCCTCCTGGCTGTAACTACTTTTTGCTATTTAAGTATTAATTTAATTATACATAAAATCCATATTAACATTCATGCTCACTGGCAACAATTTTTAGAAAGGAAAATTTAAATGGAGGCTTACAGTTGTGGTAAATTTGGTCTAACAAAGGGATCATTTTCTGCTCCATTGACTGCTTTGCATTTCCTTTGTTTTGGTTCAGAATTGGTAGAGGGTGCCTGAGAATTATTAGCTGTAGGAGGTTTGCGTTTGGCTAGAAGTTTCCTTTGCCTTTCAATATCTTCCCTTTGCTGATTCACCCATTCTTGCTGCCTGTATAAAAATAAATGAAAACATATTAACCTTCCATTCATTTTCACAGTTAAAACAGGAAAAAAATTCATTAATAAACACAAAAAAATCACATAATATATACTTGTAATCTTTTGGTCCCACTCTTGTGAACCAATTTGTACTTCTCCTTCAGGTCTCATTTGAAACAATCATTTTTAAGTGAAGTGCTCCCTAAATCTCTGGACTAGGAAAGATGTGTTGGCATACATAATCTCACAGTACCTTGTTATCTCCCCACCTCTTTTCTAACAACTGTCATTCCTGTAGATACTTAATCAGACTATGTGTAGTTACATCATTCCCTAAGAACAGAAACCATATCTATTTTATCCTATTGTATCCTTAGTATCTAGCACAGTGATGATCATACTAGGTATTCAATAAATAGTTGCTGAATGAAATAAAAGAATGAGCTTAAAAAAAAAAAGAACTAACAAAAGTATGGGGTATATTTTATACATGTATCTCATCACTTAGTATTTGCAGACAAGTTTACAAAAGGCAAATAAAAATTTAATATGAAAAGTGTTATTTTCTAAATCTACCTCTGTTAAAAAGAAATTTTGGGAATGAGCAGTTGATATTTTGAAATGAAACCAAAATTGATCTTAATATAAGAAATGTATGGAGGAAAAAAGAATTCTGATAATTTAAGGAAACAAAAAACAGCAAGAAAAATTTGCTCAGCTTTCAAAAATGGGCAATTAAAGTAAAACTATTAATGCTTCCAATTCAAGAAACTAAAACAATTTTTCAAATAGTTCACTTACTCTAAAAATTAATAGATATCATGTCTATTATTAAAATTTAGGTTGAAGATTTTAGCAGTTTGACCAGAGCATTAAGTAGGTAACAGTCAAGCTTTTTAAAACTAACCCATTGTTACAACACCTTAAGCTTGCTCTAATAACCATGTTCCCTTCTAGGTCACCTCACCATGCCAAGAAAAAATTTTAAAATCCTATATGGTTATATTTAGATTTAGAACAAGTCAAATGTTTCATTCTTTGAACTCCCCCACTCCCTTCAAACCAGAACTACAAAGCTCCTACTCTACTGATAAAGAACTGGCTTATATACATTCCTTTCCCTATGGTTCTAGTGAGGGAGTAGCAGAATAATAAGAGTGACAAAAATCAAGAACCATCTACATAGAAGGGCAAAAGAGTAGAGAAAAATCCCAAGAATAGCACAGTGAGAGCAAGACTTTAATCTAGTTTTCATTTGGAAGTGGGAATAAATAATTTTAATTATTAAAAAAGTAAATTTCAAGACTATTTTAGAGCACAATCAAGATGCTATAATAAACAGCAATTACAGTAATGATTAGAATCCTAATGGAAAGTAAAGAATTACTGGAATAGATATGTAGCTAATACCTGATTATTCGGGAATGACCATAGAGTTGAGATTATTAATATTATTTACTTTTACTTATTCATTTCTCTTCTCGTCCTCTAACCACTTTGGGTTATATCACTGATTATAAAATACATATATGTAACAACACACAGCATAGTCTTCTCCTGTTCTCCACTTTTCGGTCCATATTTTAGCTTAAGCTGTAATCACCTTTCATCTGGATACCTCCATTTAGCTGTCGATAATTTATCCTCTTTCTAATATTATTTCCACATTACCAGCATGATTATTCTACAACTTGATTCTGATTATATATACTATATACAAACCTTTAACAGTCCACTTTATTCACGGCATTAAAACCCGAACTCCATATTAGCACAAGGACACTGTCCTTCATTATGGTATACCTAACACTCAGCATAGCTATGCTGAACAACAGCTGAATAAATCTGCTGAGAGAGAGAGAAGGCAGTTCTGCATCAAGTCCTGGGAACTAGTGTTTGAACAGCAATGGTGATGTGATACCATGTGAAATAAGGCTTTGCTTCCACTTCAAATAACTGAAGTGACTCTGAGAAAGCTGATGTAGATGCTGGCACTCCTCCTGATTTTCGGGTTTTTACAAATTTCCCAGCAAAAAAAAGAGAGCAGCATAGGTCCTGGCTTCTTAACACACAAACAGCTAGCCAACCTTTACCTACTACCATTTGAACTCAAGCAAATATGGTAACAATGATTTCTTTTTTTAAAAGTTTACTACAGAAATTCTAAAGCCACATATTCAGTTCAACTGATTTCTGATTTACCGTATCTGAGGCAAAAGAGAAGTTATTTTCCTTATGAATAGAGAGTAGACAAGTGCTGAATGTTAACATTAAGGATTGGGGAATAGGGAAAAAACTAAGTAGAAAAAACCCAGGAGAGAGAGAGAGAAAGAGAGAGAGAGAAAGAGAGAGAGACAGACACACACACACACCCCTTCCAATGAAAATTAAATTTTTAACAATTCTCCTCCCAAAATATCATCTATAAGGCTAGAGGTTCAGTTTATATTTTGGAAAGTTTGATTTGGAATAATACATTATCGTACATAGATGAATGCTAATTAATCAAGAAGTCTGCTAAAGCTAAAATTGTAATACCTCTATTTCATATTCCTTTCAAATGTACTAAATTCTATGATTTCAAATAATAGTGAGGAGATGTAGAATATAATCCCAAATCTATAATCTTTTAAAATAATGAGAACCCAAATGAATACTAAATTTTTTTAAACGTAAGAATGACTAACTTCACAAGATTCTGAAATGCAAAACCATCTGTCCACTGTTCAGTAAACGAAGCGCCATGTCTAACTGTTGTAAAGTGCCCAAGACGTAATCTATCTTGCATACTCTTCTCTCTGCTTGATAGTTTTTCTTGTGTACTCTGAAAAAAGAAGGAAAAGAATCATCAATTTTATTCATTTAAATTTTAAAAACATACAAGGAGAAAGGAGCTAGTAAAGGGGAATGGAAAACTTACTAAACTTTTAACTTACCTTTTCAATAAGAAGTTTCTTGCTCATTGATATACATTTATTTAATCGTTCTTTGTATTTTTCAAGTAATTTTTGTTGTTCATCTATTTGCCGTCTGAGATCACAGTTAGCCTACAACATAAGTAGAAAATGCAGAAAGTCTAGAATTTGTATATATGAAAAGCTTAGAAATATTTTAATGTTTTGATAAATAATATACAGATAGGATTAATAATATCAAATATTTAAGTATGATACTAAAAAAGCCTACTTACCATGAGATAATACTGTTAAATGTTACTTAACTGTGTAGTGGAAAGTACATGGAATTTGTATCCATGTTCCATACATTCCAATCCATACTCTAAAGTATGTAACTTTGGCTAAGTTAAGTAAGTAATCTGAACCTAAATTCAATTTTCTTATTTCTAAATAGGGGCAACACTATCGGCCTTAGTTAAAAATAACTGAAATGTGGTATATAAAGTGTCTAACACTTAAAAACAAAGATGAATTTTCTCCTATCTCTTAAAACTAACAGAACATTTTCACCAATAAACTTGTGGATGAGCCTGTAAGTTGCCCAGCTAATAACTATCCCCATCATTCTTCCTAGGCAACAGGATATCAATTCTGTTCACTGTGCTCAGCGAAGAGGTCTCTCTCTAACCTCAGAATTAGTCTAGTATAGTGGCAAGAGAATAACCTGGAGGGCTTGGTAGAACTCAGATTGCTAGGGCCCATCCTCAGAGTTTCCAAGTCAGTATATGTCTGAGGAAAGGCCTGAAAATTTCCATTTCTAACAAGTTCTCCAGTAATACTGATGTTTCTGCTCTGAGATCATACTTTGAGAATTACAGGTCTAGGCCAATCATGGTGGAAGCCAAAAGACAAGGGCATAATATCTTGAAAGTGCTGGGAGAAAACAACTATCAGTCCACAATTATATATTCAACAAAACTGTTTTTCAAGGAAGAGGAAATAGAATTTAGCATCAACAGACCCTCATCATTAAGTGCAATTCAAACAGAAGCCCAAATTGTGTGTGCGTGGTATGTATGTGTGTAACTTGGAAAACTGACTCCAAAATTTCTTTAAGACTGCAAAAGGCCAAAAATAGACAAAATGAAGGAGAGGATACTTGTCCAATTATATACCACAACTTAATGTAAAGCTACAGTAATTATGATCACCCAAATCCCCTTTTTCCTTAATAATGGAAATTCCATGGTTTATTCTGGATTGATATGTGCCTAACTACAAGACTGCATTTCCTAGTTTCCCTGGCAACCGTTAAAGATGATCAATGAGAGATATAAGCAGAAGTTCAGTGGGATATTCAAGAAGGCTGCATACACAATTACTGTGTTTTTCTTCTTCCCCTCTTCCTCCTGTTTTCTGCTTAGAACACAGACATCGTAATTGTGATTCAAACACATATACTGGACCTTGATGTGACCTTTAAGATGGAAGCCATGAACTAAGGATGAGGACACAGGGAAAACTGAAGGCACCAATGTCACATATGACACTGTGGGGCAATCATACCTGGGCTGCCCACTTCTGTTCTCTTGAAAAATAAACACTCATCTCATTTAAAATACTGCTGTTTATGTTCTCTGCTACTAAAGGCCAAAGGCAACTGCTAAATGATAAAAACATGCTGCAGTACCAGTGCAGAGAGATACAAATAGAACAACAGAACATGATATAGAACATAGAAATAGATCCAGTTGTAAATGGAAACAAGATTTTATGATGGAGTTGTCAGTGTAAGAATGAACTGTTAATTAAATGGGGCTGGACAACTGGTTATCCATACAGAAAGAAATTAAAATGAAATCCTACTTCACATCACAAAACCAATTCCAGTGAGATTAACAATCAGACTAACTTTTAACAGAATATATAGAAGAACATTTTTGCAATCTCAAGAGTTAAAAAGAATTCATTCTTTTGACATATCTTTGCTAACAATTTAGTATAAGCAAAACAAACTATAAACAAAAATATATATTTAATCACATAAAAATTAAAAATGTATCTAATCATCAAAAGACAGCATGAAGAAATGAAAAGACAACTCACAAACTGGGAGGAAATCAAGATACATAACCAACGATGGCATCAATAAGAAAAAGACAAACAATCCAATAAACAAAATGGGCAAAAAAACCAGTTATTTCACAGAAGAAACACAAATAGTTAATGAATATTTTAAAACATGCTCACAACCAATTAGTAAATAGGGAATGCATAATAAAACCACAAGACACTATATTATATCCATTAGATCAGCAAAAAAAAATTTTTTTTTTAGAAAATCTTATTATACCAAGCTCTGGCAAGGAAGATGAGCGATAGGATTTTTTCTGGCCCACTCGTGTTGGGAGTATAAATTGATCCGAACACTTTGGGAAAAATTTGGTACCACAGAGTAAAGTGAAAGATGTCCATGCCCTGTACTTTGGCCATGTCTTTCCTAAGCATATACCACAGAGAAATTATTTCATCTTTGCCCTAGAAGACATGTACAAGAATGTTCTTATATTCATATAATGTCTTACTACCTAGCAGTGAAATAAACAGACTACAGTTATTCACATCAATGTGGGTGACTCTCACATATGATGTTCAGTAAAAACAAGCAAGGCAAAAGGGTCCGTACAGGATAATCTCACTGAAAGTTCAGAAACAAACTAACTAATATGCTGTTAAGAATGTATAAACATAATTAATATAAACATATGGAAACATTAAGGAATGATAATAGAATAGTGATTAAGGTAAAGGGATATGAAAGAGTAAATGGGATGGGATCAGAAAAGACACATTGGATGTTTCAAAGGTACTGGTAAGTCTGGCAGGATCACAGGTGTTGGTTTTATTAAGTTTCTGCATCAGTGGTTCTCAATGTTGGCTTAAATTAGAATCACGGGGAGGAGCTTTAAAAATTGCCAATGCCCAAGACCTACATCATATCAACTTGATCAGAACCCTCAGTGTTCAGGCATTAGCACTTCCACACTTTCCATCTGGTGATTCTAAGGAGCAACAAGGGGTAAGAACTACTGCTTTATACCTTACTCACATTATAAGCATACTTCTGGATGTATTCTTTTTTTTTTTGAGACAGAGTCTCACTTTGTTGCCCGGGCTAGAGTGAGTGCCGTGGCATCAGCCTAGCTCACAGCAACCTCAAACTCCTGGGCTTAAGCAATCCTACTGCCTCAGCCTCCCGAGTAGCTAGGACTACAGGCATGCGCCACCATGCCCGGCTAATTTTTTCTATATATATTTTAGCTGGCCAGATAATTTCTTCTATTTTTAGTAGAGACAGGGTCTCACTCTTGCTCAGGCTGGTCTCGAACTCCTGACCTCGAGCGATCCAACCGCCTCTGCCTCCCAGAGTGCTAGGATTAAAGGTGTGAGCCACCGTGCCCGGCCTGGATGTATTTTTTAGTAAAGTTTCCATTAAAAATCTCACAGAATTGTAGCAGTTACTTTATCCTTTACAGTATCAGATGTCAGTCGTGTAACAAAATCAATTAACTTTAAACTAACATGAAATGGCTCTTATGGTGGCTGGTCACATAAAAATAAATTTTATAAACTTCCTTCTAGTTTCACCAACTGTTTCTAAATTTACATTTAAAGATCTAATAAAACATTTTCACTTTAAAGTTGGCATTTTCAATTATGTACTTACACTAACAGAAAAAAGCTTAATGTTTTCCAACTACAGAATTTTTTTACAATGGTAATTATTTCTTCAACAGTTCCACTGCTGCCAAATAACTGATTCAATTTTTTTCCATCTATGAGTTATTACTTACCCTGAGCAAATCATCTATACGACCTTCCTTCTTTTCCAGGTCCTGGTTTTTATTACTTTCTAATGCTGCTAATTTCAGCATTGTGAGATCAGTCTAAATGAAAGAAAGCTATTTTTATTATCTCCATTATCTACGTTGTTGCATGTAAACATAAAACTAGATTTTACTCAGACTTCAAAAAGCAGAGAAACTATGTACATTTGTATGTATATGTAAAGCATATTCCAAAAACTCTTAGTGCAGTTTTAAAAGTATATTTTAAAAGTATATCTAAGAAGTATAAATGCTACAGACTTGCCAATAAAGAGGTTAATTATTTAGAATATTGATGCTTCTCATTAAAATTTAATATATCCACTGCTCTGTGCTATATATCATTCTAGTTGATTTGTGAACTTTGCTAAATCTTTTAAAAATTATTTTTAAACTGACAAGTAAAAATTGTATATATTTATGGTGTACAACATGTTTTGAGATATATACACATTGTGGCATGGCTAAATCAAGCTATTTAACACATACCTATCCTCTTTTGTGGTGTGAACATTTAAAATCTACTCTTAGCAATTTTCATATATATATATATATATATATATACACACACACACACACACACATATATATATATATAACATGTTGTTATTAACTGCAGTCACCATGATGTACAATAGATCCCTTGAAATCATTGGGGTCCTTTTTTTTACCAACATCTCATGCATCAAAACCTTCATGAGCTGCTCAGTGACTTTGTAATCCTAGCTTCGGAATCATCCAAAGAAAAGAGGTTTTGGTACATGCACAACAGTTTGGACATGCCCCACAAATAAAGTCTAATGGAAATAAATTGGCAAGTTGAGTTGGTCAAGCAACAGGATCTATTCTCCCAATCCCCAGTTTGAGAAAAAGTGTCACCCAGAAACTATCACATGTAAAATATTAAAATGAAAACTTAGTACTCAAAAGTCATGAAAGTAAATAAGTTTAAAAGACATCCAAATTCAATTTTCAAATTATCTAACTTGTAACATGTACATACACATTCATAAATATAGATACCCAAATCAATTACTTTAAGTCCACTTATAACAAATATAGCAGCCTCACAAAGACATCAATTATATACACTTGGATATTAAGTTCCGACTATTTGACTTGCTTTAAAACATCTAAATATTTGCCAGTGTCTAACAAAGGACAAGCTGAAAGTAAATTGGGTGTTTCAATTTCTCACCCTTCCCTACAAATTCTGGGCTGTTTTTTGTTAAGTTAGCTTTCTTTATGTATAATAATTTTGCTTTATACCTAAGACAAACAACAGACATCTTAGTTGTTAATTGCACAACTAAGTTGTCCAACCAAAGTTGGACAGTAGTTTTCTTAGAAGTCATAGAAAAAATTTTTAATATTTACCTGAGTAATTTTAAAAGATAACTGCTTTGGTTGTACAATAGGGTGGTCCCCAAAAGCTAATGCAGTAGGAGAAGGGCTATTCGGTCGAACCTAAAAAAATATATTAAAATTTTTACGTTAGCAAGGAAAAAAAAGTAGGTTTCTACTTAGCAATAATTGCTTAACATTTCTGAAGAAGTTTCCATCTGGATAATACCTGAATTGAAACATAATTGACTTTTTAAAACTTGTAATCACTATTTATTCAACAAGCATTCATTGGAGTACCTCCTACATAAGGCCCAGTGAGAGATACAATCATATATTCCCTGCTCCTCATGGAGTTTGCATTCTAGTGCCATTAAAATAAATCTTAAAGCTTTCACACTGTTAAAAAAAATAAGGCTAAATTATTTTGAAACCAAAATATTAAAAACCAATTATGATAGTTCAAAAAGTAAAAATAAAAAAGATGTTAATACAGAGTCTTAGTACTAGGGACAATAATGCATGCCCATATGTAGTTTAATATCAATTTATTGATGAGTTTCATTGTTTTATCTGATCACTAGTTTAAAAATATACTCATTAAAAGCAGCAGAATACAACACAGTATCAATGCTATCACTACAACTCTTTACCTAAAATTACTGTTGAATCCTATGCCTTACTTTGTATATGCCAATGGAGACATGATGTGCCTGAAGCTACAAGACAAGACACAACCAAGTGTGTCTACAGACAAGGACTCGAAGAGGACAAAAGAAATGAAAACAAGGTGCTTGAATAAAGAAGTGCAACTCTAATTTTTAAAAGTCTGTAATTCATCTGTAAATTACTGAAAACCAGTATTGTTTTTCTGGTTAGATATTGAACTTGCACACAATGTAAGTAAATTTAAAAATGAATCCATTGTTTATATGGAAAGCAACGCATATAAAAGATCTTAAAATGTTAGAAACAAACCAAAAAGTTATAAGATAATTTTTAGGTCCAAGGTTCTTCTACCATGCTGAACTACACAGCCTGACTTTTTCTTAAGGATTCCCAGGGGAAAAAAATTGTGTTATTTCAGTGCTTAAGAATTTAATTGGTAAGAAAGTTAGAAATTAGTAATCAAGAACTGAATTAGGACTGACACAAGAGTATTCATGTTAGCCTCACAGGCTCAACAGCCTTTTTTTGCAAAAATGATGATTGTTAGATATAATTAATTCACAAAGCCTTTAAGAAGCTCACTTTCAGAAATAAAGTTCTAACAGCGTCAAATTAAAAAGGATTCGACTCACCTCACAGAATGATTTTTTTAAAAGATAAACACTAATTGATACAGAAATTCTCAATGAAGACAACAAACTATACAAGTTATTCAATGTATATAACCTCCCAAAAAATATGCATGAAAAACTTGAAAGATATTAATAAAAACTTACAGATGAGGAAGGAGTGGAATGTGAATGTGAATTTTGAGGAGAACGGATTGCAGGAGGTATGCCTCTTACTGGACTCGAGCCATTTCCACCTTGGTACTGAGAAAAAGAAAAAGGAAACATCATTATTTATTAAAGCAGGCTCAGACAACTGTTGTATTAGACATGGCATTAAGAATTAATTTAAACATCTTATTTTAAATTAAATCAAACAGTCATTTAAATGGTTCCAGAAAAAGCAAAACTAAGTTCAGTTACAGCCAAGTCCTAAAACATTAACAAGAAAAGTACTGATCACAAAAACATGATGAGGCTACATTTTATAAAGATCCTTATTTACACTGCATTCTGACTATAATTTGTTACTGTGGCTGACTCAAAGACAAACAAATTCCCCAAAATGAACTTTCTGTTTTTCTCCCAAATCTTAGCAAAATTTCCCTATACGTGTTTCTTGAGCCAATATGGTCTCTAATCCCAAAAAACTTAAAAATGTTTACAGGTAGATATTTGTGAACATAAACAACTATCTTAAACAGAATCTTCACTCTCAAGATCTGTTAAGTATCCAAATGTTCACGGCATTGTATGAAAGAGTTATACAGAATAATTCCCTTCCCTCTAAAAGGACAAAATTGTTAAAAAATCAATTATTTCTTACAAAATATATGATTTAGCTGCATATGAAGAGAAGCCAACTAATCTGTTCCATAGATACCTTTCCTCCTAGCTCATGTTCCTACTAAGGATGGGAAAAGAAAACAATTTGCTGCTACTCTCTTCCTCAGGGGGTATAGTTTATTGTCTACCTCATCACTTTTTGTTTAATTAACTTTGACACGAACAGCAGAGATGTAGTCTTCCTAGCATGTTCATTTAAAAACTTCCCACAACCCAGAGATTTTGCCTCATTTATTTTATCTATAGAGTGCCTAGCATAACACCCGACACATAATAAGCATTCAAGAGATATCTGTCTATTCAAATTGATCCTATCTTTGACAAAGGTTCTTAATGATATTAACAAGGAGTGACTGACCTCAACTAAAGAGCATTAGGTATCTAGCGGTCAGCAACAATTTTACTTTAGAAAATTTTACTCAAGAAAAAAAGCAATGGAGGATTTAAAAAATTGTTTTAAAATTCAGCCCTTTTGCTATTCAGCCAATTCTGGTTTCAATCTCAAGTAAATATAAGTATTTTTCAATTGAGTAGATTATGTTTGTTCTTTCAAAAATCACACTCATGTTTTCTAATGTAAAACTGGTAGCCAAAGTGTTTCTATGAATGTTACTCTTGGGTAAGAATCTAAATTTACCACTCTTTATTGTTTTCAGGGACTCTTAGATGCACACCTCTATCAATTATTTAATCCCCACCCACAGGGCTCAAATGTTGCTGAGGGGTGATAAAGCCTGTATTGATAGTAGAAAGAATTCTGAACTAGAGAGCTGGTAGACTTTAAGTTCCATTCTCTACCATTTAAAAGTTGACTTTAGGTAGGCTACATTATTATTTCTGGTACTCTGTTTCATCGTCTGTAAAACAGAAACGCTAATACCTACTTTGCTTCTCTTAGGCTGTTATAAGCAAATATGTGAGGAAGTACTTTGAAATTTATGATGTGCCATACCAATGTAAAGGTAAATTTTAAGGTTCCCAGGAAGAAAGGATATAACATAGTACTAAAGCTCTGCTCTAATCAAGCAGATAATCAAAAGTTGACCTTGTGCTTCAAAGAAATTATTTGTAGCTCACAGCAGAATTATATTGAATTAGGAACCAGAAATAATTCTCAATGAACTTACTTCAAAATAGTCACTAATTTTGTGGCCACGTCCCCCAATACTTTTTCCTAAAATATAAAAAGCATATGAAATGTCAGTAGGGTAGTGATGAACATCAAAAAATTATTAAGAATCCTTAGAAGGTGAGATACCAATTTCAGAAATCCAAAAATCAAATGACATTTCAAGAGAAACATACCAATTTTTAAAAGTCCCAATTATTGGAGAATCAGATAAATAACATTATGGATCTACTATTTTAAAACTATATTATTAATATTGCTTAGTAACTATTAATTTCAGAAAAGCAAATCAATAAATAAAAAAGAAAAGACAAATGGCAACTGCATAACTCAAAAACTACTTCTTACCTGTAAAGCTTTGGTTAATACAAACCACAACATGATCCCTGTCAAACTCACAATAACATGCATCACTATGAATGTTATTTTGTAAAATGTGTTTTGATTTTCTAAAAAGCATTTTCAAATTAATAGGATACATTTTAATAAGCTATATTTCAAATATTGTTCTTATATGACCATACTGACGGAGTGAACTAGGTCATTATAGATCATATTATTCTTTAATTAAACATTTTACTCTCAGAGGAACTCTGATGCAGTTTTTTAGTTTTAGTTTTTTGAGATAGAGTCTCGCTTGGTTGCCCGGGCTAGAGTGCTGTGGCGTCAGCCTAACTCACAGCAACCTCAAACTCTTGGGCTCAAGCGATCCTCCTGCCTTGGCCTTCCAGAGTGCTAGGATTACAGGCATGAGCCACCACACCTGGCCTGATGCAGTTTTTTAAATACTGAATTAAGAACCTGCTAAGAAAATACAGTGTAGAGAGATGCTTTTTGAGGGAAAGGCAACTATCCTTGATTACAATGATGTAGAATACATGATTTCTTCAAGTTATAATAGAAAAATTAATAATATCATGGAGTCAAAAGCTTTGTATAATACACATACTTTAGCCATTCAATATTGAATTATATTCATACATTTATTTATTTTTATTCAAAAAATCTTTTTTTTGTTTTTTTGAGACAGAGTCTCACTCTGTTGCCCGGGCTAGCTGTCCATATAATTTTTTCTATTTTTAGTAGAGACGGGGTCTCGCTCTTGCTCAGGCTGGTCTCGAACTCCTGAGCTCAAACAATCCGCCTGCCTCGGCCTCCCAGAGTGCTAGGATTACAGGCATGAGCCACCACGCTCGGGCAACAAATATTTCTTAAGTGGTTACTATGTGTGAGGCACTACCAAGATGAACAAACAATACACTTAAAAGTTCAACAACTTTAAATCCTTCTTGGAATAAGGTAGGAGAACTTTTTTAAAACCCAAACAAGTACTCAGGAATATAAATGCTACCTAAAAATTTTGAACAATGGTTTTGTACAGATTTAGAGATCAGAGAAGACCGTAAAGGTTTTATAATAAAGGAACTTCCCTTCTGTCTATAATAATTTCCCTGCAGATTCTGAAGAAGTGCTATCTTTCAGTGAAGACAGAGATGTTTTTGGCTGCCTACCCAGAAGCTATTTCCCCAATTCTTTTTCCCTAACCAAACCCTAATATTGTTGTGTTAACACCCACCCCACCCCACCCCTGATATAGCACCTGTAACTTCAGGGCAAGCTGACTCCTAGACAGCCCCCACTCCCAGTTCCCTTTCCCTCCTTACCAGAAATCCAGTGTTGTTCAGGTATCATCCCTTCTCCACACAGTCTGTATTTTTTTTTTAATTTTTTTATTTCAGCATATTATGGGGGCACAAATGTTTAGATTACACATATTGCCCTTGCCCCACCCAAGTCAGAGTTTCAAGCGTGTCCTCCCCCCAGATGGTGCATACTACACCCATTAGGTGTGTATATACCCATCCTCTCCTCCTCCATCCCATCTGTCCAACACCCAATGAATGTTATTACTGTATGTGCACTTAAGTGTTGATCAGTTAATACCAATTTGATGGTGAGTACATGTAGTGCTTGTTTTTCCATTCTTGGGATACTTCACTTAGTAGAATGGGTTCCAGCTCTATCCAGAAAAATACAAGAGGTGCTATATCACCATTGTTTTTTGGCTGATAGAACTTCATGGCATACATACACCATACTTTATTAATCCACTCATGTATTGATGGGCACTTGGGTTGTTTCCGCATCTTTGCAATTGTGAATGCAATTGTGAATTGTGCTGCTACAGCCTGTATTTTTAAGGGGACCTTTACCCCATTTTCAATTCCAAAGATGGGCCTGATTTTTGTAAGGGCAATAGTACCTCTGTTGGACATAACTGGTTTTGGAATGGACATATAACCCTATCTGGACCATAAGATGATAGGAGAGGTTTGCTTTGGGCTTGAAGAAGCTTACCCCAAAGAAGTGGGGTTGCAGGGAATAGAAAGCCAGTCTCTCTCTAAAACAATTTAGGTGAGGAAGCTGAAATGAGTAAATCCAATTTAGGTAACCATCCTAAAACCAGAAGAAAATCAGACAATTCTGTGGATGGCAGACCACAAACAAAGAAAAAAACATGAGTATTTTAAGACAGGTTGGATCAACCAACCCAAAATCCCCACGCTACTTATAGGCTTGCTTTTGAGTTTATCTGCAGTTGAAACTATAGCAATTAATGTATCTTTACAATAAATACAGCTCCAAGTCCACTAACCACAACTTAGGGGAACTGTATTAAGACCAAAAAGCAGCTCAGTGCAAATCAAGAGACAAAGTACTACACACCTAGAGAAAAGGTCCTAAAATGACTTAACCTCTTCCTTTCACAAAGACATTTACATTTCTTGATTCCAATGCCATATAAAAAACAGTAAGTGATGGCCCCAGATCTTATGGCTAAAGATTGACTCCAATACATATAACATTTTGTATAAAAATCATGAATATACATGTTTTAAGAACCCAATTTATTGTCTTTAATTTTGAGTGCCCAAATGAAAGTACTATTTTGCTGTCTATTATGAGAGGTTTTTTTTTTTGTTTTTTTTTTTTGAGACAGAGTCTCACTCTGTTGCCCAGGCTAGAATGAGTGCCGTGGCATCAGCCTAGCTCACAGCAACCTCAAGCTCCTGGGCTCAAGTGATCCTTCTGCCTCAGTCTCCCGAGTAGCTGGGACTACAGGCATGCGCCACCATGCCCGGCTAATTTTTTCTATATATATTTTTAGTTGTCCATATAATTTCCTTCTATTTTTTAGTAGAGACGGGGTCTCGCTCTTGCTCAGGCTGGTCTCAAACTCCTGAGCTCCAACAATCCGCCCGCCTCGGCCTCCCAGAGTGCTAGGATTACAGGTGTGAGCCACCACGCCCGGCCTATTATGAGAGATTTTATAGCCTAATGAAAATAATTTTCTTAGCTCGTATCACAAAAGAGTGGTATGCCAGAAAAGATGAAGAATAGGTATGGAAAGAAAAAGATGATGCTTTAATTAGAGTCTCTCTCATTTTCATATAGGCCTTTTTAAAAAAAAATAAAATGGAGAAGTTTGGGTACTTCTTTTAAAGTGAGATTTAAAGTTTTTATTCAAAAACAAGAAGCCATTTCAACACCATAATTCATATAAAGAAAGAAAAATGAAAAGTGATGTTTCCCAGATTTGGACATGATATTAGTCTTTCTAGGATCCAAATAAAAAATTGAAAGAAATGTCCAAATGCCTAAAAACAGTAATCATACACTAACTATCTATGTGTACAGAAAGATTGCAATTTTGTATTATTAAACAACAATCAGAATATTAATTGGTTAAAAAATCAGAAAAATTAATTGTAAATGTTTCCCAGGCTTTGAAGGAAGATACTATTTGCTTACCCTGACTACTTTCATTCTGGTTTTCTGCTTTTCTCTTTCTTCCCCTGGATGATTCCGATTGTTTCTTCTCTGGTGTCTATGGAAAGCAAGATAACAGATTTTTAAATTATAGTTTTAATATACAAAATTCCAGTTAATATAAAAATTTTTCTTTTCAAGGCCAAATAGTGCTCATAAGATATAAATGTATATTTATTTACATACAATTTATTTTAAAAACAAAATTTTCTATTGTATAAATTTTTAAAATTCCAAGTATAGAAAACCCTGTACATATTACCTGAAATTCTACATTTTCAGAAATTGACTTGAAGTGGATGAGAAACCTGAAAGTAATTAGCCTTTACAAGATGCCATTCAAATTCTTAACTGGATAGGATCCGCCTCCCTCCAAAAAAAAAAAATCACGTTTAAGTTTTTCTTACTAGTTTTCTACTACTCAAACTTAGTGTATAAAACTAAACTTTGGGCCAGGTGAGATGGCTTGTGCCTGTAATCCTAGCACTCTCGAGGCCAAGACAGGAGGATCACTTGAGGCCAGGAGTTTGAGACCAGCCTGAGCAAGAGCGAGACCCCCATCTCTAAAAAAAATAGAAAAATTAGCTGGCGTAGAGGCACACGCCTGTACTCAGGAGGGTGAGACAGGAGGACTGCTTGAGCCCCCAGTGAGCTATGATGATGCCACTGCACTCTAGCCCAGGCAACAGAGTGAGACCCTGTTTCAAAAAAACAAAACATCCTAAATTTTGATGAGAAAAAAGGAGTAGAACACAAACCCTGATCCTACTAAAAAAGACCGTGCATCTAAATGTCTGACAATCACTATCCAACAATCATAGCAAATTCACAGGTTATGCCCTAGATTGGGTGTTAGCAAACTAAGGCCCATGAGCCAAATCTGTTTGGCCACCTGTTTTGTATACCTAACCATAGCTTTTACATTTTTAAATGTCTGAAATTTTAAAATTCAAAACAAAAGAATGTTTTATTCTGTGATAATTATAAGAAATTTAAATTTCAGTATCCATAATAAACTTTTATTGGAACACAGCCACACTTGTTCATTTACGTATTGTCTATAGCTGCTTTCACATTACAACAGCAGAGTTAAGTAGCTGCAACAGTCAGTATGACCCATAAAGTCTAAAATATCTGGCCGTTTAGAGAAAAAGTTTGAAGACTCCTGCTCTAGATGGTGGCTTTGGTCCCAAATTACAGATTTGTTCCTCTAACAGACAGCAAAAATTTTCATTAGGCAAACACAAGTAATTTTTGTGGAATATGACAAACTATTGTCGTCCTTAGTCAAAAATTAAAGCCAAGAGCAAAAGCAAAAGGCAATGGCATTTTAGAAAGCCTAATTTAAGTACTTCTGGTGCCAGAATAATTCCTGAACTTAATAGGAACTCCATGAATATTTGACTAAATAATGAATCACATTAGACAACTTAAAATAAATCTCTTAAGATGCTGTGGTCCCCAAACAAGGAAGGGATTTAATCCATATTTTTATGTCTCTGAGTAGTTCTATGATTAAACAGTATGAATGACAATAAATAAACTAATTCTTGTTGAGCATATATTGTTCCTCTAAGTATCATCCTGGGCCTTTAAACTTCTCTTATCTCCATTCTGCCAACAAAATAACAAATTTAGAGAGGTTGGAATGAATGTTACCAGTCTCTGAATTCTTTAAAAACAGGTGTTATATCTTCTCCCCATCTTACCCTCCCATTCCGTGCCTAGCATATTACTTGAAAAATAAATGAATGAATATTAAATAACTTAACCCAAGGTAACACTACTAGTGTGGTAGAGCCAGGATTCAAACCAAATTCGGTTCTATATAATTCTAAGACTCACATCCTCTTTATTTTTTCTTTATGTGATATACTATATGCCCTATATCAACTAAATGAATTATACAAAAATATTTCAAAATTTTACTGTTTGTAAATAAAATTCAATATGTCCAATAAATTGCCTTTATGTTTTCATTTTACAAACCTGACATCTTAAAGAAAGCCATCTACTTGGGAGGTAAACTGACGTACCAGTAATTTTGGGTGCATAGTTCATTAGTTCAGTTTCATTGTCAAAATTACCGAACTCAAACAATAACCAATCTATATTTCTAGAACTAAAAATCACCAACTTAAAAATTCTAAGTCCAAATTTTTATAAAGGCTAAATCTATCTTAAAACAAAGATCCCCAAATAATAATTTATTCATATCCTTCCTAAATTAATCTATGAAAAAAATATATAATTTAAGGTCAAGAAAACATAATTTTTCAGAATAGTTTAAGGTTATACTAATTTTTCAGCATGGAAAGATCCCATTTGAATGCCATCTTAAATCTTAACTAGATACTTTTGAATAAGCAAAAAAAAAAGACCCCACACAAAATATTATTTAATATAATTCTAAAACAGTTATATTTGAAACTGTATTTTCTAGCTAGAAAACTAAAGAAAGTGTAATGCTCTCAATGGTTCTGTATCATTTTCTATAGTATATTCCAAGGAACACTGGTTCAATGATAGGTTGGGAAAGCTACATTTTAAGTGGGGGTAATAAATGGGCAGTTCAACTGAGATAAACAAAGTTAGATTTTTTTACTGCAAAGCTTCCCAGAACCATTAAAATGCTAACAAGTACTGGCTATCTCCAAAAGAGGGATGAGATAGATACATGTACAAATTCTTAAAAGTTAGTAATGATAACATTCATTAAATACTTCACTGGATATTGTGATATTTAAGGGTTTTTGTTTTATTTTTTAAGGACATTTTCCTTGGAAGTAAAATTTCCCACAATGGGGATGTGGGACAGGCCTCTGAGGAAAATGTCATTTCATTTAAACAAACAAAAAATCAAACAAATGCATTATGGTTACAGTAAAGAAGAAAAGGCAACGGGTTTACCTCCTATAAACCAAGAAGAAATCTGAAGAATTTGAAGAAGAAAAAAGATGATAGGATAAAATTAATTTTAAGACTGTAATATATAGGTAAGAAGTTGGAAATAGGTAATAAAAAATTGGAAAACTGTTTAACAAAGTAAAAGATGAGAATGAGAAACCTAGATGTATTTAAATTAGCCTATAAAGTGAATGTTTCTATCATATGCACACCTTTTGTCCTTTCCTGTGAACCTTAATTTTTTCACCAATGTCCTGATGTGCTGATGCTGACCTTTAACTTTGTTCATCTCATAGACTACGTGGACACACTTAGGGTTATTCTGTCAGCACGAATGAACCATAATTTCCTAAAAAGCAAGTACCATGGGTTTCTGAAGGAACAGACCAAGAATGAAACACTGGGTCCATTATTTACTATAACCCTTAGCATGTTATTTAACCCAAGAATCCATTTTCTCATCAGCGTAAAACATGATAATATAGGCGTAGGAGTACTGTGAGGATTAAATGAGAAACACACCAGAAACATACTTAGTACAGCATCTGCAATATAGTGGGTAATCAATAAATGTCAGTGAATACCCAATCAATTCCCTTATTTGAATGGCTACCCTGCTATCACTCCAAATATCCATGCACTTTTATGTTTCAGAACTTCCATTGTGTGTTACATGTTAAGTGATTAGTAGCTTCTGCTCTAATGGCTTACAAATAACTTGCAGGGCTTGCAAAACAGATGACATTTTCTCTTTAAGGTCCCGTTCAACTATATTCTAGACTATAAGCCACTGAACCTGCAGTCTAGGCCTCATCACCAACCCTCAGGCAAAAGTACACTAAATAGTTTTTTAGTTTTGAACTTAAATAATCTTAATAACATCTATATTAAAAACAAAACAAAAACCCTTAACAAAGCCTACTGCTGCCAATTCTTCTGATTCACTCATTTGTATACAAACCTATGTGGGGATTTAGAATCTAGGGCAGGGGGTGAGGCGAGGTGGATAGGCAGAAACTCACCAAATATTTAATCTCTAAGATGACTCATCACTGACAGAAAGTTCAGAATAATGACAGCAATCTTCAAACTGTATTCCAGAAATATCTTAGGGGAGAGGAGGTTGTGCCCAGAAGTTATTAAAGTGGGGGGAAGGGAAGGAAAAAGTGAGTGGCAAGCTAAGGCTCTAGCCTATCAGAGACACATCTTACACAACCTCTACCTGTCTCTGCAACCAAGGCATCTCTTATTTTAATACTGGAATTCTATATGAGATCCCCTTTGAAGAAATAGTTTGGTGGCATAAAAAAGGTTTGAAAAACTGATCATGACTAATGACTTCCTTGAGGAAATCCAAAGGACATCAACCAGGCCACCTATGTATTTGCATAAAGTAGAAAATTTGCACATATCAAATATATAGACATTTTTAAGCTTGTTATTGCTCTTGCTAATTATGTTGTCATTTCTTTTTTTCTTCTTTATTTTTTCTCAGCTATCCCACTATAAATAGACCATAATAAGCAAGAATTAATATGGAAGGCAAAATAACAGAATTTGGTTTTAAAGTGAAGATGGCAAGAATAATTAATTATAAAAGGCCAAAGAACATACAATGCAATAGTGGTTAGGAGAAAATGAAGAAAGGAGAGACTGGTACTCTTTAAATCAATTTAGCTGTGTAAATGTTAGACTTGTAATCATACCAAAACCTAAATAACTACTCTGGCATTTAAATATTCTAAGATATTAGTGTCAATTTACACAGTATTTTCTAGCAGTTGAAAGTCTGTTCAAAAAACACAAAGATAATTAATTTAAGAGGTGATAGTGATAGAATTAACTAATGCTCCCAATTTTATTTGGAACTCAAGTCAGTGATTACTAAACAAGGTTTTTGTATCTATCTAATCATGTGGCTTTCTGGTTTATCTTAATAAAAATGTGTCTTTCTTCAATGTAAATAAGGCTAAATATAAGAAAACAAGAATCTTAACACTGTCACTGAATGATGGACAAAAAAATTATTCCATGAAAATACACAACCACTTCTACAAGCCTCAAACTAGAGAGAGATTTAAAATTATCAGCAGAAATGCATTACAGAAAATTTTGACAGTATATGAAAAGATACCATGATAACATTAACAAAAAAGGAGACAGTGGATATTAAAATTTATTCTTCACTCTACTTTAGCTAGAGTTCATCAGGCCTGACTAAACAGACAACAATAAAAGTCAAATATCATTATCTCTAATAAAATTATTAACAGAGATATAGCTAATTTCTTTCTGTTAAACAATACTTTAAAAAAAGAAAAATTACCCTAATATTAAATAATATCCTTAAAAAATAATCACTCTTCAAACTTTTCAGAATAAATTTTTCTGACAGATTCCTTCAGCCAAAGATTGGTATCAAAAATACAACTCATTGGCTATTCCAATGATTCATACTCAGGTATCAAATTCAAGGTTACTATAATTTCAACAAATGGCATGACAAAACTTTTTTATCCATATTTCCAATTTTTATCCACATTTCTAAGCAAAATTTGTTGAACTAGATGTGAGACGGGAAAATGCTGGAGAAATATCTTTGTTAACCTTACCTGGCATATATCAAAACAGCACTGAACTAGAATGGAAAATCTGGAACCTTACAAAAATAGCCAATGTAAAATAGATGTTCTTTTCAAGAACATCAAATGTACAGATATGCTGTTTTTTCCACGCTTTTACTGTAAAAATTAGGTTAGAATGTACTGTAATAAAACTGAATTTCTATTGTGAAAATTACCTTGCTGCTTCATATCCTATTGTACACTTAGATAAATATGTATATCTTAACTCAAGGATGATTTTGAGCTGGCACAATCTGAAATTCACACGGTCTGTCTCTGCCCAACCAAGGGTCAAAACTTTAATATCGAGAACTATTATCTGGAAATATTTGCTGGAACCTTTGACCCATAAAAGAAGATCCCTGTTATAACGCTGATTTCAATATTTAGTATAAAAAGTTTATGTATGCAACATTTTGGAATCCTATCATCAAATTAGAGCATTTCCATGCCATTCTAAGTAAATTCAAATCATCAATAATTTTCAGTGTAGTCTATTTTCTGCTGCATTGCTTTTATTATTAATGTGTAATAATAAAGATGGTAAAATACCAATAAGATGAAATTAGGTAACCACTCAACTAAAATATGTGCTGTCTTACAGGTAAACCTAAAGTGTGCCAGCTCACATTTTTAAAAGCCTGAAGGATTGTCACTCTCTTTATACACATACAGCATCCACAACCATATCAGTACTCAAAAGAAATAAAATACTAAAACAATTACTTTCAATTTTTAACAACTACCTTACTTACTTAACATGCCTCACATTCTCACTTCTTAAGCTCCTATCACTTGTACCCATTTTAATTTGCATTCACATATGTTTAAAAGGAGCATAATAAGTTTTCAATATTGATGACAAGTCATTTTGTTTGCCATTTTCTTACCATTTATGTAGCCTATTAATATATACCCCTACAGACATTCCTTTGAACATCAATCCCTAGGTCCTTACAGAATTATTTCTCTGGGATGCATACTTTTAAATGTAAATGCTGTGATCACAGAATATGCATTTAAATTTTTAAAGATAATGCCAAATTGCACTTTCAAAGGCAGTATTAATCCATGCTTTCACTAACACTGACTGTTTGAGAACACTCACCAATCCTTTAAAATCTATCTGATAGGTAAAAAAAGGTGTTACTACCTTTTCTATAGCAATAAAACACTTACAGTCAGAAAAAAGTGATTTGTCTTATTACTAAAAAGTTGTTCTATCACACATTTATTAGCATTGATTCTCAATGTTGACTATACATCAATCATTTACAAAGCTTTTATTTAAAACTCATGCTGCTATCTCCCCAGTCCAAATTTAAGCATCTCTGGAGAAAGACCAGAGGAATCCTTATTTTTAAAAAGCTCCAGAAGTGATATTGATGTATCATCAAGATTAGGAACAGTCAACCAATCTATCTCAGTTGATAATAAAATAATAAGTAATGTATTTCCTATAAATTCCATTTTATAGAATCCATAAAATTAAGATTATTGTTCTTTATAATTTTCCATTAAGATTAAAGACCAAACTTATGACATATAGCAGAAAACTAATTAGGTTATAAGGAGGCCAATGGGTTGCCATGGTTACTCAAGTCATTTTAGAAAATGACAATTAGTCTTAAAGAAAATTAGTAAAACATTCACTATGTTCTGCTGACATAACATAAAAATACATCTTTCTAATAGTTTTAAAACTAAAAATATAAAATATTGAAACCAAGTTCTCAATAATGCCAACTTGTACTGAATGCCCTCAAAATCTAGTCTAAAGCCAACATTTATCATATCAAACATTTGTCAAGTGCTGTTAGCCTAAATATTTCTTAGATTGGCAAGTTTGATAATTACTGTAAATCATTTTAAACCTAAATATTTTGAAAAAAAAGAATACCATTTTTTCCTAAAACTAATTGGGGTAGGTAATTTACCTAACTAATAAATTATATACTACTTCAGTTATATGGATAGAGTATAGAATAGTTGTTGAGGGCATCATTTTGAAATAAGACAGATACGTTGGAATTAGATTTTGGACTCTGTTAACTTCTTATCAGTGTGACTATCAGCAAATTGATTCCTCTCTTTGAGCTTCTGTTTTCCACATTTAGAGATGCAAAATTTATGGAGATATAATCCAACTCCACAAGTAAAATGCTAAAACTTTCAAGATGCTGCTAAACATCCTACATTGCATAGGACAGCATCCCTTCCTCCCTGAAAATATATCCAGGGTAAAATATCAACAATGTTAAGGTTGAGAAACCCTGCTTTGATGATTCTTTGATAAGAATCACTTGTAGTTGGCACATAAATTACTGTATAGTATGCTTTTTTACTTTCATTCTCTCATGAGTTTACAGTGAACATTTCTACAAGCTGTATGACATGTGATGACAGCTCACTGATGATTTATGGATTGTGTATTTGTGTATTCTAGTGTTATAAAATTTTTTGTTTTAAATCCTAAAATGGTAAATACTAACAGCTGTAACCCACATAAATAAGAGCTCTTCGGAATCATCAACAATTTTTAAGAGTTGTAGAGAGGTCCTGAGACCCAAATGTTTGAAAACTGCTTTTGTAAATGAACTTATCCTAATAGCATATGTAATGCTAGGAAATGTTAGCAGGTGAGATGGGTGTGCTGGAGAAAGAGTAGTAGCTTGTTAAGGAAATGGATAGAGTGATGTTAAATTTATTCACTCAACAAATTATTTGCTGGGCACCTACTATGGTCAAGCACTATACTAGGTTCCACTTTTAAAGTATGTCTTTATTCTTATGGTAATCTACCATATTTCTCTTTCAATCTTGTTTTCACTGATCAGCTTTAGAACTTTCTTGCTCGAAAAAACACCAACCAACCGCTTCCAATGTACTTTCATAAAGGGTAACATTTAACAGCTGTTTGTTTGCTTGCTAAATAAATGGTTTACAGAATCATTTCAAAAATTACTCTAAGATTTCATAACCTACAAGAACTCAAGAGATTATCTAGACAGAGTATATCAGAATTTCTAAACAGTGAGCCTGGGTACTTATACTTTGAAAATACTTCCTAGATGATTCTGATATGTATATTCTTCCGTCTTTATGGAAACAGATGCACAGAGCCAGTATTAGACCTCCATTTAGTTTCCAGTTCCCTTTTCCATCCAAGAGACTAAGCATGTATATATTCAAGCAGGAAAGACCTACTTCCTTTGCTGTGAATTCTGTTACTACAACATATTTGTGTCAGATACTTTAATTTCTATCTGAATATCAGCTCTAAAAGTATGTCTTTTAACAGATAGTGGTGAATTAAACACAATTTTCTCTTTTTAAATGAAAGGAAAAGTTACAAAGTAATTTCAGGTATTTCACAGGAAATTTTAAGCCCAATAGTTCATGTTTTATTATTAATCTTAATAAGAGAGAGGAATACTAACTTAACATTCCCCTACTGAGAAAATTATATATATTTATTACAAAATACACAGAGTACCTGCCTTCAAGACAACAAAGTTATTGTATATATCCTGCACTGTATATAGCAACAGTATTGCTATGTCATAGTAAAACTATGTCATAGTAAAACAACTGACATAAAAATACTAAGTAAGATTTTTGGTAAAGAAGCAAAGTGAGGAAATACTACCAGGAGAATGATAAATAAAAGAGAAGACAGAGGAATCCATCAAATAGAACACTACAAACATCATTTCTCAGGCTAAACATTTTAGAAAATAATTTAGGCAGCAGGGTATAAAGAGTATTTCTTAAAATTGATGAGGGCACTAAGCTAAGTATCTAACATCTTAAGAAGCTGGATAGATTTTAACAGAATAAAGTCAAAGCAAGGTAATTTATTTAGGGTGAAGACACATAAAAATGTAATTTTCAGTGACACTTAACCTATCCATCACTAAATTCATTTTTTAAGTTCTCCTCTTTCTTGCCGGGTACTCAATTAAGACATTAAAGAAAAGATTTGTCCAGGTTATAGCAAATAAAAAAGACAAATTAAAATTTAATGAAGCTTTTTTTTTAAAAAAAAAATCAATCTAAAACCTAAAAATCTAAAGCCTAAAACTTAAGTCCAGTATTACCTCTATTTTCAAAGAAAATCATAACTTTCAATCAGTCTAGGCTACCTAAGTGTTCACTGAGGAAATATTCAAGGTAAACACTATTAAAGGGGCAAAAAGAATTAAAAAGTAGAGATACATATATAAAACAAGGTAAAAGGAGGACATGCTATAGATGCAACAACTGTCCTAGCTCCCATATATCCATAATTTAAAATCCTTAATATTAAATAACTCAAAATCCCAAAATATACTTTGGCTGAAAATAAACAGTAATTCGAGACCAGTAGATAAAGGCTTAAGATTCGATGATTACCCAGGAAGAAAGGGGGAGAAAAACAACTTTGGTTCTAGACATATATTTCAAATTGTTCAACTGATTCAGGTTTACAGAAGTATTACAAAAGCTGAATATTAAAATTAAGTTGAGGCAAAAATAGAATAATTTGACTTGTATGTCTGCTTTATAAACATGAATATTATGGGTACTGTATGTAAGCACACATGTATAAATACACATAACTGTGTATCTCTAACATTAATTATGAAAAATGATGTAATTCAATGGTATGTATATTCAGTCACAAATATCCCAACCTCAGGAAGAAATAAGGAAAGCAGACAAATATATCCTAGTTTGTCTAAAAGGAGAGGCAGGGAGGAGAAATGTTTATGGTTTTAACAGGCACTACAAATTCCAAATGAGCACAGCAGTCCCCAACCTTTTTGGCACCAGGGACCAGTTTCACGGACAGGGGGAGGGGGGATGGTTTTGGAATGATTCAAGCCCATTACGTTTATTGTGCACTTTATTTCTACTATTATTACACTGTAATATATAATGAAATAATTATACAACTCACCATAATGCAGAATCTAATGCTACTGCTTATCTGACAGGAGGTGGAGCTCGCAGTGATGCAAGCAATGGCGAGCAGCTGTAAATACAGATGAAGCTTTGCTCACTCACCTGCCACTCACAGGCTCACCTCTTGTTGTGCGGCCTGGTTCCTAACAGGCCACCCACCAGTACCAGCCCAAAGCCAGGCAGTTGGAGACCACAGAGCTAGAAGATGCATAGTTTACCTTAGCATCTTGGGTTAAGGGGAAAGTGGGGACAGCAACTGTATAGAATTTAGAAAAAGTAGAAAAAGAAGATGCTATAGGTTGAATGTGTCCCCCAAAGTTTACATATTGGAAACTTACTCCCCCCATTGTAATAGTATTAAGAGGTGGGGCCTTTAAGAGGTGGTTAGGTCATGAGAGCTCCACCTTTATAAATGAATTAATGTCATTATCATGGTGGTGGGTTAGTTATTAAGGGAGTGGGTTCCTGATTAAAAGGATGAGGTACCCCAATTCTTTCTCCTTGTTTCATGCACTCGCTTCCACCTTTCATCTTCTACCATGGGATGACCCTCATCAGATGCCAGTGCCATATTCATGGACTTCCCAGCTTCCAAAACTGTAAGCCAAATAAACTTCTGTTCGTTATAAACTATCCATTCTGTGATATTCTATTACAGCAGCAGCAAACAGAATAAGGTGGTATCAAATAGACTAAGACAGAAGGTATCTGAGTTTAGGCAGGAAAGGCTCTGCAAGGAGAACTGAAAATAGGTGGATCAAGGCAGGATCTAAAATTTGGAAAACACTAGTAGTCAAGAAATATGGGCTCCTTCTCTAATCCTCTTAAAATAATGTGAGCTTTTAGCCGGTAGATAAGGCACATGACCATATTTCTAACACCTTCAGGCATTCTAAAACATTTAAATAAGAGATGAGTGGCCCTGGTAAACTTTCTTCCCTGTCCCTGTCATAAAATTTTTATCACTCCTCAAATCCATACCACATTCACAGTTCTTTCCTGTTAGGTCATAACCTATTTTCACTGTGAAACAAGAGAAAGGTTATCAGATATGCAAGTTGTGCATCTACTTACCCCCAATTCAAAGGAAAAGATGTTCCTAGTCCTATGACTAACCCTGCCTGCCCAGGGTCTGTATTTCACCCATTCATACCTCCTCCAGGAAAAGGTGTTTGGTTTTATTTCTATCTTTTCCTCTCTCTTCAGCACTTTTCTTATCTCCATCACAGCTCTGCTATGACCCTTTCCTTAACACATGATATGTCAAGCCTATTTCATTCTAGATACTGTATCCTTTCCTTCATAGTCAAGACTCTGCCAAAAGCAGTCAGTATTTGCTGTCACTATTTCCTTACTTTCCAAGCTCTCCTTAATCAATTACAATCTGGCATCTTGTTTCCATTAATCTACTAAAATTAAACCTAAGTGACAAATTCTTAGTCACTTTTTACAGTCATCATCTTAACTGATTTCTGTAGCATTTAATTCTACTCACTATTCCCCTTTTACTTTCCCTTGTTTTTCTCCCTACTAGCTACCTACCTCCTTAACATGCTACACTCTTTCTCTAGAGCACCCATCTCACCTACTAACATTTCCTAGCATTACACACACTATCAGGGTAAATTCATCTCTAAAAGCAGTTTTCAAACTTTTCAGTCTCAGGACCCCTTTACAACTCTTAAAAATTATTGAGGACCCCAAAGAGCTTTTATTTATCTGTTATAACTATCAATGTTTATTATTTTAGGATTTAAAACAAAATGTTTTTTTGTTTTAGTGTTTATAACACTAGAAGATATATATATTATGTACATAATCCATAAATCATCAGAGTGATGATATCATCACACCATACAGCCTCTGAAAATTTTCACTGTAAACTTGTGAGACAATGAAAGTAAAAAAGCAAAATACTGTCTTAGCACTATTACAGAAACCATTTTCACCTTAAAAGAGTCTCAGGGACCCCTATGAATCCTCGAACCACACTTTGAGATCCACTTACCTACTACACTCAAGCCTTTAATTAATACCTACCTGTTGCCAAAGACTCTCAAGTCTTCATATCTAGCCTGACCTTTTTCCTGAGCTCCAGACAGCATCTACAGTACCAACTGCATTTGTTTCACAGGTATTCAAATTCAGAATTGCCCAGATTCAACGCATTATCTTCTATACCAACTCTATTCATTTTCCTTCTGTGTTGCCTATCACAGTCAAAGGCACTAAAGCTAGATACCTTTAAAAAAAATCTTAGGCTCCTCCTTTTCCTTCTTTATGCTAATTTAAAGTCATCAAACCCTACTAATTCTACTTTTAAATCTAGTGGAATCTGGAAGCTTGTTACAAAGGCAAGCTTTGACCCCAGGTCTGTCATAAGAACATAAGTGACTCATTTGCACATTAAAGTTTAAGAAGTACTGCCCTAGGTGGTGAGTCTCAGTAACCAAAGTTAGAGAATCTAAAGGAGAAAACAGAGAACAAAAGGCAAACTTGAGAACACTATAAGTAAAACCCCTCTCACCTTGAGCTTTTCCTCCTAATATTAAACTTTGAAGGTCTGGAGTTTTATAAAGAAGGCAGTATTCCTTAACTAAGTGGTCTATCTTCCTTTCAGGTTTCACCTCCCTCAGATCCTATCTTCTACACTGCCACCTGTGGGAGCCTTTTACAATTTTGTCTTTTGCTTCTGCTTCAACAGCACTCCATCACCTAATGTCCAAACTCCTTATCAGCATATACAAGGGTCTTCAAAACCTGACCCCTGTCTATCTTTCACTCTGTTTGCATATACTCCCTCTACCATAAGTTAGCAAACCAGTGGAATCACCAAGACGCCTTGGTTTTTTTTTTTTTTTTTTTTAAAGCTTCCCAGGTGATCTAAAGTGCAGTGGGAGCTGAGAATCACTCTCCTATGTCTTGAACCAAACTACCTGTCATGTTTCCACACAAAAGCAAAACCATGACCGTGTCCTTCTGCCTGCCTTCTTTTCATACTTTGTCTTTGTCCTCTGAGATGAATTCACAGTGTTTCTTAATAATTCAACTATCATTTCTTATTTGAAGGAACACCTCTTTGCTTCTCTTCCTTTGCAGGCAGATGTGATTAGTTTCTTGCCATTTGCTCTCATAATACCTTGTGTTTATATCTGGCTGTGGTCCCCAAACCCTGGGCCACAGCCCAGTCCTAGTCCATGGCCTGTTAGGAAACAGGCTGCTTATCACCTCCTCAATTCCACACCACCTCCCCCTACCCACAACAACCCACCCTCCCATCCTCAGTTCGTGGAAAAACTGTCTTCCATGAAAGCAGTCCCTGGTGCCAAAAAGGTTGGAGACCACTGTTATATAGCATAGCCCACACTTCATGAAGCAGACTGTCTAAATGTTTGTCAGTCCTACTCATTTGAAGGCAGGGATCATATCATGTCTTGGGCACGGAGACTAGAAGATAATAGGCAATACATGCTTACTAAAAATGCACTGAATTTTTGGAGCCTGTTGAATAGGCCTATAGCAATGTAAAATAAAACCAAACCAAACCAATACCTTTCTACCCACCAGGTTATTTCATTAACATGAGGAAAAATGTTTTCATTCCACAATTCTACATTTAGAAGTAAAAGTCAAAATCATATGTGAATTCATATACAAACCAAACTAAAAATTCCAGTTGAAGTAGATTAAATCAACCTAACAATGACCGACTAGGAGATGCTTCTCAGTTTTAATAGCAAGGATAGAAGAAAACAGAAGGCTTCTGGGTGTCTAAAAAGAGTACTGGGTAGAAGGATACAAAGTAGGGAAAAGAGATATTAGCTAACATCATCATAAATCCTAAGGAGGAGTCAAAAGATAATGTCCAATTGATACACTAAAATAGGATATACATATTAATTATATTAAAATATGGAAATAAGTGCCAGGAAGAAAAGCCAAAAGAATTGAAGGTAGAGTAGGGTGGGTGGTAGTGGATGGCTATTAAAAAAACAAAAAACCTTCTAGTACTATTTTCTCACAAAACCAAAAACTATTATTTAAAAAAAAGTAACAAATAAGGGGATGGATTACCAAAAGAACACATGACATCAGAAGACAATGGAATACTATATAAACTTAACTACTAGGAATACTGGAAAAAACAAAAGTACTTCTATCTCACAACTATTTGTACCCAGCAACTTTAATTAAGGTACCTACTATAGAGATAAAACTAAGAACCATTTTCCAGACAAGCAACTTCTTAAATGGCAAACAACAACAATAAAAGGTGCTTCTTCAAATCTTAAAGACAAGGTATAATCTGTAGTCATTTCTAGAATGTTGTGCCACTAGATTTAAATATTAATTTGCAAAAATTGCAGATATACAACATAGAACTGCAAAAGCCAAAATCTCAAAATTTTCTATTGTTGCTCCAAATGTCAAAACTTCTATACATATACAGCTAAGTACACCCAATGGCTAACCAAATTGTATTTCATTGTAAATGCTACTGGGGTCTTTTAAAAAAACAAAAACACAAACAACATTTTAACTAAAAATATAGCCAAAAGTGATCCTTATAATTCTTTAAAAGAAAGTGGAATTTTCTTATACATTGATTCCTCTAAAAAATCCAAATACTAAATCTATAACTTATATTGGGACTATGGGTACCTATAAAAAACACAGAAAGATATAACTGTCATAAGTGATCTAACTTTTACTGTTTTGCTATTTAAAAAAAAACTACCAAAAACATCATATTTGATGAACAGAAAATGGAAATATCTAAAATTATTTTATTGCCCTTTATAACAAAAATGCCTATGAAAGAGGAAGCATGTGACATTACTGAATATTCTCAATTATGAGAAAATATCAAGAAATGTTCCAAAGTCCAGGAAATATAAAATAAAAACATTCTTGATGGTTTTTAAAAACTTCACTTTGACTACAACTAAACCTACAATTTTTAAGGACTTAGTGTAAGTATGTTAATTTGGAAAAACTAAACTATAATAATCTGGTGCTATAGGGCTACTAACGCTTACCTCAAGGGAACCTACTGCAGATAAAGTCCGTCACTTGCACAGTCCTTTCAGCTCCCTGCCAGTTGTCTCTGTGGAAGGGAAAGCCTGATGAGTGAGAACCCTATGCCACACTCCTTTGGAGTATCAGGGTGCCTGCATAGAACTGCACAAAACTATCTACCTAGAGATTCCTAGCTGCTTTCAATAACACAGGGCTAAAAAAGATGCCACCTTTGAAGTTCCTTTTCCTCTGAACAACGAAACAAAATGCCTAAGAGTTACTGAGTGCTAACAACTTATTGGTATTACAAAGGTGATATATCTGCACTAACCCAAGTAGAAAAAAAGACTAAAATGCATCAAGTAGAAGTAAGATTGACAAGGAAAACACACACACACACACACACACACACACACACACACACACACACACACACACACACAGACATTAAAAAGGGATAGAACTGTATAATCTGCGGAGAGAAAAGGCTATATGTCCACAAAAAGTGAGGTTGTAGCATCAATGAATGAATGTTAAAACCCAAGGAACTTCCTGTCTACCCATTTTTAAAAGATGCCATCAAGTATATCACGTGCAGAGTGAACTATACCATGGATCCAAATGCCTACTTCTAAGATCTCATGTATTTTCTTGGTGGGGTCAGTAAGTGGGTGAGGGATGAGGGGATTCTTCAGATTTTTTAAGGTATGAAAAGGGAAACCAGCAGCATGATTTCATAAGAAATTCTAAAAAGAGAAAAAAACATATATCTGTATCTCAGAAAGTACACAAACCCTTACTCAGGATCAAACTTAGAGGGAAGAATAATGAGAAACAATAGAAAACTATGAAACTCAATATATTTCAAAAACCACCTTCATCTCACAGAATTAGGAATGATTAATAACTGTTTTCCATTAAGAACACCTATACCTCATTAATTTACAAGTTCAGCTATGTAACCAAAGAAACTGTATTTTCTTTCTAATGCCAAATAAGGTCTTCAATCTGAATGTTGTTCTTCAATAAGGCAGAACAAAATACTCCTACAAGAAACTTTAAAAGCATTAACCTTTAGCAAAAGGACTGAAAAAAAAAAACTGTTTAGTTAAAAAGGTGATTCCAGTTTTTACTTTAATAACAGGACAATTAAAATGAAATTACTTACCTCTGATTCTTTGTCACTTAAAGATCCCAAGCTTCCAAAGCTGTGATTAGAGCTTTCATTATTTGTTGAGGCCTGTTAAAAATTGTTATAAAGGTAAAAATTAGGAGTAATTTTTAAAAAAATATTACAAGTACATAATCCATTTTCATAATAAAAATTAAGTGTGATTGCTTTAAACAAGGAAGAGAAATGAAGGAAAAATAATAAGCACCAAGTTCTTAACACTATAAATACCTTGGAAAGTTTTATCAAGTCAATAAAGTTCTGCTGTGTTTTAGAAACTGACTTGTATTAGCCAATTTTTTAGAACACCAGTTCAAGAGCAAGAGAATGGAGCCATTGTTAGGAAAACAAGATCTCTAAAATTATTACCCAATGTATACAAACTAGTGCTTCCTCTGACCAAAAATATTATTTGCGTTCTTCAGTTCCCTTCACAATTATCAAATTCCATCATATCTCATACACACCCCTTGGCCTTTCTACATATTAACAAACTGAGTCCTTGTTTGTTTTGACTTAATCTTTTAAGAAATATTTTACCACCCTAACCATTTTAATTGCTTTGCTCAAAAGTTTCTCCATTTCCTTGACAGTATTTTTTAACTGTGACAAAGAAAAATGAGCTATCATTCTGTAGGATGACATCTGCTTTGTTCTCGATATGACTCTATAATGCTTATTCTTTTGTGTACTTTTTTGTACCATCAGTACCTTAGATCAATGTCTTCCAGGAATGCTCAGACCAGAAACTAAAAGGCTATACCATACACACCACAAGATGATGCATGAATTAACTTCACATGCAGGCATGCAAGTTGATACCCTCATGTTTCCCTTCCGTTGTTGAGAGTAGCTGCTAATCCTAGGTTGTAAGTTGGCCTATAATTATCCTTAGCCAAATTTCTAAACTGACAACTCTAAGCCACTGCATACACATCCAGCAGTATACTGGACAACTGTAAAGGCTGTTTTCAACACAGGATAGCACTTGAACTGATTAAGATTCAAGTAGTACTTGGAGGAAGTTATAATCCATTAGGTTGGTGCAGAAGTAATTGCAGTTTTGGGCCGGGGAATTTTAAATCATTATATTAATTAATAACTAGGCTTAAAAACACCTTTAATAATCAAAATAGGAACCATTACAATCAACACATTTTTGCCAATGAGAAATAAATTTATTTATTCTTCCAATTCATGAATATTACATCTCTCATTTATTTATACATGCATCAATTTCTCTGTTGAATAGTTTTCAGTGAAGATGTCTTGAGTATCTTTTGTCAGATTTATTTCTGAGTATTTTTTTAGACTTACTGTACATGGTAATCTTCCTAAAAGTTCATTTTCCACTTGTTGACATGTAGAAATATAACTGATTTTACCACATGATTTACATTCAATGACCTTGATTAATTTATTTACTAGTTTTAATTATTTGTGGGTTCTTTGTGATTTTTTTCTATATCACAACCATGTAATGGGAATAATCTTTATTTCTTGATATTGGTGCTGGTTACATGACTGTGTTCAGTTTGTGAAAATTCATTAAGTAATGTACTTACAATATGTGCATTATTTTACATGTACTGAGGAGGACTACTTTCAAGCTCTGCTATTTATTTTCATGATTTTTCATTGCCATTGTAGTGGAAAGTCATCAAAACCTTGAGACTTCCTTGGGTATTCCTTTTTAAAAAGCATGTATTTAAAAAGTTTCATGGTCTCAGTATTGATTCTTTGGAGACTAAAACTGGCAATATTTCTCCATAAAAAAGCACTCATTTATTCTTAACCTTGACTTCTTGTATTGGAGCTAATTCTCTATCAATAAAAAATATTTTTCCTAAGTCCACTGTAACTCTACTTCGTAAGGCTTTCATTGGTAATCTTGTCAAGAGTTTGGTAAAAAGGGCCGGGCGCGGTGGCTCACGCCTGTAATCCTAGCATTCTGGGAGGCCGAGGCAGGTGGATCGCTCGAGGTCAGTAGTTCTAGACCAGCCTGAGCGAGACCCCGTCTCTACTAAAAATAGAAAGAAATTATCTGGCCAACTAAAAATATATATACAAAAAATTAGCCGGGCATGGTGGCGAATGCCTGTAGTCCCAGCTACTCGGGAGGCTGAGGCAGGAGAATCGCTTGAGCCCAGGAGTTTGAGGTTGCTGTGAGCTAGGCTGACGCCCAGCACTCACTCTAGCCCGGGCAACAAAGTGAGACTCTGTCTCAAAAAAAAAAAAAAAAAAGAGTTTGGTAAAAAGAAAAAGAATATCTGAACTAGCACATATAATGGTTTTTTACTAAGAAACTATTAAAATTAAATTAAAAATTAATTTCCTTAGTTTCATTACCCACATTTTAAGTCCTTAGTAGCCATATGTGCCTAACGGCTACATGTTGGGCCATGCAGATATAAAACATGGCCATCACCCCAGAAAATTCTATTGGAAAGAGTTGCTATAGACCAGGGGTAGGCAAACTGTGGCTCTCTGCCTGGTTTTATAAATAAAGTTTTATTGGAACACAGCCATATTCATTTCATTAAATATGGTCTATGGCTGCTTTAGTGCTACAATGGCAGAGTTGAGCAGTTGCAATCAAGACTTAAAGATATTAACTACCTGACACTTTACAGAAAATCTCTGCCAACCTCTGCTACAGATCATACAAAAATCAGGGGCTGGGAGGCAGCATGTTTGAGAGGAGATAAAAGAGTTAAGAGTGCAATGCTACCTATATTTCCCCAATAGATACCCCCCACCTAGCGAGATATAATCTAATATAAACCATTCCTTGGTTCCCTAAAAAGCATTGTCTTAAATTTGGGGTTTGAAATTCAAGTCTTATGATACAAAACACAGTAAACATTTCCCATTTTAAGTACTCAACATCCATTCCAATTTCCCAATAGCACTATTTCTTTTTGGTGAATCTCCCTATCCTAATATTTTTGGTGGGACTATAAATCAACCTGCCCACTACTGTAGAAATCCTAAGGAGGGTACTTCTCCCCCATATACTCTTCATCCATACTTATAGTCAAGAAATCAAAGGGAAAGCCTAAACCCAATACTAAACTAATCAACTTTATCCCCCAGAACTTTGGATCACAAGGGCGTGGTATCAGTGTGAGTTGGGGGTGTCTTTTTTTTTTTTAATCCAGTGGAGATAGTACAATCAGAAGGATGAGCAATTTCTGCTGCCTAGCCAGCTAGGGTGGCCTGTTGAAGTCTGGTTTTCAGGCCTCCAAACCATTCTGTGAATTGCCTGATAGCCTACCAATAACTTCCCTCCTTTGCTTAAGGTAGCTAGAGTTGGTTTCTTTTTCTGCAAATAAAGTCCAATAACTGATATAAAATGTAATGACTTTCATTTAGCAATGGTTTAGCAGAAAACCTGGAGTGGGCAAAAGCAGAAAAGAAAGTTAAATTTCTTAAAGATAAAGATGACTTATCCATCTATGACATTTATTTTTTTAAAAAAGGGCACACCAGATATTTTGACTAGGACCAGCTCTAGGCAAAATTCTACAAGACAAGTTTTGGTTCCTACCCACATTCTCAGCACCACTACTATTCTGTTCTTGACTCTCTGTTAGCTGTCAATTTTAAATATAAATTAAAGTGTTTAGATTTCAGCTTTTACCTATAAGTAAAATTAGTATACTAAACAAACACTGGCCCTATTTGCAGTTCCAAAGAGCTTGCTAGTACTGGCCAGCACTAAGAGCATATTAAAGCAAGTCCAGAAGGACCACATGACTCCATGGAAACTCTAGGTGCAATTCAAATTTTTCCCCCAGTATTCTTTAAAATATATGCCAGTCTCAAAATTAGCCTTCTAATTGCCTCAGTCTCCAAAGTTTCCAAACCAAGATTAGAATCAGTATACACTGTCATGATTTCTTATAATAAAATTATTTCATTCCAAAATTGAGTACATAACTATATTAGTAAAAAAATGTGATGGGATAAATTCTGTCCAGGTACACATAGGTGTCAATGAAGGTCACAGGAGGTCCACCAAATTCAGATTTGGGCAATCAGGTGGAAAGAGGTAGTAATCAGAGAAACATTCTTAAAGTGATGCCTGATCTGACTCTTGATATTCGAATAGTAATAAGTCTAATGGAAAAAAAGCATAAGGGAGTCTGAAGCAAAGTGTTCAAAAGAACACTATGTTCAAAGGAAAGAAGCTGTGAAAAACCATATCCATTTAGGGAACCACAAATAGTTTGTCCCGACTGGAACAAAGTACAAATGTGAAGATGTGAAGAAAAGATGGAAGATGGGAAATGAAGTTTGGCTATAGGGGCAATGCAGTAATAAGAAAAACTTTATAATGCTAAATAATTTAAATTTGAACTTATAAATGATGTGAAGCCATTAAAAATCTCTAAGCAAGGTCTATTTAATCAGATGTGCCTTTTATAAAAATCAGTCAAGCTAGAAAAATGATAGCCTAGGCACACATTTCAAACTCACTTTCTCTTGCTCTAGGGAGAATTCAACAGGAAGATAAACCAGCAACTGTGATGTATTTTTTATTTTTTTTTCTTTTTTCTTTTTCTACTGAGGGGAGCAGGACAGGTACAGTTGCAAAGATTAGTAAAGAATAACTAGACCACAAAAGTGATTCCACTCACAAATGAACAGCTTCTTAATGCCACTGTTAACAAGACTGTGAGAATCAGCAATATAAAATAGGGAAATAGGATCAGGCCTGCCTTTCTGGCCAAACCCATGATGAAGAATGTCAATCCTAGGGCTGTTTGAAGGTAGATCTGACAGCCAATTTGAGTTGACCACTTGTGCATAAAGAGAAGACTGCACTTGCCCACCCATAAGTACTGCTCTAGAAGCCATCTGATTGCAGGAGTATGGTAAAGAAACACCTATAAACCTTAACACTACCCAAGCTATCACCTCTGAGAAGATCCACCAGCCTAACCAAAAGGGATGCTGTGGAAACCCTCACCAACTAACAACAAGTTGGCAAGAAAATATTACAGGTCATTTAAGGACCCTAATTAGCTTGCAAGGGAGCACCCCAGTCAAACACAGAATAGATGGCTCAACTGGAGCAGAAAGTGAGGGAAGAGCAGAAACAGATCTTTTAAAATATACCATGAGAGGCCAGGCACGGTGGCTCACGCCTCTAATCCTAGCACACTGAGAGGCCGAGGTGGGTGGATCACTCAAGATCAGGAGTTCGAGACCAGCCTGAGCAAGAGTGAGACCTCGTCTCTACTAAAAATAGAAAGAAATTATCTGGCCAACTAAAAATATATACAGAAATAATTAGCCGGGCACGGTGGCACATGCCTGTAGTCCCAGCTACTCGGGAGGCTGAGGCAGTAGGATTGCTTAAGCCCAGGAGTTTGAGGTTGCTGTGAGCTAGGCTGACGCCCGGCACTCACTCTAGCCCGGGCAACAAAGTGAGACTCTGTCTCAAAAAAAAAAAAAAAAATACCACGAGAATTTTAAAGCAGGTATAATTAAGAGATAAAAAAGTGGGGAAAAAAACGCTGCTGGAAACTAAATTAGCAATCTAAAAATTGAAGTAGAATTATAATGTCAACAATATTATGAAACTATAATGAGTATTAAAAAAGATATAAAAGATATACCAAGGGGACCTAGTATGAAAATAACTGGTACTTCAGAAAGGAAGAAACAGATTAAGAACAAACAATACTCAAAGAAATATTACTATAAAAAGAAAACTTCCCTGAGCCGAAGGAAAACTGGAAACTAGAAGTAGTGTCTACAGACTCCTGAGATACTACGAGAAAGCAAAACAAAGACATTTTCAAACACACAAACTTAAAACATATGGCAGCATGTATTCAAGAATGCTTTATAGATCGATACTGTAAGAGCAAACGATACCCTCAAACTAAATTTTCCAAAGGGGGAGAAGAGGGTAGCACATACAGGTCTACATATGAATGCTAGAAAGATTTGTTATGAATCATAAATATGTAGAAATTAAACAACACACTCCTAAATAACCAATAAATAGGTCAAAGGAGAAATCTCAAGGGAAACTGGAAAAAAACTTTGAGATGAATGAAAACAAAAACACAGCACACCAAAACATGGGGTACAGCTAAAGCAGTGCTTAGAAGGAAATTTACAGCTATAAATGCCTATATTTAAAAAGAGATCTCAAATCAATAATCCAACCGTCCACTCAAAACACTAGAAAAAGTAAACCAAAATCAAAGCAAGCAGAAAAAAAAAAATAATGTCAGAGCAGAAACAGATAAAATAGAGAACAGAAAAACAATAGAAAAAAAAAAAAACCAATAGAACCAAAAGTCGGATCTTCGAAAAGATCAGCAAAATTGACAAATCTTTACCAAGACCTAACAAGAAAAAGACAGAAGACTCAAATTACTAAAATCAGGAATGAAAGAGAACATGTCATTACTGACTTACAGAAATAAGAATTATAAGAGAATATAATTAAAAGTTTTATGCCAGCAAATTAGATAAACTACATGACATAGACAAATTCCCAGAAAGACACAAACTACTAAAAATGACTCTAGAAGAAATAAACATCCTTAGTGAAACACTAGCAAACTGAATTCAACAGGACATTAACAGGATCATACATCAAGATCAAGTGAAATTTATCCCTGAGATGCAAGGGTGGTTCAACATACACAATAAATATGATACACCACAATAACAGAGTAAAGGATAACAATAATATGATCATCTCAATTGATGCAGAAAAAGCATTAGACAAAATTCAACATCCTTTCACAATAAAAATTCAAAAAATTAGATGCAGAAAGAATGTACGTCAACAAAATAAAGGCAATAGCTGACAAGCCCACAGCTAAACAGCATACCAAGACAGCATACTCAAGGGTGAAAAGCTATTGGTGCAAAAGTAATTGCAGTTTGGACCCGTGAATTTTAAATCATTATAACTAGGCTCAAACACATCTTTATTAATCAAAATAGGAGCCGTTACAATCAACACATTGTTGCAAATGAGGAATAACTTTGTTTATTTCTGTAGCATAAAAATCTGTGCTTCAGGATTCGACAAACTCTTGGAAAGCATTTTCTGCATCCTGCTGGTTGTGGAAGCTTTTTCCCTACAGAAAGTTGTCAAGATGCTTAAAAAAGTGGTAGTCAGTTGGTGAGAGATCAAGTGAATATGGCGAATGAGGCAAAACTCTGTAGCCCAATTCCTTCGACTTTTAAAGTGTTGGTTGTGCGAGGTGTGGTGGGGTACTGCTGTGGACAAGAATTGGGCCCTTTCTGTTGATCAATACAGGCTGCAGGTGCTGCAGTTTTCGGTGCATCTCTTCACTTTGCTGACCACCAGAAAGGCAGCAGACCACCAAACAGTGACTATGACCCTTTTTTTGGTGCAAGTTTGGCTTTGGGAAGTGCTTTGGAGCTTCTTCTGGGTCCAACCACTGAGCTGGTCATCGCCAGTTGTCGTATAAAATCCACTTTCCCTTGCACATCACAATCCAATTGAGAAATGATTTGTTGTTGTTGCATACAATAAGAGAAGACAACACTTCAAAATGACAAATTTTTTGATTTTCGGTCAGCTCACGAGGCACCCATTTATCTTTCCAATTTGCTTCAAATGCCCAATGACTGTAGAATGGTCGATGTTGAGGTCTTTGGCAACTTCTCATGTCATCATAAGAGGATCAGCTTCGATGACTGCTCTCAATTGGTCGTTGTCAACTTCTGATGGCATGCCACTGCACTCCTCACCTTCAAGGCTCTCGTCTCCTTTGCAAAACTTCTTGAACCACCACTGCACTGTACATTCGTTAGCAGTTCCTGGGCCAAATGTGTTGTTGATGTTGCAAGTTGTTGCCTCCACTTTATAACCCATTTTGAACTGGAATAAGAAAATCGTTCGAATTTGCTTTTTGTCTAACATCATTTCCACAGTCTAAAATAAATATAAACAGCAAGTAATAAGTCATTAGCAAAACATACAAAGTGAGAAATGGGCATTAAAATGATGTATAACATAACCACATTTATTTAAGAATGTATTCCAATATCAAATAGCAAATTTCAATAATGCTAAACCCACAATTACTTTTGCACCAACCTAATAAAAGCTTTTCTTCTAAGATCAGAAACAAGACAAGCATGCCCACTCTTACCCCTTCTATTCAATACAGTACTGGAAATCCTACATAGAGCAATCAGACAAGAAAAAGAAGTACATGGCATCCAAATCAGAAAAGAAAGAAAGTTATCTGTTTAGCGATGACATGACCCTACATATGAAAAACCCTAAAGACTCTACCAAAAAAACTGTAAGAACTAATAAACTGATTCAGTAAAGTTATAAGATACAAAATCAACATACAAAAATCAGTTGTTTCTATATGCGCTATCGAAAAAAAAAATTAAGAAATGATCCTATTTACAATAGTATTAAAAAACCCTAATAAATTTAAACAAGGTGAAAGATCTGTACAATGAAAACTATAAAACACTGCTGAAAGAAACTGAAGACAACACAAATAAATGGAAAGATATCCTGTGTTCAAGAATTGAAAGAATAGTTAAAATATCCACACTACCTAAAGCGATGTAATCTTAAAATTCAATGGCATTTTTCACAGAAATAGAAAAAACAATCATAAATTCATCTGTAACCACAAAAGACCTCAGAGTCAAAGCAATATTGAGTAAGAATAAAGCTGGAGGGCTATTATACTAACTGATTTCAAAATACACTACAAAGCTATAATAATCAAAACAGCATGGTACTGGCATAAAACCAACATACAGACCAGAAGAACGCAATGGAGAGCTCAAAAATAAATTCACACATTTACAGTCAATTGATCTTTGGCAAAACTGCTAAGAACATACAATGGAGAAAGGACAGTGTCTTCAATAAATGGTGCTGGGAACACTAGATACACACATGTAGAACAAGGAAGCTGGACCTGTATCTCACACAATATACAAAAATCAACTTGAAATGGATTAAAGACTTAAGACATGCAACTGTAAAATTACTAGCAGTAAACATATTAAAAAAAAAGCCTAACATTTGTCAGGGCAATTGATTCTTTTGGATATGACCCAAAAGCACAGGTAATAAAAGCAAAAATAGACAAATGGGATTACATCAAACTAAAAAGATTCTGCACAGCAAAAGAACCAATAAACAGAGTGAAGAAATAACCTACAGATGGGGCAAAATATGTGTAAACCACACATCTCATAAGGGCTTAATATCCAAAATACATAAGGAATTCAAACAATTCAATAGCAAAAAACCAAATAATCTAATTTAAAAACAGGCAAAGGACTTGAATAGATATTTCTCAAAAGAAGATATACAAATGACCAATAGGTGTATGAAAAAATGCTCAACATAACTAATTATCAGGGAAATGCAAATTAAAACCACAATGAGGTATCACCCCACCCCTGTTAGAATGGCTAATCTCCAACACATGAAAGATAACAAGTGTTGGTGAGGATGTGGAGAAACTAGAAACCTTGCCCACTGTTGTTGAGAATTTAAATTGGTATAGCCATTATGGAAAACAGTATACACATTCCTCAAAAAACTTAAAAATGGAACTAGCATATGATCCAGCAATTCCACTTCTGGGTACATATCTAAAGAAAATGAAATCAGTATGCCAAAGAAATATCTGCACTCCCACATTCAATTTCAGCATCATTCATAACAGCTTAGATAGAGACTCAAGCTAAGTGTCCATCGACAGATGAATGGATAAAGATAACGAGGTATATATAGATGAAATGGAATATTAGTCAGTCTTAAAAAGGAAGGAAATCCTGTCATTTGCAACAACATGGATTAACCTGAAGAACATTATGCTAAGTGAAATAAACTATGTACAAAAAGACAAATACCTCATGTGATTTCACTTACATGTAGAATCTAAAAATGTCAAACTCATAGAAGCAGAAGGTAGAATGCTGGTTGCCAGGGGCTGAGGGTAGGGGAAATCAGGAGAATGTTGGTAAAAGGGTACAAAGTTTCAGTTTTGCAGGATGAATAAGTCTGGAGATCCAATGTACAGCATACTGACTACAGTTAGTAATAGTGTGTTGTACATTTGAAATTTGCTAAGAGAATAATAGATCTTAAATGATCTCAGCACAATAAAAAGAGTATGTGAGGTGATGAATATGTTAATTATCTTAAGAGTGTTAGGATACTCTTGTCACAATGTATACATATATCAAAATATCACATGTACACCTTAAACATATATGTTTTCTATTTGTCAGTCATACCTCAATAAAGCTGGGAGGCAAGAAGAGAAATACATAACCTGAATAGATCTATATAGTAAAGAAACAAATAATAATTTAACAAAACAAACAAACAAACAAACAAAAACTACCCACAAAGAAAAGCCCAGGCCCAGATGGCTCCACTGGTAAATTCTACCAAACATTTAAAGCAAAACTAATACTATTTCTTCACAAACTCCCCCAAAGAACAGAAGGGGATGGACACTTCCCAACTCATTCTGGGAGGACAGTTTTACCCTGCTACCAAAACTAGACAAAGATATCACAAGAAAATTACAGACCAGTACAGATTACAAATATAGATGCAAAAATCCTCAACAAAATACTGACAAACCAAATCTAGCAAGACGTAAAAAGTATTTTACATTTAGACCAAGTCGGATTCATCCCAGGAATGCAAAGTTAGGTCCACATACAAAAGTCAATCAATAATGCACTATATTAATAGAACAAAGATCATATGATCATCTCAACAGACATAGAAAAGGTATTTGACAAAACCCAATACCCTGTTCATGATTTTAAACACAAACACACTCTCTTTCTCTCTCTCTCTCCCCCTCTCTCAGCAACCTAGAAATAGAAGGAAACTTCCTCAACCTGAGATAGGACATCTATGAAACACCCATACCTTTCCTCCCTAGAATCAGGAACAAGATAAAGATGTGTGCTCTCACCACTTCTATTCAACACTGCACTGGAGGTTCTAATCAGCACAATTAGGAAGAAAAAGAAATAAAAGGTATACTGGTTACAAAGGAAGAAGTAAAACTATCTCTTTTGGCAGATGACAGGATCTTACATATAGAAAATACTAAGGAATACCAACAACAACAACAACAAAACTATCAGAGCTAATAAACAAGTCCACCAAGACTGCAGGACACAAGATCAATACAAAAAGATCAACTAGATGTCTTTATAATAGCAACGAGCAATGTGAAATGAAATTAAGAAAACAATTCCATTTATAATACCATCAAAAAGAATATTTTATTCTTAGGAATAAATATAACAAAACAAATGGAAGACTTGTACACTAAAAACTATAAAACATCACTGAAAGAAAATAAAGATCTAAATAAATGTAAAGACATTTATGTTTATGCACTGGAAGATAAATATTACCAAGATAGCAATACTCCCCAAATTAACCTAGACATTCACTGCAATTCTTACCAAAATCCCAGCTGACTTTTTTGCAGAAAGTGATAAGGTGATCCTAAAAGTCATATTTAAATGCAAGGGACCCAGAATAGCCAAAATAATCTTGAAAAAGAACAGAGTTGGAGGATATACACTCTTACTTTCAGAACTCATTACAAAGCTACATTAATCAACACAGTGTAGTATGGTATAAAGATAGACAAATAACTCAGTGGAATCAACTTGACAGTCCAGAAATAAGCCCATACATTTATGGTCAATTAATTTTTGACCAAGGTTATAAGACAATTCAATGGGGAAAGAACAGTGTTTTCAACAAACGGTGGCAAAAGAACTGGATATCCAAATGCCAAAGAAATGAATTTGGACTCCCTCTTACCATATATGAAAATTAACTCAGAATGGATCTAAGACCTAAAAAGGAAACAAAGGTATATATCTACGTGACTTTGGATTAGGCAATAGTTTCTTAGATGTGACACCCACAGAATGAGAGAAAAATCTGCAAATCATGTATCCGACAAGAGTCTAGTACCCACTAAAGTATGAAGAAACCTTGTAACTCAAGATTAAATGCCCAATTTAAAAATGGGCAAAAGATTTGAACAGACACTTCACCAAAGAAGATATAAGAATAGTAAATAAGCACATAAAAAGATGCTCAACATTATCACTTTAGGGAACATTATCAACATAAGGGAAATACAAACTGAAAACACGAGATACCACTGCACACACCATTCAGAATGGCTATGCTATGGTTTGGATATGGTTTGTTTGTCCCCATCAAAACTAATGTTGAAATTTGGTCTCCAGTGTGGCAGTACTGGGAGGTGGGGCCTAGTGGGAGGTATTTGAATCATGACGCAGATGCCTCATGAATGGCTTCATGCTACTCTCTCACCCTAGTGAGTTCTCACTCTGGCAAGACTAGATTAGTTCACAAAAGAGTAGGTTGTTATAAAGCAAGGTTCTTCCTCTTTCGTCCCTCTTCACATGTTTGCTTCCCTTTTGACCTTTTCTGCCATGTTATGAGGCAGCATAAAAGCCCTAACCAGAAGCCAAGTCCATGCCCTTGAAATTCCCAGCCTGCAGAATTGTGAGTGAAATAAACCTCTTCTTTTTATAAATTACCCAGTTTCAGGTATTCTGTTATCATAACAGAAAACAGACTAAAACAGGCTGTAATAAAAAAGACAATAACAAGCATTGGCAAGGATGTGGAGAAGCTGCAACCCTTATGCATTGCTGATGGGAATATAAAATCGTATAGCTATTTTGGAGAAGTTTGGCAGTTCCTCAAAACATTAAACAGAGTTATCGTAAGAATCAGAAATTCCACTCCTAACTATATACCTAAGGAAACTAAAACATGTCTACACAAAAATTTCTAACAGAGTGTTCATAACAGTTCCTAACATTTATGTCAAAAAATGGGAACAACCCCAATGTCCACCAATTCACAAATGGATAAACAAAATGTAGCATATCCATATAATGGAATATTAAACCATAAAAAGGAGTAAGTACTGATATATACTACAACAATCATGAATCATGAAAACATTGTGCTAAGAGAAAAAAGCCAGACACAAAATGCCACATATTGTAGAATTCCATTTGTATGAAATATCCAGAATAGGCAGATCCAAAGAGCAAGAAAGGAAACCAGTGGTTGCCAGGAGCTAGAGTATAGGGTAGGGGAGCAGAGGAGTTGCTGCTAATGTTTGTGGGTTTCAGTTTTGGGGTAATAAAAGTGTTTTAGAATTTGATAGTGGTGATGGTTGCATAACCTTGTGAATACACTAAAAACCATTACATACTTCAAATGGGTCGATATGATGGTATGTACATTACATCTCAAAACAAAAAGATTATAAAAGTGCAAATTACTGGAGGAAAAAAAAGGCTTGAAAAAATATAGTAACCATTTATACAAACATTCAAATATACAGTATGTACAACTGCAAGCACACACATACACAAAGAATAGCTTTTTTTTTTTTTTTTGCAAACACCCATGAGACATTTTTTAAAAATATGAAAGCAACACAGGCACATAGGAAAAGTTTCAATCATTACAGAAAGATCAATTTCTCCTTCCCACACCAGTCCCACTATTCAGAGGCAATGACTTTTTAAAAAATTGTTTTTAATGAATTTTTGAATAGGCAATGCACACAGGCTGCTACTTATCTTTGCTTCTTATTATCTTTCTAGAGTCTCTGTCCACACAAACAAATTAAATGTATATTCTTTGGTTCCTCCCTTCTTAGTCAAAATAAAAAATACAGACTGTCTTGCATTGTATTTTCTCTTAATATATATCTTGGAGAAATTTCCAAGTCAAAATGTAGATAACTTTAAAAAAAATTCTTTAAATTCAAACTGTATATAATGACTCCTCACTATGCAAAGTAAGACTATATCCTTATATTTAGCTTCTTCTGCCAACAAGGCAGCTACAAAGTAACTTTATATCATTATAGTTTATAACATTTACCTTTCCTTCTATCTGTAACCTTACAACAGAACCACAAATTCATATGCCATAAGGGTCTGGCAAGTAAAATAAACAAGTGAAGTAGGCTTGTGGTAAAACAAAAGAAGTGGTGTATGATAGAATGAAAGTTGTCTCTACAGTTGATTCTTATGTGCTATGAACACCGAATTAGCAAATATTGAATCACTGCTCCTAGGGGAAATATAGCGTTAGGTTCCTGCGAGCCTCTGGTCACATTTTCATCAACAGATCAACACATAAACTTGTTTTATGTGTGTTTCTGTTTAAACACACCTTATTACATTAAGACACCTTATAATAAGATACTTTATTATATATATTGTTGATTCATTAACATTTAGTGCATGGCCAACAGCACTATAACTCATGCCTGAACAAAACTTATCAATATCCATATTTTCTCTGTAAGGCATATCACAGCTTTCTTATACTTCGGAACAGTAGATAACCCTTTAGCACTAGGATTGGGGATCATTTTAAACAGTAAAACCATCATTAAAAAGCACAAAAATGTGGAAAACATGGCACTAAGTAGACCAAGAAAAGAACACTTGTTTATAGTACGAAAGCTGAAACAAGACAGAATGTCTCTTTGCTGAGCCTCAGGCCACTCATATTTTTTACCACTCTGCACATGCACTGGCCCTTGAATGATTGCAAAAGCACTGAAGAACACTAATTTTGAGGTTACAAATAATTCTTCGCAAGTATGTCAATTCCAAATATGAAATCTCTGAATAATGAGGATTGTGTGTATGTGTGTGTATCCATCAAATCAAGCTTATCAATTATATTATGCAAAACCTGTGTAGCCTAGTTCGTTTATATATATTTGAAGTCCAAATCTTAAAAAATTACACTAAATCCCTCACTCTAACTATATTTTAATTTTAATAAATTCACCACATATTTATAGAACTGTTTGATATGTAAAAATTTATAATTGTCATATATCCTTTGTAGATCATTAGTCTCTAAAAAATATCTAAATTTGTACCATTTGAGGTTTCTGCCTTTGAAGAATGCTTTCTGTGCTATTCATTCAAGAATTCAAAAATACTTATTGAGGGCCTTGGTACTGCTGTAGATGCTAGGGATATGGCAGTGAAAAAACAGACTTAAGTCTATCCTCTCTTGAAGTTTCTATTACCAGAATGAAAACAGACAATAAACAAACATATAAATATTTAGCATTATGTAAGAATCCAATTAAGTTCTAATATTAAAAAAAGGTGAAGAAAAGGTTAGAGTGACATAGGTTATCATCTTACACAGAAGAGTAAGAGAAGGTCTCTCTGAAGGGGTGAAAATTGAACGAACTGAGGGAGAAGTGTGTTTGAGGCAACTGGCAAATAAACAAGCATGGATGTTGCAATGAGGCAGTTATTAGTAGAGTAGTGCAATTAGTCTAGGGCTACATCAGAAGGTCTTGTAAGGGCACAGTGAAGACACTGAATTTTATTTTAAATGCAATGGCAAGTCTTTAGAAGATTCTCACAGTTGGGGAAAAAACTGATCTCAAATTTATATTTAATTGTACTTTATTTTTCTCTGTGACTATCTGAAGTATTTTCTTTCCAGGTATTTTTAATCTTTTTTTTAGGAATGGTTTTTGTTAACAGCCTATAGATAGATTCTCATTTATTGTGATAATATATACCTGGCTTTATTTCTTCCATCTTATATAATAGCAGATAAAAATAAAATATTTTCTTTTTTACTCTTTCTCCCTCCCTTACTTTCGCTGCATTACATTTCTTTATATTCCTCCTTCTACACTCAACTGTAGTAATTTATAAGTTCTATGTACAGCAGACGACATGATTTTATATTACAGAATACCCTAAAAGCTTCACCAAAAAACTGTTAGAACTGATAAATGAATTTGGTAAAGCTTATACAAAATCAACACACAAAAATCAGCAGTGTTTCTATACACCAACAATGAACTAGCAGAAAAAGAAATCAAGAAAGTAACCCCATTTACAATAGCTACAAAAAAAAAAAAAAAAAACCCTAGGAATAAATTTAAGCAAGGTGAAAGACCTCTACAGGAAAACTATAAAATACTGATGAAAGAAACAGAAGAAGACACACACAAAAAAATGGAAAGATATCTCATGTTCACAGAAGAATTAATATTGTGAAAATGACGTACTACCAAGTGACCTACAGACTCAGTGCAATCCCTGTATCAAAATACCAATGACATTCTTCACAGAAATAGAAAAAACAACCTTAAAATTCATATAAAACCAAAAAAGACCCCCAATTAGCCAAAGCAATACTGAACAAAAAGAACAAAGCCGGAGGCATCACACTACTGGACTTTAAAATATACTACAAAGCTATAGTAACCCAAACAGCAGGATACTGGCATAAAACAAGACACATAGGCCAATGGAACAAAGAATCCAGAAATAAATCCACATTATTTATAACCAACAGATTTTTGACAGAGGCACCAGGAACATTCATTTGGGAAGGGGCAGTCTCTTCAATAAATGGTGCTGGGAAAATTGAATATCCATATGCAGAAAAATGAAATTAGACCCCTAAATCTCACCATATACAAAATTCAATTCAAAATGGATCACCTGGGCATGGTGGCTTATCCCTGTAATCCTAGCACTTTGGGAGGCCAAGGCAGGAGGACTACTTGAGCTCAGGAGTTTAAGACCAGCCTGAGCAAGAGAGACCCTGTCTCTACAAAAAACAGAAAAATTAGCCAGGCGTGGAGGTGCACGCCTATAGTCCCAACTACTTGGGAGGCTGAGGCAGGAAGACTGCTTAAGCCGAGGAGTTCGAGGTTGCAGTGAGCTATGATGACACCACTGCACCCTAGCCTGGGTGACAGAGAGAGACCCTGTCTCAAAAAAAAATGGATTATAAGACCCCAAACTATGAAACTACAAGAAGAAAACTTAGGGAAAACCTACTTCAGGACATTGTTCTGGGCAAAGATTTTATGGACAAGACTTCAACAGTACAGGCAACAAAAACATAAATAAACAAATCAATATCAAACTAAAAAGCTATTTGACAGCAAAGGAAACAACCACAAAGTGAAGAGACAACCTGCAGAATGGGAGAAAATGTGCAAACTATTCACCCAACAAGGAACTAATATCTGGAATTTATAAGGAACTCAAACAGCTCAACAGCAAAAAACCCCACAAATAATCCAGTTTGAAAATGGGCAAATGAGCTAAATAGACATCTCTCAAAAGAAGACATGCCAATGGCCAAGAGGCATATGAAAATGCTCGATATAACTAACTAATCATCAGGGAAATGCAAATCAAAATCATATGCTATATCATCTCGCCCCCGTTAGAATGGCTACCATCAAAAAGACAAAAAATAACAAATATTAATGAGGATGAAGAGAATGGGAACTCAACCACCACTGATGAGAATGTAAATGAGTATAATCATTATGGAAAACAATATGAAGGTTCCACAAAAAAATAAAAACATAACTACTATATGATCCAGCAATCCTACTACTGGGCCTATATCCAAAGAAAAGGAGATCTGTATATTGAAGAGATATCTGCACTCCCATGTTTACTGCAGCACTATTCACAATAGCCAAGATACGGAATCAACTTAAGTGCCTACCAACAGGTGAATGGATAAAGAAAATGTGGTATGTGTGCACAATGGAATACTATTTACCCATAAAAAAGAACAAAATTATCTCATTCATGGCAACATGGATGAGCTTGGAGGACATTATGTTAAATGAAGTAAGTCAGGTATAGAAAGATAACTATGGCATATTTTCATTCATATGTAGAAGCTAAAAAAGTTGATCTCATATAAGCAGAGAGTAGAATAGTGGGGAATGGTAGAGGGAAGAGGAGGCTAGCCAAATGTTGGTTAACAGATACAAAAGTGCAGTGAGACAGGAGGAATAAGTCCTAGTGTTCTGTAGTACTATACAGCGACCATAATTAACAATTTATTGTATATTTTCAAATACCCAGAAGAGTAGATTTTGAATGTTCCCAACACAAAGAAATCATGAACATTTGAGGTGATGGATATACTAATAACCCTGATTTGATCATTGCACACTATATATATGTGTATTGTAACATCACACTGTACCCCATAAACATGTACAATTATGTGTCAATTAAAAATAATAAAAGTAGAAACAAAACAAAACAAAACAAAAAAGTTCTATGTACAGTATCTCTGTTGACTGTGCTTACTTTTTTTTTTAGCAAACACACTACTCTATTTTTTTCTATAGATAAATTAAATCCTAAAAACTTACTCAAAAGATTAAAGAGTGAAACCAACAAAGATGTAATCATTAATTTAGTATCATCATCCAGTATACATTCACACTCAAATTTCCTACTGTCACAAAAATGCCCTTAACAACTGTTTTTTTCCCCAATCTAGGAGCAAATCAGGATTCATAAGTTCACACACTATGTTTGGCTGCTACATCTCTTTAAGTCTCATCCAATCTAGAACAATCCCATTTGCCTTCCCTTGTTTTTCATGACACTGAATACTTTGATGAGTCCAGGCCAGTTGTTCAGCAGAATGTCCCAGGAGTATTTTCTCATGAGTAAATTCAAACCAAACATTTCAAGCATTAAAACTAGAGGTGATTTGTGTATCAAATTAGGATTCACATGTCAGATTCTCTGTAACAATGCCAAGAAAAAGTCTGACTTTGTTTATCATAGTGGTGACCAATGGTGTCCATTTAAAAGACACACTTCTGTTTTGTAATTAATAACTAATTTATTGGGTGAAACACTGAAACCTTGTAAATATACTGTTTTTCAAAACATTTTACTAAACGGTTTTAGCATCCATTGATGGTCCTTGCCTTAATAATTATCTGGGGGATATCAAATGGTGATTTTTCTGATGCTGTATTAGCTGGCATTCTTATAAGAGACTACTATATAAGCTTGCGCCAAGATCTTGGTTCCTAAGTACCATTCTTCATTAAAATGAAGCAGAAATCCTTGTCGAATGTCTGCTCACATTCATTATACAAAGTACAAAGTGAGCCAGAAATATCTTATGTCTGAAAACAATGACTGATAAAAGATCTCAAAAGTGACAATTTGGGCCAAGCATGGTGTAGAACCAAGGCAGAAAAATAACAAATCTCACCATTTAAGAGATAAAACACTCATATTCTATGAAAAAAAAGTGGCACATGTCTACAAAAGCACACTTAAAAACTAAAAAATAAAAGAATAGAAAAACATGTCTAAGACAAATATGAACCAAAAGAAAGCTAAAGGAAACAATAAATATTATACAGTCATGAAAGGAACAGAACAAGAAGATATATGCATATAAAAATATGGCCTCAAAATATTTCAAGCAAAAACTGATAAAAAGCAAGCAGAAATACATAAACCAACAATCACAGATAAAAGATTTTAATACATCTCTCTTACAAAAAGATCAAGTTCACAATATAAGAAGCTAAGATCTGAACAAATACAATTAAGAGCTATTAGATATGAAATGTTTATAAAATAGGGCATATCCAGAGATCATGTCATAAAAATTATATTTTCCATCTATAATGCAATAAACTGAAAATCTATAACAGGATAGCTCAGAATATCACATATTAATAGCCCTTGTGTTAAAAAGAAGGGTAATTATGAAATATATATATCAGAATAACAAAAATAGCACCTATCAACATCTGTGGAACACAGCTAAAGTGGTTCTTAGATGGACAGCATTAATTAGGAAACAAGAAAAGTTAAAATAAATGGGCTGATACTACTTCGCATCCGCTAAAATAACCAAAATGAAAAAGAATCACAAGACTGAATGTTGGTAAGGATGTGGAAAAATTAAAATTCTTATACACAGCTAGGCACAGTGGCTCACATCTGTCATCCCAGCACTTTGAGGGTCTGAGGCAGGAGGGTCACTTGAAGCCAAAAGATCAAAACCAGCCTGGGCAACACAGTGAAATCTCATCTCTACAAAAACTTTATTTTAAAAAATTGGCCAGGTGTGGTGGCGTGCAACTTTAGTCCCAGCTACTTGGGAGGCTGGGGGTAGGAGGATCACTTGACTCCAGGAGTTTAAGGTTGCAATGAGCTACGATGACACCACTGCAGTCTACTATGGCCAACAGAGCAAGATGTTGTCTCAAAAGAAAAAAAAAATTCTTATACACTGCTGGTTGGAGTATAAGCTGGTACAAATACTTTGGAAATCTGGCAGTTTCTAATCAAATTAGACATACATCTACACTACTCCCTTAAGTATTTTCCCAAGAGAAATGAAAATATATGTCCACCAAAACATTTGTCCAAAAATGTTTACAGCAATCTTATTCACAACAAGCAAAACTAAAAACATCCAAGTATCATTCTACAAATGGGTAACAAATCCTGGTATATCCATACAGCAGAATACTATTCAGCGACAAAAGGAATGAACTACTAAAACAGCAACAACATTGATTGATCTCAAAAATATTATGTTAAATGAAGGAAAGCAGATACAAAAGAATATACTGTATGATTCCAATTACTGTATATGGAATCTAAACACAGGCAAAACTAACCTATAGTAAGAGAAATTAGATTATGGTTGAGGAATAGGGTTTGAAAAGTGGGAACTGACCAGAAAGGGGCAGGAGAAAACTTTTTTGAGGGATGGAAATGTTCTATATTTTGGGGCGGTGGTATTTATACCATGTAAGCAATTTCTGAATCTAAGAGGAAGGAATACACAAATGTTTACAGTAGTTTTGCTCCTAATTATCAAAACATTGGAAACAACTCAAATGTTCCTCACGTAGAAAATGCACTAAAAAGAAGTATGGTATATTCGTATAATGAAATACTATTTAGCAATAAAAAGAGTCAAACCATTGGTAACATCCAACAATATGGATCAATCTCAAATGAATACATTATACTAGGTTAAAACAAGCCAGACTCAAAAGGCTACACATTACAACACGTACTCTATTTAGATGGCATTCCTAAAAAGCTAAACTAAAAGACTAGAAAACAGATCCATGGTTACCACAATCTAATCACATGAGTACTTAAAAGTAGAAACTCAATCTTTCCAGGACATTGTCAGAGGGAGATAAGACCTGGGAGGAAGGGTCCAGGAGATGAGATGTTGCTAGCTTTGAAAATGAAGGAACAACCAAGCCAAGGAATGTGGCAGCCTCTAGAAACTGAAAAAGGCAAGGAAAAACAGCTTCCCCTAGAGCCTCCAGAAAGGATTACAGCCCAGTAGGCACCTTGATTTTATCCCATGAAACCAGTGTCAGACTTCTGACCTACAAAACTATAAGATAACAAATTTACATTGTTTTAAACACCTAAGTCCGTGGCAATTTGTTATGACAGCAAAAGAAAAATACAGATTTAATGACCTAAAAGGATGAGGAAATAGTGAAATAAATCACCATCTTTCAGTTTTCTTCTTGCCTTGCATCATTTTTCAAGTACTGTATCATCTTTCAAGAATATATAAAAGACAAGAGATATCATCTTTATAATCTAATCTTAGCTTTCCCTGACTCCATCTGAGAATTCAGAAATTTTCATTTTCAACCCACAACGGCCAAGAAAAGAAAATGACAGAGGAGGACATCTTATGATTATTAGAAAAATCAAAAAATAAATACAAAGAGATAGATAACAGCCTGTCTAGACTCTTTTAAAACTGATGATAGTGACACTGACCATTTAAGTGAAATCTCAGTCATCAGATAACATAATCCTAAATAAATTTTCTCAAATTCATTCAAGAATCATTTAATTGAATATATTTCTAAGGAAAAAAGGAAACAGTATTTTCATCAGTCATTCAACTGAAGGACTTCATTACATAATATTCTGCAATAAGAACCTGGACAATCTCATTATGCTCGAAGGACATATCACAGTATTCTTTCATCTTTTATGATGTCTGTAAACCAAAATTTACTTGATACCAAGAGGTGTACTATGTAATTCATATTAAAATTTCTAATAAAGTTGTTTTCCTATTTCTATAAATTAGCAGTAAAATAATTACAAATAGAAAAATAGAAAAAGGGTCTATTTGACCCAGATGGTTAATGGTGATGCTTATTTTTCTTAGTATACCAAGAGTTACTCAAAACCAAGAGGCATAAGGCAAAAAAATCAGTGAGTTTGATTACAACAAATTTAAAGAGTTCAATGTACAATGTACTCATGTAACTCCTGCTCAATGATGGATACCATGAACAAAGTTAATAAAAATATGACAAAATGGGAGGAGTTACTTGCAATAAATGAAATCAACAAGACTGGGAACATGGGAAAATTAGCTCAAAAAAGAAATAATACTAATAGAAAAACAGACAAAGGATTAGAATAATTTATAAGAGACTCCCCAAAACCTAACAAGCATATGAAGAAATGCTCAAAATAACTGATGGTACAAGTGAAACAATGAGATATTTCATACTCATTAGACTATCAAAAATGAGAAATGTGGATGCTGCCAAGTGTTTCTGGGACATGAGGATACAGAAATACTCATGCACTCTGCTGAATGTGCAGATTAGTACAACTGTTCTGAATAGCAATTGTGCACTATTTATTCAGTTTAAGTCCACACATACCCTATGACGTAGCAATTACGCTCTTGGGAATACATATTAAATAAATGCTCACGAAAGTCCATAGGAGAACAAGTACAAGAATACTCATTGCAGCATGAGGTAGTGGGGAGCTGAAGGCAACCTGTGTAGATCACTGGTAGGCCTAACAGATACACTATTAAGTTTAATGCAGCAGCCAGAAGCAGTGGATTAGATATACAGATAGGAATATGGGTAATAAGGACAGGAAGGGTAAGAAATTATATAATGGGAGATACGCAGTAGAATCTACCAAACTCCTGTTTATCCCTAAAATGTATTATGTTGTATTATAACATAATACCCCTGAAACATGGTATTCTATATTAGAAGTCAAGTTTATAAACACCGATTTTACTTTTTCTACACATTACGAAGTTATAATAAGTAATAATTTGCTATTAAGCACATATGTACGGATCCTTTACAAAATATATTTTAGACCATTTAATACGAAGAAAAATTGTCAAATAAAGATTAAAATTTTGCTCACTTTAGCTCCAACACTGCAACTGCCAGTACTCCCAGTGCTCCCACTTGCAACTCCAGTAAATCTAGCTTCCAATAACTCTTGCCTTCTTGGATCCAGACTATGAAGCTCATCCATTGCACCTATTAAGGAAAAAAAAAATTAAAAAAAATATATGTGTGTATGTGTGCATGTATGCATATTTATATATAACAAAGACTGTGTATGTGGTTAGTTGAGATGTCAATAAAAATTTATGAATGAATGCTACACACAGATAAAATTAAGAGACTTAATTTTTTTAACATCTCCACACATTTATCAAAATATCCTACAATGGATTTCTAACACTTCTGACTGCAACTCATGGAAAGAAATGTATTTTCCATCCAATTCAGTACACAGATATATACATACATATATTTAAAAGTTTCAGAGAATACTTAACATTACTACACTGCAGCAAAAAATACTTTACAGTATCTATTTTCTGTCTATTCTAGTCCATTTAGAAAAAAAACACTGGTTAAAAGCTATTAAATTTCATATGCTATTAATGGACCATGGGTCCAGAGTCTGAACAATACTATTTCTCACAGTGTAAATCTCCTGGCTCTACACTTATACAAAATTTTTATATTAAGTGGTATTACCACTTAATTATTTTGTTTATGTACACCTAATGACTAACTACATTTAGTCATTCTGGGAAGAATTAGTATTCTGGGAAGAATTGTTTTATTATTGTCACATCCCTGGAGATTTTTTTGTACAGTCGATAGTTTTAGTTTTAAGTTTCCATTGGGTAGATGGAACACACACATTTATCAAACAGATCGCTAAAGTAACACCTACTATTAAATAATCACCTGAAGAATGAAGGGGGGAAAATTTAGCACCCTAATATAATTGTTACTATGCAGACTGAAAGCACCACAAATTCTAACTGAAGTTCAATTAAATTCTTAAAAATTCTTTTATCTATGTCTGGTAATTCCCCTACTGAAAAAATCCTAGAAGTGACAAAAATTAGTGACTCTCAAAGGTAGCAAAGAAGATATTATCAGAATCCAAAATGATTTGGAGAACATTTTCAAACTATATTAGCCCCCTTGTACACACCATGACATTCTTTTCCTAAAAGTTAACAATTATTCCTATAGATCTTATCTTTTAAAGTTCCCTTTCTTACCTTTCATCCTCTCTGCAAAGAGGACTGGATGGTAGTGACCACCCTTCCACGTTTATTTGCATCCCTGTATCTGAATATACCTTTCCCTGTGCCCTCCTCCTTCCATCTCAGAAAAAATCTCCCTCTAAAAAGCTAAAGCCTCTAACTCTTGCTTTTTTTATGCCATTCCTTCTTGATATCCAAGAGGTCTTTCATTGACATGTACACCATCTCTCTGGCACCTTCTCCCTCCTTGCCTCTCTGCCCTCATTTATGTCTTTTTTAAAAAATCCACCTTAGCTTAAATTTCATGCTATTAATATTATCATTTAATTCTTCCCATAAACTGGTGATTTATAACCACATCATCCTTAGTATCACCAATGTGTCCAATTTTTTTCCCTGATCCTGCCATTATATCAGAAACTCTGTACTATTCCTTTATTGGGGGGGGAAATGAAACAAAAATATACAATTCTAGTTCTCACAATTCAACCATACCTTTTGTTTCCCCCCTTGTTCTCTTTTAACTATGAATATCCCCCAAGAGTCAATCCATGGCCAATAGCCAATCCTTCCATTCTCATTCCAGACTAACTGTGGCTTCAAACTTACTGTTCTCAAATCAAACACCTCTTACATGCCAGGTCTGCCATGTCTCAAGATGGGCACCAAAATTAAAAACTTCATCACAATCAACAGAGTAAAATGGCAACCCACACAATGGAAAAAGAAAATATCTGAAAATCATATATCTGAAAAGATTGATATCTGGAATATATAAAGAACTACAACTCAACAACAAAACAATACCCTAATTTAAAAATGAGCAAAAGACTTGAATAGAAATTGCCCCAAAGAAGATACAGAAATGGCTAATAAGCACATGAGAAGATGCTCAACAACATTAATTAGGGAAATGCTAATCAAAATAATGAAATACCACTTCACACCCATCAGACTGATTGTTATCAAAAAACCAAAAATAAGACTGGGCGTGGTGGCTCATGCCTGTAATCCTAGCACTCTGGGAGGCCAAGGCGGGTGGATCGTTTGAGCTCAGGAGTTCGAGACCAGCCTGAGCAAGACCGAGACCCTGTCTCTACTAAAAAAATAGAAAGAAATTATATGGACAACTAAAAATATATACAGAAAAAATTAGCCAGGCATGGTGGCATACACCTGTAGTCCCAGCTACTCGGGAGGCTGAGGCAGGAGGATTGCTTGAGCCCAGGAGTTTGAGGTTGCTGTGAGCTATAGGCTGACACCATGGCACTCTAACCCAGGCAACAGAGCGAGACTCTGTCTCAAAAAAAAAAAAAAAAGTGCTCGTGAGGATGGAGAAATTGGAACCCTTGTGCATTGGTAGTGGGAATGTAAACCAGTGCAGCTGCTATGGAAAACAGTATGAAGGTTCCTAAAAAAATGAAACACGGAATTACCACATGATCCAGCAATTCCACTTCTCAATATAGAACCAACAGAAATGAAAGCAGAAACTCAAAAAGATATTTGTACAAACATGTTCACAGCAGCATTATTCCCAACAGCCAAAAGGTGGAAGCAATCCAAATGGACATGGATAAAATGTGATATATACACACAATGGAATATTCAACCTTAAAAATGAATAAAATTTCAGTGCATGCTACAATATGGAAAAGCTTGAAGATGCTAAGTAAAGTAAGCTAGTCACAAAAGGTGGTTGCTGGAGAATAAGGGGCTGTGGTAGAATAGGGAATCACTGTTTAATGGATACAGCATTTCAGTTGGGAAAGATAGAAAAGTTCTAGAGATGAATAGTGGCAGTGGCAGCACAACAATGTGAATGTACTTAATGTCACTAAACTATACACCTAAAAATGGTTAAAATGGTAAATTTTCTCTTATGTACATTTTACAATTTTAAAAAAATAATTTAAAAAATATTTAAAAATCAATAAATTGGACTTCATCAAAAGTTTAAAATTTTGCTAATTCAAAAGACATGGTTATAAAGTGAAAATACAAGAGATGAGAAGAAAATATTTGTAAAGCATATATGTGCTATATATTATGCCCACTCTTCGGCTTGGTAACTGGTAAATGCCACACTGGAATTCTGCAGGGAAAATGAGGACATCGGGCCCTACTTTGACCCGAACCAGCTAATAATATTGTGTTATTTTATTTTTCATTGTTTTTCTCAGACATATACCTTCTTCTAGGACCCCAATCCTCCTCCAAGAGGTCTTAGAGGAAGCTATGCACCCAAGAACAAACAAGTTTCTAAACAAAAACTCTTACTAGAGGCATCAACAAGGATTCCTTAATCCTTAATACCTTCTAACAAATTTTTAAGACATTTAAAGAAGCAATATATGCAAGAGACCATGGTATAATTCCTGGCACATAACAGATACTTAACAAATGTTAATCTTGAATAGCAGAAACTTGCTACTCAAAATGTAGCCCATGGTCCAGCAGCAACTATATCAATTAGGATGCTTATGAGAAATGCAAAATCATGGATCCCTCCAGACCTACCAAATCAGATTCTGCATCTTAACAAGATCCTCAGGTAATTACTACATGTGAAATTCACATATGAGAAGCCCTGCTGTAGAACAGGGATCTGTAACTTTCTCTGTAAAAGGTCCAATCATAACTATTTTTGTCTTTGTAGGCAAATAGGAAAAAAATCGTGTAGACATTTATGTAACAAGAGAAAAAATTCCTACAAACTTCTGACAAAATTCAAGGTATAATAACTGAATAAACTATTTTATAAGTCTGCTAAAGAAAAGAATAGAATCCTTTTTGAGGGAATAACACCTTACTTAATTGGGGCTTCCATATCATCAAAATCTGTTACAAATACTTATCTATTGATGCTGATCTGTAATGAGATTTTATGTATTTATCTCTGAAAATGTCTTTTAACAGAAATAGGTACTGCCAAATATTGATATCAACCCACATAAACATGATTGTAATAGAGCATATTCATTACTCAGAAGGCAGTTATATAATTCTATTATATTCTTTTGATATTTTCTTTTTTAGTATGTTATTACATTGCAAATTAATCACTTCCAACTGAAGGTTAGGTAGAAGTTTCTCAACTACATAATTAAATGAGTTTTGATATATGGAAATTTTCTTTGTATTTGCATCAATGTCTGAAAGATGCTGTTGGAACTAAAGTTTGAGAATGGAAAATACATCCTTGCAAATGCATGTGGGAATGAAGACATAACTTTTCTGACAGCGTAAGAAGTATACAGAGTTATTAGCTTGACATTATTTGGGATTCAAACATCGGTTGCTATTGAAATGACTTTAGTGCAATCTAAGTTTCACATAAGTACTATTTTGCCTGGTATTTTTGTTGTTGTTAAATTCATTTTAAAACATTATCAAGTCTGCAGAAAAAGCTAATTTCCAAAGCTAATCAGTAACTGATTAATAATGGTTGAGGGAAGTCCCTCTTTGTTCAGAAAAGTTTCAGCCTCAGCCTTTTGCTCAATTAAAACACTACCACTGCCACACCAGTCAGGATATTCAGCCGCTACTTCTAACAAAAACTTAAGTAGCTGATGTTAGTTACATCCATAACAGTGAATGACTTCACAGTTGACAGTACTGATTCAACAACACACATGATATTAACAGATTCAAATATTTTCTGCAAAGTACCTACAGATAACACAACAAATAACACAGGCTTTGAACTCCTTACATTTTTACAAGCTTTGTAAATTAGTCCAACTAAGCCTTTTTCTGCTCTATACATATTTTCTTACTATCAGTTACAACACATCTTAGCAGATTCCACTTCAGATTGTACTTAGCGTTTTTCTCAACTTTGAAAATATTCTTGCCTGTAGTCGTTCTTCACAGAGGCTAATTTTTCTGCAACTTCAAATTTGGCACTGGTTCCTTGAATAAACAACAACTGAGTACTATCAATAACATCTGCTGGTTTATCAAGAGCCAAAGAAAACTACTCTAAATCATATGCCTTGTTTTTTAATTGACTATTGATGTTGGTTCAAATGTCTTCAACTCTTAAATCAACTGTTCTTGCCAGAAAGCTTATAGTCTAAAACAAGGTTCTTTTCTCTGAACATAATTTTTTTGACTGCTGCAATCAAACACAATTTAATTAACTCAACATCAGTAAATGGCTTTCCTTGCTTGGCAAACAAGCCACTTGGAAACAAATTTCAGTGGAAGCCTCATTTTCATTTTTATTTTTATGCAGAAATAAGGCTGTGATGAGATATTCCATTTTAAGTTTTCTAGTTTTTCTGACTGTTGCTTTCCTGAGAGTTGTACATATTGTGGTACATGATTAGTCTGGTAATTTCAATGTACACTGTGTTCTTCTATCACAGCTAGCATGTCACTGAATAATAAGAACAATGTTTTGCTATCTAATTCAATAACAAAATAACTCACACTCCACTACACCTTAAAAGCATGCCACTGAAAGTCCATTTTTCTCTTCTTTTCTTGTTTTGACATGATGAATAGGCAGTGGTAATAAATAAATAAATACTGCAGACTGGCAATAGATGGGGCACTCAAAATACTCTCAAGTTATAACTGCAGCATTGAAATTTGTAGTGCACCAATCAGCAGTTCAAGGTGATAAGAATGCCATATATGGTTTCTGTCACAACAACTCAGCTCTGCCACTGTAATGCAAAAGCAGCTGTGTTCCAATTAGACTTTTTTTATGGACACAAAAATTTGAGTTCCCCATGTCACAAGCATTATTCTTCCTTTGATTTTTTTTAACCATGTAAAAACATAAAAATAAGTAGTCTGCTGACTCCTGTTCTACAAAGCACATTTCAAAGATTTCGATCTTCTATGGACTCAAACTGTCATTTCTGACACACACCAAAAAATCCAGTCTTTAATTACAAGAGGTGGAATTCTCTGAGGAAAATGTAATTTCACCATAATTCATTAAATGCTTTATTATATAACAAATGTTTATACTTTTGAAAAAGAAATTATAAAAGCCACTATAAAGACTATAACCATTCTTAAAGAATACCTCATTTCAAAATACAACTACCTGTCTTCTAATTATGCTACTATTACTAAACTGTTTCCAAAATTTACAAATGTAAATCTAAAATTTCACATAAAATATATTACAAGGGATGTCACTACTCAAATTAGGTATCAATCACATACTATATGGTGAAGAAAATTTTAGGGAAACATAAAGGACACGATTTGATCCCTTAAAGCAGTTTGTTATACCCCATTCTAATAGAATATTTTCTCTCTCTCCCTGTCTTTCACACATACACACACACTCACTCAATAAATGTTAGCTATTATAGAAGTACAGAAAGGTAGCAAGGATGATATATTTGGACATATTAGTTCTGGCTAGTCAACATTATTTTGTAGTTATACCACCTTTACTTATGATAAGGAATCATTTTTCATTATATAATTTTTTTAGTTGCCTTAGGTCTTCATCTTCCTTGACAGTCAAAACAAAATCAGGCTGGGCGCCGTGGCTCACGCCTATAATCCTAGCACTCTGGGAGGCCGAGGTGGGCGGATCGCTCGAGGTCAGGAGCTCGAGACCAGCCTGAGCAAGAGCGAGACCCCATCTCTACTAAAAATAGAAAGAAATTATCTGGACAACTAAAAATATATATAGAAAAAATTAGCCGGGCATGGTGGCGCATGCCTGTAGTCCCAGCTTGGGAGGCTGAGGCAGTAGGATCGCTTGAGCCCAGGAATTTGAGGTTGCTGTGAGCCAGGCTGACGCCATAGCACTCTAGCCAGGGCAACAGAGCGAGACTCTGTCTCAAAAAAAAAAAAAAAAAAAAAAAAATCAAAATATACTTCAAAAGTATGCTTTTAAAATGTTAATACCAGCTACCAAAAAGTAAAAAAAAAAGAGTTTGTTCACTAAGACCTTTCTAGTAGTAGATACAACTGCTTGCTGAGCCATCGCCTCAGTTTTAAATTTGAAACTTCCTGAATTCTGAACATATTTTAAATCATCACAGATTTTGTTACTTTCATATCACATCTGATAAGCTGATTTATACAGAACAGCCGGTTTTTCTTCTATTAATACTTTTCATATTATACCTGATAAGGCAGAGAACACTTTTATTAAAACAGAAACACCATGATAAAGTTAAGAAATTATTTCAGAAGATAAAATAGTCAATTTAAATCATTCCTTTTCATTAGTTTTTTAACACTCTTGAAAGTATAGAAAACAAACAGAATTCAGGGAGTCTACACTGTTTATAACACTCTAGAACTACTTCTGATTCTTACCTTGTAACATCCATTTTAACATGGTTAATAAATAGAACATACCTATATTCATTGACAGTATTTTATATCATATATTTAACAAACATAGCTATTATTTTTGTTGACTACATTCCATTCCATTACACAGTTTGATTCCCTATTTTAAAACCAAATATTCTAATTTGGGGGCAGTTAAAAGAACATGTCAAATGAGCTATCACAAAACCAGCCCAATTTCTTTATTTTCTAACAACGCTTCTCTCACACGAATTTAATAAAAACATTTCCTATATTGTTCTAATGATTTTGGATATTATCATTTAGAATATAATCCATTTACAATTTAAATGTGTATATCTAGAATTTTTTCCAAAGGAGTATATCATAATTTCTCACTAATTCAACCTTTCCCCACTGATTTGAAATATATCTCTGGTCATCTACCATATTCCATACAAATATGGGTCTGTTTTGTACTTTATTCTGTCTCACTAAACTATTTCTGAGCCATATCTATCTATTCATCTACACATACAAATATATATAGTTTACATATACACATAAACACATACACACTCACTGACTCTCTCTCTCTTTCTCTCCCCTGCAAAAAGAATAAGCATAGAAAGCTAGGCCCCAAAATCTAGTCCACATGTTCAATTATACAAACCTGTGGTGAAGAGAAGACCAGTCTGATCTATTAATAGAATCACACTTTTGTTGTAATCCTTACAGCAAAAAATTCAGATAAACTGAGACCAAATTATTCATATAAGGAGGTACAGCTTGCATCAGAGGTAAAGCATATAGTTTCTGCTTCTCTATACTGTCATGACCTTAGAAAACAAGAGTAATTTAATTACAATTTTACTCTTAGTAACAGAAAATAATGTCCGGCAACTAATTTTTCTTTCATAAAAAAGAAAAAAACAAACACTGAGACACAGATAGAAAAGTTGCACAAGTTTGGCCAAATTCCTTAACCTCTCCATATTTCAGCTTCCTTATGTATAAGTGGAGATAATAAAAGTACATACCTTATAGAGTTTTTAAAGTAAAATAAGTTTACATGAAGGATTTTGAATGATACCTGCCACTTAGAAAGCATTGGACACGTGTATCCTAAAATACAAGTGCTCAATAAATATTAGCATGTATTAATATAATATATATGATATAAGCCACCTTCCAGCTTTTGCCCTGGGGTTAGAAGTTCCTGCTAAGGAGAATGGCATATACTCCCATGCCTAATTTCTTTATGTTAATGTAGTAACATAACTAACCAAGCTCCTCTTCCTCTAGCCTTAAACTTTCACTCTGTGTATTGTGATACAGCTTACATCCACTCTACTAAGTATCTGTCCCAAAAGGAGGGTCCAGAAGAAGAATGTGGGGGGGTGCATATGCATACATGCATAGCAGAGAATGATGCAGAGAGAAAACCAGAGACAGAGCGTGCACTTGATCCTGCAGGAAGAAAGAATGTTCTCCAGGAAAGCCCCAAAACAGGAATTTGGTAAAACCTGACCTCCTCACTACTAGAAAGTCAACTGGTATCCTGTCTCTAACCTAAGTACTAATTACCCAAGAATCTTCTTTAATTTCATGCCTTTTTCCCCTAAGTAATAGGTACTTGTTGAAATAACAATACAGAAATATAAAAGCAAAAAGTACCAACACTCCCGTCTCCCAAAACCCACACCTCCGAAATAACCACTTAACGTGTACCTTAAAAATGACAGTGATGACTTACTGCCCCACAGTACTCCTTCTTGGCCTAGTCTTCTATCCTAATAATGCAGGGTAAAAGAAGGGCCACAAAACAGTTTTTATTTCTTACAATCCATTTACAGCAGGGAAGTAAGTCTTGAACCAGAAAGGAAGTAGTCTAAGCTGAAAACTATCTACATATTAAAGCACAACCCAAAACAATGTGTTATAATAAACAAGGGTAAAATATTCTAAATGTTCTTACAGTGATTTCAATATAACCATTATTTTATCAACATCATCTCTACCATATTCTCACAAGACCCCTAAAATGGATTTCTGTGGACATTTGCGTAACAATATAGCTAGCTGTAGGGTTAAGAACATCAGCTTTCTGGTCAGACTGCCTGAGTGCAAATCCCAGCTCTGCCACTTAATGACCTCCTCATTGTAAAATCCTTGTAGTAACAGTCTCCCTCATAGAGTTGTTCACAGGTAGGTCACAGGGTTAACTCACAGGGTGAATTAAACGAGAAAATACATGTAAGCTATTGGCAGGTTCCTGAACTATATAGTCTCAATAATTTTACTTAATATTATTAAGTCTGAGAAAAATAAGCAACTTGCCCAAAATTGCAAGCCAAGTAAATTATGTGAGAAGAGAAAGCAATAGAAAGATCATATTAGCAGACAATAGAGTATTCCAATTTACTCACTTTCTACTTGTCTAACCTAAACCTTCAAAGAAGAAGAAAAGGCCAGGCGCGGTGGCTCACACCTGTAATCCTAGCCCTCTGGGAGGCTGAGGCGGGTAGATCGCTCGAGGTAAGGAGTTCGAGACCAGCCTGAGCGAGACCCTGTCTACTAAAAATAGAAATAAAAATTATCTGGACAACTAAAACCATATATAGAAAAAATTAGCTGGGCATGGTGGCGCATGCCTGTAGTCCCAGCTACTCGGGAGGCTGAGGCAGTAGGATCGCTTAAGCCCAGGAGTTTGAGGTTGCTGTGAGCTAGGCTGACGCCACAGCACTCACTCTAGCCCGGGTAACAAAAGTGAGACTCTGTCTCAAAAAAAAAAAAAAAAAGAAGAAGAAGAAAAGAATAAACTTTCATCCACAGGATTTCTGATAAAACAGAATATTCTGCTTAGGAACCCTACGTGTTCTTCATGTCCACATAGACACGATTAACACAAATTATCCTGCCTGATGAAAATAAAAACAATCTTTAACCATCACTCCCAATTTTAAATTGCTGTAAGACTCTAGAGAATGCCAACTTTAGGATCCAAATACATAAGTTAGCACATAAACCAAATATTAAGATCATAACGTTTCTATAGAGACACATTTCCAATGACTAGATCATCAAAAAACAAAATTTCAAAATTTTAATTATTTCTATTACTTGCAATCTTAATGGAAACACCAACCTGTAACTTTAGATAAATATATAGTACAAGCTAAGTAACTCAATTTGAATGAAAGATGAAAAATTATGATTTTATGAAGTTACAGATATCCAATTATTTTTTATCTATAAAATAGATTCATATGGTTCAACCTAATACTCAATGACCAGAATCGCCTATGTATAATCAATCCCCTAGTTTCTTCACAAATCATTATAACTGCCATTTTTGGACAGTATTCAGTGATTCAAAGAAATTATGGGTCACACTATTCTCATACATCATTTATTTGTATATTAATCTAAAAGCTGCCAAAACAGAGTGGCAGATGCATAGTCATATGCCTGGTTGGCCCTCAAATTTATACCACAGTCTTCTGGCAAGTCTATACAGTCATTTAAAAATACTGACTTATACCAAAATTTCTTTCAATTCTAATAACTTTCTGATTTACTATTTCTTTCCCAATACCGATTTAATTGCCTTATGAACAAAAAGATGTGTATTTTTCTAAAAAGAAAGAAGGCATTTCACTTCTATCCCTTTTTATCCTTGATCATGTACCCGTGGTAAAGAAAAAAAAAAAATGCAAAAACTCAGAGCCAAAAAAAAATCCCACCCATAGTCCTATACTCAAAGATAACCAATGTCCACATTCTGGTTTATTTTCCTCCACTCTTTTTTTTGCATTTCTTTCCAACAATTAAGATGACACTTTTTACAGTAGTATAAATCACCCAAATCCTGTATATAGGATCCAGTAGTATAAATCCTGGCATTCAACGATGTTTTCACATTTACAATTGCAACCATTTTGCATAAAACCCTGAAAGTTCATGACATGATAAATTTGTTATTTACTGAAATACTACTGAAAACGAAGAACTTTCACAAAACCTCCATACATCCAATTCTCAGTTTGGGTTTGTTTTTCCTTATCGACAGTCATATATCCAGAAACTCATAAAGTTATGCTAACACCCCCCCATCAAAAAGTTTTATTTTTGAAAAATATTTCCCCCAAATAAACCCAATAATGTTATTGATGAAAATGGCAATAGCAGTTCTTTGCCATACAAAACAAGCTTCAGATAAATTATAAATTTACATATTCGTACAAGTTCATTGCCATGTTAACACTAGTACCCTAATATTATAATGGAGTGTAGTTATGTTTTAATGAAATTTATTACATTTCTTTATAAATAGCTGTTTTATAAGATTAAAAGCCTAAAACAAACACAAACTGTTAAAACTGATAGTTGTCAAAGCTATGAGATGGGTACACTATAGTCCATTGTCATATTTACGTCAATAAACTTTTTTTTTTTTTTTTTTTTTTTTTGAGACAGGTTCTCACTCTGTTACCTGGGGTAAAGTGCAGTGGGATCATAGCTCACTGCAACCTCAAACTCCTGGGCTCAAGTGATCATCCTGCCTTGGCCTCCCGAGTAGCTGGGACTACAGGCATGTGCCACCACACTTGGCTTATTTTTCTGTTTTTTTGTAGACATGGGATCTCACTCTTGCTCAGGCTAGTCTCAAACTCCTGGTTCACCATCCCTGAACATACTTCAATAAATTTTTGAAAAGGTCCGTAACAAAACCTAACAAGTTTTCCCTTAACAACTTTTTATATTTTTCTAAATTTTGGTGAGGGAATTTGTGTTTTAAGAGCATTCACAAATTTCAAAATTAGGAAAATGGTCTAGCAGTCATTACTACTGTCCAAATTCCACGCTGATTACTATTTTGCATCCTATCTTTCTCCAATTACACAAAAGCAATTTCCACATTATGTTTTCATAAATATTATTTTCATGGTTACCTAACATTCTATTAAATAAATTTATAGTAATAAATATTTAATTATGCCCCTACCTCTGGTGTTTCAAGTGATTTCTAATTTCTGGCTATTAAAAACAGTGCTAAAGGCCAGGCGCGGTGGCTCACGCCTGTAATCCTAGCACTCTGAGAGGCCGAGGCGGGTGGATCGCTTGAGGTCAGGAGTTCGAGACCAGTCTCAGCAAGAGTGAGACCCCCGTCTCTACTAAAAAAATAGAAAGAAATTATCTGGCCAACTAAAAATATATATAGAAAAAATTAGCCAGGCATGGTGGCACATGCCTGTAGTCCCAGCTACTCGGAAGGCTGAGGCAGTAGGATCGCTTGAACCCAGGAGTTTGAGGTTGCTGTGAGCTAGGCTGACGCCATGGCACTCACTCTAGCCCGGGCAACAGAGCAAGACTCTGTCTCAAAAAAAAAAAAAAAAACAAAACAGTGCTGTAACAAACATCTTTGTACCTGACATGTTTTACCTGAATTTAGGAATATTTCCTTAAAACAATGATTCCCAAAGCGTGGTGGGAAAGATATGTAATATAAGTAGTATTTATCTCTCTCTAGGCCCATCCCACAATCTCCATCCAGAGTCAATAGGTACCAGTACAGAAAGAGTTAACATAGCAGGCCTGAGGCTATCTTTAGAAAGGCCACCCAGCAAAGAAATTCCTTTCCCTAAGTAATAAGGGTGGTTTCACAGCGCCTAGACTGTTTATGTAAAGTCAGCTGACCTTTCAACAACACAGGTCTGAATTGCAAGGATCCACTTATACACAGATTTTTTTCAATATATTGGAAATTTTTCTTGGAGATTTGCAATAATTTGAAAAAACTCTCAGATGAACCACATAGCCTAGAAATATTAAAAAAATTAAGAAAACGGTATGTCATGAATGCATAAAATATATGTAGATACTAGTTTAGTTTATCATTTAATACCAAAAAATACATACAAATTTTAAAAGTTAAAATTTACCAAAACTTACCCACACAAATACACTGTACATGGCAACAGTCAAGAGAAATGTAAATATAAAGATACAGTATTAAATCATAACTGCATAAAATTAACTATAGTACATACCGTACTACTGTAATAATTACATAGCCACCTCCTGTTTGCTATTATGGTGAACTCGAGTGTTGTGAGTATCCATGTAAAATGCCACGTGACCCTCATCATCTCCACATGAGCATTAGCAGTTCATCTCTCCATATCACAGTAAAAAGTGATCTCTTGTGATTCCCACATATTTTTCACTGTGTTTAGTACAATAATGTAAACCTTGAATAACACCAGGGGACCCATACAAAGTGCCACTAGCAATGTTGGAAATGCTCCCAAGAAGCAAAGTTATGACATTACAAGAAAAGGTTGATTTGCTTGATATGCCGATTGACGTCTGCAGCAGCAGCTGCCCACCATTTCAGACAGATGATTCATCTTGTAAACAGACAATACAAATTTACATTACTGGCAAATATAGTACAGAACTATAAATGTATTTTCTCTTCCTTATGATTTTAACATTTTTTCTCTAGCTTACTTTAAGAATACAGCATATAATACACAATATACAAAATATGTGTTAATTGACTGTTCACATTATTGGCAACGCTTCCGATCAATGTTAGGCTATTAGTTTTGGGAGTGTTTTAGAGGAATCAAAAGTTATACCTGGATTTTCGAATGCTCAAGGGATTGCTGTCCCTAACACCCCATGTTGTTCAAGGATCAACTGTAATACAGTATATGGTGAACACCTGCGTCCTTCTGGGAATTTTGGTACATGCTGCGAAATATTGCTGCCCAAAAAACCTTGTGCACAGAGTCTTTGATGGGCTTCCCTGGGCAGACACATCACACACATGCTGCTGCATTTCACTGCTAAGAGAAGAGTAAGCTCTGTGTGACCTCTCTGGTGAGGGGAAAAAACATAAGTAAGCCTGCACGTGGATTCCTCAAGACTCCACCTATGCCTTTTTCCCCTATGATTTGGCTGTGTAACCTTACTATGTCACTGTAATACAATCTCAGCTGTGGGTACAACTACATGCTAAGTTCCGTGAGTCCCAGCAAATCTCTAAATGTCAGGTGGTGGCCTTTGGGACACCTGACAAAGTACCTGAAGCACATTCAGCCTGCTAAGAGCACTCCAAGTCAGGCTGACAAAACACTCGATCACTAGTGAGGTACCAGAGGCAAGAACTAGTGACTGCCCTGCTATTGGAGGTTATAGAGTACCCAGGTAAGTTAATTTCACACATCTTCCACTGTCAAGACAAGTTTATTCTTTGTAGTTTTCAAACTCCATGGCAGACAAAGTCACTCTAAATCTGCAGCTGTATCCGTCAGCCAGCATAACTCCTCTCACTAGAATGTAAGATCCAATAGAACAGGAATATTTTCGGTGTTAATTATTCACCAAAATACCAAGGTGGCTAAAAGAGTGCCCAGCCCATGTTAGACTACCAGTACTTCTTGAATGAATAAATGAATACTTTCAGGCATCTCAAAATTCACAAATTGAATAAATCTGATCTAATTCTTACTACAGGAGACTCAAATTACAAATGGGCAACAAAAAGACATATAGAAAAAAAATCTGTATGTTTGAAAATTAATCAATATACTTCTATTTTTTCTTTTTTCTTTCTTTTTTTTGAGACAGAGTCTCACTTTGTTACCCAGGCTAGAGTGCTGTGGCGTCTGCCTAGCTCACAGCAACCTCAAACTCCTGGGCTCAAGCAATCCTCCTGCCTCAGCCTCCCGAGTAGCCGGGACTACAGGCATGCGCCACCATGCCCAGCTAATTTTTTCTATATATATTTTTAGTTGGACAGATAATTTTTTTCTATTTTTAGTAGAGATGGGGTCTCGCTCTTGCTCAGGCTGGTCTCGAACTCCTGACCTCAAGCCATCCACCTGCCTCGGCTTCTCAGAGTGCTAGGATTACAGGCATGAGCCACCATGCCCGGTCAATATACTTCTAAATAACTCATGGATCAAAGAAGAAATCATGGAAATTATAGAATGTTTTGAACTAAAATATACACACACATACATACACATATACATAAATGTACATACACATATCAAAACTTGGGGAAGAATGCCACTGAATTATACACTTTAAAATAGTTAACTATGTGTTATATAAATAACACCTTGATTTTTAAAAAGGCAAAAAAGCTTGAGGGAGGACACTAAACCCATACTTCCAGAACCTTATAGCCTCAAATATTAATACACATACTGGGTAGGGGAGCTGAAAATGTAAGAGCTAAGCATTTGTCACAAAAGTCTAGAAAAAGAACAGCAAATTAAACCCAAAGAAAGCTGAAGAAGGGAAACAATAAAAACTAGAAAATCAATTAAATAGAAAACAAAGTAAAAAAAAAAAAGCTAAAAGTTGGTTCCTCAAAAAGACTATATAAAGTGGTAAGACTGATAAAGAAAAGAGACAAGATACAGAAATGACCTGGAATGAAAAAAAAAGATATCACTATAGATCCTATGTACATTAGAAAGATCACAAGGAACTACTACAATTTTATGCAAACATATTTGAAATTCTAGATAAAATATATAAAATTCCTAGAAAAAACAATTTGCCAAAACTGATATGAAAACTGAAACTCTGAAGAGACCTGAGATAGTATAAAATTGAAACTTAAAACTTCTCCACAGAGAAAACTCCAGGTCTAGATGGCTTCACCTGTGAATTCTACCAAAAGTCAAAGAAACTATAACATCCTTCTTACATAAATTCTTTGAGATAACAGTAAAAGAAAATGCACTTCTCATTTTTTATGTAGCTAGTGTTAGTTACAAACCTATCTCGTTCATAAATGTAGGTGCAAAACTACTAAACAAAAGATCACAAAGAAATTCAGCAATTTGTATAAAAAGAATGACAGCTCACAATTAGGTTGGGGTTAGTCTACGAATGCAAGGTTGGTTTAATACTTAAAGAGCAATAATGTACTTCACCACATTAAAAAAAAATCTGGAGAAAAGTTAAATGATTATCTAAAACAGATGCAGAAGTATTCAATGAAATTCAACATCCACTCATGATTTAAACAACCAAAACCTGGTAACTAGGAATAGAAAAGAATTTCCATCATCTAAGAAGGGATATATATAAAATCCCTGTACACTAAATTGTGAAATACTTCGAAAATTAGCAACAAGATAAGATCCCACTATAACCAATGTATTCAACACTGTATTAGTGGTCATGGTTACTGCAATAAGGCTAAAAATATAAATAAGTACAAGGACAGGAAAAGATGAAATTTAACCATTCATAGCCCACATATTCACAGAAAATACAAATGATCTAATTAAGATAAATTAACAGAATTATAAACAAGGTTACTGGTTACCAAGTCAATACCATTATAAATCAATAACAGTATCATTACAAAAATCAATTGCATTTCTACATATCAACAACAAATAGAAAAGTTAAAAAGAGATATCATTTACAATCACATCAAAAAATATAATAACACCTACTAAGAATAAAAATAATTATGCAATATCATTACAGAGAAAGTTAGGAAATTATTATTGAAATGATGAAGGGAATACACTATATATGTGTATTGGAACCCTCACAATTGTAAAGAAATGACCTATAGATTCAGTGTAATCTCAATCAAACCAACAACACACTGTTTTTTTGTAGAACTTTCAAGAGCCAAAAATAGCCACAACAATCTTGAAAAAAATCAATAAAGTGTGTATTAATTTCCTATTGTTGCCCTAACAATTACCACAAACTTAGCAGCTTAAATTAACCATTTATTATCTCCAGTTTCTGCAGGTCAGAAATCCCAGCACAGCCTGGCTCTCAGCTTGTTCTCTGCTTAGCGTTTCACAAGGATGAAATCAAGGTGTCAGCCAGTCTGTGTTCCTGTCTAGACATCCTAGGGGAGAATGTGTTTCCAAAGTTCATTCAGGATGTTGGCAAAATTCAGTGCCAAGCAACTGTAGGGCTGAAGTCCCCATTTCCTTACTATCCATCAAGTGGGGGTTGGTCTCAGCTTCTAGAGGCTACCCACATTCCCTGGCTCAGCCTCCAATTCAAAACCAACAGCAGGTCAAGTTTTTTCATGCTTTGGAGTCCAACCTCTCTGACCTCTCCTGCTGCATCTCTTTTCTGCTTTCCTCTTTTTAAGAGTTCATGTGATTACACTGAGTCCACCAGTGGATATCATCTCACTATTTTAAGGTCTGTGAATTAGAAACTTTAATTACATCTAATAAAATCCTGTCGCAGCAGTATCTAGTATTCAACTGAATCATCTAGGGACAGATATCTTGAGGGAACATCTTTAAAATTCTGCCTGTCAAAAGTAGGAATACTTATTTTACTGGCTATCAAGTTTATTATGAAGCTATAGTAATTCAGACATATGGTACTGGCACAAGAACCACCAGAACAAACAAATGATATAGAATATAGAGCACAGAGGCCAGGCACAGTGGCTTACGCTTGTAATTCTAACACTCTGGGAGGCCAAGGCAGGAGACTCACTTGAGATTAGGAGTTCAAGACCAGCCTGAGCAAGAGCGAGATCCCGTCTCTACCAAAAAAAAAAAAAAAAAATTAGAAAAAAATAGCCAGGCAACTAAAAATAGAAACAAAAAATTAGCCATGCATAGTGGCAAGCACCTATAGTTCCAGCTACTTGGGAGGCTGAGGCAGGAAGATAGCTTGAGCCCAGGAGTTTGAGGTTGCTGTGAACTAGGCTGATGTCACAGCACTCATTCTAGCCTGGGCATCACAGCGAGACTCTGTCTCAAAAAAAAAAGAATACAGAGCACAGAAACAGATCTGGATACAGACAGACACTTGATTTACAAAAAAGGCATCGCTATAAAATATTAAGGATGAACAATTCTTTTCAGTAAATAGTGCCGGGATATGATAACCATATAGAAATGAAAGTTACTCCTACCATATACCATAAAGAAAAATCAATTTCAGAAGGATTACAGACCAAAGTGTGAAAAGTGTAATAATAATACTAATATTTCTGAAATATACCATATGAGGGTGGGACTTCAGAAATAGAGGCATGAGCAGCTCAGTGAACCATCTCTCCACTGAAATGAGCATTTAAAAAGGAAAATTATTATTTCTTAATTACCTATAATATTTAATGAGGTGAGAACAGCAAGCGTCTGTGACATGTGAGCCACAAGCCACTCCTATTTCCACCCCCTCAACTCTGACAGAATTTCTATACCGGGCAGGTGCTCTGGAAGCTCCCCAGCTCCCGGGCTGGGACTACAGTTTCACTCTAGGAGAAAAAGGCTGCCAATCTCTCCCACCAACCTGCCTCCAGCCCCCATTTCCATGTTGCAAAAGCTCTATTCCAGACAGGCATGGACAAGGAGACTGGGGCTCCCTTCCCCCCAACCAATCTCTACTTTTTTTTCTTGATCTCCCTTTGAGAAAGAACAATCCCCACTTTTAAGGCAGAAGCTGTACCTCAGCTATGGCAGGGCAAAAATGCTCGGTCCCAACCACTCACTGGTAAGATGGTGGTTCTTTAACAGGAGAGGCAAACTGAGAAGAACAAAGGATACCACCCCTGCCCACTGTGTCTCACTCCTAGAGCACTTCAGAAGTGATTTCCTGCCTCCACCTCCAAGTACAGGTTCTGCTGAAAGGGGTACAGGGAGGAAGCATAGGAACAGAAAGCTCTGTAGCTCCACCTATGGCAATCGACTATATTTGGAACAGATTAGGGAAGTTCATTCCTAAGGGCACTGTCAAAAACTATGGAGATCTAGGGAGTAAACAACTAAAAGCTGCAGGTTCCATAACAGTAGTAGCAAAAAGCAAACCTGCAGAGCAACTAGAAGTTTAACAGAGAAAACTAGGCAAGAAAGGTAGTAAGAGCCCTCCTAAGATAAGCGTAAGACTAAAAGACTGGCAACACTTAGCTTCTGCAAAAAGGCCTCATTTTAATGTGCTATGGGACAATTTTTGACCCAGGAAGTTGGTGAAAACAATAAAGCAATGGACAGTTAGTGGAGGCTGACAGCTAGGTATGAAAGCAATAGAGGCAGACCAGCAAAAAAATCTTAGTGGAAAGATCAGGGAAAGAGATGATCAAAGAGAGCAGGACCAACACCACAGCTGTCTGGTCAGGGAGACTGTGTACATGCCCATAATAGCATCCTCTGAGCAGCAACAACAGAAGCTGTACATTGTGGAGGAAACAGACTTCACTGAACTATTCCAGCCAAGTCACTAAACAAATAAGCAAACAAACAACAGCAAAAATTCTCAGGGGGTAAGGTATCCATACGCAGAGTTGCTATATTATCTGAAGTGTTCAGTTTTCAACCAAATACCTTGAGACATTCTAAGAAACAGAAGTGTAACCCATACACGGGGAAAAAACACAAGCAATAGAAATTGCCTTTGAGAGGGCCCAGATGTTGGATTCGACAGACAAAGAATTCAAGCAGCTATTATAATTATGTTCAAAGACCTAAAGGAAGCCATGTTTAAAGAATTAAAGGAAGATTTGATGATAATGTTTCATCAAATTCTGAAGTTGAAATGTACAATAACTGAAATTAAATATTCTCTTGAGAGGCTGAACAGTAGATTGGAACTGGCAAAGAATCAGAATCAGTTCCGGATATACCAAAGGGTAATTTAAATCTACATAAATAACAGGCTGGGCGTGATGGTTCACCCCTGTAATCCCAGCACTCTGGGAGGCCAAGGCAGGAGTATCACTTGAGGTCAGGAGTTCGAGACTAGCCTTAGCAAGAGCGAGACCCCCCCATCTCTGCTAAAAATAGAAAAATTAGCCACGCAACTAAAAATAGAAATAAAAAAATTAGTCCGGGGCGGTGGGTTAAGTCCAGGAGTTTGAGGTTGCCGTGAGCTAAGCTGACGCCACAGCACTCTAGCCCAGGCAACAGAGCGAGACTCGTCATTCATTCATTCATTCATAAATAAATAAATCTACATGAAAAAAAATATGTGTGCCAGCAAATGTAATTGCATAGATAACCATAAAAGATAATATAATTGTACAGTCTTTCTTAATTGATTTAAAAAGGAACTGCACATACAATGTGTATGTAACTGGGCCTACAACATATATTATATTGACAATAATAGCACAAAAAAGGCAGATGGAGTAACTTTATTGGAGTAAGGAAATGACATGAGATGGCAAATTGAATCTACAGGAAACAACAAAGAGAAACAAAAATAATAAATAAGCTTAGTACAGCAAACTATAAATATGTAGTTTTTTTCTTAGTTTTCCTTTCTTAGTTTCCTTTCTTAATTTATTCAAAGGACATAAAATTATGTAAAGCAGTAATCATAAAAATATTTTTTGGGTTTGCAACATATAGCAATATGTATAACAAAAAAGCATAGAAGAGGGCTATGTAGCAGTAAAGTTTCTAAACTATCACTGGAATAAAGTCAGTATAAATCTGAACTAGAATCTGATAAGATATATAATATAAACCGTAGAGCAATCACTAAGAAAGTAACTCAAAAAAGTTTTAAAATCATAATCAGTAAAGAAATGAAAATGTTATACTAGAAAATATTTAATGCAAAAGAAAGGGGTAAAGGAGGAAGAGAGACAAAAGAGACATGAGACAATACAGAAAAAAAACAAAATGGCACACATAAATTTAACCATATTAATAACATTAAATACAAATGGATGAAATAATACACTCAAGAAGCAGAGATTGTCAGATTGGATTCAAAAAGAATAAGATCTAACTAAATGCTTTCCGCAGAGGACACATTTTAGATTCAAAGATACAAACAGGATGAAAGTAAATGGATGGAAAAACACATACCATGCTAACAGCAACCATAAAAGAGCTGGAATGAATATACTAATACCAGACATACTTTAAAAATTGTTTAATGTTTTTAGAGGTAAAGAGGAACATTTTATAACAATTAAAAGGCCAATCTCTCAGGAAAATATAATAATTATAAACGATATGCACCTTGTAACATATATGCACCTTATGAGTACCAAAATACATGAAGCAAAACTGACAGACAATCCAACAACAATAGTTGGGAGACTTTGATACTCTATTTTCAATAACGAATAGAAAAAACTAGGCAGCAGATCAACAAGGAAATAGAAGACAAACACTATAAACCAACTAAACCTAACAAACATCTAGAGAATAGTCTACCCAACAATAGAATATACATTTTTCTGAAAAAACACACATAGAATGTTCTCCAGGATAGACCATATATGCTAGACCACAAAACAAAGATCAAATTGAAAAAGACTAAAAGTATACAAAGTATATTCTCTGACCGCAACAGAATTAGAAATCAGTAACAGAAAAAAATTGGAAAATTCACAAATATGTAGAAATTAACATAAACCTAAATAACCAATAGGACAAAAGAAATTAAAAGGGAAATTTAAAAATATTTGAGATGAATAAAAACAAAACCGTAATATATCAAAACTAACAGAATGGGCTGGGCACGGTGGCTCACACCTGTAATCCTAGCACTCTGGGAGGCCGAGGCGGAAGGATTGCTCGAGCTCAGAGTTCGAGACCAGCCTGAGCAATAGCCAGACCCCGTCTCTACTAAAAATAGAAATGATTTGGACAGCTAAAAAATATATAGAGAGAAAAAATCAGCTGGCATGGTGGTGCATGCCTGTAGTCCCAGCTACTTGGGAGGCTGAGGCAGTAGGATCGTTTGAGCCCAGGAGTTTGAGGTTGCTGTGAGCTAGGCAGACGCCACAGCACTCTAGCCCGGGCAACAGAGTGAGACTCTGTCTCAAAAAAAAAAACTAACAGAATGATCTAAATCGGTGTTTAGAGGGAAATTTACATCCCTAAATGCATATATTAAGAAGGACAGGCGCATGGCTCATGCCTGTAAATCTGGCACTTTGGGAGGCCAAGGTGGGAAGATAGCTTGAGGCCAGGAGTTCGGGACCAGCCTGGACAGGAGTGAGACCCCGTCTATACAAAAACTAGAAAAATTAGCTGCGTGTGGTGGTGCGGGCCTTTAGTCCCAACTACTCAGGAGGTTGAGGCAGGAAGATGGCTTGAGCTCAGGAGTCTGACACTGCAGTGAGCTATGATCATGCCACTGCACTCTAGCCTGGGCAACAGAATTGAGACTCTGTCTCAAAAAAACAAAACAAAAAACCTAAGATATAGATTTCAAGAAAAACTAGCAATAGGCTTTTGATATTAGGTTGGTGCAAAACTAACTAGTTTTAGCATTGTTGAAATTTGCCGTTTTGATACTGGAATACATTCTTAAACAAATGTGGTTATGTTATATATAATTTTAATGCACATTTCTCACTTGGTGTTTTTTTGCTAATGACTTATTACTTGCTGTTTATTTTATATTTATTTTATTTATTTTTTATTTTTATTATTTTTGAGACAGAGTCTCACTCTGTTGCCCAGGCTAGAGTGCCGTGGCGTCAGCCTAGCTCACAGCAACCTCAAACTCCTGGGCTCAAGCAATCCTACTGCCTCAGCCTCCTGAGTAGCTGGGACTACAGGTATGTGCCACCATCCCCAGCTAATTTTTTATATATATTTTTAGTTGTCCCGCTAATTTCTTTCTATTTTTTTTAGTAGAGACGGGGTCTGGCTATGCTCAGGCTGGTCTCGAACTCCTGACCTTGAGCGATCCTTCTGCCTCGGCCTCCCAGAGTGCTAGGATTACAGGCATGAGCCACCACACCTGGCCTATTTTATATTTATTTTAGACTATGGGAAATGATGTTAGACCAAAAGCAAATTCAAGTAATTTTTTTACTTGAGTTCAAAATGTCTTGTAAAGCAGCAGAGACAACTCAACATCAACAACGCATTTGGCCCAGGAACTGGTAACGAATGAATAGTGCAGTGGCGGTTCAAGAAGTTTTGTGAAGGAGATGAGAGCCTTGAAGATGAGGAGCTCAGTGGCCAGCCATCAGAAGTTGACAATGACCAAGTGAAGGCAATCATCAAAAAACTCAAAAGAACTCAACATCAACCGGCATTTGAAGCCAACTGGAAAGGTGAAAAAGCCTGGTAAATGGGTGCTTCATGAGCTGACTGCAAATCAAAAAAAAAATCGTCATTTTAAAGTGTCATCTTCTCTTCCTGTATGCAACAATGAACCATTTCTCGATCAGATTGTGACATGCGACAAAAAGTGGATTTTTATATGACAACTGGTGAGGACCAGCTCAGTGGTTGGAACGAGAAGAAGTTCCAAAGCACTTCCCAAAGCCAAACTTGCACAACAAAAAAGTCATGGTCACTATTTGGTGGTCTGCTGCTGGTCTGATCCACTACAGCTTTCTGTAACCTGGGGAAACCATTCCATCTGAGAAGCATGCTCATCAAATCAAAGAGATGCACCAAAAATTGCAACATCTGCAGCCGGCATTGGTCATCAGGGTCCAATTCTTCTCCAGGACAATGCCCAACCATGTGTAGCACAACCAACGCTTCAAAAGTTGAATGAATTGGGCTATGAAGTATTGCCTCATCCACCATATTCACTTGACCCCTCGACAACCACTTCTTCAAGCATCTTGACAACTTTCTGCAGGCAAAACGCTTCCATAACCAGCAGGATGCAAAAAATGCTTTCCAAGAGTTTATCGAACCCCAAAGCACGGATTTTTACACTACAGGAATAAAAAAACTTATTTCTCATTGGCAACAATGTGTTGACTGTAATGGTTCCTATTTTGATTAACAAGGATGTGTTTGAGCCTAGTTACAACGATTTAAAATTCATGGTCCAAAACCGCAATTACTTTTGCACTAACCTAATACAAATATTGACTAAGTTCAATCTCACTACAATCAAGACATATCAACTAAAACAAGATACCATTGAATAGCAGTTAAACTGGAGGAAAACTGTATAACTCCCTTCTCTAGGGAACACTTTGTTCATAACCTCAGAGACAGAAATATAATTCCTTTCCTTCCTACTGCTCCTTCTTAGACAACTTTATTTCACAGCACTGGAAAGGGCTGCTCAATGATCCACAAGGAAACAGTGGTACCATGGTTCCTGCGTTTCTAGTTTCTAGTTTAGTCCCCTTGAGGACTAACCAAAGTCCTAAATAGAGTCCTGGGTTCTAAGGGATACCCTGCCTTATATCATTCTACTAATAAATCTGTTTTGCTTAAAGTTAGTTCTAGCAACCAAATGACCAATGATTATATTAATAACACCTTGATACAGCATATGCTACAACTATATTATAATTCATCTGCTTAAATCGGAAGTTGCAAACTGGCAACTCACAGATTATTCTTTCTAACCCACAGATGTTCTTTAAAAATATGAATTGAATGCTATAAATTAGCCTTCTTCACTAGACTGTGACGAAGCTCCTAGAAGGCAGGGACCAACTACATCTTATGTACCTTTGTTTTGCCATTACTAAGCTCCAGGTCCAAAAGTACTTGCTGAATGAATAAACAAACTATGCCAATAAGATTTCTATAAAACTCTAAAGCTCCGACAATTGATTTATCTCAGAGAAACAATAGACTTTAAAATCCTAATAATGCCACTGTGAAAACAGTAATGACAATACATATTAAATGACATAAGAATATTCACTGCTTTTGCCCAAGAAAACAAATCCTTTAAATGTATACTATAGAAGTAATTAATTCAAAAGAAGAAAAATGATTATATGCATAATATTTACCATAGTGTTATACTGTGAAAAGAAATGAGACCAACAACTATGATTAAATTTTGATATACATATCAACTAAATGAATTAGTATACATTCACTTAAAAGATAATTATGAAAACTGTGCAATAAGGGAACATGTACAGATTAGAGAATGGAGCCTAAAAATTACTTTTCAATGACTCCCTAATATTAGCTTGTTTTTTGTCCCTCTCTCTCATTTCAAAAGAAAAAATTCACCAACAGCAGCAACAATGGTAAATATTACATGGCCAAGGTCACACAGATCAGAAGTGATTAAAAAGGATCCAAATCCAGGTCCACACTCCTAATCCCTATGTAGGCCACACTGCCTACACATCCCCTGGTATGCAGGTACCTAGTGTACATAAAGCACTCTCTCCTCGGTACTAGTAAAAACACACAAAAAAACACAAGGCAGGCCCCTTTTAAAATTTGCAATATAGTGCTTTAAAGTATATTACTGCATATCAAAGATAAAGCATAAACATTGCTAATCCAAATCTAGTGCTTAATGCTTAAATGTTATAACTATGTCTCATAAATGTGATCAATTCTAAAGCCACAGAAAATCACAAGAACTAAAATGATGAAAGCAGCAATTTAGAACATCATTTGAAATCTACCTCTGTCAGACACAACTCTGCTAGAATTCTTCAACAGGCCAGAGAGACAATTCATGTAAATCAAGTGTGCTCTGGCCATAAGGAACATTTATCTAGATAGTACTTGTTCCCTATTTTTCACTACATAAACAGAGATGAAAACATTTAAATTCTAAAGTATCATTATAACCACACATAGCAGTTATAGTTAAAAGACAATCCAGGTACATGCCTATAGTCCCAGCTACTCAAGAGGCTGAGGCAAGAGGACTGCTTGAGCCCAGGAGTTCAAGACTGTGTAGCACACTACGATCATGTCTGTGAAGAGCCACTATACTCCAGCCTGGACAACATAGCAAGACCCCATTTTAAAAAAAAAGCAGGCGGGGAAAAAAACATACTGAGCTGTTAATATGCCATGCATTCCTCACTTAATTTTCACACCTTTGTGAGGTAGTAACTATTACTACCATCCCCTCCTACAAACAAGAAAACCTATACATGAGGCATTGAGAGGTTAAGTAACTTACTACAATTAAGTGGCAAAACCCAAACTGGAACCCAAGTCCAACACTAAGTATGTGCTTGAAACTATTATGTTACATTAACTCTCTGCATAATAATGTTTTTTACACATGGTATTAATATCCAAAAAGTAAGCCTAATGTTGTCAACTAGGTCAGAGAAAGAGACACTGGGAGGAAAGAGGGCAGAGAGTGGGAGCTTGCATTTATTAGACTTTTGGTTTCACTGTTTAAAACTATAAAATTTTAAAAATAATGGGAGTAAGAAATACCCAGAAAAAATAAGATAAAGCATTTGATAAACTGGATTACATACTTGTTCGGCATCAGGTTTGCAACCCTTTGGTTAAGTGTAAGGCATATGTTAAAAATATGTAATCCCAGTATAGTATTTCTAGGATAGGTTGAGCCCTACCTGGTTTATACCCATCTCATGCACTGCTCGCATAAGAGCTAAATACAAGCCTTTAAAAAAATAATTTGGCAACATTTGTCAAAAGCCCTAAAATTGTTTTAAACTCTTTGCTCTAGTAAGTCAGTCACTGAAAATCTCATATTTAGAAAAATAAAAAACTTTTACTCAAGTCACTATATCATTATGTAAACAAAATGAAAATTAAAACAGAAATAACATAATGATTCCATATAGTTGTCAAATTGTTTTTTGTTCACCATCATCTCTTCCTCAGGAAAACTACACCTCATCCAATCCATGTGATCTCAAGGAGACTATCCATCATGGCTTTCTGTGGGTTCCCCAACTCACCCTACCCATGCCATACTGGCTACCCTTGCTGAGCCTGATCTCCCAAGTCTCAATGACTGGTTATGAAACTGACAACAAGAATAGATCACCCTCAATCCAGACCTGACATGTGGACACCAGGAAAGAGCTCTCTTTAAAGTGTGGTTGCTAAACTAAAGGTTATGTGTCTAGGGCTCCAGAAACAAGAGGCAAGAAAAACCCAGAAAAGGAGGCAAAGAAACCCAATGACATTATCTGAGATCTTGGACCCACTTGTTTCCAAAGCCATTGCATCCTCCTCCACACACAATTATGTGAACCAATAAATTTGTTTTTTAATTTAACAAAATTGTGCTTTTACCACATGTAACCAAAAGAATCATGACTAACACACTAACCTAAACAATGGTTAAATAATTATAGTGCATTCCTTCAATGAAATAACATTGACAGTCAGAATAGTTTAACTGTTAAGAGCATATACTCAAGGGGCCTCATCTGAATCCCAGCTCTGCTACATATTCTTTATATGTTCTTGTGTACATTACTTAACCTCTGTTTGCCTCAATGTCCTCATCTGTAAAATAGGGATGATAATAATGGTACTTACTTCAAATAATTGTTAGGAGAAATAAATGAGTTACTATTTACAAAGTACCCAGAACAGTGGCTAGCATTAATAAGCATATGTATTTTTAAGTAAATGAAATAAGTAAAGAAAAAGTAGTATATGAAGCTGGTCAAACCATATAATTACACTAAAAAAATGTGCATGGAAAAGGTAAAAACTATATTTTTAAAGAAGCAAATACATATCATTTATCAAAAAAGAAAAAAAAACTAAAACATATCTCTAAGTCTCATAAGACAGGATGAATATGATTGGCTTCATACAAACCCTTTGACCTCCCCCAGTGGCACTACATTCAACCTCAAGAAGCATTTACATAAAGTGTCAAGTGGGAAATCGTGAAATCACACCATGTATCACATTTAACTACAGCAGCACTTACTAGGGAAAGCTTAAGAATTTAAACTAAAAATTTATTTTCTCCAGCTAATTAGTTTTCAAGGAAAGGCAAGAATTTTTAAGTATAACCAATTCTTAATCCATACAAACGAAGAGGTACAAATATTATAAGTCATCCAAAAACACTCACATTTGGCTTTCTAATGAATTTGTAGAATATAGCAACTTTTATTGAAGTACAGGTTAACTTCCTTTCTTGAAATTCACGAAATTTCAGACCTAAAAATGAAACCACATTGGGAAGATTTAACTGAAGTTTCACAACCTACCACCTGGGTCCGCTCTGCTATCTTTCCACCCCATGCTTTGAATTCCTATCAACCCATTCAAATTCTCTCTGCCTCTCATTAGGTTAGCTATATAATACATGTTACCAAGAGATTGTTTTTTTTTTTTTTGGAAGCAATAAAGGAACTAGAACTAAGAGTTTTAAAAAATACTTCTTCATAGATGAGCTAGATTGGGCATCAAGCCTCATTCCCCTTGCCATACTGAATACTAAATAGCAGAATCAAAGATCTGCCTCTAAAGCATCACAATTTAGTTTAGAGCCTTATCCTTCAGGTTATAAGGCCTCCAAAATAAATAGATTGCTCCTGCATGGACAGTGGGAAATTCTTTGTTCGAATTCTAATGTTTATTTGTTATGGTTCTGTTGGGCTTATGAGGCCAAAATATTAAGATAAATGGAAATCCAAATTAGATTATCAAACATGGAAATAAGATTTTTTTCATTAATGGCTAACATTTTCCATGAAGGGACTAAACTTATTTAAGAAAAAATGAAATGTAAGATTTGCACAGCTGGTACAGCTTTCTAAATTTGGTTGTTGGGTTTAGGGGGGGTGTTTATTTTTAATCTTATCTTCATACATGTACAAAACTTTTGCAAAAAAAACCTTAAAAACTTGGAGATAAACAGAATGAGACTAAAAAGCTGATTAGTATATTAAAATTTAGGAAAAATGACTACAAAATTACTCAAAACCAAATTTTCATATTTTGGGCAATATACTCTAGTCATTCAAATACACAGACTTGGTTCAAGTCCAAACTCTAGTTACTTCACTTCTCTGTGCTTCAGTTTCCTCATGTGTAAAATGGGAATAATAATTGTATCTACCTCACAGAGTTATATGAGATTAAATGAATTAACATGTGTAAACTCAATAAATTTTAGCTTTTTTTGTTACTGTTATCTGTATCAACCTTTAAAATATAACTTGCCCAAGAATTACTAAAATAAGCATCTTCCTGGGTCCAAAATATGTGCATACCAAGATACATATAAAGTTGATTTTTATATATATATAAAAAAGAGTCCTGGCCGGGCGCGGTGGCTCACGCCTGTAATCCTAGCACTCTGAGAGGCCGAGGCGGGTGGATCGCTCGAGGTCGGGAGTTCGAGACCAGCCTGAGCAAGAGTGAGACCCCGTCTCTACTAAAAGTAGAAATAAATTATCTGGCCAACTAAAAATATATATACAAAAAATTAGCCAGGCATGGTGGCGCATGTCTGTAGTCCCAGCTACTTGGGAGGCTGAGGCAGTAGGATTGCTTAAGCCCAGGAGTTTGAGGTTGCTGTGAGCTAGGCTGACACCATGGCACTCACTCTAGCCTGGGCAACAGAGTGAGACTGTCTCAAAAAAAAAAAAAAAAAAAGAGTCCTTCAACAAAACTCTTAGTTGAGTACCAACTCTTAGAGAACATACTGCTGTGTGCTGAAAATATGGAAATGAACAAAACATAATCTCTGAATTCAAGACCTTTCTACCTAGAAAGCAATATAAATAAAACTATAATAAAAGGTAGCATGATGCAAGTGCTATGGAAATAAACAATCCTACGGGACACTAAAGAACACAAGCACCTACTAGGGGCAAGCACAGGAATCCAAGCCGAGATAAACTCCAGAAATATTTTCTGAGGAGCAATCACCTAGGTATTTCACCTCAGAGCATCACATTTTTATTTATTTAATTTACACAGTTTTTAATATATTTATAACAGTATTTTAGTATGTAGATCATTTTTAAAGAATAAGACTACCCAGCACACTATTTACCATACTCATAAATAAACTCAAATACCCTTCGATATTAATGAAGATAACAATCTTCTCTTAACAAACTAAAACATAACCTTCAAAAGGTAATATAGCTTCTTCAAGAAACATTTGTTTCACCCAAAGCTACAAACTTTCCCCTAATAAACTACATTAGGCCTAATGTCGTAAGAATGACAATATTTTTTAGCTGGAAGAGACCCCTGAGAGCCTCTAATCCAACCCCCTCATCTTACAGATGAAAAGGGGCTGCAAAGCATAATGGCAAAAGCAATAACCTGAGAGTCAGAAAATTAAATTTTGGTCCCAACTCTTTTACAGTGAAAGCCTGGGAAAATTATCTAAGTTTCCTCATCTGTAAAATGAGAGGTTTGTACTAGATTGCTTTCAAGGTCCCTTTCAGCTCTATAATTCTGTTTATGAAACTTTGAAGCAGAGATAAGCAACTTGCCCAAGGTCACATAGCAAGTTAATGGCAAAGGAAGGACTACCTCAGACCCCAACTACAATCACTTTCTCATCTATACCATACTGTTCTTCCTGTTTCATAACACAATTCCTCCAATTTATTCAAAGATTCTTAGAAATTATTAATAAGCATGAACAATTTATGATACTAAATAACTTATTTCTATGGCTTCTCTATAGGAAATGAACTTTAAATCCAAATGTAACAAGTACCAAGGGGGCTCAAGCTGGGTGTTCCTTACTAATCTTTTTAAACTGACCTCAATAAAGTTAAGAGAATTTATGCTTAACTTCCCATCACCTAAAAATCCAACTAACATAAGAGATTATGTTCCATATAAAATTAAAATATGAATTGTAATGATAAATATTACATGTGTAATTCTCTAAATAAGATGAGAATTAAAATTCTTCATTTTATTTTATGTCCTGGTTATATTAAATATACAGTTTTAAATTCAAGAGAGACCAATTTAAATACTTTTCCTTCTTATTCCCTCTTTTCAGACTCTCTAGCTTTAAAAACATTAGAATAGCTTAAGCATATTACTTCTGAAATTATACAATTACAGACAAAAGACTATACAGACTATATTCATAGTTTCTCTTTCGAAATTAAAAATCAGCCCCCTACCGTATTCTAAAACTCTGTGCTCAAATATATTACAACTTTACTAAACTGTATCATAAATAGCACTTGGTTCCCTAAAATGTCTTCAAGGCTTATTATATTTCACAGTGAATTTAGCAAAATTTCAGGAAGACTGATCTTGTTGACTTCAGAAAATACAGGAAAATCCTTAGAGGAAAAGCACAACAAAAATGCAAAACAGTAATAAAATCAACAATGGTTTTATACTACTGACTTGAGAGAATATTCAAAAACGTTAATGAGTATGTAAGTACAACATAACTACATTTAGGGATTTTTTTTTAAATCATAGAGCGCTCACATTTTTTAAATGGATGCAACCTTAAGTCACTGAATCCAACAGCACCCGTTATAAGAATCTACAGAATTTAACTCCATCTTCCCTGAAAATAAGTCCCTGTAGTCCACTTCAAATTCTTACAACTAAGTACCTCCTTCTATTGTTGCTAGTTTCCATTGTTGGCCCACTGTTCCAAGTCTCATTGCAATACAGTCCTTATATTCTGGTCAAAAAATTATACTGAACTCTATCTATGGCCTCCTTATTTTCACCTGCTAATCTGCCTTCTAAAATAGGAGAATGAATGAAACTATTCTCTTTTCTATTTATGTTTTTGAAATATCTGAAGATAGTCATCATGTTTCCCACCCTTCAGTTTCTTCTTTAGGCTAAATACATGGTCCATAGTCCTGTGGGTCCTAGAGACACTTCTGGAGTACAATGTAGTTCCACACTGCAAGTAACCTTTTTAAAAAACTGCCACTTGTTGAATTTTGGTATAATATCAAAGAAGAATACTCACTCTGAAAAGGCTATTAAATACTTCCTTTTCCAACTATACACCGCTATGTGAAGCTGGATTCTCTTCAGTTATCGCAATCAAAACATCACAACAGACTGAAAGCAGCAGCAAAATCTAGCTGTCTTCTAGGAAGCTGGAAATCAAAATGATTTGCAAAAATATAAAACTATGCCACTAATCTCACTAATTTTTTAGAACATATTTTATTCTTCATAAAATTTTATTTAACACATTAGTTTATGATTTTAAATAAATTAATATATTTGAAATATCATTTAATTTCTAAAATAGCAAATATTAATAGATATAACTCACATAAACAAAATCTCTTTGGGGTCCTCAATAATTTTTAAGAAAGAGGCCCTGAGACCAAAAGGCTAAAGCATAGACAATTTCTCACGAGATTTTCAGATCTCTGTTCTGGGTTTTTTTTCTCTCTCTCCCCTAATATGTAAATGTGCCTCTGTAAAGGAGGCAGCTACCACATATCTATTTAAAAACTAGAATCCTTAAACATATAACCCCATCCTCCTCTGACTCTTGATTTCAAGAAATTAAAGACCTGCTGGGCCATTTGGTACACCTTTATTTTTAACATCTCATTACTCAATTGTCTGGAGTCAAATACTTTAATTCTATCTAAGGAATCTAGTCTTTAAACATGAACACAGAGAGAGTAACAGTTTAATTGTCATGCCATCTTTTTGATGAAACTACTATTTATAAAAACAAAAAAAAGTAAAGCAGATTATTCATAAATGACAGCACGGCACAGAAAAGAAAATGCAAGTATTTTGTACAATCGATCATTTGATCCTTAGCAATAACTCATTCAAAAGTATCCATGTACTGATATGAGAAAAACCATCTGCTTATCTAGACAACATGACACTAGGTTCCTAGACTTCAACAAAGCAAACAGACCTTCATATCAAAACTTTCTTAATTCCTCAACTCCTCATCCCTTTAATCACAGGATTATAGAAGACAAAATGGGATAAAGATTACAGGTTTAAAAGATCCAGCAGAAAATCTAGATCCAGCAGAAAATCTAGAGTTACACTGAGCACCTCAAAGAGAACTTCAAGACTGATAAAGGAAAAGCTTTGGGACCCACAGGAAAAAAAGCAGTCTGTACTACATCTATCATATAAATTCCTAAATTCCAATAGATTCCTAAATCTTATAAAGCTGTATTTCATTTGTAATCAAATAAAACTCTATGAACATGATAACAAGAATCAGGTAAGAAAGGGAGGTGGAAAGCCAAAACATAGAGCACCAAAAATAATCAGATTATGATATTAGATTTTTGGTTCCAAATATGTCAAAGTTTCAAAATAAGTAACTTGTACAGATACTTAACGGCATATCTTTAAAAACAGCCCATTTTCAAAGTAAAGTTTGCTTAAAAGGAGCTCATCACATATATTAATATTTATCTATGCACATATGCATGTGTATCTCTGACATTTAAATTTTTCTATTACTATATGTCAAATTTTTCAAGAAAAAAGTTTGTTCTCTTCTTGATATATACATTCAATAAATTCAAGCTCCCCTAATATTAATGGTTCTTACCAGAAGTCAAAAGCCCCTAAAATTTAAATTTATATAACACACTAATATATATACCTGGAAAAGATGCTAAACGCTTGTTAAAATAAAAACTGAGATTCCACTCAATAGAAAATATCTCCATTATGATACTAGGTGCTACATATATGCAATTCCTGTTACCATTAGTGAAATCTAAGAACACAGCTCCAAGCTTCAAAATTAATATATAAACCTAGAGAGGATTAACACAGTTTTAACATGCATGTTGGCTGGTCAAAAAGAAATACTCCACCGTGGCCACACAGGTACTTGGTGTAAAGTACAACTTTCACAAAAGCATGTCCTATTATTTCATGAGACTCCCTACTTTAGGTTACATAAACATCTACTGTAATCTAAACTGCTGGAAAAAATCTGGTTATTTGGAAGTTCAAGCTAAATTATTCCAAGCCCTCAAAATTTTCAAACATCAGAAAAAGTGCAGAATAGTACAGATGAAGAAGTTTCTTAACTAGAGTTGAAGTAACCGCAGAAATTCACAACCCAGATTTTGTGGCTCCCAAATTCCCAATACTTACAATAGATGTCAACAGATAATTCAACACTATGTCCTCAGTATCTAGTTCAGGGTCTGGCTCACAGTAAAGGCTCAATAAATATTCAACGAATGATCGATAAAAAGGTAAATCTTTCAATAAGAAACAAAATAAAATGGTCTTTCACAACTCACAACACTATCATTAAGCATCTTAATAAAACTACAGACAAAAGTAGAAGCATCTTAAAAATATTAACTGCTCTATTTATAAAATACATTTTAAAATACTCATTTACAAATTTTCAAGGCAAAAAGAAAAACCATCAGATGTATCAAATTTGCATTATTCAATAAATAAACTTTTATCTTCTAATAATGAAAGCTCAGTGTTGGGATGAGATGAAAGCGGAAAACGTCAGTCGATGTATTCGGCATGTTTAATGGATGCCATACATCAAACCTTTCCACGAATTTTCTAGAGCATATTCATGCCAATCTTTGAGCCTATTGTCACTTTCACACATGCTCACAGGAACAAAATGACAAAGAATGCTATGCCTGAACCACTGGCTTCAGGGCACAAAACACTTGATTAACAATTGTCAATGCTCTGAATAGTAAATATCGATAGATATTTCCAAGATAAAGTAATCCCACTGATTCCTACATAAATCGAAGCTCTTGGTTTCTTTAAATGATTCACTAGACTGTTTGACTTCCAGACATTTTTTTAAAAATGTGCCTACAATCTCCTTGTGTTAGACAACTGGGAGTGAACAACCCATTTACCAATTGCTGATTAATGCCGCTACGCGTTTTCCAGACAAAAGAGCGTTAAAAAAGATTCCATGCACATTTATTCTTCCCCCATACATGCATGTTCTCCCAAATTTCATTTTATGTCGTATACTTAAAGTTAAATACAGCAAGTTGAAATTTTAGTCAAAAGCACGCCGGTGCCTTACAAGCTGTGTAACTGCTACATCTGGTGGCAGCACACTTGCTTGCAAGAAGCCAGAAAACTTAGAAAACAATTGTAACTGATCTGGTGCGTGTTTGCAGTAACCTTTACGCAGATATTTCCCACAAAACCCACGACCCTGTCAGAGAAGAACAGAAGCCTACTTGCAGTAGAGAAGACAACGCACAAACACGCAGGAGGTGATGGTGAAGGAGAGAAAGTTGCAACCATCTGGAAGGGTGGTTTTAAAAGCCTGCCCACGAGTCAGTCTGCCGTTTGAATTGCTCTAGGGGGCCACACAGGGGATCAAAGTCTGTCTAGATAATTTCAGCGTCTCCACGCCAAGGGCAGAGACCCTGCAAGCGAGGGGCATCCTCCAGGTCCCGGGCAGCAAAGCTTGCAGAGCCGGGACCGCCTCTTTGGGAGGAGTGCGCGGGGGAAGGGGAGGGGGCTCGAGGACGAAAGCTCCAACGGGAGGGAAAACCCACCAGAGACGAGAGGCCAGGAGGTTAAGAGTACTGAATGTACTGGCAAATGGAGCAGAAAGGGGCTCGCGTCCGCGGGGACGCCTCCCACTCTCGCAAGACTGGCACCTAGGAACCCCAGGCGAGTCTGTGAGCCTCGCCCCGTGCCCACCAGCGCGCACCCCCTGTCCGCCTTCTCTGCCACCCGCGAACCACCACCCACAGCCAGCGCACTACCTCCCGGGAGCCGGGCGGCCTCGCGGCCACCTCACCACCATCCCCCACCCCGGGGTCGGGCGGAGGAGACCTGGGGGGTTCGGGGGCCGCGGCGCGGACGGGAAGCCCGCGAGCTGGCGCGGGCGCAGCGGCGCTTACCTTCCCTGGGCCTCCCGGATGGCGGCGTGTGATTCAGCAGGGACCTGGCCGCCGCCGCCGAGCCCGGGGTTGGAGACGTGGAGAGCTGGGACCAAGATGGCGGCCCCTCCAAACTTCCACTGCTACTTTGGACACTCATCAAGCTACTTTCTGGGAACCCGACTCCCCCCCTGCGACGGCAGCGGCGGCAACGGCACCGGCACCCGCCTCCGTCATGGCGGGGGCCGCGCTGAGGGCGAGCGAGAGAGAGGGTAGGGAGGGAAGAGTCAAGAGGATGGGGGAGGAAACTGAGAAGAGAGGAGGTGGGGAGAGAAGAGGTGAGGGAAGGAGAGGGGACAGGGAGGAGGGAGAGGGGGAGAAGCGAGGGAGCGGGCGGGCACGCCGGAGAAGAGGCTGAGGGAAGGAGCGCGGCGGCGGAGGCGTCGAGGGGGCGCCCGCCGGAGCCGGGGTCGGAGCGCGGGCGGAGCGCGGGCTGCGCCGGCCGAGGAGACTTCCGCGGGCGGAACCTGCCGGCACCTCTGCAGTGCGTCGGCCCTCGGCGTCGCCCGGGTGGTGGCGGCGGGCGGTGGGTGGCGGCTGAGGCGGCGGGGGTAACCTCTGCATCAGTTACAGGCGGCGGCGGCGTCACGCGCCGCCTGTGCAAACACTATCGCGAGGCTCCTGCGCCTCCGGTAGCGGCGGCGGCAGCGGCGGCCGCGGGAGCAGGCTTAGGGGAGGGACCTGCCAGGGGCTGGGGGTGTGGGGAGCGAGCGAGCGCGCGAGGGAAGAGACACGGGTTCCAGGGCGCCCCAGGCGCGCCCGCGGATCGCAGCGCGGCTCGGGAGCCCGGTGCCGACGGACTCGCGTGCGCGGGGGCAGCGTCCCCGCGCCGGCCGGAGGGAGGCGCGTCCCGCACGTGCCCCCGCTGCGCCGCCCCGGCTCCCGCGCCGCTGCCACCTGACTCCCCTTCTCTCCCGCGGAAGCGCGCCTGGCTCCTGACCCACACCCAGCCTGGGGAGAAATGCTTGTGCTCGCGCTCGGCTGCCGCTTCTCTGGAGTTCGATGCGATCGTTTCTCAAAATGGAACTGAAAAGTTGAGAGTTGCTTCTCTCTTGCCCCTCTGTACTGTGCAATAAACCCTGAGTGCGCCTCCCTGTCTGCAGAATGGGAGTAATTACGGAATAAAAGCTATAAAATACGTGGGGGGCAGGAGGTGTTGGGAAATAAAACTTTTTCACGTTTTCTGAGATCTTTCATAGAGAAATTAAAAATTACTGGTGTTGCAGACTGTAGTAGTACAGCAGTTCTTTGTTTTAAAACAATAAATGGGAAATCTAAATAGAAATGTTTACTGAATTCACATATTCAGTATGTGAAAACTATAGTCTTCATCTTGTAGAAGAGGGTATGGTTTCTAGAAATTTCCTATTTGCTTCCAGTGCTGCTGCTGAGTCCTGACTACAAAATCCCAAAACAAATTACAGCATTTGCTAAAATTTATAGATACAGTGTAGCTTTCTACTCACCCATACACGTACACACACACACCAGGGGTTGGGCATCTTGTACATAAAAGAGAAGTCTAATAGTTCAGGGAAAATACAACAAGGTTATTGCTCTCTTTAGAAAACCAAATTGAATAGAACACTAAAAAGATTATGATATAGAGCAACTGTACAGACCTGAGGAAATAGCATGATTACCAGGGGGACAAAAATGTCATTTCTATGTTTTATTTTTATGACTCTGCATGTCTCATAGTAATGTTTTTTTAGATAAACTATCATACTATAATAGAACCTTGGTTGTCCGTTATCTCCAGAAGTAATTTTAGTTTTCATGTGCTTTAGATTCTTCATGAGTTTGTAGTCACGTCTGCTTTTCAAACTTGAGAGGAAGATGTCACAAATTAAGCAACTTTATCCAGGTATAAATGACATACAATAAAATGCACATATTTACAGTGTACAAAATTTTGATGTGTATACACCCCTGAAACCACTTCCACAATTAAGGTTGTGAGTATATCACCTTCCACAGTTTCCTCTACCCCTTTGTGGTTCCTCCTCCACTCTACTCCCATTCCTGGATAACCACAAATCTGCTGTCACAACAGAGTAGTTCAACTTTTCTAGAATTTTAGATAAATGGAAGAGTACACTTTGTACTCTTTGGCTCCTTTCACACAATTATTTTGAGAATCATCCACAGTGTTGCATTTATCAATAGTTCGTTTCTTTTTATTTCTGAGTAGTATTCCATTGTATGAATATATCACACATTGTTTATCAACTGTTGGACATTTGCATTGTTTTCACTTTTTGGCTATTATGAATATTGCTGCTATGAACATTCATATACAAATCTTTGTGTGGACATACGCTGTCCTTTCCCTTGGATACAAGGAACTTTACCATTAAATTTTTATACCAAAAGTACATGCACTAGGGGGGAACAATTTCTGTAACAACGTGTAGCTAACTGTATGCTCTTTCTGTATTTTTAAGGGTAAGCTTAGTCAGCAGATTGTGGTAAAAAGAGTATAGGACAGGAAGGAAGTTAAGAAATTTGGGTATTAGTTTCAGCAGGTAACAATCCTTGATTCAATTTCCTCATCTATCAGAAAGAGATTAGATTCACTGGGTGATCTCTAAAGTTCCTACCAATTCCAAGATATTATACAGAGCTCAATTCTCAAAAATAGTAAACAAAGCCCAACCAAAGAGGTTTGATGATGGTAGGTTATCTTCCTCCCAACCTTTCCAGAGCCTCAAGTTACCTTTATCTCAAGCCATATTACATTTTATGCAGATTAGTTCTTTTTATTTTAAACGGTAACTAGAAGATCATAGCACGTACATAATCAAATTACTTTAGATATATTTTTGTTGTGAGTGTTGCTTTAGAAGGACAATCACATGATTGATTCCTGTTTGCTTGTAGCTTATGATAAAGATAGCACCCACAGACTTATAAAAAGACCTCTACCCGCAATAGGGAGCTATTTAAAAAAACTGTGGCTTAGCTTGAAAATGTAATGTCATGCCATCATTTAAAATCGTGCCTTCAAAGAATACTGAAGAATACGATAACATTTTCACACTGTAGTAAGTGAAAAAGTGGGTATGATCCCAATTTGTTTGTAAGTATGCATAAAAAATAACTAGAAGGATACACCCCAAAAAGTTAACAATAACTAGCTTTGGGTTGTGAGAGTACATAATTACTGTTTTACCCTTTATGCTTTTCCAAATTTTATACAATGAATCATGTATTTCTTTTTATATTCAGAAAAAGTTCAATAGATACTTTTTAAGTAATTTAAGCATAAAAAGGGCCTCTGGACACAAATTGTGCCAATACATAAATTTATACAGTGATTATGTCAAATAAATGAAAACTTTTAAATGGTAAGTAGAAGCTGCCCCATACCTTTCACATTTACTAGTATATAGGCATTCAAAAAATGTCTGATGGAGAGATCAGATGGCTAGAGTGACAGATTGCATGATAGGGAAAGAGACAGAAAAGTCAGGAGAGTCCAGATTCAAACAGAAAGGAACACCTGCCACTCTGTGGGAAAAGAGAAATCTCAAGAACAAGAAAAGATCGTTGGAAGGAGGTTTTTGGCAATCTTCCTCGGGGAACTATTCCCAGAGGGAAAGCCAACTTGAGAATGCAAGAATGAACTGAGTAAGTAAAAGGAGAAGGCAGTAAACCTGCCTAGGAATAATTGGGAAGAGATTGGGGAGAATGTTCTGTGGAATGAGTGCTCCATGAGGACAAGGACTTAAGACCTAGGACAGTGCCTGGCACAGACCAACGGCTCTGTCAGTGTTTGTGGAGTAAGTGAAAAATGAGCATCAATGAGCTGGGATACAGGTGAGGGAGCAAGGCAGAAAGGTCTACAAGGGTCTCCTGATGGAAGGTCAGATGCAAAAGGAGGAGATCTGAGCCCTAATCTATAGGATGATCATAATTTACAACTATGGTTATTTTTTTGTTGGTTTTTTTGAGACAGGGTCTCACTCTATCACCCAGGCTGGAGTGCAGTGGCACTATCACAGCTCACTGCACCCTGGAACTCCTGGGCTCAAGCAATCCTCCCACCTCAGCCTCCCAAGTAGCTAAGACTACAGGCACGTGCCACTATGCCTGGCTAATTTTTTTATTTGTTGTAGAGACAGGGTCTCCCTATGTTGCCCAGGCTGGTTTCAAACCAATAGCCTCAAGCAATCCTCCCACCTTGGCCTCACAAAGTGCTGGTATTGTAATACTTCATGATTACACGAGGCCAGGCACATGAATCACTGCACCCAGACAACTATGTTTATTGAACTCCTTTATACTTATATGCCATAGTAAAAATATTTACAAAGCATTCAGGATTATAGATATAATAAAATACATTTTACACATCTTAACATTTGCTTCCTTCTAAATTCAAGGAAAAAATTAATGTTGAAGACACCTATGCTCCTTTCCCCCAAACCAACAAAAAAATGAGCCCAGAGACTAGAACAAGTGTCCTTTCTAAGTACTCCCATACAGTGGGGTACTTAGCCCTGAAAGCCGATTGTGTACATGGCTTCCCAACCCAGTGGTCAGTGACATTGCAATTGTAGCTTGAAATCAGCCATGGTGAGAGTATTTACACCTCCAAAGTCAGCAAATACAAATTAGGGCTTCTTTTCCTCCATCAAAGCCAGTTATTAAGCACCCACAAGCACACCACTGCTCCCATACTATGTTTATCATTGTTGTACTGTCCTCTGTTTTCTCACCTTGGCTAAAAACCTAGGGAGGGCAAAGCACCCTTGTCTGTAATGTTTACAGTTGTATTCCCAACATCTAGCACTTGCCTAGCATGCAGTTGGTGCTGAATACCTATTTAATGAGCCAATCAATTATCCACACAGATGGTTAACAAGCACTTGAGCCCCCTGCTCATAAACATCTGGGTTGGCCATCTAGCAGAGGAAGAGAGGGTCAAATGCTCCACCACCCTCTCACACTCATCCTTCATTGGCCAATGTTTGTGGTTTGGCAAAGTTCACTGACCCTTGTTATGGTTGCCAGATAAAATATAAATTTTGCACAGGCCATACTTATCCTAAACATTATTTTAATTTGAAATTCAAGTTTAACTGAGCACCCTGTATTTTAATTTGCTAAATATGGCAACCCTAGCCCTTTTGAACAAAGCAAAAAATAGTTCATGAGGTAGTAACTAGTAAAGATGAAGATACTATGACCTGGCAGTTCCATTCCAAAGAATATACCCTAGAGGAATGCTTGCTCATACACACCAGGAGATAAGAACAAGAATGTACACACCACTATTGTTTGTACTAACCCAAAACTGGAAAGCACTCAAATGTCCATGGACAAGAGAATGGATAAACTACTAGAGTATGTCTATTCACACAGTGGGACACTATACAACAATTAAAATGCTCTCAAGCATAATGCTGATTAAAAAGAACAAGTTACAGAAGAATAAAATCAGTCTGATTCCCTTTAAAATATTCAAAACCGGCCGGGCACGGCGGCTCATGCCTGTAATCCTAGCATTCTGGGAGGCCAAGGCGGGAGGATCGCTCGAGGTCAGGAGTTCGAGACCAGCCTGAGCAAGAGTGAGACCCCATCTCTACTAAAAATAGAAAGAAATTATCTGGACAGCTAAATATATATATAGAAAAAATTAGCTGGGCATGGTGGCATATCCCTGTAGTCCCAGCTACTTGGGAGGCTGAGGCAGTAGGATTGCTTGAGCCCAGGAGTTTGAGGTTGCTGTGAGGTAGGCTTATGCCACGGCAGCCCAGGCAACAGAGCGAGACTCTATCTCAAAAAAAAAAAAAAAAAAGAAAAAATTCAAAACCATTAAAAACTAAATAATATATTATTTGGAAATAATATATATTAATATGTGATTATTTTTGAAAGAAGTATTAAAAATTATTGAATTTCAATATTGAAATTTTTGAAAGAAATATTGAAAGAAAATAATGATTTTTTGAAAGGAAAAAAATGGGACTGAGAAACCAAACTCAGAGCGGTTATCTTTGTCAGGGAAAAGGGCACATGTGATCATGGGGTCTCTTACAGGGACTTCAAAAACACTGCTAAAAGCACTATTTGTTAAGTTCACTGGGAGAACAGGGGTTTGTCTTTTTCTTTAAACTACATGTATATATTAGATCTACTCTTACATGTACGAAATATTAAAATGTTAAGGAAAGTGATGGGCCTTCTTCATTCTTACCAGAGTGAACTGAGACGCCTACGCAGCCTCCACCTCCAGATGTTGATTTCCTTCTTTGTCTAAATGTATGCACACAGATCAGAGCACCTAAGATGCCTGTCCTACCATCTCAACACACCGCTTCTATAGTCTTTCTGATGAAATGCTTAGATAAATGACTCCATTACAGAAGAAGTCTCATTTCATCAAGTTTGCTCTACGTGCACTACACAAGTCACAAAGCCACTGCTTGCAGGTTTTGGTTTCTAAATCCCTGTAGACATGGTTCCAGGGTTTTGTGCATAATAGACTAGGTTACACTTTCTCTGCTCTCTCTAGCAATGGAAATGTTTTCTCTCAGGTTTGTCAACCCATATGAAAAAGAAAAAAAAAAAATCCTTGGTCCATACATTAGAAAAACTGGAATTATTAGATTCTCAAAACAGATTTATTTTGCCTGAAGTTAAAAAATGGTAACTATCTTCAGAGCAATAATATCCCCTCCCCCAAAGCACACTAGCAGCTTTCCTCCAAGGACATGAGTATTACGAAATGTTTATCAAAACAAAGTACAACAAGCAAACAGTGCTCATATAGCAGATTTTAAATCAACAGTGTACCTCTTAACAAAGCAGGCTACTGTGAAAAGTAATTAAGAAAACATATAGGCCGGGCACGGTGGCTCACGCCTGTAATCCTAGCACTCTGGAAGGCCGAGGCGGGTGGATTGCTTGAGCTCAGGAGTTCGAGATCAGCCTGAGCAAGAGCGAGACCCCGTCTCTACTAAAAATAGAAAGAAATTATCTGGCCAACTAAAATATACATATATAAAAAATTAGCTGGGCATGGTGGCACATGCCTGTAGTCCCAGCTACTCGGGAGGCTGAGGCAGTAGGATCGCTTAAGCCCAGGAGTTTGAGGTTGCTGTGAGCTAGGCTGACACCATGGCACTCACTCTAGCCAGGGCAACAAAGTGACACTCTGTCTCAAAAAAAAAAAAAAAAAAAAACAAAAACATATAAAACCATTTATAACCTAGTGTTGCATTTCACTTAACCTAATTTTTACTAATTAAACCAAAATACAAATTCATCACATTAGAGGGAAAAACAAAAATCCCCAAAATCTTACCCTGGACTTTGTCTATGCAGCATGAATTTTTTTGCAGGCAAAAAATTTGGTGTTTCTTTTCATAAAAAATAATATCAAACATCCTTTATTTTTGACAATATCTTTTCAACTCCATAGTTTACAGACTTTCAAAATTGCTTAATGCTTTTCCAGCAAATAAAAAATAAATGCCAAATCTTTCTTAATTAGATACACGTCAAAAATAAGAAGAGACATATACAGCCTCATACATATTTAAAAACTTTGAAACAATACAGAAATGTCAAATATTGATGAGAATTTCTTCCTCTCAAAAAAGCAGTCAAATGCCACCATGAATTAAGAGGGGAGGCTTCTGAGTTGCAAGTGATATTTTGTTCCTTGATCCAGGTGCAGATTAGAAGTGTGTGTTCAGTTTGTGAAAATTCATCAAACTGTAGATTTACAATAAAAAGAAAAACATTTTTAGAAAAGTTAACCTGACATTTTGATTCTGAATGTTTACACCCACCCACCGCACCCCCGTCACATATACACTCTCTCACTCTCTCTCAAGGGAAAATAAATTTGTTATAGTTGCTTAATGAGAAAATGAAAACTATTAAAAAAAGAAAAATGTTGTCAATAGAGGGGAAATGAATGGTGGTTTCTCATGGAAAGGGGAGACAAAAACAATGCCTTGAAAACAATAAACATACAATGAAATTCCTAAAACTGCCACTATGAGAGTTCTCAAGTAAACATTTATCTATTAAACTGTTGTTCGCTTTGGGCACTTAGTAATGAAAGTCATTTGGGGATGGCTTATAACCTACATAGCCACCAGTTTTGGAAACAATTATGAACTGATAAACATTTGTTTCAGGAAATACTTGTTGAGCACCTACCATGGGTAAGGCAGTTTGCCAGGTGCTGTGGGAGTGCAGAAGTGAGTCAGATATGGGGCTTAGAGGTGATGAGGAAAGAATAGTCAGGCAAATGACTACCATCCAAAGTAGAAAACCATCCATGCCAGAAGCGAAGTATAGATAAATGGATGGAAAATTTTAAAGGCAGGGGAGGTCATATTTGAGGCTTCCTAGACAGGGAACAATTTCAGCTGGGACTTGAAACACATCAGTGTTTTAAATTAATATTTCCTTTTCAAGAGTCAACTCTTTTCAATTTACCCATCAGAGTCGGAATCCATTCCATACGGCAACTTAAGACTCTATTTTTTATTATATCTTAAGTTTCATATAGACTTGAGCTCCTAGTTCCATCTTTGGTTTTTTTTTTTTTTTCCTCTTTTGTTTTCCCACTTATTTAGAGGCCTCAACACACTTTCAAATCCCTCCTAGAACTGTATCTTTTAATTTCCCATAGGCTTCTCCTTGGTCTTTAGACCAAAAATCGGGTGGGTTGGGAGAAGGCAGGGATACTCACACCAAAAAATTTTTCTCAGTGAAACTAGGTCACCTACTACTTAAAATATAGGGGGGAAAAAAACCTTCTAATTAAGTCAAATAAAGCATTAATTTTATTGATAACCAAGTAAAAAGCATATCAGGAACATTCTCCCATGGATTTGACATAATTCCATGAATCATAAAATGATGAATCACTGAATCATAAAAAGAACTCATGATTTGGAAGATAGGGGTTGGAAAGAGTTTGTGGACATGTCTAAAACAGGCTTTAGCTATAGATATAAGTTGATACAAACATTAATAACAGGAGATGAATTGATGCTAAGTCTAAAATGCTAATAGACCTATTAATATTATAACAATATAGTTATGTTGAGATTTTATCTATAATGGTGGGATTTCTTTTGGAAAAAATTAGTAATATGGATCAAGAGTTCTCTAAAAAATTTATTCTTTTGACCTTACTAATTTTAGTCAGGGAATCTATCCAAAGGAAATGACCTTAAATTGGAAAAAAAAAAATGTACTTTTTCTCTTTTTACATAAAGATAATTCTATTCAACATTATTTATGGTAACAAAAAAATTGAAAATAACTTAAATGTACAATAATAATATGGCAATAAATTATGGCTCCTCTATCTCATAGAATATGATATGATCATTAAAATGTTTATGAAGATTTTATAATTACCAAAAGCAACTAGTTTGCTTATAAGAGCATTTCAGTGAATAAAGCAGCAGGTAAAAATTATATATAATATAAAATGTGTATGATGAAAAGGTTGAAAGGAAATATACAAAATATTAAGAGTGGTTGTCTTGGTATGGTAAAATGATAGCAGATTTTTGTTGCTGGCCTTTGTACTTTTCAGTATATTCCAAATGTTTTATAGGAATAGCAATTACTTTATGGAAAGAAAAATTGTATATTTTTAAATGACTGAGTTTACTATCCCAGATTAAATTAATAAAGACCAACAAAAAGGAGGATTAATAGAGGCTGGGGGAAGAAAAAAGTGTTTGGTTCCTCCTCTTCCACAGAGAGTCAAAAGTTATTGTTTGGCTTTTTATTGGTACAATTAAAAGTAGATTTTAAAAGTATTTATGGAGATCTGTCAGGAACCCACTAGCAGAATCAGAAGAATGTCCGGCTGAGGCTGGAAGATTGCTTGAGGCCAGGAGTTCAAGACCAGCCTGAGCAAGAGGAAGACCCCCATCTCTACAAAAAAATAGAAAAATTAGCTGGGTGTGGTGGCGCATGCCTATAGTCCCAGCTACTGAGGAGGCTGAAGCAGGAGAATCACTTGAGCCCAGGAGTTGGAGGCTCCAGTGAGCTATGATGATGCCACTGCACTCTAGCCTGGATGACAGAATGACACTCTGTCTCAAAACAAACAAAGAAAAAAACTGAAAAGAAAAGCATACATACATGAAAAGAAGGGCACGAAAACATGGCAGTAATGAGATTAAGCATAAGTTTAGTTATTAAATTTAGATTCCTTATTAATAGAAAAAGGCTCTCATATTGTATAAAAAATTAAAATCCAATACTTATTGCTTATAAAAATACATCTAAATAAAACACAAAAAGACTACAAAGAAAAGGTAAAAATGTAGTAAGCAAGCTTGCAATAAATTAGAAATAGCATTATTAAATTAAAATAGAATTCAAAGCAAAAAAATCTTAAAGGTTATTTTGATTTAATATGTATTAAATACATTAGATGCACAAAAGAGATAAATAGCAATAGATGCAAACAATTCACAAAATTGAAAATAGATTTAGTTAATTATGGGAGTGTAGTAGAACTATTACCTCACTGTATCAATTTTCCTTGCCTTCCTGGGCACATGGGAAAACTATACTTTCCGGTCCCCTTTCAGTGAGATGGAGAAATGTTACTAGGCATAGACAATGGAACTTGAGCAGAAGTCTGGTGTGTCCCTTCTACTAGACCAAGGACTTAAGAGTTGGCATGCCATCATCACACTCTTTCCTCTCCTTTAGTGGGGAATATAGAGACCATGTACTGACAAGAAGTCACAAGATGAAAGTGGCCTGGATCTCTCAGTCCCTGCAGGGAGAACAGCTGCCCTATAGGTCGGCCGACTGGCACTTGACTTTGTACATAGAGAAATAAACCTATGTTGTTTTAAACCTCTGAAATTTGGAGCTTTATTTGCTATTGCAGCATAGCCTATCCTGTCTTGATTAATGCAATGGAGAAATATCAAACTTCCCAAATACTCAAGACATTCAAATTAAACAATGAAGAACCACTTTCCATCTATTAAACTAGAAAAAAAAAACTTAACATATTATTACCCATTCTTCTGGATAGACATGAAGAAAAAAAAGAAAAAATATAAAAATTAATAAAACAATATTATTACCCAGTGCAGAGGAGGAAAAAATAATCTTTCCAATAAATGAGACTGAATCAAATGGATACCCACATGAAAAAATACATACCTTGACCTCTACCTCACACCAAACACAAAAATATATTCCAGATGTATTGTAACTCTAAATATGAAAATAAAAAATAAAACTTTTAAAATAAAATATAGGAAAATATTTTCATGACCTTGAGTTAGGCAAAGGTTTCTTAAACAGGATATAAAATGTGCTAACCATAAGGGACAAATTTTATAGATTGAACTATGTTAAGATAAAGAGCCTCTGATCATCAAAAGACTCACTTTAAGACAGTGAAGGCAAACACAAAGTGGGAAAAGATATTTGCAATACATATATTTGACAAAGGACTTGTATTCAGAATATGTAAAAAATAAAACAAAACCTTTAAGGAAAATACAGACAATATAGTAGAAAAGTAGACAAAAAACTTGAACAGTTGCTTCACAAAAGAGAATAACCAAATATCAAAAAACACATGAAAAGATGCTAAAATGCTAAACATCTTTAGTTAACAAGAAAATGCAAATTAAAGCTAAATGAGATACCACTCAACAGAAAAGATAAAATGAAAAAGACAAAATGTCAGTAGGCATGTGGAACATTGGGAACTCCCATACACCGATGGGAATGAAGATACCTTTGGAAAACTGATGGCAGTAACCATTAAAACTAAAATACACATATCTGTGACCCATCAATCCCATTCCTAGGCATATATGCAACAGAAATGCATAGATATATTCATCAAAAGAACATGTACAAGAATGTTAGTAAAGCAGCACTGTTCATACTATCCCCAAACTAGAAACTACCCAAATGCCCACAGGTAAATAATTGTGGAACATTCACAAAATAGAGTGCTATACAGAAATGAGAATTAATGAATAATAACTACACACAATGACATGGATGAATTGTACAAACATAATGCTTAGCAAAAGAAGATAGACATAAAGGATTACACACTACATGATTCCATTTATGTAAACTTCAAAAGTAGGCAAAACCATTATATAGTGTTGCAAATCAGGACAGGAGTTACCCCTGGGGGCAAAGGAGGAAGGCTTCTATGAGGCTGGTAATATTGTTTCTTGATTTAGGTTCAGGTTACATAGTGTGTTTACTTTGTGGAAATTCATCAAGCTATACACATAGATGTGTACATTCTGGTGCATGTACTTCAATAAAATATTTAACACATATAATAAAAATATATACATACTGCACATATATAATACCACACTATGGGAAGTATCTAGTTAAACAATGTATTCTCATACATTGTTGGTAAACTGGTATAACCATTTTGGAAAGTCATTTGGATATATATGTACAGTCTACATTAACTATATAACACACATATATTCTCATTTTTGAGACTCTATACTAACAAAAAATCCAAAATATGGGGGTGAAACTATGAAGAAAAATGTATTGCCACAGAACTATAGTCAAGTATAACTATAGCATATCCTCTCAGTATGCTTTATCCAGCCAGTTTTGACCACTTTGAAAATCTGGTGCAACATGACAAAAGCTTTTGGTATAAGGTAATATGAAAAAGGAAAAAGAAAACTGTATGTACATATTATAACTAAGGAAATATATTAGAATAAAATGACTAGAAAGGAAAACACGCAAATGATCTGTACACAACTTTCTTGCCCAATCTCACTCACTGTTATGACTCCAAGAATCACATAGGTAATGATGACTCTTAAATCCGTATCTTCAGTCCACAACTCTCTCCTGAGCTCTGGGATATTCAAAATGGTCACTGTGTGTCTCCCCTTGGATGTCCCATAGCTTTCTCAAATTTCTTCCTCCTGAATTCATTATCTTGGGTAGAAGGAACAGGGCCAGGAATAAGAACAAAGTTAAGGACTCAGTTATCCAAACCAGAGATCTGGGAGTCATTCTTGTTTCTCCCACTCCCTGTTTCCCCCATACCCCCATCCCTTCCCTGTCCCTAAATCCACACTGTCTCCTAAAGAGCCCTTTGAAGCATCTCCTCCCATCCATCCATCCATTCATCCATCCATCCATCCATCCTTCTTCCATTGCCTTAGTTTAAGCTGTTATTATTTCCCTCCTAGATTATTGCAAAAGCTCTCTGACTAGTCTTTCTGCTTTCAATTTCAGCACCTTTCAGTTCAGCTGCCATGGTTATATTTGTAATATCAAATCTGAGCATGCTTTTCCACTTTAAAATTCTTCTGTGGCTACTCATAAAATGACTGGATAAAGTGCAAATTTAGCACTACATGATTCTTCTCTATCTTTTTTATTTTGTTATCACCTGCCTGTCTTTCCAGTTTTACATCTGGTTACTCCCTCATGGGAATACCACACTCCAGCCACACCAAAGTTAATACAGCAGCCAAACAGGCTACACACTGTGTTTCATTTCCCTTGCCTTCTTCCAGCTTGGAATTTCCTGTCTTCCCTACCTTTTCTTCCTTCCTCCACCTTTGCCTGACCTTATCTGTCTGACCCATCATCTAAGACTCAGCTCAAGCCTTTCTTTGGCTGGGGAACCTTCAGAGATCACACTTTTATGTGACTGTAATCATAGGGTACACCAATTTTCCATCTTGTTTTTATCACTAACATTAAAACATGAGCAATTTTCCAGTTTGCTAAGGTGCTCTTCATAATCATCAGTAACATGCAATATCGAGCTATCTTCTTGCTCCCATAGTGCACTGCATATAACCTTTATTACAACCCTTACCACCTTGTTTTATGATCATTTTTTAGGTGTCCACCTTCCCCCCACAACCCTGAGTTCCTTGAGGGCAGAAACTTTTGTCATATTCATTGATGTTCCCGGCACAGAGCCTTGCAGCATAGTAAAAATTCACGAAATGAAAGTGAATCAATGACCAAATAATGGTGGTGTGTTAGCACAATAAAATTACGGGTAATATTTTTTTTCCTTTACTCAATTGCCCAAATTTTCTATCACTACTTCTTTAGATTTATTATCTTTAAAAAAGAAGATTTTGAATATAATTTTTAGTACTATTATTTTACTTTTAGCATTTTAAATTATTTTTGTTTTATAAAATGCCTGACAATTCCCAATTTTGCTTAAGTACAGTCAGCCCTCCATATTCCATGAGTTCTATATGCACGGTTTCAACCAACCTTGGATCAAATATATTTGAAAAAAGAAAATAGATGGTTGCATCTATACTAAACATGTATAGACTTTTTTCTTGATGTTATTCCCAAAACAATACAACATATTTACATTTATTACATGTATTTTACATACCATTTACATTGTAGTGGGCATTAGAAGTAATCTAGAGATAATTTAAAATATGTGGGAGGATTTATGTGGGTTATATGCAAACACTACATCATTTTATATAAGGGATTTGAGCATCTGTGGATTTTGGTATCTGCAGTGGGGGTAGAGGGTGCTGAAACCAATCCCCCACGATACCAAGGGATGACTATATGTACATAATGAAGAAAGACTAGAGGAGCATTTATGTCCCATTCAATTTGTAACACACTTTATTGTCCTAATTAATAGTTAATTCTCAGCCCTTGTCTTACTAGCCCTCGGAGCTGTATTTGATTCAGCTGATCACTCCCTCCTCCTTAAACCTCTGTCTTTATTTGACCTCTGAGACACTGTCCTGGTTTTCCCCCAACCTTGATGTCTGTTTTTGGTCAGTCCTGTTGCCAGACCTGTCTCTTCCTCTTCTGAGTCACAAATATCGGAGCCCGTCAAGGCGGAGTCCTTGATTCCCTTCTCTTCTCTTCCTACGATGAGCTGCCTCACTCCTGAAGGCCCCGGTTCTCAACCTTAGCTGAACATTAGACTCACCTGAGAAGCTTTTAAAATAAAATACCAAGTCCAGGTCCCTTTTGTATCAGAATCTCGGGGGCGGAGTCAGAATATGGTAGGTTTTAAAGAACCTCAAGTAATGATAATGTGGGCCAGTGTTGAGGCTCACACTGGGTCGGTTTATTTTATTTTATTTTATTTTATTTCATTTTATTTTTTTGAGACAGAGTCTCACTCTGTTGCCTAGGCTAGAATGCCATGGGGTCAGCCTAGCTCACAGCAACCTCAAACTCCTGGGCTAAGGCAATCTTCCTGCCTTAGCCTCCTGAGTAGCTGGGACTACAGGCTCTCACCACTACACCCGGTTAATTTTTTTTATTTCTATTTTTAGTTGCCCAGCTAATTTTTTCTATTTTTAGTATTGACAGGGGCGGTGGGGGGTGGGGGGGGTGTCTCCCTCTTGGTCAGGCTGGTCTCAAACTCCTGACCTAAATAAAGCAATTCTCCCACCTTGGCCTCCCAGAGTGCTAGGATTACAGGTGTGAGCCATCACTCCTGGCCCTGGGTGGGTTTAAATACCATCTCCATGCACCTTAGTTCAAAATATACATCTCCAGCCCTGACCACTCTTTGAGCTCCAACCTCAAATATCCACCTGCTTCTCAACAGTGTCTCTTGGGCTGTCTAATAACTAATATATCCAAAACTGAACTCTTGAATTTTGCCCTCAAACCTGCTCTTTCCCCAGTCTTCCCATCTCTGTAAATGGTCCCATCATTTAGTAGTTACTAAAACCAAAACCCTAAGTCTTTGATTCCACACTTCCCTCACTTCCCACATCCATATAATTAAGTTCTGATCTGTGGTACATTAAAAGTATATTCCAAATTTTAACGTTTTCTCTCCTCCATGGCTATTGCTATAGTCTAGGCTACCATTGTCTCCTACTGAGCTAACACAGTAACCTCACAATTGGTCTGCCTGCTGCTCCTGCATTCCTGCCCTCCATTTCCCACACAGTAGCCAGAGATCTTCAACAAATATACATTTGATTGCATCATTCTGTTGCTTAAAACCCTTCAGTAACTTTCTTCATACTTGAAAGGAAATTCAATTTCAAGGTCCACAACAACCTGGCCTCTGTCTAGATCTTCACCTCCCTCCCCTCTCACCCCTCTCTACCCTGCTAACTCTACTTCGCCACTTTGGCCTTCTTGAAGCTGTTCCTCAAACAGCCAGCATGGTCCTACCTCAGGGCCTTTGCACTTACTGTTCCCCCTGCCTGGAAAGCTCTTCCACCAGACCTTAGCACTTCATTAGGGTCTGTACACAAATGCCCCCTCCACAGAGAAGCCTCCCTTAACTGCTCTATCTAGACTACAGTTTTCCCTCTACTTACCTTTATTTTTCTTTAGAATTCATCATCATTACATGAAATTATGTCTCTGTATTCTTTCTTTCTTAATGTTCTGTATTTTTCATACTACAATGCAAGCTCCATTATGGCAGATTTTTATCTGTTCACACTTGGTTTCCAAGAACCGAAAGCAATACCTATTTTTTACCTATTAATATATCTGGAGCCAGGTGTGGTGGCTCATGCCTGTAATCTCAACACTTTGGGAGGCTGAGGCAGAAGGATTGCTTGAGGCCAGGAGTTAGAGACCAGCCTGGGCAACATAGCAACCCTATCTCTATAAAAAATTTAAACACTAGCTGGGTGTGGTGGCTCGTACCTGTGGTCCCAGCTACTCAGGAGGGTGAGGCAGGAGGATTGCTTGAGCCCAGGAATTCAAAGTTGCAGTGAGCTGTGATGATGCCATTTCACTCCAGCGTGAGTGACACAGCAATACCCTGTGGCAAAAACAAAAACAAAAACAAAAACAAAAAACCAAACAAACGAAAAAACTAGCTAGCAATCAAAGATAAACTTTACCATTTTGTCCAGAACCTGTCTCTTCTTAACTAAGTGATGCAAGTACAGCATTTTTAGGCACTAGGTCATTGCCAAATAAAGCCCCAAAAGGATATGGGAACATTTAGCAAAGTTATAGTACATTTTTCAAAGAAAAATATTTTTATATGAATAGCACCAATGTTTTATTAGCTAGTATTTTTGAATGCTTACCATATGCTAGGCTCCATGTAGAATGTTTACATGCATTATCTAATTTGATCCTAACAATAAACTCTATGAGACAATTATCATTCAGAAAACTGAGACTTAGAGGGGTTAGGGAACTTATCTAAGATCATGCAGATATTAAGGGAACAAACCAGAGTTCGAATCCAGGTCTGCTTGAGGCCAAAGTCCATGATCTCAACTGCTCTGCAGATGCCTTTTATTAATTTCAGTTTCCAAAGACATGCTTCTTGATTTCTGGATGTAATGTCGTGGAGCTTTTAATTACAGACAGGAGCTGGAGGGAAGTATGATCTTTGGTTTCTCACCCTCTCTTCCTGACCATTTTTCCTCTTCACTGACTCAGTATAAGACAAACAGGCTTGGATGAAGACATACCTCATGACAACAGTACTAGCCTAGGCTAGAGAGCAGACAGAAACAGTGGAAAGGTAACTTCCAACCTGGTAACCAAAGTAACCAAGATATATCAAGCAAAACATTAGCTGAAATGAATTGAGAATCAGTTAGCTTTATAAGGAAAACTATGGAGAAGCTTAAGATCTTACTTGTCTAAATAGAGGCAAAGTTGTTGTAATATATATTGCTTTCATTCTTTTTGTTAAACGGTTATAGACTTACTAAACTCAAGAAATATAAATGTGAGTTTACGCATTGTACCATTTTCCTGGTTTGGGTTATCAATTTAACTTAACATTATCAAAACAGTCTTAATTTTCAAGTATTATCGTAGCCTTTTACACTGATGACTATTAAGTTGTTTTTTTGTTTGTTTGTTTTTGTTTTTGTTTTTGAGACAGAGTCTCACTTTGTTGCCTGGGCTAGAGTGAGTGCCTTGGCGTCAGCCTAGCTCACAGCAACCTCAAACTCCCGGGCTCAAGCAATCCTACTGCCTCAGCCTCCCGAGTAGCTGGGACTACAGGAATGCGCCACCGTGCCCGGCTAATTTTTTCTATACAGATTTTTAGCTGTCCAAATCATTTCTTTCTATTTTTTTTGGTAGAGACAGGGTCTCATTCTTGCTCAGGCTGGTCTCGAACTCCTGACCTCAAGCAATCCACCCGCCTCGGCCTCCCAGAGGGCTAGGATTACAGGCATGAGCCACCTCGCCTGGCCTATATATACTTTTTACGGCATTGGACAATTCAGTGCATTCTCAGTGCTGTAATTTTGAATGACTCTTTCCAGGGTTCTGAGGTAGCTTGCACCTGCTCTAGTTACAGCATTTATAGCCTCATCTAATGATGAGTTTGAAGATTGTTCTAATATTTACTGTTATACCACAATGGGTCTTATATTCCATATAAGATATGGGATAGCAATTACCAACTGTATAGAAAAATTGGCAATGCTACTATGACGACAAGTACAGTTGGAGTGGTACAACCAATTTATCCATTTCCTTAAAAACCTTCATAGTTGTAATGAGTCATTCTTGTCTCTTATTCTAAATTACAGGGCACCATTTCATTCCCAAACCAAATGAATATACATGATATTTTTTCTTTCTCATTCTCATTTCAAAGACCTAATTTTTCATAATCTAGCAGTTAAGAGAATCAGACAGACATGAGTTGGCAACTTAGCTAAGAAAAAAAAGGGTTTGAGAAGGTGTGGATTGTCCCACTGCTCCCATGTGTCCTCTAGACATATTTCAGAGGCTTTGAAACATGGGTAGGTTCTTTAATGCTGTGAGTCTGACATTTAAGAAGCTAGCTCCTTCTATTCCTTTTATGAAAAAGGAAGGAGGAAGAGAAGGAAGAGAAAAGGAAGAGGAAGTCGTTTTTGGTTTGACAATCAAGCAGACAGTATTTGCTCTATATAGCAATTTCATCATTCATAAATAAGGAATATTTAAAGGATCCATTAAGGAGCGGGAGAACACATTTGCCTTCCAGGTCCTAGTGTCTCAGTAAGTAGTGTTTTCATAGAAATTCAGATGCAGAGCTGATGGGAAGGAAAGCCTTAGCACATATTATCAGTTGTCTTATCCACATTGATATCTTTCTCCTTGAGTACAGATCATTGAAATTACAGATTAGCAACATGGGAGTGCTGCAAAGTAAGGAGACCAATCGTTTTCCCCTATGATTCCTGGAAACAGAGGAGGAACTGTCTGAACTGAGAAGATTGCAACATGTTTTAACGACTTCAAGTATTATGGCCTTTTACACTGATGACTATTAAATTTTATATGTACTTTTTATTGCATTGGATAATTCAGTGCATTTTCAGTGCTGTAATTTTGAATGACTCTTTCCAGGGTTCTGAAGTAGCCTGCACCTGCTCTGTCTGAAGCTTTGTACTGAAGCTACAAAGCTTCAGTAGCACAGGAGGTTTTCTGCATTGGCTTAAAAATGAGTAACTGTGGCTGGTCTGAAGGTAGTGAGTTATCTCACTTGATTGTTCACAGTCAGTTACAGATCGAACTCCTTGTTCTACTCTTTCCTCCCTTCTCACTACTGCACTTGACTAGTCCTAAAAAAAAATGAGTATTATTTAGACAATGATTTGAGACTAAATTTTCAGTCATGTAAATTCTGAAAATGAGTCACTTGACATGGTAGAAGGACCACATGGGCATAAAAACAATGGTAGGAGGAAGCATTTTTGACTTTAACACAGAGTTTAAAGTTGGAGAAGGTGACTCTCATGAGAAGTGAAACTGCAGGCCTAATGAAAATGTCAAAAAGTTCAGAGATTTAGGGCTTTCAAATATGATTAACTCTGATAATGATGTTTGACGAGTCAAATTTAGAACAGATTCATTTAGTGAGAAGACTTAAGCACAAGGAAGTTTCTGTTTGGATTATGAGCAAAAACAACAAAGGTTTGCCATTTTTCCTCTTTCAACAGGAGCAGAAGAATTAATGTCTCACTAAGGGAAATAGTAGCTGAAACAAAATATGGTGTCTCAATTATGACCTTGAAACAAAACTTCAAAGTTGGAGGTAGTAAAACTCTAACCAACTCTATCACCAAGACCCCAAAATGTCAGACTCACAAGTAAAGGCAGTGATGATTTGTTTCTTGACTTCAATTGGTATAAATCACTCCATGTGATTAATCAGTGAGGTGTAAATATAAAGACTGAAGCAGCTGGAAAGTCCAAAGTAAAAATCTGAGCCACCGCTTGAACCCAAATGCTCTAATGTCTTTGTACTTCTCCAGAGGTGCCCTTACACTATGTTAGCACCATCAAGGTTCTGGGGCCTCAACTTTCTCCAGCCCCTCCTACTCTGTCAACTGCCTCTTTCCTTATCCAGCTAGACCCAATGATCCATCCCATCAACCCCACTCTCGCCCAGGCAATTAACTTCCTTACTCCTTTGAACCTACTCTGGATCTATCCAAACATTGGCTTCTCATTCTTATACCTGACCATCCAGAGAAAAATTCCTACCAGACTGTCAAAAGTGAATATCTCTGGGAGCAGGGCCATCTGGAAGTCACACTCTCTGTATTAACACATGTAGAAGGAATGATGGAATTAGAAAATCACTTTTTGGCAATTAGCTTAATAAAAATTCAGAAGCATTAGGATGCTAATCCAGTGGGTGAAAGTAGAATAAGGAACAGAATTTTACACAGTCTCAAAGTACTTCCCCCAAATACTTATTACTCACAAAAAGGTAGAAGAGTAATTTTTCAGTCAACAAACCTGGCAGATACCATCTTAATCAACTGATCAAATTAATACCACCACAAATGAGACATATTGACCTCGGGGGCTACTCATTGGGACTTAGTAAGAACTCAGCTTCACTTCTGTCATGTTTCAGAATGATCTGGGTCTAATCAAAGATAAATTCCAGATAAGCCTAACTTGAGAGACATTCTGCAAAATTATTGGCCTGTAATCTAAAAAATGGCAAGGTCATGGAAGTAAAAAAAAAAAGAGTGAAGAACTGTTTCAGGGTGAAGGAGACTAGAGAGACATAACAACTTGAGTACAACACATAAACCTGGAATGGATCCTTCTGCTACAAAGAATATTATTGGGAAAACTGACAAAACTTAAATAGCATCTCTGGACAAAGAGCATAAGAAAGTTCTTGCAACTTTTCTCTAAGCTTGAAATTGTTTCAAATAAGTTGTTTCAAAATAAAAAAGTTTTAAAACTTGTTCTTCTATATTAAAAATCATGACACATTGGATACACAGAAAAGAATAAGTATAATATATATGTATGTCAATGACATTGAAAAATAAAAATGAACATCTATGAATTTACCACTCAGTTTGAGAAATAGAATATTTATCAATAATGTTAAAGCTCCCAGTATTTTTCTCACTACCCCACATCATTCTGAATATATTTCAGGACATATATAAAGAACCATTGTCCTGAACATATTTTATCATTCTCTTGCTTTTCTTCAAAGATTTACCACATATGTAGAAATTCCTAAATAATATTCCCTGATAACTATTTATCTTTTCCCCTCTCTATGTTTGTTAGTTAATTTTATTTCTTCTCTAAATCATCTGTTTTATCCTTTGCCCATTTTTCTATCTGGTTGTTTTTTTTTCCTTATTGATTTGTAGATACTCTTTATATATTATGAATATTACCTGTATCTATTATATATGTTGCAAATATTTTCTCCTCATCTGATGCTTGTCTGTTAACTTTTTAGCTTTTTGTGTTATCTTTCATTTTACAGATGTTTTAAATAATTTATATATTGGGTTAACTCTGTCAATAGTTTTATTTATGATCACTGAGTTTCTTGTCCTATTCAGGAAGGTCTTCCTTATTTAAAGATATCCTCCTACATTTTTTTCTCATACTTTGGAAGTTTCATTAGTTTTTATGTTTATATCTTTAATCCATCACTAGTTTATTCTTTGTTTATTATGTGAGGTAGGGATCTAAATTGACATTTTTTTTTTCACCTGTAGTAGTCAGAATAATGGCTCCACAGAGATGTCCATGCCCTAAACCCCAGACCTGTGGATATGTTACCTTACATGGCATAAGGGGTTTTCCAGATGTGGTTAAGGTTATAGAATTTGAGATGAAGAGATTATCATGGGGCCCAATCTCATTACATAAATCCTTAAAAGTGTAGCTGTGGTCAGAGGGAGATGTAACTATGGAAGAATGGTTAGAGAAATGCAATGTTGCAGCTTTGGAAATGGAAGACGGAACTAAGATTCAAGGAATGAGGTTGGCTTCTAGAAGGTGGAAAAGGCAATGAAATAGATTATCACCTAGAGAATCCAAAAAGGAATGAAGCCCTGCTGTCACCTTGATTCTAGCCCAATGAGACCCATGTCAAATTTCTGACCTATAGAATGGTAAGATAATAAATTTATATTGTTTAAGCCACCAGGTTTTTGGTAATTTGCTAATTAGAAAACTAATATATCCTTCTAACCAATATCTTTTTATTGAATAGTCTATAGCCTACTAAACTAAAATGCCTTCTTTACTGTGTATATAATTCCCATACACATGCTGGTTTCTGAACTCTATCCTGGTCCATTCATCAGAATGGATCTCTTTTCCTGATCAATAACTATGTTTTAATTACTGTTACTTTATAATGGTTGTTTTAAAGTTTTGAATCCTTCCTCTTCCTTTCCATTTAATCCTCATTCCTACCTCTTTATCTAAGATCTCATCATCTCTCCCATCTTCCCTGGCATCTTGACGGCTGTCTCTGGTTTCATCCTCCCCAGTTCATTTTCCACTCTGTTGCTAGAAATGCAAGTATCATCAGATTCTACTCTTTAAATCTTTCATGGCTATCCTTCTTCTTCAATACAAAGTCAAAATTCTTTGGCATGGCACATAAAAGGAGTATGACAAATGACGCTACCTATCTCACCAGTGTCATCTCCTGCATCGCCCTAACAGATGCCATTTGCTTCAAACACTACAGAACTTGAAGCTCACAGAGTGCACCACACGTCAATCCTTTATATCTTTGGATATGTTGCTGATTCTGCCTAGAATATCTTTACATTCCTCCTCCAAGCCAATTAGCACTATATATTCAAAACTCAGAATAAAGCATTAACTTCCTTCTGCAAACTTTCCACAATCCTTGCTTTAGATTGACCTAGTGCCCTTCCTTTGTACTCCCATAGCAGCACAAATATACCTCTTCTAACTTTCACTTACACATATTTACTGCAATTATTGGTTTACTTGCCTATCTCCCTTACTATACAGTTAAATCCTTAAAGGCAGGGATTGTTTTTCATTTCTATATCTGCTGTACCTAACAGAGTGCTAACAACCTTATGATATTAATAATAAGAATACAAAAAATAATGAACAAAGTGGTAAATCTTGTTAAAACCTGGACTAAATGTTTTTCGTAATTCAATAACTACTCAGTGTCAGCTCATAATTTTGTGTTCTGTGAAACTGTTTTTAACTAAAAATAATGTTGTCCAGCTTGTTCACTCATCTTATTCACAAGGCTTGGCTACAAGTGACTTTGAGATGTTTCCAAAGGAAAAAAGTTTCCTCCGTTGAACAAATTCAAAAGAATATGACTCAGGTTCTAAAAGTAAATCTAGAAGAGAAGTTCTAAAATATTTTGAGTGGGAATGGCGTTGTTGGATTATTTGATAGGAATAATCCCCATTTAAATGCCTGTGGGAAACACCAGATTCAGTGAGTTCCTTTTTCCCCTGTGTTCCCATAGCACTGAACACAAACATCTAGCCTAGCACATATTATGGCACATGGAAGTGATGTATTTAAGTATTTTTCCCCATTACCAGTGGTTTTCAACAAGGGGGATGATACAGCCCCCCTCCCTTGTAGGGATGATTGGGGAAATTTTTGATTGTCATAATGATGGGGGTTGAGGTGCCTCTGTCATTTAGTGTCTAGGAGTCAGAGATGCTAAATATCCTACAATCTGCATGGCAGTCCTGTACAACAAAGAATTATCCTACCCACAATGCCCACAGTGACGCCATTAAGAAGTGGACTTTATTTATCATCAATTTCCCATTGCCTAGGAGAACCCCACACTAAAAGTCACTCTAAACTGAAACTGCAATGGAATGTGGGCAGGAACTCCTCATCATAGTAGGTAGGTTATGTGGGCTTAAGTAATCAATTACTTTGTAATCACTTTTTGTAGTATTATTCTCTTACATAATTGATGAAAGATGAATGATAACAGAATGAAGTTGTCAAATCCAGGTATTTCTTTTTCTTTTTTTGGTTGGTCCAGGTAAAGTTAATTCTAATGGAAATAGCAAAGTTCACCTTTCAGTACTTTCTTTCATCAATCTACCCATCTCTAGGAGTCTCCTTCATATTTTGGCATCTGCCCCCTGGAACCTCCCCAATTTGGCATCATCCTAGGAAATAGACATCCTGGGCTGGAACATGTACACCCAATGTGCCCTTCCTTCGGGGTCCAAGGTCTTAATTGTTTGACCTGATAATCCAAGTGGCTCCCATATAATATTTCTAGACTATCTCCTGTTTTAACATTCTATGATTCAATACCATGGAAAATCTACAATATTTTCACAAGTCCTTCCTAAACTTACTCCTGCCTGTAAGCTATTAATGAGCATTTACAGTCTTTAAGGGAGCAGTGTCAGTGCCGTGAATTGACATCTAAGGGAATTTTAAGAAGGGGCCACAGGACCATTCCAGTCAAGTAGAAGATATTTTCCTGAACTTCTGGCTCTTTAGTTCCTCTAATCATGATTTTTAGGAAACCATTCTCTAGATCCATTCCTAGTTTTAAAACACCATTGTTTATTGTCTGTCTGCTTCTACTAAAATGTCAGCTTCAGGAGAGCAAGAATCTTGTCACCTTTATTTGTACTATATCTCCATTGCCTAGAACTCTGTTATATACATTCATTAAATATTTGTTGAATGAGTAAATGAATAAGGAACTTACTATAAGTAAAGATTTAATTATTTGCTAATGAAAGAACAGAGTGATACACTCTGTAGAAAAATTCGACAACAAAAGGAAACCTTATGTTGAGGGAAGGGAGATTGTATGACATACTGTGAACTCTGGACTGAACTGCCAAGTCATGGGAGGGGTGAGAAGTGGGAACCCATATGCACAACATGAAATATAAAACGAGATGTCACTAAATAATAATACTAAATAATAAGGAATGCATAAGCATGACTCAAAGTTCAGGTGAAACTCGTTCATCCCTTATGTCTGATCTAGGTAAAGAATATCTGGTAGGCTTTCAGCAAAAATATGATCAATTCTAAAGTATTACCCTGAAAATATCCCAAAATCTCTTAGCTTAAGCAATGATCCTTATACGCTTAAGATCTTATTTTATAGGATCCTAGTATGAGCATTAAGACCCAAGCAAAATATCACAGGAGTAATGTTTGGTACTTTATTCATGACATATGAAACGTCTCAACAAACTCATTTACATCATTTATGCTTAATGGGAACCAATAATTATTTCCATTTTACAAAAGGACAAGATAAATGTATATGAAATGTAGGTCAACCATAAAAATCATCTTAAATCAATATCATATCCTAAGTGAAAATTTCATGCAACCAGACTATAGAGAGGGAATTTAAATAACATTGATAAATCAACTCAAATATTGATGGTATCATTTTAAGACTTCAAATATTTCCTGATTTTAAAATGTTAATGAAAAGTATGGGAAAGACTTTTGAAAACAACATGCATTATTCATTGCATAAACCAACCAATTTTTTAAATGCTTAAAGTCCCATAAGGTGGCAAAAGAAATTCTGTTCCCTGGATCCTTAATTCAAAACCGCTATCATGGGAAGTGTTTCAATTTGTAATTGCATCTATTAGCAAATAACAGGAGACATGACAATTTTTTTTCCATGTACCGAGAAGCCTGAAGACAGGCAATGACATCATCCAGGAGCTTTCTATTTGTCTGTGCTTCCATCTTTGCATGTGATTTTTGCCCTCATGCTGTCATTTTGCGGTCACAAGAGGGCTGTGCCACCTCCATGATTATATGTGAGTTCCAAAGAGGAAGAAAATGAAAAGGGCAAAAGGCATGTGTGCCAGCTAAAACTTGGGAAGAGGTTTAATAGAAGCCTGTATTCAGTGAGGGAGAGATCCTGGCAATATGTTCACAGGGTCATATGTTTTTTGTCAAATTTGCACAATTAAGATAGTTTAACTGCCAATCAATTAATACCACTGTTCTTTTCCATTCTGACTTCTCCACCCTGACAACACAAGGCGAGTGTTTTTAGAGTGGCATGGGAATTTGGCAGATCAAGCTAAAGGGAAATTAAATTGAGGATACATTTCGTTTGAATTTAGTGGGATGTATTTAGGAAGGATATGGTCACTTTTGTGTATAGTTGAGTTAGTGCCAGCCATGAAGGTATAGGAATCATTTTCAGGAAAACTCCTTTTCCCATGGTGCTAACTCACCTGGAACCACAATGATGTGAAGGTTCAGGGCTCAACATAAAGCTCATTATCAAGCCACTGCACTAGGACATTGATGACAAACTGTTCAATGAGTGTCTTCAATTCAAAGAGGAGTTACAATCGATGCTGACCAGAAATTTGAAATCCTCTGAAATCTGATAAATGAAAGAAACCAGGTAAAAGTTTTCCAAAATTTGACAAGAATCCTAAAACTTTACATGACATTTCTAATAAATTGTGATACTGAAAGAAACTTTTCTAAACTATCAATGAAAAAAACCAAATTTCAAACCAACTTGCTAGAGGAAAGCAGGAATTATCTTTCTATTCTATGTAAATGTCCTTTCTAAATGTGATATCTTCATATAAAGAGGCAAACAAGCATGCAGCAAAAAATATTTCCTAAAATGTAGAGTTATGTCAGGCAGTTAATAAGATTTATGTTGTTTTTCTGGATTTTGTGATTTCTTGATAGTATTTGTCAGTTTTTTGTGGGTTTTTTGTTTGTTCGTTTTTTGAGACAGAGTCTCCCTCTGTTGCCTGGGCTAGAGTGCAGTGGAGTCATCATAGCTCACTGCAGCCCAGCTCCTGGGCTCAAACCATCCTCCTGCCTCAGTCTCCAAGTAGCTGGGACGACAGGCACTCACGCATTCGCCACCACGCCCAGCTAATTTTTCTCTTTTTAGTAGAGATCGGGTCTTGCTCTTGCTCAGGCTGGTTTCCAACTCCTGACCTCAAGCAATCCTCCCACCTCGACCTCCCAAAGTGCTAGGATTACAGGCATGAGCCACTGCACCCCGCCTATTTGTCAGTTTTTAAAATCTGATTTGTTGTGATTGCTCTCCTCATTTTAAATAGATAGTCACTTTTGCTCCTAATTTTATGTTCTTTTTCTCAAGTTCCTCCTACCTCCAAACTGGGTAACTTTCAAGCCCCACAAAACCAAGATCTGCCCTTATGCCTCAAAAACCTAGTGAAACCCTGTCGAGAAGCAATCACTCTGACCCTCCAGATTTGCCTCCACATTGTTGGGAGAAGAAGGTGTAAGGAGAGCACTGTTCTCTCCAGTCAGAATCAGAGCTGGCCCGAGATGTTTGCTTGTAGCATCCCTTTTCCTGAGCCACGTCCAGAATTCACGTAGCCTTCCTAAGTGAAGGGCATCCTCCCACATGTCACGTCAGCCAGGAGAGGGCCTCAGGAAGAAACAAAGGGGAACTGAGTTTTAAGCCCTCCTACTCTCACTGAAAACTAAATCCCCTGGTCCCACCGTAGCTTTTAGAACTTCACTTTGTCATTGACCCATATTAGCAGTATTTTTACCTGGACATAAGAAAGGGTTTACCTAGCAAGGCCAACACACTTTCCTAAGAGTGTCCTGTGAAACATCAGTCTCACAAATCTCTGATCCTTTGATATAATAAATTGGGAAAATGCTGCATACTAGAATCTTCTCTAAAGATTCCCAATGCATAGCAGCATCTTCAAGGCTTTGAGAAGTCCAGATGTCAGTTAACTTTGATTCAGCACTTTCCAATCTCATTTGACCATGGGATCCTTTTTACACCAGAATACATTTTGAGAATTTTTACCCTAAATAGGTATAATAAACATTTTATTATTTTTATAATAATTATTATTATGTTCATAATACAAGTGGTAAGCCCCCAAAGGGCATTTGGATTTTAAAGAGCTCTTGGTAACAAAAAAAAAAAATCTTTAACATTGTACTTTAATGTATTATGGCCCAAAGGTTAGAGATAGTTTAAGAGATGAGGCCATCTGTACATGCTTCAAATTTCAACGTTTTGATGACTATTGTTCTAGCTGTTCATAAGACGAATCCTGAGCCTGTTCACAAAAGAGAATTATACTGGAAGATGTTATTTGTTAACTTGATTATGTTTCTGTGCTATTTTTCTCAAATTTGGAATTAGTTGCCCAGTGGATCAATAATACTTTAATACATGCACTTTTTAGTTTTTCATTACAGAATCTACTGAATGATTAAAGTGTAAAATTTGCTAATTTTCCTTGTTTAATAATAAAGCCAGTTTAAATCACTATAAGAAATCTTGTTGAAATTAGCTTTTAAAAACCTTCTGCTCAGGTATAAATTTATATAGTAACCACACATTTAGTAAAAGAAAGCAATCTGTGAGCTCAACCATATGCTGGCATAAATCAAATGCATGAGGCCAGCAGCCATGCTTAAAAATATCACTACTAGCAGTGAATGAAAGGCCTACTTTAGGGGGAATGGAATCACTACCACCAGGACTTCACAAACTTCACCGAAATCTTTGTGTCTTAAATGATATGAAATATATCTCCATAGTGACTATTAATAGTTTGGGGGTTTTTGTTTTATTATATTATGTATTTTTTGCTTTAATAATGCAATTGTCCTGATCTTAGCATTTCTGGATCTTTTTTCCCTTTTTTGCTAAAAGCAAATGGCTTACATGCCAGTGTGTGGAGAGCATAGTTGGGGCTCACCACTGAAGAAATGTATTTCTTTAATCTCTATTCATATTAATCCATGAACACAACACTCAAGAAGTGTAGGAAAATGAGCTTCAACAATCAGGGCTGCCACATATGGTTGTATAGGTTGTAGACTATACAACCTGTGCAACTACACACAGCACCCCTTTGTATAGGGCAATCGTCAGTGGGGCCACGTGCTTCTATCTTCTGTATTTGTAGAAATAAATTGACTGAAGAAGAGAGGTATGTAAAGGAATCTCATGAAATCCTTTGACTTTTTTTCCCCACATATGGGAAAGGTTGGTCATTTATTATGCAATTTTAAATTCTACACTCTATGATGGAATAAAGAAGTTTTGTGGTTGAGAAAAAAGTTCAGTGAGATAAAATCTGAATAAAAATTAGAAGTAAAAGCCATTGCAATTACTTTTCATTAAGAGAAAAAAATTCATTTCGATATTTTAGAAAAATGAATTTTTAGAAAAAAGAGGGAGGATTGAAACACAAGATTCTTGGCAACTACTGCATGAATCATTACTCTGCTCATTCTCTGCTCCGTTTCTAACACAGCCCTTTACTCAATCAGTTCAAAATGCAGAATGTCTGTGGCTGGCAAGTTGGAGTCAGCAGCAAAATTTTCCTGAGATGCATTTTCATATATTTGCTGTCAGTAAAGATTGAACTAGTGAAATTCTTCCAGCCCTCGACATTAAAGACATGAAACACCCTTCACAATTGAAAACTCCCCTTTCCCAAGAAGATAATGTAAGATACTATGAAGAAAACAGTACTTGTATAAAACATAATCCACCATGACTAAGATCTATATTTAAATATATATCATTTTCCAGTGGGTAATAATGAAATATATCCGTGTCTTTTGTTCCTGAAATTACATATATTGTTCCTGAATGATCAACACTGTTCATTTTGTAAGATATTGTCTTCTTAGATATCATTTTGGTTGAGCATATGGTTAAACATCTATTATTATTGTAAGATTTTCTGTTTTGATCCCAATGAGCTAAAAGGCATTTAGCTGCTCTAAAGAGAGACATGGTAGGATTATTTCATTTTATTATATTTAAGTGTAATGTGGATAATTGTCTCCTGTTAATTAGAAAATATCAAACCCATGAGGATTTTTTTAATGCTTTCAAAATTTGACACAATTTCTTGGCTTGCTATATACCTATTTATTATATTTTTTCTATGTCTATCCTCCCCCGTGCTCCATCCCACCCCCAGCTGCATGGATACAGGTTGTAGAGAAGTCAGAATAGGAGAATGGATTTCCTCTCTGTAGAGTAAGCTTGGGCATCTCATTAATCAGTTCTAAACACTAAGCAGCTTGCAGCTGAAATACAAAAAAAAGTTATGGTGTCTGAAGGAAGCAGTCTGGAGGCCACTATCAACCTGGTTATACCAGATATTTCACAATAAGTTAGAAAAAAAGTTTAAAACTGGGGCTGGAAGAATCTGTCTGATTAAACTTAAGCATTACTGAGAAAAGTATCAAATTCTGCTTGTATGAATAGGCTCTAAAAGCTTACTTGATGGGGTTACTTCATGTTTTGCTTTGTTAAAACTTATTTTCATAGTCTCTTTCGAAGTAGTGGAAATGTGGCTAGAAGCTACATCTCCTGTAAATCATAATTTAGGCCTTTAGTTGGACTAGAAAAAGTAAATGTTCCTTTCCTCTTGGAAACAGAACCCTAAGTGCAGAAAATGTATGAAGAAAAAATACTCAGAGTAATATACTTTGAAATCTAAACTTTTATAAAGTGATAATGTTATTGTAACAGTGCTATAAGATATTTCCTTTTATGATTTAATGGTGATGAAAAAATAAGGAAAATACATGATAAACTTCCAGGTTTTTAACAAAGTGCTCGTACTTTAAACCTTCATATACTTAACTGGTAATCTTTGAATATGAGAAGATTTCTTATTTAAAAATGAAAGAAAAAAGCACTTATGGAAAAGGAAACTGATTAGCATTTTGCTTTAAATAGCTTTTTTTTAAAAAAAACAAAACACTTCATAAAACAGCACAGAACTACAGGCACAAACATACGACATTCAAAAGCACTTAATGTGGTGTTTGAAAAGTATTATCAATGGACCACCTGTGTCAGAATCACTGCGAGGACTTGCTAAAAGGCAGATACTTGGGCTCCACTCCAAACTTTTTAAATTAAAAAATAAGGTAGATAGGAGTTCCAGAATCTGCATTTTTGACTAGTACCCTTACAAGACTCTTAAGAACACTAAGGTATGAAACCACTGCACCAGACAAAATTTCTTGTAGATAGACATGATGTGTCCATTTCTGTAACCTCAGTGCCTAACCTGGTGCCTGGCCCAAAGTAAATGTTCAATAAATGTCTTCCTGAGCAACTCACATAGGGGAGATGGTCTTTCATTTTTTAATTATAGCTTAAGTCTAAGCGTTTACTTAACGTAAGTATTCATCTATGATCTATAGTTATCAGGGGAAAACAACTACAGAGAAAGAAGGAGAAAGGCAAAGAATGTGGGCCGGCCAGCTGGAAACACATTATAAATGTATTTGACATGCATATTTAACGTGTGATATAAATGCGTAAGCTCAATTAATGTGCTATAAATGTGTCAGCTCAACTAATTAGAACATGAAGCTTTTCTGCTCAGAAGCACCATTTAAGAAATAGCAATGGATTAACATAGCCCCACTATCTCAATTGGAAAAATAATGTAAAATATTTGCATCTTATGGATGAGTAGAATAATTTTCAATACAAAAAAATAACACATTTAAAATGCCAATGGAAAAATTCAGGAATGAATGTGCCAAAGTAGAGGATTAGAGTGGATTTGGATAGATGTATAAAAGGGCCACTATAACTATTCAATTAGCAGGCTGTAAGAACAGCTGGGCTAGATGGAGTTGGTTGGGTTGGCAGTGATGAGAATGGGAAGTTAGACCAGCATTCAAAGATGTGTTAAAAAATAGGTCTGACTGATTAAAAGATGGAGCTGAGGAATGATTATAAATAGTCTTTGAACTCTGCATGATGAGAAAAATCTGACTCTAATAAATTTATCCTTCATTTAGAAAAGCAAATGTTTGCTTGTTTTAATTCTTTATTAATGATAACTTAAGGCCATTATTATCTATTTACCTGTTGATCAATCTCCCCATATAGGTACTTTATTTAACAGATTAAAATGAACAAATCATGGCTCTGACATCACTAGAATCAAGTTTTCTGGTGGCATATAACATGAATTATTAAAAAATAAAAATCAAGTCCTGTCCATCCAATAATTTTCTAATGAAAGGGCCATGTACTCAAAATTTGTTTTTCAAAATAATGAAATGATTGTTTTCCAAAATGCCATCTGTAACTAAGTTGTTTGCTATTAGGAAGTAATTTCTTTCAGAAGTAGTGTTATATTAGGGATGTTGTGAGGACAGCTAGACCATATATCCAACCACTCAACTAAGAAATCCCCTTTATGATCCATTTAACAGGTGATCATCCAGCCTCAATGTCCAAGACACTCAACTACCGTTTAGGTTTTAGTTTACTGGAACTATACACTGCTCTAACTATTGAGAATTTTCCTCCTAGTGTGCTGAAAACTGCTTTTAAGGAACCTTTCCCTCTTGATTCTAATCTTATGCTCTGGTATAGCTCTGAACAAATCTCAGTGATGCCTTCACTTAAAGTCTTCTGTTCTTCAAAGGGAACAGCTGTTTCATTATCCTGAAGTCATGTCTTTTCATGCAGCAGCCTCCCCAGGTCTTTAACTACTTCTGCTTGATCTGATTACAAGAGAGGGGAGAGAGATCCTCAGCTCTTTGGGTCTGGTCGCCACTATGAATTTAGCCTAAGACCACTTTATGTCCGTCTATCTATCTATCTATCTATCTATCTGCCTATCTAAGAAACTTGTCTCTTGTGATGGGCTCGTGTAGAAACTGGACTTTAAGACTGTTGATGGGTTTTGTTAATATTTATTGAGTTCCTACTATGCCTAAGACATATGGTTAACAGATAAAATACAGAAACCCCAGTTAAATTTAAATTTCAGATAAACAATGAATAATTTTTTAGTGTATTTCTCAAATATGAATGTACTTACACTAAAAAATTATTCGTTGTTGACCTAAAATTTCAATTTAACTGGTCGTCATATATTTTTATTTGCCAAATCTGACAACCCTTTTAAGACATTCTCTCATTTCAGCCTCATAATAATATGACAAAATAGGCACAAAGATACCCTCATTTTATAAATAAAGAATCTGATGCTAGTAGACTCCCTCAGCTAGTGAGTAAGAGAGTGGGGATTCAAACTTAGCCTCCAAAACCACAATGCTTAACCCTGGCCATGTGTTACAAATAACTTCCCCTGAAGACAAACACAATTGCTAGGGCCAACCACAGATCTCCTCAGTTAGAACCTTTGGTGGAGGAGCCCAGGCATTTGTATGTTTGGAAAGAGCTACTGGTAATTCTCATGTGCAGCTAAGGTTAAGCAGCTGTCTCCTACTGCTCCTACATGTTTTCACATGAAGTGCTATTAAGTCTGTTGCAGTTGGGAAATTAATTTTTTGAACATAAAAGCAGAGTTTTATATTTATCTGTTAAACTGTTAGATTTGATCTGCTTTGAAACTTATTTCCAAATCTTAATTCTGGCATATAAATTTTGTTCTTATATTTTTGGTGGCCAAAATATTGATTTAATTTCAAAAGTCATTTTTGAGGATTTCCATTTCTATAGGATAATGGTTTTTAGCTTCTTTTAGGGTCACATAGATTTCTGAGAATTTGATGTAAGCTATGGATTCTCTTTCCAAGGAAAAAAAAGCACATACTATATTAATATATTGTTAAATATTCTAATTAATTTCTTTAAACTGTAAAAAATAAAGCTAGTTGCTTTTTCCATTGCAAAAGTAATTTTAGGAGAAATAAATACTCCCATGCCCTTCTGCTGAGAGTGTAAAATTTACCATCTGATCTTTTTTGTTTGTTTGTTTTTTGATACAGGGTCTCACTCTGTCACCAGGGCTGGAGTGCAGTGGCACGATCATAGCTCACTACAACCACAAACTCCTGGGCTCAAGTGATCCTCCTGCCTCAGCCTGCAGAACAGCTGGGACTACAGGCGCATGCCACCATGCCCAGCTAATCTTCCTTTCTTTCTTTCTTTCTTTCTTTCTTTTTTTTTTTTTTAAGAGACGGGGGTCTTACTTTGTTGCCTGAGCTGATCTTGAACTCCCGGCCTCAAGTGATCCTCCCACCTTAGCCTCCCAAAGTGCTGGGATTACAGGTATGAGCCACCATGTCCAGCTCCATCTTTTTTTTTTTTTATTTCAGCTTATTATGGGGGTACAGAAGTTCATATTATGTATATTGCCCAGCTCCATCTTAATCATTTTTACTGGTATACTAAATGTATAATCACACTGAATGTGTAGTTCACTAGTGTTAAGTACATTTGCATTTTGTGTAACCAACCTCCAGAATTCTTTTCATCTTGCAAAATTAAAACTCTATACCCATTAAACAACAACTCTCCAACTCACCTACCCACAGCCCCTAGCAACCACCATTCTACTTTTTGTTTGTATGAATTTGACTACTCTAGGCACTTGCTATAAGTGAAATCATACAGTGTTTGTCTGTGTGACTGGCTTATACAACTTACCACAATGTCTTCTAGGTTTATTCAAGCTGCAGCATGTGTCAGAATTTTCTTCCTTTTTAAAGATGAATGATATTCCATTGTATGTATAAAGCACATTTTCTTTACACATCTGTTGATGGGCACTTGGGTTGCTTCCACCTTTTGACTACTGTGAATAATGCTGTTAGAAGCAGGAGCATTGGGAGTGTAAATTTATACAGAATTTCTTGGAGGAAATTTGGCAGTGTCAATAAAATTACTACAGGTTAGTGATTGATGAGATACATAAGAATTGTAACAAAGAGGGTGATAAAATTATGGTTAAGTGAAGGATTAAACAGCAAAGTTGGTATTTTGTAGAGAAAACAAATTTAAATCTCATGTATTAGATCAGAATATAGAGGGATTTAGAGTTAGATTAGATGATTTCTCTGTTATACGTGGAAAAATCAACGTGAACTCAAAGATTTTTAAGAGAAATACCTTTTCCAGCTCTACCATCAAACTGACCTAGCAGTGCTATCATCTTGGCCACACTGGAATTGAAATGGGACAATCTAATTTGGAACCCTAGTGTGAGCCCAGATGTGGGTCTTTAATTCTAGTAGCCATTAAAACTGGCTAATGTGGCCAGGAGTGGTGGCTCACGCCTGTAATCCTAGCCCTCTGGGAGGCCGAGGTGGGTGGATCACTCGAGGTCAGGAGTTCGAGACCAGCCTGAGCGAGACCTTGTCTCTACTAAAAATAGAAATAAAAATTATATGGACAACTAAAAATATATATAGAAAAAATTAGCCGGGCATGGTGGCACATGTCTGTAGTCCCAGCTACTCGGGAGGCTGAGGCAGGAGGATCGCTTAAGCCCAGGAGTTTGAGGTTGCTGTGAGCTAGGCTGACGCCACGGCACTCACTCTAGCCCTGGCAACAAAGTGAGACTCTGTCTCAAAAAAAAAAATAAATAAATAAAGTGGCTAATGTTATGTCCTCTATGATAGGGAGAAAAATAGATTGGCTAAAATATCTTAATGTGTTCAGAAAGCAAGGATATTTTTTAAATTTCAGGGTATGTTAAAAAGACAAAGGAGTCAGCTTAGAGGTAGGCCTGGTTGACTTGTGTCATTTGGGCACCCCCTCCAAAAGATAATTATGTCTAATTGAAATGAGTCCATCTATGGAAATCCATGAGTCTGTAATGATACTCCAAAAAGGAAAAGTCTACATATACTGTATAAAAAGGAAATTATGATGCTAAATAACAATGAATGCAATAGAATATGCTTAATTTTTAAAATGTATTTTTAATAGAGAAATGTTGACAACATGGGTATCCTATGTATTTCCTATTAAATATATGACAGTTAATAAATTATAGATACAAATTTATTGATTCTGAGATGACTCTTTTACATTTTAACATCTTTGAAATTGAAATACTTGTTTCTACAGTGGATGGCCTCTTAATTGCTGTTAGTGGAGAGCTGCGTGTTTGTACTTGGTAACAGCTGTTTATAATCTCAGCACTTAAACTGAGTAATGTGCATTGTTGGTATTTTACAGGTTGAATTTAGCCACTATTTGAAATGTTTTTTAAAAAAAGGTTTCTTCTGTAATTTGGTATTGTATACACAGAAAAGCCACAAAACAGAGCAGTGGGATGTGTGTTTGCTATGAAGCAAATCTTCATCTTCAGAGGAATGTAAATATATTTTCTATATTTTCTTCCAATGCAACCAGATGCTTTATGGGATCTGAGAAATGAAGATACCCTCAGTAAATGAAGCTATGTTATGTTTTGTTACTGAAATACATGCAAAAAGATTCTTATTGCATGTCAAGAAATACAACTGAAGGCAGGAAAAATGGCCAAATCTCTCATAATAGACAAAAGAAATTTCAGAGTGATGAGAGGCTAGTTTAACTGATTCCTCAGTCAAGCAAGACTATCATTAATACACTAGGTCATAGTTTAATTAGTTTTTTCCTTTCTTAGAGGTATGTAAAATAATGAAGCAACTGACAATCAATAATAGCATCTTATATTTTATAAAATATGGCATGCATTTTTCTCTATTTGATTAAGGAAAAAAAAGGGAAAGTCATGTAACTGTGAAATAGCCAAACTGTAGTGAAAAAAAGTAGGAACTCTACCAAGCACAGGAAGAATGAGGGAGGGGGTGGAAAGATGATGGATTAGCCAAATGTTCTAAAGAGAGAGGTTGGCAGTACAATCTCTATCCCTTGTCTCCATGGAGACAAAACCTTTAAAAGGCCTATCAATTCTAGGGCCTAATAAGGCTTATACAGGTTCCAATAGTGTTAGAAGACTAGGTCAATATTTAATGGGGACATGATACTGGTTTATGTACTGCCAACCAAGCAAACCAAAAGTACATCATTTCAGGAAAAGAGACCAGCTTGCAAGAAACTAAAATCTATGTAAAAGTGTGAACATGAAAAGTCCCCTTGACATGAGGAAAACCTAACTATAAAAAGGGGCCTATCTCATCAAAGAAGATATACAGATGGCAAATAAGCATATGAAAAGATGTTCAACATCATATGTCATTAGGGAATTGCAAATTCAAACAACAATGAGATACTACTCCATTCCTTTTAGAATGGCCGACATCCAAAACACTGACAACACCGAATGCTGGCAAAGATATGGAGCAACAGGAACTCTCATTCATTGGTGGTGGAAATGTAAAATGGTACAACCACTTTGAAAGACAGTTTGGCAGTTTCTTACAAAATTAAACATACTCTTACCATACGGTCCAGCAATCATACTCCTTGGTATTTATCCAAATGAATTGAAAACTATATCCACACAAAAACCTGCACCTGGATGTTTATAGAAACTTTATTCATAATTGCCAAAACTTGGAAACAACCAAGATGTCCTTCAGTAGCTGAATGGATAAATAAACTCCAGGACATCCTACAAGGGAATATTATTCAGAACTAAAAGGAAATGAGCTATCAAGCCATGAAAAGACATGGAGGAAACTTAAATACATATCACTAAGTGAAAGAAGCCAAGCTGAAAAAGCTACATACTGTATGAGTCCATTATATGACATTCTGGAAAAGTCAAAACTACAGAGACACTAAAAAGATCAGTGAGGGCACAGAGGGGAAGAAAGGGTGAACAGGCAGAGCACAATATATTTTTAGGGCAGTGAAACTACTCTGTATGATACTATAATGGTGGCTACATGTCACTATAAATTTGTCCAAACCCAAAATTTGTCTTATTTGCACAAGAAAACACTGGAAGGATCCACAAGGAACTTATAAAAGGAGTTACCCCAAGAGTGGAACTTAATGTAAACTATGGACTTTGGGTGATCATGATGTGTCAATGTAACACACCTATTGTAACAAATGTATTAATAATTTATTATTATTTAACATTTATATTATATTTATAATTCATATTAATATTTATTTAATATTTAATTTATTTAACTGTAAATATTTAATTAACAAATAATATTTGATAATATTATTAATTAATTAATATTAATAATAGGGGAGGCTGTGCATGTGTGGGGACAGGAGGATATGGAAACTCTCTGTACTTTCCACCCAATTTTGCTGTGGACCTAAAACTGCTCTAAAAATAAAACCTATTTTAGAAAGAATAGAGAACTAGACTGATGACCCATGATTTAGGTTTGAATCACCTTCAAAGACACAAGTACCACTCTTTTTTTTTCTTTTTACTTTTGGCTCTGCCAAAATTTTTGTAATCCTTGGAAAGTAGAGAAATTATTATATAAGAAAGTATAGTATTATTGCAACCCTAGGAAGGTATAAGAAAAAGTATACAGATATTTAAAAAATAAATTGAACTCATAGTATTGCTCTTTTTAAATAGCAAGTATACGTTTTATTATCACTGCTGTTTAATACATTTGAAGTATTCTAAATAACCCTTCATATTAAATTTGTAATTAAATTTTAACTCACTGAAGGGACTTTAAGTTTAGAATCAATGTTTAAATGCTTAAGGAAATGGATTCTCTGAGTTTTGTTTATTAGCTATATAAATTTAGAGCATTGATTACATTACAAGGGCCAGGCATGGTACCTCATGCCTCTAATTGCAGCACTTAGAGAGGCCGAGGCAGAAGGATCACTTGAGACCAGGAGTTTGAGACCAGACTGGGCAATATCGCAAGACCCCATATCTACAAAAATAAAAAAAATTAGCAGGAATGGTGGAAGGGGACTGTAGTCCCAGCTACTCAGGAGGCTGAGGTGAAGGATCAATTTGAGCCCAGGAGTTTGAGGTTACAGTGAGCTATGATGACACCACTGCACTCTAGCCTGGCATGGGTGACAGAGCAAGACCAGCCTCAAAAAAAAAAAAAAGAGGCATTTGATATCGATAACTATCACAGTTTACAACTAGTTCTATTGGGAAACAGTGAAAAACTGGTCACTGTTCACTGCATGTGGAACTACAAAATGGTGCGAGCTCTGTGCAGGGCTTTTTTTTTTTTTTTTTTTTTTTTTTTGAGACAGAGTCCCACTCTGTCACCCAGGCTGACATGCAATGGCTTGAGCATAGCTTACTGTAGCCTCCAACTCCTGGGCTCAAGGGATCCTCCTGCCTTAGCCTCCTGAGTAGCTGGTACTACAGGCACTCACCACCAGGCTATGCTAACTTTTTTATTTTTTGTAGAGATGAGGTCTTGCTATGTTGCCCAGGCTGGCCTCAAACTCCTGGCCTCAAACAATCCTTCCACCTGAGCCTCTCAAAGTGTTTGGGATTATAGATGTGAGCCACCATGCCCGGAATGTCTATTGAAATTTTAAATGCAATCCCACTCCTAGGAATTTTTCTTAGCAATGTACTTGTGGGAAATGACATGTATGAGTTTATGCTTTGCCTCTGTTTGTAATAGAAAAACATTGGAAACAACCTTGTATAGAAGACACTAGTTAAAAAAACTATGGTTCAGCCACAGTTCTCTAGGAGAGAATGAGGAAGCTCGTACTGTACTGATAATGGAGAAGCTCCAGAAATATGTTAACTTAAAGAAAAAAAAAGATACAGAACAGTATAAATAGTGTGTTCCCTTTTGTGTAAGAAAACAGAGGAAATAAGAATGTATATTTGTATCTGCTTTTATTTGCATAAGAAAACATTGCAAGGATGCACAAGAAACTAATAAAAGGAGTTACTGATGAGGAACAGGCTTGGGTAGGAGTGTGACTTCTCAGTGTTTACCTTTTTATGCAGTTTTGATTTTGAACCATACGTATGTTTTTCTTATTCAAAAATGTAAATTAAAAATAGGAGAATTGTTAACTAAATTATTATATATCTCTATGATAGAATGTTAGATAATGATTAAAATGCATGTTGTAGGCTTTCTCCCCCCTTATTATTATAAGAGGTATAAGCCTACAGCACCTGACATTTTCAGGTGGTCTCCCATCCAAGTACTAACCAGGCCCAATCCTGCATAGCTTCCAAGATCAGACATGATCCAGTGTGTTCACAGTGGTATAGGCATAGACCATGTTGTAGCTATTTAAATACACAGAGAAATGTTCAAATATATATAATGGGTAAGAAATGCAGGTTATGTTAAAGAAAGTAATATATAATCTTATAATTTGAAGAATTCTATTTATTTCTTTAGTATCATTTCCTAAAAGTAAACTAACTCAGTAAAAGGTCTTTTTGTAAGTCTATTTGTTGAAGTCCTTACCCTAGTACCTCAGAATGTGACTGTATTTGGAGATGTGGTCTTTAAAAAGGTAATGAAGTTCAAACGAGGTCATTACGTGCTCCCTAATCCAATATGATTGGAGTCCTTATAAGAAGAGAAAATTGGGACACAGATGTGAATAAAGGGAAGACATAAGAAGACACAGGGAGATGATGGTCATCTGCAAGCCAAGGAGAGAAATCTTGAAAGAAACCAACCCTGTCTATACCTTGATCTTGGACTTGTAGCCTCCAGAATTGTGCGAAAATAAATTTCTGTTCTGTCAGCTACCCAGTCTGTGGTACTTTGTTACAGCAGCTCCGGAAAGCTAATACACTATTGATACCAGGAGCTTGTTATGGGAATGCCTGTTTCATACCTTCTACTAACTAATTAGATAAGTCAAAATATGGTATTATGCCTTCATTTGCATTTCTTTACATTTTCTTTATGATAAAAAGTTGTATTCTTGTTTTGAATTTGAATGCCATTATGCTGCCATGCTCAGTGATTATTCTTAGATGAATAAAGCTGAATTGGAATATGGCAACCAAAGTGTGTATTATAATGGCCCCCTGAAGGAGGAACAAAGTTATAATGCCACCCACACTTTCATAATCAATTTTATTTTTATTTTATTTTTTTAGAGATGGGGGTCCCACTGTGATGCTCAGGCTAGGCTTGAGGTCCTGGGCTCAAGTGATTCTCCCAAGTAGCTGGGACCACAGGTGCACACTAACTACTGCACCCAGCCATGGTCAGTATTTTCCATTTATGTGTAACAATCCTGGCTAGGGCTGCTTCCCACCACTCCTCCTCTCCCCACCTCTAGGCCTCCACTGATCACCCTTAATTCAGTATTGTACATTCTTGCACCTATGTTTTTCCAGCTTTAACACCTGTTCTCCCTGAGACCACACCTAGGCAAGTATTTGGGAAAGGCAAGAATTTCCATTACAGAAATAATCAGAAAATTCTCTGATTAGTACATACAATTAGTACATCCAATGGGCTAAGCACTATAGTAAATGAAAGCAATTCCCCTGTGCAAAAACAAAGCCAAACAAAACATCTAAACAAACACTCAGTCTTAAAGTTCAGAGATCCTTTGGACTCTGATGTTTTTTTTGCCTTGTATTGCAACATCTTTATAGCTGAACCATCTAGAAACTAAACTAAGATGATTTACAAGGGAGAACTTGCTGGCTAATTAAATTAGGGTAAGGTTAATTCATTAAGAATGCCATGAAATGTTAACAGGAAATCGAGGAACTGCTAACAGGAAATAGGCTTCCCTAACTGTTACTAACAGGGCGAGAGGAAGCTGCATTTGAAGCTGAATATATCCAGGAGGCTGAGAGAGTAACTGCAGCCAGTGGATGTATACAGCTGGGTGTGCCATGAGCAGCCAGCCCAGAAGGTGTTCTTCAGATCCGTCTATGTTATCTTGTATGATCTTTGTGGCAACGTCCTTTCGGCACATGAAAACCTTACTTCTGGCTGATTTCACTACTTCCTGCCCCATGTTACATTCTTAGAAACTAAAAAGCATTCTGAAGACAGATTCTGAACAATTTAGAGAACCTGAATCCTACAAAGTTGTCAGTGCCTGTTAACACAGTTTACATTGCTGTAGAGCCTTTCATGCAACAAAAAATGTAAACAAGCATTGTTTTATTACTTACTGTCACTGGCTCACTTTCTATAACAGATTTGGGTTATACGAAGCCTTTTGGTTTTCACCACGAATTATTTCAGTCTGTCATGTTAAATTCACTTCCTCTTCCTTTTCTTGCACAAACTCATCTAATATGCCACAGTGTGGTTAACTCATATTTTAATGCACCAGAAATATATACTGATGTACACATCGAAGTTTAATTTTGTAATGCTATTTTTCACTGATCACCCTTAGTTCAGTATTCTACATCCTAAATGTGCCTGGTAACATCTGAGTTAAATGGAGACTGTCTTTTCCTTTCCCCTGGGTTTAAAGCTTGTCTAACAAGCCTCGCTAGTTGGGAACTCCAGAAATCGGTTAGCATGTGTACAAGCGCAGCCTGGCCCACTCCCCCCAGTTGTGTTTTATCATAAAGAAACATTCCTGGCTCCCTCTCCACAAGGTCCACGTCCCCTTATGCTGCCTTTTTGCCACTTGAACCTGACACCCCCAAATTTCCTGACATCTCTTTGGTTGATGTTATCTTTATATCTGGTAATAAGTCCCGGACGTTTGATTTCACTTTATCTTTCTTGCCTGGGGAAATAAACATGTTCCCCCAAAGCAAATAAGAGATATCCTATTAGACTTCCTTTATCAACCTCAGTGCAGTCTAAGGGAGAAGGATTCCGAACCAGGAGCTAGATTTCAATTCCAGCAGCAGCCTCTTTTATAACTAGTTGTGTGACCTTGGAAAAGCAATTTAAGTCCTCTCTACCTCTAGCATGTAGTTTCTTAACTGTAAGAAATATTATAAATCCATTCTGTCCTCATCATTTTTTATCATCAAAGGACATTTATCAAATGCCTACTTGGTAATGGCAATTTTCAGGGCAAGGCAGGCAGCCAAGGGCCCCTGTTAATCAAGGGTCTAAAGCAGGACACTTGAGCCTCATATACTTGCTCACAAAATTTTATTACTCTGTGAGGAAACAAAGGAAAACACACAGCAAAAAGATTTTTATAAAAAAATAAAGCTAAATTTATTTAATATTAAAAAACCTGTCCTGTATCCTAAAGTCATATCTAATACACTTTTTTGGTATAAAAATGTCATTTATTTTATGAAATTATGGCCATAGTAGATGTTACTTTGTAAAATTGTCCTCACCAAAATAAAAAGGTTTTGTTTAAAAAAATTTTTTTTAATCTCCAAAAGGTTTTGCTAATTGGTGAATCCATGTCTGGGCTCCACTAGACCACAGGGTTCTATTGGGCCATATCTCTCTGGAGAAGGAGTTTGGATCCCATCTCTAGCAGCTCCCATTCTCTTCCAGACTCTGGTGAATAGTTTTAGAAAATTTCGAGCTGGTGATCTCTGGGCAAGGTGCACCTAGTATCTCTTCTGCCTCTTAGTGTCCATGTGCCTTGGGATAAGTCACTTAACCGTTCTGCACCTCAGTTTCCTCTTCTGTAAAATGGTCTACATGAGGTCACTGATTAATTGTCCACCTTTTATCCTAATCAACATTGAGAATAACATGTGCATATGCATAGATCTCTGTGCCCCCTTTCCAGGCAAGAGTTGATATAACTTCACCCCTTTCACCCTGCTTTGATAAAGCACACCTGAATACCAGGTGGGTTAAAATGATGCTGTTTTAACAGTGGCGGGGTCAGAATCACCTTGAAGGCTTGTCAATTTTAGGTTGCCTGGTCCCACCGTACACTTTATTATTCAGTAGGTCTGCAGTGGGGCTCAAAATTTTGCATTTTGCATTTCTATTAAGTTCTCAGGTGATGCTGAATCTGCTAGTCCTGGAACCACACTTTGAGAATTGTATAAGAACTTTGAATCTACTGGTATTTAGTAATCAATCGGTCACAAATTGCACTTTTATTATTTGTAACAAATTACTTTTTCACACTTTGGTTCAACTGCTGAATTAATAGCTCCTCAACGTCTTCCAGCTAAAAAATTCTGTGCTGTTTAAGTGGGGCAAGATAATAGGCCTTGATTCAACAACTGGAGCCTGACTCACATCTTCAACTCTCTTTCAGTATCCCCTCTACCCTACCTCCCACCCCACCCACCTAAAGGTTAGGACTTCAACATATGAATTTTTGGAAGACAAAAACATTCTGTCCATTGTGCTCTCTTATAAGGGCTATCTGATTATATTTAGGGCATACCCACATAATCCAGAATAATCTTCCCATTTCAATGTTAAACAGATTAATTTAATTATATCTACAAAGCCTCCTTTTCCATGAAATATAACATTAACAGTTTCTAGGAATTAGGACCTGCTATCTTTTGGGAACCATTCTTCAGCCTACCAAAGATATGCACTATGTCATTAATACGGTAGCCAGCTTTCAAGATGGGCCCCAGTGATTTTAACTCTTGATATTCATGCCCTTTTGTAGTCAATTTCCACATTGAATAGGGGCTGTCTGCATGGCCAACATCATATGGCAGAAGTGATAATGGATGATTTCCAGGCCAAGTCATAAAGGGTGTTGTGGTTTCTGCCTTGCTCTCTTAGATAGCTTGCTCTGAGGGAAAGTAGCCATCCTGGGAGGATGCTCAAGCAGCCCCATGGAGAGGTCCACATGGGGAGGAACCAAGGCCTTGCACCAACAACCAGCACCAACTTGCCGGTTATGTGAGTGTTGCACCTTGGAAGTAGATCCTTGAGTCTCAGGCAATCCTTCAGATGGTTGCAGACTAAGAACTACCCAATTAGCCAGCTAAGCTTCTCTTAACCCACAAAACTATGAAGATAATGTCTATTGCTGTTTTGAGTCATTAAGTTGGGAGGGTAATTTGTAACATAGTGATGTGGAAAAGGAGAAACCAAGCTCCCTACCTCCAAAGAAAACCCTATACTGAAGAAAAAAACCCTCATCCTACCCATGGATTTAAGTAAAATAATTTATTTTTTCAATTTCCACAGAGAATAATTGGGACTTTATATGTTAATAATCTCTGAGCATAAGAAATGGATTTGAGTGTCAGACAGCATTCCACATTTCTGGGAGCAGAGAGGAGAGAGCCTGTGGTTTTGTGGTAGTTATCCTACATTTTCTTTTACTGGGGAGTGTAATTTGTATCCATTGTTATTATTTATGGGTATCCATTTGATTTTTCCTCTAGTAACAGTGGTCCACTTTTCCTCTAAGGAACTAACCTAAGAGGACAACATAAGGAACAAGAGAATGAAAAAGAACTAGATTTGGGGGCAGAACTGGTTGGAGAAAAAAATGAAGTCCCTGGATGCTCTGCTTATGACTTCAATAACCTTTGTGAGTTAAATATTTAAAGGAGTGCCTAGTTATGTGTTGTGATGCCACCTGGTTTCTCACCTAAACTTCATGAACTCCTTGGAGGAAAGAAGATGATGTATTGTGGTACAAGCTGTTAAAAAAAAGCCAAAGCTTTCCAGCACCTAACAATGAAGTATAGATTAATTAAAAGCATTCTACAGCATGATCCAATCTATTTTTCTAGGCTTCTCTTTTTATGGCTGAGACATTGTATTACTCAGCTTGGGCTGCCATAACAACATACTTCAGAGTAGGTGACTTAAACAACAAACATTTATTTTCTCACAGTTCTGGAGGCTGGAATTCTAAGATCAAGAAGGCAGCAGAGTTGGTTTCTGCTGAGACCGTTTTTTCCTGATTTGCAGACAGCCACCTTCTCACTGTGTCCTCACATGGCCTTCTTCTGTGAACACGCAGAGAGAAAGAGAAAGACTTCTGGTGTCTCTCTCTCTCTCTTCTGATAAAGACACTAGTCCTATCAGATTAGGGCCCCACACTTAGGATGTCATTTAACCTTAATTACCTCTTTAAAGTCCTTATCTCCAAATATAGTCACATTGCGGGTTAGGGCTTTAACATATGAATTTTAAGGGGACACAATTCAGTCCATAACAGACATTTACTGCTCCCCAAATATCCATGTGTTCATTGACATTTCCCAGGCCCCTTACAGTTACTCAGGGTCAAGAGACTGCTTCTGGCTAACTGGCTGTTAGCAAAAGATACATATGTCCTTTGCAAATGAGGCTTTTAAAAGCTGGTGCATGATCCTTCAGTTCTCTCTTCCTTTCTCTTGGTGATGTGGAAGTTATGTATTTTAGATGATTCAGCTATAAGATGATGTAGCCTCCATTAGCCTGGGTCCTTGAATGGCTATGCTGGAACATAATGCCCAGTCCATTCGCATTGCACATGTACAAATTAGAAATAAATCTTTGTGGTGCTAAGCCTTTGGGATTTTAGGGTAAATTTGTAACTAAGCAAAACCTACCATTTCCAGACTAATTCTTAAGCCTTATCCTTTGATTATAGTGAACTACAAAATAAATGGATAGATATTCCATGTTCATGGAATTGAAGTCTTGATATTGTTAAGATGGCAATATTCCTGAAGTTGATCTACAGATTCAACAAAATCCTTATTAAAATCCAAGCTATTTTTTTAAATTTGACAAACTAACCCTAACATTCATATGGAAATGCAAGGAACCCAAAAGATCCAAAACTATCTTGAACAGAGAACAAAATTGGAAGATTCACATTTCTCAATTTCAAAACTCACTACAAAGCTAGAGTAGTCAAGACAGTGTGGTACTGACTAATGATAGCAATATATATCAGTGAAATAGAATTGAGAATCCAGAAACACATCCTCACATTTACAGTTAATTGATTTTCAACAAGGGTCCCAAGATGACTCAATGAGGAAAGAATAGTCTTTTCAACAAATGGCTCTGGGAAAACTAGATATCTACAGGCAAAAGAAAGAATTTTCTACCTCACACCATACACAAAAATTAACTCAGAATGAATTAAAGAACTAAATGCAAGCACTAATATGACCCTAAAAACACAGGTGACAAAAGAATAACTTAAATTGGATGTCACCAAAATTTAAAACTTTTGTGCTTCAAAGGGCACCATTAAGAAAGTGAGAAACAACCCACAAATTGAGAAAAAATACTTGCAAATCATATATCCAAATAAGGGTCTTGTAGGCAGAATATATAAAAAACTCTTATAATTCAACAATTAAAAGCAAAATAACCCAATTTTAAAGTGGGCAAAAGATCTATACAAATATTTCTCCAAAGAAGATATACAAATAGCCAATAAGCATACAAAGATGCTTAACATCATTAGACATTAAGGAATGCAAATTAAAGCCACAATGATATAATCTTCATACCCACCAGAATGACTCCCAGGGGGAAAAAAGGAAAATAACAAGTGTCAGCAAGGATGTGGAGAAATTGGAACCTTCAAATGCACTGCTGGTAGGAATGTAAAATGGTGCAACTGCTTTGGAAGATAGTCCGGCAGTTCCTTAAAAACGTAAACAGGGTTTCTATAACCCAGATTTTTCTGTTCTTAGCTATATATTGAAGACAATTGAAAACATATGTGCACAGAAAACCTGATGTTAATTCATTATTATTTATGAACTGATGTTCATACACTATTATTTATTTATAAGAGCAAAAACAGCAAAAACAATCCAAATGTCCATCACTTGTTGAGTGGATACACATATCCTTTTTGCTTCCTTCTTTATTTTTTAGAATAATCTTTCCCTGACCCAAAGTTAGAATTAGCCATTTCTCTAAGGAGCCTTGGTTTCTTTCATTATTGGTAAATAGAATTTGGAAACCAAGATCTGGGCACTAGGTGTGCTCATTTTTATTAGGCTCATTTTTACTAGTTGCTTCTAGGCACTATCAGTAAACAGAGCTGGGTTTTCTGATATTAGTTGTCTTTTTTTTTTTTTAAGCATACTAACTTATAAACTTATTTATTTATTTATTTTTAATTTTTTTTTTTTAGAGACAGTCTTACTCTGTCATCCAGGCTGGAATGCAGAGGTGTGATCACAGCTCACTGTAACCTCAAACTCCCAGGCTCAAGCAATCCTCCCACCTCAGCTTCCCAAGTAGCTGGGACTATAGGCATGTGCCACTATGCCTGGCTAATTTTTTAAAAAATTTTTTGTAGAAACAGAGTCTTGCCATTTTGACCAGGGTGTTCTTGAACTCCTGGCCTCAAGGGATCCTCCTGCCTTGGCCTCCCACAGTTTTGGAATTACAGGCCTGAGCCACTGCATCCAGCACTAACTTATAAATTTATATAATATTCTCCCACACACCTCCAATGGTCTGTGAGTATTTAAGGATTTCCCTTGGTATAGTCCTGTATACTAGAGCCCTGAGGAAACAAATTGTTTGGTAATCCATGGAAAATGGTGGAGCATATAGTGAGGATGAGAAATAATTTGTTATTACAAACCATTGAAATTTGAGGTCATTTGTTACAACCAAATAATCTAACCTATTCTGACTGTTATTGCATAAAGCGCTGGGCTGGGCACAAATAATCATTTTAATATAAGTAGCCAGTAGTATTAAGAAATTAAAATCTTGTTTGCTTTCACATAAATCAGTAAGGCATCAAAAGAGCAGAAGATCTATCAGAAATTTCAAACTGGCCAAATTTCCTAAAAGGCACCTGGTACTCAATTCTGACATACTAAAGGCCAGTCTCTATATAACAGATGCTGAAAATCCCATGAGAAACAGGGTAACAAGATCCATGTTTTCCATATAAAAATCACTTCATGAGAATGTGAGGACTCCATGTCACTGTACAGATTTATGAAGAAAACAGAATTCTTAATAGAGCCTTGGGCATCTGCTCCTATCATGGAGGGAAAGCACTTCCAGAAGCAAGTAGACAACATTTGCCTAGAACCTGCTATTATTACACTCTGTGCATATGGTAGCTAAAAACTCATTAGTTTTATAATTCTGGCTGAAGTTGGCAAGCCACCTCCAGAAATATTTCATACAAGCAAAGTGACAGATGGCAATTTCCTTTGTTATAATAGGATGAGCTGGTTAGGATAGTGGTCATGCATACAAAATTCATCCGGAGAGAGTGAAACTACTCTTATGTAAAATAATTAATTTATTTCAAGCTTTTGATAAGTTAATCTTCATGTAGTTGGCCTCATTTTTGTCATCCAAGAATACGTTATCAGACAGATTTACATAATTTCTTTCAAATGGAATTAGAAAATAAATTTCAGTGGCCACCATGAGGTAGATAACAGCAGAAGGCAGTCATTGTGTTTTAACTTTTCTCCCACAGCTAAGATTCCTTCTGTAGGGACTGTTTGGTTGGTTAGTTTGTTTGTATGCCTCTCCAGCATACCATCTTCATCCTCTTTCTACTGGTAAAAACGTCCCAATCAAACACTGAGGCTTCCTACCACACATCCATGTGGTTGAGTTAGAGCTGACCCCTTCCCCAGCCCCGAGCTCTAGTGATAAATACACGACCCATACATTTCCCCAAAGAATCTCAAAGCATTTACAAACCTCAGAGAAGAATACCCTGGAGGATATTACTTCCATAATTATTAATTTAAAAAAATAATATTTATTTCCAGAAGCCCACCATCTAACTCTTTTTAGCCATTAACTATCACAAAATAAATTAACGCTTTGTTGCTTTGCACAAATAATAAAGACATAATAAAAGATTTTGTGTAATCATTCTTGAAAATATTGATTCTGGGTTTGATGTAAGGATTTTTTAACATATTAAGGAGAACGCCAAAAGCAAGGACTATAACAACTCTTTGATGAAATGGTCAGAGTTAGGCAACAGAGAAAACGAAGAACTGACTTAACTCTCCACTGTCAAGTCTGCGCGTATATCCGGAGCCAAAAGCAGCTGGGAGACATGAAGGAACATTTTATTGTAGGTTTGATGGGCCTCCCCTTCATGTGTATATATAGAGAGATACATATTTAAATTATGAGGTATTTAAAATATGTAGAAAAAATACTGAAAATTATACCCATAAGCTTTCCAGATTTGACATATGTCAACTTTTGCATTATTGTTTTAGTTTCCTAGGGCTGCCATAACAAATTACCACAAACTTGACGGGTTACAACAATAGAAATTTATTCTGTCATGATTCTGGATGCCAGAAGTCCAAAATCAAGATGTCACCAGAGTCGGTTCCTTTGGGAGGCTCTGAGGGAGACTGTCTGTTCCAGGCCTCTCTCCTAGCTTCTGGTGGCTGCCAGCAGTCTTTGGCATTCCTCCGTGTGCCTCCTCCCTTCTCGTCTCTTCAAGGACACCTACCGTTGTATTGAGAGCCCACTCTACACCTGGATGAGCTCATCTCAAAATCCTTAACTTAATTCCATCTGCAAAGACCCTTTTTCCAAAAAGGGTCACATTCACAGGCTTTTGGTGGACAAATCTTTTGGGAGGCCACCATTCAACCCACTGTAACTATTTAACCCTTACAAATAACCCTCACAGATATTGAAATTCCCTCCTCAACTCCCTTCCATCTACTTCCCTCCATCCCCAGATGTAACAACTGTCCTATGTGTCACTGCCATGAATGTTTTAATACTTTTACTACCTTTGTATCCACAAAGAATTTGTAGTTATTTATATACAGACACCACCTTTGTAAGATGAAAAGATTTTTATAAATGATATCATCCTGTACATTTTCTTTTGGAAACTTGGTTTTTTTTACTGATCATTAATATTTTCAGATTTATCTATGCTGGAACATGTAGCTCTGATTTATTTATTTTGACTCTGATATGAATATCCCACAATTTATTCGTACATTCCTCTATTGAAAAACATATGGTTTGGGGTATTGTAAACTTCGTGGTCATGATCATCCCAGGATGTTATTTTCCTATTCTTATACACATATGTGTGAGAATTTCTCTGGGGTTGATACCTTGAAGTGGAGCCAGTAGTTTCTCTTCTCTATCTTTCTGTTCTTTGGAAGAGAATAAAGTAGGTGTTAACTGTTGTTTCTTGAAGGTTTGCTAATACTGGGCTATAAATTGGGTGTTATGCTGTTTTGGAGATGGATTTTTTTTTTACTATAATTCAATTTCTTTAATAAGTATATTAAAGTTTTAAAATTTTCTCTTTAGTAAATTTTTATCATTTATATTTATCTGAAAAATTATTTACTTTATGTTTTCAAATGTTTGGACTTATGGTTGTTCATATTAACATCAAATTGTGGTTTTGTAAGGTCAAAGGTTGAAGTCAGCAATTTCACATGACTCAACACAATAATTTCTTGTGGCTTTGAATTTTTCTTCTTTATCTGTAATTATGAGCCCTTTCATTCCTAATGTTATCAATTGTGCCTCCTGTATATTTTGGTTTGTCATCAGACATTTCTCCATATTACTAGTCATTTAAAATGTAAGATTTATCTCTATTGTTTCTTCATTTTTTATTCCATTAATTTCTACTCTTGTTTTTATGTCTCCTTCGTGCTATCATCTTTGAGTTTACTGTTGCTGTTTTTCTAACTTCCTGAACTGAACATTGAGCTCATGGATTTTTTATTTTATTTATTTATTTTGACATTTTCTCCTCCTCAGAGGTAATGAGCTCAGGGAGTTTTAATATTTCTTTTATCTGATGTACATACATTTAAGGCTGTAACTCTCCTAGCTGTATCCAAATTTTAATAAGTAATATATTCGCTATCACTTGGCTCTATATATTTTTATTTCTATCTTATTTTCTTTGAAAAGTAAATTATTTAAAAGGGTACTTTTTAGTTTCTATAATACATGAGTATTTTATCATCTTTTTAGTAATTCATTTTTAATTTTATTACATTTTGTTCAGAGAAAACATACCAATTTTTGGTATTTCACTTCTTTGATGGTCTAATATATGATTCTCTTTTTTTTAAGTTTAGGCATGCTTCTTGAAAAGAGTGAGCATAATATTGTATATTGTATATTGCATATTATAATATTGGTGGAAGGGTATACTATTTCTATATGAAGCTGATAAGTGTATGGTTCAAATCTTCTAGAGGCTTGGGCGGTGGTGGGGGGGCATGGGCAATATACATAACCTAAACTTTTGTACCCCCATAATAAGCTGAAAGAAAAAAAAAAAAACCTTCCAGAGGCTTACTTTTTTTGTTTTGTTTTAGACAGTCTCACTCTGTTGCCTGGGCTAGAGTTGCCGTGGTGTCAGCCTAGCTTACAGCAACCTCAATCTCCTGGGCTCAAGCAATCCTCCCGCCTAGTCCTACCAGAGTGCTAGGATTACAGCAGTGAGCCACCGTGACTGGCTTTACTGATTTTTTTACTGTTTAATCTGTCACTTTTTTTTTTTTTGAGACAGAGTGTCACTTTGTTGCCCTGGCTAGAGTGAGTGCCATGGCGTCGGCCTAGCTCACAGCAACCTCAAACTCCTGGGCTTAAGCGATCCTACTGCCTCAGCCTCCCGAGTAGCTGGGACTACAGGCATGCGCCACCATGCCTGGCTAATTTTTTCTATATATATTTTTAGTTGTCCAGATAATTTCTTTCTATTTTTAGTAGAGACAGGGTCTCACTCGTGCTTAGGCTGGTCTCGAACTCCTGACCTCGAGCAATCCACCTGCCTTGGCCTCCCAGAGCGTTAGGATTACAGGTGTGAGCCACCGCGCCCGGCCTAATCTGTCACTTTTTGATAGAGGTATTCAAATCTTCAACTATGATTCTGGATTTGGAAAATTTTCTTGTGTCCCATTCAGTTTCGCTTTTTATATTTTGGGGTTTTGTTATTAGGCATATAGAAGGATGACAGTTGTTTTCTTTTAGTATTTTTAAGATATGTTAATTTCTTTTGCCTCTGACTTCTTTTTTTTTTTTTTTTTTTTTTTGAGACAGAGTGTCGCTCTGTTGCCCGGGCTAGAGTGAGTGCCGTGGCGTCAGCCTAGTTCACAGCAACCTCAAACTCCTGGGCTTAAGCGATCCTACTGCCTCAGCCTCCCGAGTAGCTGGGACTACAGGCATGCGCCACCATGCCTGGCTAATTTTTTTCTATATATATTTTTAGTTGGCCAGATAATTTCTTTCTATTTTTGGTAGAGACGGGGTCTCCCTCTTGCTCAGGCTGGTTTCGAACTCCTGAGCTCAAGTGATCCACCCGCCTCGGCCTCCCAGAGTGCTAGGATTACAGGCATGAGCCACCACGCCCGGCCACCTCTGACTTCTATTTTGTTTTCTGATTGTTGATCCAGTGTAGACAATCTGCCTTCTCTTTGTTTTTCAGATTTGTCTTTAATGTTGTGCTATTCATTTTGATGCTTCTAGGTAGATCTATATTTATTTACCATTGGCTTGGGAGTCCCAAGTCTTGAATTCCAAGGCTGTATGGGTGTTGTCACTTAGCACCCATCTCATAGGGTCAATATTCTGGTTTGATCTTCCTGGATCTTACTCTGGCTGTGAGTTTTTGCTTCATTTCTAAAATTGATTGCTTTACTTCTCTTACTTTTTTTTTACTTATTTCTTTCATTTAAAACATGATATAATATTTTTATTTAGCATTTCTGTGTGTTTGTAGTGGGAACAGTTTCTTTGTCAGCGTATTGATGAATCAGAAGGTCCTGTATCCTCTTCACTCTTCTGTGAGATCATGAAGGAGAAATGAAAAGTCAACTGCTTTCCTCTGAGATTCCTGGCATTGAGAATCAAGGAATAACATTCTCCTGTAGCCAGAATCTCTATATGACTTAAGATCAGTGTGATTTAAAATGTGACAACTTGTAGATTAAAGTGTTCCATAAAAGTGAGTGATGCCAGTGTAAAAGAACATGTTAGTATTTACATTTTATAGAGAAGGAGCTGAGACTCAGAGGTAAAGGAACTTGACCAGAGTTACAAAGACAATTAATGGCAGAACCAAGATTTTAAGCTAAGATCCTGTGACCAAAGCACATACTTTCCTTACTGTGTTGACTCTTAGGAAATTATAATTTTTATAACAAGAAGAGATATTTTAAAAAGGTAAAAATGAAAGAGTCAGAATGCATTTAAGGACCCAAATGAAAAACTATAAAAGGAAGCTATCAATGTGCAGTGTGTGTGTGTGTGTGTGTGTGTGTGTGTGTGTGTGTGTGTGTGTCTGTGTGTATATATCTTCATTCCTATTGAAAGAAGGCTATAATGCATTTCAAATGTCCATGGCTGTCTCTCTGGCAAATGACATTGCTTTGAAAAGGTGAAAATATATTTTCAAGGCTGTATTCACTTGTAAAGAGAGGCACATCTGCCTTAAATGGATTAGATTTAAATCTGTATAGACATCAGATTATCTGTGGCAGCTGACCTAATGAAATTGGGTGATTCTAAGGTTAGAGGTGCTCTAGGTGATTTTATTATCTCTAATATTCTCATTCTTTCTTTCCTCCTAACATAAAAGGATCTGATTTTTCCAAGTAAATATACTATTTCCTAATGTAAATCTAAAGATAAATGAGGTCCCAGACTTCAATTCTAACTCTTTTGGCTGTATGTAACAGAAAACTCAACTAAAAGTAGCTTAGAGATTTATTTTTCCACATAGGAATTCAGAGATAAGGTGATTTTGAGGTTGGTTAATTTTAAAGCTTGTAGGGGGCAGGGAAGTGTGATCCCTTTCCTCTCCCATCATCAGGGTCACAGCTGACACTCCTGTAACAAAAGACAGGATAACAAAAGAAAAGCATAACAAATTTATTTAATCAAAGCTTTGTGTGATACAGGAGCCTTTAGAAATAAACACCCAAAGACCCAGAGAAAACTATTTTTATGTTTAGATTCGATGAAGAATGCACAGCCGTGTAGACATGTGGTTGGACAAATGGTTGTGATCTAATGGTAATAGACTGAGGGGGGAACCCAGCAAGACCTGTCTATTCAGATTCTTCTTGGCCTCTCTGTAACATCGCTTCCTCCCAGGCATGGGGTAGGATCCCTCTGGAGTGAGGGTTTCAAACAAAATATTAGAGGGAAAGAAAGACCTTTCTAGGTTTTGTGGCTTGCTTTGGGGGAGAGGGACTCTAGTTTCTATGGCTCACCTTAGGGAAGAGGAATTCTGGCTTCTATGACTCACTTTGGGGAAAAAAGAGGAGCAGGAGACAGAAGGATGGCAGGAGATGGTCAGAGAGACCTTGCTTCTGAGGCCCTTCCAGTGTCCATCGGTTCAAAGTACTGAGCACACTGAGGCGCCATATTTTGGGTTACTATGCTCTGAGCCCCAACAAGCTCAACAGTGCTGTCAAGGACTCTGGCTTTTCCCATGTTTTCTTGCTCCCGCCCCCAGCGTGTTGGTTTTTGTGCCCTAGCTTATCTCATCATGGTTGCAGGCAGCCTGCCACATCTCCGGGCATCTTCTTCTTATATAGCAATGTTGAAACATCCAAAAGGGGAAGTTTTCCCTCCCAATTGGAAGAAAATTTTTCCCAGAAGCTACCACTCACCCCAGAAAAGTTTCTTTCAAGTCTCATTTGCTAGAATTACTTCACATACCCATTCCTAAGTAATCAATGGCAAGAAAAATGGAATTATCACAATGGACTTTGCTAACAGAGACCCATCCTTTAGGGCTAGGGAGGGGCTTCTTCACTGAGCATATGGCCATGATGAAGGTAAACCAAGTCAGGGTTCTATTGATAAGCAATATGGGAGGACTAACTGTTGACAGGCAATCAACAGTATCTGCCACACTAAGTCCTGTTGGACTAGGAAAACAATGCTAACAATCATTACCTTGGTCAATTGGTTGAAGAAGGCAGGACCCACTATCATTATTTAACCACCAAAGTGCTATGAATGACATTTGATTTTACCAGAAAAACTTTATGTTTTTCTGTACATGAAGCTTGAGCCTCTATCGTAAAATACTGTAACTTCCATTGCCTAGAACAGCATCCCCTCTTTTTTTTTGAAAATCAAAATTTTCACCACTCTACACAAATGAATCCTGTGGGCACTGCTAATCACTGTACCCATGCCTCTGGCAACAAAGGTGAGCATGTGACCCAGGAAGGGCCAATTATATCCTGCTTCTCTGGCCCCAGTGACTGGTCTATGCATGGGCACACCACTCCAGTCAGGTCAGGTCTTTCTCAAGACTTTTCTAACTGGAGAGGAAAGGAAATTTTACATATATATATATTTGGTTTGTTTTGTTTTTTTTCCGAAAAGTGGGATGAAGTTCTTCTCCCAAACAGAGAATTACAAAGCCTGGACACAAATGTGGTCATGATTCCAGCTGTGCAATTATAGCTGACAATGAGGCCACACAAAGGAAAAAAAAAGTAAAAAACAGAAGCAAGATCTGGGTGGAGGGAGAGAAGAGAGAGAAAAAGGAAGGACAGAATCAGGGACTTGATAGTGTTTGATTCTCTCAACCCACCATGCCTGTCCTTTCTGAGGGCTGGTGTTTTTAACCAATAAATTATTTTTGTTTAAGCTAATGGGAATTAGATTACTGTTAATTACAACAAAAAGAGTCCTAATTAAACAGTCTTTTAGTAATTTAAACTATATAGTTGAGGAGGGCCAATATTCAAATTGTACAATAGAGGTACCATATAAGTCAAGGGTCAATCATGATGCAGAAAACACACAGTAAGTCAAACAAGGGGAGTTTAATATAAAGAATTATTAACCATAACAGAGGACTGGAGCAATGAGAGAATGGCTAGAAAAAAGTAAAGAGAACTCTAAACAATATAGGACTAGCAGATGTAAGTAACAACTACTACCCCTAGGGCTGCTGAGAGAGTGACTGATGAAGAGTCCCTTAGCTCCTCTAGGCTGAGAGCCAGACCTTGGAGAGGGCATGGGTGTGTGACTGAATGGCTGAGAAGTCACTGGGGTGCCATGTTAGTGGAACTTGCTGGAAATTCACCCTGCCAAGAAAAGCTGTTAAAGACAGGTGTCTTGCTGGAAGTGTTCCACTACAAAACCGCCTAAGACGGGTTCCAGAGGAAGCTGCTGGCTGTGGGTACTGCTGGTACTGCTGACCACCACCATGCACTGCAGGAGCCCAGTGATGGAGAAACCGCGTGCATTGCTGGTTGTCAAAGAAGCCGCCCTCACTGCAGGAGCCTGATACAGGACGCACAGGAACCAGGAAGGAAAACCCATTCATCTTTTAATATCTTACCAACAAGCCCTAGTTACAAAACTTAACATCATACCAGCTAGCAAAGGAAAAAAATTTTAAAGGGACCAGTTGTGTTTTTGCAGAGCAGGCAAGGAAGAGTGAATTTGGAGCTGGGAGGCAATAAATTGAGAACCGGCAAAGGCATCTTACTGGAAAGTCTTGAGAACCTCATAATGGGCTGAGTCCACGTTCAGGATAAAATCTGCCTTACTTAACCTTGAAGAAAGACACAACTTTAGGAATGTTATTTCAGGATAACTGTTCCTCAAGCAATTTCTTTCAGGAATCAAAAAACTAGAGCAAGGTCATTACACTTACTTTATGGCTGTTTCAGAAACAATTTGAGCTCCAATAGAAGATTCTGCCATGACAAAGCTCAAGCTGGATATCCTATCTATGGCCATGAAAAGTTGTACAGTTTGTCACAACAATTTGGTAACTTTGTAAGGGTAGGGCTTTGAAAAAAAAATTATTCTTTACAGGAAAGAGAACATTATATAATGGGCAGAGTGTAGGAGAACAAAGTTGTGTGATCTGAGTTTGAAGCTTCATTTGGCCACTTATTAACTATGCATCCTTGTGCAAAAGACTTAACCATTTCCTACTCTCTTTCATTTATAAGCAGAATAATAATAGTCTCTTCCCCAATGGTTTCTTTGAGGGTTGATTGAGCTAATAAGTTAAATTGCTTATGATAATTCCATGCCTCATAGTAAACAATTGATAAATGGCAGCTATTATTATTAAAGGCAGACCCTGGAAAACACAACCACCAGAGGGCTATACAGGAAGACAAAGTTAAATTATTTGCAAACCTAAAGCTCATGTGCTCCAATTCTTGATACTCAACCAAAAGGTTGCTTCTAATTGAGTAAAACAAAGTGGGAGGAGAGGGGTAGGAAGAAGGAGGGAAGAGGAGGGAGTTCGAGAGGCAGAGACAGACTCTGAGCCCCTTTCGAGTGTTTTCTCAGTCCCTCACTAAACAAGTGACCAATTTCTTTTTATTTTCCCATGTTCCTGATTAGGCTCTACTTGACTGAAGAACTCAATATTCCTTGATTTCTATAGTGAAGGGCTAGGTCAGTGGCAAGAGGAGGCTCTATCCTCTTCAGTGGACACTTTCTCAGAGTGATAAGGAAAACCCCCATCTATTACTTGGCTCATCAGCCACCTGAGACCCCCACCCCTCACGGAAGACCCGCATCAGCATAATACGAACCTATTACCTGGTGCATCAACTAACCTATTACCTGGCGGGCATTAGCCACCTGAGACCCCACCCCTCAGACCACCCCAACTTAATAAAAGTGGGAAAAATTGGGTAGACGGGACTCAGAATTTGGTGGTGAGACCCCTCTGACCCCGGCGGGGAATAAACTTTGATTCTCCGACTCTCCCTGTGCCGCTGGGTTTGTCCTTGGAACCACCCACTGTAACACTTGCTATAACAAGAGGAGAGAGAAGCTTTGTTTTGATTTTATTTTGCAGCAGATAATTGACAAAGTAAACAATCATGGTGTTTATTTAAGTTATGTCTTTTATCCTCACCCTAAACAAACATTTGCAAAAGGTCCTCTCTTCAAATCTCTGTGCTCAGACATAGCCTCCCCGTGAGACTTTCCTTTCAATTGAAGGACCCCAAAATGCAGCAGTGGGAGTGGGGAGAAAGGAGCCTGGGAAAGGGAAGGCCTATGGCAGTGGGGGCAGGGCACATTCACTGACTGAAATAAGGAAGTGACTGACTGTGTGAGCTCCAGGTGGCAGAACAAAGACCCAGAAGAGAAGTTAGAGACAGATTTTTGTATATTGGTTCAATATAAGGTAAAGTTTCCTAACAGTTATTCTAAAGCAAGACAGTCTACCATTCTGAGAAGTGATTTCTCCAAAGTAGACGTGTTCAGGCACAAGTAATGGATATTGTAGAGCGAATTCCTGCCTTGGTGGGGAGAATGGACTAGGTGACCTCTGGACCTACCAGGATACCCTGGAGCTGGGCAGGACTAAGGGCTGGCCGTGCTCTGACAACGTCTTACAGAGAACTATGACACGTGGTAATGGTTACTTGTTCAAAGACTCAGGCATAAACCACTTCCTATTTGGGTATCCTGACTTAGCAGACACTGCCAAGGCTTTCTTTCTATAATTAATATTTAATCCTCTCGGCAAGCCAGTATCAAGTATTATTCTGCCTTTATAAATGAAGAAACTGAGGCTCAGAGAATTTAAGTTACCAGTCTTAATCAGAATCCAGTCTTGTCTGTTTTTGAAGACTGTGTTCTTAAATCACTTTGCTATGCTGAAACACTGATTACAAATGCATAAACATACTGGAGGTGTAATACAAAATTAAGCAAACTTTAATAATAGTCAAGCAGGTCTCTATATCAACTTTTGTTACTATGTCATTAACAGTCATTCCATAACAAACTCTTAATTTTTCTCTTCTACTTTTCAAAAAACCTTGTTTTTCTATCTCAGTTTTACAGCTTCCAGGCCTATGGCATGCTGAGAATAAATCGCCCATGAAAAGTCATAGTAAATATTTCAGGGTGGGCCAAGCATGGTGGCTCACGCCTGTAATTCTAGCACTTTGAGAGGCCAAGGTGGGTAGATCGTTTGAGCTCAGGAGTTCGAGACCAGCCTGAGCAAGAGCGAGACTCTGTCTCTACTAAAAAAATGGAAAGAAATTATCTGGACAACTAAAAATACATATAGAAAAAAATTAGCCAGGCATGATGGCACATGCCTGTAGTCCCAGCTACTTGGGAGACTGAGGCAGTAGGATTGCTTGAGCCCAGGAGTTTGAGGTTGCTGTGAGCTAGGCTGACGCCATGGAACTCTAGCCCGGGCAACAGAGTAGGACTCTGTCTCAAAAAAAAAAAAAAAAATATTTCAGAGTGTCTCCCCTTGTGTATGTTAATTCAGAATCTTGTACAGTATGATTCCCATGGCAGCAGACTTTCTCTCATATTTCCTTTCCTTGCTCTTTCTTCTTCCTGTTCAGAAAAAAATTATGTTCCTCCCATCCTCCCTTTTGTTCTTCTACCACTGTCCAAAGTCTGTGTCTAACCACTTTGCTTCCTTTCAGTAAAGAAAAATTCACTCTAGTAACTAAGTTACTAATTCACTCAATTAACTTCCTCCTTCATCACTTCTCAATTAGCTTAAGTGATTTCCTTGCTAAACCCTGCAGTTTTACAATCTGCTGTGGCCAACCTGCATCTTCACAGAGACTTAAAAAAAAATCAAAATGCTTTAAACACCTCTTAATAGAATAGAACCATTTAAAAATGTTATGCTATGATAAAGGTATAGGGATAAGTAGTCCATATAGTTTAATTGATTTATATTTCCCCAAATGGTGTTGACAATAAAAATGCTATGAATTGAATCTGATTTTCCCCTTTGAATCTGCAGGAAGGAGATGAAGCATCTGATGAAGGGCCTGAAGCCCATGATTTAATGAAGGCTAAAAATTCATTAAAATGAAAGAAGTGAAAAATTGGAAGGAAATTTAAAACTCAGCCAAAGACTCCAATTCTTCTATTTTACAAATATGCAAGAGCAACCTCATACTCTGTTAGTCAATAAAGTCTATATCTAATGCTAAACAGTATGTAATAGTAAAAAAAATATGTAATCCAAACAGTAATTCATCACACACAATGTCAAATTATAGGATAACAACATATGAATACATCACAGAAAGTCTTTTAATGTTTTTCATAATTTGTTCCTTATTTTGATTGTAGCAAAGCAAAAATGAAGGATCATTACAAGGAACCCTGGGCCAAGGAATTGAAAATAATTTCTAAAGAAAATTTTGACAAAGCTTCTTGGGAGGTAACTTTGGGGGAAATTTTGGGGGTAGTTTTTGGGTACATGGTTCAGGAAAGTTTGTTTCATTGTCTGACTTCCTAGCTTCATAAATCAAATTAACAGTGTTGAATTGTGGTCTAATAAAATATAAGTTGGTGTTTGCCCCCAGTTCCTGGCATAGCGCTCCTAAATTCTTGGAATTTCCTGAGTGATAGAAGCGTCTTGTTTTTCATAACAAGCCCCTTCAACCATATCAGAGTTTGTGCTAATGAAGTGACTTAAGGCGGGGACCTTAGATAGATTCAGTATGGGGACTGGTCACCAGAAAGACCAGCCATGTGATTAGAGGGCCAGAGCTTTCAGCCAAATCCTCCAACCTTCAGGGAGGGGAGGGAGGCTAAAGATTGTTTTCAATCACCGATGGCCAGTAATTTAATCAATCATGCCTATGTAATGGAACTTCAATAAAATCTCTTGAATCATGAGATTCAGAGAGCTTCCAGGTTGGTAGCATCAATGTGCTGGGAGGGTGGTGTTGCAGAAGAGGGGAAGTGCTGCCGTACCCCTTCTCCCCCCACCTTGCCCCATGCATCTCTCACATTGGCTGTTCCTGAGTTGTATTCTTCATAATAAACTGGTAATCATCAGGAATGCACTTTCCTAACTTCTGTGATTTGTTCTAACAAATTCTCAAAAATGAAGGAGGGTCATAGGAACCTGCAAATTTGCAGCCAAGTAGGACAGATTGAGTAGCCCGGAGAACCAGGACTTGCAACTGGCATCTGGAATGGGGCAGTTTTGTGGGACTGAGCCCTTAACCTGTGGGGTTTGGGCTAACTCTGGATGGTAGTGTCAGAGTTGAAAGGAATTGTAGGAATTGCAGGTGTAGGCGAATTGGAGAATTGGTATTGGAACAATGTATGTGTTGTTGGAAAAGATACCACATGTTTGGTGTCAGAAAAAAAAAAAGTAGAAGTATTTTTATTAGCCATTCCTAAGCTGGGATGGCCAGCATAGCTTAACTATTCACAGAAATGACTACCAACAACATAAACTTATGTTACTAACACCAAACTACATGTATTCCTAGCTCAAATTCCCTTAGAGTAATCCCCAAAATGACCATGGACTCTCCAATGCCACCAGGCACAACGGAGAATTGTGATAGAGGCGATGTCAGAGTGGAAAAAGATAATGATCTTAATCAATTGTGATTAAAATATCTTCCTTTTGCAAATTTTGCAAAAACATGGTCACATGAATATATTGCTAGGTAGCCCCTTGGAAGAGGCACAGGAAACTGAGGGTCCTTGAAGATCAAATTTTGCAGGCGTCACATCAAATTCCCCTCTGCCTAGCACAGCACCAGGCACAAAATAGGTGCCTCGCAGTCCTTGAGGGCATGAATGGGAGTCCACCTGTGTGCAGCCTGTCGAAGGGCAGTGATGATAATATGGCCAGGGAAGGAGTACGTACTTTGAGCCAATTATTCTAAGTCAGGGACTGTGTGCTTTCCTTTTAAAATTTGTCCCAATGTAGTAGAAGAAATAAAAGGTTCCTCCAGTTAAAAACAGTGAAAATTATTAAATCTTTACAAGTTCCGAAAATAACTTTAGCAGCACATACCTCATGGTCTCTCCTTGCTGCCTAAAAGCTGGCAAATCCCCTGGGTAATAAGGAGGCCTTCAATCCCCCTGCAGCCTTCATTCTGAATATCCTCCTAGTCACTGGCTTCCTCCTGGTGAGCACCTTGATCATTTGAAGCATTCTTTAGAAACTTCAATATGATAAGACCTTTCTCATCTTCAGATCAGGGATTAAGTTCTATACTCAGCAAATAAAAATGGGAAGAGCAGCCTTTTAAAATGTAATTGGCACTCATAGGCACCATCAGGAGAATGGCTGCACAAACTGTTTAGGGAACATTTCTGATAATAAAAAGAACTAACATTTCCAAAATCTGAAAGAATAACTTTAAGAGTACATATAAAAACACACCCCATCCTAATAATTTGGGCCACTTATACACTACCTGAAAAGCAAAGTATTTGCTAATATTATGGAGTATAGCAGATGTTTACATTGCTGTTTATCCTCAATAATGCGTTGTGCCCCAAGTTGGGACTTATGAGAAAAGGGTTGTGACCTAGTTGGGAGTCAGAAGTGGGTGTCAGAGTTGGCCAGCAGAAGCAAACTTCACAAAGTTTGAGAAAACTAAAGCTAATAAAAATAGGCTATGTTCCAGTCTGAGCAAGAGTGAGACCTCATATCTACTAAAAATAGAAAAGTTACCTGGGCATCATGGTTCGAGCCTGTAGTCCCAGCTACTTGGGAGGCAGAGGCAGGAGGATTGCTTGAGCCAAGAGTTTGACGTTGCGGTGAGCTATGATCATGCCACTGCACTCTAGCCCAGACAACAGAGAGAGAGTCTCCAAAAAAAAAACACAAAAAAACAAAAAGGCTATGTAATGGGTAAAGAGTCACAGATAGGAGCACCAGGAACATATCCAGGATAGAGGCCAATGCTGTTGGATGTATATTTGCAGTTTCTCCAACATTAGGTAACCCCTTTCCCCAACTAAAAATTCCATAGAGGAGGTATTTAATATTGCTAGGATACTACTCAGCATCTGAAACTTCCTATGTTTGGGGAATCCTACCTTATGAGTTTTGGTGGGAAACAATGCCTACTTCCCACTTTACAAGCCGAAAGTGCCATATTTTCATTTCCCAGCTCCCTTACTGGAAGGTGGTGTTATATAATGCGGGCAAAGTCAATTAGAAATATCTGCCTTAGACTTTTAATCAGTGACACAAAAACATAGATACTGCAGAGAATCCTTTTTTTTTTCTTCTTACAGAATTCATTTCTGTCGTGTGAAACTTGTGACCAAATTGTAACTTCTGACACCTTGGTCACAAGTAAAATGCTATTTTAGGGGGTTTGACGGGCACTTTGAAATTTTGAGTCATTCTCTTTAAGTATTTAAATATGACTTTGCGTTGTATTTTAAACTTTAAAAAGATATTGACATCTACTATGGTCATTGACCTTCATAGAAAAACTGAAATAATTGGGGTGCCTATTATGAATCCAATTTCACAGCTTAGGAGAGTGAGGCACAGAAAGCCATGGTACCCTGCCCAAGTGACAAAGCCTATTTAGTGGCAGAGCTGGGAATGCTGAAATCCAGTCCTATGATCTTTCCCTTCTTTCTTCCATAAGTCTTCATCAATGCAGGCAAAAAAAAAAAAAAAGCAGAGAGGAAAGCTAATTATCAGAACTCAATTCCTGCTAAGATCAGAAGGTAAAAAACAGCAATGAAAATGACCTGAGGTGGCTGCCTCTGTCCAGGCAGCCCCCAAATTCCCAGAGCAGGACTTGGAGGCAGCAGAAAGGAGCTTTTGAGTCCCTCACTTGTTTTACTGCTACAGAGGCAAACTAAGAGATTCCTCTGTCCATGGGCCAGCTTAGACTGTGACCGATTATGAAGGGCAGGACAAGATAATCGATCACCAATTTTTCTCTGTTTAAGAATGACCACTGTAAGGTTATATTAAGGAGAGCAATTACTGCTAAAAACACAGTCCTGGAGTAGTAATCAGAAACACTTGCTCTTGTAAAATTCCCAAAGGAGATATTTGTAGTGAATAACATACTTAAAACAAACCTACTCTGCAGAATACATTTCGGTTTCTTCATAATGCTTCTGCTGTATATAAGAATTCAGCTCTGTAAAGAGTAACTCGAACAATCACAGCTCCCAGGATATCAACCCCCAAACAGTAATGTGCATTTAATGAGAACTTCAAGGAATATTCCTTAATTTGGAAGAGGTGCTGTCTATAGGCAGTGGTTGTCGTTATTGCAGGCAACCGCTGAGAGTTCAGCTGTTGTGTTAAAAATAAAAGGTCGGATTCAGCCTTGGAGTTTCTCACAGATTATGTTCTGTTTGCACTGACAAAAACAAAATGCTTTGGGAAATTATTCTTTTGTGTACATTGTTTTCATTCCGATGTTTGTCTAGATTCAGTTAAAAAATGTTTGATCATTTATAACCTCTACGACCCTGTGCAGATAGGGAAGTGCAGGCTGAGCTCCCTGCGGGTGGTGCCTGCTACCTCTGGTTGTCTGTGGAAGGCTAAGGAGTTAGTCTAGCAAAAGGAAAGTCCACTTTTTTCTTTTTAATAAGCATTTTATTTTAAAACAGTTTTAGATTTACGGAATTATTGTGAAGATCGTACAGAGCGTTCTCATACACCCCACACTGTTTCCCCTATTGTTAGCATTTACATTAGTATAGCATATTTACTACAATTAATGAACCAATATTGATTTATATTATCAACTGGAGTGCAAAGTTTATTCAGATTTTTTTCAGTTTTCCCCTCATGTCCTTCTTCTATTCTAGAATCGCATTCGGGATACCACATCTCCTTTAGTTGTCATCTCCTTGGGTTCCTCTTGGCTGTAATTGTTCCTAAATCTTTCCCTGTTTTTGATGATCTGTTGAGGAGTACTGGTCAAAATTTTATAGAATGCTCCTCAACTGAGATTTGTCTGATGTTTTTCACATGATTAGACTGGGGTTACAGGTCTTAGGGAAGAGGGCATAGGGGTAAAGTGCCATTTTCTTCATGTCATATCAAGAATACATACTCTTTTTTTTTTTTCTTGAGACAGGTCACTCTGTTGCCCTGGGCTACAGTGCAGTGGCGTCATTATAGCTCACAGCAACTTTAAACTCCTAGGCTCAAGCGATCCTCCTGCCTCAGCCTCCTGAGTAGCTGGGACTACAGGCATGTGCCACCACGCCCAGTTAATTTTTCTATTTTTTGTAGAGACAGGGTTTCAAACTCTTGGTCTCAAGAAATCTTCCTACCTCAGCCTCCCAAAGTGCTGGGATTACTAACACGATTTATTACTGTGGATATTTGAGAAGTCACTTTTTTCTCTCAATCTTAAGTACCTTCTTCCAGGTCCCCAAATAACTTGCTTTCTCTTTTGATTAATTATTATAATTTCAAAAGTGAAATTGAGGATCAAATATTTAAAAGTGGAAAGAGTCCCTAATGCAGGCAGGACTTTTTATAAATTATAAACCCATAACCGAGGAGAAGCCTTCTTGTCTAGCTAAGCCTCTGCCTTCTCATTGTTCCCCTGACAAATCAAATCACCTCAGACTGATGAGACTCTTCTCATGTCAGAATAGAAAGCAGGTGATACTGTCAGTAAAGGACAAGCGGAATTGCCAATTTTGTCAATCACATTGTCCAGTACGTTTTTAGACAGCTTTGGTGTGGCTAAATATAGCTGTAATCCATTTCTGTTGCTAAGCATCATATTTGTATTAGGCAAGGTATTCTATTTGAAAATGCAAACAGAGTCTGGGTCTTGCAGTGAAGTGTCTGGATAAAAAGGGACAGACTCTAAATGTCAATGACTGGTCAGTTTGAGCTTCCAGAATGCTGTGGTACAATTTCCTGAATCCACCTTACAAATGAGTCCAGGGAATGACCCACTTTCATCTTGCAGCCTACTTTATTTTATTGCCATCTCTGTGTGTCTTATTTCACTTATCTTTCCTGTCAGCGGCAGGAAGGCTGAGCTACAGCTACGGCCACTGAGCTGTGTCTATCCACAGTCATGTGGTTCAAGTGACAATGAAACAAATAGCTCCCTCAGATGAGCAAGGGCTCTCTAGAGCAAGGTAATCTACAGGAGGGAGGGGGGAAAAGTGTGTATGTAAAATTTTTCCTCACAAGGAGACTCTGGGATTATATTAGACAGCGCAAGGAGTCTATGGATTGCTAAAAATTGCAGCAGGTGACCCATGGAGGTTTATGTAGAAAATTCTTCTCCGACAGTTGAAGAAAAGCAGAATGGGTGTTTGTCTATCTCAGCAGCTTATGAATAAACTTCTTTTGAAATAGGCATAGACTAAATGTATTAGTCAGGGTTCTTAGTTGCAAATCGGAAACCAAGAGTAGGTCATTTAAGCAAAAAAGCCATGTTTTTGCAGAAGTCAGCAAATGTGATCTGTCACTTATTTTTGTGTGGCCCACAAGCTAAGTATAATTTTTATATTTTTAAATAGTTGGACAAAGTATTTTTAAAAGGATGATATTCATGACCCATGAAAAATTATATGAAATTCACACTTCAGTGTCCATAAATAAAATGTTATTGGAGCACAGTCACACTCACTTGCTTACATACTGTGTATAGCTGCTTTCACGCTGCAGTGGCAGAATTGAGTAATTGTGATGAAGACTGTTGTATATGGCCTACAAAGCCTAAAACATTTGCTAATGTCTTAGTTACTCAGGCTGCCATACCAAAATAACATAGACTGGATGGCTTAAACAACAGAAATATATTTTCTCACAGTTCTGGAGACTGGAAGTCTAAGATCAAGGTGCCAGCAAGGATCTCTTTGGGTTGCAGATGGCCACTTTCTTGCCTGTATCCTCACATGGCAGATTTTGCCTCCTCTCTCTGGACCAGAACTTGCTTTGATTCTTATTGATCACAACAAAATAGAAATTTGGAGACTACCAGAAAGAAAAAAAATTATTTTTATCGGCATTCTATGTCGGGGAGACTTTCACTTTTAGCCAAGATGGGGTGACAGGGACCAGATTTGCCCTCCTGCCTAGAATAGCCAAACCTTCCCCTCCCACTCCCAAACCAAAACCAACCACACATGCACACACAAAAAATCCACACAAAATATATAAAACAATGGGTTTCAAGATACTGAATGCCAGGCATTGAAATATACAAGATGAATCCTGTGCTTGACCCAGCTTACCACCTTGGAGAGAGTTTCTTGGTAACAGTGTAGGGAGGGGGACCTGACAGGAGCATGGTGTACTCTCCGAGTTGAGGAAAGCAAGCTGAGAACACTAGGAGATCAAGAAAGCCAGAGTTCCAGAGAGGAAAGAACTGTGGAAATCTGCAGAGGGTCCCATTTGAGTATTCAGCCCACGTGTGCAAGGAAACTGTCTAAGACTAGAGAAAGAGCAATCTTAAAGGACTTTAAGGAACAGTGCCCAGTGGTAACACAGGGCCAGAAATACTGCCTGTTCCACAAGTTAGACTGGCAAACCTCACGATTTATAGGGTATTTAGGAAAGTACTAAGTAAGATCTTGTGTCTCACTAGTGCAGAATAATTATCCCTAGATTAAATGCCGCTGTGGTCCCACTTCACAAATCTGAAGAGCAAGATGCAAAATAGTCAATGTTTCCAAGTAATTTAATTGCATTCTAGAACAAAGATCAAGAATATTTATGTTAATAGAAATAAAAAATATATACTGCATTCAATAGATTCAAATTCACAATATTATGCATTAAAAAACCCCATAAAACTTACCAGGCATGCAAAAAAAGCAAGAATATATATCCTCTAAAAAGGAGAATAATCAACAAATTGAAACTAATAAAAATCTAACACAGTTATAGGAATTAGTGACAAGGATATTAAAATAGTTATTATATTCCAGAAATTCAGAAAATTACACAGATGCATGGAATATTTAAAATATACAAATCAGATTTCTAGAGATTAAAAACTATAATATCTGAGATGAAAATTACACTGATGAGATTATGGCAGAAGAGAAGTTTAGTGAACCTGAAGACAAAGCAATAGAAATGATCCAAAAACAAAACACAGACAGAAAAGAGGATTAAAAACAAGAATGAAAAAGCATCAGTGAGCTGTAGGACAACTTTTTTTTTTTTTTTTTTTTTTTTAGAGACAGGGTCTTGCTCTGTCACCCAGACTGGAGTGCAGTGGCATCATCATAGCTCACTGCAGCCTTCAAATCCTGGGCACAAGCAATCTTCTTGCCTCATGCTCCCAAATAGCTTGTACTACAGGTGTGAACCACCGGATCTGGCTAATTAAAAAAAAAAATTTGTAGAGATGGGATCTTGTTATTTTGCCCAGGCTGGTCTAAAACTCCTGGCCTCAACGATCCTCCTACCTCAGCCTCTCAAAATGCTGGGATTACAATCTTGAACCACCACACCTGGCCCACAACTTTAAGCAGTCTAATATATACATAACTGGTGTCCCCAAAGTTGGTAGGGGGGGAGAGGGAAAAACTATTTGAATAAATTATAGCTGAAAAAAGTCTCCAATTTTGATGAAAACTGTAAATCTACAGATCCAAGAAGCTCAATAAATCCTAAGCACAAAACTATGAAGAAAACTATACGAAGGCACATCAGAATCAAATTGTTCAAAATCAGTGATGAAGAGAAAATATTAAAAGCAGCCAGAGAAAGAAGACACATTATGTATAGAAGACCAAAGATAAGGATGACAGAAGATTCCTCATAGGAAACAACAATAAAGGTGATAAGACAGTGAGCAACTTCCTTACACTACTGAAAGAAAAATAAACTGTCACCTAGAAATTTATACCCAGTGAAAATATCTTTTAAAGATGAAGGCAGGCCGGGCACGGTGGCTCACGCCTGTAATCCTAGCACTCTGGGAGGCCGAGGCAGGTGGATCGCTTGAGGTCAGAAGTTCGAGACCAGCCTGAGCAAGAGCGAGACCCCGTCTCTACTAAAAAAAATAGAAAGAAATTATCTGGCCAACTAAAATATATACAGAAAAAATTAGCCGGGCATGGTGGCGCATGCCTGTAGTCCCAGCTACTCGGGAGGCTGAGGCAGAAGGATCGCTTGAGCCCGGGAGTTTGAGGTTGCTGTGAGCTAGGCTGACGCCACGGCACTCACTCTGGCCAGGGCAACAAAGTGAGACTCTGTCTCAAAAAAAAAAAGATGAAGGCAGAACAAAGACTTCAGATATACAAAAGCTGAAAGAATTCATTGCTAATAGACCTGTAATACAAAAAGTGTTAAATCTTTTAGGCAGAATGAAAATAATACCGGATGGATAAATGGATATATAGAAGAATACAGAGCAATGAAAATGGTAACTACATGAGCAAATAAGTAAGATTTGGTTTATAATTTGAATATCTTTAAAATGTAATTGGTGGTTTAAACAGAAATAATAAAAATGTATTGTAGTTATGTAATAGTTATATAATTACTTCCCAATAGTTGAATAGCTGAAGTTTCAAAAATTTGAATCTATAAAACCAGCTGATAATCAATTAACAGGAAAAAGGCATACAAATTTGTTAATGTATATATGGACACAGGAGTCATATAAAATATGAAAAACTCATAGAATTAGCCATATAGTTGATGCTTTTATATCATCTTGAGGTCAGAGAAAGAATAGGGTCTTGGACTATGGCAAGGCAGGTTATGGGAGTAAGAGAAGGGGAGGAAAGGCATGGAGCAAAATGGTCTTGTTATGCAGGTGGAACCTCACAGGTAGCAGTTCTCAGAGAAAATAGATGCTGCTCTCCGTTAATCTTTTCTAGATCCAGCGTCTGTTGCTTACTTCACTTTATTTCCTCTATAGATGCAAATCTGCCCCACAAAAGATAGCTATGTAGGGCTGTTTTTGTGTTTGCAAGCTCTCTGATTAGCCATATACATCAAGAAGTATATTCTGGGGTGAAATATTTTTGCTTTCATTTGCTCTAAATGCCAATACTGTATTAGAAGAGAAGAAAGGACCCAAATTAATGACTATTTTCTACCTTAAGATACTAGGTAAAGAAGAGCAAATGAAACCCAATGTACTCAGAAGAAAGGAAATAATAAAGATCAGAGTGGTAATCAATGAAATAGAAAACAGAAAACCAATAAAGAAAATCCATGAAACCAAAAGCTGGTTTATTATTTTTATTTGGAAATAGAGTCTTTTATAAATGGGATTTGGAAAACTTCTATCTTACATACAGAAGATATTTAAATACTCTCTGGCCAGGTGCGGTGGCTCATGCCTATAATCCTGGCACTTTAGGAAGCCAAGGTGGGAGGATCGCTTGAAGCCAGGAGTTCGATACTAGCCTGAGCAAGAGCAAGACCACAGCTCTACAAAAAATAGAAAATGTAGCCAGGTGTCGTGGTGAGTGCCTGTAGTCCCAGCTACCCAGGAGGTTGAGGCAGGAGAATCTCTTGAGCTCGGGAGTTCAGGGTTGCAGCGAGCTATGCTGACACCACTGCACTCTAGCCTGGGCTATAGAGTGAAACCCTCTCTCAAAAAGAAAACCCAAAAAATTAAAAATTAAAAAATTAACAAAAACTCTCAAAACTCAATAATAAGAAAACAAACAACCCAATTGAAAAATGGGCCAAAGAAGCCAGGTGCAGCAGCTCTAATCCCACCTACTAAGGAGGCTGAGACAGGAGGATTGCTTGAACCAAGGCATTCAAGACCACCTGGGCAATGTAGAAAGACCCCATCTCAATTTTTAAAAAATGGGCAAAAGAACCGAACAGACATGGATGGCAAAAAAGCATATGAAGCAGATGAAAAGATGCTTAGCATCTTAGTCATTAGGAAAGTGTAAATTGAAACGACACCTATTGAATAGCTAAAATCAAAAAAACTGACCAAATCAGGTGTTGGTGAGGCGATAGAGGCACTTGAACTCTTATATAGTGCTGGTGAGAATATAAAATGGGGCAACCATGCTGGACAACAGTTTATCAGCTTCTTAAAAAGTTAAACATACACCTACCATATGATCCAGCCATTTGCTCTTGGGTATTTACCTAAGAGAAGAGAGTATACATCTACACAGACTGGTACATGCATGTTCATAGCCTCTTCATTTGCCATAGCTCCAAACTGGAAACAACCCAAATGTTCATCTACAGGTGAATGGACAAACAAACTGTGCTATATCCACTTGATGGGATACTACTCAGCAATAAAAAGAAGTAAACTATTGATATATTCACCAACATGAATGAATCCCCCAAATAATTATGCTGAGCAAAAGAAGAAAGAATTTTTACAATGAGGTGTCAGAGGATCTTCAGGCCCATGGAGGGGATTTTTCAGAGGGGACCCATAACAACCTCCATTTAAGCCAATATGTTCCACTGCAAGGGCAGTACTCCTTATCTCTAATTGTGGAGTAAAAGGCTTCATCTTATTAAAAGAATTTGAGGCATGGGGAGAATAGAAAGTATTTTGGTTGTTGGTGGTGGCGGGGGTGAGGGTGGGGATGAACTCACATGGTTTGCACACTTCCCTGGCCATGATGGGATCATTTGTGTAGGGAAGATACTAAATGCCATCCAAAGTACTGTCAGCTACCATTCCAGAAATCATTAGCTTTCCTGAGGCATTTGGTGATTGGAGCAGATAAATTGCAGGCAGATGATGATAAGATCCAACGAATTCAACTTTGAATTCCATCTTTCTTTCCTGGGTTTATGTGGATATGTTTGCACAACAAGAGGTATGGCCGTTTCCTCTCATCCCTAGCAGAACGTCCCAGACCTCAGCTGCCTCCTGGCTCCAAGGCCTCCATCCCAGCAGGCCAAGGGGCAGGCTACTCTGCAGTGTGACAGGTGGGTGTCCAAAGGGCTCCCACCCAACAAACTCCCTCTCCTTTCTGATGGTTTTGGCCACCTTTCTAGTCTTCTGCATGAGTGGAGTATGTGAGGGGAACCCTCGCAGGGGAGTTACTCAGACTGCAGACCCTACTCTGGGCAAATTGCCCTGCTGGGGAATCAGGCTTTGGCCTCAACCAGCTGGATGGGGCTGGGATCTATTTTCCATTTCCAGGTTCCCAAAGTATGCAACAGTGAGGCTCAGCTGTATGGCTGGGAGATCTGTGAAATATAGTGTGGGCATTTCATGTTATGCCTGGAAATTCTTAAGGAATTCTAGGGAGTGCCCCCAAAGTGAATAAAAATAAAATAGTCCTTTAGTAATGTAATGTCTCGTCATAGGAAACACCTCAGAGAATATTTCCAAACAAAGGTAAGACCTGAACAAAGTGAAAAGCGTTACTTTTATTCCCATTACTTGATGGGCAACATCAGACTATTCTCTTCTTCAGGGCCTGATCACCAGCCCCAGAAATCCTCTAAGTATAGCAAAACGTCAATGAGAACATTAAAATAAACCATACTGATTAAAATTGAATGAAACCGAACTCTTAAGTTTTGACCACCCTCAAAAAGTTTCTGGTGAATTTGTTTGAACAAAAAAGTGAAATCAAAATTTAATTTAATTGAGAAACAAATATATCAACATGAAAAATATTAGACAACAAAGAAAGGGGAATACAATGAAAGTAATTCCTCATCTTATCTCTGTCCCCTGTTCCCCTGTTCCTCTCCAGGAAGCACTGTTAACAATTACTTAAGTATCTATACATGGCATTGGCATATACATTTTATATATATACACATACACAGATGGTATGTGTATATATGTATGTATGTGTGTATATATATATCACATATCCTTTTTATTATTGGGAATATTTTCATACATACAAGAGAATAGATTGTATGAGTGATGAACAAAGATTGTGACTAACATGAACATTGTTGTATCTGTCATGGTCCTGGAAACAGATGGCATGGTCAAATTGGAAAGAAACTGAGGAGAGTTAATAAAATGACTATTTGCAAAGTTGCAGGCTGGTTTAGGGAAACCAGTAAAGGACAATGCAGCACTCAGCAGCTTATCTAGGTTTTGTGGGGTCTAATGCATATTCAATTTTTAGAATCTTCTTTAAGAAAAGGAATGCAAAGTTGCACAAAAATAGGTACAAGAAAAAATTTAGATAGCTGGGTACAGTGGCACATGCCTGTAGGCCCAGCTACTTGGGAGGCTGAGGTAGGAGGATCACTTGAGCCTAGGAGTTTGAGGTTGCAGTGAGCTACGATCACATCACTGCACTCTAGCCTGGGCAACACAGTGAGACCCTGTCTCTTAAACAAACAAACAAAAAGAATGAATTTAGAATGAGAAAGAAGTCCTATCAAATCACAAATTTACACAACTATAAATATAAAAATGTCATAAAATCTAGTCATTATCATATTAGTGTTAATTACATCTCTTTAATACTTTTTCCCCTACTTTTTTTTTTTGGTATGTGTGCTTTAATCACTTTGCTTCATATGACATTGATATCATTCTCTATAGAACGACTAGAAAGTTAATTCAGTCTTTCCTCTAGATGGTCTCTCTCTGGATTCTCTATTCTGTTCAATTGGCTCATGAGTACCTCTCTACAAGAGAATGAGAGTAGTTCAGTAGAACCATTGGAAAAACAAATCACAGCACATATCCTGCTGAGCACTGGCCAGAGGCACCATTTTTTTTTGTTTTGTTTTGCAGTAAAAGTTATTTATTTTAATGGGGGTACAAACATTTTGGTTACATATAATGTCTTTGCCTTGCCCAAGCATATAGTGCCCTTCCCCCATACAGTGCGCTCCGCACCCATTTGTTGTGAGTTTGCCCACCCCCACCACCCCCTCCCACCTAATCTGCACCAATAAATATTACTTTCATGTGAGCACCTTAGTGTTGATCAGTTAGTACCAATTTAATGGCGAGTACATGTGGTGCTTGTTTTTCCATTCTTGTGATACTTAACTTCGAAAGATGAGCTCCAGTTCTATCCAGGATAGGTAGATATCCACATTTTATTAATCCACTCATGTATTGATGGGCACCATTTTTTAAGTGCAAAGATCAGGGCATTTTACAAGGCTAAGGAAACTCTCAGTTCACCGTCCATGCATAAAAATGGTTTTGTCACTTCCCTATTACCAAGTACTTCAGTGACTCCTGATACACTCAGGATAAAATCTAAACTCTACTACATAATGAGTGAGGCTCTTCATCCTCTGATTTCTTCTTATCTGCCTGGCCTCATCCCTCACCCCTTTCCAACCACCACCTCTACTTGTTCCATTCAAGTTTCACTACAATAACACTCAGCTGTCTACAGTTCCAGAACATGCTACTCAGTCCCATTCCCATACCTTTGTACATCATGTTCTCTCTGCTTGGAATACCCTCCCCAGCTTGTCTACCTGGCAAACCCACCCCATGCATTCAAGCCACAGATAAAATGCTGTTTCTTCTGTGAAGGCTTCTTTCACCCCCTCAGACACATTCAAGTTTTCTCCTCCTTTGTCATGGTCCCACTGATTGATCATTTTATTCTAAAGCAATTGTTTGCAGGTCTATCTCCTCACTAGCCTGTAAATTTCTGCAGATCATGAACTGAGACTTCCTGTCCTTGTATTCCAGGCACACAGGACAAGGCCTGGCACACAGTAAGTACTCAATAGATATGTTCTAAATGAATGAGCTTAAGCAACTTATATATGCCCAGCACTGTGCTAAAATATCTCATTTTGTCCTTATAGTAACCCTATGAAAAAGTATTATTATCCTTATTTATAGGGGATTAGAATATGCCACCCCAAAATATGCACTTTAGCATAAGGATTATTTTGAGCTGAAGACAGTTGAGAAACAGCACATGCCAAAAATCTCTCTGCCCTCCTGCCTACTTGTCTAAAAGCAGGACAAAAATTTCCACTTGTAAAGGTGTCTCCTTCTCCCATACCAGGAAGAGGAGGACAAGGAAGACTCTCCCAAGACAAGGAGACAGTGCTAGCCCAGAGATGGCATCAGAGGAATTTATATAATCAACCTTAATAAAATAACTCTTATCTTCCATTAGTTTCCCCCATATGTTTATCTTCCCACAGTTTGCCACCCCTAAAAGCCTAAACTCCTTTTCCTTTGTCTTGCCATTTCTCTACAAATTCACTGTTCATTTTATGATGCTATTATATATAAGCCCATGTTCTAACCCTGTCTGTAAGTTCATCATCACTGAGTTTCTCCCACAGGCACTGTACGGATTAATAAACTCTGTTTTTCTCTTCTTAACCTGTCTTTTTTTTTTTTTTTAGAGAGAGAGACAGAGTCTTGCTCTGTCACCCCAGCTAGAGTACAGCAGCATCGTCATAACTCACTGCAACCTCAAACTCCTGGGCTCATGTAATCATCCTGCCTCAGCTTCCCGAGTAGCTGGGACTACAGGCACATGCCACCATGCCCGGCTAATTTTTCTATTTTCAGTAGAGATGGGGGTCTCACTATATTGCCCAGGCTGGTCTCAAACTCCTAGCCTCAAGTGATCCTCCCACCTCAGCCTCCCAAAGTGCTAGGATTACAGGCATGAGCCATAGCACCTGGCCTTACCTGTCTTTTTTCAGTTCAGTTTCCAAGGCCCCAACTGCAGAACCTAGGAGAGAAGAAGAAAAGTTTTTTTCCCTCCTCTACAGTTTGCAAATAAACAAACTGAAGCTCAATGAATTTAAGTAATGTGCCCATAGCCATTTCAACCCAGTTCTATGTGATGCCAAAAACATACACCGTTTACTACATTACACTTTTCCTCTAAGCAGGTAAATCATACATTTTCAGTAGCACTTAGGCTACCTGCATATGGCATGGTGGATCCAACTTTTTCTGAAATAATATACTGTTCTTCCTTCTCTGAGAGATCAAAACCCCCATTATGTGTCTGCCCCATCCACTCCCGTGGAAATTGTTCTTTTCAAGGTCCCAAGTGATCTCTTTGCTGCTGAATCTAATGACCACTTTTCTCTTATCTTTTTTTGACTCTCAATAGTTTCCCACAAAGTTGACTGCTCCCTTTGTTCTCGAAATAATGTTCTCTCTCAGCTTTTGTGACAAACCATTCTCTCGGGTTTTTTCTTGCCTCTCTGGGCACTCTCTTTCAGTTCCCTTTTCTGGCTCTTCCTTCTCTTCCCTGCCTGTATATACTGGACTTTCTCAGAACGAGGTCTTGAACTAGCTCTTCTCTGCCCACCTCCTGCAGTGGGCGATCTCATCCAGGCCTGTGAAATTGAACAGGATCCATATGCTGTTTGCCAATCGTGTATCTCCAGCCTACATGTCTGCTTGCAGTCATATGTACAGCTAACTGTCAATACATGATAGCTCCACTCGATTGTTTCACTAGTACGCCTTCAAATTTCGTCAGCACCTCTTAATTTCTCCCCTCAGAGATGTCCCTTTCCTGGTACTCCAGTTACTATTGCTATGTGACACTCCACTTCAAATCTTAATGGGTCGGGAATTCAGATAGGGCACAGTGGGCATGACCTATCTGGGCTCCATAATATCTGAGGCCTCAGCTAGGAAGACTCGGAGACTGAGGGTGACTTACCAATGAAGGCTGGAATCATCTGGAGGCATCTTCACTCGCATATCTGGTGGTTGATAATGGGGGCTGACTGGGGCCTCAGCTGGGACTGGTGACTGGAACATTTACATATGGCCCCTTCTTGTGGCCTGGGCTCTTTCATAGCAGGGCAGCTTCAGGGTATGTGGCTTCTGATGTGGTGGATCAAGCGATGTCCCAGCAGACAAGGCAGAGGCTGCACATGGCCTTTTATGGTCTAAATTTGGAAGTCCCAGGGTCATTTCCGTTGTTACTGTATTGGTGGAAGCAGTCACGAGCATGCCTCTCAGTGGGATAAATAGTACAAATCACCATCACCTTGCACCACCTAACTGGTCTTACTGCTTCTATATTTGTTTCTTTCTGATATGTTTTCCATAAACCAGTCAAAGCAATCTTACTAAAACATGCCCAACCTTATTCTCTTGCTTAAAAGCCACCAATGATTTCCCAGTGCACTCAGAATAAAATCCTAATTTCTTGTTCCTCCAACCTCATCTAATATCGCTCTTTCCTGGACTCATCCCATTCCAACCACATTAGAGCATGCTTCTTTGAATTTATGCACTTTGCACTTGCTGTTCCCTCTACTCGAAATACTCTTTCTTTTGCTGTTGCTGTTTCCCCCCCGCCATGTACCTAGTTCTTTCTCATCTGTCAAGACATGGCTCTCCGTGACCTGACCACTCTAACTAAGTCAACCTTTATTCACTTTAGTCACCTTTTTATTCACTTTTTCATCACCCTTTTTATTGTCTTCAGAGCTCATTTTATAATCTATAAGTATATTATTTATGTATTTGTGTATTTGTTTATTTGGGACTCCCCCATTAGAATGTAAACACCATGGGAGTCTCATTAACTGTTTTATCCCCAGCACCTACCATAATGCCACGCACATGGTAGATGCTGAGAAAATATTTGTTGAACGTAATTATAAATAAGTAAATAAATAGATGGATAGATTGATAAATGAATGGATGGATGGGTAGATGGATGGATGAGTGATCTATTCATCCAATGGCAGCAAGAGAAGAGACATTTCCTCCTGAGTACCTCTTTAACCAAGAAGAAAAACTAATTCCCTTAAGAAGTCCACCCCAGGCCAGGTGGGGTGGCTCACGCCTGTAATCCTAGCACTCTGAGAGGCCGAGGCAGGAGGATTGCTTGAGGTCAGGAGTTCAAGACCAGCCTGAGCATGAATGAGACCCCATCTCTACTAAAAATAGAAAGAAATGATCTGGACAGCTAAAAATATATATAGAAAAAGAATTAGCCAGGCATGGTGGCACATGCCTGTAGTCCCAGCTACTCGGGAGACTGAGGCAGAAGGATTGCTTAAGCCCAGGAGTTTGAGGTTGCTGTGAGCTAGGCTGACGCCACGGCACTCTAGCCTGGGCAACAGAGCGAGACTCTGTCTCAAAAAAAAAAAAAAAAAAAGAAGTCCACCCCTATGAGAGCCTAAGTACAATTCCCAGACTTTTTTTTAGATTCTGGACATCTAATCTAGGCCCTAGAATGGACCTTGTATCTTGGATCACACCTGTCCCTGGAGGGTATGCTCATCAAATGATCAAAACAATAAGCCCCTGTCACTCTCTCGTACTCTCAGTGGCATAATTAAACCACACTGTTTTCTGGAGCTCATAGAGGTCTGTGACGGATTTCCAGGAGCCCTATTTTCTTTCGGGCAGCCATTTGCCGCCAGGCCTGGCCATTCACTTTTAGGTCATCATCTCTGCCATCATCCTACAACTCCAAACATTCAGAGACACAGACACAATGGTTTCCAAACATTTTGGATTTGTTACAATACTACATTTATGCTTTTTAGTACTCCCTCATCTAAGAGCTATAGGCATCTATTTGATTTTCCTGAACTACGGAGGATCACAAGTGATTTTGAAAGCATTTTGAGACTTTTGCCAATTTCTTTAAGCTTGGTAAACAGCCTCAGGTGTCAAAATACCAGCACTCCAAATCACCCATCTAAAGGTCTCTTGACAATCTCATTAGTGCTGAAGGTTGGTTTATCATTTCATCTGGTCTTATCAAGATTTTTTTTTCCCTTTTATTCACACTGGATCTTCAGCCAAGGAAATGTACTCCCAGCTTCCCTTCAAGGAAGATTTTGCTTTTGTTGTTTTCCACTGCACTTCTTTTTCTTCATTTTTTTTCTTACCTTACAATAGCTTGCCATGTTCCCTCCATGTTTTATTCTTAAGATGGTATTTAAGCCCTTTACAACCTGCTACCTTTATTGATAACAAAATGGAAGTTTATTTGCCTCTTTCCTTTGAAACTCAAGAAGGATTTGTTAAGTGTGATGTTAAAAAAAAAAAAAACACAACAAACCAACTGTATCTGTTTGGCAAAGATTCACTGCCGCATTTGCGATTCTCCTCTCCAGTACTTTTCCTGGAACTGACAGTTTTTTGGTCTGTTTCACTGGCTGCTGTAACATGTTCCTTTATACCGGCTCATTCCTAATGGTTTGGTAGCAAGTCTGCAATGAATGAGTCATGGTGAACTGGGAAGTAGAGTTAACACTTGGAGCCCTTTGCACTCTCCCTCCACTCTTGTATACACCACCTCACATCCTTTACCTGTTGCAAAGAGCCAGGTTACTGATTCTAACACCTATTCATCCACCTGTAAATTGAGATTGTGCAACCTTTGTGAGGACAAAACAGGGCTGCTCTATCTGGGATTTTCTCTTCTATCCCTTTCCCCGTGGAGAGTTTATGCTGTTTTAAATTTAACTTTTCTGATATCTAAAGAATAGCTTTATGGTTAGGAAAAAGAGAGTGGGAATGTTAATGAGCAACATTTTTATCAATTCCCTTGAGCATTACCCAAATCACTCAACCAGCTTATTGCTAAAAAGAGTTCCACAAACTTTTCAGATGGAAATCCTTTGGACTGGTACCTTACGGATCAACCTTGAGAACAATTTTATGTGACTGGGCTTTTATTGTTTTACAGTTCCTTCAAAGAAAAGTGAATATTTACTACATCTAATACTTTGTCTCTAGTCAAGTGATTTTTTAAAAAGACTGGATCTTTTGAACACTTTATTTTCTCCTTAAGTACTCTGAAAAGTATTCTGTTTTGCAGTGTTCTTCATAATGCTCCATCTGTTCTGGATTTTCAGAAGATTTTTTTGAAAAACTCTCCTCAGAAAATTCAATGAAAAAAGGTAAAGGCTTTACTGCCAGTAGATTTTTGTTTCTCTTCTTCTGGGAAAGAGCCAGTTTGAGTTTAAAAATAGACCTGAGAAATAGCTACAGCTTGAGAATCATTCAGCCCTCTAATATTTGCTCTAGAATAAAAAGGAGAGTTGATACATCTGAACTCAAATGATCCCCGTAGTTATCACCTTTTCATTTTAGGTCAAATAATTCACCATAGTAGCCTTCTGGTGACTCAAACTCCATTATGTTAACCACCCTCTCTCTCTTATTTTTAATTTATACTGACAAAAGAGTAGGTGGCAATTTAGGTCATTCTAAGTGTCCCATGCTAAATATTTATCAATTAATGATATTTATTATTTATTACCAGTAGTAATTATTGGGATCCTAACACAACATGTATCCACTTTGATAAAAATATTGAGGCAATAAAAAAGAATGACTTATTTTTAATATTTTCTAAAAAAATCAATATTATTAAAGTATAATTGACATATAATAAAATTCACAAAATTTAAGTGTACAATCAGGGAATTTCTGATTAGCTGATAAATCCAAAAGTGTGGCTGCATAAATATCTAATGACAAATTAGAGTTGTTGATATTAATACAGTGGTACTTAGATGAACTTTCAGGGTCAATGGCAAAAGACTTCTACAATATGATGCTTTGGATAATTTGACTTTGAAGCAGTTAATCTATGCATAGAAAATTAATTTTTTTAAGAGAGACTAAAGTGATCCTCCTGCCTCAGACTCAGCTGATATTATAGGTGTGTGCTGCCATGCCCAGCTCTGCTTTCTCTTCTTATATGAACACCAGTCATATTGTATTAGGGCCCCACCCATATAATTTTATTTAAGCTATTTAACCTTAATTACCTCCGTAAAGGTCCTATCTTCAAATCAGTCACCTTGGGGGTTAGCTTCAGTATGTGAATTTGGGGGGATAAAACAATTCAGTTCATAACAGAGGAAAGAGATAAGAGGATGAAAAAAATTTGAGGAAATAATGGCTGAAAGTTTTCCAATTTTGATGAAAATTCTAAACCCACAGGTCCAAGGAACTCAACAAATCCAAACAAACACAAGACACAAGAAGAAAACTACACTATGGCACATCATAAATTGTTCAAAACTAATGATAATGAAGAAAATCTAAAAACAGCCAGAAAAAAAGAAAGGTTTATTATGTATGTAGCAAACAAAGGTAAAAATGAGAATTGAGCAGTAGACTTCTTGTCAGAAACAATGCAAGCCAGAAGACAGTGAAGCAGCATCTTTAAAGTATTGACAGAAAAAACTGTCAACCTAGAATTTTATACCCATTGAAAACATCCTCCAAAACAGAAGGCCAAATAAAGACTTCTTTAGACGTACAAAGGTAGAAAAGATTTTTCACTAGCAGATCTGTATGTACTATAAAAAATGTTAAAGGAAGTCCTTGAGGGAGAAGGGAAATGATATCAGATGGAAATATGGAATTATGCAAAGGAAAAAAGAGAACCAGAAGTGGTAGCTATGTGTGTAATAATAAAAGACTCTTTTTTGTTATTTTAAAAATCTCTTTAAAATATAATTGTTTAAAGCAAAAATGATAATATAACATTGTGGGGCTACAATAAGTACAGTTGATCCTTGAACAACACAAGTTTGGACTGCATGGGTCCACTTACACAAAGATTTTTAAAAATAAATATATTGGAAATATTTTTGGAGATTTTTGACAATTTGAAAAAACTCACTGATGAACCATATAGCCTAGAAGTATAAAAAAAAATTAAGAAAAATTTAGGCATGGCCAGGTGTGGTGGCTCATGCCTGCAATCCCAGCACTGTAGGAGGCCAATGCAGTAGGATCACTTGAGCTCAAGCCTCAGCGTAAGCGAGAGATCCCATCTCTACAAAAAATAGAAAAATTAGCTATGCATGGTGGCACACGCCACGTAGTCCCAGCTACTTGGGAGGCTGAGGCAGGAGGATCACATGAGCCCAGGAGTTTGAGGTTGCAATGAGCTATGATGATGCCACTGTACTCTAGCCAAGGCGACAGAGCAAGACTCTGTCTCAAACAAAAAAAAGAAAAAAATTAGGCATGTCATAAATGTATAAAATCTACGTAGATACTACTCTATTTTGTTACTTATTATCACAAAATATGCACAAATAAAAACTGAAATTTATCAAAACTTATGCACACACTTACAAACCATCATTGATGCCTTTCACAGTCTAGAGAAATGTAAACAAATGTAAAGATGCAGTATTAAATCATAACTTCATAAAATTATCTGCAGCACATACTGTATAATGGTAATAATTTTGTAGCCATCTCCTGTTTCTATTGCAGTGAGCTCAAGTGTTGCAAATATTAGCCTACAACTCTGAGATGCTAATCATCTCCACGTGAGCAGTTCCTCTCTCTGGTAAATTGGGTATTGCAGTAAAAAGTGATCTCTTGCAGCTCTTACGTATTTTTCATCATATTTGGTGCAATACTGTAAACCTTGAATAACATCATGGAACCCATACAAAGTGCCACTAGTGATGCTGGAAGTGCTCCCAAGAAGCAAAGTCACGACATTACAAGAAAAAACCGAATTGCTTCATAAGTACTGTAGATTGAGGTCTGCAGCTGCAGTTGCCCGCCATTTCAGACAGACAATTCATCTTGTAAACAGATGATGTAAACTTATGGTATTGATACATACAGTACAGTGCAGTAAATGAATTTTCTCTTCCTATGATTTTCTTAATAACATTTTCTTTTCTCTAGCTCACCTGATTTTAAGAATATTGTATATAATACAAATAACATGCAAAATATGTGTTAATCAACTAGTCATGCTATTGGCAAGGCTTCTGATCAATAGTAGGCTACTAGTAGTTAAATCTTTGGGGAGTCAAAAGTTATACGCAGAATTTTGACTGCTCAAGGGTTCATTGCTCCTAACCCTCATGTAGTCCAAGGGCCAACTGTGATTATAATAAAAATGAGTTCAGAGTGATGCTGTGGGATTAGCCTGAAGCTGAGGAATAGGGAAAGCTGCAAGAGTTTTAACTCAAATTGCTTATTCTTTCAGAAAGCTTACAAAATAAACAATTTTTTACTTTTTCGGCATTATTGATCACAAAGTAAGATGATTACTTCTTCATCTGATCTTTTTACCATTTGTGATCTTAGCATAGTGACAACTCACAATTTCTCTGGGTGTAAGATCCCTTTTTAATAGTCTAGGAAGACTAGAGTGGCTCAGAGTCCTGTCTTTACTGATTTCAAATATAGTCATTTAAAATAGACATAGCTTCTCATACAACTTGGACAGTACTCTTCTTTTTTGAAAAATTAGGAAGAAGGTGAGGTAGCAGCATCTCCTTGAAAGTCAGAGACAGACATTGAATTAAGGGGATCATGTATGGCCATAGCTAACTCCCCAGGCCCTTTGTTTACCAACTCTAGGTAGAGAGACACAAGGAAAAACTGGGCAGTATGGGCTGTGTTATAAATAGGATAAAGGGTTTGGGTCTGTCAAATAGTCTGGATATTTTTTTATTTCCACATATGCCCTTATTGGAAGCAATACTTCAGATCACTTTTTAAATAGACTTATTGTCTTCTTCCCAAGAATATTCTTCCCCAAGCAGCAAGCAGACTCCTTGATGGTAGGGAGGCTATTATCATCTCTGAACATATAGCAACTAGTCGATGGTAGGTATGGCAAAATAAAGAAGGAGGAAAAGTGCTTTATATTATGCAAATGTAAATGAATTAAAAGTGATTGCAGAGATCAGGCCTGAGGGTTGGAGAGGGATTGGGCAGATTTAATGTGATGGCCTAAATTTATTAACAGAAAAATGTGCATAATATGTTGTCAGGTAAAACAGCAGGTAACAAACTAGTGTATCATGTGGAAAGATACAGACTTGCCAGGCTGAATGGTGTGATTTTAGATTAATTTTATTTTTTTTCTTGTTTGCTCATCTGTATGTTATACCTTCTTTACAAGACACATGTTTTATTTAGAAAACTAGGGGAAAATTACACAAGTTATTTTTTTTCATTGAATGAGATTCTAGACATTCATTGAGAATTTGGACACTCAAGCGACCTTCAAAATTCTCACCCGTCTTCAATGGCTCAGGGATGTCCTTGTCTAGGGGAGAGGGATGTGGGCACAGCACCTTCAGTAGAAAATCAGCAGCTCTTCAAACAGTCCAGGCAGCTCTTGAAAGTACCAGGCTAAAAAATCCTCGAGAAACCAACACAAAAGTCTCATGAACATTGAAAACATCATAGGCCCAGCATTATGGGATTTTTAAAGCAAATTATGGTACCTCTAGATAACTGGAATATTTGCAGCCATTAAAATCCAGAGTCTATAAGAATATCTAGTAACATGCGAAAATGCTCAAATTGTAACATTAAATTTAAAAAGTTATATGTGGTGTTATGCTATTTGAGAATTATATACGCAATTTAATTTTCAGAAGAAAACAGACTCAAATATTAATAAATGTTATATCTGGGTGAAAAAAATACAAATAATTTTGGCCTCCTTACCTCTTTCTTAATTTTCAAAAATTCTTACACTGACTTAGTTTTATAATTAGAACACAAAATATTATTATTATAATTATTTTAAAAGAAGTTGGCTTCTAGAACAGGAGAGGGGTCCATGGCACAGGCTCTGAGGCAGACAGCCTGGGCATAAACCCTGGCTCTGACAAGTCGGCAAGGCACTCTCCTCTCTGTGCCTCAGTTTCCTTATCTGAAAGTAGAGATAATGATAGTACCTATCATCCATAGGGTGGCTGTAAGATTAATGAGTTAATTTGTAATAAAGTGCTTAAAATAATGCCTGGCATATATTAAACACCCCCCAAAATTATTATTATTATAGGTTGAAAATTCTAGCCTCCTACCTATTTATAAGTTCAGCTATTTCAATAAAAGCTATTTTCTGAATATAATCACAGCTCTCCAAGACGCAGTAGGGCCTCCATATAATATTTATTACAAAAAACCTCGAGGATCAGGTACATAGCTTACTGAATTAGGCAATGGAGAACACTGGTTAGAGAGCCAGCCAGCCTGTGGTTGCTTTTCTTTCTCTATGGCCTTAATGCTGCAGGTGTGATCATTGAGTTATACTTGTTCATTCAAAGAACACAGGAGTAAAGAGGCTTTCTGAATTTTTCCTTGGCGAGCTCCAAATTTAGAGCTGTATCTCGCCTCTCAGAGTTTGGTTCAATCCCATGACCCAAATTTGGGTAAAGAGATACAATGCCCAGGGTTACCCAGCTAATAAAGGGCAGATCTGGGACTTGAGCTTGTGTCTCTCTGGCTCCAACACTTCAGTGCTTCACCTACATCCTACAACAGCTTCCAAATGAAAGAAGAAAATCTTCAGGAAGGCCACTTGATCCAGCAAAACTCAGTGGGACATAGAGAGGATCAGTTTGTTTCCCATTTCTCACCCTTAAAACTCATCAGCATAGAATAAATGAAGACCCAGCATGGCAGCAGTGCAAAAATCAGCTCCTGACTCTAAAACAGAGCACAGAGCAGAAGGAAACTACTTTTTTTCGTAAAACCGAGAATGAGTTCTAAATGAGGCCCCAAGCGCACCATGAATTGGGCTAGTAATGTGAGTCTCGGTGTCATTATCTCAGAGAAATGGAGCTTCTCAGTTGAGGCAACTACTCTGGGTGAATGCCTGGGAAGGGACTGGTAACTTGGTGCTCTGAGAGCCTGGGGGTTTTGCCAGCTCCTGCAGCACTTACAGTCTGTGCTATCAATCCCTGTCCGTCTGTCTGTCTGTCATTTTACCCCTGTCTGCCAAGTAGCGATCTTTTTCACGTGTGTTGCTCCTGATTAAAAACTAGAATGCCACCACCTCTGGGAAGCCTGCCTCTGTCCTCTGGGGACAGCAAACCATTCCCTCCTCTGCCAAGCCCACCAGCTCTGGGCCTGTTCCCACATGGCATTCTTCTCGTGCTGTGTGTTGTTGCTGTCTGTCCCATCACACTCCGATGAGCTCCTTGAGGTCAAAGACTACAACCTTTTTTTTAGGGTTGATGGAAGAACACATTGAGATGATATAAGTACAGTGACAGTGCCTAGTACACAATAGGTGCTCAATAAATACTCTTCCACTTTGTTGGTTCTTCCACTTAGTAGACCCAGCACTCAGTGCAATTGCTCAAAGCCCATGGTTACTAAACAGATTTTTCCTGAATAAATAACTGAGTAAATAAATAAACACATTCTACCTCCTGCCTTGAGGGAGGTGTCATGTCTCATACTGATCTATGCCTCCAGGAATGTTTTCTTACTTTTAATTTATATCCTTGGGAATATCTGTAACAACACTGGTCACATGGCTGGGTATAGTAAATAACTTAATTGATTTTCTCTTGTTGCGAAAGATATTGATAGATTGAAATTTTACCTCTAGAGCAGCTACAGGAAATGTATTCTGCTGTCTGTTTCATCGTGAGTAGAGTGAGATTGCCGGGGTCTTACAGCTTTAGGGCTCTGTAATAAAACATTAGCTTAACCCACTTGCTAAGTAGGGGGTTGTTTTCCTTTCTTGATTTCTTTCTTTCTGAACAATCAATAACCAATATAAGCTCAGAATAAGCCCTTCAAAAGTGAGAACCCTGCTGAAATCTAAGCGTTTATTGTTATGATCCTAAGTAAGGCCTGGAAAGTCCCATGTATTTCCATACCCCAGTGCCAGCCTAGTAGTTAATGCATAGCAGATACTTAAAAAGTATTTATTTCATAAATGAAGTTGCTTTTAAGGAAATAAAGGGAAGGAAATTTATGAAATCTACAGTGTAATTTTGTGACAGTTTATGGCTTTAAAGCTACACAGTACAGAGGAGAGATGAAAAAATATTAATATGTATAATCTGGGTAGAATTACACAATTGAAAAAAGCATTTTCTCACGTGTTATACCATATTATTTACATAGCCCTAATTGAGCCCTTACTGTGTAACAGGTGTTTTAAATACCATTGTGTCTGATCCTGACAACGAATCTTGAAATGTTATTATAATGCCTATTTTACAAATGGGGAAAAAAGCAAGCTCAGAGGGGCTAAATGATTTGCCACAGACTAAGGCCACAGACTAACTAGTTTTGGTCCCTCATTAAAATGTGAGCTTCATGTGGGCAGCATCTCTGGCACCAAGAACAGTGCCTGGCATATAGTAGTTGCTAAATAAATATTTATTGAAGAATGAACCAGATCTGGCTGTCTCCAAAGCCTTCGCTCTCCATGATATCACCTGCTACTCTGTAAATGGTCTTTAGAAGTATGAGAGAGAGCAGCGCATCTCTTTACACCCATGAGGAACTGAGGTCCAAAGAAATGAAGTTAATTTCCCTACATCTAACAAGAGTGGCTGGATAAGGACTAGAAATGAAGGTTTCTGATACCCAGTAGTTTATTTTGGCAGGTCTACATGGAGGCCTTGAAGCAGAGACAAATTGTAGCCACTTATTTTCCCTGGGAAAGTCCAGGGGGCCTGCCTGGGAATAAACAGTTAAGAAAGGCTTACATCCAAGACTTTCCACCTTAAAACCAAAGGCAACTTGATGCTGGAGGAAAGTTTTGTCCCCTGGTAGAAGGGTAGACAATTTGGGGCCACTTTCTTACTCACAACACCAGAATCTGATGTTTTGAGATAGGGCTGGTCTTGTGGTGAAGTCTAATCAGCAGCTGCAACTTGACAGTAGCCACTTTATCACCCAGCTGTATTTCTCCTAATCACGTCACTTAAGATGGTCATGGGCCTTGAACTTCTTAAGGAAGAGATATGTGTTAAATTAAACATCTTAAGGTTATCCAGACGTCTTATATATTTCTTGCCAAATTGACTTTTTTCTTCTCTTTTTTCATTTTATTTTTAATATCACAGACAATGGCTATACTTATCCTACTGTTAATATAAGTTAGTAGCTATGGTGACTAGTATGTCTATTTGTTTAAGTACCCAACTAGGTATGTCCCTGTACTAGGTATACAGTAAAATAAGTAAGTAAATAGATACATAAGTAAATAAGTAAAAGTTTACGATATTCCCCACAGCATTTAGGAGATCATATAACAGTGACCAAATATACACCAGGCTCACAGACAACCAAATAAACCTACTATCTGATATAATGGACAATGACGTAGTTATAGCTACACAGGTCAAGGAACTGGACCATCTCAATGTCGTTTCTTCCTTGCTTACAAGTTCTCTATCCTTCTTCTTTCTTTTTTCCATTTTTTAAAAATCTCTGAGTATTTTGCCTGTTAATCTTTGCAAAGGATGGAAATCTGAGTGAAGATTAAGCAGAGCCTGTTCTGGTTACATCCACCTCAGGAATCCCCAAACCTAGCTTCTGGCAACAGCCTGCAGAAAAGCCAAACAAACCGTTCCTGGTCGGGAAAGGAGTCGTCACCCTCATCAGCAGCTCATGTGCTGACAAAGCTCCAACAAAGGAGATTTTGTGTGGCCATCAGAGCCACACGGATATGCCTTCTGCAGCTGACACATCTGCCCCTTCCTGAATTCTCACACTGTGTCTGGGGCATGCCCTGGAAAAACTCACTCCAAAGACACTGCAGAGTACTAGAGCCGTGTTTTCCTTGGCTATTGTTCCTCGCCTCGTCTCCACACTTAACAACGCCACCCTGCACAGTGGAACACTTGGCAAGGAAAGAAAGCAATCCAGCCTGGATGCTAGGGACTGCTCCAGTCATCAGGAGGAACCCAGGACTGTCTCTTGCCCTGCTCTCTCCTACTCAGTGCACTTCTGCTCCCCACTAATTTTTCCATCTTATACATCTTTTATTGTTTTCTAAATATAGACATGCTAAAACCTCAGTGGAAAGACCATCTATTGAAACCAGAGTGATAGCAAGTAATGTGCCCAGCAGGCAAATCGCAAAACAAATAGAGGGTGCACTCAGCACTTTTTCTTCTGATGCACAAAAGAACCCAAATAAGGCTCCTGGAAACATGGGTTGAGTAATCAAGTCCTTTTCCTGGATGTACAACAGCACAGCTTTGGGAGATAACGAATTCAGCTTGTGTAACCATACACCCATCTAGAAGAGGAAAGGGAAGCACAGAAAGAGAGAAAAGGAGAGTGGGCCAAACTTTGAACGGCTTGCCCTCCTTCTGCACCTGCCACGACTTGCAAGCAGAATAGCAGTTCCCAGCTGGCCACTTGTCCTGAATTCTGAGACCCCAGGACACCCATTGCCCTTGGAATTAAAGAATTACAAATGGAATTTTTGCACCTGCGAATTAAAAAAAAATAAAAAGATAGTGAGAGAACTTGGAAAGGATCCCTTGAAACGTTTCTATCACCCTTGTCAGGCTGTGTTTACTGCCCCTGGTGAATGCTAACCAGACACATAAGGAAGGACTCTTGAGGACCATTTAGCTGTTTCACTGAAATTAATTTTGGTTCCTACAGATTAGCCATAAAGACATGCACCGGCTGCAGGTGTGCCAAAACCAGCGTTAGGAGAAAACCCAGCAAATTTTGCAGAGATGGTTAATGACTCCTGCAAAATTAATTTAAATTGAAATAGGATAAGAACATATGGAAAGAATCAATCATTCTCCATTTTGAATGAATATTATTTTAGCATGCATACATTTCTGATATAATTTTCTTCCTTTTCCTTAAGGGTCGAGGTGTACTGAAACACTAAGTCTTTTTGTAAAAGAGAAGATTTTTTTTCCCCAGGAAAGAGGAGAAATGTGTTTCATAAATCTTTTTCCTTGTCTAATGCTGAAACATACATCTGGGGGTCCACAGACACTGCTAAAAGCCCTCCCAGAAAACACAGCTCTGCTCTTGGGGTAATTATGCTTTCCTAGTGTCTGTACACTGGCTCTAGCTTCCATTTAGAATAAGATCTGGGCCCACTTATTATGCATGTCCATATTAACTGGACCAGTTATGGAATTTAAATGTGGAATGAGGAGAAAGCACAGAGGCAATGGCCATAGAATAGAATTATAAAAGAAAAGTATTTCTCAAGTGCTTGGAAGGAAATAAGTACATTAACAAAAATCCCACAGCCACATATTCATACTCTTGTACTCCCATTCCATGTGCAAAGCCATGTCCAAAGTTTGGCTCTAGTTTTCTCCCCAGGGGAATAAAACAGAGGTAAGCACACTCATCTTAAGGGATGGGTTCCCAAGGCATGAGTTACAACAATGAGATTTCTTCTACTCCACTGACATTCTTCTAATGCTATTTATAGTTTATTTACCTAAGTTATTTATACTTTGTTCCAGAAAATATTTAAGGTAACATTACTAATATAAATCTTCATACACATCAGCTACAGTTATCAACTAAGTGTCTAGAATTTATTTGTTCTTTATTCAACAAATACAGATTAAGGTTTTGCTTGTTTTAGGCACAGGGCAGAATAAGATACAAAGCGGAACAAAGACTAGTCTCCCAATTCTTGAGGATCATACAATTTAGGGGTGAAACTGACACACAAACCCCTAAAAATAAACATAGCAACATCGTTCATGCAAAAATCGTCTACTCATTTTTTTTCTCTCTTTTCACTTTGGATTTATTTTCACATATATTTATTGGATACCTATCACGTACCATGCAGTATACTAGGAATTGGAGATAAAAATTTGGATTTAAAAATCCAAAGAAGAATTTCAAAAGAACATTCCACAATAGTAGAGACAGCAGAAAAGAAGTCAGAAGAGATCTATTTGTAATATTTGTGCCAATGGAGATGGAGCAGAGAATTGAGAAAATAACAACAACAAAAAAATCATTCCTATGTGGTTTGGGAAGCGATCCTAAATTTTGTGCAGAGCAGGGGAATAGGGAGTGGTGAGGAACTAATGACTGTCTAAGTCAGCTTTTCTCAGGCTAATGTTACAACTAATTCCTGTTCCCTGAGTATTCATCATCTGGGGAGCGAGGGGCTGGTGGAGAGGATTAAATCCAGATTCCAGCAGTTGAGGTTCAAACATTCATTGCACAGAATCCACAAAAGAAATCATCTGGAAATGGCTGTCTAAATAATAAAAAGTAGGGAAAGAAAGGGGACATGATATAGCCAGAGAAGGAAAGCTGGAGGACAGTAAAATAAAAGATGAAATCAGATGGTAACAGACCAAAAGGGTAATATCCTTCCTCTGGTCTTGCTGACAAGCATCCTGGTTTAAATCCTTAGCCAATTAATTGGGATGATCATTAGTTTCTTAGAGCTCCATCTGCTGAGCTCATCCCTAGAGGGCTGTGACTGTGTTCTGGTCATCCGTATCTCCAATCCTCAGCACAGTGCCTGGCCCAGGATTGGCCTCCAGTAAGTGTTGTTTAAATAGATAAAAAAAAAAAAAAGTGAATCAAGTGAAGGAGAGGATAGAAATAAACACGTACATGTACGAAAGGTCCTCAAAAAGTTCATGGAAAATGTATATTATGAAAAACCATGCATGGATTTCAAAAATTTTTTGCACCAAAATACTCACAAATTTATACTAACTTCTTATAACATGTTGGAACAGGATATAGTTTGAGGCACTAACAGGAGTAAGACATCAGTTTGAAAAGAGCCCCCCTATCAGAGCAACATGAATTCTGCAAAAATGGAAGCAAGAACACCAAATTTATGGTGAAGTGTGAGTGGAAGAATGGTGAAATCATTGATGCTTTATGAAAAGTTTATGGGGACAATGTCCCCCCAAAATCAGAAGTTTACAAATGGGTAACTCATTTTAAGAAGAGAGGAGACAGTGTTAAAGATGAAGCCCAAACTGGCAGACCTTTCACATCAATTTGCAAGGAAAAAATGAATCTCATTCATGCCCTCATTGAAAAGGACAAATGATTAATAGCAGAAACAGTAGCCGACATCATAGACATCTCAACTAGTTCAGCTTGCTCAACTGTGACTGAAAAATTAAAGTTTAGCAAACTTTCCACTCCATGGGTGCCAAAACTGTTGGGACCAGATCAGCTGCAGACAAGAGCAGAGCTTTCAATGGAAATTTTAAACAAGTGAGATCAAGATTCTGAAGCATTTTTTTGAAGAACTGTAACAGGAGATGCAACATGGCTTTACCAGTAAGATACTGAAGACAAAGCACAATCAAAGCAGTGGCTACCAAGAGATGGAAGTGGCCCAGTCAAAGCAAAAGTGGACCAGTTAAGAGCAAAGATTATGGTAACAGTTTTTTGGGGATACGCAAGGCATTTTGTTTGTTGACTTTCTGGATGGCCACAGAACAATAACATCCACTTATTATGAGAGTGCTTTGAGAAAGTTACCCAAAACTTTAGCAGAAAAATGCCTGGGAAAGTTTCACCAGAGAGTCCTTCTCCACCACGACAATGCTCCTGCTCATTCCTCTCATCAAACAAGGACATTTTGTGAGTTTCAACGGGAAATCATTACAGTCCTGGTCTGGCTCCTTCTGACTTCTTTTTGTTTCCTAATCTTAAAAAATCTTTAAAGGCACCCACTTTTCTTCAGTTAATGATGTAAAAAAGACTTCATTGACATGGTTAAATTCCCAGGACTCTCAGTTTTTTAGGGATGGACTAAATGGCTGGTATCATCACTTACGAAAGTATCTTGACCTTGAGCGAGCTTATGCCTCTAGTCCCAGCTACTCAGGAGGCTAAGGCAGGAGGATTGCTTGAGCCCAGGAGTTTGAGGCTGCAGTGAGCTATGACCATGCCACTGCACTCCAGCCTGGGCAACAGAGCAAGACCCCATCTCTAAAAAAATAAAGTAAAAAAAACAGATAAAATTAACTTTAATAATATATTTTATTTAACCCACTACCAACAAAATATCAGTTTAACATGTAATCATTATAAAAATGTATTAGTGAAATATTTTGCATGCTCTTATTCATACTAGGTTGTCAAAATCTGATGCATATTTTATACTTGCTATATATCTCAATTGAAACTCATGACGTTTCAAGTGTTCAGTAGCCACATGTAGCTTGTGACTACCATATAGAACAGTGTAGTTCTTTTTTTTTTTTTTTTTTTTTTTTGAGACAGAGTGTCACTTTGTTGCCCGGGCTAGAGTGAGTGCCGTGGCGTCAGCCTAGCTCACAGCAATCTCAAACTCCTGGGCTCAAGCGATCCTACTGCCTCAGCCTCCCGAGTAGCTGGGACTACAGGCATGAGCCACCATGCCCGGCTAATTTTTTCTATATATATTTTTAGTTGGCCAGATAATTTCTTTCTATTTTTTTAGTAGAGACGGGGTCTCGCTCAGGCTGGTCTCGAACTCCTGACCTCGAGCGATCCACCCGCCTCGGCCTCCCAGAGAGCTAGGATTACAGGCGTGAGCCACTGTGCCCAGCTACAGTGTAGTTCTGGATACTGTTTTAGGACTGGAGATACAGAGATGCAACATACTGTCTCTATCATCTTGGAGTTGATGGTGCAGTAAGAAAGATCAACTATGCAAGCCATTATAAAATAATGTAGTAAATGAGTAATTAGTGCTGTGTACAAGATGCTGTGGGAATAGAGCTCCTTCCACCAGTAAGTAGGGTTTAGAGAGCGATAATAAGTAACACTTGAATGGATCCTGAGTGCTAAAAGATTCTGCCAAGAAAACAAGAGGGTGGAGAGGGCAATGCAAGCAGACAGAGAGAATCTTCACCTTTCCATTGGCTCTAGCTATATCAGCTCTCCTCTGACTATACACCCAAGACAGACATCCTGCCCGTCTCACAGGTACACTTGGATCTCCTTCGTTATTTTGGTCCAGGTTTGAATGGACCTCTGCAGTCTTAGCACAGCCTCTAGGAATAGAAGCTTTCAAAGGAAATGCAACTAGGGAATAAGAGGGAGGTGGTGGTGAGATATGCAATGTGGAGAGGCTGCCTATAAACAGACGCATTGAGAGAACCTGTCTGGATCCATTTTCCTAAGGTAATGTAACTCTGCCCACTGACGGGCTTCATTGGCTCAGGTTCCCGGGCACAAAGCCCAGCCTTATTTTCCTCACCTAATCTGTTTCCTTTGCTATTTAAAAAGCAATGTCGCTGGCCAGGTATTAAAGCCCATTATTCCTATCCTTTGGTGACATTTTTGTTGTTGTTTTCCATTTTTTTCCCTTAAATGAGCCCCATGGCTCTAGCAGTGCCGAAGACTTAAGGAGCAGCATCAACATCCCTCTGGTCAGTCTTGTACGAAAATCCTACTACTTTTAGTCAAATTTGTCTGTCTTTTCCCATTTAAAAATTCAGACACCCTATAGGAGAGCTCAAGAAATTCTTATTTTTGTCTGAGAGGCACTGCTGTTTCTCTGCTCTTTGAAAAGAGGATATAACTCAAGCGACCCAAGACCAGGTAATGGTCACGTCCTGCTTCAACTTACCTCCTCAGCATACTTTGTTAGATGTTTTTGGAAGACTCACCCCACTCTCTGAAATCTCCCCAAATTCAGTTTCCTAACATAAAAGTACTTCACATGTATCATAATAACAAAATAGAGCTGCCCTCCCTTCAAGCCCTCGGGCCTCCTGTGAGGTTCCTCTGACCCTCTTTAGGAAGTAATCAAGTTCCCTACAGATCTCTCTGGGTAACCCCATAGTACTTAATAGCTGGTGAGGATTTTTAAGGATACTCAAGCAGTAATGGGAGAGGAAAGGAGGATAACTATTCTTAGATACTAAAAGAGAAGTGTGCACTTAACTCAGACAAACATTCTGGCGCCTTTCTGTATGAGCAGAATTCTGATTTCCAGGAGGTTGGAGAGCTATGGCTAACTGTTTACATCCTTTGTCTGCAGCAGTCAGATGGTATACACTGTAGTCTTATTTTCCTCGTCTCCTTCTTAAATCAACCATAAATCATTTTCAATGCCGAGCTTTCCGCAAAAATTCCCTGTGGTTTCTCTTAGTCTCTCCCTCCAACTCTCACATTGTGATCCCCGTTGGCAATAATGTCAGCATCTGTTCTCCATACCAGCACTATTTGCAAATACTTTAAGACCAAGTCCTTGATTACTACTCAAAAGTTCAACTTTTGTTTTCTCAGAGCCAAAACACATACTGTATTATCCAGTTTAAATAGTTTCCAATCCTCATCTGGGCAGCAGGCTTCATCAGTTCCTCCCATTACTCATATTATTTTTTTATTGCTTTTTATCCTTTTCTTTCAAATCACTCACTGTAGAGATGATTAACTTTGTCTTGAACATTGCTAACTTTGCCATTCTGAGCTCCTTAAGGATCTCTTCCATCCATGATATTGTGGACGTTAAGATGTTCTTTCACTTCCAAAGGCAATTTGTTAATGCCACCTTTTTGTTTTCTCTCTGCATGGTCTAAGTTAGATCTCAGTATGCCAGGAATTAGGCAACAATTGTCCATTAAAAAAAATTACTCTTAAAGATAAATTTCTATGGTTTACAATTTCTTTCTCTCTCTGGCTTAAAACATCCACGATTTTGTTTGTTTGCAATGTGTGTGTGTGTACATGGTTTGGTTTTGGTTTTGTAAGTGTGTGTATGTATGTGGTTAGATTTTGCTTTGGTTTTGTTTATTTGTTATTTTTCTACATGACTTGGTTGAACAGTTCTTCAACAGAGCTGAGTGTGACATTCTGAGCACTGTTAGTCAGTCAATATATATATATATTTTTTGAGACAGGGTCTTGCTCTGCCACCCAGGCTGGAGTGCAGTGGCCTCTGGACTCATCATATAGCTCACTGCAACCTCAAACTCCTGGCCTCAAGTGATCCTCCTGCCTCAGCCTCCTAGAGTGCTAGGATTACAGGTGTGAGCCACCTCAACTGGCTGCATCAACATTTTTATGAGCTGCCCCTTTTTCATAGACACTGTGCTTCTGGACTTGTGAGAAAATACATACTCATATGATTGTGTGTGTGTGACTAAAACATATGCACAAAACTAATACAGAAATGAAAACAAAGAATTGAGGAAGTTACTTTACTAAACCCAGCAGATCAAAGAATCACATCTATATTGTATAAGTTAATCACCTTAATCACATCTAAGTTAATCAAAGATATTTATGCATTTATATAAGGACTAGAGGAAATCATAAATTGTAAAGAAAATCACTAATATTCTGATACAACTACTAATACTAACAATTTTTAATGGTTTTCCATTTATCAGGTACTATTCTATATCCTTTACATTGAGAAATCCATTTAGTCCTTACAACTCTGTAACATAGGTACTATTATTATCCTATTTATAGATGAGAAAACCAAGCCACAGAGAGGTTAAGTGACTCACTCATGGTTTCACAGTCAGATAAATGGAAAAAGGCACAACCAGACAATTCACAGAAGATAAAATGCATTCTTAAATGGAAAAATGTTCAAGATTGCCGGTAATCAAAGAAATGTAAATTAAAACATTAAGAATCATTTTATACCACACCTTTGGGGAGGCTTAATTAAACTGTCACTCTCAGATATGGTAGCAACAATGTAAATCAGTATAAGCTTTTTTGGAAAACCATTTGCTAATACTTACAATGGTAAAGAGGCTCCCTTTAACACAGTAATCACGCTCCTAGAAATTTATTCTTAGAAAATTATTCAAAAGAAAAAGCCATATGAATAAAAAAATTGCTGCAGTATTCTTTATGTTATCAAATATTGAAAGCAGTCTAAAGTTCCAAATATAGGGACTATTTAAGTAAAGTATGGTACATCAATGAAATGGAATACCATGTAGCCATTTAAGCTATAATTATGAGTAATAATGGTAATATTAAAAAGTTATATAATGTCAAATGAAGTAAGCCAAATATAAAATTTTACCTATTTTATAATTGCAACTATGTAAAATTATGTGTACATATGTTCAAGGACCAGAATGGAACATAAAATGAAAATGCTTGAGATGTCAGATGGCATAATTTTAAGTCCCTTTCTTTCCTATTTTTAATTATCTTTATTTTTGTTGTTTTCCATATGATGGCAAAATCAAGAGTTGGGAAAAAATAGAAGATGCTGCTTCTACCTTTTGGTAATACATAATTTAGCTGGGCATTCAGAGAATCATTGACTTTTAGAGCTGGAAGGGACTTTATCTGGCTCTTGGTACAACTTCCTAATTTTACAGGAATTAAAATTTTCAATAACACATATTTAAATAGGAGCCAGAATTTACAACTCCAAAAATGACTCACAATCATTTAGGGTACATTTCTTGCAGATAAATTAAGTTGCTAGGACCCTATCTTGAAATGCATTGTGTTGATTAAAATGACTATTTTAACTCAATGCTACTTTCTTATCTGCACTATCAACTGCCTCATTTCCCCACCTGAAATAAGCTTTATGCCAAAGCAAGAGCCCTGCCTAGTTCTTGTATGTATTGTACGCATGATGCATATTTTTGGTATTTCAAAAAAATGTCAAAACATTTATAAAGAAGATGAATATTTCAATAACAATGGGAAAGCTGCTAGTCATTTACCAGTGATGGAAACAGCAGGAATTCAATTAAGATTTGATAAACCAATTAAATTGAATGTTACTTTCAACATTAACAAATGTTTTGTAACACTGACTAAAATATCTGTTTTAAACCTCTTAAAAACTAGTTTCTGGGAGAGAAATGAAGAATCTGAGTGAACGTATAAATGTTTATGCAGCCTTACAGACAGGTTGTCATCGACTCACCTGTGACCACAAAAAGAAAAGCATGTCCTCAGGAAAAGTGAGACCCTTCTGGCAGGTGAGGCTCTCTACTCTTAAACCCACTTTAGATCGTGATATATTCTGGCTGGGCTCTCTGAAAGGACAGATGAAAATGAAAAAAACATGGGAAGATGCTAAAAAAATTTGGAAGTTGCAGATTGGTAGGGATATCTAAGTTGTTCCAGTTGGTAGCGGGGGTGGTATGTCAAGGCCACAAGGCTGATTCCCAGTGAGCATGTAAAAGCATTATGTGCTCACTGTGGGGATTCAAACGTGCCTGGGCAGGTGGCTTTAGCGCAGTGAGTCTCTGGGGGTGTCAACCAAACGTAGCACCAGCAACTAAGACAAGGTGATGGTGGTGGCTGGTCCCGTCAGTGGTATGCACCTGTGCCTCGGCAGCAGTGCCAGCTTTGGGCACTGGGACAGGAGCATGACCCTCTCACTGGGCACGGTCGGAAGCCCTGGAAACCATTTAGCAGAGGTTAAAAGAGCTGTTGAGACATCCCATGGACAAAGGAAATAGAAAATAAGAGAAAAATGAAGAATCAGAGAGGAAGACTTTTTTTTTTTTTTTTTTTGAGACAGGGTCTTGCTCTGTCACCCAGACTAGAGTGCAATGGCATCGTCATAGCTCACTGCAACTTCAAACTCCTGGGCTCAAGGTATCCTCCTGTCCCAGCCCCCTGAGTAGCTGGGACTACAGGTACATGTCACCATGCCCAGCTAATTTTTTTCTTTTTTATAGAGAAGAGGTCTTACTATGTTACCAAGGCTGGTCAAGAACTCCTGGCCTCAAGTGATCCTCCCAACTCACCTTGGCCTCTGAAAGTCTGGGATTACACGTGTGAGCTACTGAGCCCAGCCTTAAGGGAGAAATTTCTTCTACATGCAATTTATAGTTGCATGTTAATAGTATGTGAAATTGTGAAATATGTATTTGGCCTTTGTTCCTGTTTCCTGGCATACAACACCTAATATTCTTAGAATCTCCATAGTGCTGTCTTTTTATGTGCTAATGTTGATGGCTAGTTCCAGGATGGAGCTGGTCACCAGAAAAATAAGGCATGATTAGACAGTTGGGACTTTCAGCCCCACCCCTCCAACCTCCAGGAATGGGAAAGGGGCTGAAGATTAAGTTGATCACCAATGGCCAATGGTTTAATCAATCATGCTTACATAATGAAGTCTCCATAAAAACCTGAGAGGACAGGGTTCAGGGAACTTCTGGATAGTTGAACGTGTGGAGGTTTCTGGAGGGTGGCACCCCTGGGAGGGCATGAAAACTCTACATCCCTTCCCCCATACCTCACCTTATGCATCTCTTCATCCATATCCTTTGTAATATCCTTTATAATGAACCAGTGAACATACATAAATGTTTTCCTGAGTTCTGTGAGCCACTCTAGCAAATTAATTAAACCTGAAGGGGGGCGTTGTGGGAACCCCAACTTGAAGCTGGTTGGTTATAAGTTCCAGAGGCCCAGACTTGTGACTGGTGGGAAGGGAAGGAGGGGGTCAGTCTTGGGGACTGAGCCCTCAATCTGTGGGACCCAGTGCTATTTCCAGGTAGATAGTCCCAGTATTTAATTAAAGGATGCCCAGCTGGTGTCTGCTGCTTGGTGTGTGGGGACAACCCCCTACATTTGGTCACAGAAGTCTTGTTATAGTACTGAAAGTTCAGCACTTGTCCCCAAGGCTACATCAGAAGAACAAGGACAAGTGGTTTGAGGAAAAGAAAAGAAATGTTTATTAATTTGCCAGCAAATGAGGAGGATGTCATACTCTCATCTTAAAAAACCATAGTCCTCTCCATAAGCCAAAATACAGAGCTTTTAAAGGGAGTTTTCAGCTTCAGGCTATTGCTGTTTAACTATAGCATCTCCGGCGAAGACCAGAAGATGGTGAAAACTGGACAATTCCATTGAGCCATCTCCTGTGGTATAAAAATAAATAAAGAAAGAAAGAACACTCCCCTGCCCTTCTGATTACTGGCCTCGGGCAGGAATACAGGTTTTAATTCCCAAAAAGAGTGTGTTGGGGGGAGTCTGTCAAAGAGACAGCTTGTATTAAGGCCTACTCAAATTTAATAATCTGACTCTGCTTTTTACAACTCTAAACCAGCTCATAATCCATGGGATTCTCCATGATATTTTCTTTTACGTCATAATCCAATGGTTTTCAACCCTGGCTAAACATCAAAATCTCCCAGAGAATAATAAACAAACAAACACCAATGCCTAGGCCCCCTAGATGAATAAAATCAGAATCTAGCAGTAGGACGCAGGAATCAGTATGTTTTAAAAGCTTCCTGTGTTCTTCTAATGAACAGCCAAGGTAGAGATCTATTGTTCCAACAAGAGCAGTCAGCTTTCTGAACGGTTCTAATTTTCATGTGCATACCAATTGCCCAGTGATCTTGTGAAAATGCAGATTCTGATTTGGTAGGTCTGGGATGGGACCTGTGATACTGAATTGCTAAAAACCTCTCCCAGTGATGCTGATGCTACTGATCTGCAAACCACCTTTGAGTATAAAAAGAATCTAGGAAAATTAAGACAGGTGGTTAATTCCAGAAGACAGTGGGCAGAAATAAGTAACAAAATAATAAATTTTTTATAAAGAGGGCAAAACAGAGAGCATACATGGTCTCTTTTCATATGACCAATTTTTTTAACTTGATCACTGCTATGATTAAAATGTTTGTATCCCCCTAAAATTCATATGTTGAAATCCTAACCTCTAAATCAATGGTATAGAAAGTGGACCTTTGGGAGGTAATTAGGTCATGAGCGCCAATAGGATTAGTGCCCCTACGAAAGAGTCCCTCACATTCATTCCTCATACAAGGTGAGGACACAGGGAGAAGATGCCATCTATGGAGTGGGCCCTCACCAGATACTGAAACTGCTGGTGCTGTGTTCTTGGACTTCCCAGCCTCCAGAACTATAAGAAATGAATTTCTGTTATTTAGAAGCCACCCAGTTAATGGTATTTTGTTATAGCAGCCCAAATGGACTAAGACAGTCACCTAATCTATATTCTTTAAGGTCAAGGAAATCCTAAAATTGGTGGCATGGAGCTATCTGCATTGCTACCTCTCAAGCTTGCTATATGTGACTTGTAGTCATGTCATATTAGTCCAGGGGGCCTGCTGCAAATGACACTCCCTAGGACCAAGTTTTGGGCAGTGCACCTGGAGGTGACATTTGGATTGAAACAATAGGGAGGCTGAGGTAATACGTAATAAGATGAGCATGAACTCTGAAGGGAGATGCAAGACCAGAAAAAAGGAAATAAGTTCTTTGATCAGAAGACAAGAGGCTGGAGCTGGAAAAAAATAAATAGTGCCTAAAATGCCAAACTCAGGCCCTCAGGAAATGCTGGAGTTCTTCTCCTATGTTGTCCCAGGCACACTGTGTGGGGAGGTCATATGTTACTTTCTGGCCATATATATCCCTTATTTAGCTCCCACTTATATGTGAGAACATGTGGTATTTGTTTTTCCATTCCTGAGATATGTCACTTAGAATAATGGTCTCCAGTTCAAGCCAAGTTGCTGCAAAAGACATTACTTCATTCCTTTTTGTGGCTGAGAATACTCCATGGCATATATATACCGCATTTTCTTAATCCACTCATCAAGTGATGGACACTTATGTTGATTCCATATCTTTGCAATTGTGAACTGTGCTGCAATAAACATTCAGGCATAGGTGTCTTCTTGATATAATGGCTTCATTTCCTTTTGGTAGACACCCAGTATTGGCATTGCTGGATCAAATGGTAGATCTACTTTTAGTTCTTTGAGGAATCTCTATACTGTTTTCCATAGAAGTTGTACTAATTTACAGTGCCACCAACAGCATGTAGGCGTTCCTTTTTCACCTGTTTCATGCTTCACAAGCCAATATCCTCTGGAAATACCCTCGTAGACACATCCAGAAATAATTTTTTACCAGATATCTAGGTATCCCTTAATCCAGTTAAGCTGACACCTAAAATTAACTATCACACTACCCTTTGTAAAAAAAAAAATCTATTAATGATATTAATCACCACTTATTAAGCACCAATCATCCCCAGGCATTATCCTAGCACTTGATGTGCACTATATTCATATATATCCTTGCAACAGTCTTCAGTAAGTGTTCTCTCCATTTTATAGTTGAGGGGATCAGAGATTTTAAGTGTCTTGCTTAAGGTCACACAACCAGCAATAGTGAAGCTAGAACTAATATCCAAAATGGATCTTGTGTTTCTTTCCTGACAACCCTTTTTACCTGTTTTTACTTAGGAACTATCATTCTTATCTTCTAGCATGCTTTTATTTTAGGGTAAATAAGTAAATATATAAAAGGAACAATAACCATCAGGACCCCTGGTGAGAGCTAGGTGGTGAAGCATAGTTTTGTGTTCTTAACACAGCCAATTGCATGAAAAGCAACTGGACACCTGGACCAAAGTAACCAGGGAAAAGCAACTCAACACCTAAACCAAGCATTTTCTAGGTGCAAGAAAATGGCACTGTATATCCCAAGGTGAAGAGAGACAACGAAGTTCAGGAGGCAAAGCAGGACAAATACCATGATGTAGATTTTTAATCTAATCCCTGTGGTCTAGAACAGATCAGCTCAAACTGTGGGTGGGTTCTGGTCCGTAAATTGTTTCATTACCAGTCTGTGACAAGGTAAGTACAGAAACGGAGTAATTTCACATCTATTGAATCTAATAAAAATCTTGGGCTTGTATTTGTCTATCTTTACTTTTTCCTATTCATCCCCTCACTCCCACAATCTAGAACAGAACCTTACATGTAGCTGAATGATGTAGCTGGTACTCCCTGGTTGGCTCGAGGGTATTAAGGAGGGATCGTGGGCAAAGGCAGAGACCAGGAAACAAAATGGCAGGAACTGGAGTATATCTTCATTTTTTTATTTTCTAGTAATTCATGTTTACTGTGCTTTACAAAAGTGTTCATCTGTGATAGTCTGGAAATTTAAACAAAAAGCAACAATTGGTCCTTCACCTCAGATAGTTCAAGAAGCTCTGGTCTAGAGCCAGGTATTCATACAGAGTCAGCGCAGAAATGGTGTTAGGTAGAGTTGCTAGACCCCCTGGCCATTTATTTAGCATCGCAGGAAAGATGTGAATGTAGCTGGGTTCCCAGAATAAGTCACTGGTTTTAACTTTGGAAATTCCTTTTGTTTGCAGTTCCCAGCATTCTAATCATGTACTGTGTCAACCCATTCCCCACAGATTCCATCTATCATGAAGGCAAATGTTTGCAGACCAGAAAAGCTGCCTTGGGCTTGTAGGTAAATGTTGAAGAAGTATTGACAGTGAATCTTTCTGAGCAGACTACTACTCAGCAAGTGACAAAGGGACAAAGTAGAGTCCACTCCACACTGCTCTAGCCTCTGTATATGTGGAATAGATTTTACTCAGCACTTATGGATGGCTTAAGGAATTCCCACCCCTGTTGTTTCTTGCCATGTGGAGGAACAGCAACTGACAAAACTCCTAGTCCCTTTAGTACCACCCTCCTCATTCCTGGGAGAAGTGGAGAGACTTATAGTTGAATGTGGGGGATGACTTAAGCCTGTGTAACCTAACCTTTGTTCGCTCCTTCTCTTGGAGGAAAGTATGCTGTAAATGATAAGGCAGACCCTCATCAACCCAATACTAACCTATTACCTGGCTTCTGCAATTGCATCAGCCACCTGAGACCCCACCCCTCAGACCACCCCAACCCAATAAAAATGGGAAAAACCTGGTAGACAGGGCTCAGAATTTGGTGGCGAGACCCCTCTGAGGCCCCCAGCGAATAAACCTTGATTCTCCGACTCTCTGTGTGGCGCTGGGTTTGTCCTCGGAACCACCTGCTGTAACATTGTGGTTCCCTGACCGGAAACCGACCGCGCTGGCCCCTTGAAGCCTCCGGTTCCGGCCGGGCGCGGAGGCCGACGAGATCTCGCAACAGAAGCGAACTGGCACCTACCACCATTTTGTGGAATATCTTTGCTCCTCGGGGGCTCCCACTGGCCGCGGGGTCCCAAACTCGCCTGGACACGCCAGAGGGACGGACAAGTCAAATCACGTCTAGAGGCATCGGACCAGGTAAGGTCCCGGGACCCATCTGTGTCAGGCCTGTCAGACGACGGAAGAGGAGCTTGATCACCTCCTGAGTGCAAGAAATTCCCAGGGCGGGAATGTGTGACCTCTGCCTGTCTGAGTGAGTGAGTGAAGAGTGACTGTGGTTCCAGGGCTGCGGCTACGGAATCTGGGTGGGTCCCCACCTGCGGTTCTGAGGTGGCGTCCTTCGGCATAACGGTGATTCACTCCCCTACAGGGAGCGACCAGGCCCGGAGGTTTATACGGGCACACCTTAGAGTTCGAGGCCAAACTGAGCAAGAGTGAGACCCCGTCTCTACTAAAAAAATAGAAAGAAATTAGCTGGACAACTAAAAATATATAAAAAAAATCAGCCGGGCATGGCGGCGCATGCCTGTAGTCCCAGCTACTCGGAAGGCTGAGGCAGTGGGATCGCTTAAGCCCAGGCCTTTGAGGTTGCTGTGAACTAGGCTGACGCCACGGCACTGTAGCCTGGACAACAGAGTGAGACTCTGTCTCAAAAAGAAAAAAAAAAGTCTCTACAAAAAAGTTAAAAATAAAAAAAATTAGCTGGGCATGGTGGTGCTAACCTGTAGTCATAGCTACTGCAGAGGCTGAGGCAGGAGGATCACTTGAGCCCAAGAGTTTGAGGTTATGGTGAGCTATGATCGCACCACTGGACTCCAGCCTGGGCAACAGAGCAAGACCCTGAAAAAAACAAAGAAAGAAAGAAAGTCCTTGGTTCTGAGGCAGCTTCTAAAGTCTTTTAATTTCCTTTAGTTAAAAGTGCTCAGCATGCCAAAATGCCATACTCCAGGCTATTGTTTTCTGAGCCTCAATACTTTTATTAGCCATTTCGGTGGTATAACTGCAATTCAGGTAAGCAGAAAAAAGCTCATGGCCTCTGTAGTCTTCCTATTTCCAAAGCTCAGCTAGGACTTTTTCTTTGGTTCTTTTTCTGAGCTTAGGCAGGGGACATTTAAGCTTATAGTTCAGAGATTCAATTACAAGTCACTCTTGCTACAATCTTTCCTGATCTTGCATTTTTGTTTGGGTCACTGGAGCAGTATTTGGCTAATCTGCCTGTGAACATTGCCGACTCTCCCTAAGGCCAGAGTGCTGCTTGCTTCTGCTGGTAGCCTTTCCTGCTGGTGACTGACTGTGTCCATCTGAGCTTTAGAGGACTGACTGGTGCTGGAGTCCTTGTATTGACATGGTATGCTTCCTCAGTTGGACTTGTCTGTGTCAATAGCTTTGTCTTCATACCACCCTGAAGATGGTATGTTATTTGCCACATTATATTAGAGATTGAGTCCTTAAGAAAGACAATACCCATCCTTGATGGATCTTTGTGTTTTCTACTTTTATTCTACTTATCATTCAACTTTCCTAGCCCAAAAAATGCGTTAATACAGTACAGTCTTCAGGTTTAGAAAGCCTGTCTTTGGAAAGTTACTGACCTCAAAACAAATTATGAATAAATTCCCCAAAGTACGATGAACTAAGAGTAACTTATATTCACATATAAACACAATTACAGTATAGATACAGCTGCATAACTAGAATAAAATTTAATGTAAATGTGCCAAAGAGAAGAAATCATAGAAGATGTACAAAACTTACATGAAACAAGAAAATATTTAACTATATATTAATAATAACCAAAGCTTTATTAACTTGGCAGTCTTGGGAATCTAAAAAGTGAAGTAGTCCAAGCCAGATTCCTTTAGTGTTACAGTTCCTCCTATACCAGGCCAGTCAATTAGCAATGAAATTGGAGTAGGGGTAAGCCCTGCATGTTTTGATTAGTGTGTCAGACAGGTGAAAAACAGCAAAGAGGTAATTCTTTATTCTTGAGAGCTTCCTTGTGCAAATGATTAGCTTCTCCATGCAGCTGGAGGGGGAACAACCCAATTAAAATGTCTTTATTTATTTATTTAGAGACGGTCTTACTCTGTCTCCCAGGCTTGGAGTACAGTGGCATGATCATAGCTCACTGCAGCCTCGACCTCCTGGACTCAAGTGATCCTCCTGCTTCAGCCTCCTGAGTCACTGGGATTATAGGCATGAGCCACCAGCTCCTAAAATGTCTTTTAAGCCCTGCACAAGTCTGAGGCAGGAGGATTGCTTGAGCCCAGGAGTTTGAGACCAGCCTGAGCAACATGGTGAGACCCCTGTCTCTAAAAAGGCTTTTTAAAAAGTCTAAGCTATATGACTATACATTAAAACTTTGAGGAATGGGAAAAAAAAATCTATGAGGAAAACATCAGCTTATTTCCCCAGGGAATGAGCCAAACTTCATTCTCATTCCAGCACGGGACTGCTGGGCACCTAGCTCCTTTCACTCTGGGTAGAAAACAAGTCCCCGAGTTGCTACTGAGCCAAACTTTAAAGGCCAGTCAGGAAATGAGCAGCACTCCCGAATGGGAGAGACTGAATCAATGTTTTTTTCTAAAGTAAACAAAAGATCTGCAAAAGTATTTCCTTGCACTATTTGGCAAGAGAAAGAAGCACCTGGAGAGTGAGTTAGGAAGAGAAAGCATATAAGAAAACAGGAGTAAAACAAGGATAGTTATAATGAAGCTTTGTCTCCCTAATCTCCAGAGCCCAGGTGCTCTATTAGGAAACCAAGCTGCAAATGAGGAGACACTCAGAGAGAGAGCCTGCTTGATTAAGAATACATTCATGGGAAGGATAAACAGAATACTTTTCTGAATCCTGAATTTCATCTTTCATTTGGATTCCTAAAAAAAAAAAAAACCTTGAAAAATATCTTCTAGGAAGTCAAAGGAAGAATGTAAATATTAAAATAAAGGAGGGCTGTGAAGGAAGAAGTATGAGCAATGAGAAAAGCAATTATCCTTGGAGGCAGAAATTTCTTTCCTTGCATGTGCAGCATGTGATGCTGGCAATTTCAGCCATTCTCTTTCAGGTGATTTTCAGTGCCAGTTCCAAATGCTGCTTGGGGGGATGCTGTTTCAGCTCGCCTAGGGAGCAGGGCACAGCTAAAGAGGTATGGAGGCTATCACATTCTTCAGCTGAGCATTCTGTTCAGCGGGATAGCCTCAGGAGGAAGACAAGTTACTCTCAGGAGGCAGAAGGTGAGAGAAATGAGGCAGCAATTACATGATGTTGATTGTATTAAGTACATAGCATTAAAAAAAATTTTTTTTTAAACCCACTAATGCAATGGACTCAGCAGTGTCTCTTCATTAATTTTTGCAAGTCACACCATTTTAGTGCTTTTTCCCTCAGTGAAAAAGCCTTAAAAGCCCAAAGGGTGACAGTCCTTCCCCAACGTTGTTTTTTTTTTTTGAAACAACCAATATTTGATCTATAAAGATTAACTGAGGAAAAAATTAATTCCTGCTTTTTCTGCAGTGAACTAGGAAGTGTCACAAAAAGGAGTAATGGATTGAAAACATTGCCAAAGAATTTTTGTAAGCATAACAAAATTTAGTTTTCCTGGACCAAACCTCATCAGCCCAAGTAGAAGAGATGGATGCTTGGGGCTTTTTAGAAGGCAATCAGAGGCTCATTTTATTTGACAGGCAAAATCTGATAGAGAAGCTTTTTTTTTTTTCCTGAGTCCCAGGCTCTACTCTACCTGCTGGAGAAAATCAAAGATAAAGACCCAGATCACTGGGATGCCAAGGACACAGCTACCTGGACACTGTTTGTGACTGAAGTCAATGTGTTCCTATTGATTTTTTTTTTCCCTCTTTATGTAAGGTTAACGTGTATTTATTCATTCAGCTGCCTCTAGCTGTTCCTTTCTAAAGGTTAAGTGGTTGTGAAACCACAGGCACTGTAGAATCAAAAGTTGTTTTAAACTTTTGGCCAAGTAGTGGTGCCTGGTAGCTTACCTCTGATGAGCTCCAGGGGCAGCTGAGGGTGGGTTCTCTGACTCTCTGGGGGTTTCAGTGGCCTGCATCCATCTCATGCCAACCTGACTTGCGGAACTTAGGGTCACTGTGCTCTGAGACACTTTGAGATGATGCTCAAGAGAGCTGTGCTCCGCGGCCTCCTGGGCCCCTCCTGCAGGTGCACTTGCTGTTTCAATTTGATGCTATTTTTCTTACCCTCTGTAGGAACTCACACGCAGAACTATTATTACTTGCTTGTTACTGCATGTTGCTGATTCATACTCAAAGGAAAAAGTAATTTTGTCTTCAACACCTCTTCCCTGTCATTTAAGGCATATGTTAATGAAAGACAGATTTTGGCATCCACTCTCCTCTGTAGCTCTGAGGCCACAATATAGACTCATTATAAATGAAGACCCAACTGTTATTTTACTTCTATTTATATTTATAACTACACTAAAGCCATCTTGCAGGTACTTTTGTGCCTATCAAATCCCAAACCATATTCCAAGAAATGCTCAACATTTCATGCCTGAATTGGTATTAATGTGGCATTAATGTACATACAAGGTTTTAAATAGAGATGTTTTCACTCATATTTTATTACTGACACCTCCTGATTTCACATATTTTAGATTATGCTAGAGCTGAATCCTTTTGAAGACATTTTAAGGGCTTTTCCCCCCCCTTGCAGTACAGAATGGTTTTTTTTAAAGTAAGGAGTATGCAAGTGAAGAGCGCTCTGCGAGGAGGGGTGCCAAGTGGAAGGCTGAAGCCTGGGGGGGTGGGGCGGAACAGAACCAGGCATAGGCAGAATGCTGAAAAGAACTGATTGAAAGCTTTTTGCTTTGTCATTCCTCTCGGTTCCTTTCCCCTTCCTTCCCAATTTATAACTCTGGACAAGTGCAACCTATTTATTTCACGGAATGACTGGATCTAGAATGCGCCTTAACCTTGAAGGTCGTCTGAACCCTTTGCTGTAGCTCTCCGCTTGATTCGAGAGCTCTCTTTCTTCTCTACCACCTTTCCCAGCAGCATCTGAGCCTATCACTTAAACATGCAGCAAGGAGAGTAGAGGTTTTAGAATCGGAAAGTTCTGGGTCCAATTTCTGGCCCTGCCACTTGCTAGCTGTGGTATCGCAGGCAAGTTACCCAATAACTCAGAGCCCCAGTCTCGTCTGCTAAGTGTTTAATCATAAAAACGTATAGGAGTTTCAGGATTAAATGAAGTAACCTGCATGGTACATACAAAACTTAGCACTCAGAGCTAAATTCAGAATAGCTAAGCGGTTCAATAGGAAGTAGGACCCATGCTTCCTGTCTGACTCTGAGGCAATACTTTTTCTGATACTGTATTTCTCACAATGTCTCATAAAACCATTGAAAAAGTATCTGCTGCCGGAGTACTCTGTGTGCTGCTTTGTAGACTGTAAATGCGGTTGTCAATAACAACACCTCACTTCTATTGAATGCTCTAGAATTTACAAGGCACTTTCACAAGTGGGGAAAATCCCCAAGCCAACATGTAGTCTACCGATGACTAATAGAGGCAGGAAGTAGGAGCAGAGGCTTTGAAAGAGGTCTATTAGCGATGCAAATGTGAAGTTATCTGCACTTGTGAGGAGCATAATAAACATCCAACCCAATTAGAAGTAACAATGCGTGATATATTCAGGCTTCCGAACTTTGATGAGTTGGAAAACTGTACAAATATAGCATTCGTGTTTTAGGTTCTCATGGCTTTAGGTTTTGCCCCAAGAGGGCAGTGATTTGCATATAGGTGAATTTTCATGTACAAACTAGAGTAGACTTAGAATTACATAATGGTAGAAACTGGGATATGTTCACAATTTGGAGACAAAGCATATGGAATTGAGACAGAGAAAGCAAATAAATTCTCAGAAGTCAATGTTAAATGAGCGTTTCAATACAGACAAATGTATCATACCGAATGCAAAACTTTTAATAATAGAAACTGTTATCTTGACTTTCTCACAACCTTCTGAAACAGTTCTTCACATGTGAGAATTTTTACATTTGGACAGTGCTCAAAAGTAAATTTTTAGAAATGGAGAAAAATGGAGGGTACATTTTTACCATAATATATTTCATTGTTTCTGTATTGTAGGAAGATGAAGAAATATACCTTTCTCTGTCAGAAAGAAAATGGTCCTTTTGAAATTCAGCTTTCTCAGAAGATGAATTTTGAAATATCAAACTCTGCCTAACCAACTGGTTCTAGCTTTATGGATGTGAGGGGGAAAATTAGAATTTCATGCAGTGATCAAGTATTTTAAACTAATACCCAAGCAGATACATTTGCCACACTTTATGATTTCTTAACACCTATAGGCAAAAATTCCAAATAGGTCTTTCCATTTTCTTTCTCTGCCAAAATCGACATTTCTGTTTAGCAGCAAACCCTAAACAGGAGGTTGATTCAGGTGGGCTCAGAGAGCGAAAGACTGACCAGACAGGCAGAAGACGCTGGTGGAAATGGCCCTGATGCGCAGCCATGTGGAATAGGAGGGCTCTGCTGGCCAGAGCCCAAAAGAGACCAGTTTGTGTCTCACAGTCCAAATTTGGTTGATGTATTTTTGAAGCTTCTAAAGGTTAACTCACATGCTGTAATACATTATAGAAAGACACGAAGCCGAATTTTACTGTGCTAGTCAAGAGGCTGGCTTGAATCTGCTATTTAGAACTGAGAGAGACAGTACAATTTACATGTGTGAGAATGTGAGAATAATTTTACCTTCTGTTGTTTTTAAAACCACCTTGGGCCATGATTTTTAAATTCAGACACAAGGAGATCTGCTGGGGTTCCCATAGCAACATTAACTTATCTAAACTGCCCTTGATGTATGTAATACTTTCATTACTAGTTTGGCTTTTAAATGTATTCTTTAGTTATGAAATACAACTGAGTTAGGAGTCTCAGGCAAATTTTAACTTTTACATTTACTGACTTATGCATGTTTAAACAGAAATCTTAATAACTGTCCTTCTGAGGACTTGCTACCAAGGCAAGTTCGTGCAAAAACATTTATGTGGTCTTCCTTGCCACTAATCTCTGACTTCTCTCCATTCCACGGACAGCTCCTTTATCAATCTCTCCAAATACATTTATAACACGTGTCTAAGATAAAACAGAAACAAACTGAATGAACACAGATTGTCCCAGTTTGGAGACAAAAAGTCAGGATACCTGCTGTTCCAGGCTGTCTGCAAGCTAACCCTCTCCCTCTCTACATTTCCTCATCATTAATGTCCCACACCAAAAAGACCTGCCTTCTGTCTTCTGAGAAGGTATGTTCAAGGCCTAGCCTCATGCCCTCCTTCCTCCAGAAGCCTGATTCTTCCCCCTTCTTTTTCAGAGCTGATCTCTCTCTTTGGAACTACTGTTTCTATTGCTACCACCGCTATCTGATGTGTTGGCTGTGATTGGGTAGTATCCCTCCCCATCTTTTTTGATAACAGTGTCTTGATTTTCCTTTGAAGAATGTTTTCCATTTCATACATTTTAGTGACACCATTAATTAAGCTGCCCTGCCCCAGCCTGTCAAGAGATGAATCCATGACCCAAGTTGGACCGATTGTATTCTTCCAGAAAATTGAATTTTAAGTGAATTCAAAAAAGGAAAAATAGTGGGAACTGAATTATTCCAGTGATGGTCCTTTCAAGAGATTGTTCATTTCTTCCAGATTTCTGTGGCTCATAATCAAAGTCTGCTAGGTGGTAAGTTCCCTATTTGAGTACTTGATTGTATATCATTTTACATTATGATTTAGAGGTTTGGGATATGCACCTTTTGCTTTGCCAGTTAGATCCTATTTATGTTCCCTGAAGACAGGGCTGATTCTTTATTGACTGTATTATTTCATATAATACAGCACAATGTAAGTACTCAGTAAATATTGTATAATGAATAAAAGACCAATTTTAAAAACTCAGTTTTTATAAGGTGCAATTTGCAAGCTAACTTATGTCCTTTTTAAGGCCAAGGGGGTAAATTTTTAACTGCTACAATTTAAGAATTTTCTTAGGTAAGATAATTGTCTTAAAGAGAGCTTACAACAACTTGTACATCTAAGAATAGCCTGAAAATAATGTCAGCATGGGCCATACTTCCCCAATTTTGAGAAAGGAAAGAGAAACTAAAATTGTATTTCAGATATCAGTCTCTGAATTTAAAAGAAAAAAAGGCTGGGTACCAGAGGCTCATGCCTGTAATTCTACCACTTTGGGAGGCTGAAGCAGGAGGATCATTTGAGGCCAGGAGCTTGAGGTTGCAGTGAGCTATGATGACACCATTGAGCTCCAGCCAGGGCAACAGAGTGATACCTGCCTCAAAAAACCAAACCAAACAAACAAAACAACAACAACAATAAAACCACGCTGGGGAAAACAGACAACAACAAAACAAAAAGCAATACATTCTTGATCTTAGGCTTGTTACAGCTTTTCCTGGAACCAGGTTTGCTGCTTCTTTGCTATCAGATGACAATGGGGAGAGTTTGACTGTGTTTGGGAACTGGTTTACTAAACCTAATGTAAAAATAAAGTAGATAATTTTTTTTACTTGTAAAAAATGGCAAGTTATGGTTTCTGAAAATTTTCTGAATTACATCAGTAATTTAATTGAATAATTATAAAATCCAAGGAACAAGCAAAATGATTAGATGTAATAAACCCAAACAAGCTTGGGCATATCAAGTTTTCAAAACACAGAAAAAGGCGCATTCTTCCAAATCACTTACATGTGCTTAAAATGTACAAAAGAGCTCACCTATGATAAAACAATAAGAAATATAAATTCTCTTTTTATTGTCTTTTGAGAAATGAAAGATTTGTAGGAGTCTTTAAATAATATAGTCCTCTGGTTTTACACCTTAACATGGTACCTAGTTCAGTCATGAGAAAGGAGTGAAACTACCAATTTGGAGCTATTTGAGTCCAGTGCAATGGTTTCTGGAATTTGCCTTGAACCCACACTCGGTGCATTTTCACTTGTTTTTTCCTATTAACTTGCAAGCGACGATCAACCATATTTTGCTTTTCATCTAAACCGGCCTTGCAAAACATATTGTGGACTTCCCCTGTGAGACAAAAATGGCAATCAAAGATATGACATGTGACTAGGGATAGGGGGAGGTCAGAAACAATGGAACATTGATGGAATGACTGATGATCTAAATTTCACTTATACCAAGAAACACCCTCTCGTACAATTTGGTGAAGGAAACCTGTGAAACCAAGCAGGTTTCTTCTACTTCACAAAAATACACCAAGTGTAAACAGGCTAACACAGCAGGCATATACAGATACACAAAACTATGGCTGCAGTTTTCAATATTTTGAAAGGTGCCCCCTTTCTGAGTTTCTGTTGGTTTACAGAGACTCAAAATGGCAGATTATAAAAGTACTCACATAAATTTGGGGCAATCCTTGAATGCAGGATTCATTTGATACTGTCAGAAATGCTTTTTTAAAATGAGAAATTGATAAGAGATAAGTAATTTTCTGCATACTTATGAAATAAAACTCCCTCCTTTGGTTGTGGCATATCATCAATTTTTTTCAAATTTGGGCTAACAATATCTCCAAAATGAACAGACTGCACCTTCATTTGATTATAAAGGTGAAACAAGTGATTCTTTAAAGTAGTTTTAACCGGAAAAAGATTAAAAGGCAAAAAGGCCATTTTCAAGCTTTTATGTAGAAGAGTTAGTTACAAGCATGAAAGTACGAAGATATCCAATGTTTAATCAATGATTGAAGCCTCATTTTTATAGCTTTTGAAGTATAACCAAAGAGATAATAACCAATGCGAGTATTTACAGCTAATTATTTCCTCTTGTAGATTAGCATACCTTTTGTAAAGAAATATACTCTGGTACCATCTCCTCGAACATAAAAATTTTCAGATAAACAATGTCCTAAAAAAAAATTGTGTAAAGAGAAACTTAGTATTACTTAAAAAACAAAACAAAACCCAACAAAACAACTTGACATGAAATATAAACAAAGCATTCTTTAAAATACATGAAAATAACACCAAACTGAATATATCATTACCCTTTTTGAAACGAAGCTGAGTCTTATCATATCTTCCATAGTCCCGAAATAACAGCATTCCCCCAGGTTTCAGTAATTTGGACAGTCGGTTTGCAACACCCTGCATCCTTTGAAAACAAGGTAAGATATTGTATTTGTGGAAATCTTGTTTTATTAATACATACCATATTTAACTTTCTTGAAGACAAAATAAGAAAAACTCGATAAGGCCAGAGAAATCTAAACCACAAACATAAGGGCAGTGAAACCAAAAATATTTTGTAAAGAGGAAATAAAAGAACACCAACTTGCTAAATGACCAGATATGAAAGGTCTAGAGTATCAAGAAATCACCCAAATGACCAGAGTGGTAACTTCACAGAGCTTGATGCAGGGTGTCAAAACTGAACTGTAAAACCACAGATGTTTCCTGATATTTACAGCAATTAAGATCTGAGGTGGACAAAAACTGTGTGTGCTTCATTTTCCTTGCAAGATAAAAAGTATGCCAGAATGGTCCCAAATTATACATATCTAAACAGGGAACATTTTTTTTTTTTTTGAGACAGAGTCTTGCTTTGTTGCTGGGGCTAAAGTGCTGTGTTGTCAGTCTAGCTCACAGCAACCTCAAACTCCGGGGCTCAAGCAATCCTCCTGCCTCAGCCTCCTGCCTGGCTGGGACTATAGGAGTGTGCCACTACACCCAACTAATTTTTTTTTTTCTATTTTTAGTTGTCCAGCTAATTTCTTTCTATTTTTAATAGAGACAGGGTCTTGCTCTTGCTGAGGCTGGTCTCGAACTCCTGACTTCAAGCGATCCTCCTGCCTCAGCCTCCCAGAGTGCTAGGATTACAGGCATGAGCCACCATGCTCGGCCTAAACAGGGAACATTTTCCCTTCAAAACTAGCTCATTTTCCTTTTGACTTCTTTACTTAGTTCAAAGGTACCATCATTCACCTTGTGAAAGACAAATTATTTTTCTTTTCTTCCACTATCCTATGTGGCCATCAAATCTACATCCTATCTCTCTCTTTTTTAATGACATCTTTGATGTTTTTTCTCTTTTTTTGTTTCCCATTGGTACTCCCTTAGTACAAACCCCTATCTCCTAAGCCTAGAAACAAATCCGTTTCCTAATGTGCTTTATTATTCACCTGTCAATTCTTCCTGCATATTACTGATGAGTTATTCTGCTTAAAATGATGGCTTTGTTAAATCATCCCCTTGCTCAAAACTTTCATGATTTTAATCCACAGGATAAAATTTTAATTTCTTAGTTGAGCTCTTTAAGATCTACTTCTACTGACCCCAATTCATCTTTCTAACAGCTTTCCAACCTGAAGCATCTCCCCGCATCTGTTATATGCTTAGCTCTGAGCTGCCTATGCCTTTGCTCACGTGATTTCCCCTCAAAGAATTCTCTCCTTACTCTGCCTGTTTAAACTTTATTCACTCTCCAAGCCCCAGCTCAATAGTGGGAAGCCTTTGTTTTCTTCCTTTTACTTATTCATTCTACTTACCTGGCTTCCAATCAAATATGACCCCTTATAACCGCTCTTCATTTTGTGTTTTTGGCCAAGTGTTCACGGCCTTGTGTGTGATTATGGGCCAGGGATGGCAAAGATTTCAGATCTCGTATCATTGCTGAGTGATCAGCATTAGCTGCCTACAAAGCTCTACTGAGAAGGCCTCATGGAGTTCACAGGGAATGACAGAGTGATCCATTATCAATGTCTGCCGTGAGGAGGGAACAGTAAATGGCTGCTTGTGTGCTAAGGCTATGCTGTCTCTGCTTTATCCAAGCTAATTAAAACTGCTGAGGGCTTCTTATTTAAAAAAAATGGGGAGTTTAGATGAGATAATCTGTAAATTCCTTCCAAATAAAACATTGTTCAGTGGAACAGTGGGGTGAAAATCAGATTATGTCATGTACTGAAGGAAGTAGATAGTGAGACAATGAAAGCAACTATGAAACCAGAGAAATATGACAGAAAGAGGTGGCATGATTAGGTGAAAACCTCTTTTAAAAAACTGGAACACAAGTACATAAAAGGGAAAAAGAAAAGTATTTTTTGTTTATTTTTACACTGCAATTTTATCCTTATGCTTTGGCAATGAAAGAAAACAATATCTAAACCTTAAAATATTCACTTTCAGGATAAATGATTTATGTACAGAGCAAAATCTCTTTCTGTAATTATTAGTAAGACAAACATGAAACTAAAATGCAGAAAAACAAAGAACCAAATGCTTTAAAATGTAACCACCTCTTTCTGCAAAGCCGTTCCTTCAAACCAGCCTTTAATGGCTGGGGTTATGGATACAGGCAGGGAGTGGGAGCTACTTTTCTTGGTCATCTCATCTTGGTTCATAAGGCAGTTCCAGAGTCAGTTCCTGAGAACTGCAGGGGGAAGCAGGCCGGGGAGGAGATGGACAAAACAAGGATGGGACAACGTCCTGTTCGTTCTTTATCCCACTGGGGCTGACTCTGCTGTCCTCACCTATCTCCAGATGGAGGGACAGAAGAAGGAAAACAAGAGATTAAAAATGATACTTATTGACTACCTACTCTATGCTTGGATATGTATTTTATACTTTCTTTTATTTCAATGATAAGAAAGACAGCTGGTTCTTTTGTAGCCTCCTACAATTTATTCCCATCTAAGCTGGGATCCTCCAGACTCAGAACTGCTTGCCATTTATTTGTGCCTGAATTTACCAAGCTGCCAACATGCTAATTTTCTAGAACTTTCCTGAGGTTGAATTTACTACTGTAGTCCTAAATGACCCTAAAGACATTGCTTTGCCTTTTCACTTACTTCTGCCCCCTTCTATTCATTCACCTGGTATTTAGATCACTTCCACGTAGGTAAAAAAAGTAGGCACTGACACAAATACCTCTGAATTTATTTTATAATAAATATCATGAAATACTGTATTATAAAAGCAATCTTCCTAAGACAATCTGCTTCCCCTTCTCTTTAACATACAATTCAAATCATGAGAAAATACATTATATAAACTAATTCCAAATAGTCTTTTTGTGGTCATATTTAGAATTTAAATGTTTCCTGTTATGGGTGTTAAATAGGAAGTTTTATTCTCTATCCACCTACTCCATCCTTTTAACTATTCATATAAGGAAACAAAATACATAGATGACATCTCTCTACTAGTACCTGAATAGTGCCAATAGTCTGAACAGATTAGCAGAAAGAAATAGGTTATAGAAACTGGAAGGAAAAAGTGATATATCTCACCAGGTGCACATGTATCTTTCTTTCAGATTTATTGGGAAATCTAATTTGTTCTTCCATAAGTAATGAAAGTGTTTATCTATGAATGGAAAGTAAAAGAACTACAAAGGGTCCTAGTGGCCTTATAATTGCAAAGAAAGAAGCACATGGTTGCTCCATGTCTGTGGGAAAGGGTCATACTTACCAAACAAAAAGGGGTCGATGCCAAATCTGTATCTCCTACCAGGAAATTGTGAAAACTCAATTTTAAGAAACCTTATGAAAGCACAAGCCTGGACACTTACCACACATGTGCTTTAATACATAGGTGGCAAGATTTTAAGAAAGGCAATCATTTCAGTTGCTGACAACATCTCTTATTTCCTCTTTGGAGAAAACTATGTTTATAGTTTTAAAATATACAAACATAAAAATTTAAGTCATAAATATTAAAATGAAGACACCAGGCTAACCTTTGATCATAAAGGTCCCAGGATAATTTGGCAAACCTTGAAAACCCCTAATTCTCTGATAAACTTCTTTAAAACAAATTTTTTTAAAGCCGATCAATAGACCTGTGTGAAGCCAAACAGATCCACGGCCCACCCCTTCACAAACATTCAGAAAGACACTAAATCAAAGATGTTTGTTTCTGATCACCAAGTACAGTTTCCCTCTTGGGAGTCTATTAGCTGTTCTGAATTTGTAATTTCCTTGAAGCACTGTCACTTTTAATAGGTATGTGTCTTGCCAGAATATGCTCACTTCATTCTGACAGTGACAGAAAGCTCACTAATGAAGTAGTTTGACCAGTTTCTTTGGAAAAGTCTGAAGAAAGGGAACAACTGCATTTAAAAGTCTGCATATAATATATAATGCAGTTCACTAAATAATAAATTCAAAAATCGTCATTTTTGCTTTGATAGTTCTGAAAACCACTACCGATACTGAAAGGGGCTTTACATATTTGCCCTGCCCTTTCGTCTTCATTTACCTGTCAGGATGAATAGCAGAGAGCACAAAGACCAGGAGAATGACATCCAGGATTCCATCTGGAAAGGGGTAAGGTAGGCCATCATCACATATATCATGAACAAAGGCAGAACACTGGGCTGCTCTGTAGGACGAGTGTGACTGTCATGATAAAGGAATAAAAAGCAAAAAGGAGTTAGTAGACTTCTGGGATTTTTTAAAAATAAAAAGGTCAATTTTTTTTTTTACCTTTTCTCCCAAGAGCCTTTCCTCTGTAAATCTGAAAGCACTTTATTTCTAATTCGGCATTGTTAGCTTATTTCAAGCTGCCCTAAAAAATTAAGGCTAGTACTGGACTTGAGTACAAATATTTTTCACAAGTCCACTTTAAATTTAAAAATGGAGGAGGACGGGCTTTATGAGTCAGTAGGCGGCATTGTTAGAGGCCCACCCTGTATTGTTTCTGCACTTAAAAAGTTCTGTTTGGACCATGGTTATTCCTGGGCAGATGTACTCTCTGAATTTTGTAGGTCAGTCTCCTTCCTGGCCATCCCTCATGTGGTGTTGCTCTTTCTAGGTGTACCAGTCCCTGAGATCTACCTTAAATTCAAAACATCTATTGTTTTAGGGTAATATCTTAGACATCAGTTAATATAATTCCTGGAAATTGTAAAAGCTCAGTTAAGAATAGTCACAGATACCATTTGATCCAGAGACATTTTGAAGGAATCACTTCAAAAGCAAATAAATTAGACCTTTAAATGGGCTTTCTGTAAAGGAAATATATGGCATACCTTTACTAGCTCCACAGCTCCAGAAGCAAAATCACAACAATAAAGAAAGGACTCCGGAATGTTCCTATGAAAATGCAAGAATATTTAACTCTAGAGTTCAGATATGTTCAAACTAGAGAAGAAAGGAAACTGTAGGTTTGACTTGTTATTAAGTATTTCTTTAATAGAATTTTGGATGACACTGGACTTGTCATTTCTTCTTTTTAAATATTGTTTTATTTTTCTTTCTTTCTTTTTTTTTTTTTTTTTTTGAGACCGAGTCTTACTCTGTTGCCTGGGCTAGAGTGCCGTGGCGTCAGCCTAGCTCACAGCAACCTCAAACTCCTGGGCTCAAGCAATCCTCCTGCCTCAGACTCCCAAGTAGTTGGGACTACAGGCATGTGCCCCCATGCCCGGCTAATTCTTTCTATATATATTTGTAGCTGTCCAGCTAATTTCTTTCTATTTTTAGTAGAGACGGGGGTCTCACTCTTGCTGAAGCTGGTCTCCAACTCCTGAGCTCAAGCAATTCTCCTGCCTCGGCCTCCCTGAATGCTAAGATTATAGGCGTGAGCCACCACGCCTGGTCTTAAATATTGTTTTCTGTGCTGGTGTATGGGTGCCTTGGTGTTGCTTCTGAACCAGCACTGTCTCATTTTTCATAATTATAGCATCTCTTTCAAACTCCTGTCCTGGTTTTACAGCCCTCCACTACTTGGGCCTGCCTGTTATATCCCATCATACTCCCACATGGGAAACCTCCAAGGCCATCTGTCACCATTTTCATCCTCATTCTTTCTTCTCTACCACCCTCATCATGTCCTGCAGCTCCTCTTAGCTTAGCCAAGTTCCATCCTTCCCTAAGGATTCTCAGACTTTGCCTGTGTCCTTGGTGCTTCATTTCCCTTCCTTTCTGTACAACTCTGGCTCCTGGGCCTCTCACAGAGGTTCTGATGCCCTGATATACATATTTTTTAAACAGCATGTAAATATAACTTCTAAAAAAGAATAAAACACTAATATATTAATTCTCAGTTATCTTTTAAAATTATTGTCAATATTTATTGAGTCTCATGTATGTACCAAGCATTAGAATATAAAGTAGTAAATGAAATTATGTAATAAAATGGCAAGATTTTGGAGCCAAACAGACTGTGTTTGAATCCTGAATTTGCCACTTGTTAACTCTGTGGATTTGCCTTAACTTCTCCAAGACACAGTTGCTTTATTTACAATGCTTCATGTAAATAAAGCAAATTCAATTTTTTGGGGGGGGGTGCTGTTTACCCATATGATTTTTAATTGGCCTCTTCTGAACTCAAACATGGTCTGTTTGGCCTTTATTTGAAATTCAGAAATGATAGCTGGACCATGGTTATCCATGGACAGGCATATACTCTGAATTTTGTAGGCCAGTACCCTTCCTGGTCTCAAATAATCCTTGTATCATTTTGCTTAGCACCATGTCTGAATCACAGAAAGAGGTTAATATGTCATTAAATAGTAATTCTAAGTATGGTCCTGGGTCTCACGGATTGTATAGTCTGGTTGGAGACATAAATAGTTTTATACAACTTCTATAAGGGTTTAGAGAGGCCTGGCACCCTGAAGTGATAAGTATTAAAAGCTTTGAAGGAGGAGGATGGCATTGCTAAGCAAGGAGAAGGGAAATGGTATAAGGGTTTAGAGGTGGGAGTCACAAGCCAGGGATGAGAAGGAGAACTGATCCTGAGAGCCCAAACTGGTATATGGCAGGTTATAAAAGCAGGCCTTGACACAAAATGAGGACTTCTAATTGAGTCAGGAGGCATTTCAAGCAAGAAGGACTTCTGAATAATTATGAAATACAAGCATAAACATGCATTTAGCAAAATCTCAGCCAGGCTCAGATTACACCTTTTTATTTATTTATTTATTTATTTATTTAATTTATTTTATTTATTTATTTTTTTTGAGACAGAGTCTTGCTTTGTTGCCCGGGCTAGAGTGAGTGCCATGGCCTCAGCCTAGCTCACAACAACCTTAAACTCCCGGGCTCAAGCAATCCTACTGCCTCAGTCTCCCGAGTAGCTGGGACTACAGGCATGTGCCACCATGCCCGGGTAATTTTTTCTATATAGATTTTTAGCTGTCCAAATCATTTCTTTCTATTTTTTTGGTAGAGACGGGGTCTCACTCTTGCTCAGGCTGGTCTCGAACTCCTGACCTCAAGCGATCCACCCGCCTCGGCCTCCCAGAGTGCTAGGATTACAGGCGTGAGCCACCATGCCCGGCCTCTTTTTATTTTTTTTTAAAGACAGAGTCTTGCTCTGTCGCCTGGGCTAGATTACAGTGGTGTCGTCACAGCTCACTGCAACCTCAAACTCCTGAGCTTAAACAATCCTCCTGACTAAGCCTCCCAAGTAGCTGGGACTACAGGCACACGCCAACATGCCCAGCTAATTTTTCTATTTTTTTGTAGAGATGGGGTCTTGCTCTTGCTCAGGCTGGTCTCAAACTCCTGACCTCAAGCATCCGCCTTGGCCTCCCAAAGTGCTAGGATTATAGACGTGAGCCACTGCGCAGGGCCAGATTATACTCATATAGGGTTCTCATTGATGAATAACTATGTTCACATACAATAATCATTTATTCTGTGGAACTAGGGATTTGCATTCAATTTCAGATCCAACTAAATAAGTTAAAGTATGATAAATAGGATTTGGTTATAAAAAGTTAACCAGTACTGAATCAAAGTTAAAACTTGCACTGTTTGGTCTTTTCTCATCTGTCTCCTATAAAAACAGCATGTTATTTCAGTACATACCCCTGTTGTTTCCTACGAAATCCATATAACTGTGACTTGTAATTTGCTGGGTGGCCACATGTGTTTGAAATGTTCTCAGTTAACACTCAGATGCACATAGCACTATGTGGAATAATGGTTAAAGACAAGGGCTCCGGAATCAGACTGCCTAAGGTTTGATTCCTGGTTCTACCATTTAGTTGTGTGACCTAGTTACTCAACCTGTCTTTAACTTAGTTTCCTCATCTTTAAAATAGAGATAAGCATGGCATCTAAAGTGTTTGGGAGGACTGCATGGACTTATATAGGTAAAGTTCCTAGAAAGGCACCTGACTCAGAGTAAACAATAAATGTCAGTCATTATTAATAATTGTTGTTGCTATTATTATTATTACTATTATTTTTAAAGGAGATTTACCTCTGCTTTCTAGGAACTTAAAAACTAACACGATCCTCTAAAAACTTCTATGTAACTTAAAATGATTTTCTGGACACTGGTACATCTAGTTCCTTATGAAAGGTCTGCAGTCTACCTTTGGGCAGTAGTTACTGAATACCCAAAAGATACAGAACAGTCTAGGAGCTAAAGGAAAGCATGTGCCATTTGCCATGTATCCTACCAGGGTGGCAGCATGACCTCTGAGACTGAATTCCCACTGCATCAGCAGCCCAAGTTGAAGTCTTGTGACCACCCAATGACTTTCCAGAGCCTTTCTCTAAAATCAGCTGACTGCCTTGGCCCTTCTCCCAGCAAGCAGGTGTAAACATCACTACTACCATCATACCACCAAGCACTCTCTTGGCAGGGGGTTTAAGAATTAAATGATCCTTGGAGAATGATATGACCTCTCAATTCCAGAGATCTAATTATGGTAAAATATTCTGAAAATGTAAAACATTAATCCTATGTTCTCCAAAAGTAATAAAACATAATTTCTTAAGGTGGAAAAAAAAAGTCTAATCCTCCCTTTGGAAGGCTAATCACTGGCTGCCTTTTAAAGATGAATGAATTATCTCAGGTTACTAAGCTATAACGATTTCTAAAACACGGGTATGAGGCAAAGAAAGATACAGCCAAAGAGTTAGTGAGGAGCCAAGAGTTTGCAACTGTAAGTTGGAAGGAGAAGTAGAGAGGGAAAAATACAATGAACAAAGGGGGAATCCGAGATATTAATCAGTCAGTATGTGCTGAGCTCTAGCTATCTATACTGCACTGTTAGGTAACCCGGGAAATCAGATTAGGATGAAATATGCTCTCTACCTCAAGGAATATAAAAAGCAGTTGGAAAGACAAGGCATAAAGAAAAGACAAGCTAAATAATACCTTGAGATCAGTCATAAAGTAACACATAATCAACTGCCAATGTAGTATATTTATGTGTATTTATAAGTTCAGAGATCACTGGGGTAAAGGAACCTGGCTATGTGGTCTAAGAAAACAGAAATTTCAGCTCAGAAACTGGAAAAGGGAAAACAAAGATAATAAATACAAAAAGAGAAAGGCCATTCAGAACTATAAATTTACCAGCATCACCTGTGCCTGGCCACTGTACCTGGTTTTTAGGTGACGTTAGGGAATCACTATTCATAATATAAGGTTTATAATAGTATTAGAGAATGACTTGACTTTTTGCAGATATATCCTGAAAAATTAAAGATAAAGTGTCATGATGTTGGCATTATGTTAGTATTATAATTGTTGAGTCGAGGTGCTGGGTATGTGGAAATTTGTTGCACTACTCTTTGCTTTTCTGAGTGCTTTTTACATTTTCATCATGAAAAGTTTAAAAGATCACATCATTAAATCAGAAAAACATGCATAGAGAAAAGAATGAACGGAATTAAAACACAACAAAACTTCCGTCAGTGGCTGTGTTAGGATGGTGGGGATGATGAGTGATTCTCTCCCTCCCCTTTTCCTCTAATGGAAATGTTCTGCAACGTGCTTATGCTGATTCTGTAATGGAAAAATAATGTGAAAGCTATTGTGTAAACTTAAAAAAAACAGAACTTGACAGACCAGCCATAGATAAAAGGTGTTTGAAGAGTTTTGTGAGAGGTGGATAATATTTCATCATGGAAATATTAAAACATAAAGGTGAGATGGTGAATAGGAAGAGCAAGTCAGGAAAACCTCTCTGTCCCTATCATCTGCTTCTGCTTTTTGGAGTCTTAGGGTTAGTTGCTGCTACCTCCAAACAATTTCAAGCCCAGACACAATGATTTGACATCTAAAGATCTTACGCAGGACGTTGTTCCAGAAGTGATGACAAAATAAAACGAGGATTAAGGTTTAAGCTTTAAACTTAATTCTCTATGTGTAAAATGACATCTAACTATCCAAGAGGAGAAAGTAATCTCTGAAATTTAGCAATTCACAGCTCAGTGGAAGAATGAAATCTATACTTATTCTCTCATCCACATAAACAGAAGCTTAAAAAATTGCTTCAAACCCATGGTGGAAAACCCGTGGCTGGGAAACACTATTTTCAGAATAATTCCCTGTTCACGTGAAAATAGACACTAAGACTAAGACATTTCTTTTGAAATTTACTTTAGTCATTGTTTATATAAGAATTAAGAAAACTACTGGCATATACATGATAACATTTTTCCAGAATTTCTCAACATTCCATAAATATGTAAAAGTCTGTAGAAGAAAACACTAAAACTCACCGCAAGGTATTCAGAATTGGAAAAACACTATTTCCAGCCCCACAGCCAACCTGAAATCAAAAGAATAAACAAACATCATGAAAGCAAGGTTAAATTTTCATCACCAATGTCAGATTTTCTATTAAAAAAAAAGCAAGAAGAAATTTACTGGACCTCTGGGTATCATAGAGTTGTCTAAACTCAAAAGCAAATAAAATAAATCACAAGAATAACACTTAGAAATTTGACTATGGAAACATTTAAAATTTTTATATACCCAAACCCCAAATAAACCAAATTAAAAGGTGACCAACACACTGTGAAAAAAATATTTGGGATAAATATGATAAAGGGCAGGGCTCACTAAAAAAAACATAAGCAAAGGAAATAAATGGACAGAACACAAAAGAAGTACAAACAGCTTCTAAACATTTCAAGAACTATAGGAACTATTTAGTAATCAAAGAAATTCAAATTAAGACAAGATAAAATTTTTGTCTAACAAAGTAGAAAACACTAAAGTAAGAATATTCCAACCAATGAGGATGTGATGAAACAGACATACACTGTCATGGAATTGGTATTAGTACAACTTCCTAGAAAGTAATTTAGCAATATGTTTTAAGTGTATTAAAAATTTTCATACATTATGATCTAGTAATCTAACCCAAGACAACAAAAGAAAATGTAGCTAAAGTCTATACCCAAAGAAGTTTGCTTCAGAAAACCTGAAAACAATTTAAATGCTCCAGTAGTGTGAAAATAGGTAAGTAAAATATTAGTACTCCACATAGTAAAATATTTTGCAGTCATAAAAATGTTCATAAAGAATTTTTCAAGAGAGAGGAAACTGCTTATGATATAATGTTAACTAGAAACAAAGCAAAACCCTAAAATACATGTTCAGTATAAACAAAAGAACAAAAAAGTCAAGGAACGTTAATAGTGGTTAAATCCTTTATATGTGAGATAGTAGATAATTTCATTTCTCTTATTGATGTTTATATCTTAAGATGATTCTCTGTACTCAATATGTTACCTTTATAATCAGAAAGATGGGATTTAGTTTTAAAAATAGAAAACTGAGGTCTATACCAGATTATAGCAAATTATGTATCTCATTTATTTCTATTTTACCTAAAAAGGGGTAATAACAGAGAAAAATTAAGACCAAAACTTTATTGGTACTTAAAACTGCCATCAAGTTAAAATGAAAAGAAATTTTTTAAAAGGCAACCAAAACGCAATTAAACCCACAAACTTAAAACTTCACTGATTAAAAGATGTGAGTCCCTTAAATATTATTTATGAACAATAGTATACTGAACATTTAATTTAGATTTGATCATTTTCTGCCTATAAGATATAAATTATTAACAAACTAATATGGAATGTACATTTTCAAATTATTTGTCACCTCCCATCTTTGTCCCGAGTACAGTACCTCCAGTATTCTGAAAGTGGCATTGCTACCAGGAAACAATTCAGTTTTCAGAGGTCCTTTTCTGTGTTCTTCAGAGTCTAAGTTGGAAAAATCAGACCCTGCTTTGCTTTGACCATCTGAAGGGTCAGAATTTTTCTTATAATGATTTGTTTCTTCAGGCATAGCAGGGCAGTGCATTCTTGAGGAACAGTTTGCAGCCTTAGTTTCTACATGATTCCATGATGATTCTCCCACCTTCTCTTTAGTTTCTTGATCAACTGGAAGAATTTCAGGAAATTCCCTCAACAGCCAATTACGATCCTTGAAAAACTTATTCTTATGAATTTTGTAAAAGGTATCCCAGTATTTACTAGCTTCATTCTCATACTTAACTAAAATAGAGAGAAAAAAAATTTATTTTGCTATGAATTATATTTACTGTTAGCCACTATTTTAATAATAAATATATCTAATGCATATTATTAAATATATATTATTTATAACAATTACATTTACTATTAAATCACTTTAATGTTATAGTAATTTATCTGATAAAAGGTTAAAACTACAGAGTTTTAATTCACTCAAAATATGTCAATGTGTGGGATATTTAGTCCTACCCTTATAAATCTGCTTCTATCTTAACAGTTAGGCCAATAATTTTTTTACTTTTTATTTTTATTTTTTAGAGATGAGGTCCTGCTATGTTGCTCAGGCTGGACTCAAGCAATCCTCCTGCCTCAGCCTCCCAAGTAGCTAGAACTACAGGCACGTGCCACCACACCCAGCTAATTTTTGTGAGGAATATAAACATTGCAAAGTACTTTCCCCAGTCTAATATTGGAATCTTAACAATCACATTTTTACCAATAATCTGTGTGGCTCTTTATTACCTTAGAAAGAACACTTTATTTTTTATGTCTCTAAAATGCAGTTTCAACATGACAAATATGCAAATTGGTTATCAAACAGGAAATTACAAAATTATAAATGACACAATTTTAGAACTAGAAGCATTCATTGAAATAATCTACTCCAACTCCCTTATTTTGCATTTGAAGAAATGACCTGACCGCATTTGTTCCAGGTCCTAGAGTCCCATCACAGTGGAACCACGACCATAATCTCCTGACTCCTGGAGTCTAGAGGCCATCCCATAACTCCATTCTTCTCCCACCTCCAGAGGCATCTCTATTACTGACATATCCCAACATGAAGCCTTAGAGAAAATTTCTGATGCCTTCTTAAAACAGATATGCATTTTGTGATGGCATCCCAGGTACCCGGTGTCAGGGACAGATCGATAGTCTCGGAGCTTCAGGCAATTGAGCTTTCTGCCTCTTCCTATCTATACTTTAATAAAATAACTCTCTCCCTCCCTCATTCATTCAACAAACATTTCCTGAATACTATCTATGTAACAGGCCTAATCTCAAGGCCTAATCCATGGATTAAGAATTAATTTTACCCATTATAGACATATCACTTTTTAAATTTCTTTTTCATTTTTAGAGATAGGGTCTGCTATGTTACCCAGGCTGGTCTCAAACTCCTGGGCTCAAGCAATCCTCCTGCCTCAGCCTCCAGAATAGCTGGACTACAGGCATGCACCATCACACCTGGCAACACATGATATTTTTAAAGTACTTTCAAAGAATACCAAAGCTTTCTTTTTATAGATTTAGTGTTTCTTCTAAGATTTAGTGTTAGGTGAAAACACAGGGTATATAATAGTGTGTATGTTATGCAACCATTCATTAAAAAAAGAAGAAAAATACATGTGTGTGCATACACAGAAACATATGTGTATATAAACACATATTTACTTGTATAGGTACAAAATACTTTTGGAAGGATAATCACATAATTAGTAATACTGGTTGCCTCTAAGGAGGGGAAAGGAGTGGCTGGGGACATGGTATGAAGGAGAATTTTCATTTAAATTTTGATCCATGTGAATTTACTATCCAAAAAATAAATTAAACTAAAAATAAAATTAAGAGACTCGATTCCTTCATAATTTTAAAGAAGCCCCTACTCTCAGAATAAGCAATTGCCTGAAGACAGGTTCATCTTTATTACAGAACCCTGTCCTGAGGCCCTTTATAGTTTTCCTTTTCTTCTTTCCAATTTTATCTTTATGGCCTCATACCATGGATCTCTACACATCTGGCCATAGGACTTCCTTCCCATCGAGGCTGAGTTGTATCTGGCAGCAGGACTGCTATAAAGACAGAAACCCCCATCTGTATTTAAAGTTTCAGAAATGAAAGTGGATCTCTGTAACAAAAGAATTATGTGATGTTAAGTCCAAAACATGCTCACTGCTGCACTAATGGAAGGAAACCTATTTATGGTTAATCTAAAAATGTGTGTTTATCTTTGAAATAGTTCTATATCCACTTTTAAAAATTGGAGTGTACCTGATATACTGTGTAAGAAAATAAAATGACATTCTGAATATCAGACTTAGGAGAAATTAGAAAACCATCAAATTTTCCCAGGGTCTTCTCAAACCTTCTTGCTTACCTTAAAAACTCTCTTTATAACTTATTACATGCAGGTAAAAGATTTTCTGCCTAACAAAAAGCAGCCACCTAAGAGGACCTACATTTAGTCAAATCTCTAGTATTTGAGTTTCCAATATCAAGCTACTTGTGAAGAGAGTTTGAACCTAATGACCAGTAACTAGAACGTACTGTAATACTACACCTTGATTAATTTGTGGGAATATTCCTCTAGGAATTAACTGGGGTGGAGAGAGTGCAGGGGAGTAACCTGATAAAAAGGTGTGCATAACAGTTCTACTTACATTAGGAAAAACTGGGAAATAAATGCCCAACAACATGAGAATGAACAAGCAAACCATGTAGGTCAAAACAGGGCAACCTTACATAGAAATTTAAAAATAAAGGATAATAATGTTAAGAGAAAATACACAGAATAGTATATACATTGATGGCACTCTAAAACTTATTTTATGTTCATTCGCAACAAACGGATGACAATTTGGGGCAATGGTAACAATTTAATGATTATTAGGTAACTCTTTCTTTTGCAAAGTTGTATCTACGTCTTACACAAAGATGAAGAATCTTAGCTGAATTCTTCATATCAACTTGCCTACAGAGTTTTCTCATTTGATGAGGGGGTTGAATTAGAGCAGTATCTGTAAAGTCTGTTTGAGCTCTAAAAATTCTATGTACTTTCCTATTAAGCTGCATGAATTTATGGGAGAACATTAGACATTATCAGTTCTACAAACTACAAAATCTTGGATCAGATTGCTGTTTTAAACATGAGTCTGTACTACTGTTTTAATTTTTACAGTGTAAAAAGAAAATGAATCTGTAGTGATGTGACTGCAATCTGGTTCAGATACCAAACATATCAAGTACCTAAATTCAACTCTAGCCTATGCAATCTATAAAAAGAATTTGATTACCATTAGAAGACAATAGTCAGGTTCCTAATATATACCTTTCAAGCCTTTTTCAAGTATTTCCCACTCAGAAATTAGGAGGGGAAAAAAAATCAACAATTTACATAAATCGTTACCCATAATGGTAGCATTAAAAATGACAATAACATACATTGGGTGTTTATTATGTGTCCTAGGCACTGTATCAAATACTTTACTTGGATTTTTTTTCCCATTTAATCCTAACAATATCTCTGTAAATTCTTTCCAATTTACAGGGAAAGAAATTCAAGGTCAGAGGGGATAAAAAAATGTCCCCAGATTACCCAGCTAGAAGGAGCAGAGTTAAGACCTGGACCAAGTCCAACTCTAAAGCTCACATTCTTAACTATTATACTACACTGCCTGCATAACACAAAGTCAGTAGGAACCCCCTCCAAAATATCTCTGAAAATAATCTCTGCTTTTCTTATTATTACTTTCCTCTCAATTATGAAGCATCAAGTTGAAATTAAAATCTCAGTGTGGCTTACAATCAGTTTAAGTAAGTTGTAAAAATAATGCCAACTGGGCCGGGCGCGGTGGCTCACGCCTGTAATCCTAGCACTCTGGGAGGCCGAGGCGGGTGGATCGCTCGAGGCCAGGAGTTCGAGACCAGCCTCAGCAAGAGCGAGACCCCCCTCTCTACTAAAAATAGAAAGAAATTATCTGGCCAACTAAAATATATATAGAAAAAATTAGCCGGGCATGGTGGCGCATGCCTGTAGTCCCCAGCTACTCGGGAGGCTGAGGCAGTAGGATCGCTTAAGCCCAGGAGTTTGAGGTTGCTGTGAGCTAGGCTGACGCCACGGCACTCACTCTAGCCCAGGCAACAAAGCAAGACTCTGTCTCAAAAAAAAAAATAATAATAATGCCAACTGGAGTTAACCTTTATTAAAACAGATCAGAAATACAGAAGTAATTAAACTGCATTCTTTGAATTATATGAAATATAAACCATGCAAAGTTATATGATGATGAGCAATAGAACATAAAATGCTCTATGAGAATAGATAGGTTTGTGAACCAGAAACAAGACAGAGAAGCAGGTCCAGTGGGCTGGAATTTGTTTGGCTTTTGAAAGTTGTGCTTTCAGCAGTGTCTCCAATCAATGCTGGTAATTCCATAGTTCCCAGTAATGTGTGATGCCTCTGAGACCCCACAGAAGCTCAAACTCATCGTAATTATGATTATGAGACAACAAACACCTTCAGTGTATGATTTAATTTCCTGAACTCCAAGAGTTATCTGTGATAACAGGGGAATTGGGGGAGTTACTGCTCTCACCATGAGAGAAAAATTTAGTCTCAAGCTACTGTTAACTCACCACACACATTCAGGTCAGTAATCATAAAAGAATATAGTGTGGAGAAACCTGCCCGTTTTCATCTTGTCTAACTGACCTTCTAAACAGGTGTATTAATGACAAATTTTTCTCGGAGGAATATTTTTTCTTTTTTCTTTCCTAGGTTAGCAATTCAGAGTTAATTGCTCTATGCCAGTGGCAGTAAAAGGGACGTAGTGATCTGTTTAACCACATCCAGATGAAGCAACTTCTCAATTATTCACTTATTAAATTCAATACTGCTGAGGGGAAGAAGGAATATGGCACACCAACCATCCCTAAATATTCAGAATTCACTCTAATCATACTGAACATCACAACTAAGAAACTAAATTAAACCATTTATGTATCTGACATATATGATATGATTAATATGAATTATGAGAATTTATTCTAAGTTGCCATGTAACAAAAAGCAACTTAAAGTTATTTTTGCACATCAATTACACAAATACCTGAGCTCTTAAAGTTGGAAATTTCCACATGTCACTGATAGTTCATTGTCTAATAAAAGAAAACTCTTAAAGTTATGAAATTAAAAGCATATTTCTGAGAGCACTGCATAAAATTTTAAACAACCAAAGTCAACTTATAAACAAATACCGTACATTTATCAGCACAAAACTTTCAGGTACTCTATTTTTTTTCACATAGAACATTCTCTCAATGGTAAGGTATTCACAGGGTAAGGTATAGTAAGACTCTTATTATTTTGCTTGACATAAATAACTTACCCTAGGTAGGTAGTTATTTACAAGGATATTTTAAAGTAAAAATAGCAGCTCCTTTTGTTATTAAGTTTTAAAAACCCATTATATTTGCTAAATAACCAGATGAGCTATAACACACTGGAGATGTTTTTAGGAAATCATAAAATATAATCACGTTAACTCAAAAACTGCCAAATGTATCTTTCTTATTTCTCTGAATTAACCTGCTTTTAAAAGAAATATGAGCTATAATAAAATTGAAAAGAAATTACAAAAAGGAGATGTGGAATAAACATCATTAATCTGGGCGATCTAATTGAAAGAAATATTACTAATGAGAGCCTGGATGCTATACATTTTAATCACAGAAATGAAATGTCAACCATCCTGTGGCAAAAGGCTATTATTTGTGATGCCTAAGTTCTTACTTTCAGATCGTGAGGGTGTTTCCTGACTTCAGTTCTCACTAACAGCTGAGACAAGAGGTGAGAAATGGGAAATGGGAGAGAGAGGAGAGCCTGACACACGCAGAGACCAAAAGAAATGTGCCAGAGAGTCAGGTAGCTCAGAAGAACCACCAACCACCAGCATTTCCTCCCAGTGGCGTTAAAATAAACTGAGATAAGATCAATAAACAGTGCCCTGCTGTATGATAATCTGCATATGGAATACTTTGTGATGGGAGAAAACTGGCTCTTTCAAAGATTTAGGACTCTCTTGGATAAGAAAAGATAGTGGTTAACTGGCAGAAGAGCCAAGGTCAAGGCTTCCTTTGGGCTCTTGTAAAGTCTGGAAGTAGAGCTTTTAAACAATCTATTCACCTTGACCCATATTCATATTCATAAGAGACGGCAAATATCAGATCAGAAGCTTCACCCAGGGTTCTGCAGACTGGTAGGTCTATAATCCCTAGCAGAAATTGCATTGGGTGGCTCTCACTGTAATGTCCTGTCATTCAACATAGTTCCTCAGAATGAAAGTTTTCTTTCTTTGCCACCCTCTGGGCAGCCTCGGTTACTACTCTGTGCAACACTGCTTAAGAGCAATAAGATAGTCACTCTCATAATGCATTCCCTTTCCCTGCTGTGGTGACATGGACGAAGCCTATCACACTCAGTAGTGTTACAGGGGGATGCAGAGGGGACCTGGCAGAAGCTTCTACTTCTTTGAGTCATTTTGAGATGGAATTTTTTGTTCTGTGTCTCCACAGCAGTCAGAAAACTTGCTCAGAAAAAGACTAGATATACTAATAAGCAAATCAAATGCTTCAAAGTGGTATATCATCAGACCTCTCCTGCCTGCCTTTCCTGTTTTATAGCGAGAGGCCAGTCACCACCTTTCTATTTCAGTCACACTATGGTTCTGTGGGAACTGTCATTTTCCTTTACTGCGGTTTCCAAGGCCCTAAAATAACCTTCTCATTAGCTTCACTCAAGTTCATTGTTAACATAAATAGGACAAAATAGGCAGCCACACACAGAGCACTTTAAGGGAATATTATCAGCATTGTTCATCTATTCATGTTCTAAACAGAAACATTCAAAATAGGGTAAAAATAATCCGTAGTTTTCATATTATCAGGAAATATACTATAGATAATTTTTAACATCCTGGAAATGAATTAAGATGACTGACAACTTTTAATTCAATTTAGGCTTGACTCTGTCACATCCAGGTGGCCACTAGCAGAAGCTTGAGTAATGTGGAAAATATGTCTGTGCAGCTGCTGGCAAAGAAGCAAAATTATACTTCCTCAGAAACAGTGTGACAGAGTTCCTGCAAAGGAATGCAACGTTGGCTGACTTGTAATTGCCACTGGTATGCATCCTCAAATCCAACCCCAACACTCCCTGGCCACATTCCACCCTGGGACTGCATGGTTGGAGCTCATAAAAATAGAATGATTCCGCTGTGGATCAGGTGCTCTTCTTTCCTGTCCACCTTCCAGGACACATTAATGCTTAAGATGAGGATGGAGAACTACCTCTAAGGAATAGCAAATGATGCCAGAGAATAAGATAGGCACTGCCCCCTTCACTGGTTAAGGGCAGCTAATGAGGGCTGTCTCATTAGCTCAGTTTCCCCAGCTACCTTTGTTTCAAACTTTAGCCCTTAATTGTAGACTAAAGTCAATAGAACAATAGCTAACTACTAGTGGGATTTGTGATTTTTACTGTGCTTGGCTTACACAGAGGAATGCAAACATCTTTCCCTAGAAAGTTTTAGGACAGCTGATCAATTTAGAAACAGAATTCTATCTTGCGGGCTAGAAGACTTTTTTTGTAAAGGGCCAGATAGTATTTTAATCTTTGTGGGCCATGTAGCTTCTCTGTTGCAACTACTTAACTTTATAGTTACAGCTCAAAAGCAGCCATAGATAATATGTCAACAAATGAGTGTGTCTGTGTTCCAATAAAACTTTATTTATGAAAATAGGTAGCAGGTTGGATTGGCCCTAGGCAACAGTTTGTTGATCCTTGCTCTAACTGTTTTAGTGACGTTGCTATAAGAATGACTGAGAAATGATGATGATGAACAGAACCCAGTTGTTCTGGCAAAAGTAATCTACTATATTAGAAGCCAGAATAGTGGTTGCTGTTTGTTGTGACTGAGGGGTGGGGAGGAGTATTGTAATTGAGAAGGAGCATGTGGAAGCTACTGGGTTACTGACAGTATTCTCCTTCTTGATGCAGGTGATGTTTACATAGGTGTACTCAATTTGTAAAAATCCATTCAACTACGTGAGAATTCACTTGGAGTTGCATACATTTCTGTGTCTATCTGTTACTTAAACTATTTTAAACAAGAAGGAAAAAAGAACCAATATGTTCTAAAGGAGAAATCATTTTAAGAAAAATCAAGTGAAAAATCCTATATAGAGAGTGTAGGATTTGGGCAAAGTGTCTGTGGGTTCCCAGCTATGTGCTGAGAAGGGCATAGGCCAATCCTTTTTTTTTTTTTTTTTTTAGTGTCCTTGTTTTATTGTGATAAAAAATAATGTAAAATTTAGGCCGGGCGCGGTGGCTCACGCCTGTAATCCTAGCACTCTGGGAGGCTGAGGTGGGCGGATTGTTTGAGCTCAGGAGTTCAAGACCAGCCTGAGCAAGAGCGAGATCCCATCTCTACTAAAAATAGAAAAGAAATTATACGGACAGCTAAAGACATATATACACATATACATATACAGAAAAAATTAGCCGGGCATGGTGGTACATGCCTATAGTCCCAGCTACTCGGGATGCTGAGGCAGGAGGATTGCTTGAGCCCAGGAGTTTGAGGTTGCTGTGAGCTAGGCTGACGCCACGGCACTCACTCTAGCCCAGGCAACAGAGTGAGACTCTGTCTCAAAAAAAAAAAAAAAAAAAAAGAAAAGAAAAAAAATGTAAAATTTAACATCTTAACCATTTTTACATGTATAGTTCAATAGTGTTAAATATATTCACATTGTATGAAACAGATCTCCAGAATGTTTTCATCTTGCCAAACTATGTAACTCTATATCCTTTAAACAACAACTCCCTTCCTTCCCTCCCCTCAGCCCTTAACAACCACCATTTTATTTTCTGTATTTATGAATTTGACTACTTTAGATATCTCATATAAGTGGAATCATAAAGTATTTATCTTTTTGTGATTGGCTTATTTCACTTAGCATAATGTCCTCAAGGTTCATCCATGTTGTAGTATGTGACAGGATTTCTTTCTTTTTAAGGCTGAATAATATTCCATTTTATGTACATTTCATTTACCTATTCAATCAATGATGAATATCTGGGTTGCTTCTACTTTTCGCCTATTGTGAATGGTGCTGCTATAAATATGGGTGTGCCAATATCTCTTTTACATCCTGCTTTCAATTCTTTTGCATATAACTCAGAAGTGGGATTGCTAGATCATATGGTAGTTCTATTTTTAATTTTTTGAGGAACCTTCATACTGTTTTGCATAGTGGCTGCACCATTTTACAATCCCACTAAGAGTGTACAAAGGTCTCCAATTTCTCCAGATCCTCATCAACATCTTGTCATTTTGGTTTTCTTAGAAAATTAATTAACCAATTTATTTTTATTGATCCATAATAGATGTACATATTTTCAGGATAATTTAATATATTCATATAATTTGTAAAGATCAAATCAGTGTAATTGGGATATCCATCGCCTTAAATATTTGTTCTTTCTTTATGCTAGAAACATTCAAATTGTTTTCTTCTAGCTATTTTAAACTGTACAAAAGATTATTGTAAACTATAGTCTTCCCTTTCTCCTACACCCCCCAGCCTCTGGTGACCACCAATCTGCCCTTTATCTTCATGAGATCCACTTTTTTAGCTCCCGTATATGAGTGAGAACATGTAAAATTTGTCTTTCTATCCCTGGCTTATTTCATAATAACCTCCAGTTCCATCTATGTTGCTACAAATGACAGAGTTTCATTCCTTTTAATGGTTGAATAATAATTCCATTGTGTATATGTACCACATTTTCTTTATTCATTCATCCATATGAAACAAGATAAGGAAGCCCACTTTCACCACTTTCATTAAACGTAATCCTGAAAGTCCTGGCTAGAGCAATTAGGCAAAAGAAATAAAGGGCATCCAAATTGGAAAGGAAGAAGTCAAATTATTAGCTTTGTTCACAGATGGCATGATCTCATACTTAGAAAAACCTAAAGATCCCACCAAAAAAACTGTTAGAACTGATAAATAAATTCAGCAAAGTTGCAGGATACAAAATCAACATACAAAAATCAGCAGCATTTATATATGCTAATAGCAAACAATCTGAAAAAGAAATCAAGAAAGTAATCCCATTTACAATAGCTACAAAGAATATAAAATACCTAGGAATCAATTTAATCAAAGGAGTGAAAAATCTATGCAAGGAAAACTATAAAACACTGATGAAAGAAACTGAAGAGGACAAAAAAATGGAAAGATATGCTATGCTCATGGATCAGAAGAATCAATGCTGTCAAATGGTAAAACTACCCAAACCAATTTGCAGATCCAATGCAATCCCTATCAAAATACTAATGTTATTCTTCACAGAAACAGAAAAAACAATCCTAAAATTTATATGGAACTAGAAAAGACCCTGAATAGCCAAAGTTATGGAGCAAAAAAAAAAACAAAGCTGGAGGTATCACACTACCTGACTTCAAAATATACTATTAATACAAAGCTGTAGTAACCAAATAAGCATGGCACTGGCATAAAAACAGACACATCCACCAATGGAACACAGCACAGAACCCAGCTACAAATCTACACATTTATGGCCAACTTATTTTCAACTGCGGTGCCAAGACCATACAATGGGGAAAGGACAGTCTCTTCAATAAATGGTGCAACCACATGCAGAAAGATGAAACTAGACTCCTATCTCTCATTATATACAAAAGTCAAATAAAAATGAAGAGTTAAATCTAAGACTTCTAACTAGAAGAAAACATTGGGGAAATGCTCCAGGACACTGGTCTGGGCAGATTTTTTGTGTAAGACCTCAAAAGCACAGGCCACAAAAGCAAAAATAGACAAATGGAATTACATCAAGCAAAAAAGCTTCTGCACAGCAAAGGAAACAATCAACAAAGTGAAGAGACAACCCACAGACTGGGAGAAAATATTTGTAAACTATCCATCTGACAAGGGATTAACAACCAGAATATGTAAGGAGGTCAAAACTCAATTGCAAAAAACCAAACAATCTGATTTAGAAATGGGCAAAAGATCTGAATAGACATTTCTCAAAAGAGGTCATACAAATGGCCAAGAAGTATATGAAAAAATGTTCAATGCCACTAATCATCAGAGAAATGCAAATTAAAACCACAGTGAGATATCATCTCACCCCAGTTAAAATGACTTTTATGAAAAGGACAGGGAATAACAGATGTTGATGAGGATGTGGAGAAAGGGAAACCCTTGTACACTGTTGGAGGGAATGTAAATTTGTACAGTCACTCTGGAAAACAGTATGGTGATCCCTCAAAAAACTGAAAATAGAACTACCATATAATCCAGTTATCCCACTACTGGGTATATATCCAAAAGAAAAGAAATCAATATACCAAAGAGATATCTGAACTCCCTGTTTATTGTAGCACTATTCACAATAATCAAAATATGGAATCAATAATTTCTGTTATTTTGTAGTAGCAAAGGCCAATTTTTTAATAGCCGTTTATGAAAGGTTGGTAAGGCCTTACCTAAATTATACTCTACATATAAAGGTCTCCAAGAAAAGTACCTTCAATTCTTATTGAAACTCTATCTTTATCTTAAAAGACCAGCAACATTTTGATATGACTTTACCTTCTTCAAAGTTGATGAATTTGTTCAAAATTCCTAGCAACCAAAATGCACAATAACATACTAAAAGCAGCATAGCAAGAAGAAAAGTTTAAAGTTATGTTTTCATATCTTGTTTAAAATGCTGCCCATGTGTGGATCTCCCAGAAAAAGCAATAATATGACTACTCAAAGACCGATTATAGGGTGAATACATATTTCATTAGCTTTGGTCCCACTACACTGGGAGAACTGGGAATTGTACCAAATGGAACAAGTGGATTGGCATAGGTAGAAGCTAAGAACTCCCAGAAGCAATGACACAAGGAGGAGGAAAAGTGAGTAAAGTATAAACTGAATCAGTGGAAGGCCAAACAGAGAAGCCTGGCTCCAGGAGCTACAACACACAGTTGGCTACCTTGCTCTTCCAGAAGGACTCGCACAGCTGAATTTTCTTTTACTGTTTTTCTGGCTGCTTCTTCTTCTTCTTTAGACCACTGCATGTGATCCCTATTAAAAATTTAAAAGGTTGTAAAACATGCTTTATCAATGAAGGCGGCAAAAAAGAGGTGACACGAGACCACATCTTTCATTCCAGATTAGTCAAAGACAAATGATACACACTAACTGCATGTTGAATGAATACATTTTGTGACAGATGTTCCTACTGATGGTGTGGGTACAATCCTGGAACTCCTACGGTTCTTCTGTTCAAATCTGGTTGTACTGCAAGCCCCAGCCACCTTTGGGAAATGGCTGCTGAAGTAATGTCCTCAAAACACCCTGGTGCATGATTATTTGGGTGCTGGTATGGTTTGCTTTTTTTACTCTAAGGCCATATTTATTTGCCTTTTTCTTAATTTATGAACAGGGCATTCTTTAATAGTTTTTTTAATGCTCCTTTTATAACACTTATATTCTAATAATCTGCTGTCAAAGAGAAGCAAGTTTTAAAATATTTTGTACTCATCTTGCAATTTTTACAGTAACTGTTTTTTAAAAAATTTATTTACTTTTTAAAATTTTTGAATAGAGACAAGGTCTTGCTCTTGTTCAGTCTGTTCTCGAACTCCTGAGCTCAAGGGGTCCTCCTACCTGGGCCTCCCAGAGTGGTAGGATTACAGGCATGGCCACTGCATCAGGCCTAAAGTAACTATTTGGATTTGTTTTTCTTATTAGCTACCTTAATTTCTGTAAATGGATTCATTTACATTTAAATGATAGAGTAATTGGTATAGCATATAAAAGGGTCACCTTTTTGAGATCTGGCACTTTCTGTAAGTATTTTTAGTTTCAGAATTTATTCTCCCTATATGAGAACATATTATTTTCTACTGCAAAAATGTCTTTCTTGGAATAGAAGCAACAACTGTATACAAAAAAGGGTGATTTTTTTGGTTTGTTTTATTTTTACAAAGTTTGCATTTCTCTTTTTGCAATATGTTAGACTATAAGTAAGTGGAGCAATTTCCTGGAATAAACCATTTTTCTCTACAACAACAAAAATTATTATATATACCCTGTATTCAAGATACATATAAGCTACTGCTAATTATAAAAAAAGCCCCTAACACTATTATAATATATGGTATTTGTAGACACCTGCATGATGAGAAGAGGTAAATTATAAAATTCTTGGAGGTATATCATTATGGTGACTGATAAACATTAACAGAGCAATTAGCATGATAATAATTACTATAATAATAATAATTACCACCATTTATTATTACATATATATATATTTTTGGAGATGGAGTCTTGCTCTGTCGCCCTGGGTAGTGTGCAGTAGCATCATCACAGCTCATTGCAACCTCAAATTCCTGACCTCAAGCCATCCTCCAGCCTCAGTCTCCTGAGTAGCTGGGACTATAGGTGCACATCACCACACCAGGCTAATTTTTCTATTTTTTGTAGAAACAAGGTCTTGCTCTTGCTCAGGCTGGTCTCGAACTCCTGACCTCAAGTGATCCTCCCACTCGGCCTCCCAGAATGTTAAGATTACTTTTTTTTAATTTTTTTTATTTCAGCATATTATGGGGTACAAAAGTTTAGGTTATGTACATTGCCCTTGCCCCCCCTCCTCCCCCCGAATCAGAGCTTCAAGCGTGTCAATCCCCTAGGTGGTGTGCATCACACTCATTATGTATGTATACACCCATCCCCTCCCCCCCACCTCTGCCCCACACCCGATTAACGATATTCCTAAATGTGCTCTTAGGTGATGATCAGTGAAACCAATTTGATGGTGAGTACATGTGGTACTTGTTTTTCCATTCTTGGGATACTTCACTTAGTAGAATGGGTTCCAGCTCTATCCAGGAAAATACAAGAGGTGCCATATCACCATTCCTTTCAGAAACACTGTGAGGGGGTTATAATCATGTTCCCTTTGCATATTAACTAACAGAAATTTAGTAACTTACTCAAGGTCACATGGCTAGGAAGTGGCAGAACCAGAATTCAAACCTAGGTTTGTGTCACTTCAAAGTCCATCTTCTAAACCATTAGTCTATTACTGTCTACCAAGGCAGTGGGGGTCACTGGGAGATTTAAAACTTAATCCTTGCCCATCATGGGTTTATAATCTCCTAATACAGGTAGATAGATGGAGAGTAAATGATAATACAATGGAGCATGCATGGTTATCACCTGATGAATGGGAGTGTAGCCAATTAATGCTAGCTGGGACAAATAGGAAGGCTTAGAGGAAGGTGGTTTAGGCTCAGGTTAGGGGGAAAAGCCGTGGAGCAATTCCTCACGTCACTTAAGAAGCTGGCAATATGGACAGCATGTACAGGAGACAATTAAAAAAACGATTTTGACTAGAGCTCTTGGGATAATGCAGATGAAGTTAGGAGCTGGGTAATGGTCACATTTCAAAGGATCTTAAATGTGGGGCTGAACAGTTAAGTAGTGGGCAAGACACACGATGGGCAGGACTGGAGGGAGGGAGACCAGTTGCTGCAGTGGTCTAGGAGTAATGAGTCTCAGGACTAAAGTGGTAACAGTAAAAAACAGAAACGAAGCGTGGACACTGAAAAAATTATAGTTATGACCTAGAGATTAACTAGATATTGGAGGAGAAGAGTAAGAGTCATGAATGATTCCAAGGTCTTACAAAATTGAGATCTAGGAAAGGGGGGATAATGACAAAATAAGGAGTTACTTTGGGAGGAACGATGATAAGCTTGGTACTAATTTTATTAATGTCTATGCAAGCAGATATGAGAGGGTATATTCCAGTGACCTGGCTATAAATACACCCTCTGAAAGTTGAGAAACTTTTTTTTTTTTTAAAAAAGGATCAAAACTGCTATACTGGAGTCTCCAGGAAAAGAGAATGAAAATGTAAAAATCAGTCTTACAGATAAAAGTTTAACTGCCAGTTTCTAAATAAAACCCAATCATTTACAACCCAAATAATCATTAAGCAGCTCTGTCACTTGCTTTAATAAATGAGATTAGAATAGATTTTTGTTTTGGCTTATTTTAATAAGCAGCTATACTTTATATTTTGTGTATGTAAATATACTATGTTGAATACTATTACATGACAGTTACAACATTAAAGGCAACAAGTCATTCATTTATTGAAAAAATAGTATTACTAAGACTGGGGGTGAATTTCTTATATATAAATTCCTACAACATATAGGAAAGAAAATAGAACAACCTACTTCCCTATAAAGAATCAAGCTGTGAGACAATGAGAGTATATGCGGTCTTCTGCTTTAAGCATTTCTTTTAAACTGTTAGTTTAAAGTTGCTACTTTTTAAGTATTTAATAGATTGTTATTTCTTAAATTGTTCTACCTTCCTTACATTGTTCTTTACGTTGCTTCATTTTCTTCACTGCTAAGTGAGAGGAATATTATGCCCTAAGCTCCTGCAGAACAGATTTTTTTCACTGTACAGTTACAGAATCCCTACAGAACCTATAAAATGTCCCTCTTGTGTTTATGGGGACTTCCTCCTGCCCTGCTGCATTATGGCAGTTCTTATTTCAGAGGAGTCTGATTCATGGATACCAAAACCCAACAGACAGCAATAAGAATCATTCAACTTTTCATAAGTAATACATACAACTAGAAAAGAATTTAAACATAGAGATAAATAACTAATAAACAAACTGAAAATAATCAGGTATTTAACAACACAAAAACCAAAGGAAAATAATTGTTTATAGGTCTGGCCTATAAATTGTACTTCTGGGACTTACTGCAATGAAGTAAGAACAAAGAAGTTCTGTACAAAGAAATATTAATATCTGTACAAAGATATCACTGGAACACTAAACATAAGAGCAAAAAATTAGAAACAGCTTCAGTGATAGGGCAATGAAAAAACTATGGTAACTCAAAGGAATATAATGTGGACATTTAAGATAATAAATATGACTATTATGTAACCATATGGAAAAGTGTTTATAAAATAGCATAAGATTAAAAAAGCAGATCCCAAAATTGTATATGTACTATATTACAACTATTTAAAATTATCTATACCTTGAGTGAAGATTCTAAATGGTGAAATGAAAACAAGTATATTAGAATACTAGGATTAAGACAAAATTGTATTAAAATTTCCTTAATATTATAAAGCTGCTTCAACTAAAGATAATTTTTTAAAATTATATTTACATAAGATCCATACTGTATATTTAAGACATATAACAATGATCATTAAAAATTTTACATCACTCTTCTTGGGAAAAAAATTAGCAATCATTATAATAAAAAGGAAGTTATATTTTCTTAAAAAAGAAAAACAGTAAAAAAGAAATGAGCAGAAAATATAAAATATGCTCAATACTTTTCATAAAAATTTGAATTTGAGAAAAAGAAAAGTCAAAAATAAAAATGAGATTTTTGAGTAAGACAAATTTTCACAATATAACTAGTAGAATTAGTCTTATGATTTTGTGGTAGTCATCAATCCTATAATTTCAGTTGGGATACATATTTTACATATATATTTCCTATTCCTTCTATATCTATAGTACAATTGAATGATGAGTTCTTGCTTTAGCTTTTAAGTTGATGGTAGTAACAATCTAAATTAGTGTGCATTTGGTTTAGTTTGGAAAAGTTAAAACACAAACATACACATCCCAATTGATTACCTTGGGTACTACAGTTTTTAACGATCCTACCTATAGAAAATTCTGCTGAATGTGGTGCTGCTTCCTATTATAATTTTTAAATAATCAGATGTAAGCCAAAGCACCCAGTATAAACTATGTGTATAGACTGTTTTCCTATCTTTGTTATTTACCATGTATGTAAAGGTCTCAGTTTATTGATAGAACACAATTTAAAGACAAATTTGATAATGTATTAGGTGACTCAGGAATTAAAAATAAAATATTTATTCTTAGGTTAAAGGAAGAAAGAGTTCATTAGTTTCAGCCTAAAACTATTTCAATAATTCTTAATTCTATAGCAAAATCATATTTATTACATAGTTACACACACACATTTTTCTACATAGCTACAAAATCTTCATCATAATTATGACTTAAAACTACTGCATAGGACTTGTGATTTAGGCAATGACAGAATATCTGGTAATAAATTTACCCTCCTACTACACACATTTATGAAACTGGATAAGGTATTTGAAACAACTATTTTCAGATACTGGACTACACTTCAGATAGTGCAGAACTATGATCCTTAAGAGAAACACAAAAGGTGAGTCCCCATATCCACTCGGTCATTCTGTCTAGGGACACATTTTAGACTGTGGTACAGAGAGGTGGAACCCAAGCAGAGGGTGGTTGTCTCACTAAGGGGCAGTTCTGTGAGTTGAGAATGTAGAGATCAGAGTTCAGAGTTGCTGAGGTGGCGAGGGTTCATGCAGCAGGATATTGAAAAAGATGGAGCTGGACAGAGGGGAGGGCCCCTGAAGTCTACAAGAGTTGTCCCAGGGTTTTCAGCTAGTGCTGGCTGCTCATCCACAGGGAAAGACTCCACAGGGCCTAGTAGAGAGAAAGGATTCTGGGGATGGTGGTGGAGAAAAGAGAACTGCCTGGAGACAGGTAATGCAATGCTTGGAGATACTAGAGTTCTGGCTAAGCCAGAATAGAGAGATCTCTCTGAATACCTCAGACATCCAGTTAAGACTGTAGAAATGCCATGCCATAGGAATAAAAACCATACTGGACTCAGAATGATATTAAAATAGTTCCATCCTAACAACACCTAAAATCAAACCTGACGCAAGCAAGATCTGGCAGTAATTTAACCCCTTGCCAGAAAAAAACTCACCGTCTTTAAAGGAAGACAACATAATCTGGACTCCATATAAGATATCATCTGTAATGTCTACCATACAAACAAAAACTATTAGATATGTGAATCAAGAGAAAAGGCAGTCAATATCAATAGACTTTGAGAAAACCAAATACTGAAATAAGTACACAAGGACTTTAAAATAGCTTGTAAAAATATGCTTAAAGATTTAAAGGAAAAGATGAACAGAACGAAAGAATAGATGGGAGGAATTTCAGCCAAAGAATGGAAACTATTTTTTAGAAAAGGAAATTCTAGAACAAACCCATTTACAATATCTGAAATAAAGAATTCACTGAGTAGACTTAACAGCTGATGGACACTGCAGAGAAAAGGTCAGTAAACTTAAACACAGGTGTAGAAATCATCTAAATCGAAGAATAGAGAGAAAAAAGAAAAAAAGTATGAGTATCAGTAACCTATGTGATAATAACCACTTGGTCTAACAAACAAATAAATTGAAGTCCCAGAAACGGAGAAAAGAGAGAAATGAATAAGAAAAGAAAAGAAAAGAAAAAAACCTAAAGAAATACTGGCTAAAATTTTCCCCCCAATTTTTTTTTCTTTTAAGAGACGGGGTCTTGCTCCATTGCCCAGGCTGGAGTGCAGTGGCCAATCATAGCTCACTGTAACCTTGAACTCATAGGCTCAAACAATCCTCCTGCCTCAGCCTCCCAAGTAGCTAGGACTACAGGCATGTGCCACCACTCCCAGCTAATTTTTTTAAAAGTTATTTTTTGTAGAGACAGGGTCTTGCTATGTTGCCCAGGCCAGTCTTGAACTCCTGGGCTCACGCGATCCTCCTCTCAGCCCCCAAATTTGATTTTATAAAAAGAAGAAACACCCAACAGATCCAGGAGGTACAGTAAACCCCAGGCAACATAAATATAGAGAAAACTGCTAAAAACAAAAGATAAGGAGAAATTTTAAAAGTACCTATTATATATAGGGGAAGAAATATATACTACAGCTGATTTTTCATCAGAAACAATGATAATGGAGGCCAAAAGGACAAAGCAATGACATCTTTAAAGTGCTGGGGAAAAAAATCAGTCAACCTAGAATTCTATACGCAGTGAAAAAATCTTTCAAAATTTTTAAGTAGAGATAACTTCAGATAAACAAAATTTAAGGGAATTTGTTACTGGCAGAACTTGCACTACAAGAAATGTTAAAGATCTTCAGGTTGGAGGAAAATGGTAGCAGATGGAGTCTTAGATCTATAGGGTGGAATAAAGAGACCAGAAGTGACAAATATGTGAATAAGTATAAAAGACAATTTTTCTCTTTTTTTAAATTTCTTAAAAAAAACCCAGATAACTACATATAGCAAAAACAGTAACAATGATTATACCACTTATATATAGAGGTGAACTATATAACAACAATAGCACAAACATTAGAGGGATGATAAGTAGAATCATATTGTCTTAAGATTCTTACATTTTACTTTAGATGGTACAATATTAATTCTAAGTAGACTGTATTAAGTTGAGGAAGCATATTATAATCTCTAGAACTGTGGTTCTCAAACTGTGGTCCACCCTTTTAGGTGGTCCACTAAGTCAAAACTATTCTCATAATATTGTATTTTGCTCTTTCACTATGTTGACATTTGCACCGATGGTATAAAAACAATGATGGGTAAACTTATAACTGCCTTAGTATAAAACAAGGCAATGACACCAAAATGAATTAGTAGTCATTGTATTCTCTAACACCATCCATGAGTGGTAAATAATATACCAATTTTTGCAAAAAATAAAAATAAATTTTTAAAAAATTTTCACTGGTTGAAGAAACAGTAAAAATTATTAATTTTATAAAATATTGATGCTTAGGTACAGATCTTTTTAATATTCTGTGTGACAAGATGGAAAGCATGCATAAAACACTTCTGCTCCACAATGAAGTATGATGAGTGACTTGAGGAAAAGCACTTGTACAATAGGAGTGGTGAACTGAACTAGCGGCTTTTTTCATGGAATGCTATTTTAACTTGACAGAGCAACTGTAGATAAAACTATAGTTATTCAGGCTCGGGTATTTGGCATATATTTTCTCAAAAGTAAACAAAATGAGCCACTTCAAGAAAAACAAATGATAATATTTGTTGCCAAAGATAAATTTTGTGCTTTCAAGCAAAAATTAAAATTTTAGAAAACTTGTATCTACCACCGACAGTTTGATAGCTCCCTAGTAAAAACTTTCCTGATGAGACTGGTGGTGGTATTAACAAAAGTGATTTTTAAATATTGTATAATGAAATGTGTCAACCTTTGGAAAAACTACATAAAACAGGTAACCAATCTTTTCCAAATTATCCATGAATCATGTTATAAAATGATGCATAAGTAAAGGATCCATCCAAAGTACAGGGTGCCCCAATATATTATAATGTGGAAGAATATAAAAAGTTCATTGGTATGGTTTCATATTGCATATTGCAACTTAAAAACTACCACTATTGAGTTTTAGTGTAATATCAAGAAAAACATCCACAATTATCTGAAAAGGCTATTAAAAACTCCTCACCTTTGCAAGCATATATCTGTATGAGGCCAAATTTTTTTCAAATAATTCAGCCTAAACAACACATCACAAAAATTGAATACAGAAGCATATAGAAGAATTCAGCTTCTTGCATTAAGGTAGACATTAACAAGACTTGCAAACATTTCAAACAATGCCACTCTTTGCATTACATTTTCTGGAACATATATTTTCATTAAAATATGTAATTTATGTTAACATGTAATGGGTTTATTATTGTTTTGAAATAATAAATAAATAATAAATATTTTTAATGTCTCAGTTTTCCAATATAGAAAATATCAACAGGCATAATCCACATCCATAAGAGGTCTTTGGGGTCCTCAATAATTTAAGAGGGTAAAAGGGTCTTGAGACCAAAATGTTTGAAACCATTGTGCTAGAATAACTCCTAAAAAGTAATGCAAAGATGTAGAGATAAACAGCTAGTACAGAAAATAAAATAGAATACAAAAAAAAGTAATCAATTCATCCAAAAGAAGGCAGGACAAAAGGAACAGAGGGGAAAAGAACAGATGAGATAAATAAAAGAATAAACAAAAAGATAGCCAAACAAAATTATATTAATTTACAATGCTATCTGGATTGGATGTTATCCTAAGTTTCTTTTCTTTCTTGCTTTCTATTTTTTGTGCTAATTTAATAGCTCTAAAAGGCTACCTTATTGTTTTAATTTGTATTTATTTTACTGTTGAATATTTTCTCATATGCTTATATGTACTTCCGTGTGGATCAACTTTTATGTCCATTGCCCATTTATCCATATAGCAAATAATGCTTTTCTAATAAGATAACAAATACTCTATGTTAACCTTGATGTATCAAAGTAGAAAATCATTTAGATCTTCTGTCTCTTAGTTTTTGTATTAGTAAAATAAGAGTAATAGTTCTCAGAATAGTATATGAATTAAAATTAAGTACTCTAAAAATATAATTATCTTCTTTCATCAAATCCAAGATGCCATTATTTTCTGTACCAGTAAGAAAGAAAAAATACTTCCAACTACAATTTTAAGATGTCATCAATTGTAAGAAGTGTCATAATTCCAGAGATGTTAATTGGTGGAAAAATGTGAGTCTCAGAACAGATGAAATATAGCTATTATAGGCATATCAGCAAATAATTGAACTAACTTCAATTAAATCATCTTTTCTACTATTGATGCTAATTTATATTTCTTATTCCTGGATGCTCACTTCTCTTTTTGGCCATAATGAATATTTCAGTTGATTATTGTTATTAGTAAATTAGTTTCTTAGGAATGAGTGACTAACAGAAGACACAAACACAGAAAGAACCAATGCCTTCCCACTTCTGCATACAATGGAATGGAGGTCACAGCTGCTGGAAGAAACTGATACCCACCTCCCTTATTAAACATTTATTGTGAACCTATATCTATCAGGCACTGGGCTGCGAACTGGGGACACAAGAGGAGGAAGATTTGGTAGAACTCAAAATTATAATTGATGTAAGAAATTGTAATTGGTATTAAAAAATACAGAATTTATCATCAGGTAGATAGTAAGGCAGGAACAGGTGTGTAGGGGGAGACATTCTTTTTTTATTAACTAAAATTCAAACAAAACCAATACATACAAAATATAAAGTTTCATCTTTTCATCTCTACCCCACCTCTCATGCCCATTCCCATGCCTGAGATGAACATCACTATCAGGATAATGTGGGCCTATCCAGACTTTTCTCTCTATATATAAAAACTAAGATGTATATCTACATGTAACACAGGTATAAAAATTCCTTAACAAAAATGTCACACTGGAGATACTTTTCTGCAACTTACTCTCTTCATTTAACAATGTATCACAGCCATCTCTTTTTTTTTTTTTTTTTTTGAGACAGAGTCTCGCTTTGTTGCCCAGGCTAGAATGAGTGCCGTGGCATCAGCCTAGCTCACAGCAACCTCAAACTCCTGGGCTTAAGCAATCCTCCTGCCTCAGCCTCCCGAGTAGCTGGGACTACAGGCATGCGCCACCATGCCTGGCTAATTTTTTCTATATAGATTTTTAGTTGGCCATATAATTTCTTTCTATTTTTAGTAGAGACGGGGTCTCGCTCTTGCTCAGGCTGGTCTCGAACTCCTGACCTCGAGCGATCCACCCGCCTCGGCCTCCCAGAGTGCTAGGATTACAGGTGTGAGCCACCGTGCCCGGCCTACAGCCATCTCTTAATATTAGTAAAGATCTCTCATTTTTATTAACTGCTACATTATTTTCCAATGTATGGATATAACAATAGTTTTTCACGGTTTTATTAAAGTGTACCTGACAAACAGTAAACTTCACATATTCAAAGTGTACAATTTGGTAAGTTTTGATACATGTAGTACTTGTGAAACTATTACTACAATCAACATAATGAACATATCCATCACCTTCAGAAGTTTCCTTGTGCCCCTTGTAACTCCTTCCTCCCATGGCTCCCCTTCTCACCCGCCTCCCCACTGACCAGCAACCACTGACCTGCCTTCTGTGTCTATAGATTGGTTTGCATTTCCTAGCACACTACAAGAAAGTATACTATGTATTCTTTATTCCTAGCTTCTTTCACTGAGTGAAAGAATACTAATAAATATTTATTTTATTATTAATAATTTATTAAAGAATTCTGTCAGTAATTTCATAATTATTTTGAAATTCATCCATTTTGTATGTATCAATAGCAGGTATATGTTTAACTTTTTAAGAACCTGCCAAGTCACATTCCAAAGTGCTTATACCATTTTATATTCCCACCAGCAGTGTACGAAAGTTCCAGTTCAGCCACATCCTTGCCAACCCTTGGTATGCTCAGTATTTTGAATTTCAGCTATTCTAATAGGTATGTAGTGGTATTACTATCTCATTGTGACTTTAATTTGCCCTTTCCTTATGACTCATGATGTTGAGCATCTTTTCATGTGCTTATTTACCATCTGTGTACCTTCTGTGGTTAAGTGTCTCCTAAAATTTTTTGTTCATTTTTACTGGGTGGCTTTATTATTTTTGAACTTTGAGAGCTTTTTATATATTGTGATTATGAATCTTTTGTCAGCAATAAAAAGGAACAAACTATTGAAACATACAATATCATGGATAAATCTCAAAATAATTATGCTGAGTAAAAGAGGCCAGACAAAAAGAATACATATTATATGATTCCCTTTATATTAAATATTGGAAAATGCAAACTAATCCGCTATGTATTCTATGTTCCTTCTCCCTCCTTCCTTCTTTCCTTTCTGTTATTTTGCAGGTAAATTCTCCTAAAACTCTACTTGTCCCAGAGATCTGTTTCTTTCCCTGTAAGCTCCAGTTCAAAGACTAGGCATTTTCTCTAGCTTAGGTGGGTGTGGGGAGAGGCAAAAGCACTGACAGACTCCACTGTGTAGCAGGCAGCCTTTATGAAGGTCTGGGTCTGCTTTTTTGTTTTGTCAAATGATCCTTTGTTGAAATATTTTTCTTTGTAGTTCTTAACTAGCAGGGCATTCCACTGCACTACTATTGATGTCATCTATGATGTCATGAGGGTGAGCAATTGAAATTGCAGTCCACAGACTAGGCACTCCCCAGGATTTCCTTCTTAGTTTTCTGGCTAAATATTAGTGACACATCTGTCAGGTAATGTTGACAATCTCATTAAAAGTGATATTTCCACTATGCTTTTTTTTTTTTTTTTTTTTTTGAGACACGGTCTCACTCTGTTGCCCAGGCTGGAGTGCAGTGGTGTAATCATAGCTCATTGTAACCTCAGATTCCTGAACTCAAGTGATCCTCCTGCCTCAGCCTTCCACGTAGCTGGGACTACACGCATACATTACTGTGCCTGGCAAATTTTTTTATTTTCTGTAGAGACAGGGTCTCACTCTGTTGCCCACATTGGTTTTGAACTCGTGGCCTCAAGTGATCCTCCCACCTTGGCCTCCCAAAGTGTTGGGATTGCAGGCGTGAGCCACTGTGCCAGGCCTCCAGTGTGCTTAATGTTTTTCTGTTTCTTTCAGTCTCTGGGTGGCTCCTGGAGGGCTGTGCTGATCAGGGCAAATGCAGAAGGTGCCAGCTTAATCTGGGTCTACCTGTTCTGAATGGTCCTTAGACCCTTCTAGGCATCAGTTGCTTTGGGGATGTCATCATCAACTTTTCTTAGAGATAGTCCCAGGGGGATGATCTGGGGAATCAGGGAGGACATGGAATGACTTTCCCACTGGTGTACCTCAGACATACCACTTTGATCTCCTTGGGGTTGAACTTGAGTGGCATGGCAGAAGGGGCTGCTGCCAAGTGAACCTGGATATGGGACAAATGAAGAAAGCTGCACCTTGGCTTCTCCAAGTTGAAAGCCAAAAAACTGAGTCTGCCTTTTTTTTTTTTTAAGAGTCCTATGCCAGGTCTCATTTACCTAGTTAGGCTATGCCCTACTTCTAAGAGTAATTTCTCTTGGGCTTTGGATAGGTCCCTCAATTCAGCATAGTACCCTGGAAAACAGAGCCATCTTGTTTCCCCTGCTCTGCTGAGACCTCATATTCTATTGTGATAGGTAAGAACATTTATTTCCAAGAGCTCATTTTCAACCTTTGCTGGGGCTGCCTAATGAATATGAGCAGGAAGACTTACAATTTGCCTGCTGACCTTCTTTCCCTAGCACTGCTGCTGAGGAATGTAGGTGGGATTAGGAGCTATTCCAAGCCACACAAGAATCTACAATTACTTTTCCTGGTCACTAATTTTCCATGTTTATGGCCTTTTTTGGGTTGCTGTTGGTATAGTTCTGTGTGCTTTTACTACTCCTTATTTATTTGGTTGGAAGAAGAATACTCTGCATTTCAGATTCATCTTATCTTTTTTTACTTGGAAGGCTTTGGCTTATTTGTGAAATAGACTAGTTATCTCTTGGGTCTGCCACAGAACCTAGCCCAGTGACGGGCACATGTCAATATATAGAAAATGCTGGGAATAAGGGATATCTTTCCATGTTCTATAACAGTTAACTCTAAGAATTCGGAACAACAGAGCCAAATTAAATTCTCCTAAACACTTCTTTTGTCACATTACTCATACTGTTTCAAAATATGAGGCCTCTCTTCCAACTAGGCTGGTTTTCTTGCTTTGGAATATACCTCATGTGTTTATTCCCAAATCCAGATCTTCGCTTATGCTACCATTGGTCCAAAACAAATTAGCTTTACTGTTTAAATAGTCTTTATCCTTCAAAGCTCAGGTTAAATTCTACCTGCTCTTCCATCCCCCACCTTGGGAATCTCTTCCTATTCTGAATTCTTATCGTCTTCACAGTCTTTATCACTTATTATGACCTCACATACTCCTTTATGTTGTTAATTTATGCATAGGCGTATATCTCAATTCCTCATCCAATAATAATAAGAATGATGCTTTTTAGTGAATACTTACTACTGAGAGCTTATATGTATTTTCTACTTTAATAGTCACAAGAACCCCATGAAAGAACTGGCTCAAGTTCGCATAGCTGGAAAGGGATAGATTCAGGATTTCAAGTCAGATTTTTGGGATTCTGAAGTCCATGTTTAGCCACTATATTAACTTTCAGTCTAGTTCTAAGCTTCTAGTAGATAGGAACTGGATCTTATATTTCTCTATATTGATTCAGTTACTCAAATATATTTATTGGTTGCCCATTATAGGAAATATAGCTATGGGGAATATAGCTATGAAACAGCTCTTGTCTGAAGAAGCGTACATTCTAATAATGAAGATTAAACAGATACATAAATAAAGTACATGTTAGAAAATAGTAATAAAATAGCTTATTCTTATATGTTGCTTATTTACTATGTGTAGACATTTTATATTATATAAACTCACTTAATCCTCACAACACCCCATGAGATGGATATTACTATTATTATCCCATTATCCCATTTTATGGATAAGGAAACTGAACCACAGAGAGATTAAGTAACTTCCCAAGCTTGGACAACTATTAAGACTGTACTCTAAACATCTAGACTATACTGCCTCTCATGACAAATGTCATAATGGAGGTAGCCAAAGAAAATACTTACTGATTAACTGCAATAAAGAACTACGTATATGAAACAGGGCAAGAGAAATAAGATGATAAATGTAATGATTATATATAGAAAATTATACAATAAGAAAGAATTCTTGGTATCTATTTGGACCCTAGAAACAGCCTATTATTTAAATGGGTTATATAATAGAAGTAATGTTGCAACACACAGGTCTTACCTTGGATCTACAGAGAATGGCTTAGCTCAGTGTTTTTTAAACTAAAGGTCATAATCGCTTTGTGAGTCATGAAATCAATTTAGTTAGTTTAATCCACACTTAAAAAGAGAAAGAAAAAGAAACAGAGTAGAATAAAATAAATGGAAAACATTGGTGTACATTTCACACGGCAAATAATGTACAGGAAGCTTTTGCTACTGTTTTATATATGTGTATATGTGACATCATCATGTACTGGTCCAGGATGTAAACTGCATTTCTTATTGTGGATCATGCCACTGGCCTAGCTGATTTGGTTATATAATAGGCATTTACTGCTTCCTTATAAATTTCAGAGATACCTTGAAAACTTCCTACACACTTAAACCAAGAACAGTGTGGAGTAAGGAATGAGTTTTCCAAGTATTAATATCCGTGTAAGTTACTCAATATAGACAGATTTCTGGGCCATGTCCCCAAAGCATTTTGAGTATCATTTCCTGTCAATACCCCCAAAACTGATAAATGTACTAAGTATGATTTTAAAAGACTATAGGCGGAATGTAAAATGGTTTACTTGCTATGCAAAACAGTTTGACAGTTTCTCAAAAACTTAAACAGAATTACCATATGACCCACAATTCCACTCCTAGGAATATACCCCCCAAAATTGAAAATAGGGACTCAAACAAGAACATGTACACACATGTTCACAGCAGCACTGTTCACAAGAGCCAAAAGGTCGAAACAGTCCAAATGTCCATCAGTAGATGAATGAATAAACCCATAGTAGTGTATTAAACAATGGAATATTATTGAGCTGCAAAAAGGAATGAAGTATCGATACGTGTTACAAGGTGGATGAACCGCCAAGACATTATGCCAAGTAAAAGAAGCCAGACACAAAAGATCACATATCATATGATTCCATTTCTATGAAATATCCAGAATAGGTAAATCCACAGAGATAGAATACATATTAGTGGTTGCTAGAGGCTGGAGGAGTGGGGGTAAACTGCTTCATGGATAACGGATTTTTACTTTGGAGTGATGGAAATGTTGTGGAACAAGACAAAGTTGCTCGTTGCACAAAATTGTGAATGTTATTAATGCACTGAATGGTTCACTTTAAAATGGTTAATTCTGTGTCATGAATTTCATGTCACGAAATTATTAAAACATAAAAGACTATAAGTAAAAATAAAGTCAGATATAAGTACTAGTAATAAAAATTTCCAGAATCTGGAAGTCAAATCTTTCTCAGGATATGAGAAACTGAATAAAAGGGGTTATCTTTATCTTTTCTTGAAAAAACAGCTTTAAAAGAAGGTCATAGAGAGTAAATCATCCTTACTACCTAGAGGCTAAAGGGAAAAATGAATTGTAGACAATTCTGAGCAATATCTCTCAGAGAAAACTGACATGTACTTTTCTATAAAGATGTTTAAAGAATCAAATTCAGCAAGAGAAAAAACACTATTCTTAAACTGAAAGAAAATAAGGAAGAAAGTGAGAACTTTTGGACAGCACTTTGGACTTGAAGGAAGGGGAGAACAAACCAGTTTTAGTTTAACTTGTGAATCTTCTCTTAAAGAAGAAGAAGGAAGATGATGTGAGCCACCTTCCTCTTCCCTTGGAGGAAATTATTTTTATTATTAATAGTATGTATCCATGTTGGCAGAGCGTTCACTAGAGGTTTCCTGGTGCAGGCTGGCTAATTCCTTGGCGGGGGCAGGGTATGCCGTGGAAGAAGATGCCTATTTAGACTAGATCAAGGGTTTTCAAACTGTGATCAGCAGAGCCCTGAAGGTCCTCTAGGCTGCTAGAAAAAGTGAGAGGTAGGAAGAAACAGAAATGGAGCTGTTGATGACCCAGGTTCATTCTGAGCAGGTTTGCCTCATCTTTTAAACCCTAGGATTCCACATTAAAACTTCACTTGAAAAAAGTTTTGCTGCTAAAAATAAATTTGAAAACCATTAGATTGGATCAAGGTTCCCAAACTTGGCTGCTCAGCAGAATTACTAAAAGAGCTTTTTCAAATTAAAAACTCCTGGGCTATACCTCTAGACCTAGTGAAACAGTAGCTCCTTGAGGGATTTTCCTGCAGCCAGCCCAAAGCTAGCCCATGGGGTTTAAGAAGCGCTGGACCAGATGACCCCTGTTTTCCTGAGAGAGTTTATGACAAAACAGAACTTAAATCAGTAGGCAAGAATCTCAAGTAAAAGAGCAGGTGGTAGCAGATGGAAAAAGAGAATTCAGACAGCTAAATCACCAGGGTCTAATGAAGGAAAAAAAAAATTGGTAAACGAAGAGCTTGCCTAGGACCAGAAGTTCCTCTGGAGATTTAATTGCCTGGCAAAGGGCCCATTTTATCTCACAGCATACAATAACTATCCACATTGGTGATGGTAGTCAAAATGGTTTAATTCAGCAGCTGCCCAAAAAAGCACAATGTGAGCTGCATATGTAATTAAAAAATTTCTAGTAGCCACATTAAAAAAAGTGAAAATAGATGAAATTAATTTTAATACTTTATTTAACATATATCCAAAATTTCATTCATTTTAATATGTAACTCAATATAAAAATTATTAATGAGATATTTTAATTTTTTTTTTTCCTGATATGGAATCTCGCTCTGTTGCCCAGGCTAGAGTGCAGTAGTGTGATCATGGGCCTCTGCAATCCTGGGCTCAAGCGATCCTCCTGCCTCAGCCTCCCACGTAGCTGGGACTACAGGCGTGTGCCACCACACTCAGCCTTACCTTATTTTTTTGTGTTAAGTCTTCAAAATCTTACAGTACATCTCAATTCAGACTAGCTACATTTTGAGTGCTCATATGGCTAGTGGCTACTGTATAGTACAGTATAGGACTAATTAATTAAAAAAACAACATATTTCCTTCTAAACTGATATTTTGTTGCAATAAAAACAAAAAGTCCATGATCACCTTCCCAGCTCTAAAGATGCTGCTCCAGAGGCTAGTCTGACAAGAATTTTGTCTACAAATCTCATACCCCACTTCACCTCTTCAGTCCTGGCCATCAGCAGTATCTGTCCTCTGGACATTTTCACCTGAAGGTATTGCTCACAAATCCTATTCAAAATGTCTAAAACTAAATTTACAATCTTTCTTCTAAAATAAAAAATCAATTTACCTCTTGATTTTCCTATTTGTATCAGTCACCTAAGATCAAAACTTCAGAGTCAAATCTACCTGTTCCTTTATTCTGTGCAAGCACCAAGTTCATTTATTCTTCCTTCATAATCTCTTTCTCCCTGGCCCTTTCCTGCTTTCAGTTCTCCCTGCTGATATGTCCAGTATACTTTTACCAAATATGCATACTTAATACACTATGTATAATGTCATTTCTCTTCAATGGCTCCATAATGCCTTATACTTCAGCTACAAATTCAGGACCATGAACAATCTTCATTCCACTCACATTTTTGGCCTGTATCATTCCAACCTTATCTTTTGCCAGTCTCCTAAAATAGCCTTTTTTTAGAGCAAATTATCCTGTGCACTGTCTGTACAATGCCTTATACTTCCCTCATCTCGGGGTTTTATGATTTTACCCACCTAGAATGTCCTTACTCCAGTTGACTTATTCAAATCATTATTCAACAAATATTTATGTGTCAGGCACTGTGCTCTGTACTGGAGGTAGAATAAATTCAGGCATACCTCAGTATGCTTCAGAGATGTTGCATTTTTTACAAATTGAAAATCTATGATAACCCTACACATAGCAAATCTATGAGTGCCATTTTTCCAATAGCATGTGCTCACTTCTTGTCTCTGTGTCACATTTTGGTAATTCTCGCAATATTTCAAACTGTTTTGTTATTATGATATCTGTTATGATGATCTGTGATCAGTGATCTTTGATGTTACTGTTGTAATTGTTTGGGGGCATCATGAACCATGCCCATATAAAATGCCGAACTTAATCAATAAATGTCGTGTGTTTTCTGGCTGTTCTACTGACCATCTGTTCCCCATCTCTCTCCCTCTCCCTGGGTCTCCCTATTTCCTGAATACAACAATATTGACATTAGGCCAATTAATAACCCTACAATGGCCTCTAAGTGTTCAAGTGAAAGGAAGAGTCACGTCTCACACTTTAACTCACAAGCTATTAGTAGAAATAATTAAGTTTAGTGAGGAAGGCATATCGAAAGCTGAGGTAAGCCAAAAGCTAGGTCTCTTGCACCAGTTAGCAAACTTATGAATGCAAAGGAAAAGTTCTTGAAGGAAATTAAAAATGCTACTCCAGTGAATACATGAATGATAAGAAAGAAAAATAGCATTATTACTGACACAGAGAAAATTTTAGTGGTCTAGACAGAAGATCAAGCCAACTATAACATTCCCTTAAACCAAAGCCTAATCCAGAGCAAGGCCCTAACTCTCTTCAATTCTGTGAAAGCTGAGAAAGGTGAGGAAGCTGTAGAAGAAAACGCTGAAGTTAGCAGAGGTTGGTTCATGATGTTTAAGGAAAGAAGCCATTTCCATAATAGGAAAAAGTGCAAGTGATACAACAAGTGCTGATAGAGAAGCTGCAGCAAGTTATCCAAAAGATTTAGCTAAGATCACTGACGAACCTGACGACATTAAACAACAGATTTTCAATGTAGGCGAAACAGCCTTCTATTGGAAGGAGATGCCATCTCGGACTTTCATAGCTAGAGAGGAGAAGTCAATACCTGGCTTCAAAGCTTCCAAGACCAGGCTGACTTTCTTATTAGGGGCTAATGCAGCTGATGACTCTAAGTTGAAGCCAATGTTCATTTACCATTCTGAAAATCACAGGGCCCTTATGAATTACGCTAAATGTACTCTGCCTGTGCTCTAGAGATGGAATAACAAAGCCTGGATGACAGCAGATCTGTGTACAGCATGGTTTGCTGAGTAATTTAAGCCCACTGTTGAGACCTATTGCTGAGGAAAAAAGATTCCTTTCAAAATATTACTGCTCATTGACAATGCACCTAGTCACCCAAGAGATCTGATGGAGATATACAAGGAGTTTATGTCATATTCCAAATCCTTTGTTGTCATTTCAACTTAGTTGATAAAGCAGTAGCAAGATTTGAGAGGATGGACTTCAATTTTGATAGAAGTTCTGTTGTGGGTAAAATGCTATCAAACAGCATCACATGCTACAGAAAAATCTTTCAGGGAAATGAAGAGTCAGTTGATGTGACTAACTTCACTGAAATTGCCACAGCCACACCAGCCTTCAGCAACCACCAACCCGATCAGTCAGCAGCCATCAACACTGAGGAGAGACCCTTCACCACCAAAAAGATTACAACTTGCTGAAGGATCAGATAATTTTTAGCATGTTTTAGCAATAAAGTATTTTTAAATTAAGGTGTGTACATTTTTTTTTAGACATGATGCTACTGCACACTTAATAGACTACAGTATAGTATAAACATAACTCTTACATGTAATAGGAAACAAAAAAATTCGTGACTCACTGTATTGCAATATTTGTTTTACTGCAGTGGTCTGGAACCAAACCCTTTCCCCCACTTTAAGAAATCGTCCTGAGGCCAGGCACAATGGCTTACATCTGTAATCTCAGCACTTTTGGAGGTGGAGGTGGGAGGATTGCTTGAATCCAGTAGTGAAATACCAGCCTGGGCAACATTTTTTTACCTCTATAAAAAATTTAAAAATTAGCCAGGCACGGTGGGGCACACCTGTGGTCCCAGCTACTCAGGAGGCTGAGGTAGGAGGATTGCTTGAGGCCAGGAGTTCCAGGCTGCAAGTGAGCTGTGATTGCACCACTGCACTCTAGCCTGGGTGACACAGCAGGGCTCTGTCTCCAAAAAAAAGGAAAAAAGAAAAAAAAAAAAGAAATCTTCCTGACTTTGCACAGACAGAAATGGTTTTACATTACTGAGTTGTTCTCATAAGGCATATAGTCTACAACACTCCCTGGACCCTTACATCTTGCTGCCTTGTATGGCAAATTATTAACCTTTTTTTTTTTTTTTAATAAATATCTATCTTCCCAAGTAGTGTGGATTTCCTGAAAGTGTGGATGAGAGTCATACCAACATGTTCTCCATGGTGCTCAGTAAGCAGCAGGTACTGAATACACATTCGTTGATTGACAAGTATTTTTACAAAAGGAAGGGCCTGTGGAGCAGGAGGAAGGGCCCCACCTCACGCCTACCCAGTGATAGGCTGGCAAATCAAGAGCAGAGGTAAGAAGGAAGGGCCTGCAAGAACCCCAAAGCACTAAAAGCACTTGGGAAGTTTCACTTTTCCAATTTCATTTGCAAAGAAGTTTAGAATTGGCAACAGTTAAGTCAGGATTAGTTACCCTAGCTTTTGGACCTCTACAACGTGAGTTAGGTGGTCAGCTTTAAAAATCCTTTCTTGGTACTAAATGAAAACAATACCACTGGTGATATTTAATAAACATATATAATATCAGAGCTAAAAAGAAAACTCACCACATGTTGTGTTCAAAAACTTTGGCTGGGTCAGTTAAAATCCTTGATCCCAGAGGGGCCACTGGATGGTACCCACTTTGGTATCTGTGTGGCACCTTTCCTAGCCTTAGGCAGAAAGTGGAATTTCTCCAAATAATATTCATCCTGAGCAGTACCTGAGAAGTTACAAATGATTAATTAGTCATTATGGATTGCATGGTGTATTGTTTGTCTAATAGCCAAAATCTGGTCCCTAAGGTTTACAACCTGAGAAACAACATGAAAACCAAAAACTTTTACATGAAAAATAGGCATGACAGCTTCTCTCCTGAGGTATTTTCCGGACAGAAAAGGGGAAAAGAATATTTAGGGTAGGTGACATTGGCCAGCATTATTTCTATGCCACAGCCTTGATCAACTTTGCTTTGCTGGGTATTTGTTTATTTAATTTTTAGCACATGGCCAAAGCATGTAAACCCAGATCCTGAATTTTATGTATTATATTAAGGACGGTTTTTTTAAAAAGAGATTTTCTTATTTTGTTTTGGGAATTCTAAGCAAACGTATTTCTTGAGAATATTTTGTGACCACTAGACCAAATACCCAAGTATAGTAGAAAAATAAGAAAATAAACCTATAAGTCTCATTCTTCATGCTGAACTGAATAATATGAGAATCAAATAAGTAAATAAATACTATATTAAGACAGAATCTCAGCAATTCTTAATTCTAACGATCCTGTATACATATATATATATTTAAGAATAGTAACACAGTTGCAAAATAGATTTCCCTATATAAAATGCATGCTTAAATCCTAGCTCAAGAGAGTCATTAGTTGATTAGCCCAAATCCATCCTCATTTCTGGAAGAATAACTTAAACAAATATTTAAAGAGTATGTCATCTTAATTATGTACTAGTAAATATGTCACTTTAAAATCTTTATGGAAAAGTATTAAAAAGATGCTTTAATGAGCTTATATTTTCCAATAAGAATTCACTGTAATACTGCTTGACATATCAGCTATTCATCACAACATTCAGCCTAATGCTGTAAGCTGTCAGGTAGAAACAGATGCTAAAAGGTGTGTGTACATAATATGCATTAGGGACTATTGGAGGTGCTATTAGGCATAAAAATACCATGTGCTGTACACCCTTTACTCTCTTACTGAAAATGAATGGGTTTTAAGACTGTGAATTCCAAAATGAACTGCAGAATGTCAAAAATATGTCATTGTCTTTTTAAACATAAAAGTCAAAATTTCCCTTTTGGAAAAAAAAGGGGGCTTTGTTATACACATCAAAAATATTGTAATGGTTCCATTCAAATGTGACTAACAGTGATGAGAAACGAAACATTCAACAGCTAGTGCAGATGCGCCTTGTTTGTCTTCCTTTCTCCACTAAATGCAAGCTCTTTGGGTGGAGGCAAATGAAGTGAAATGCTCCACCCACCACTACCTTCATCCTGATGTGTCTTTGTTCTTTTTCCTTGCCAGTGTTCCACACAAGACTAGCAAAACCCTACCTGCAAAATTATTTTTAGAGCTCTTTCTGCACTGAATATAATTCATAAAATCTTCTGAATGCTGAAAAGTAGAAACTGATTACACCTAGAAAGAGAGGCAATTCATGCTCAAAAGAGTGAAATGATGTAAACGTTTCCCACCCAGGAAAGCCAAATCAAAATGAAATTTCAATCCTTCAAATAATCATGTGATACTTATCTATATCTATCTATATATAGAAGAGGAAGAGAGAAGAAAAAAAAGGCAAGAGTGTCTCTCACTATAAATGACCAAGAACCTCTGTGGACAGTCAGAGACAAAAGACATAACCAGACTGGATATTAGGCAATTTAGGAAAATGTCAGAGAAGTGTGTGCCTTGCTGCCTGCTAGCCTGTGGAGAGAGCATTGTGTGGCCAGGGCCTAAATATGTGGTTCCCTGCTTAGGCAGCTGTTTCTCTAATTAACCACACAAACATATTTATGTATTTCATTTATTTATCTGTAACAGACACACACAGCCTTGTGTTGCTATTTATCTTTTTTATTACATAAGAATATAATAAACTTATATAAAAGAAAATATGTAATATAAATACATAATAAAATTATATAAATGCCTTCTTAACTAAATTGCTAGCTTCTAGAGGCAGTACCAAGTTGCTCATGAATTGTTTGACTGGTTACATAAAAATAATGATACTTGTCTGACTTAAATTTAATTGCAAGGAAGTTATTTCATATTTTCCAGGGTAGCTCCTAAGATCCTTGCAGGGAGAAAGAAGGAAATGACAGAAGAGTGGGAAAGTATACAGGAAGCTATCCAGTTATTAACCACAATGATTAACAAATATCTGCTTTATATTATGACTACTATGTTAGCTTAAGGTTTACTCCGTCAGGGTTTCATTTCGTGATGGGAAAAGAAGAGAAGGGCAGGGCCAGCCCCAAACAGAATTCTGGTAAAGGAAGTTGGTTTCTGCCACCAGAATGACCCACTCCCTTTATGTGCATTCTCTTAACTCTCTTTTGGCATACTCTAATTTGAATATGAGCTTAACTAAGATATTATTTGCATAATGAAACTGTGTGGATATGTAGCATTTTTATTTGAAATAACACAAAGAAGTACAGTTTAAAATATTCCATTCACTCAAAAGAAGGCAAGGAAAGAAGAACAGAGGAATTAAAAACAGATGGAACAAATAGAAAACAAATACCAAGATGGCATATGTAAACCCAATCATATCAATAATTTCATTAAATGTAAATGGACTCCAATTAAAAGGCATAGAATATCAACTTGGACAAAAAAGCAAGACCTAACAATATATTGTCTATAAGAGAACCACTTTAAATATAAAGACACAAATACATTAAAATTAAAAAAGATGCAAACACTGCATGAGAAAGTTGGTGGGGCTATATTAATAAGGAAAGTAGACTTCAAGAAAAAGACTATTACAGAGATAAAGAGGGCATTTAATAGTGATAAGAGCCAATTCATCAAGATAACATAGCAATCTTAAATGTGCATGTAACTAATAATAAAGCTGCAAAATGAAGCAAAAATGGACTGAACTTTCTAAAAGGAGAAATTAACAAATTCATAGTATAATAATACTTGAAGATTTTAACAACCCTGTTTCAGTAATAAATAGAACAATCAGCTATCAAAAATTCAATAAGGTTATAGAAGATTTGAACATTATCAACTTGACATAAATTACATTTATAGATAGACACTATATCTAATAACAGCAGAATATACATTCTTTTTAAGTGAACATGGAAACTTCACCAAGGTAGACTATATAGGTTGGGTTATAAAATAAGTTCAATAAATTCCAAAGTATTAAAATCATACAGAGTATGCTTTCTGATTTTAACAGTATTAAATGTTAATATTTTTGATGAATTGATTCATTAGTAAATATGCCTCCTTATCTCTGGTAATAGTCATTTTTTTGAAGTCTACTTCATCTAATATTAATACAGCCCCACCAGTGATCTAATGTAACACTGTGTAAGTCATGCATTTAAAAAAAAATTTTAGTCTATTTATGTGTTTACACTTAAAGTGCTTCTTTTATAAGCAGCATATTGCTGATCTTTGCTTTTTCATCCAAATTGACAATAATATCTAGAAAAATTCCCAAATATTAAGAAATTAAGCAACACCCTGGTAAATAACCTATGGGCCAAAGACTAAATCTTAAGGGTAAATAGAAAATATGTTGAACTGAATGATAATGAAATCTCAAAATATCAAAATTTGGAGGATTCAAATAAAGCAGTTTTTAGAAGGAAATTTATAGTTTTAAATGCTTCTATTAGAAAGGAAAATGATCTCAAATCTGTGATCTCAACTTCTATCTTAACAAGCTAGAAAAGAGTAAATTAAACCCAAAGTAACTAGAAAGCAGGAAATAATTTTTAAAAAGCAGAAAACAATGAAATAGAAAATGGAAAACACAGAAAGTATCAAAGTCAAAAGTTAGTTCTTTGAAAAGGTTAATAAAATGGATAAACTTCTGGCAAGACTGATATCCGAGATAAATTTCCAGTAACAGGAATGAAACAGGAGATGTCACCACAGACCCTACAGATGTCAACAAGCTTATACAGGGATATTATAGGCAATTTTATTCCATTCATTAGATGGGACAAATTCTTGAAAACCACAAGTCAGCAATAATAACTTAAAATAACACAAGAGAAAATCTAAATAGTCCTAAATTTATTAAATAAGTTAAATTTACAATTAAAATCAAAACAAACATCCAATAGGAGGGCTATTTTTTTTTTTTTTTTTTTGGAGACAGAGTCTCGCTTTGTTGCCTGGGCTAGCGTGAGTGCCGTGGCTTCAGCCTAGCTCACAGCAACCTCAAACTCCTGGGCTTCAGCGATCCTACTGCTTCAGCCTCCTGGGTAGCTGGGACTACAGGCATGTGCCACCATGCCCGGCTAATTTTTTCTATATATATTTTAGTTGGCCATATAATTTCTTTCTATTTTTAGTAGAGACGGGGTCTCGCTCTTGCTCAGGCTGGTCTCAAACTCCTGACCTCGAGCGATCCACCCGCCTCGGCCTCCCAGAGTGCTAGGATTACAGGCGTGAGCCACCATGCCCGGCCTGGGAGGGCTATTATTAAAAAAAAAAAAACAGAAAATAAGAGGTATTGATGAACATGTGGAGAAACTGGAACCCTTATACATTACTGTTGGAATGTAAACGATGCGGCTGCTGTGTGAAACAGTATGACAAATCCTCAAAAAAAAATTAAACATAGATTTACTATGGGGTCCAGCAATTCTACTTCTTGATATATACTCAACAGAAGTGAAAGCAGGGACCAAAGAGATATTTGTACCCCTATATTCATAGCAGCATTGTTCACAGTAGACAAAAGGTGACACAAGTATCCATGGAAAGACAAATGGATAAACGAAATGTGATACACACATAAAATGAAACATTATTCAACCTTAAAAAAAAAAGGAAACTTTGATGCATGCTACAACATGGGTTAATCTTAAAGACATTATGCTAAGTGAAATAAGGCAGTTTAAAAAAGGGCAAATATCAGCCACGCACGGTGGCTCATGCCTGTAATCCCAGCACTATGGGAGGCCAAGGCGGGCGGATCGTTTGAGCTCAGAAGTTCGAGATCAGCCTGAGCAAGAGCGAGACCCCGTCTCTACTAAAAATAGAAAGAAATGATTTGGACAGCTAAAAATATATATACAAAAAATTAGCCGGGCATGGTGGCGTATGCCTGTAGTCCCAGCTACTCGGGAGGCTGAGGCAGTAGGATTGCTTGAGCCCAGGAGTTTGAGGTTGCTGTGAGCAAGGCTGACGCCACAGCACTCACTCTAGCCCGGGCAACAGAGCGAGACTCTGTCTCAAAAAAAAAAAAAAAGGCAAATATTATATGAAACCTCTTATATGAGGTTCTGAGAGTAGTCAAGTTCATAGAGACAGAAAGTAGAAAAAGTTGGTGCAGTGGCTGACACCTGTAATCCTAGCACTCTGAGAGGCTGAGGCAGGAGGATCACTTGAGGTAGGAGTTCAAGACCAGCTTGAGCAAGAGCAAGACCTTGCCTCTACCAAAAATAGAAAAAATTAGCCAGGAGGCTGAGACAGGAGGATTGCTTGAGTCCAGGAGTCTGAGGTTGCAGTGAGCTATAACGCCACCATGACTGCACTTCAGCCTGGGTGACGGAGCAAGACTCTGTTTTAAAAAAACAGAGTGGTTAGCAGAGGCTGGGGGAGGGTAGAATGGAGAATTAAGTGTACCTAATAGGTGAGTGGGGGGAGGAAATAGGGACATGTAGGTCAAAGGATACAAAGTTGCCCCTATGTAGGATGAAGAAATCTAGAGGTCTCATGTACCACATGAGGACTATACTCAATAATGTTGTATTATATTGGGGATTTTTGCTACAAGAGTAGGTTTCAGATGCTCTTGTCTCACACACACAAAAAGGGTAACTATGTGAGATGATGTATATGCTAATTTGCTTGACTATGGTAACCATTTCACTAGGTATATGTATATTAAAACATCTTGTTGTATACCTTAAATATACACAATTTTAAAAGGAAGCTAGACAAAAAAAGTTTTTAAAAAGTACAGTTTCATTTGGGGAAAATGAAAAAGTTATGGAGATGGGTGGTGGTCATGTTTGCACAGCAATGTGAATATACTTAATGTCACTAAATCCTATACTTAAAAAGGATTAAAATGTAAATTTTATGTTATGTATATTTTATCACAATAAAAAACCTTCTCACAAAGAAAACTGCAGGCACAGATGTATTCGCTAGTGAATATCAAACATTTAAGGAAGAAACACCACCAATCTTATACAGACTCTTTCAGAAAATAGAACACTTCTCAACATGTTTTATGAGGCCAGTATAACTGAGATAATTGCACATTTGTGTGAAGAGAAGGTTTAAATACTGGCCACATTGTTACACTGCAGTTTTCCCATAGACTTAGTGCTTCCCATTATAGTTTCAAGTTATCAAGTATTTTTCAGGAATAAAACTTGAGGACATCTAAAAGGGGAAACCTGGGTAAGACTTTTCTCGGCATGTCTTGGTGTGCTTTAATTGTGAAGGCTCATGTTTAGTTTGCATTACTCCAGTTCAGAGCAGAGAAAAAGAAAGAAGGCAACAGAAATCTCCACAAATCCTGGTGAAGTGTTTGACTTTTTATTTACTGTATGAAAAATGTGAAAATGTGGTCCTGACCTGTCACTTAGTTCAGACTAATTCTGCCATCAAATTCTAGTGTATGTAATCAAATGCCATTTCTTCTACTTACTTTGCCTATAGGTTTCCACTGTCAGCTCACCATCCTATAGTGATTCGTCCTCTTGAATCCTATAAAGGCCAAAATGAAACAGAATGAGCATGACTTGAAGGCCGTGGCCCTCCGAGATCTCAATGCCAAGACTCAGTCATGAATAGTCAATTGGCTAAAGCAATCACCAAGGAGGAGACGCGGAGAGGAAGGGAGGCTCATACAAGTGTGAGATTGACAGAGTGTCATTATCAATAGCATTTATTATGCTACCAAGTATAAAGAAGTATACAATGAAAAGCTAACAGACTTCCTATCAGCTCCAGGTGTAGGTAGGTATGTGCCTATTTTAGAAGGCAAGGAAAAGAACAAATATATAAAATGACTTCAAGGAGAAGATGATTTTAATACTTACCAGTTTTCCGAGCCAACCACCACAATAAGCTTAGTAGCAAAAGAAGAAGTCTTTTTTTTTTTTTTTTTTTTGAGACAGAGTCTCACTCTGTTGCCCAGGCTAGAGTGCCGTGGGATCAGCCTAGCTCACAGCAACCTCAAACTCCTGGGTTCAAGCAATCCTCCTGCCTCAGCCTCCCAAGTAGCTGGGACTACAGGCATGTGCCACCATGCCTGGCTAATTTTTTTTCTATATATTTTTAGTTGTCCAGCTAACTTCTTTCTATTTTTAGTAGAGACGGGATCTTGCTCTTGCTCAGGCTGGTCTCGAACTCCTGAGCTCAAACGATCTGCCCGCCTCGGCCTCCCAGAGTGCTAGGATTACAGGCATGAGCCAGTGCACCCAGCCAAGAGGAAGTCTTGATAGAGAAGTACAACATGTGGGGAGCAGATCTCTGCCCCAACCACAAATTTTAGCTAAATGCTTTTCCTTCTACTAAAATGGAGCCCTTTTTACAATAATTCACACATCTGCCTGACCATACCAACAAACTATAACATAATCTACTAGAACAGGTAAAATGTATGTTACACACATGAAAAAGTGCTTCTTAAATAACTGCAAATTTTATTTTTGTGGAGCAATAGTTTTAATAATTTTTTACTATTAAAAGGAGGATTTTAGTTAAAGGAAATACTCCAAAGTATATTGAAAGAAATATTTTAGGAAGTAAAGGACCAAATTCCAATTTATCTTTCATATAAATCTTAATTTAAAAAAAATTATGTATTTACCCTATGTGAGGTCCTGTTCTAAGCATTTTACATACAGTATATTATCTTATTTAGTTTCCATTCCCCTATCAAGGGGTACTATTTTAGGAAAAACCTATAAAGGATGAAGTAAACTAACATGCTTAATTAAGGACACCCACATAAAAACTGGCTTTGATTTGAATCTAAGCAGTCTAACTGGAGAGCCCATGCTCTACCTTTCCGTACCTTTCTTTCTTTTCTTTTTTTTTGAACAGCTTTGTTATCCATATATGTATTATTGACTCATTTGCCTTCTACTTTTGAATACCACATATACAAGAAGGATCATGGTACTAATTCTCCAGTTTTTACTAGGGTTGCTAATTTGTTGCAACTGATTTAAGGAGGCCCAGAATGCCTTCTCTCCCTTCATCTCTCTCAACTCTATTTCTCCTCTTGGGCCTTAATCAAAGAGCAAGCAATGCCACTGGGAGGCACGTGCCCCCAAATTTAGGAGAGCACAGTCATTCTCTTACGGGTACTCAAATCTCAAGACACAGGCAAAGGGCTCTTGCACCACCTAATTAATGCAACATCTTAACACCCAGTTCTCACTGGTCTTCTGTTTTTGCACAGCTGAGGAGTATAGGTAAGGAAAGGTTTCTTAGTTCCCTTGCTTTTTAAGTTTGATCCTAAGATTGCCTTCTTATATTCTAATATTAATACTATTAGAGGAACACCAAAGAAACAGTAAATAGTACTGTTGTTTGTGTGAATCTAAAATGATTATCCTTGGAGCACTTTGCTGGCTCTGGAAAGAACTCTTTGTAAGACTCCCCAAGAATGATTCCCAGTTGTCTCAGCTTGCTGAAACCCTAGGGAAAGAAACTGCTGTTAATCATACACTAAATGCCTGTCCACCATTTAAAAGTTAACTCTCTCTCAATGTTTCTTGAGTTCTGAGCATCCTTTAAGTAAATAAATTAGGGAGATATTCATGTTTTCACCTTTGTAACTGTTCAGCTTTTCTTCTCAGCTTGGAAGCTGGTACAAAGGTTTCATTCAGAGGAGCAAACATCATCTAGATAAAGCTGCACTAAACATTACTGGAGAGGCTAGAATTAATGAGAACAAATTAAAGTACTATTGTTGTAGTCTTTTAGAGAGTGAAAGCCAACAGGTAAGGAACACTTAAGTCTGAACTACACTGCAGTAAAAACTGAAGCTTCAATTAACTCTGGCAATTTCAGAGAACTCCGAGGGTGACCGTCTGCCAGGCGAACAGCTCTGGCAACTCACACATCTTGTTTTAATCTTGCTTTGGATGGTTATAATTTCAGGGTATAAATAAGGTCATTAGCAAGAAGAGAACAACAATAATTACAGTAAGTATTTGCAGAGCACTTTGATCACACTATGACGTCAGTCACTGCAGCTTCACAATGGGAATCTCATGCTTAGTGTTTGCTCTCCATGACTGCCCTGAAAGGCGACTATGTGATGCTCTCACTCACACAAAAAGAGGCTACTGGGATGCAGAAGTTATTTCTTTAAAGGATTTCATGTAAGCCCATCTCAAATCTTAATCCAAAATATATGAAGTGTATACCATTCTAATTATTCTACAAGTTGTCTCCAAAAGCTTTATGCCAGACCCCAAGTAATCAGTTTTAACTTACCTGGCATTTCACACTTGTCTGTGCTACAGTAACTTTTGGAGTTGTTAACCAAATTTAGTGGGCTGATAAAGGATATTAAGTTACATTCATACTTTATGTGCTATCAGTCCTTCCTTACAAGTGTGGTAAAAAACTCACATGGATGAGATTAATGGAGTTCTGCCCTTACTGAGACTTCTGGTTTCCTATTCATGGCAGAGATCTTTATCTCTAGGCACACCAGGTGATAGGAGATGCTTGTGCTCATATGCAGGATTTACTCAGCTATATTTGGACTAATGTATCAATAAGGCTGCCCTGGCTGAGAGTGGACTATTAGGAAAAATTTAAGTCATAAGTTGATGTTAGATACAAAAAGTTTGGACTACAACATTAGTGAATAAAGGTATCCAAATGGATGTATTTCCATAACTTTAAAAGAACATGGGATATAGGTAGGCAGACATTATAGCATGGTGTACATTCTATTTTAAAGAACTACAATTAGTTATAACTTGAAAAAAATAAAGCAAGGTAAACTGCACTGTGGAATATCAGGTAAAATTTTGACTCTCACTTCACAGAAGGCACAACACAATCAGAAAATGGGTCCAGAGAAGGAAAAGTAAAATTCACAGGAAAGATACAATTTCTATATGAGAATAGACAAGTTGAAAGTTTCCAAGGGAGCAATATGTAATTCTGTAAAATTATGGCCAGAGTATGTTATATTCCTCGTAAGATGTATCTGTGCTTTCTATCTATAACAGTCAGATGCTGCTCCCACTGGGGTCACTTCTATTTTCCTATTGTCTTGAAGCGTCTTCTTGGACTGGTCTTCTGTCTATGCACAGGCCTTTTGTCCAACAGAAAACAGATCCCTGATTCCCTGGTGGCTTTCTAGACAGAGCAGTGGCCTTGTGAATACTGGGAGACTAATTCCAACATCTTGTTATTATTCAAAAGATAAGCCTTCCTAAAAACTCACTTTTTCAGCTTCTCTTGTAGTTAGAGGAGACAGGTGACCATGTTCTGACTGATAGAAGCCTACTAAAGAGCTGAAGTCTATGCTTTCTTATAGAAAGGGAAAGTGTCCAGAGGATAGCTTGCTGGCCCCAACTCACCCTGCGTCTTTCTTGAGCTTAGGTGTGAACAGGAGGAAAACGGCTGGATTCTTGATGGCATCATTGAATGGGTAAACCAATGAGAGTTACCACCTACCTCTGCACTTCCTGCTATGTGAGAAAAATAAATCTTTATGTATTTTAGCTACTATTAGATTTTCTGTTATTTTCATATAACAGGATTCTAACATATAATGTCCACTATTGTTAAGTCCTGGGAATTCAGAGACAAGTCCATTTGGTTCCTGCTCTCAAGAAACTTACCTCAAGTGAAGAAGAAAGACATGCAAACAAGTGTCCCGACACAATATATAGTAAAGGTAAGTATAAGGTGTTATTAGAACACAGAGGAATGAGTGATTAAGTCTTCGGGTAGTGGCTCAGAGAAGCTTCCTGGTGGAGGCAATATCTGTACTGGGTATAAGAGGAATGAGTAGGAATATTCTAAGACATAAGGGTGAATGAAAGCCAGGACATTTCAGGCAAAGGGATCAACACAAATAAAGACAAAAGAAGTATGAAAGCACATATAACATTCAGAGAATAAAAGTCATCTGGAAAAAGGTGTTGACCTAACCAACTCTGGATATGAGTAGAGTCTATTAGACTAAAGGCAAGAGAAACTGTAATAAGCACTGTACTCTAGTTGATAAAGGATTAACAATTCTGAAACCACTATACAACTGGAATTGAACAATCAGTATATATATATGGTATAGGAAGCCAGGTTTCTCATTGTTGGAGTGGGAGGTTACAAACAAGGGTAGAAAGCTAGAATAACCCCTATGGTAATGGCTTAGAATGTAACTTAATGTAAATACTGATGTTACATATAGAAATATTTGTAGGTATGTGTATATACATGGGATGGTATACACACATGTATTTCCTTACTCTGTCAGCTGAAAGGGCCTAGAAACAACCACACCCCAGTAGCAACAAGCACACATGGCACCCAGATCTTAGTTTTTAATACCATTCTCTAATAAAAAGGAACCAGGGCTGCTTGAAGAAATGGCTGATTCTAGGACTGAGGCAGAGGAGATAAGGTGAGCCTGGAGTATTCTGTAGTGCCAGAAAGTAAGGAAGTGCTCAAAAAACAAAACAAAAACAAAAACAAAAAAACTACAATGATGAGAGTATGTCAAAAGGTCACAGGAGCCAACTGAAAGAGCTCCCAATGGCCAAAGCAGAACTTTGAGTGACAAAATAAAAAGTAGTTTTGGATTATAACCCAAAATATAAAATAAATGTATCCATACTGATATAAATGATTGAATAAACACATAGATGGGAGAGAATATAGTCATATTACGGATGGGGGCTTCAACATATGAATTTTGGGGGGACACAATGCAATCCATAACCAAAGCCATCTTGGAGCCATGACTGGACCTTAGGATGGCATGGTACGACTTTAGGATGAGGCCAATTATGAGGAAAGAAAACTGAGAAGATAAAAAGAAGTTAGGTCCCATTGTTAAGTAGTTGGATTAAGTTTCATTTGAAGCCAGTCTCACCTCTATTTTTTTCAGTTACTGAGCCAATACATTCCTTAATTGTTTAAGTCAGCCTGACTTTTCTATTATCTGTGATCAAAAGTAACCTGATAGAGCAGTTATTGATTTCCTCTACCACCTGGCAGTTTGGGGGCAAAATATTTGGTTTGATCTGGATTAGACAAATCTAGGCTTGGAGTACAGAAAGTAAGGGTGATTCAAGATGGTGGAATTGAGGGAAAATATAATTGGTGACCATGAAGTAAGCTCATGCTGACTGGAAAAAAAATAATACAGAGGGGAGAGGAGAGTAAGAGGGATGGGGGTGGGGGCTGATGGACTCGATGTGGCTCAAGTCTAGGTTTAATAGAAGCAAGGGGAAGGGAAGACACATAGGAGGTACTGGTTAGGAATTAGGCCTTCTGAGTGAGCCTGTTAACCCATGCCACCCAGTAACAAAAGCAGTAACACTGTAACAATGTGAAAGAAATACTGCTTTGAATGAGAGGCTCTTACAGTGTGGCTAAAACCACAAGGCCACAAACACCTACGAAAGAGAAACATTTCAGCACTGACAAAAGCTAAAAAAATGGACTCCTATTCACCATCTCATTTTAATCTTCTGAAGCTCATTATAATAGACCTCCATCCCTCATTCTTCACGAACAGTCCCCCCCACTGGACACATTTACTAAAACAAGGTTTGTCAAACTAAGGTCTTAGGACAACTTGGTGTTGTTTTTTTTGTTTTTTTTTTGAGAGTCTTTCTCTGTCACCCTGGCTAGAGCGCAGTGGCGTCATCATAGCTCACTGCAACCTCAAACTCCGGGGCTTAAGCGATCCTCCTGCCTCGGCCTCCCAAGTAGCTGAGACTACAGATGGGAGCCACCATGCCTGGCTAATTTTTTCTATTTTTTTTTTTTAGTAGAGATGAGGGTCTTGCTCTTGCTCAGGCTGGTCTCAAACTCCTGGCCTCAAGCAATCCTCCTGACTTGGCCTCCCAGAGTGCTAGGATTACAGGTGTGAGCCACCAAGCCCAGCCCTATGACAAGTTTTTAAGTTATATTTTCATTATGATAATAACTTTAGGTTATTATCATTAGGAGCACATGTATAACTGCTACTTGATTTCAGTGTCTGTGTTTGCATTTATGATCTTGTTGGCAACAAGCAGCACAGATGTAATATGTAAATAATGCATCTGAGTATACAGCACACTGTAAAAAGATTCTGCAGTATTTTGAATAGAGACAAGTGGTGAGGGAATTTGGAAGACACACAGCACACAACAGCACAGATGGGCTGAAGTTAAAAGAACCTCTGGTGATGGTCAGTGCCTTCTTCATAATGACAGTTGCAATTTAGTTTTGGTAAAACATCAGCAAACACAGTAAAATGCTGTTAATTTGAGTTTCACTGGTTTTATAGTTGCATTTTACTTACTTTGATCTTACAGTTGAATAGAAGCTTTATGCACAAGGAACTTATACCTAGATTTGTGTTTATAAATAATATAGTAAAAATATTTTAAATCAACCTAGGAGTCCACGAAATTTTTTTTCCCTAAATGAAGGCTTATTTCTCAACATTGAGAAATAAAATATTAGAAGAGTCTGTTCCACAGAATTCTACTCTTACTCCTCCTTAATGGTGGAAATACCCCTACATAGAGAAGAATCACTTCAAATCTCCTTGGAAAGCAACTGCATGCAAGTAGAGATGAAGTATTTGGACTAAGTTCAGGTTCTGCCAATTACTACCACTGTCTTAGTTTGACAACCTCTGGTATGATACTTTGCAAATCTCAATTTCCTCTACAAAATGTGGCTAATAAGACATTTTAAAATATAAGAAGCTTCTAAGAGGTAATTTATCATAGTATAGTGCTGATTGCATAGTAACTGTTCAGTAAACACTAGCAGATACTGCTGCTGTTATCATTAGTCTGTCTCTACAATTTCCACAGGACTTTGCGAACAGCACAGGATCAAGCCTTCTACTAAAATGCTTCTTAGTTTAAATAGCCCTAAGCAGTCTCAACTTCCCAGGAAAGTAAAAGACTAATTTACCAATGAAGCGGGGTCATATTTTTAGAAAGAGTACTGAACCAAGAATAGAATAAGTCCCAAGTTCAAGTCCTGGTTCAGCCACCTATTATTCGTGATTTTTGGGAAAGTCACTTACTATACCTAAGCCTGCAGGCTCATTTGTAAAATGGAGATAATTCCTAAGTCACAAAGTTGTTACAAAGAACATTATAAACTACATAGTGTTTCACAAATATAAAGTCAAATTATTATTCAATGAATTCCAGAAACATTTTTAAAGGGCACTTTTTAAAGCTTGAAAGGGGGAAAAAAACCTACAAAAAAACTAATGAATATTAATAATTAGAAATACCATCCTCACCTTCCACTGTCTAGTAATCAGGTATTGTGGTGGTCAATTAGGACAACAAGCCAAACTGTAAGTAACAATCAAGTCTTACTTTCTGCAACAGTGCAAGAGAGGCAAAAAGAGGTGCCCGCTCCCCAGTGTTCCATCTTCCTCTCACTGAAGGCAGCACCAAGTGAGGATCAAGTAGATACAGCAAAGATGGGGACATTACTTCACTGTCAAGGAGGTGGGGGGAAGTCTCCTGCTTTTTTTTTGTGGACCCCTGAGGTGGAGATAGATGGGGGAGAGGGAAAGGAGAGGAGTGTGGAGTGGAAGGAGTCCTCTGAATGGAGGCACTGGGGCTAGGAATGCAGGGGACTGAGTCCTGACTGCGGTCTCTCCAGAAACGTGTACCATCGCTCCCCATGAGGCCTTCCAGGCAAAGCTTAGGGTCAGGCCTGAAAGATCACACATAGGATTTCAACCTGCAGCCAGATTCCTTATCCACCAAAGAGAAAAAAAAAGAATACAAGTATTCTTTACCCAACACATAATAAACCTTATCCAATACACAATACAAACTTAAAAAAATAAATAAATAAATTTAAGAATGGTTTAGAAAAGCCCATGAATAATAATGTCACAGCAAGCTGATTAAGAATAACTGGGAATGTTAATTATATTCTTAATCTTCAAGGAATACATCATGTAGAGAAACCTTAGCAATCCTCAATCTATGAAAGGTCTTACTCCTATGATCATTAGTAAGACAGTTGGTAAGAGCTCAGAACCACATTTTCTATAGGAACATTTTAAATGGTGATTAAGATATTAGGCTAGTCTACACATGCTTTTTAAATCCATAATGTGGATGAAAAGAAATGTGTTTGTACATTTTAAGTGGTCTTAGAAAACTGGCAAATTCCATTTTCCCAAATAGTTGAAACACTGCCAATCCACACTGCCTGGGGCAACTTGAATCTTATTTAATACAAAAAAAAACTGATTAAATGATGACTCTTTTAAAACAATGACAAAATGCCAGCTATCTCTTTGCTACCTGATAACATAAGTTGTACCTAGAAGGTAATATTGTTTACCTAAAAACTAGACCTGTACCTCAAAATAAGTGGTGTCCCTTCAAATAAGTCACTTTAAGAGATTAGTATCTATTCTAAATAATAGCAAAACATTTTTTAAATTCCATTTTTAGATAACGTCTTCATAGCAAGCTATTGTTCTTTTTCATATCCCCAATGATGGCAAACTCTTTGCTTTAGGATAATACCCTTTACTTTCAGAGTAAGCTGCTGTTCTTGTTGCCACAAAAGTATAAACTCCCAACGTAAGCAGCTTGGAAGGATCATATTCAATAAGATAATAGCTTCTGGTATGTTCTGTTTCCTTAAACAGTCTTAAACAGTCATACCTCATAAGTGAAGTTCACACAGTACATACTGTAATACCACAAATGATAGTATCTTTAGTGCATACTCTTTTTTAAGAAGCCAAAACTATCTGGAAATATGAGCTGGATGTTTTAAAAAAGTGTTTTTATTTTAATAGAAAATATACACAGTGGTGTACACTTATAGTCCCAGCTACGCGGGAGGATCACTTGAGGGCAGGAGTTCAAGCCTGTGTGCCATGATTGCACCTGTGAATAGCTACTGCACTCCAGCCTGGACAACAGAGTGAGACTCTGTCTCTTAAAAATAAAAAAGAAAGAAAGAAAGAAAATATACAGGGCCAAAAAGATCCCTCTACATATGCACAAATGCAACAAAAAATAATACGAGATATCTAGGAATAAACTTAGCCAAAAATGTACAGGACCTCAATGAAAAAAGTTATACAACTCTACAGAGGGACATGGAAGATGGGGTTGGGGGTGGGCTTTGGTGCTTGCCCTTCCAGACATTACAACACACAATAAAACAAGTAAATCCTGGCCATGTCTCTAAACCCTAAGATATACAGTCAAAGCAAATGGAACAGAAATCAAAGTCCAGAAACTAGTCAAAATATATATAAGAATTCAATTCATAGTAAAACTAAAATTTCAAATCAGTGAGTTAGAACTGGCCTATTCAAAGTATATTAAGAAAATGGGGCCGGGCACAGTGGCTCACACCTATAATCCTAGCACTCTGCGAGGCCGAGGTGAGAGGATCACTTGAGGTCAGGAGTTCGAGACCAGCCTGAGCAAGAGCGAGATCCCGTCTCTACTAAAAATAGAAAGAAATTAGCCAGACAACTAAAAATATATAGAAAAAATTAGCCTGGCATGGTGGTGCATGCCTGTAGTCCCAGCTACTTCAGAGGCTGAGGCAGTAGGATTGCTTGAGCCCAGGAGTTTGAGGTTGGCAACAGACTCTGTCTCAAAAAAAAAAAAAAAATGAGCTCATTTGAAAAAAATAAAGAGTTACATCCCTATTCCATATGTAACAATAAAATAAATTCCAGACGAATTACACTTTTAAATGTAAAAAATTACATCTTAACAGGCCTAGAAAAAACATAAGTTGAATATTTACTAAAATGCGGAGTATAAATGACTCTTTTAAATATGATACCAAAGCCATAAACTATAAAAAAAGAGAAAAAGACAAATAAATTGCTTACATAAAATTGTATGGTAAAATGTGCTATAAAAGACACTGGTGGAAATACCTACAAAATATTACAATGTGTTAATATTATTACTATACAAGGGACGCTTAGAAAATAATAAGTAGAAATGACCTCAGTAAAAAATTTGCTAATGCCATGAATAACCATTCACAAAGGAAATGCAAATGGCCACTATACACTTGAAAATGTTGACTGCACTAATAATAAATGTCTTTTTAGTATTCTTTTAACTGCAAGTAATAGAAGGCACTACTCCAACTGCCCTACATAATAAGGGAATGATTTCTCTCATAACTGAAGTCTAGAGGTTGGACAAGCTCCAGGTAAGGCTTCATCTGCAGTTCTCTAGCAATCACTGAGAATGCAGGTTTCTGCTACTGCTTCATCTTGCTCTCCACAGCATCCCCTTCATCCTAAGGCTGGGTCCCTTTGTCACTTACAAAATGGCTGCTGTAGTTTCAGGCATCACACTGACATGGCAACATCCAGAGAAAGAAAAGAATCATCTCTTTCTTGTGTCTCTTTCTAGGAAGGATGAACTTTCTCACAAGCTCCTAAGCAGGCTTGCTCTCAGATGTCACTGGTCAGGACTGGGTCACAGACATTCCCAAACCAATCTCTGGTGAGAGAATGGATTGCTATGATTACCTTAGACTAGTGGTTCACAGAGTGTGGTCCATGGATCTCTGGGGGCTCCAAAGACCCTTTCAGAGGGTCTTCAAAAGGTCACAATTATTTTCACGATAATATCAACCTATTATTTGCTTTTTTTTTTTTTTACTGTTGTGACTTTGCACTGATGTTGCACAGGCAATGTGGATAAGTGTTAGCACCTTAGCCTGAATCAAAGCAGTTGCACCAAACTGTACTGAAGGTCACCATCTTCTTCACCAACCAGGGAGTCACCAAAAAAGAAAAAAAAGAAGAAAGAAAAAGACAGTTTCACTTAGCATTTCCTTGATGAAGCAATAAAAACTGTTTTCACGGAACACCATTTATACTTTGGCATTTTCTTAAAAATAAACAAAGAAAGCCTGTCAGGAAAACAACTGATACCTGATCCCTTTGATAAAATTCAAACTTAGAAGCAAAAATTAGAATTCTGGAAAAACTGCATCCACTGCTGTAAGCTTAACAGTTTTCTAATACTTAAATTCTGTTCTGATGAGAATATTTTTGATACTGTATAATGAAATATGTCAACATTTTGAACACCTGCACAACTCAGTGAACCAATATTTTCGAGATGACCAACACATGATGTTATAAAATCTTGCATGGGTGAGAGATCCATTCAAAGTGCAAGGCAGAACAATGGATGTTAACATAGCAGAATATGAAAAGTTCACTGATATGGTTTCAAATTTTATATTGCAATTAACCTTTAAGAAATTACCATTTACTGGGATCTGGTGTAGTATCAAAGTAGAATATCCACACTTATCTGAAGAGACTTTTAAAGCACCCCTTCCCTTACATATCTAAACCCTTATATATCTGTGTGAGATCAGATTTCTTCACATACATCAACCAGAACAACATATAACAGACATAATGCAGAAGCAGATATAAAAATGCAGTCATCTCTTAAGCCAGACATTAAGGAGATATGTAAAAATTTAAGACAATGCCAGTCTTCTCACTCATTTTTTTCTTTGGGAAAATATTGTTTACAAAAATATGCTTTTCATGCTAATATGAATGGGTTTATTATTGTTATTTTTAAGGCTTAATAAACATTTAATTATTTAAATTTAATTTTTTCTTAGGTTTAGTTGCTATTACAGTAAATAACTGTAGCCATGATTCACATATACAAAAGGTCTTTGTGGCCTCTATAATTTTTCAGTGTCAAGAGGTCCTGAGACCAAAAAACTGGAAAACCATTGCCTTAGGTTAATTTTCTGGGGTGACATGAATAGTGGAAAGTCTATCATAAAACAAAATAATTTTCTCACTATCATTTTGGCAAAGATGAAACATTGTGATCAGGTGTGTGCAGGAACAGCCATCCTCACACACTGAAGAAAGACTGAACTGAGAGACCTTTCCTATGGGGACTTTGATACGTATGAAATTTTTTAGACAAAAAATGTGATGGAAAATTTCATTCTACAAATATATCCTAAGAATGTAATCAGAAGAATATATTAAGGATTTATCACAGCATTGTTTGTACATTATACTGAAAAACTGCAAACAATTCAAATATTCTTCTTTAGAGGACTGACTAAATTATTGTACATCCACAGAAAGGAAAACTATGTAGCCTCTTAAAAATGTTGCTAAAAAACTAAATTTATTGGTATGGAAAGATGTCCATGATTTATTAGGTTGAACAAAATGTCAGGTACAAAATAGTATCTATAGTGTGATTTCATTTTTAAAATTTATATATACACACACACATACAAGAAATATACACATGCATAGAAAAAGTCTGAAAGAATTTATAGTAGTTTTCTCTGATTGAAAGGCTCACAGATGATTCTTACATTTTCCTAATACAACTCAAAACATTCTTTTCTTTTTTAAATAAACTCAAATGACTTTTATAATCAGAAAACATAAAAATATTTTTAAAATCACAAGTATACAAATTCTATATAATATTCATGAGTAGAAGATCCATACTAGGATAGTAAAGGGAAAAAAGATGGCATGGGCAGTAGGTGACAGTAACACTAGAACTTATCTGGTGGTCACCTATTTACATGGAGGAAAAGATGCTGTCAAATCTGTAAGAACCTGGTTAATAGGATAGAATGCTGGATTCAGGACCCAAACATCTGAGGCCCAAAGAAGCCTAGAGAAAGGTTACTTAAAAGACCCTAATTTGTTAGAGCATGTAAGGCAGATGTTTGTGGATGCTGATGAAGGTGGGGCAAAGAACCATGAAGCAGAAAGAAATTATTAGAAAAGGAAAAGAGTAGCAAGAGGAGGTGGAAAACAGACACATTATTCATGCTGAAAAGCCAAATTTCAGTTATCTAGAAACTTCCTACTGACCAACTATGACAGGCACTTGCTATACTGCCGTTTGACATCATGGCTGCTCTCTCTTTCCATTTGGTAACTGTGTTTCTGACGCACCAGGATCTTTTCATTTATAGTACTTGTTAATCATCAGACAGCAAACACAGATGGCACCAGCCAGGTCTGAAGCCGGAGCTAGCTCCCAGGAAAGCTTGTGCACCCTCTGCTGGTCAGCTCCACACCAGCACAAGAAGGTCTGTGACCAAAGGAGGAAACTTCCCAAAACACACCTTTGTGTTCTCCAGCTAATTTCAGTGGAGTCTGGGAGCCATTTCCTCAAACTGCCACCTAAAGGAGACAATTTCAGACTAAAACAATGCCTTCCTTCGTTACACCAAAGAAAAACATTGTGAAAACTAAAGAGCAGTGAGAAAATGTTTCATCAAAAGCATTTTAAGTTCAAATGATTTCACCTTATTACTTAATAATTAAAGGTGTTCACCTGACTGCAATATTTAACATGACTATAAAGCTCCATTAGAGTTTAATCTGGTTGAAAACCTGAGAATCACTGAAACAGATAATATTTGTATAGATTTTATAACTTAGAAAAGTTCTCACATTCGTTTTCACACCTAATCCTCACTACAATCCTGTAGGCAAGGGAAGAAGGCAGGAAAAGCATTTCCGTCATCATCACTGTACAGGTGCGGGAGCTAAGGCTCAAACAGGTTACAGAGCACACTTGGGCACACAGCCACAAGAGCCCACTCTCCAAGCAGGCTCCTGACTCCAAATTCCGTGTTTTACTCAGTACACTATTCTTTCTGAGCTGCTGATCCATAAGGAGTTTTCCAAAGAGCTGGTGTGTGTTTTAGGCAGAAGGGTAAAGGTTTCTACAATACATGTTTCTATAATACATCCTTCTATAATACATCCCACTTTTGCTTCAAATATCACCTAAATTTTAGATGCTGAATGCTACATCTGAGGGATTTGCATTGTGGGCAGTGCTCTTCCCAAAAAGAACATCAGTTTAACAAAGGGAGTGGAAGTGGGAATCTTAATAAGGAATCTACTGAAGACCAAATAAAGTTAAGTTCAGAATTTCTTTTCTTTTCTTTTCTTTTTTTGGAGACAGAGTTTTGCTTGCCCCGCTAGACCACAGTGGTGTCATTGTAGCTCACTGGAACCTCAAACTCTTGGGCTCAAGTGATCATCCTGCCTCAGCCTCCTAAGCAGCTGGGACTACAGACCAAATGCCTGGCTAATTTTTCTATTTTTTGTATATATGGGGTCTCACTCTTGCTCAGGCTGGTCTCGAACTTCTGAGCTCAAGCGATCCTCTTGCCTCAACCTCAGAATTTCTATGTGTGGCATGTTTATGCCCAAAAAAAGTATATCCTGTTAGGCTTTGTAGCTTCTGCATACACTCAGCCAGTACTACCCTATATACAAAGCATGAAACTGGGTTGGGAATTCTCAAGTTCTGGTCTTGCTTTCCCTTGAATCTTTACAATCTTGATGATTCCCCCTTATGAACAAAGCATTATGGATATGGTTTTGTTCAAGTGCCAAGCCAAAAATCAGTATGCTGAAGGAGAAGAGAGATGCAGTGAAATCTAGCTATCATCAGAGATCCCCAAAACTAAAGAGCTAAGTAGTATTAATAAATAGAAGCAAGCAAATAGTGTTTGCTTTGTGCCAAGAATTACTCTAAGGCCTTTATATATATTGACTTGAGAGGACTCTTAGTCCTCCCAAGAATCCATGTAACAGAGAAGGAAACTGAGGCATGGAAAGGTAAGTAATTCTTTGCTAACTTAAGGTAACCAGAGTTACACAGCTAATAAGGAGTGAGGCTGAGATCTGAACCCAGGCAGCCTGGTACCTGAATTCACATTCTTAACCACTAAGCTGTGCTACCCTCAGACAGTGGCATCTACTATATTCCTGTTGCATTTTAAAGTTATAAAGTATATGTTTAATTTCAGAAAAGTTTTAGATTTACAGAAAAGTTGTAGATAGTACTGAGTTCCCATATATCCAACAGTTTCCCCTACTATTAAAATCTTACATTATTATGGTATATTTGTTACAGTTAATAACTCAATAGTAATACATTATAAACTTAAGTCCACACTTTATTCAGACTCATTTTTACCTAATGTCCTTTTTCTCTCCCAGGATCCCATCCAGAATCACATATTACATTTAGTTATTATGTCTTCTTAGGCTTCTCTTGGTTCTGAAAGTTTCTCAGACTTTGTTTTTGAGGACTCTGACAGTTTTGAGGAATACCTGTCAGGTATCTTATAGACTATCTCTCAGTTAATATTTATCAAATGTTTTTCTCATGATTAGATTAAGGTTATGGGTTCTATGGAAGAAAACCACAAAGGTAGAGTACTATTCTTATCATATCATATCAAGGGTACTTGCTATCAACATGACCATCACTGTTGATGTTAAACTTGAACAGCTGGCTGAGGTAGGGTTTGACAGGTTTCTCCACTGTAAAGTAACCCCCCCTTCACACTGTGCTCTACACTAGAGGTCATACTAATATCTCCACCCCTAAATCATTACCACATGGCTCACTCTAGCCTCACCTCTGGCTTGTCTATAGCCTTCCACTCCAACAGTAAGAAATGTGGTTCCTATCACCACCATCAAGTTATTAACTATTCACTCTCAGTATGCATGCATAGTGGTCTCAGGATTGTCAACCCACACCTCTGTGGGAAACATTATCAACTACAGTACAGGGCTTATGTACAGTTCCTATTGCCTTTAGTCTTAGAGTCTCATTTCCAAAGTTACTCAGGTCAGCACCTTTTCACTGGCCCCTTTCAGTGAGGTTATTGCATACATTTGTAATACAGTTAGATTCTTTTGTCACAGTCTGCATTCCATCCTGGAATTTCTACTCCTCCTAAATTATTTTTAAAATTTTGCATACATTAAGATTTATACTTTGCACCATAAAGCTCTATGGGTTTAACAAATGCATATACCCACCATTACAGTATCATACAAAATAGTTTCACCACCCTAAAAAAATAAAATCCCTGTGTGACCTAATCGACCCACTCCCTCCCCTGGAGTTCCTGTTTCTGTTACATTTTCCTAACAGAGAATGTACTCGATATCATTGCTTCTCATCCTTTCCCCTTACCACTGGTCACATTTATAAACACATGTGAACTCACTTCAATCCTGAGTGTTTCCACTTAGCAAATGATTGAACAAAATTCAGAGAGAGTAAGTGGCTTGGTCAAGACCATAGTAAGTGGAGGTGCTGACACTAGAACTTGTGCCTTTTAACTGCTGGTATGATGCTCTTTCCACTACATAATTCTTCCTTCTTTTCAGCAGGGAGGAGCATGATTGTGTGGAGACACAAGAAGAAGAAGAGGAAGGAGTGGTGGTCAGTGATCATTTAAACCATATCTTACATTAACAGAAGCTTTTACACTAAAAATATGAAAAAGTAGAATTTTGGTTCTAGAAGTTGGGTGAACTTGACACTCCCAAAACCTTTCTGCAATATAACACCCCCAAATAACTGGATGAATACATTTAAAAAAAAAATCTTAGGCCAGGTGCAGTGGCTCACCCCCGTAATCCTAGCACTTTGGGAGGCTGAGGCAGGAGGATTGCTTGAGGCCAGGAGTTCAAAGACCAGCAGCCTGAGCAAAAATGAAAGCCTTTCTCTCCAAAAAAACCAAAAAAAAGGTTAAAACTAGCTGAGCATGGTGGCATGAGTAGGGAGGCTGAGGCAGGAGGATCACTTGAGCCCCGGAGTTGGAGGTTGCAGTGAGCTATAATAATGCCATTGCACTGTAGCACAGGTGACAGAGTGAGACCCTATCTCAAAAAAAAAAAAAAAAATATATATATATATATATATACACATGTATATATATCTCTTGTTAAACATATCAGCCAGCAAGAGCCAGCAAGAAAGTGAAGTTCTGAGACTAAAAGCTAGCAAAATGTACAGAGCTAAATGAGCACTGAAGCCAGCAGCTGCCCAAAGCCTACAATGTATAAATGTATAAAATGTATAATGTATAAAGTTTATAAAAAACAAAGCGTATCACAAAAATTTATCTAAATAAATTCAAGTTTAGTTTAGTGAATTTATATAATTCATCACATTATCAGATTAAAGGAAAAAAATCATATAATCACCTCAACAAATATAGAAAAAGCATTTTGATAAAATTCAACATCCATTCATGATTAACACATTAACTGCCATGTGAGTTGTATTTAACTCATGCTAGTTTTGAGCCAGGGGATTTAAGTTTTTTGAAAGTTATTTATTTTTATTCATTTTGTGATTTCCTACTGATTTAAAGAATAAAGGAAGACTAAATTTGCATCTATGCTAAAGGTACTTAGCTGCTGATAATAGATTCTATATAAATATGTTATTTTTTATAGTCCATTCATTCATTCAACATACATATGCATTAACCACATTTGGGGGCAGTGTACTAAGGACACAGAAGATATTACTGCTCAGTTTCTGTCCAGGCTAGTTTAGAAGACAAACAAATGACAATTCTAATATAGTGCCACAACTATATGCAAAATAACATGGAAGTACACACAAGGCTACTAAGCTGGAGGGGTCAGGAAAAGGGTCTAAGCTGTGATACCTGGGATGAGTCTTGAGACAAATAGATAAAAGAAGGAAAGGAAGGGAGCTCCAGATAAAAAAAAAATCTCAAGTGTAAAGGCACAATGGCTTGAGAAACTGGGCAAACATATCAGAACCACAAGAGCAAACAGGAGGGATGGTCAAAGAAAACATGGGCAAGATGAAGATAATGGAGTACCTTGTATCTTACCCCCAGAGATTCAGATTTTGTTCTATAAGATACCTTATGGGCCCCTAGGGATTTGTACATGTGGCATCAAGGCTATGAGATTTCTCTAGGAGAAACCTTTATTTTCAATTTGATAAAAAAACTAAAAAAAAAAAAAATTAACAAAAGGTCACTGGATCATGTGACTGACCACCTTTTAATTGAGTCCTGTCACAAGATTTCAGTTCACACATTTGTGTTTAGGAGTACACTGCTAAACAAGTGGTACCATTTGTCACTGGTACAAGTAAATAAGAAATAAATGGGGGCTGAGAAGGGACAGGTGGGGGGAAAATAAATGGGGACTACTATTAATATATGTAAATGATGTTGTTTGTCAAGTGAAGGTCAAATGAAGCCATGATACATAGGACAAAGGAAAGTTCAGCAGAGATTTAAACAAAGAGGTGAGAGCATCGAGTAATCTCTCAACACAAGGGCAACATGGACAGGCATTTCTGTAAGGAATATACACCACAAAGAACAGAATACATCCACTCTTAGAGCGAAACAGTTTCATGGTCACAATAAATAAGTATTCATTTGAATTTCCTGGTTTTATAATTTGGCTTCATTTAGTTTATAGGTGTTTGGGTGTTATAGTTGTATAAAAGATACAACATAAGAAATTTATACCTAGTTTTATATTTGCATATAAGTGACATACTAAAAATATTTTAAGTTAACGATGGAGGATTCTGGGTATCTATTCAGGTTTGAGAAATGCTGCTATGGGTGACTGGGAGCCACTGAAAGATTGAAACAGGTAAGTGACAGCTTGTGCTTTAGAAAAATCACTCTGGCAGCAGTGTGGAGGACTGGAATTTAAAGTACCCAAGTAAGGCAGAAAGAGTAGTTAGGAGGCTGTAAGGCTGGTGGCAGGCACCCCTCCCCTCCCTAATGGAAAAAGAATCCCCTCCTACTCCTCCATACCTGCCCTAAAGCTGAAACAAACAAATTCCTCACTCTTCCTGCCGAAACCTTCCCTCCAGAGAAACTCCCATCCCCCACCCCTAAAAAGGTATATAAGCCCACCCAGACTTCTGGGCGGCGTGCCTTCTGTGGTTCCACTCGTGGGACCATGAGGCTCGCCCGGGCCCCTCCCTTGGGACCCGTTACCCCTACCCGGGAGCACCCCAATAAAGCCTCTTTACTTATCCCTTTTAACTCTGCTTGTCTTTCTTTCTCTGGCGCTGGCCACTCCGTTCTTAAAACCTTACAGAGCCTACTAAATAATGTGATAAAAATGGTGAGGCCCTAAGTTACTTAGATGAAATCAAGAAGAGATGGTTAAGAGAATCAGAAGGACTTGGTTGTGGGTGAAGGAAAGCGGGGCATCTAGGATGAGTCTCCCTTGGGTGATTTGGTGGTGAGATAAAGAACACAGGAAGGAAGACAAACAAGTGGGAGTCGAAGAGGAAGGAGAAAAGAGAGAGATGATGAATTCAGTTCAGCGATGATTTGAATTTCATTTCAGCCAAAGAAAATCCAGTTATCTTTTCTGGGTTCCAGTTTTCTCAGTGACAGCTGCATTCTTGAATTACCAAATTAACTATTGTAGCACTCTCTAAAAATATACAAAGCACTCTACCGTATGCTGTAAATAAGTCATGAAAAATCAGCAAAAGCTCAGGCCATGAAGGAAATTCAGCAGGGTTAAAAAGAGATACAGCAAATTTTTACTAAGCACTTAAATTGTGACCCAACAAACTTACCCAGTACAGTAAGTCCTCATTTGTCATCAATAGGTCTTGGAAACTGGAGCTTTAAGCAAAATGACATATAACAAAACCAATTTTACCATAGGCTACTTGATATAAATAAGAGTTAAGTTCCTATGGCATATTTGTGGTCACAAAAGCATCATCAAACTTCTAAACAAATCCCAAAACACTTGTAATATTAAACACTGAAATAAACATGAGCTATACATGCATTTAACATGTGCAAGATTAATAAAAACAAATAAGATAATTATTTACTCAGTTACTCCAGTTCAGGGTTGAGGGTGGCCTGAGTCTATCCCCACCGCTCAGGGCACCAACTCTAGACAGGACGCCATTCCCTCTCGCACTCACATCCACACTCACTCAGACTAGGATGATTTACACTAGCCTTTGAACCTAACTTGCAAATGTTTGTAATGTATTAGTAGGAGGAAACCGAGTACCCAGAGAAAACCCACGCAGACGTGGGGAGAACGTGCAAACGCCATACAAACAGCAGCCCAATCTGCAATAGAATTTTTCTCATTAAATAACAAAACGACGTTGGACAAAAGAACGTTATTCGAGGACCTGTCTTACTGTACTTCTCGCTCTGCCAGTCAGATGAGATCGCACATTGTCCTTGAGCACCTATGAACAAGAGGTAGCAGGATGTCAAGTCCACGTGGGAGATGCAAAGACACCACCCTCAAGGAACTTACTGCAAAGCAACGAGACACAGCTGGTGCATGACTATTAAAAATTTCATGTTCTGGTTACTTTGAACATACAGGCATAACTAGTTAACAAAGTATATCTTTTACTTAGAGAAATCAGCGAGGGATATTTTAGGCAGTCTAATAAGAATGTATGCATTTTGTATTTTATTTTCTATAAGGAAAAAAATGGAGGCGAGAGGAAGGAAAAGGCAGCAATTATCGCAAAACCAGCTACTTTCCCCGCAGGCCACACAAGGGTGGGCCTGTGGGAAAGAGAAGTTCAATCCTAGTTTGGCAGGCCAAACTAGCATTGAATTGGAAGGCGGCATCTTCCACCACTAACTCATAATATAAAAGCATAGTGTTCATACACCCCAAATGTTTAACCTTCATCCGCATCCACAAAGTCCAACATGCGGCTGAAAGGAAAGACGCGGGGCGTACCTTCAGCACAAGACGCTGCATTGGGGGAGGGAGGGTTTTGCAATCGACAGAGCGCCCCTCCCGGCGCCTGGCTAGAGCCTCCCAGAATGAAAGTCAGGGTCTGAGAGGCGTGGAGGTACCCGGGCTGTAACAGACAGATCCCTAAGTGCACAGCGCGGACAAGGATCTGAGACCAGGAGGCGGCAGCACAGCGCCCCTACGACACTGCTCCGCGTGCCGCTAGCGGACCCGGAAAGGCGCGCCAGTGGGGCGGCGCAGCCTCCGCCGGACCGGAGGAGGCGGGGCCACGAGGCTGGGACAGGCAGGAGGCGGGGCTGGAGGCGGGGACGCGGCGCGTTTGAGGAGGGACTGGGGCAAGGCCACGCTCCCCGCTGCCTGATGGGAATTGTAGTTCCGAGAAGAAGGTCCTCTTCCTCAGGAGGCACTGGGAACTACATTTCCCGGTGAGGGAGCGGCTCCGGCCGGCCGCGCGGTACTGGAGCGTCGACTGTCACCAGCCGGACAGGGTTTGAGAGGCAGGCTGGGAAGCGGGTGTTTTTTCCTTCCCTGTTTTCCGCGTTCTCAGGACGCCAGCTCTCCTTCCCCTCGCTCCGCCGTCAGGTGCCCACCGGTAAAGTTGAGGCCTCGAGGTTCGGAGGGAGCGGCTGCTGCCCAGCACGAGAGTGTGGGGCGCGCCCCTTCGGCCCAGCCAACCCTGCGCCCGGCCTGCGCCTCCATGGGCCCGACCCGGAAGCCCAACGTGTGCCACCGGCTGAGTCGTAGGGCGCTGGGCAGCTTTTCGCGCGACGCAGGCGTGGTGCAGAGGACGAACCTAAGCATTCTGCGGGCGCTGGTGTGCCAGGTGACCGCCCGCCGGCCAGGGGCGGGAGGAAGGGCGGCGGGGCGCTTGGTGGCCAAGCCTACTGCGGGGATGCAGTTTTTACGCGCTGGGGCCCCATTTTTTAAGGGTCACATGTGATGGGGAGGTTGATGCCAGCCCTGAACATGGGGGATTAGTATATAGGTGTTACAGGGCTGTCAGATGCTTTTAGTTTTAAGCTGCTTATATCTTCCTGCAAACAGTCATTCTAAAAGTCGGTCATACCATTAAACTAAACCGTGAGAGCAGAGTGAGGAAGAATTCAAAATAATGTTTTTAAATAACGTGCGTGAAGTTACTTTGAAAACTGTAAATTTAACTATCCAACTTAAAATTGGTACACAGTAGAAGCGTATGGGTTCTTTCCTAAACCAAAATTCCTTGTGTCTTTCAGGAAAGTACTAAATTTAAAAATGTTTGGACAACTCATTCCAAGTCACCTATAGCCTATGAGAGAGGAAGGATATATTTTGACAATTATCGGTGCTGTATCAGCAGGTAACTTTAGTGATAAATTTTTCTGTAATTCACCTCACTGTTCATCTTAACTGTAACTTTTATATTAAATAGAAACACATGCCTACGTTAGTGCTTAGTGAAATAGGAGAATGGAAAAATGGATGCAGAATAAGACTATGTAATAAAATGGTTGTAATTTAAAAATCTTGTTAAATGTAAAGTTTCAGGTTTCATCTTTGTAAATACCAGTTTATAGCAAAACTACTTTATAGTGCAGGCAAAATGATAGATTACTCAAAGTACTGTTTAGTATTTATTCTACTTAAAAGATACCCGAGTAAAGGAAGCTAGTTACCAAATAATTAGATGATGCTTTGGAGAAGAATTTCTGTATTTTGTTTTGGAAGTACTTGCCTTCTTTTTGTTTTTTTTTTTTTGAGAGAAAAATTTTTAAACAGGTACATATATAAATCCACAATATTTAACAGTCACCCTTATCCACAAATGTCCAATGTGAGTCTTAGGGAAAAGCCACAACGAAACTCCATGTACACATTACTGAGATTCAAAAACTATCAAGATTTGCCAGACTTGCTTTTTCATTTCCCTGATGACTAGTGATGCTGGGCATCTTTTCCTGTGCATGTTGTCCATTTGTATGTTTTCTTTAGAGAAATAATCTGGTTAGATCCTTTGCCTATATTTAAATTGGGTTTATGTTTTTATTACTGAGTCCTTTATGTATTTTAGATATAAGTCCCTTATCAGATACATGATTTGCAAATACTGTCTCCCATTGTGTGGATTGTCTTTTTGATGTTTTTTACTTTCTTGACGGTATTGTTTGAAGCACAAAAAGGCTAATTTTGATGAAGTCCAGTTTATCTAGTTTTTCTTTCTTTGCTCGTGCTTTGGGTATCATAGTTAAGAATCCATTTCAGGCTGAACACGGTGGCTCACAATATAATCCCAGCACTTTGGGAGGCTGAAGGTGGGAGGATCACTTGAGGCCAGGCGTTTGAGACCAGCTTGGGCAACATAGTGAGACCCTATCTCTACAAAACATTAAAAAAAAATAATTAGCTGGGCATAGTGGTGTGTGCCTATAGTCCTAGCTGCTAGGGAAGCTGAGGTGGGAGGATTGCTTGAAGCCCAGGAATTTGAGGTTGCAGTGAGCTATGATCATAGCACTGCACTCCAGGTTAGGTGACAAAGCAAAACCCTGTCTCTTAAAAAAAAATTATCCATCGCAAACTCTGAGGTCAGGAAGATTTGCCTCTATGTTTTCTTTTAAAAGTTTATGGTTTTGGTTATTATATTTAGGTGGTGGGTCCATTTTCAGTTAACTTTTATACATGGTTTATAAGGATCCAGCTCTATTCTTTTGCATGTGGTTATCCAGTTGTCCTGGCACCACTTGTTGAAAAAAACTATTCTTTCTTCATTGCAAGGCCTTGCCACCCTTGTTGAAAATAAGTTGACCTTAGGCACTTGATTTTACTTCTGGATTCTCAAGTCTATTCCATTGATCTACATGTCTATCCTTATGTCATTACCACGTTGTCTTGATTATGGTTGCTCTGTATTGCTGTCATTTCTTCCTTAAATATTTGGTACAACTCAACCATTGAAACCATCCGGGCCTGGCACTTTTGTTTTGGAATGTTATTCAGTATTGATTCCATTTCTTTAATAGATACAGGCTTATTCAGGTTATCGTTTCTCCTTGGGTGAATTTTGGTAGATTGTGTCTTTCAAGGAATTGCCCATTTCATCTAAGTTATCAAATTTCTGAGCATAGAATTGTTCATTATATTCCTTTATTATCCTTTTTATGTCCGTGGGATCATGGGATTTTTAAATGGCCTCTCTTTAATTTCTCATATTAGTAATTTGTGTTGTCTTCTATTTTTCTTATCCTGGCTAAAGGTTTATCAACTTAATGATCTTTTCAAAAAAAACAGCTTTTGGTTTAGTTGATTTTTTTCTCTACTGATTTTTGGTTTTTGATTTTATTAATTTCTGACCTAAATTTTATTCTTTCTTTTCTTATGCTTACTGTGGATTTAATTTCTTCTTCTGTTTCTAGTTTCCTAAAGTAGAAGCTTAGATTATTGATTTTAGGTCTTTCTCCTTTTCTAATATATACACTTAATTCTGTACATTTTCCTCTAAGCACAGTTTTTGTTGCAGCCCACAAATATTCATATGTTGTATATTCATTTTCATTTAGTTCAAAATATTTTTAAATTTCTCTTGAGACTTTCTCTTTGACCCATGTGTTATTTAGAAATATGTTGTTCAATCTCCAAATATTTTGGGATTTTCCAGTTATCATTCTGTTATTAATTTCTAGTTTAACTCCGTTGTGATCTGAGAGCATATTTTATGTTATTCTGATCTTTTACATCTGTTAAGGTGTGTTTTATGGCCCAGAATGTGGTCTGTCTTGGTGAATGTTTCACATAAGCTTGAGAAGAATGTGTTCTGCTGTTGTTGGATGCAGTATTCTATACATTGCCAGTTAGATCCAGTTGATTAATGATACTGTTAAGTTCAAGTATATCCTTACTGACTTTCTGCCAGCTGTGTCTGTCAATTACTGGTAGAGGGGTGTTGAAATATGACAAAGCCTCATATTTTGACAGATATGTCTTCTTGTGGAATAGACCCCTTTATCATTATGTAATGTCCCTCTTTACCCCTGATAATTTTCCTTGTTAAATCCTACTTTGTCTGAAATTAGTATAGCTTGTTCAGCTTTGTTTTGTTTAACATTTGCATGGTGTTATCTTTCTTTATGTCTTTACTTTTAATCCATCTGTGTCTTTATATTTAATTTATAACATGGGTTTCTTGTAGATAACATGTAGTTGGTCTTGCAATTTTATTCACTCTAATAGTCTCTGTCTTTTATTAGGTATATTTAGACCATTCCCATTGAAAATAATAATTGATATAGCTGGTTTAATATCTACCATATGTATAACTATTTTCTATTGATTGCCCTTGTTCTTTTTTTATTGTGTTCTTTTCTGCCTTCTCTGGTTTTAACTGAGCATTTTATGTAATTCCATTTTCTCTCTGCTTTAACATACACTTTTAAAAAATTTTAGTGGTTACCTTAGAGCTTGCAATATGCATTTACAACTAATCTAAGTCCACTTTCAAAGAACACTACAGCTCTTCATGGGTTGTACAGGTACTTTATAACAAGAGTATTCCTAATTCCTCTCTATCCTCTTTTATAACATAGCTGTCATTCATTTTACTCAACTGCTGTGATCACCGAATGCCTTATTACTATTATTATTGTTGACAAAATTTAATGTTAAATCAGGAAAGAATAAGAAATAAGGGATTTTGTTTTACCTTCATTTATTCCTTCTGTAATAACTTTCCATTGTTTATGTAGATCTAAGTTTTTGAGCCAAGGCTCTTGAGCTGGTGGTGGGAGTCTATAGCACACCTCTCTCTGAGTGACTACCCTGTTCTAAAAGCTGAGTACTTAGGGTTGAGGGAATACTAACTTCAGATCTGCTCAATTTGCCTCACTCAGTGTGGAACCACTGCTTTATAAAGAGGGACAAGGCCAGTCAAGGCCCCAGTATTCTTAGCTGTGCCACACCCAAGGTAGAACCTCCATCCCATGAATGGGGGCTGAGTGAAAGTGGGGAGCCCCACCTCTTGACTACACTCACCCAGGACTCAGCCTGAGCAATAGGCAGTGCCCCTCCCTCACCCTTCATGATGACCCTCTGAGTGGAGACTGTGCTGAAAGGGAGCTGCACCAATCTGGAGTGATGTTTTCATCTTCCTGAGCTGGGAATGGGGAGGGAGGGAGCAAGCCCTGGTTCAAACACCACAGACTCTCACTATTCTTACTGATCTGTAGTAGGTTTTCTTGAATAAATGTTTCCTCATGTTGTATGTCCCCAGGACCATTTCTAGAACTTTAACTGGTTGTCCTTTTATAATGTTCACCAGTTTTGCTGAAGAGTATGTTCACAGAGTTTTTCATGCTGTCGTACTGGAAGTGGAAATGTGGACTGTTAGGTCCAGAGCTGAGAGAGAGACACACACCCAAAGTTTCATGTGCAGCAAAATGCTATTTATTTTGAGCATCTGAGTGCAGATGGGTGGAGGCGAAAAAGTGTCCATAAAAGAAAAGGGGAGATCCTTGGGTTTTATAGAGGGTTTTTTTGGGGAGAGTGAGTAAGTGGGCCAGAACAGCCGTTTGTAATTAATTCTTTTGCAAATAACCAACTCCTGAGGCCCCTGCCCCAGCTACATCCATCCTTCAGCTCTGGTGTCAGTTCTTATCAGGAGAGCAAGGGAAGGATAGCCTCCTCTCTGTCAGGGAGAGAGGGGAAGGAATGCTGGCTGCAGCTGTCTGTTAGATCTACAAGTCTGGGAACTCCTGCGGCTATTGTTTTACAAGCCTAAGTTTTGCATTAACCACATTCTGTCCCATAGATACTTTCTGGGTTCCCACCTGGAACAAACCAAACATGGACATTTTCTTATATTATTATAATGTCATTGTCACACCTAGCAAAATTAGCAGTAACTCTTTTTTTTTTGAGACAAGGTTTATGTTGCCCAGGCTGGTTTCAGCAATAAATTTTGGTATCATTTAATATCCAGTTTATAACTTCCCCAATTTGGAGGTACCTGCTTTAATTAAACATTTTTTAAAATTAGAGAAGTGACATTAATTAGTGTTACAATGGTAAATGGTAGTATCTGGAGTTCTTTAACATCCAGGGTGTTTTACCCACAGGTTAGAATCACATATGAGGTTGCATTCATTCCTGTGAAATTGTGAAATTCTGTTGGTTTAAACCTTTGAATGAATGAGAGAACATCAAAAGTGAATAAAACTGTCACCCTGAAAAATTGTTTCTCTTTCAAACAATAATTTAATTTTAAAATTCATCAGTTAAAGAAAAGAAAATTTTTTTGTTTTGAGACATAATCTTGCTTTGTCATCCAGGCTAGAGTGCAGTTTCATCAGCATAGCTCACTGTAACCTCAAACTCTTGGGCTCAAGTGATCCTCCTGCCTCAGCCTCCTGAGTAGCTGTGACTACAAGCATGTGCTACCACGCATAGGTAAAAAAAAAGGAGGGGGAATATTTATGATCACATCTAAGTAGTAATCAAAGAAGTATAAATTAAGAGACTATTTTTCACATCAAAGATAATAGTTTCAATATTGGCAGAAGTATAAACTTATTCAACAGTTCTGGAAAATAATTTGGGCGTAAGAAAATCATAAAAGGTATTTCCGTTTTTACCCACTAATTTTTATTCTAAAGTAATGGGACCCTTTTTATCTAGTAATTTTCATTTTAAATATCAGAACGAAAGTTTATGAACTTGATGGAATTCAACCGAGGTATTCATAGTATAAATGTTCAGGGGTAAAGAAAGAATTCAATATGATCCAATTTTGGAAAACAGTATCCAAGTAGGTATATATATGTAAAGAAAAACTAGAAGGAAATGAGCCAAAATGTTAATAATGTGTATTTTTGGCAGCTTATTGAAGTGCCATAAACTACTTTAATCTTATTATATTTTTCATATTTTTTTCTATTATATTATGGATTATGTGGTCAGAAAAAAATGTTAACATTTAGAGAAGAGGAAAGCAAATGACAAATTGTATTTTGGTATTCCAAATCTCTGCATAAAAAGTCTTTCAAACCTGAACAAATACTGTCTCAGTTATCAAGAAGAATAATTATTTTCTTTTTTCCCAGTGTTGCATCAGAGCCAAGAAAACTTTATGAAATGCCAAAATGTTCCAAATCAGAAAAAATAGAGGATGCTTTATTGTGGGAATGCCCAGTGGTAAGATTTGTTTTTAGAGCATTTATTTCCCAAAGCACTTTTAGCCTAAAACAACTGGTTATTGTTAGTATCTTGTAGAAAGGAATACACTTTACTATTTTAGTGATTCCTGAATGTTTTTTTTTTTTTTTTTTTTGAGACAGAGTCTCGCTCTGTTGCCCGGGCTAGAGTGAGTGCTGTGGCGTCAGCCTAGTTCACAGCAACCTCAAACTCCTGGGCTTAAGCGATCCTACTGCTTCAGCTTCCCCAGTAGCTGGGACTACAGGCATGCGCCACCATGCCAGGCTAATTTTTTCTATATATATATTTTAGTTGACCAGATAATTTCTTTCTATTTTTAGTAGAGATGGGGGTCTCGCTCTTGCTGAGGCTGGTCTTGAACTCCTGACCTTGAGTGATCCACCCGCCTCGGCCTCCCAGAGTGCTAGGATTACAGGCGTGAGCCACCGCGCCCAGCCTGATTCTTGAATCTTTTCAGCACTCGAGAGGAGAGTTTATCTTTTGATTATTATTTTTCCTCATGAAATAATTTCCATCTTAAAAAAGTTATGAATGTGTTTTTAAAATTAGATACAGTCTTTTAAATCTTGAAAACTAGAAAAAGTTATAAGCTGATTAAAACTTTTATAAACACTATAAGCTGGTATATAATTATTCTTAGTGTTTAAGAGATCATTCCACTTAATATAGTGAATAAAAAGGATTTAGAGCAACAATTATGTTACATGGCTCTTTGAAAATTAAATTGTTATGAGTTTCTTACATGCATGTTGTTAAGAAAATAATACGATAAAAATAAAATAATAAGGTCGGGCATGGTGGCTCACGCCTATAATCCTAGCACTATGGGAGGCCGAGGCAGGTGTATTGTTTAAGCTCAGGAGTTCGAGACCACCCTGAGCAAGAGCGAGACCCTGTCTCTACTAAAAAAAATAGAAAGAAATTAGCTGGACAACTAAAAATATATATATAAAAAGAAAAATTAGCTGGGCATGGTGGCGCATGCCTGTAGTCCCAGCTATTCGGGAGGCTGAGGCAGTAGGATTGCTTGAGCCCAGGAGTTTGAGGTTGCTGTGAGCTAGGCTGACGCCATGGCACTCTAGCCTAGGCAACAGAGTGAGGCTCTGTCTCAAAAAAAATAAAATAAAATAAAGTAATAGGATAAGCTCATTTCATCAGACCAGCATTGTCCTGGTGTGAATATTTCAGAATGATGTTTTAATAGGATATTAACAGGTGTATAGATGCCAAAGGAGTTGAGAGGAATTGGGCTGTGGAAAACTATGTATGGGACATTCTGAATTTAAAAGATTAAACTTTATAGAATTACTGCTCAGAGCCTTTACTAAATAGTAATAATACTTACAATAATACTAATGTCCATGATGATTGTCAAACCATTTGCCCAAACTCTCTTGATCCTAGAACTTCCTTTTTTGAGAATTATTTCTAAATACAGATTGAGCATCCCTAATCTAAAAATCTAAAATCCAAAATGCTCCAAAATACAAAATTTTTTGAACTCCAACATGACACCACAAGTGGAAAATTCCACACCTGTCCTCATGATGTTTTGCAGTCAAAATATAGTCAAAACTTTTTCTCTATGCACAAAATAATTAAAAATATTATATAAAATTGCCCTCAGGCTATGGGTATAAAGCGTATGTAAAAATGAATTTTGTGCTTTGGCTTAGGTCCCCTCCCCAAGATATCTTACTATATATATGCAGATATTCCAAAATCTGAAAATATCTGAAATCCAAAAGGCTTCTGGTCCCAAGCATTTTGGATAAAGGACGCTCAGCCTGCATGAGTTCTCTGTGGGATCAGGGTTCTAAGAAATCCACCTAGGAAATACTAAGACAGATTAATCAGATCTTTGAATCTGGTTGGTCGTTCTTTAGGAAAAATAGAACTCAAAATATATGACCAAAAATAATGTTTAAAGTATAATCTCTTATAGGTTATACTCTAAATTTCTGTTAGAATTCTTTTTTTTTTTTCCAGGCTGTTTTACATAAAATTGAAGTTTTCTGGAGCCGCTGCTTTCTTTTTTCCCTGGATACTTATTGTCTGCTCACAGAAGGCTCTTTTTTACAAACTAGAAAACTATAAGTCTGTGTTTTCTTCGTCATCTCCTTATTGAAAAGCTAAAAATAACTGTTGTGCTCTAGCAATTTAAAGCCTTTTAATCCATTGTCATCAGGGTGGGTGCATGGAGGGGAAAATGGCAGATTTCTGAATTGAGAAAGTTTTTAATACACTAATACAAAACTCCCAAAGTTTAGAGCAATCTTGCAAAAAATAAAGTTTGTAGTAACCCAACTCCTATCCTTACTTCTCTTGTAAACATTTTGTTCTCACTTGAAGTGAAGCAAGATTTTCCGTTAAGAAAAACTAAGAAGCATATTGTAATATTGTTAACATACTGATATGAGACTACTTTTAAATTAGTTCTGTTCTTTTCTGAGACAATATGTGAAATATAACTTTTTGTTTAAGAAAGTAGTTCAAACCTATTATATATGCTGCTTCAAATTTTTTAATAAATAAGATGCAAATAGTACATTTTTTTAAAACTTTAAAATCTCTATGAAATGATTCTTACATAAGACATTGTAGGGCCTGGCATGGTAGCTCATGCGTGTAATCCCAGGAATGTGGGAGGCCGAGATAGGAGGATCACTTGAGGCCAGGAGATCGAGACCAGCCTGGGCAACATAGCAAGACCCCATCTCTACAAAATATTTAAAAATTAGCCAGGCATGGTGGTGTGTGCCTATATTTCCAACTAACTAGGGAGGCTGAGGCAGGAAGAGCACTTGAGCCCGGGAGTTTGAGGTTACAGTGAGCTATGATTGTGCCATTGTGCTCCAGCCTGGGCAATAGAGCGAGACCCTATCTCTGTTGAAAAAAAAAAAAAAAAAGACACTGTAGAATAGAAGTATTTACATCATTACCTGTGAATTCAGTATAAAACTTCCAGAGGTAATAAGCTTAAAAAAAAACAAAATACAAGCAAAAATTTATTTTTTTTCTCTAACATTTAAAAGGGAAGACAACGTTTTAAGGAGCATTTATAAAATAAATATGCCTTTATTCATTTGTATTCACTTTTTGACCTAAGCAAATACTAGATTAATTTCAACTTCTCTAATGTCAACTTTTTCTAAGAACTACCTTTTTATTCCACAAATCAAAGTAGAAACATTTGCTTTTTCTTTTCTTCCTGCATTAGACTTCTACTTGTGATAACTCCATAGTAATAGAAGCACCCAAGCAGCTATCCTTTCATTTTTCTAGGGTAATTCATTAGTGACATAGGTCATTTTTAAAACCAGGTCCATCTTCTGTTCTTTGGCTTCTTTGATTCTGGATTCTAGCTTTTCATTTGAGGTTAGATTATAACCACAATGAATAATGGGGTAATTTGCACTTTGCCATTTTGACTTCCATCTGAAGGAAAACAAGTCCTGTAGTAAAGAAAAAAGGGGACAATGTGAATGTCTATTCTAGCTGAGGATTCTTAATACAATGCTATTATAAATGATTTTAAGAGCTGTTGTTATTGTAGGAGCAAAGTCACTGTTAATACTCCTACTATTGTTATGATTGGCTAATATTTGAATACTTAATAAATAATAACAGATATTAATAAATTACTTTAGGCACTAAATGCTTTGTGTGAATAAACTCAGTAAGTTAGTATGAAAATAATACTTGCAATCTTATCTTTCTTTGTGTTCATTCTCTATTTATACATTTAATGTTTCTTCTTTGGTTTACTTATTTGACTATTTAAGTATTTACCTATTTTCTTTGGACATTGATTACTGCAAATTGTTCGTGGCAGTTTCATTTTTATATCTCAATCCTTTTTTTAGGGGGAAGTACTTCCCAATCGGTCTGATTATAAGTCCTCACTCATAGCACTGACTGCTCATAATTGGCTACTTCGTATATCAGCAACTACAGGAAAAGTCCTTGAGAAAATATATCTTGCTTCTTATTGCAAATTCAGGTATTAACTGTGAGTTTACTATTCAAGATTGTATGATAAAAATTTGAAACTTGTGGCCCAGGAAATTTTAAGTTTCCCCCTATCCCCACCTCAGTTTTCCAGTGTGTACTCACATCTAAATTTATAAACCTTTTCTCTTTTTTCTCCTCTTATGATTACATTTGAAGATCTGAGGATAGATCTATCATTTATTTTTGTATCCCTAGTAAGTAAATAACCTAAAGTGGTTGGCAGATAAACTTTAAAAAAAAAAATTCCCTGTTTTATTCCTTCTACAAAAACAGAAGGAAATACAGGTACATGCCTTTAGTCCTAAATTGTATTTTCTATACAGGATGTACTTTCTGTCGGGTTTTCCTGAAGACTAATCTATTTCAGTTAAATTATCTGCCTCGTACAACCCAAGAACTGTTATTTTAACTAAATTTGATATAAATTTTTGAAGTGAATTTGTGCATGGAAAGTGTGAAAGTAACATTTTTAGTACTTTTTATATTATAGCTTCCATTTTAAAGTAGAAATGGGGTTATTTTGTTTTCTAAGTTTTTTTTTTTTTTTTTTGAGACAGAGTCTCGCTGTGTTGCCCGGGCTAGAGTGAGTGCTGTGGCGTCAGCCTAGCTCACAGCAACCTTAAACTCCTGGGCTTCAGCGATCCTACTGCCTGAGCCTCCCGGGTAGCTGGGACTACAGGCATGCGCCACCATGCCTGGGTAATTTTTTCTATATATATTTTAGTTGGCCAAATAATTTCTTTCTATTTTTTTAGTAGAGACGGGGTCTCGTTCCTGCTCAGGCTGGTCTCAAACTCCTGACCTTGAGTGATCCACCCGCCTCGGCCTCCCAGAGTGCTAGGATTACAGGCATGAGCCACCGTGCCCGCCTATTTTCTAAGTTTTGAGTAGTCATAGATCAAAAACAATTTTTATTCATCAAGACTCTAGGAAGATTAAAATTTTTATATGTGTATATATTTTTTTAAAATAGGGATAGATCCATATAGGGATATGGGGAAAATTATTTTAGCTATTTATTTATTTTTGTAAATAGATTACTTTGCTTTTATAATTTAACTTAAAACTGCTTACTTATAAAATATCTATGATATTTCGATTTTAAGCATAAGGAGACTGACCCAAATGAATAAACTTCCCTTCATTCTTTTAAGATACCTGAGCTGGGACACTCCTCAAGAAGTCATTGCAGTCAAATCAGCTCAGAACAAAGGCTCCGCAGCGGCCCGGCAGGTATATGTCTTTAAACATTCAATAAAATGAAGAATGTATTTCCATAGACACTTGTCTGCAAATTTGTAATGAAAGAACAAATCAGTGATCTTTGATTTCTGAATCATGTTATAAAAGTTGCTAGCTAGATTTTTTTTTTCCTGAAGCATGCTATTAAAATGATTTTCACCAGTAAAAATGATTTCACACCTGTACTCCCAGCTACTTGGGAGGCTGAGGCAGAAGATTTACTCAAGGCAACGCAGCAAGACTCCATCTCAAAAAAAAACACCAAAGATTTTCTCTCTTTTTTAAAAAAATTACCCAGGATTTACTATACTTTATAAAGTAGAGCCTAGAAATTTATATCAAGAAACTTATTTTAGGCCAGGCGCAGTAGCTCAGGCTTGTAATCCTAGCACTCTGAGAGGCCAGGGTGAGAGGATCGCTTGAGTTCATGAGACCAGCCTGAGCAACAGCGAGACCCCGTCTATATTAAAAATGTAAAAAATTAGCCGGGCATGGTGGCGCATGCCTGTAGTCCCAGCTTGAGGTTGAGGTAGGAGAATCGCTTGAGCCCAGGGGTTTGAGGTTGCTGTGAGCTAGGCTGATGCCACAGCACTCTAGCCCAGGCAACAGAGTGAGACTCTGTCTCAAAAAAATAAAAATTAAAAAAAAAACAACTTATTTTAGCTGGGCATGGTGCTGCACGCCTGTAGTCCCAGCTCCTTGGGAGGCTGAGGTGGGAGGATTGCTTGAACCCAGGAGTTCAAGGTTGTAGTGAGCTACAGTGATGCCACTGAACCCAACCTGGGCAGCAGAGCAAGACCCTGTCTCTTGAAAAGAAAAGAAAAGAAAAGAAATTTATTTTATTCCTGTTGGTGACTTATGGGGAAATACTATAGAAAGCATTTATTGAGCACTTTAAAAAAAATAGATACAGACTGCTATTAGAGGTTTTCTATTTCTTCATACTTCAAGGCATCTAGAAAAACAAACGCTTATTTTCTGTCTCCTCTTGGCAGAACCTATGTTCTAGTTCTTTATCATTTTTAACTTGTTAGCTTTTTCTCAGTACTGCAAAACAGCCAAGCACTGTTCTGAGTCCTTTATCTGTATCAACTTCTTTAATCTTCAGCACACCCCTTATGGTAGTTAGTATTATTATCCTATTTTACAGATGAAGAGAATGAGACCCAGAGAGGTTAAATAACTTACCCAAAGTTATAATGCTGGTAAGGGGTAGAAACTAGACTCAAATTCAGAAAACCTAGTTCCAGAGTCCTTGCTCTTATGTACTATACCATACTACCCTTTCTTGAAATTTTTGTAACACTGACTGGCAGGTAAAGTTTATATAGAATTCTAGGGTACTTTAAAAAAAAAAAAATTAAGTATTTTCTCTAATTTTACCTTACTTAGGTAAACACATAAAGCATTTCCTTGTTAACCCTCCAGTGTATCCCCATTCATTCTGGGCCAGTGAACTCTGCTTTTCATTCCTCTCTCATCTCCCTTGTCTGTTCTTTCTGTATCCTACTGAAGCCAAGCGAACTATTTTTTGGCTATTTCTATTTATTTTTTATTATGGTTATCTAAATATTTTTCCACCCTTTTCCTGTATCCTCTCTAGCCACATTAATAACATAACTGCATGCTTTTTATTGGAATTTCCTCACCCTTTTCCTGATTTACTAAGTATGACAATCTAAGAAAAAGAGATGCTTTCTCTCTATTAATATTTCTCTTCTTATACTCTCACTCACTATATTGCCCTCTCCACTTTGGTAAAGGAAAAATCACAAAAGTGAGGTAATATACCAAAGTAGCAAAACATTTTATGAAAGCTGGTGCAGTGGTTCACACCTGTAATTCCAGAACTTTGGGAGGCCAAGGCAGGAGGATCATTTGAGGCCAGGAGTTCAAGGCTGCAGTGAGCTATGATGATGCCACTGCTCTCCAGCCTGGGTGACAGAATGAGACCCTGTCTCAAAAAAACATTTTATGAGAATTCTAAAAGTATCTTGTCTAATGTACATTTGTTAAGAATTTAAATTTCTAAACAGCAAAAACTGAAGTATAATTCTATAGAGTACCATCTATAAACGTTTTTCGCTTACTGTCATGTAATAATATTAATAAAAGTCTTGTCAGTATTTCTGCATTCTAGACCACTTTCCCACAATCTCTAGCCAATACCAGTAGCTCTTGGTTGGGATGTACAAACTATACCTTTCATTTGGGTTTTAGGAACAAAGAGGGAGTCTGATTTACACCTTGAAGATCTTAGTTTAATAAAAATTTATCTCTTTCAAAGGGAGAATCCTTTGGGCTTTAAACATTATAATCTATTTTTTTGTTTGTTGTTTGTTTGTTTTGTAACTTTTAGTTATGGCAGTTTTGATTGATAGTCTTGATGTCCCAGCTTTAAAGGTTCTGTTGAGGCAGAGACTGGCTGTGATGGGGCAGACTCCTTTGCCTACCACAAATTGAGGAAATTCCCTTGAAGCCTGTACTGAACAAGTACAACAGATTATTTTACATTTTGTAGTGGAAAGAAATTCACTGGGTCTTATTCTTCAAAGTAAAGGAGCTATCCTTTTGAAGCAGAGACATCACTCAAGCTTTCATTGCTGATATTTTTTCTCATTTCCTATAGAAGTATCAGTGCAACATTAGTTTCAAACGTTGTTACTATGATAACTAAGTTTTTCAGTTAGCCTTTTTATTGCTAGAATTCCAGTTTACAATATAAATGCATGGTATTTTGTTGCTAAGAAATGTTTACTGTTATGTTTATTTTTGTAGATTTGTGTGTGTGTTTATTGCATGTGTCTGAAGGACTGAAGATTTAGTGGACATAGTTTGAATGTGTTTGCCTTCCTGTTTAAGTAACTGCAGTCTTTCCTTCTAGGCAGGCATTCAACAACCTGTTCTGCTGTATCTTGCAGTGTTTCGAGTTCTGCCTTTTTCGCTTGTAGGGATTCTAGAGATCAACAAAAAGGTGAGAACTCATTTCTTATTTAATTGCAATATTAATTTTATTGACAATAAGACGTAATGTTATCATTTAATTATTTATTAGGTGTTTTGATTGGGAATGTTCTCTTGACTGTAAAAGTTCACTGACCTGGTTTATTTCGTAACACAATACATGAAGAACATTTGACTTGGGAAGAGAGCCTAATTATCCCTCAGTCTTTCTGCATGTTTTTATGCCTCTCAAGTGGGTAGTGTTGGATGTCTGTGGTCATTAACAAACTGTTTTATAAAATAACAAAATAAGTAAGGTATTTTTTTAGAGGGAATATTCTAAAGCTTGTTAAAAATGATCATTAAAGGAAGATGAAAAGTTTCAACAAAACATCTCATTTTGGCTGGGCGTGGTGGCTCACGCCTGTAATCCTAGCACTCTGGGAGGCCAAGGAGGGAGGGTCATTTGAGCTCAGGAGTTCGAGACCAGCCTGAGCAAGAGCGAGACCCCGTCTCTACTAAAAATAGAAAGAAATTAGCTGGACAACTAAAAATATATAGAAAAAATTAGCCGGGCATGGTGGCACATGCCTGTAATTCCAGCTACTAGGGAGGCTGAGGCAGTAGGATTGCTTGAGCCCAGGAGTTTGAGGTTGCTGTGAGCTAGGCTGATGCCAGAGCACTCTAGCCCAGGCAACAGAGTAAGACTCTGTCTCAAAAAAAAAAAAAAAAAAGCCTCATTTTCATTGCAAAGTGTAGATCTAAAACTTGCTTTAGGATATGTAAACAAGCCTTATAATTAAATATGTGAATTTTCCAACACACTTAGTTTTGGGTTTGGTTTTGGCCATTGTTCTTGATGTACATCACAGTTACATGGAAGGAAAGAAGGGGCAAATTTCCCTTCTGTAAAAGAATCAATAGGCTTCTACTTTAAAAAAAATTGTTACTTACTCTGAATGAATAGTTATTTATTGGGCTATTCTAATAGTCTTTAATTAAGCACCTGAAGTATTGTAGAGGACAAGATCTTGAGGGCCCACTAATGTTCATTAGCAATCAAGTTGAATGTATTAAAATTTTATATTATGTAAGAATAATATACTAAACTGCATGAAGGCTGAAGAGTAATATTAGGTATGTTAACCAAGTTTTAAAATAGAGTGGCTACTTTATAATAGCACTCATTTAAAAATGTTTGAATTATACAAGTCCTTCTTTTCAAATTCAGGAACCAGGATCAGTAAATTGAAAAGTCATGACCTAGTCAACATGAAGGCAAACCATAATTATCCTTGTAAGAGATGTCAAAAAAGTACAACTCATAATTTAATTGTTCTCTTTGTGCTTGTGGATTAAGTAATTATGTGTGCTTATTACAGTTTACAACAGGAATGAGCACTTAGCAAAGTCATAAATTGTTTCTATTTATTCCTATATGTTCAGGGTAATTATCTGAGATTTGGTTTTGATTACGGTTACTTGGGATTGAAATATATCTTTCACTTAACATGCATAAGACTATACAGGGGCCAGGCTTAGAATGTATAATATAATACTTCAAGCTATTATTGAGGTGGTAAATCTTCACTAAGCAACCTCTCTTGAGTAGAAATAAAACAGATTTTCACCTGATTTTTAATTGTTCTTTTATTGCTATGATATTTGCCTATGTTGGCTTTTGTTAAATATTAAAATAGGCAAAGAGTCAAGTTCTTATCTGTGTGTAGAAACATGACGGGATTCAGTGCATAGTACAGAAACAGAAAGGGGACAAACATGGCCGGGAACAGTGGCTCATACCTGTAATCCTAGCACTCTGAGAGGCTGAGGTGGGAGGATGGCTTTAGGCCAGGAGTTCGAGACCAGCCTGAGCAAGAGTGAGACCCCATCTCTACAAAAAATACAAAAAATTGGCTGGGCATGGTGGCACGTGCCTGTAGTTCTAGCTCCTCAGGACTGAGGCAAAAGGATTGCTTTAGCCCAGGTGTTTGAGGTTGTGGTGAGATATGATGACGCCACTGCACTCTACCCTGGGCGATAGAGCAAGGCCCTGTCTCTAAAACAAGAAAAAAAGAGGACAAACAATGAGCCAATAAGTGTCCTTGTAGGTGTTTGGTTTTTAACATGTTTGGATTTTATATGACTAAAAAAAAATCAAACGGTATTAGAGATTTAAAGGACAAGGTAATGATAAAATTTTGGATTTGACTATTTCTCTTATAATTACTTTCCTACGTCCAATTTTTCACTCTTAATTAGCTGAAAAATTACCTCTTTATAAAGAGCATGCTAGCATAAAGAATGGGTTCCTGGCAGGATATGCATGGTAAATTAAACATTCATTTAAAATTGCATGGCCTCAGTATATGCCATCAGGAATAGGATTTGTTATTACTAGATATTGACAAAGCTATGAAGCAAATGAATGCTGGTGCATTATTTTGAAGGGTATTTGCTAAACTTTCATTAGTGTTCCAGTCTGAAAATCCAGTGGCTTACTGCTCACTTCTAATAACACCTTAACCTCAAGTCGCTAAATTATAATTAAGTTTTAATGCTAGGCATCAGTGTTGTAGTGGTGACCTGAATATTAAGCAAGAGTACAGACTGCTGTGAATGCTCAGAGTACTGGCCTTATGGTCTTTTCTCAGGTAATATATGCCTTTCCCCCCAGATTTTCGGAAATGTTACAGATGCTACCTTGTCTCATGGAATACTGATTGTGATGTACAGCTCGGGACTGGTCAGACTGTACAGTTTCCAAACCATCACTGAACAGGTAGAGAAAACTGAAATTTGCTGTGTTGTAATTAGCATGAGGTTTGGACTATGATTTTTTTTTTTAATGAGCTCCATTTAGAGTAAGGCATTTGTGTAGATTTCAACTCTATAAAACTATAGAAATGCAGAAAGACAAAGTAACCTTTAAAAGAGGGGTGGGAAAGATAAACAGGCCCTTGAATAAATATACATGTGAATTTTACTTTTTTTCTCTTTAGACAGCAAATAAATAGGTGCTAAAGCCACCATTTTTGTTTTGTTTTGTTTTTAGTTCATGCAACAGAAACTTGACTTAGGGTGTGCATGCAGATGGGGTGGGACTACTGGAACTGTAGGAGAGGCTCCTTTTGGCATTCCTTGTAATATTAAAATCACAGGTATGGCTACTCTATAGTATTTTTTCACCTTAAAAAATAAGCGCTCATATAAATAGTTATTATAATCATCCAAATGTTTTGCTCATTTATTAATAAACTCAATTCATTTTACTCCTATACAGCATATTTCTTGCTATTGAGTAAGTGTCAAGAAAAATCTATAAGTTATCATTGAACTGAAGGCCTAAGGATGCTGGGCCTTGCTTGGCCAGAGACCTTTGGCAAGTCACTTTCCCCTTGTGATTCTTGATTTCCTTACCCTCAAAGTGATGAGTTGCAGCAAATGATACCATCTTAGCTCTCTTAAAACTTAATATTTTGCAATTCTGAGAAATTTACCCATCTCTAAGAAAGGTATTTTCCAAGGAAAATACTATTACCGTGCCATTTGAACATAGACAGAGCTTAGACACAGAGAAAACTTCCCAGTAGACTTACTTATTGACAGAGCACAAAAAAGAGAATTATGTACAATTCTATAAATATAGTAAAAATGTTCTATATTTAACTACCTCATCAAGTTCAGTTTATTAAAAAAGAAATCAACAATGACTTAAAGTCAGCAGAGTATTAAAAGAAATAAACCATGACTATTCAGAGTTCATCTCAGGAATCCAAGGATGGCTTAATGTTTGCAAATATAATAGATATAAAAATTACATGAGTAAATTAAAAGAAAAATATGTTTTATTATCCTAATATCTATTTATCTTTATTCTTAGTTCATAAGAGTCATTTCTTTCATGTTGAGGACATTTTCTTTAATTTCCAACCAATAAGAATTATATTTTTTGGTGAAACTCAGAGGTTTTTCTAATATATGCAAATTAAGACAAGAATTTTTTCTACCATTTTTATTTTATGTTGTATTATCAGTAGATCAAGAAACAGAAATGAAAGATGTAATTGTTGGAAAGGAAAAAAAATGTTTTTAGCAGTAAATGACAAATTATAGGAACTACTGAGAGAGTTCAATACAATACTTGTCCATGCAGTTCAAAATAAGTATTTTAAAAATTACTCAAGTTTTTAGATGGCTTTGACAAGCTGAATTAGGCAGTTTTATGAAAACTCAGCCCCAGGAATACCTCTCATATTAAATACAGATACACTAGCAGAAATCTGTTAAGAATTTTAAAACTACGGGCTCCAGTGGTAACTAGAATGGGTTATTTTGGAAAGAGTTTCCCAAAATGATAGCATTACTGTTGTTGAAATGTAGAGAAAAAGTGAGTAAAACAAAGAATAAAGATGATAAAGCACGTAGAGCCTAAAGGATTGTGCTGTGGTTTTGGTCCTGTTTATAAAAAAAGAAGACTGGGTTTTGGATCAGAATTTTACTACTAACTAGTGGTATGATAGTGGGCAAATTACTTAACCTCTCTGGGCCTCACATTTTTTAACTTTAAAATAATAATCTATGAAAACACAATCTATGAAATCATTTGTCATTGTAAAACAACATAATTCAGTGATTTGGGGATGTTTGGCTAAGAAAAGTACCATGTTGTATTGGAAGCATTGAGTGTTTATTTCACACTGTAGAGACTGAAATTTCATTCATTTCTCCAAATTTGTTTTTCAGTGTGATTAAGGTCTATACAAAGTAATATCTATTTTAACTTTAAATAACTATTTTCTTAGTACAAAAGCAGTTCCTTTTCATTACAGAAAAATTGGGGAATAAAGTTAAACAAAAGAGAACATTTAAAACAGTCTCAGTCCTCTTACATGAATTAACTGTTATCACCTTGGTGCGTTCTTTTCCTAATTTTATACTGTGTATATTTCTATAATAAGTTTAAAGCCAAGAAAGAGTCATTCAATAAGTGCTCTTTCATAGCTAGCTTTTTTAAAAATCGACTCTGTTGAGCTGTAATTTACATGTAATTAACTGCACCCATTTTAACTGTAGAGTTTATTTTGTCAGATGTATACACCCATGAAACCACCACCAAAATCAAGATTTAGGATCTTTTTGTTATCCCAAAAAGTTCCCCTGTGCTGTTCCCAGTCAATTCCCCCTCACCCCAGCCCTAGACATCAGTGATCTTTCTTTTACTCTAGATTATATATTTTAGAGTTTTACATTAATAGAATCATGTAGTATATACCTTTTCATCTGGCTTCTTCAGGATATTATTTTTGAGATTCATTTCGTGTTGTCACATGTCTCTGTAGACTAACCCAGTTTTTAATGTTAATATGGGTATTAATTTCCATCTAGATTATTTAACAGATTGGTCTTGTGAAAACAATAAAGTTGGAGTCCTATATTACTCTTTACATCAAAATAAATAAGAGGTGGATAAAAGAAGTCTAGAAAAAAACATGGGAGAATCTTTTTATCTTAGAGTGGGGAAGGCCTTTTTAAGTATGACACAAAACCCAAAACCATAAAAGAAGAGATTGATAAATTTGAATACATTAAAAATAAAATTCTGCATGGTGAAAAATACCCACACACAACAGAAACCAATTCAAATCAAATAACGAATGGGACATATTTACAAAACATACTATAAAGGGATAATTTCCTTGATATATAAAGGATGCTATAGACCAATAAGAAGAAGAATGACAACACAATTTAAAAATGATCAAAGGATATTGTTCAGAAGAAAAGGAAATATAAATGGCTTTTCTTTTTCTTTTGCTTTCTTTTCTTTTTCTTTTTGAGACAGGGCTTTACTCTGTCACCTGGCCTAGAATGCAGTGGCAACTTCAAACTGCTCAGCTCAAACCATCCTCCTGCCTCAGCCTCCTAAGTAGCTGGCACTACAGGAGTGCGCCACCATACGCAGCTAATTTTTTTATCTTTTATGTTGCTTAGGCTGGTCTTGAACTCCTGTCCTCAAGTAATCTTCCCTACTCGACCTCACAAAGTGCTGGGATTACACATGTGAGCCACCACCCCCAGCCATAAATGGCTTTTAATTAGGGGAATGCAAAGCTCAATGTCACTGTTAATAGAAATTAAAATTAAAATTATGGTAAAATACATCTTTTCAGATTCTCAAATATCTAAAAGTTAGAACTTTTGTTATAACATGGTTGGTGAAAGTATAAAAGAGGCACTTTCATTTATCTGGGGGGCCCTTTATGGCCCAACAATTTGTCAATATGACATTTTGTCCATATGTATCAAAATTCTAAATGCATGAACTCCTTGAGCCCTGCAATACCACTACTAGGAATTTATCCCAGACATATTCATGTGTCAAAAATGATAAGTGTAGAATTAAAACATTGTTTCTAATAGCAAAAGATTGAAATAATGAGTACATTGGTAAGTGATACTAATATTATTTCATTTTATAGCTGTATCATAAATTTAATTTTTTAATTATTAAAAAGAAAGGAATTCTTTTTGCACTAGTAGAGAACAATTCCAAGATGTATTATTAAGTGAAAAAAAAATGGGTACAAAACTGTATGAGAAAAGCTTCATTTGTGTAAAATATTCATACTCAAATATTAAAGATTTATATACAATTATATGCTTTTGGATTTGCTTGGGATATCTGGAAGGACACACAAAAACTTGATAAATAGTAGTTACCTCTGAGGAGACACAGATGAAAGGAAAACTTAGTTTTCATTATGAGGTCTGCCAGGGAAGTATCCAGCCATGTAATATGAAAAATAGAGAAACTTATTAAAGACAATACAAGGTACAAGAAACGTTGTACATAGAATAATGATGCCTCGGTCCCCTTCATAGTAGGCACCTTGAGACTTCACACAGTTCTCCCACAGTTCTCTCTTAACCTCACCCATACACGTTTATTCTCAGGTGTTCTGCTTGTTGCAGGCCTTCTAGAAGGTGGCTCACTTTCAACAGATTCTCGACCATCTTTGAAGCAATTGTGCCACACTTTTATTTGCAGTGCACTCGTTGTGTTGTCCCCAAAAGCCTTTTGAATTATCCAAATAGTTTCCACGGAGGAATGTTCAAGCTTAACACAAAATTTGATGTAACTTTCTTGCTCTACTCACTCAGTCATTTTGAATGTGACGGCCACATAGTATACATGCTCACTCAATGGTGTCTAGCGCCCCACTGACTAGTACAGAGAAGGCGTCATTGTTTATGCACACGCATCCCCGTCCATTCTCCTTGGCTGCCAGGTTACGTCGAGGTCACACAAACCGTTCTCGTTATATTGACAATGGCTGGATACATTCCAGACAGACCTTGTATGTCATCTGATACTTTTTAAATGTACTGTTTGTATTACCTATGCCAAAAAGTGTTTCTGTGTGTATGTGTGTGCATATTCTTGAGGTGTTAAGGACTTTATAAGCTGTTTTATGAATGAACTATAATTGACTTAACCAATTCCCTACTTTGGACATTTAGGTTATTTCTAATTTTCTGTAATTATAATTAGTACAAGAATCTTCCTGTAACCATTAGAATCAGTTATGTCATGTGGGTTGCAAAATGGCAGTTTTAAAAATTCTGTCATTCCTTTTGCCTTTAAGAGCCAGCATTCTACTATAAATAAAAACGTTAGGCCAGGCACAGTGGCTCACACCTGTAATCCTAGCACTGTGGGAGGCTGAGGTAGGAGGATTGCTTGAGCTCAGGAGTTTGAGACCAGCCTGAGCAAGAGCAAGATGCCATCTCTACTAAAAATAGAAAAATTAGTGGAGCGTCATGGCATGCTTGTAGTCCCTGCTACTCTGGAGGCTGAGGCAGCAGGATCCCTGAGCCCAGGAGTTTGAGGTTGCTGTGAGCTAGGCTAATGCCATGACACTATAATTAGGGCAACAGAGTGAGACTGTATCTCAGAAAAAAAAAAAAAAAAATTCACCAACTAGGGATGAACTCCTTCTAAAAAGTCAAGGTAGATGTTTATTTCTTCCCTTTAATTGCCAATATTCAGAGCAAGGAGTTGGTATAATAGTCACTTTCAATGATAGCAAAGTATTTTATAGGTAAACCACAAATATAAACACAATAGGCTTATGGATTTTTATTTATCCAATGTATGGTAATAGTCATTATTCTTAGTGATGTTCAAATTGTCCAACAAGAACTCCATTTCAACATATCCCAGTTGTCTTGGAGAATTTCCTTGCTTTCTGAAATAATAATGTGTCCCAAGATTATCTTTTACTTTTTTTGTCCTAGATCCGACAAGGAGCTATTTTAGTAAGAAGCATCATTGGAGATTATCAGTTTCCTAGAGCAGTGGTCTCCAACCTTTTTGGCACCAGGGACTGGTTTCATGGAAGACAGTTTTTCCATGGACGGGAGCGGGGTATTGGGAGCATGATTTTGGGATGATTCAAGTGCATTACATTTATTGTGCAGTCAAACCTCTCTGCTAACGATAATCTGTATTTGCAGCCACTCCCTAGAACTAGCATCCATGCCTCAGCTCCACTTCAGATCATCAAGTGTTAGACACGCAGCCTAGATTCTTTGCATGTGTAGTTTTCAGTAGGGTTTACGCTCCTATGACAATCTAATGCTGCTGGTGATCTGACAGGAGGTGGAGCTTATGTAGTGATGTGAGTGATGGGGAGCTGCTGTAAATACAGATGAAGCTTCCCTTGCTTACCCCTCCGCTCACCTCCTGCTGTGCAGCCCTGTTCCTAACAGCCCATAGACCGATACCAGTCCATGGCCCTGAGGTTGGGGACCACAGTCCTAGGGTTGTTGTACCACCACAAACTGGGTAGATTTAAACAACAGAAGTTTATTCTCTTACAGTTCTGGAGGCTAGAAGTCCAAAATCAAGGTGCTAACAGAGCCAGCCACCCTCTGAAGGCTCTAGGAAAGAATCCTTCCTTGCCTCTTCTAGCTTCTGGTGGTTGCTAGCAATCCTTGATGTTCCTTGGCTTGTGGCAGCATAACTCCAATCTCTACCTCTCTTTATATGGGCCTTTCTGCCTCTGTGTCTTCAAATCTCTTTTTCCTTATAAGGATACCAGTCACAGAATTTAGGTCCTCCCCTAATCCAGTATGACTTCATCTTAACTTGATTATATGTGCAAAGATCCTATCTTCAAATAAAGTTACATTCACAGGTATGGGGGATTAGGACTTCCAACATATCTTTTGGGGAGATACAATGCAACCCGTAACAGAGACCAAGATCTAGTTGTATTCATTGCAATTGGGGGCCTTTACTTTTAGGCCCTTTGAATGAACAGAGCTGGGGAATCATATTTGAACAATAATTCATTAGTTCATTTTCATATTTCTAAATCTAACCATTCTTTTTTGATTTTATATTTATATTTGTTTTAATTCACACTGAACTTCCTGCTTCCTAATAAAACTTTATCCTTAAGTATACATGTGATAGTTTTAAAATTACAGTACCAGTGTTACTACGAAAAAACTATGAAATATGGAGTCCAAAGATTAGTATTTCTCTGCAGTTCCTTTTCTCTTTAGTATACAGCCCAATAAGTGCATACCCAGAGTTATGTGTTCAAAGGTAATTTGAAATCGTTTTTCTGTAGATTAGGTTACCAGTGTGATACAATTAGGTTCATTTGTTTCAATTTCTTTTTAATTTAGAGGTTTGTATTTTTTCCTTTTGATTTTATTCTTGAAGATGTAGAATGTATATGTATTAAATAATTGAAAGGTCAAAACTATATAAAAAGATATACTCAGAAATTTTGCTTCCAAGTCTAGCCCTTATATCCTGTTACTTCCCACTCTTCATCTCACATCTGCCCCTGTAAGTTTCTGGTTTATCTTTGTGTTGTGTTCTTTGTGCAAAAATAAGCAAATGTGTGTATGTATACTTTAAATATTGTCTTCTTTCTTATACCACGTGTAGTATATTATATACTCTGTTCTGTACCTTATAATTTTACTTAACACACATCTAAATCTTTTCAATAAACACTTATTTAGTAGGAAATAAGTAGGAAAATAGTAGGAAAAATACATAAGGTTAATTATCCCCTACATTTAAAAATTATAGAAAAATCATATCCTGTTACTGGTATAGCCCTTGTTTGATGAACAATACAACAATCATTTTTTATACTTTATGTTAAAACTTTCCTTTGAATTGTTATTGTTTGACCTATCACAGACTCAAAGTATTCTAATTAATCATAATCATTATTTTCTTTTTAATGTTTCTGTTTTTACAGTCTAGCCAGTAGAAGCCCCTTTTGCTGGCTCTCCTTTTAACACTACCCTCTGATATCCTTGTAAACATCCTTGCTTTCTAGCAACAACAGGATAGTCCTGATTCATCCTAAAATTTTCTCACCACAAGACATGGAATCACCTACTCTCTGAGACTTTGTAGGCCTTTTTCATTGAGAATAGTATTTGAGATCAAAATTTGGGCTCTTGGGAGTGTTGGCAGGGCACTTCAGAGTTGTGGGCAGAGTCTTGCTACTACTCCTGCGTCATTTTTAACAACTATTGGGAAAAGTATTTCTTTTGTAATACATCTGTATTGATTGTTTTTTCTATTTTGAATTCCTATTTTACATTCCGTATAACATACCTAATTAAATCTTAACCCCAAATTCAAACTCTAGTTATATCTTTTTCTTTCTGTAATTCTTTTCTTCATGTGTTGTTATATGGTAGCCACAATATTATCACATAAGGTATTTGTATTTCTTTCATAATTTACCAACACATGCACTTTGCCCATTTTTCTTTTGGGTTGTTTATATTTTTCTTATTGCTTAAAAAGACCTTTGTATATTAAAGATATTAGCCTTTTCATAAAAGGTAAAAAAAAAAAAGTAAGCACTTTAAATATATTTTATATGTTTATCCCTTTCTTTTCCTCAACTCAAGATTATCAGTTCATAAACCTCTTTTCATTACAGTTGACCCTTGAACAACACAGGTTTGAACTGCACAGTCTACTCATGTGGATTTTTTTTCAATAAATATATTGGGAAATTTTTTGGAGATTTTCCAGAATTTGAAAAATCTTACAGATGAATTACATAGCCTAGAAGTATCAAAAAAATTAATAAAAAGTTAGGTATGTCATGAACATATAAAATATATATAGATACTAGTCTATTTATGTTATTGGTAAGGCTTCCAGTCAACAGTAGGCTATTAGTAGTTAAGTTTTGGAGGAGTCAAAAGTTATATGTGAATTTTCAACTGCACAGAGGTTGTTGACCCTAATCCCTACTCCTGTTGTTTAAGGGTCAGGTGTACTTTTAGAGTCACAGGTCACCTTTCACCACAAACAAATGTACTTGTTTTTCTTTTGTATATAGCTCTAACTAGTAACTTGTCCTTATGAAGAGGTATAATAAAGCTGTGACTCTTAGACAAATGGTCTTCCCTAAGACAAGCCCTTTTACTAATAGTAGTGGCCTCATAAACCAAAAATTAAACTCTCAAGTTAGAGGGGTAAATAGGGAGTCATAGATTAGCTACCTGCCCAGACAAACCATATTTTGTTTCCCAAGGGCTGTCCAAAAGAAATTCTGGTCTTCAAAAGCTGCAACACCTTCCATTTATATGTCTAAGAATAGATCTGTTATGCTCTACTTAAACTTGTGATCAAAGACTGGGCATCGTTGCTCATGCCTGTAAGCCTAGCTCTCTGGGAGGCCATGGCGGGAGAATCCCTTGAGCTCAGGAGTTCAAGACCAGCCTGAGCAAGAGTTAGACCCCATCTCTACAAAAATAGAAAAATTAGCCAGGTATGGTGATGCATGCTTGTAGTTCCAGCTACTCGGCAGGCTGAGGCAAGAAGATTGTTTGAGCCCAGCAGTTGTAGTGAGCTATGATGACGCCAGGGTGACAGAGCGAGACTCTGTCTCAAAAAAAAAAAGATTGATATTAGAATTGGAAATAGTATCTAACCCAGAGTCTTGTACGTAGCAGATGCTCAGGAAATGATAGCTGCTTTTATTAAATGTACTTTGTCATTTTTTGCCATCATAGGCACCTTTAGCCCACTTTTTATCTCTGCTTGCCTGCAGGCCACACACCTAATATTTGTTTCCTACTAGCATTTTCTTTTCTTACAAATAAGCCTCTTTCCTGATTATATTTTTTCTTGAACATAGTATTAATAATATTTTCATTACTGGAAATTCATAGATGATGCATGCAAAGAAAGGTTGAATTCAGTTAATGAATGGTCTAAGGCCACCAGAATAGAGACGCTAATAAATTCTTTCTCCCATCTCTACAGACCCGCCACCACTGCTCTTTGAGGTGTCATCCCTGGAGAATGCTTTTCAGATTGGAGGCCATCCTTGGCACTACATCATCACACCTAATAAGAAGAAACAAAAAGGGGTTTTCCATATTTGTGCCCTAAAAGACAACTCTTTGGTAAATCATGAGGGATCAGACTTTTTTGTATCAATTTATATCAAAAATTCTTTATTCCCTACCTCTCTAATAGGTCCACATTCCTACAATACTTTTTTATTAATGTGTTTTAATAATTTGTGAATAATTTAAAATATAGAAGAATCCAGAGAATATAACAAACACCTGTGTACATTACCCATCATTTTAAAATGTTAACATTTGAAAATTCTTAGACCACCAGGAATATTTTAGGGTTTTTTTCCTTCCACCAAGGGGTCCCATGCAAAACATTTCTCAAGCACCACAGTAGGAATCGCTGATGGAATATGTACAGGCTGCCTCTGAAATTTCTGGTGGAATTTATTGTTTGTTCTGCTTCTACATGATTTGTTGCTATTTGCCTTCTAAAGCAGAACCAAGTAGAACTCTGGTGGTTACAGGGTAAGCAGTGAAACACTTTGAATTTTAAAGGATATTCTTAAGTTATTTATGGCAGAGTAGGAAGAAATGGTACAGGGTAAAATAGAAAAATAGAAATTTCTATCGAATTCATTTTTCTTCATTTTCTTTTTGTAAGTAATTTAGGCATTGGTTTGTTATTTAATAAACATTTATTGAGGGCCCACCACATGTCAGGCATGGCTGAGGACACGTTCCCTTCCCTCATGTTGCTTACACTCTCCAAGAAGGCAAACACTTAGAAAAAGAAGATGCAGTACATTAAGTACAGTGATTGCAGTTGTGCAAAAAGTGAGTCCACAGACGATAGGGATTCCATTTTTTTTTTGTATGGCTAATTAGTTTTGTTATGCAACCTCTTGATAGATCAGATGGACCTGCTATTTTTGAGGCAGGCTCAGCTTATTCCACACCCATCTCTTCCAGGTCCTTTCTCAGTCACTGTTGGTTCCAGTGGCTTTTAGAGTCACAGGTCACCTTTCCCCACGCTAAAGATTAGCACAGTCTTGGGTCTGTTATTTCCCTTGATGTCGTGGCCACCAGGAGACAATGTATATAGTGTCTAGTTTTCTTTTATAAGAGCACTGTTGCTTTCCATTTTTTTTCTTACTTGTCACGTGTGGCAGCTTGTGTTTGGCCCAGCTCAGTGACATTCTCTTTATTTATTCATGTTATTATGTTTTAAGAGACTGGGTCTCACTCTGTCACCCAGGCTGAAGTGCAGTGGCCTGATCATGGCTTAGTATAGCCTGGAAATCCTGGTCTTAAGTGATCCTCCCACCTCAGCCTCCCAAGTAGCTGGGACTACAGACATGTGCCTTCCTTATCTGTAAATAACGCCCTGGCAACATTCTCTTTTACAAAGGATTCTCTAGGATCTGTTTCCTGCTTTGAGAAGTCTTGATTTGATTGTTCACCTCTCAGCCAGTAGATACCCTTAAGCCACCAGGACTTGTCGCATTTCTTTTTCACTTAGCTTTGCATGTAGTCAAACCCTGCACAGTTGATATTCTGGACATTTAGCACATACTCTTCTCATATGAGAACTGATAATTTATATTCTTTCATACACACACACCCGAGTCAACTCTCCGTATCCATGAGTTCCACATCCATGGATGCAACCAATCTCAGACCAAAAATATTCAGAAACAAAAACAGATGGTTGTATCTGTACTGTAACATGTACAGACATTTTTCTTGTCCTTATTGCCAAAATAGTACAATATAACAATTTACATAACATTTACATTGTATTAGGTATTATAAGCAATCTAGAGATGATTTAAAGTATACAGGAAGATGTGCATAGGTTGTATGCAAATATTACACCATTTTATATCAGAGACTGGAGCATCCATGGATTTTGGTATCTGCAGGGTCCTGGAACCAATCCTTCACAGATACCAATGGATGACTGTACATGTAAATAATGGCCTTTAACATCTATATCAAGCATACCTGTTACATACTCTTCTTCTGTAATAACCAAGTATAACATTTAGTCAAGTATGTATTTCAACAAATTCATAAATAATTGCCAAATCCAGGGGAAGTTGTCAGTCCTTTTTCTGGACAGTTTTATTGCGGTGACATTGCTTTTATGATATATATGCCTATAACTTCCTCACCTGTCAGTCAGAAGAATGGATAACCCAGAAACACAAAAGCAGCCAAACTTAAGATTTCAGAAAATGTTTCATGGCTTTCTTTTTTTTTTTTAAACAGAGTCTCACTCTATTGCCCAGGCTAGGATGCAGTGGCATCTGCAACTTCTAACTTCTGGGCTTGAGTGCTCCTTCTGCCTCAGCCTCTCAAGTAGCTGGTACTACAGGCATGCACCACAATGCCCTGCTAATTTTTTAATTTTTTGTAGGGATGGGAGTCTCACTGTGTTGCTCAGTCTGGTCTTGAACTGGCCTCAAGTGATCCTTCCACCTCAGCCTCCCAAAGTGCTGGGATTACAGGCATGAGCTGCTGTACCCGGCCTCATGGCTTTCTTTATTAAACTGAGCTTTAAAATCTAGCATTTGAGCAAATAATAAAAACTATAGGAACTGGTAATAAAGATGCCTAGTATTTAACATTAAGAGAGATGATATATTGTGTGTATTATATTTAGATATAATAAAGAGAACAGTCTCCTGAAGAAAGATGTTTATAGTATGTACATGTTTTATATTAAACAAAGGAGTAGCTGGAGCTAATACCATCATGGGCACATTAATTTCAACGGTTACAACCAAGATGTTTAATTGTATTAATTTTCTTATATGTAAAATTTAATACCAACATTCCTGTTGCAAATAATTAGGATACATAAAAGTTCTTGAAAAATTGAAACTCATTCACTAATTGAATACATAAAATGTATAAAATTCCAAAATTTTTTATATTGTGTACAGAGCACTTACGATGTAGCACTATGGCTAGACACTGTACTTCTCAATTTGATTTTATCTGCTACTCGTGTTTATATGCATACATGCTATTTGGATTAACATTTCTGTGCTTTTGATTTTGTCATCTCTTCTTCCTGGCTGTTTTCTGCTTATCCTTTAAGGCTCAGTTGAAGCTGTTTTTCCTCCCAAAATTCTATTCACTTGAGTTGGGTACTTGATAATATCCTGTGCTTGGCTCAATTACTTCGTTTTCTACACTGCTGTATTATTTTCTGTTTATCTTTCTACCTCCCCCCACACTATAAGATTCTTTTTTTTTTTTTTTTTTTTTGAGACAGAGTCTCACTTTGTTGCTCGGGCTAGAGTGCCGTAGAGTCAGCCTAGCTCACAGCAACCTCAAACTCCTGGGCTCAAGCCATTCTTCTGCCTCAGCCTCCCGAGTAGCTGGGACTACAGGCATGCGCCACCATGCCTGGCTAATTTTTTCTATATATATTTTTAGCTGTCCATATAATTTCTTTCTATTTTTAGTAGAGATGGGGTCTCGCTCTTGCTCAGGCTGGTCTCGAACTCCTGAGCTCAGACGATCCACCCCCCTCAGCCTCCCAGAGTGCTAGGATTACAGGCGTGAGCTACCTCGCCCGGCACTATAAGATTCTTGATGGCAGAGATTATGTTTAATTCACATCAGGTATGAATGCCTGGAGTGATACCTAGAACATAGTAGCCTGTCAATATATGCTAACAGAATTTAAAAGCCTTAATATTGCGAAACTTTTGTGAATATCTAATAGGAAAGATGGTATCATTTCATTTTACATTGGAGAAATGAAAGAAATTAAATAGCTTGGATAAAGCCAGTGAAGTTAATGTATCCAAGCTGGTGCTAGTTCCCAGTGCTCCTGTGTATAAGGTAAAGCATTTGTGTACATGTGTGATCACATATCATAGTTTTATTCATTTTAATGTCTAAATATACTGCAGTGAGATCTCTCTTTTTGCCTTAAATGCTAAGTAGTGTTAGACCATTTCTTCAGATATTAGAGTTTAACATTTGACTTAACCAAGGAGATTGTGTGACCCATGTCTGAGACTGTAGGTTTGGTTACATGTTTATTTTTCTGTTACCAGCTCTTCTAACTGACAGGTTGCTGGGGATGGGGTAGGGAGGAAGAAATTGTGGAGAGCTACATGTGCATAATTGTGGCAGAGTTTTAAAATGAAAAGTCCATGGACTTGGGATTCAGATCTGCTGTTTACTAGATTCAAAACATTAGGCAAATGATTTATTTTCTTTGTGTGTTATTAATAGTTTCCTTATCTGTAAAATGCAGGTAACGATACTTACTTTGAGTGTTATTAAGATCAAATGAAATAGTGACTATAAAGCATTTGTTGCAGTTCCTGACACAAAGTAGATGCTTGAGATGTGGTAACTGTTGTGTTATTATTATTTGTGAAGTACAATGTCTGGTACAAAGTAAATCCATGAAATTTCTGAATTTAAGTGTTCTAAATTTCTCAAATTTGAATATCTTCATTCAGCCCTCACATACATCCCAGTTCAACTGGTTAATATTTTCTTCCATGTACATTTGAGTTACTGATCTATCACTGTTAGATTTTAAAAATTACTTCGTTTTCCTTTAATCTTTGTCTTCAATTTTTTTTTTCAACTTCAGGCAAAAAACGGGATCCAAGAAATGGAGTGTTGTTCTCTAGAATCTGACTGGATCTATTTCCATCCTGATGCTTCTGGTAGAATAATACATGTTGGCCCAAATCAAGTCAAGTGAGTAATTTCATTAGCACTTTAAATTTAAAGGTAGCTTTTGGCAGCATTTACTGGCATCTTTATTTTTGCTGCCTATTGAGCCAGTTATGGAAATAATAAGCTTGTTGTAGGGTGCTTCCTCAGAGACTGGCAACTAGAACACCTTATTTATTAATATTTTTCAGCTCCATCATTATTGTTTATAAATACTATATTTGAAGAAGTTCTTTGGTGGGTGATATGTAAATGAAAGGGAATTACAGATTGGCGCTTCCTTAACAAGTCTTAATTCTCTAGGATTAATAAGAAAGAAGATGATTTGTCTTTGTTCTGAAAGACAGCTTTGACAGAGGAATGGTATTGGATTGTTTGAAGTAAACCTTGTTTAACTTTGTTTGCATTCAGGACACACACATCTCCTACAAGTTGACCTCTCCTTCCTTGAAACACTCATTTGGCTTCCCTGACACTACAGTTCTCCTAAATATTTTCCTCCCTCTCTCAACTATGTCTTTTAGTATCCTTCCATGCTCTTCCTCCTCTACCAGGAGTTTAATTGTTGGATGTCCTCAGGAGTTAGGCCCTCTTCTCTTCTCACTCAGCATTCCCTTTCTGCATGATTCTGTTTATTCCCTTGACTTCAAAAATCATGTATGCACCAAAACTCCAAAATTTATATACTAGCCCAAACCTCTCATCTAAGGTCATGCCAGAAATCCCAAATCATTCTTGACACCTTCTTAACACCTTGTCTTTCATCAGTATATATACATTTAAACACTCACATGTGTTCCCTTTTTCTCTCTGTCTCATATATACATATACACTAACTCTGCCTATTTCTGCCTTTGGCCACTGTTATCACTAGCTAACTATAGTAATAGCCTACTTTCAGGGCTTCCAGAATCCACTCTGTTTTCTTCTCAGCAGCTAGAATGATTCTTAAAAACATGGACAAATACAAAAACCTAAGCAAGTGAATTCTGCTTTAATCTTTTTATGGCTTTTCATTGCTCTTAGGATAAAGACCAACATAGTCAGCATGGTCTGAAAGACCCTCCTCCCACTCCATTAACTTTAGCCATACTGTCTTTTCAGAAAGCTGAGGACCTATTCCTTCTGTTAGGAGTCCGTTTCCCCTACCTGTTCTTCTGCCTAATTTTTATTCATAATTTATGGCCCAGCTTAAATGTCACTTTTTCACAGAGACCTTCCCTGATACCTCGTTAGATTTGCTTGCCCATTGTACTTTTATTGCTCCCACTGTGTAATCTTCCTCTGTAGCACTTGGAACAATTTTAAGTAATTATTTGTGTGATTATCTGTCTAAATATCTCAGTCTGTAATTGTAAATTCCTTGATGACAGGGAAAGAGTATGTTTTGCTGACACCTATAATCCCAGCACTAAGTAGATGCTCAGTAAGTACTTATTGAATAAGAAGGGAAGCATCTGCCTTCTTTATTCTTTAGTACACTTCATGATCATCAGTCTACCTTTCTGGATCTATTATGAAGGAGGATGAAAGCATTTGGTAAATAAAATTAACTTTTATAAAACAAACTATGATTCAGCTTCATTAAGCCTTACTTTTAATGTTTATTACCACCTATCTTTTTACCACCCATATTAGTTTGAGTTTAAGAAAATAAGGCACACAAGAGTGTGTGCCCTTTCGCCAGGTTTGAAAAGATAGGCACTTTTAAGTATTGGCACTAATTAAGATAACTTATTGAGTAATTTAAAATATTATCTGATTTCTTTGTCTCTGTTAACTCTGATGCCTCTAGCTCACCCTGGTCACAGTAGCTGCTTCTCTCTGCTGTTCTCTTTGCCTGCATTTGAGACTGAGCTTAGAAAACATTGTGCTTTTGAAGCTTTGTTAATGATGTGAACAGATTTGCGTGGGTGGTGAGCAGATTATTTTATTTTCTCTTCCTTAATAAGCTTGATCCATTGGCACTCAGAAAACCCAAATCTTTAAATATGACTAATCCAAAGAAAAAAGTATAGTCACTTGCGGTTTTTAAATATTACTCTATCATGAAAACTCTCTTAGTTTAGATTTAGTTGCTGATACACTCTCATAGTTAATTCTAAGTGTTGTTCATAAATATCTCATTCTGTCTTCAGAAATAAAAATGCAAATATCTATTATAATGCCATTGTGAAAGCTGAAATGTTAAAGACCTATTGCAGGGTGGCAGAGATGAGATTCTTCAGAGTAATTTGCATTAAGCCAGCGTGGAAGATGACTTAGGCCTGAGCAAGCTATTTCATTGCCTACTTCAGTTGCACCTGTTGTCACCGTTACTACATTTTTCTGTTTAACACAATCTCTGAATTTGAAGGAGTTTATGGACTTTTAGTGATCGTACATTAGTATTGCAGACTAATCAGGAGGAGAAGAGAACTAACTCAGTATTGTTACTTTAATTTTTATTTGTTGAGTTTCATTTCAGTAGTTCGACCTTGGCGCTTTGATGGTGTTTTGAAGTCTTAGTTCTCAAAATCCTTTATTCCTTTTTAGAGTTTTAAAGCTAACTGAAATAGAAAGTAATAGTTTTCAGCATCAGATCTCTGAAGATTTTGTCATTTTGGCCAACAGGGAGAACAAAGTAAGTCTGGAGTACTTTAAAATCCTTTGTATATCACTGTTTTTCTATGTGACAATATAACATGCATATATATTTGCATTTGAATGTAGCTGAAAACATTTTACTATACCTTTTCTATGTAAAAATTTTTTAAATTAAAGAAAATAAATATGGCTGAAAACAACAGCACAACCCTATAAAAGTCTATGCATTTCCTCTACGTGGGTAGCCAGTGTTAGCCGTGTGTACATGAGATTTGAAGACAGTTGATTATGTTGAATTTATCTTATCCTTATTTCTCTTTCAAGTTTTATTGTTGAATTATCAACCTTTGGATCTAATTAATTATATAAACTTATAGTTAGTTGGGGTATATATAAATTCATTAAAAATCACATACCATATTTTAAGTCCATATGGTACTTTTCCTTTAGTGTATATATTAAGAACACAAAGAAAATGATGGGGAGGGAAATTTCTAAAATGTGCTGTACTAAGGCAAAGGTCAGAAGGGCAAAGCAGCAGCAAATATATAACCTTTTAATTAATTGATTTATTTTTTGCCTATTCTGGTATTTCATTCATTAAAGACTTTACTAAAGTATTTTTTGCTAACTGGAGGATGAGAAATCTGATTCAGGATTTTCTCAGTTGAGGAAAGAATTGTGGATGCTGGAATAGGGTTGGTTAGTTTTGTTTTAGCAAATTTGTTAATATAATTTTGTCTTTGACTGCATATAAGAGGACTTCTCATATCCTTTTATTTCTCTCCCTATGATAGAATGAAAACTTATTCACTGTTACAGCTTCTGGACGGGTGGTAAAAAAAAGTCTTCACCTTCTGGATGATGACCCAGAACAAGAGGTATTACTTTAGCCACAGCTAACAAACCAAACCAGTGTGTACTTACATTGTGAGTTTCAAATTAATGCTTCTCAGAGCCTGAGGTAGAGGTTGGGGTTGAGGGGTTCCCTACAGGCTGAGTGAATAGGATTGTGCTATTTCAACACAGCAGCCCCACTATCCTCTCTTTTCATGTTGGAATTATTCATAAAATTTTGTTTGCAGAAAGGTTCATAGGACTAAAATAATTTGAAAACACTATTAGCTTATTGTTTTGTGGAAATATATACTTTCTAAGGAAATCTCTTATTAGAAAATTCCTGGGTTATATCCTAATGAATTTTAGGTTTTTGGCTTATTTTTTACTTATTAGACATGGATATGTTAATGTTTATGGGCCAGAGGAGGAAGGTCTGAGGAGGGAGTCCCCAACAAAACAGAAAATTCCCTCCTCTGTATATAAAACTATATTCAAGAAAGATGTACTAAAATTACCGAAAGATAGCATGAATAATTAAGAGGGAAGAGGTGGTAGCAAAGAGAGAGATGCTCGATATCATGAAATTAAAAAGCAAAATCTTTTAGCCTATAAAGGACAAGTTGAAAGGAGTTGTGCCTTAAATCTATAAAATCACTGACACAGGTAAGAAGTCACCCTTTGAAATTTGACCATGGTAAGATGAAGGCAAAAAAGTAAATAAAAAGGAACCACAGGTAATAAAAATGATAAAGGCAGAAAACGTCAATGGATTAAAGAGCAGTTTGACCAAACATAAATGAAAGATTAGTACTTGGTGATTAAGAGAAACTTGCTGTGCCTGTCTTTAAAGTTGATGCCAGGCATTCAGCCAATGTGTGCTTTCCTGTGGTCCATCCCTGGATGGCTGAGTGCTAATCTGCTTCCCATGAGGTTTTTGGAGTTCCAGGTTTTCTTCCTTGAGATAGAGTTCTGTGGTTTTTCTCTTTATCATAGCTAACCTCTCTTGACCCAGTCGCATTCGGTGGGTTGGATTTTAGTTTCTCATATACTCCCTCAAGTATAAACAGCCATTTTTGCTTTCTCTAGGGAACCAAAAAGGGTTTATTAAAAAAACAAAAAAGATAGAAAATAAAGTCCTAAATAGTATGTGATAGGCTATCCCTTCTTGAAATGACTGGTTTGGGGGGGGGGTTGTTTTTGTTTTTTGGGTTTTTTTGGTGTGAGAACTTTCAGAGCTCAGTGAACAGTCTTCAGATTTCAGAACTGAGCTTCATATACTAATATTTAGTCTAATCCAGGAATCAGTGAACACACATGTCAGAGGCAGCAGCTGAATACCTTTTTTTAATTTGGAGAAGCTCTTGTTTGCTATCATTATAGAGAATTCCATTATATTTTGCCTGAGATCTACATAGACTTGGTTCTTTTTGCCAAAATCTGTAGGATAGAGTTTAACTCTTGAAAATCTTGGGACTGATGTTTTACTAGACATATAAGTAGAGACGTATTTCTGCCTATTATCCCACTCATTCATTCTTCCTTCTCCTGTATTTTTGTAAGCAATAGAATAGTTAAACTACAAATGTAGGAATAATCCTAACTGAGTAACTGGAATTTGCCCCTCTTTCCCTCCATTTTATCTATCTATCTCCTAGACTTTCAAAATTGTGGACTATGAAGATGAGTTGGATTTGCTTTCCGTGGTAGCTGTTACTCAGATAGATGCTGAAGGCAAAGCTCACTTGGATTTCCACTGTAATGAATATGGAACCTTACTTAAAAGCATTCCACTAGTGGAGTCATGGGATGTGGTAAGTAGAGTCCATGGAATACAAAGTTGTGAGAGTTTTCTTTATAGGTGTCATTTATTAGAACAGATGTTACTGTGTTCATGTCAGTCCAGATTCATGTATGCCGTGACCACGTGAGTTTATTGTCCTATACACAGGACAAAATGAGTACTTCTTAAGCCTTTCTCCTCTTGGCACTAGGGGGATACTCTTTTATCAGTGGCCTTAAAGATAAAACTTGGCTGGGCGCGGTGGCTCACGCCTGTAATCCTAGCCCTCTGGGAGGCCGAGGCGGGTGGATCGCTCGAGGTCAGAAGTTCGAGACTAGCCTGAGCGAGACCCCATCTCTACTAAAAAAATAGAAATAAATTATCTGGCCAACTAAAATATATACATAGAAAAAATTAGCTGGGCATGGTGGCGCATGCCTGTAGTCCCAGCTACTCGGGAGGCTGAGGCAGTAGGATCGCTTGAGCCCAGGAGTTTGAGGTTGCTGTGAGCAAGGCTGACGCCACGGCACTCACTCTAGCCCGGGCAACAGAGTGAGACTCTGTCTCAAAAAAAAAAAAAAAAGATAAAACTTTATGTGTTTTCCTGCTGTTTCCTTACTCCGGTCTTTGATTTTCTCCCAAGTTTGGTAACATTTTAAAAAAATTAAAGTATACTGTAATAAATTTCCATAATTATTTAATAGAGATCATATCTAGTCATGTAGGGTTTCCAGGTACTCTTGGAACCGTTTGTCTGATCTTTTAACTATTACAGCATTTAAAAATTATAAGGAACACTAGACATTATTTTATCCAGGCTTCATTTTATCAATGGAAAACTTGAGAGGTTTAGCAACTCACACGCGGTCACACAATGAGATAGATAGTAGCAGTGTTGGCAATGAGATCTGGGTATTTAGACTATTGAATCCAGAGTTCTTTTCATTCTCTATATTCTATAGAGTGTTTTTTCATTAGTAATCTGTGTATCTACAAATAATGAAAAATAAACCTATTTCTGGCAACTATTTTGCCCCTAAGTGTATGTTTGAAGATCCCTAGCATAAGTGCTGTCGCATTTTAGTGACACAGTAGTGAATATGGTTATTTGAAAAAGAGATTCCATATGATTGTATTTTTGTTACAGACATACAGCCATGAAGTCTACTTTGACAGAGACTTGGTGCTACACATAGAACAGAAACCAAACAGGGTCTTCAGCTGCTATGTTTACCAGATGGTATGTGACACTGGGGAAGAAGAAGAAACCATAAACAGAAGTTATTAAAAAGAGTGAGATAATGTTAACTTAAGAGACTTTTAGCCAAACCCTGTCTCCAATCCTCCTCTGTACTATCTGCATGGTATAGTCTCCAGTATTTTCCAGAAAGGTCTTGTATTGACTTCAGACTTTTTAAACTCTTGCTGTAGAAGGTTGTGAGGACTTTATTATATGTAATGACTTTTTAGAATGCTGTCCCAAGAAGTCTACTTTCAGCTAGGTGGTAATGTAAATATAAAATGCTGGGGAACAGAAAAGGACAGGTTAATTTCAGTTGTTGAGGAGAGGGTCATTGATGGGAAGGTATTTAACATAGTTCTTACAGGATGGTATGGAATTTTAATTGGTAAGGCTAGGAGAGAGACAAAAATAAAGATACTAAAGATACAGAAAGAAATCCTATATCCTCTATACCAAACTTTGCTTAAGGATGAGACATGAGATGTGTAATGTGAAAGCATACTTTTGAGCCAAAAACATGTAATCACAGTTTTATAAAAAAAAAATCTTATATATCTGTTTTGTATTTGTATGTAGTATCAGGAACTGGTTCTAGTTCCCAAACTATCCTTTCTTCCATGGTCTTATTCTCTTGGCTTGATGTTCCCATTGAATATTTGTGTTTCACTTATAGACTAATATAAAAGATTCCAAGCAAACCTTAAATGAAACTTTTTGTGATATGTATCCTGCTTAGCTCTTAATATATCTAAAGATGTTCTCATTTCACCATTCAATTCATTAAGTCAATCTTCCAATTTTTTTAGGTAATGTTTGCATACCTATGCAGTAAGATAAAGGTACCCTCGCCTACACCAGTTCTACTCTCTGAGGAAGAGTAGATAAAGTCCCAGGAGGAGTTCTTAACTAGCTTGGGAGTTATCTGATTAGCCAGAAAGAAATTTTGGCTATCTTAGTTATGAAATGAATATTTTTTTCCTTTTTTGTTAGAAAAGATGTAAATATGATCTTTGAACTTTTCAATAATCATTCTTCAGAATGTTAAATAAAGGCCACCTAAGTAAAGGGAGAAAGTGTTTGTGCTTCCTTTTGAGAAATGCAGTTGCTTGCAATCAGTGCACATGTTCAGCACATTTCTCTGATTCAACTTCAAAAGAATAACTAGTGAAAAAAAAAGAAAGGAAACAGCAGTAAAAATCATTGCTGATTCAAGTTTAAGGTTAAAATATGGAATTTTAGCTTTGATGATTTACATAAAAATCCTTCAGTTTTTCCTTCAGTTTTGGCTTGATGTCATGTTAAGAATGATGTGAATTCTGGCCTTGAAAATTTGCAAATAAATTTCACATTTGAGGTATTAGTTATTCCAGAAGTCAAGGAATTAGTAGCAGGATCTGTAAATTTAAAAGAAATAAAGGGAACAAACCTGAAACTGTTTTGTGCAACAGAAAAGATTGCTAACATTTTAGAATAAGAGAAAATATTTTTATATGGGCTAAAAATAATCTTTCTGAATTTGATCCTGTGTATAATAACCATCTGGGAAAGTAGAAGTGATTACTTTGTGAGCAAGACGAAAAAATTATCTTCCTATACTAAATTCTAATACTTTTACATTTACTAATTGAAAAATCCATCCTCATTTATGCATATTTAATAGTGCTATTTAATATAATATCTGAGGCCTTCAGAGCATTTTAGAGATATGATTACAGAGCAGTTAAATAGTTGCAGTGTGCTAGCTATTGCCCCAAACTTTCAATTAGACACTAGCTATATCTAAACAGTCCTGCCCAGTAAATTTACATCTTTAAAAAAACAAGATCAGTAAGAGTAGAGTGAAAATACCAGAGAAAAGAAAGAAACCAATGTTGTGTGAGTTTCAAAGCAGATGCAGAGTTGTGTAAAAGCAGAATGTTTACTCTCCATTTCTAAGAGTGTTTCAGAATAGGGTACCTTTAGACTGCAGTCCTGTCAGAGATTTTTTTTTTTAAGCTGGATATTGAGTTTCTCCTTCTCCTTTAAGTCATCTCCTTCTTTGGATGAAATGATAGAAATTCATCTACTCAGATAGGCATTTGAGAAATATCTGAGCTTCTTGACTGCTTTTTTGGTGTTTAGAGTAGGGGTGGAAGTATCTAATCTATATATGAACTGACCACTAAGAAACTCCCAATTTGTTACCACTGCCAAACATGGTCTAAATGCCATATGGGCCAGGAAGGAAAGACAGTAGGGAGTTGTGGGCAGTGTAACAAACAAGAGAGCTATGCACCCAACTAAATGGATAAACTGCTACAGCTTAGTTTCAGCCAATGGTGACAATATGTGTGAATGTGGGCTACATGATTGTTAATAAGATGGTTGATAAAAAGATACCAAAAGATGTGGAAGACAGCAAAGAATGTGGGAAATTTGAATACCACACATGGCAGGAGACAATGCAACATGCTTTCCCAAAAGGTATGGCCTTCCCAGCTCCCCACAGTGTTGTCACACAGCTGCTCATTCTGCCACCTGCCAGACATTCTTGCCATTCTCTTAGGGATGGAGGGGAGTGGTGCTTAATATCCTCCTGCCTACCTTAAACCCCCTCTTCACCTGACTGTTTTAGAGACTCTACCTATATGCCCACATACTTGACAGGTACTAGTGACAGGTACGAAACATTTCTGAGTGTTTAACCCCAGGTGAAGCAGGGTATGTTTTCTCAGCAAGTACAGGCATTAAGCTGAAAAGAAGTGCATTTCTGCATTGCACTCCTTAATCTCAGTTTCTGTGTTCTCACAGTATCAGTGCAGGAAGCTTACTGTTCTTTGACTTTCTATAATATTTCTCACAACTCTGGGAGAAAACAAAACAAATCATCACATTTCCTATTTGAACTGCCTAGTAAGGAGATGATATTGTTTTGTTTAAGCAAATTAAGACATTCCGCATTCTTCTACTAATTGAATGTTTTTTGTCTTATACACACTTCTTTTTTTAATAATTTATATTTATTGATTACTTTCTATGTATCAGCCACTGTAATACAGTACATGTAAAATGGGTCATCTCATTTAATATTCACAATAACCAAGTGAGGTATGAACTACCATTATTTTTCTCCTTGGTACACATGAGGAAAGTGAGACTTACAGAAATTAATTTGCCTAAGGTCCCACAGCTAATAAGTGCAGAGATGGGAAACATCCAGATTTGTTTGACACAAATTTATGCCAAATTTCCTCCAAACTTCTCAAAAGGCAGTGGATATTATTTTTTCCCATATATAACATACTGACAATTATAATATTGAGTACATAGGAAAGTCCTTAATAAGTGTTTTTTTAAATGATGATTGAATATCCAAATTTTGGGCAAAGTTTGGATAATTCACAATTCACACATGACAGAAAAGATGGTTCTTCATTCAGCGGTTAGAAGTTGTAAAAAAAATGATACTTTTCATTTTGTTTGTGGTAATAATAAATACAAGTATTAGTAATTATTCTTAACGTAATTCAGCTTCCTGTTCAATAATTTTTATATTCTCTTTCTTACCATGTTTACATATATCATTTACCTTTTAGAACCCCAGGGAAGATTCAGGGGCTAATTTCTGGTACCTGTTTTGCTATTGAATCTCTATTTTACAGAAAGAATAGAGCTGGGCATGGTGGCTCATGCCTGTAATTCTAGCATTTTGGGAGGCCAAGAGTTTGAGACCAGACTGGGCAACATAGCAAGATCCTGGCTCTACAAAAAATTTTAAAAACCTAGTCAGGCATGGTGGCCTGGACCTGTAGCTCAGCTACTTGGGAGCCTGAGGCAGGAGAATCACTTGAGCCTGGGAGTTGGAGGTTACAGTGAGCTATGATCATACCACTGTACTCCAGCATGGATGACAGAGTAAGACCCTCTCTCTGGAAAAAAAAAAAAAAAAATCAATTAAAAAAAAAACAAGACCAGAAAAAAATACTTTATTTCAAGCAAATGATATGTAATAGAAAAATAAGACCAGCTGGGCACAGTGGCTTACGCCTGTAATACCACCACTCTGGGAGGCTGAGGCTGGAGGATCACTCAAGGTCAGGAGTTCAAGACTAGCCTGAGCAAGAGTGAGACCCCATCTCTACTAAAAATAGAAAAAATCAGCTGGGCATGGTGGCGCTTACCTATAGTCCCAGCTACTCAGAAGGCTGAGGCAGGAGAATCTTGAGCCCAGGAATTTGAGCTATGATGATACCACCGCACTCTAGCCAGGGTGACAGGGTGAGACTCTGTCTCAAAAGAAAGAAAGAAAGATTAAGACCAACTGAGAGCTTTTCCCCATTATTTTATGATGAAAATTTTCAAACATATAGTAAATTGAAAGAATTCTCTTCCTAATACTTCAGATGCATATCATTAACTACAGTTTAATATTTAGTTTTTAAATTTTTTTATTTAATATTTATATGCAATGAAAACCACAAATCTTAAGTATAAATTTGCTGAGCCTTTGCAGAAACTCTTCAAAATTTAGAACATTGCAATCATCCTATAAAGTTTCCTAATTCCACTTCCCAGTCTATCCCCTCCCCACCCCTCAGGTATGACTACTGTTCTGATTCTTTTATATCACAAGTTAAATTTGCCTATTCTAAAACTGCATATAAGTAAAATGATACAGAGCATAATGCTCCTCTCACTCAGCATACTGTTTTTGAGATTTATTCATGTTGTTGCATGTATTAGTGGTTCATTTCTTTTTATCGCTGAGTATTCTTTTGTGTGACTGTGTCACAGTTTGTTTTTCCATTTTCCTGTTGATGGACACCTGAGCTCTTTCTGCTCTTTTTGATTACTGTTATGAATAAAGCTGCTATGAACATTCTTGTACAAATATTTTGTAAACATGTGTCTTCATTTCTCTTGGGTAAATATCTAGGGATGGAATTTTTGGGTCCTTGGGGTGGTGTGTGTTTAGTTTAATAAAAAACTGCGAGACCTTTTTTCCAAAGGATTGTACCATTTTACATTCCTGCAACAATATATGAGACTTCCACTTGCTCTGCATTTTTCCAGTATTTGTAGTTGTTAGTCTTTTTTATCTTAACATTTATGGTGGGTATGTAAGCATTTCTGGTTGATACTCAGATTGTTCCTTCTTGTGCCTAGTAACCCTCTTGTCAAGTGTATCTCTTTATCCTTTTTTAACAACTCCCCCTCCCCAGGAACTGCTGAAAACATCCTTTGTGTTAATGGTTAAGATACCCCCAGACTCAGCTTGAGTTATTTTTTCTTAAACATGGAATACATTGCTCACCACAGAACCCTGATTCCTTTAATGGAGACTAACATTCAGGAACAAAATTGGGTTCTAAGGGCACATGTTTGACTGTTTTATATGACTACTGGATCTGGACAAAATGGCAGTAGAAAAGAGGCTATAGAAATCATTGTAATAAAAGCAGAAAATGACTTTTTCTTTAAAGGTTGTGGGCTCATGTTATGTCTAAGTCATATTTTTCTCTAATATGAAAGCATGTTAAACAAGCTTTATCCTTTTCTCACTATAATATTCTAGGCTTCATATGTTCTGATATCAAATTATTACAGAGCTGCTCAAAATTTTAAAAGTCTTTACTTTTTTACTCATTTTGATTCTCAAATCAAGTGTCCTAGAATTTGTTCCAGAGTTTGCGGGTTCAGTTCATTGGCTCATTATCATTTGGGTCCTATATAGGGGTACAGGCAGGAGAGGGGAAATGTCAGCCTCCTGTATAGGCACACTAAAAAATACCATGCACAGGACACTAGGATCTCAGGTAGAATCCCCATGAGATCATTAGGCAATAAAAATGAAAGGGAGGATTCAGATCACCAAAAACTTTTAAGACTTGTCTGATATTCTCCTTTAACTGTTTGTTTTCATGGATACTAGTGTCATTCTTTGTTAGAGGCAACATTGAACTTGAGTTTCATAAAGGATTTTGGATAATTATTTATTTTCTCAGAATTACAATAGCCAACTTTGCAAGTGGGATAAATCCAATAAAAGATGTCAGCAAATAAGATCAAATTATTTAGAATTATCAGAGATCTTTAAATTTTCTCAACAGATTTATTGAGGTATATTTGATATACAATAACCCGTGCACATATTTAAAGTGTACAATTTTGGAGCTGGGCATGCTGGCTCACTCCTCTAATCTCAGCGCTTTGGGAGGCTGAGGCAGGAGGATTGCTTGAGGCCAGGAGTTTGAGACCAACCTGGGCAAGACCTCATCTCTAAAAAAAAATTTAAAAATCAGCCGGGTGTGGTTGCATGCTCCTAAAGTCTTAGCTACTCCGGAGACTGAAGCAGGGGAAGGATCACTTGAGCCCAGGAGTTTGAGCTTACAGTAAGCTTGATTATGCCACTGGAGTCCAACCTGGGTGATAGAGCAAGACCCTGACTCTAAAAAAATAAAAATAAAGTATATAATTTGATAAGCTTTGCCATGGAACCATTGTCACAGTCAATATACCCATCACCCCAAAAAGTTTCCTCCTGATCCTTTGTAATCCCTACCTCAGCATCTCTGTCTCCTCTTCCCAAGGCAACTTCTGATCTGTTTCTGTAACTTTAGTTTGCATTTTCTGGAATTTTTTATAAATAGAATCTTACAGTAAGTACTTTCTTTTTCTGGCTTCTTTCAGTATAGTTAATTTGAGATTCATGTGTATTGCATGTATCAGTAGTTCATTCCTTTTTGTTGCAGAGTAGTACTCCCTTGTATGGGTGTAACCACAGTTTGTACAGTCACCTTTTGGTGGACATTTGGGTTATTTCCAGTTTGGGCTACTATAAATGAAGCTACTGTGTACATTTGTGTATAGTTCTTTGTATGGACTTATGCTTTATGTTGGGTAAATACTGAGAGGGAATGGCTAGGTTATCGGTATATGCTTAACTTTTAAAGAAGCTTCCAAACTGTTTTTCCAAAATGGCCATACCATTTTATATTTCCATCATCAGTATATGAGAGTTTCAATTATTCCTTATCCTTGCCAGTGTTCGGTATGGTCGGTCTTTTTAATTTTAGGCATTCTAATAGGTGTGTAGTTGTGTCTCAATGTGGTTTTAATTTATATTTCCCTCGTAACTAATGATGGTAAGCACATTTTCATGTTTGTTTGTCATGTGTGTATCATTTTGATGACATAGTGAAATCTTCTACACCTTTAATAAATTGGGTTTTCTTCTTACTGAATTGTAAAAGTTCTTTATATATTCTGGATACAAATCCTTTATGGATTTGCAGATATTTCCTGCTAGTCTGTGGCTTGAAGAGTTCTGAATTTTGATGAAGTTCAATATATCATTTTTTTGTGGGTCATACTTTTGATATTGTATCTAAGAAATTTTTGCCTCATGCTCTACTTCTCAACTGAGGGTGGTTTTGTACCTAAGGGGGCATTTGGCAATGTTTGGAGACATTTTTGGTTGTCACAGCTGTGATGTTACTGATATCTATTGGTAAGTGACCAAGAATGCTGGTAAATATCCTACAGTGTACAGGATAACCCCCCTACCAACCAGAAAGAATTAACCAGCCCAAAATGCCACTAGTGGCAAGGTTGAGATACTCTGGCCTGATACAAGATCACAGAGACTTTCTCCTGTTTTCTCTTAGAAATTTTATAGTTTTAGGTTTTACATTTAGATCTATGATGCAATTTTTAACTTTTTTTATCGTACAAGGCATGGATCAGAGTTCTTTCTTTTTTACATATGGATATTCAATGCATAGGGGACAGTATTCAGTCTTTTACCACCAGGTATGATATTAGCTGTAGGTTTTTCATAGATGTTCTTTATCAGTTTGAGGAAATTCCTTTTTAATCCTACTTTGCTTAGTTTTTATTATGTGTAGATGTTGGAGTTTGTCAAATGCTTTTTTTGCATGTAGTGAGATGATGATATGGTTTTTCTGGTTTAGTCTGTTAATATGGCAAGTTACATTAATTTTTTTGAATGGTAGACCAACTTTAAATTCTTGGGATAAACCTACCTGAGACCTCTAGATTTCTTTAAAAAAAAAAAACAAATCTAGATACAGGTACTTTATTTACAAATATTTAGATTAATAGCATTTTGTCATATCAAGTGAAGAGTACAGCAGTCTGAATAAATCCTTCTGACACAAAAACAGTAAGACCCACTGTAACTAACTTTGGGAATCAGGGTATTACACCTAAACAAGCCACAGTCTTTAGTTTGTGATTGCTATCTTATATCTCAATGAGTGGTTTGTCTTGTTTTTTAAATATACACACACCAGCAGGTCATGGTTCCTGGGTGAATCCGTTGTGATGCAACAGTGTAAGTAAAATGTATCACTTCAACAGAATGGGTTCTTTTTTTTTTTTTTAATGGCCTAGGGAGAGGACTTTTTTTTTTAATTTCAGAGTATTACAGGGGTATAAACATTTTGGTTAAATAAATTGCTGTTGTACAGTTTGAGTCAAAGTTATAAGTGTGCCCATCACCCAGACAATATGCATTGTACCCATTAGCTGTGAATTTACCTATCCTCTCCTCCTCACCACCTGCTTAATTTCCCATGAGTTTTATTTCCATATGTACACATAGGTGTTGTTCGATTAGTTCCAATTTAATGGTGAGTACATTTTGTGTTTGTCTTTCAATTCTTGTGATACTTCACTTAGAAGAATGGTCTCCAGTTTCATCCAGGTTAATACAAGAGGTATTAGTTCACCCTTGTTTTTTATGGCTGAGTAGTGCTCCATGGTATACATATACCACATTTTATTAATCCACTCATTTATTGATGGGCACTTGGGTTGTTTCCATATCTTTGCAATTGTGAATTGTGCTGCTATAAACATTTGGATGCTGGTGCCTTTTTCATAAAATGTCCTTTTTTCCTTTGGGTAAATACCCAGTAGTGGGATTGCTAGATCAAATGGTAGGTCTACTTTTAGTTCTTTGAGGTATCTCCAAGCTACTTTCCATAGAAGTTGTACTAGTTTGCACTCCCACCTACAGTATATAAGTGTTCCTATCTCTCCACATCCACAGCAGCATTTGTTGTTTTGGAATTTTTTGATAAAAGCTGTTCTCATTGGAGTTCGGTAATGTATTGTGGTTTTGATTTGCATTTCCCGGATGATTAGAGATGTTGAGCATTTTTTCATACGTTTGTTGGCCATTAGGCTATCTTCTTTAGAGAAGTTTCTGTTCATGTCTTTTGCCCAGTTTTTAACAGGGTGGTTTGATTTTTTTTCCTGCTAATTTGCTTGAGTTCTTTGTAGATTATGGTTATTAGCCCTTGATCAGATGTATAGCATACAAATATTTTCTCCCATTCTATAGGTTGTTTGTTCACTCTGTTGATTGTTTTCTTGGCTGTGCAGAAGCTTTGTAATTTGATCATATCCCATTTATTTATTTGTTGATGCTGTGATTGCTTTGGGGGTCTTCTTTTTTTTTTTTTGAGACAGAGTCTCGCTGTGTTGCCCGGGCTAGAGTGAGTGTCGTGGCGTCAGCCTAGCTGACAGCAAGCACAAACTCCTGGGCTTAAGCGATCCTACTGCCTCAGCCTCCCCAGTAGCTGGGACTACAGGCATGCGCCACCATGCCCAGCTAATTTTTTCTATGTATATATTTTAGTTGGCCAGATAATTTCTATTTTTAGTAGAGACGGGGTCTCGCTCTTGCTCAGGCTGGTCTCAAACTCCTGACCTTGAGCAATCCACCCGCCTCGGCCTCCCAGAGTGCTAGGATTACAGGCATGAGCCACCGTGCCTGGCCTGGGGGTCTTCTTCATAAATTCTTTGCCTAGGCCGATGTCTATAAAACTTTTCCAACATTTTCTTCTAAAATTCTTATAGTTTTCGTGCCTTAGGTTTAAGTCTGTTATCCATCGTGAATTAATTTTTGTGAGTGGTGAGGTGTATGGATCCTGTGTCAGTCTTTACACATGGCTATCCAATTTTCCCAGCACCATTTATTGAATAGGTATTCTTTTCCCCAGTGTATGTTTTTGTCTGCTTTGTCAAAGATCAGATTTATATCTGGGTTTTCTGTTCTGATCCATTGGTCTATGTCTCTAACAGAATGGCTTTTTTAGCAGAATATATCAGTCTACTCCAGGATCGTATTTTTTTTAAGTTAAACAAAGACAAAGATGAGTCCATAAATTAACCAAATCCTATTTTCTGCACATTCCAATTTTGGCTTGTATTTAACATTGACTGTACAATACTCTGGTACTACCACATGTTTACAACCCAGAAAGGTCTCCTTTTACGTTATTATCCATAAAGAGGGATTTAAAATGTGTATCTTAAACACAGCAGTTGAGCTAAGTACATTTCATATAATATGCCAAGGTTTACCTAACCTACTTCATTTAACATTGACTGTACAATACTCTGGTACTACCACATGTTTACAACCCAGAAAGATGTACTTTTATTTTATTATCTGTAAAGAGGGATTTAAAATGTGTATTTTAAACACAGCAGTTGAGCTGAGTACATTTCATATAATATGCCAAGGTTTACCTAACCTACTTCAAATAACTTCTCAATTCCCAGCCACTGAACCATAAACTCATTTAGAAGTCAGTCAACAGACATGAACTTAGTAAAACATTAAGTCTGTTGTCCAAAGAAAGAAGATTGTTTCTCTTACAATACCGTATTCTTTCAGTGGCCAAACAACCAAGTGCAAAGTAATAACTTACTTTGTATCAGCACAAGCACTGAAACCCCATAAGAAACTCTTAGGGTGGAAAGCCTGGTAGGTGCTCATGATGCGGATGGAGAAAGATTTCTTATGCAGAGATTACGATACATAAAAGTAAAAAAAAAAAAAAAAGGTTTATTTTATCCTTCTTAAAGGAGAGAATGAGTGAGCCAAGAAAGAGGTAGGGGAAAGAAAGAGAGAAGGGATACAGGGTGGCATCCCAAAGAAAAAGAAGGGGGTGCCAGCAGTGAGGCCAAGTGGATCGCTGATTTTAAGGGGCCAAAGAGAAGCAAAATATAGCGATGGCTGTCAGTTGATAACAAAAATGGCAGCAGAGTGTCAAAGTCTAAGACTTGGTTCCCTGCCTTTCCTTGGAAAAGGAATTATCACAGATGTGACTCTGTCATTGAGATATGATTGAGGCTGTAGCTTGTTCTCCTGCTGTTTACTCAGGAATTCTCAAAAAACAGTTTTGAAAAAGACAGAATTACATCTCTTTTCTGTCCATTCAGCTCTTTTCAGAAGTTTTGCAAGACTTCCTGCAGGGTACCTGTTAGTGAGAGAACTCATTGGATTGATCTTTAACTATTAGTGGGGAAATTATAGGATTAGGTATTTTCCTGTTATTTTTGCAAGGCCGCCCCTTTCAGAAACACTTTCCCTTTTAAAAAATAACTTATACCAACATGATGTGAAATAGCCCCTCATACTGTGAGCACAAGGAATTTCTTAAATTATTTCACTGTAATGTTAAAAATGCACAATTTGAAATCCCTTAACAGCAGACCTGTGGTTCTGGCTCTTTGGTTCAGAATCTGACCATTCCAAGAAGATAAACGTATAAAAGCTTGAAATGTGCAGTAACAAACCCAACCTTTTTTCTTTTTCTATACAGTAAGGCAAGAATGAAGCCTGTAATGCAAAACTTTCACAAAAAGAGAAAAAAGCAGGTTAGCACATTGTCAGTTGCACAAGAACAGTTAAGAAAATCAGCAGATAAGCAAGAGTGCAAAGATGGAACAGAGTCTGCTAGTGTTAATCCTCTGACGCTAGGAGCTCTTTCTAGCGTAATGTCCCCAAACACTGCCAGCACCAAGGAGTGGAGCCAGTACTGCCTGTGAGCTGCAGTTGTGTCAGTTTCCTTGTGTGAAATGGAAGGGAGTAACATGGTCACATATGGGTCATACTGTGCAAACTGGTATTTTATACTGATCCACTGCTAGTAATCAATTTATTTTCTTCATTAAAATAATATACATAAGCTAGGCCTGGTGGCGCACATCTGTAATCCTAGCATTCTGGGAGGCCGAAGTGGGAGGATCACTTGAACTCAGCGTGAGGCATCATGTTGTCTGCTCCTTTTCTGTGTTCCTAGTTTTTGAGCTCCTGAGAGTTTGGTAACTTTTTCAAATATAATGGATTTTCCTTCTGTTCTTATTTTTCATTTTATATCTCTATCCCCTTTTCCAACACTATTTTTATCTTCCATAGCACTTGTACACATTTTATAGGAGGCAGGTAAAATTACCCAAGCCACAGCCAGAAGGCAAAAATCTTACCAGACTCAAATTCTTTTCTTCCCAGGACTTATAACCTCGGAGAAGCTCTGGGCGTATTGCCAGCCTCTCCCTGTCCTATCTCAGTCCAACAGGATCATATACTAAATAAAATTATATCTAAAGTTGATACTATATATATCTGGAGTTCTATATCTAAATTATCTCTAAAGCCAGTTATCTGCTGTGACCCTAGATAATGCCTTGGACCCATTTTATTTCAATGCACATTGAAACTTTGTGTCACCTTGGAAGTGACGAAACTTATAGTTAACTAAATTCATAAACATACAATCAGTGACAGTATTCACATTCAGGACACTCTACCTACCCAGGTAATATGCATCCATAAATTGACCTCTGAAATGAAACTTTCAAAAGAAAATTATTTACCAATAAATTCTTTACCAATACATGTTTTATGGCTCAATTAAATATTTTTTAGTTTCTCTTAAAAGGGCACCTACTGAAGTAGACAATCATTTCACATCCTATTTTGAATACCATTTGTTTCTTTGAAAAGCACAAGCTCCAAAGGCACAGCTTTTCAAGCTTTATCTGTAAGAGCAAGACTGGTTAAAGCAGATTAAAAGAATTACAGTTTAAAAGCCATTCTAACACTTACTTTTCTTATCTGCAATCTGTCACCCTCTCTTTACTATAGAGAGCAAAGCCAGTAAGAATTAAAGGATTTCCCAGCTTCAACCCCTACCTCATCTAAAATCTCTTCAATGTACCAAGAGTTACTATGAGCCACCTTGTCTCAGTGTCACTTAGATGAGCAGGGTCCCACACACTTCGAATGCAGTTGCAAAAATTCAGAATGTTCGAAAGTGAAAAGTAAATCTCTCACCACCCCCGCCTTGTAGATCTGTTTTTGGATTCTCTCTTTCTGGTCCTTATTTTTTACATTTAGAGCTACAATCCACCTAGAATTGATTTTTTATTTATGGTATGAGATGAGAGCTAACTCTCTTCCTTTAGCCTTTCATAAAAAATTCCCATTAGCAGCTAGTTTGGTGGCTCATGCCTGTAATCCTAGCACTCTGGGAGGCTGAGGCCGAGGCAGGAGGATCACTTGAGCTCAGGAGTTCGAGACCAGCCTGAGCAAGAATGAGACCATCTCTGCTAAAAATAGAAAAAATGAGCCAGACCTTGTGGTGCGGGCCTGTAGTCCTAGCTACTCAGAAGGCTGAGACAAGAGGATCACTTGAGCCTGAGAGTTTGAGGTTGCAGAGCTATGATGATGCCATTGCACTCTACCCAGTGTGACTGAGTGAGACTCTGTCTCAAAGGAAAAAAAAATTCCCATTAGCTCAGCACCAGAAATGCCACCTTTGTCATAAATCTGTTGTCTACATATGGACTCTCTGTTCCATTGGTTTATTTGTCGATATTCTCACCAGTTAGATTCAGTTTGCTATTAGTTTATTTAATGAAAACCTTAACTTCTAAGCAGTATATATTAATTTTCAGTAGTCCAATGTTTTTGCTGCAAGAACTAGAAAATAAAATGGGTAAATTACAAAATTATGTTTGTAAAGAGAATTGTGGAGGCAAAGAGGAATAGATGAATTAAAACTCTAGAACAGTAAGAACCCTTCCTAGGTAAACTAATGATTATCTTTGTTTTCATCCCCTGCGGCTTGACCCACTCAGAGAGACTCTACTAGAAGAAAGCAAAATTTTTGGCAGTCACAGAGGGCTAGTGTAACCTATAAGAAACTGGAACATCCTAAATGCAAGACTGGTTTTCCCCATGAGACATTTCCTGAGTTTTAGGGTGATCTATGAAGCTGGAAGCTAGGCCAGAAAGGATGATTGAAATCTCCCATTGTCTTGTAGTGCTTAGAGAAAAAAGTCATATTAGAGGAAAGGAGTCTTTCACAAATTCACTAGTCTCTCACTCAGGAATATGTACATGAGTGTATTAGTTTGCTTCCCTCTGTGTATCTGTGTCCTAATCTCTGCTTCTTATAAGGACATTAGTCATAGTGAATTAGGGCCCACCCAAATTAACCCATTTTAACTTAATTACCTTTTTAAGGACTCTCTCTCCAAATACAATCACATTGTGAGGTATATGAATTTTGGGAAAACACAATTCAGCCCATAACTAAGGAAGCTAAAGAGCTAAGCTCAAATCTCTGAAGGATAGAACTTCAGGTTTTCAGGGCTGAGGAAAAAGACTTTACAAGCTCTCAATTAAAATCCCTGACCCAACTCAATCATTGTTTGGTTGGAGTAATCTGTCCTTCAGTTTATTTGTTTAACTGAGGAAAGGGAGAATCCTCACTAATGGGAGAAATCAGTTGGAGCCTTTTTCTTTTACACACAAGATCTGTCATAAAAGATTACTAGACATGTAAAGACAGAAAAATATAACCAATGACCAAGAGAAAATACTACAAATAGAAATAGACCTATGGATGATCCAGATATTGGAAGTAGCAAAGACTTTAAAATAACTATTATAAATATGTTAAATTAGAAGAAAATATGGAAAAGATGAATGAAAATGTGGAGAATTTCAACATGGAATTGTAATCTATTTTTAAAAATAAAATGAACATTCTTGAAATGAAACACATAATATATGAAATTAAGAGCTCATTGGATGGCTTTAACAGCAGACTGGAAATAGGGTAGGATTAGTAAATGTAAGACAGGTTATTAGAAAACATTACAATGCAGGGAGGAAAAAGAATGTAAAGAAGCTGAAAGAGTAGTCTTTTGAATTTTAGTGATAGTGGTTATGAAATATATTATTGTGGTTTTATTAATTTTCATTTTCCTGACAACTAATGATGACAGGCCATTTTCTCATTTGCTTATTGGCCACTCCTATATCTTTTTTCGTGAAGTATCTGTTCAAATCTCTTGCCCACGCTGGGTGTGATGGCTCACAACTGTAATCCTAGTTCTCTGGGAGGCCGAGGCGGGCGGATCATTTGAGCTCAGGAGTTTGAGACCACCCTGAGCAAGAGTGAGACCCCCTCTCTACTAAAAAAATAGAAAGAAGGCCGGACGCGGTGGCTCACGCCTGTAATCCTAGCACTCTGGGAGGCTGAGGTGGATGGATTGTTTGAGCTCAGGAGTTCGAGACCAGCCTGAGCAAGAGCAAGAGCCTGAGCAAGAGCGAGAAATTATATGGACAGCTAAAAATATATATAGAAAAATTAACTGGGCATGGTGGCACATGCCTGTAGTCCCAGCTACTCGGGAGGCTGAGGTAAGAGGATTGCTTGAGCCCAGGTGTTTGAGGTTGCTGTGAGCTAGGCTGACGCCAGGGCACTCTAGCCCGGGCAACAGAGCGAGACTCTCTCTCAAAAAAAAAAAAAATAGAAATTAGCTGGACAACTAAAAAAAATTATCCAGGCATGGTGGTGCATGCCTGTAGTCCCAGCTACTCGGGAGGCTGAGGCAGTAGGATTGCTTGAGCCCAGGAGTTTGAGGTTGCTGTGAGCTAGGCTGACGCCACAGCACTCTAGCCCAGGTAACACAGTGAGACACAGTCTCAAGAAAAAAAGGAAGGCAAATCTCTTGCCCATTTTTTAAAAATAGGCTGTATGTCCTTGTATTATTGAGTTATAGATATTCCTTATATACCCTGGATACCAAAACTTTCTCAAGTATATATAGATTTTTTTCTCATATCTTCAAATAGTTTTCTTTAAATTGCAGTGACATTCACATCACAAAACCATTTAAAAGTGAATTTGTGGCATTTAGTACATTTATGTTGTACAACCACCACCTCTATCTAGTTGTGAAACATTTTTATCACTCCAAAAGGAAACCCCATAGTCATCAAGCAGTTACTCTCCATTTTCTCCTCCCTGCAGCCCTTGGCAACCTCCAATCTGTATTCTTTCTCTATGAATTTGCTTATTATGGATATTTCATATAAATGAATTCATATAATATGTGACTTTTTGTGTTTGGCTTCTTTCCTTAGTATAATGTTTTCAAGGTTCATGTTGTAGAATGTATCAGTACTTCATTCCTTTTCAAGGCTCGTTAATATTACATTGTATGTTTTTGTCACAATTTATCTGTTCATCCATTGATGGACATTTGGGTTGTTTCCACCTTTTAAGTGTTGTGAATAGTGCTGCTGTGAACATGAATGTAAAGTATGTCTTTGAGTACCTGTTTTCAATTATTTGAAGTGTATTCCTAGATTTGGAATTGGTGGGTCATATGGAAATTCTACGTTTAATTTTTTGAGAAATTGTCACACTGTTTTCCACAGCAGTCACACTATTTTACATTTCTATAAGCAATGTATAGGATTCCTATCTCTCCAAATCCTCATCAGCACTTATTATTTTCTTTTTTAAAAAATTATAGCTATTCTAGTAGGTATGATATAGTATCTCATTATGGTTTTGATCTGCATTTCCCAGATGACTAATGATGTCGATTACCTTTTCATGCACTTGGCCATTTGTATATCTTCTTTGAGAAATATCTTTTCAAGTCCTTTGCCCATTTTTAAATTGGATTGTTTGTGTTTTTTATTGTTGAGTGGTAAGAGTTCTTTTTCTAGATGTTAGACCTTATCAGATATATGATTTGCAAATATTTTCTCCCAGGTTGTAAGTTGTCTTTTTACTTTCTTGATAACGTTCTTTGATGCACAAAAGTTTTTAATTTGAATGAAGTCCAATTTATTTAGTTTTTCTTTTGTTGTTCATACTTTTGGTGTCATATCCAATAATCCTTTGCCAAATCCAAGGTAATAAAGATTTCTTCCATATTTTCTTCTAAGAATTTTATGATTTTAGATCTTATATTTAGATGTCTTAGTCTGTTCATGTTGCTATAACAGAATATCATAGACTGGCTGGCTTATAAATAATAAAAATTTATTTCTCATAGTAAGTCCAATATCAAGGTGCCAGCAGATGTCTGGTGAGGGCTTCCTCGTTCATAGATGTTGTCTTCTTGCTTGTCCTCATATGGTGGAAGAGGCAAAGGAACTCTCTGGAGACTCTTTTTTTTTTTTTTTTTTTGAGACAGAGTCTCGCTCAGTTGCCCGGGCTAGATTGCCATGGCGTCAAGCTCACAGCAACCTCAAACTCCTGGGCTTAAGCAATCCTTCTGCCTCAGCCTCCCGAGTAGCTGGGACTACAGGCATGTACCACCATGCCCGGCTAATTTTTTCTGTATATATTTTTAGCTGTCCATATAATTTCTTTCTATTTTTAGTAGAGACGGGGTCTCACTCTTGCTCAGGCTGGTCTTGAACTCCTGAGCTCAAACAATCCACCCACCTCGGCCTCCCAGAGTACTAGGATTACAGGCGTGAGCCACCGCGCCCAGCCTGGAGACTCTTTTAAGAAGGGCACTAATCTCACTCATGGAGGGCTCTGTCATCATAGCCTAATCACCTACCAAAAGCCCCACCTCCTAATACTCTCATATTGAGAATTAAGATTTCAACATATGAAGTTTGGGGTGACACAGACATTCAGTCCATAGCAGTTGTTGATCCATTTGAGTTAATTTTTGTATATGGTATGAAGTTGGGATTCAATTTCGTTCCTTTGCATGTGGATATCCAGTTGTTCCACACTGTTTGTTGAAGAGGCTATTCCTTACCCCATAGAATGGTCTTGGCACTCTTGTCAAAAATCAGTTTGCCATAGATGAATGAGTTTACTTTTGAACTCTCAATTCTATTCCATTTGTCTATATGTCTGTCCTTATGCCAGTATCACACTCTTTTGATTATTTTACCTTTGTAGTAAATTTTGAAATTAGGAATTGTAAGTCTTCCAACCTTTTTCTTCTTTTTTTATTATTGTTTTGGCCCTTTACAGTACCATATGAATTTGAAGATCAGCTTTTCCATTTCTGCAAAAAAGGTCATCATCATTTTGATAGGGATTGCATCAAATCTGTAGATTGCTTGGGTAGTATTGTCATCTTAACAACATTAAGTCCATGAACGTAGATGTCTTTATTTACATCTTTTTTAATTTCTTTCAGCAATGTTTTATACTTTTCAGTGTATAAGCTTTACTTCTGTGGTTAAACTTATTCCTAGATATTTTATTCTTTTGGATGTGTTGTAAATGGAATTGTTTTCTTAATTTTCTTTTCAGATTGCTCATTGCTGATGTATAGAAACACTACTGACTTTCCTGTATTGATCTTGTATCCTGAAAATTTGAATTTATTTATTAGCTCTTGTGGTTTTATTGTTGTTGGTGGTGGTGGTGGAGGTATTTGTGTGTGTGTTTGTGTTCTTTGGTACCTTCTATATATAGGATCATGTCAACTTCTTTTCCAATTGAAGTGCCTTTTCTCTTTTCTTACCTAATTACTCAGACTAGAACTTTTAGTCCAATGTTAAACAGCTGCTGTGAAACAAGCCTCATTTTGTTGTTTCTAATCCTAAGGGGAAAGCCTGAGCATTTCACCATTGTATATGATGTTAACTGTGGACCCGTGTGTGTGTGTGTGTGTGTGTGTGTGTGTGTGTGTGTGTGTGTGCGCGCGCGTGCGCGCGTGCACCTTTGTCATGTTGAGGATGTTCCCTTTTATTCCTAGTTTCCTGAGTGGTTTTTTTTCCATCATGAAAGGGTGTTGGATTTTGTCAAATGCTTTGTCTTTATCAATTAAAATGATCATGTGGGGGGTTTTACTTCATTCTGTTAATGAGGTGTACTACATTGATTGACTTTCTTATATGGAACTGCTTTCGTGTATGTATTTGCAGATATTTTCTCCCAATCCGTGGCTTGCCTGTATTTATTTTTAATGATGCCTTTTGGCGAGCAAAAGTTTTTAATTTGATGACATTTTTCATCTTTTTCTTATATGGTTATTACTTTCCGTATCTTATCTAATGACCCTTTACCTATCTCCAAGTCATGAATATATTCTCTTTTATGTTCCCTCTAAAAGCTTTATGGTTTTAGCTTTTACATTTAGATCCTTAATCTATCACAAATTAAATTTTATATAGTGTGAGGAAATTATAAAGTTAAAGAAGAGGTAAAAATAAACTCTTTTGCTTAGAGATGCATACACAGTAAATCTATAAAGAAAAGCAGGGTAATTACTATAATAAAAGTCAGGATAATGATAACATTATGAATTATGACCAGAAAGGCATATACATGTGGTTTCTAGGGTATGATAATATTCTATTTCTTGACCTGGGGAATGAATTATATGGTAATTTGTTTTGTCACAGGCCAAAGTTCATTGTTTCGTGACTATCCTGTCCTAGCACCATTTGTCTTTCCATTCATTGGGAAGGTTTTTTTTTTTTTTTTTTTTTCCCCTTTTATGTTCCTAGAATTTGGGATAGGGGAAGTTTTTCTTTTTTTTATTTCAAAATATTAAGGGGGTACAACTGTGTTTGGTTACATGGATTGCTTTTGTAATGCTTGAGTCACAGCTATAAGTGTGTCCATCACGCAAATAGTGTTCATTGTAACCTGTTAGGTAGGCTTTTGCCCCTCCCTTTATCCCCCCTCCCCCAAGTTTTTAATTGCAGATTAAATCAATATATTTAAGAATTATTGAATTAATCTGGTTTTCTCTTTCTCGTGTTAGTCTTAGAGAGTAAGGTCTTGCTAGAAATCTGTCCCTTTCATCTAAATTTTCAAAGTTACAATTATAAAGTTATTTATAATATCCTTTTATGATCTTACACTGTCTGAAGGATTTGTACTAATGGTTAGAAATATGAAGCACCTGAAAGTTCACCTTACAGATGGTCCAGGCTGTGATAATCTGGGGTATTTTCTCCTCTTTACCTGATGAGTCTCTCCAGAGTTTATTATTTTCATTATTTTTTTTTCAAAGAACTGTTTTTTGACTGTGTTGATTTTCTCCATTGTGTGAATGTTTTTGTTGCATGGAAATCTGCTTTCTTTTTTATTTTTGCCTTTTTTCCACTATCTTTGAGTTTCATTTCTCCTCTTTTTCTAATTTCATAGATAGATATATAGATCATTAGTTTTTCTGTCTTCCTTCTTTCCTAATATATGCATTTTATATCCTATAAATTTCCCTTTCAATATGGCTTTTGCTGCATCTCACAAGTTGTAACAGGTTGTGTTTTCAGTATTAATCGGTATAAAATATTTTTTAATATCCTTAATGATTTTTTCTTTGAACAATGGTATATTTATAAATATATTTCCTTTTGTAAAAAATTGCTTAATGGGTACAAAGAAATATATTTCTTAATTTATAAATGTGTTAATTTTCTACTTATAATTTTACTATTTATTTCTAGCTTAATTCCTTTGTTGAAACTTGCTTTGTGGTTCAGCATTTGGTCAAATTTGCTTAATTTTCCATGTGTACTTGAAAAGTTCTACTTTTCCCCCAAATTTCCCTGTTTATTCCTGATCCTCTCTTATGCCTTGACTCTTGGCAAATAACCACAAAACCCATCCCCAGGTCAAGAAATAGAATATTATCAGCACCTTAGAAACCACATATGTATGCCTTTCTGATCACAATTCTATCCTTCCTCCAAGAAGTAGCCATTATCTTGAATTCTATTATATTAATAGTAATTTCCTGCTTTTCTTTATAAATTTTCTATCTTTGTATGCATCTCTAAACAAAATAGTTTATTTTAGCCCCCTTTTGAACTTTATGTAAGTGTAATTATATTGTAAATTGTTTTGTGTACTACTTTTTTATTCAACATTAGGTATATAAGATTCATTTATGTTGTTATATCTCTAGCTTATTCCTTTTCATTGAATTTTAGTTGATTTCTATTATGGTATAGTATTCAACTGTAACAAATTTATTTATCTATTCTACTGGTGGTGGATACTTTGCCTATTTCCAGTTGGGCCAATTAACAATACTCCACAAGCATTCTTGAACATATGTCAAGATGCATATACAGACATACCTCAGAGATATTGCAGGCTCAGTTCCAGACCACTGCAATAAAGCAAATATTATAAGACAGTGAGTCACACAAATTTTTTGGTTTCCCAGTGCATATAAAAGTTGTGTTGATGCTACACTGTAGTCTATTAAACATGCAATAGCATCATGTCTGAAAAAAATGCACATTCCTTCATTAAACACTTAATTATTAAAAAATGCTAACAATCGTCTGAGCCTTCAGCAAGTTATAATCTTTTTTGCTAGTGGAGGGTCTTGCCTCAGTGTTGGTGGCTGCTGACTGATCAGGGTGCTGGTTGCTAAAGGCTGGGGTGGCTGTGACAATTTCTTAAAATAAGACAACAATGAAGTTTGCCCCAACAATTGACTCTTCCTTTTGCGAAAGATTTCTCTGTAGCATGCATTGCAGTTTGGTAGTATTTACTCACAGTGAAACTTCTTTCAAAATTGGAGTCAGTCCTCTCAAACCTTGCCACTGCTTTATCAAATAAATTTATGTAATGTTCTAAATCCTTTGTTGTCATTTCAACAATGTTCACAGCATCTTCACCAAGAGTAGATTCCATCTCAAGAAACTACTTTCTTTGCTCATCTATCTATAAAAAGCAACTCCTTTTTATTGCAGTATTTCAGTCACATCTTCAGGCTCCACTTCCAATTCTAGTTATCTTGCTTATTTCCATCACATCTGCAATTACTTCCTCCTCTGAAGTCTTGAACCCCTCAAAGTCATCCATGAGGGCAATAATCAACTTCTTCCAAACTCCTGTTCATGTTGATGTTTTGACCTCCTCCCATGAATCACAAATGTTCTTAAAGCACCTAAAATAGTGAGCCCTTTCAAGAAAATGTTCAATTGCCTTTGCCCAGATCCATCAGAGGAATCACTATCTATGGCAGCAATAGCTGTACAAAATGGACTTCTTAAATAATAAGACTCAAAAGTTGAAATGATTCCTTGATCCATGGGCTGCAGAACAGATGTCGTGTTAGCAGCCATGAAAACATTAACCTCCTTGTATATCTCCCTCAGAGAAAAGAAGGATGTGCTTGCCACAGGGGCAAGACCTGAATGCCATGTTAAGATGGTGGTTGAAGACCAGGCACTGTAGAGAGAGGTAGAACCAGTATTAACTTCTGGCTGCTGTATGTGCCTCCACCAAACAAAAACTGCACAGAAATAAAATGGACAGGGAGGAAAGGATCAACAGCAAAGGTAGAATCTAACCATGGAAAACTCCAGGAGAAAGGTCATATCCAGGGTGACAGGTAAGGACAGGGTGCTTTCTGAGCTGTGGCAACCAATAATTGATCTTAACTATTGTGAATAGTGCTGCAATGAACATGGGAGTGCAGACATCTCCTCAAGATCCTCATTTCATTTCCTTTGATATATACCCAGACGAGGAATTTTATTCAACATTAAAAAGAAGGAAATCCTGTCGTTTGCAGCAACGTGGATGAAGCTGGAGGACATGATGCTAAGTGAAATAAGCCAGGCACACAAAGACAAAAACTGCATCATCTCACTTATATGTAGAATCTAAAATATTCAAACTCAATAGAAGCAGAGAGTAGAATAGTGTTTCCAGGGGTTGAAGGGAGGGGGAAATGGGGAGATGTTGGTCAAAGGGTACAACATTTCAGTTATTCAAGATGAAAGCATTCTGGAAACCCAGTGTGCAGCATGGTGACTATGGTTAATAATATTGTATGGGACACTTGAAATTTGCTAAGAGGGTGGATCTTAAGTGATAACATAAAAAAAAAAAGAAAAGAAAAAAGGAAAAAATGGTAACTGTGAGATAATGGATGTATTAATTAGCTTGATTGTTGTGCCATTTCACAATGTATACATATATCAAAACATCAGGTTTTACACCTTAAATGTACACAATTTTTATTTGTCAATTCTGCCTCAATAAAGCTGAAAAAAATCAATATTTAAAAAAAAAATGTCTCTGTCAGAGCTCTTGGGTGACTAGGTGCATTGTCAATGAGCTATAATGTTTTGAAAAAAATTCTATTTTTTGAGTAATAGATTTTAACAGTAGGTTTAAAATATTCAGTAAACCATGCTGTAAACAGATATGCTGTCAACCAGTCTTTGTTACTCCATTTCTAGAGAACAGGCGAAGTAGATTTAGCATAGTTCTTAAGGGCCCTAGGATTTTTGGAATGGTAAATACACTGGCTTCAATTTAGAGTCACCAGCCACATTAGCCCTAACAGGAGAGTCAGCCTGTTCTTTGAAGCTTTGAGGCCAGGTATTGACTTCTCCTCTCTAGCTATGAAAGTCCTAGATGGCATCTCCTTCCAATAGAAGGCTGTTTTGCCTACATTGAAAATTTGTTGTTTAATGTAGCCACCTTCATCAGTTATCTCAGATATCTGGATAACTGAGATCTGGATAACTTTCTACAGCTTCTGCAACAGCACTTGTTGCATCACCTTGCACTTTTATGTTGCGGAGATGGCGTCTTTCCTTAAACCTCATGAACCAACCTCTGCTAGCTTCCAACTTTTCTTCTGCAGCTTCCTAACCTCTCTCAGCCTTCCTAGAATTGAAGAGTTAGGGCCTTGCTTTCAATTAGTGGCTTAAGAGAATCCTTCAGCTGTTTGATCTTTTATCCAGACCACTGAAACTTTCTTTTCTTTTTTATAAACCACCAAATAGGTTTATTCCAAGAATGCAGAGTTTGTTCAACATTTGAAAAGTGTGTCAATGTAATATATCCCATTAACAGGTTAAAACTGAATAACAGAATTATTTTCATAGCTACAGAATATCCATTCATGATTTAAAACTAAAACAACCAAAGAAAAAGGCAGCTTTTATTAACTTGGAATAGAACATTCTTATCCTGATAAAGGTTATCCACGGTAAACTCACTGACAAAACACGTGATTTTTTTAACCCTTCCTGACTAATCCCCATATAATCCCTCTTAATCTCAATATAATCGATTGGAGTAGAGTGCAACTGCTTTATATTGCTTGCTTTGTATCCTGATATGCATTTTCAAATTTTCATCTGGAAGCAAAAAAAAAAAAAGATGCTGCACAAAGTCTACTAGCAGTCCCTAAAAATGTGGTCTCCCTATTCTTTCATTTTGAAAAGTCATCAACACTAATCTTGGGGCCAGGCACAGTGGCTCACACCTGTAATCCTAGCACTCTGGGAGGCTGAGGTGGGAAGATTGCTTGAGCTCAGGAGTTCGAAACCCGCCTAAGCAAGAGCGAGATCCCATCTCTACTAAAAATTAAAAAATTAAAAAAACATTAACCTTGATTTTATCCCTCCCCTGTTTCTACAATGCAAACTTAAGTAGCCATGTATCATAGATGATCATCTTTTCTGTGCCATCATTGTTAGGAGCTGGCCTTTCAGCTAGCTTCAGCAAAAGTTGTGATTGACATTTTCTTTTTTTTTTCTTCATTTCAGTAGATATAGAGGGTACAGTGTTTTTCATTACATGGATGAATTGTATAATGCTGAAGTCGGGGCTTTTAGAATAGTATAGATTGTACCCAACAGGTAATTTGTTTTATCCCTCACCCCCCTAGTTCCCTCCCCTCTTCTTCGTTTCTAATGTCCATTACACCACTTTGTGACGATATATACCCATCATTTAGCTCCCACATATAAGTGAGAACATGTAGTATTTTTGTATCCATTCCTGAGATACTTTACTTAGGATAATGGTCTCCAGTTCTACCCAAGTTTTTGCAAAACACATTATTTCATTCCTTTTTCACAGCTGAGTAGTACTCCATGGTATATATACCACATTTTCTTTATCCACTCATCGGTTGCTGGGCACTTAAGTTGATTCTGTATCTTTGCAATCGTGAATTGTGCTTTGATAAACATTTGGGTATAGGTGTCTTTTGATATAATGACTTCTTTTCCTTTGGGTAAATATCCAGTAGTGGGATTGCTGGATTGAATGGTAGGTCTACTTCTAGTGCTTTGAGGAATCTCCATACTGTTTTCCATAAAAGTTGTACTAATTTACATTCCCACAAACAGTGTATAAGTGTTCCCTTTTCATGACATCCACACCAACATCTATTATTTTTGACTTATTAATAAAGGCCATTCTGACAGGGATTAGGCGATATATCTCATTGTGGTTTTACTTTGCATTTCCCTGATGATTAGTGATATTGAACATTTTTTCATGTTTTTTGGCCATTTGTGTATCTTCTTTTGAAAAAAATATGTTCATATCTTTTTCCCACTTTTTGATGGATTTATTTGGGGTTTTTTCTTGCTGATTTGAATTCTTTGTAGATTTTGAATATTAGCACTTTATCAAATGTATAGTTTGTGATTTTTTTTTTTCTTTGAGACAGAGTCTTGCTCTGTCACCCAGGCTAGAGTGATGTGGAGTCAGCCTAGCTCACAGCAACCTCAAACTCCTGGGCTCAAGCAATCCTCCTGCCTCAGCCTCCCAAGTGGCTGGGACTACAGGCATGTGCCACCACACCCTGCTGATTTTTCTATTTTTAGTAGAGATGGGGTCTTGCTCTTGCTCAGGCTGGTCTCGAACTCCTGACCTCAAGAGATCCTCCCACCTCGGCCTCCTAGAGTGCTAGGATTACAGGCATGAGCCACTGCGCCTGGCCAGTTTGTGAATATTTTCTCCCATTCTGTATGCTGTCTGTTTACTCTATTGATTATTTCCTTTGCTATGTAGAAATTTTTTAGTTTAATTAAGTCCCTCTGATTTATTTTTGTTGTTGCCATATTTGCTTTTGAGGTCTTATTCATAAATTCTTTGCCTAGGCCAGTGTCCAGAGGAATTTTTCCTATGTTTTCTTCTAGAATTTTTATGGTTTCAGGTCTTACATTTAAGTCTTTAATCCATCTTGTGCTAATTTTTGTATGTGGTGACTTACTGGATAGGGATCCAGTTTCATTCTTCTGCATGTGGCTCTCCAATTTTCCCTGCACCATTCATTGAATAGGGTGTCCTTTCCCCAGTGTATGTTTTTGACTGCTTTGTCAAAAATCAGTTGTTTGTAGCTATATTGTTTTACTTCTGGATTCTGTATTCTGTTCCATTGATCTATGTGTCTACCTTTATACCAGTACCATGCTGTTTTGGTTACTATAGCTTTGTAGTATAATTTGAAGTCAGGTAATATGATGCCTCTAGATTTGTTCTCTTTGCTTAGGATTGCTTTGGCTATTCAGGCTCTTTTTTCATATGAAGTTTGGGACTGTTTTTTCTAGGTCTGGGAAAAATGGTGTTGGTATTTTTATGGGAATTGCACTGAATCTCTAAATTACTATGGGCAGTACGGACATTTTAACAATATTGATTCTTCCAATCCTTGACAATAAGATGTTTTTCCATTTGTTTGTGTCATCTATGATTTTTTTCATCAGTGTTTTGTAGTTCACTTTGTAGAGATATTTCACCTCCTTGGTTAAGTATATTCCTAGGTATTTTATTTTCTTTGCAGCTATTATAAATGGTATTGAGTTCTTGATTTGACTCTCAGCCTATTATTAGTGTATAGAAATGTTACTGATTTGTTTACATTAATTTTGTTACCTGAGACTTTACTGAATTTATTTATCAATTCTAGGAGTATTTTGGAGGAGTCTTTAGGATTTTCTAGGTATAAGATCACTTTGTCAGAAAATAGGGATAGTTTGACTTTTTCTTTTCTGATTTGGATGCCTTTTATTTCTTTCTCATGCCTGATTGCTCTGGCTAGGACTTCTAGTACTATGTTGAATAGAAGTGGTGATAGTGGGCATTCTTGTTTTGTTCCAGTTCTTAGAAATGCTTTCAACTTTTCCCCATTCAATATGATGTTGGCTGTGGGTTTGTCATATATGGCTTCTATTATAATATTTTCAGGTATGTTCCTTCTGTGCCTATTTCTTGGGAGTTTTTATCAAAAACTGGTGCTGGATTTTATCAGATGCTTTCTCTCTGTCTATTGAAATGATCATATGGTTTTTGTTTTTAATTCTGTTTATGTGGTGAATCACATTTATTGATTTGCTTATGCTGAACCATCCTTGCATCCCTGGAATGAAAGTCACTTGATCATAATGAATTATCTTTTTTATGTGCTGTTGGATTTGGTTTGCTAGTATTTTGCTGAGGATTTTTGCATCTATGTTCATGAGGGGATATTTGTCTGAAAGGCTTGTTGTTGTTGTGTCATTTCCTGGCTTTGGTGTCAGGGTGATATTAGCTTCATAGAATGAGTTAGGAAGGATTCCCTCCTTCTTGATGTTATGGAACAGTTTCACTAAGATAGGTGCCAGTTCTCTATAGTTCTGATAGAATTTGGCTGTGACTCTGGTCCTGTTTTTTTTTTTGTTTTTGTTTTTGTTTTTTGTTTTGTCTTTTTTTTGAGGGGGGAAGATTTTTTTATTTCTGTTTCAATCTCGCTACTCATCATTATTCTGTTCAGGATGTCAGTTTTTCCTGGTTCAAGCTGGGGAGGTTCTGTGTTTCCAAAAATTTATCTGTTTCTCTAGATTTTCTAGTTTGTGTGTATAGGGTAAAGGTTTTCATAGTAGTCTTAGATTATATTTTCTATTTTTGTGGTATCAGTTATAATGTCTCCTTTTTCATTTCTGATTGAGCTTATTTGAATCCTTTGTCTTCTATTCTTGGTTAATTTCATTAGTAATCAATTTTGCTTATCTTTTGATCCTTTGTATTGTTTTATTGGTTTCAATTTTTTCAGTTCTGTTTTGACCTTTGTTATTTCTTTTCTTCTGCTAGCTTTGGGTTTGGTTTGTTCTTCTTTTTCTAGTTTCTTGAGGTGTGACATTAAGTTGTTAATTTGTGATCTTTCTGATGTAGGCATTTAGTGCTGTGAACTTCCCTCTTAGCATTGCTTTGTTGTATCCCAGAGATTTTGAAAGCATGTGTTACATTTGTCATTCAATTTGAAAAATTTGTTTATTTTCATCTTGATTTTATCATTGATCCAAGGATCATTCAGCAGCAGATTAATTTCCATGTGTTTGTGTAGTTTTGAGAGTTCATCTTGGAATTGATTTCTAGTTTTATTCCACTGTGGTCTAAGAAGGTACATAGTATGATTTCGATTTTTAAAAATTTGTTGAGACTTGTTTTGTGGCCTAATATATGATCTGTCTTGGAAAATGTTCATGTAGTGATAAGAAGAATGTATATTCTACAGTTTTGTGGTAGAATGTTCTATATATGTCTGTTAGGTCCATTTGTTCTAGATTCCATTTAAGTCCATGTTTATTTATTGTTTTTCTGCCTTGATGATCTGTCTAGTTCTGTCAGTGGAATGTTAAAGTCCTCAGCTATTATGATGTTGCTGTTTATTTCTTTCCTTAAGTCTAGTAGTATTTGTTTTATGAATCTGGGAGCTCCTGTTTTAGGTCCATACATATTTAGGATTGTTATATTTTCTTGTTGAATTGATCCTTTTATCATTATATAATAACCATCTTTGTCTTTTTTTACTATTGTTAATTTAAAATCTATTTTATCTGATATAAGAATAGCTACTCTTGCTCACTTTTGATTTCCATATGTGTAAAATATTTTTTTCTACCCCTTTACCTTGAGTCTGTGAGAATTGTTAGTAGTTAACTGGATTTCTTAGAGACAGCACATATTTAGGTTGTTTTTTATATATTCCATCAATCTAAATGTTTTAAGTGGGGCATTTAGACTGTTTACATTCAATGTTAATATTAATATGTGAGATACTGTACTAGTCAACATGTTGATTTCTACCTAGTTGCTTTGTTCTCTCTCTTGAGTTACTGTTTTGCAAAAGCTGTGAGTTGTTACTTTCAGTTGTTTTCACACTTGTGGGCATTGATTGTTCTGTTCTATGTATATAGCAGTTTTAAAGATTTCTTGTAGAGCAGGTCTAGTGGTGACAAATTCCCTTAGTGTTTGCTTGTCTGGAAAAGACTTTAGTTTCTCTTCATTTATGAAGCTTAGTTTTGCAGGTTACAAAATTCTTGGCTTAGTTTTGCAGGTTACAAAATTCTTGGCCGACAGTTCTTCTGTTTAAGGAAACTAAAGACAGGACCCCAATCCCTTCTGGCCTATAAGGTTTCCTCTGAGAAATCTGCTGTTAGTTTGATGCATTTTCGTTTGTAAGTTACTTGATGCTTTTATCTCACAGCTTGTAGAATTTTCTCCTTCATTTTGACCAGTCTGATGACTATGTGCCTTGGAGATGCCCTGTTTGCAATGAATCTTCTAAGAATTCAATAACTTTCTTATAATTGGATGTCTAAATCTCTAACAAGACTAGGGAAGTTTTCCTCCATTATTCAATCAATGGTTTTCCATGCTTTTTGCTTTTTCTTCTTCTCCCTCAGAGATATCTATAATTCTTATGTTCAGTCATCTTACATAGTCCCATAATTCTTGAAGACTTTGCTCATTCTTTTTGACTCTTTTTTCTTCATTTTTGACTGAGTGGGTTAATTCAAAAACTTCATCTTCAAGCTCTGAAATTTTTTCTTGTGTTTGGTCTAAACTGTTGTTAAAACTTTCCACTGTATTTTCTACTTCCTTAAATGATTCTTTCATTTCCAGAAGTTCTGGGGGTTTTCTAAACTATCTATCTCTTTACTGAATTTTTCATTCATGTTCTGAATTATTTTTATTGTTATTGTTTCTTTGTGTTGGTTTTCAACTTTCTCATTGATTCAGCTGAGCTTGCTTGTGATCCATATTTTGAATTCCATATCTGACATTTCAAAAATTTCCTTTTGGTTGGAGTCCATTGCTGGAGAGCAAGTTTGATCCTTTGGGGGTATCAAAAGAGCCTGTTTTTTCATACTGCCAGGATTCTTATGCTGATTCCTTCTCATCTGGAACCTCTTCCCTCAGCTTAAAACAGAGAGCCTTATGGCTCACCTGTTCTCCTCTCTGGGAACTCTGCTGCTGTGTAGAGAGGAAGAGGTGCACTGCCTTTTAGCTTGTGTGGGTTAAATACTCACTGTGGTGTTGTTGGCAATTTGGGTTATATGTACCTCAGACCCTTGAGAGAGTGTTCAGGTGCCAGTGGTGGTGGGTACATTAGGTAATCCCCAGTTTCCAGGCCCCTGTATGGCATGCTTGGGGAGACCAGACCAAGACTGGGCTGGCAAACTTGCCCTCAAGACTCCTTGAGTTCAGCTGCTGGCTGTGATAGTGAGGAGTGGGGTGATCTCTTGCTCCTGAAGAATGCTCAGGCAGGAGAAGGGTGGATGCACTTTGAGCCTGGGGTGGGAGGGGCAGGTGCCTCTTGCTCAGAGTATTAGTGGCAGGTAGCTGTGGGATGCACAAGCTGCTCACACCTCCCTCTCTCAGCAGTGGCAGGAGTCTCTCCTCTAGGGACAAAAACATGCCCAGGTTCCCAGCTCTCAACTTGCTGTGTGCAGGGCTATCAGACTGTCTGTGGGGTATGGCTGAAATGCTCCATGGGGGGAGGGTGTGGTTGTGCCAGGGACTTGCCTCTAGGGAGAATAGGTTCCTCTAAGAAGAGACAAGCAGCTTGAATAGAGGACAGTGAGCCCCTCCCTCACTCAGGGGAGGTGGTATCTTTTGTCCTTACAGCACACAAAAGTACTTGTAGCAGCTTTGTAGAGGGAAAGGAGTCAGTGAGCCCCAAGTTCCGTGGAATCCTGGGTGTGATAGGTGCTCTGTTAGAGGCAGGGCAGCTGTTCACAAGTGCCTTCACTTAATTGTCCCCTGTGCAACCCTCACCTGTCTGAAATGGAGACAGCTGAAGCTGCCTCAGTAACAGTGGGAGGAATAGGGTAGGTGGAGAGGCCAAATGGTAGGGAGCTGGTGCCCTGGTTCTGTTTGTCCTGAGGGCCCTCTGGCATGCTACACTCTCCTTTCAGCTGGAAGCCGCCCACCCTGAATGCCCAAGCTTCAGGAGACCCACAGTTCCCCCAGGACCCACTGGTCCTCCAAGGCTGCTGTGGTCCGGGTAGGTGCTGGGGGGCATTGGCTGTGGATCCCATGGTATAGAGACCCAGGTGCTTAGATTGCTGAGTCAAGACAGCTGCAAATACACTGCCTGTCCATGAAGGAAGGAAAATGAGCCTTCCTTTGGGAATTTGAGCTTTAAATTCCCAAAATGGTGGCTTGGGCTTATGACTCAAGAGGGTGGGGCCTCTTCCAGGCAAGCAGCAAGGGCAAGATGCTGGGTGGAGTGCTGTCCACACCCATCTTCGTGTCACTGCAGCTTGTAGCGGGGTGGTGGAAATTGTCCTTGGAATAGGTAGGAGAGTTTGGGCTCCTGTGTCCCTTCTCAGCTGGGCAAAACTGCAACTCAGCGTGAGGGCAGAGCACTTCCCAGCTTAAGCCTCCCGAACTAACACCTTGGGCCTGTGACCAGAGAGGGTGGGGCCCCTCCCAGGCAGACAGTGTATGCAAGATGCAAGGGAAGTGTGCCTTTTGCTCACAACTCTGTTCCACAGCAGCCTGTAGCAGGGCCCTGGTAGTTGTCCTAGGTATGTGTAGGAGAGCTCAGGCTCCTCTGTTCCTCCCCAGCTGGGTGGGGCTGTGTTAGCCTGAACTCAGCCTGAGGGCAGGGCATTGCTAAGCTTCAGACTCCCAAAATGTCACCTTAGGCAACAGGATGGAGCCCTTCTCAGGCAAGCTGCACAGGCAGGAAACTGTGGGGAGTGCAGCTTGCTCAAGGCCCAGTCCTATAGCAGCTGGCTGCAGGATGGTGGGCACTGTCCTAGATGCATGCTGGAAAGCCTGGTTTCTCTGCCACTCCCCAGCCAGGCAGGGGCTGCAGCCACCTCAAGCCCAAATCCAGCATAAGGGCAGGACTCAGCCCAGTGCTAAACTCTCAAAATGGTGCCTTGGACCTGGGACACAAAAGGCTAGGTCCCTACCCAGTCAGCGTGGGCAAAGAAACAATGGAAAACGCTGTCCGCCCACGTCTCAGTCTCAAAAGCAGCCCAAAGGAGGGTGGGAGAGACCTTCCAAGGGCTGTGTGAGAGTGCCTGGGCTGCTGTATCCTGCCTTGGAGTTGCACAGTGGCTGCAGGTGCACCCACTGTTCCTTGGTGTCTAGGCTGTCAGAATGGCACCTGGTTCAAGCTGCTGTAGGCTGGGATGCCTGTGGGATTCTGCATGAGTTCCCTTTCTAGAACAATGTCTCTATGCAATGTCCAAACAGCTCCTTAAGTTAATCCCAAGACTTGTGTGGGTTGGGGGATTCTCTTGTAGCTGAGATTGTAAAAGCTCACCTTGGCAAATGGAGGCCTAGGGGCTCCTCTCTTACTGTTTCAGCTCATCCAGGAGATTCTCCCAGCTGTTTGCCAGCCCCTGGCTGGGCAAGTTGCCCTGAACCCTCTTCTTGCCCACTTTTGGTGCTTCCCATTGCTTCCCTATTGAATCCTGGCTTTCCCTCCTAGATGATCTATTGGAAATGTGAGAATCTGCTTACTATTCTGGTTCCTTTCCATGGAAGAAGCACTTACTACCTGTGTCTAGTTGGCCATCTTGATCCTCTCTTCAGACTACTGAAAGTTTCTCCATATAAGTGACAAGGGTGTTTTGTTTTCTTATCATTTGTGTTCATTGGAGTAACACTTTTCTTTCAAGAACTTTTCCTTTGTATTCACAACTTAGCCTAGAGGCCTAGCTTTCAGCCCATCTTGGCTTTCAGCACATCTTCCTCACTAAGCTTAATCATTTCTAGCTTTTGATTTAAAGTGAGAGATACGTATACTCTCGTTTGTCTTCAGATTGTATAAATCTTTCTCCTTTTACTAAAGTGAAAGATGTGTAATTCTTCCTTTCACTTGAACACTTAGAGGCCATTTGTAGGGTTATTAATTAGCCTAATGTCAATATCGTTGTCTCTCAGGGAATAGGGAGGCCCAAGGAGTGGGAGAGAGATAGGGAACAGCCAGTTGGTGGAGCAGTCAGAACACACATTTATTGATTAAGTTCGCCATCTTACTGGATGTGGTTCGTGTCAACCCAACGTAATTATAATAGTAACATCAAAGATCACTGATCACAGATCACCATAACAGATATAATAATAATGAAAACTTTGAAATATTGCAAGAATTACCAACAGGTGACAGAGACACAAAGTGAGCACATGCTGTTGGAAAAATGGCGCTGATAGACTTGCTCAGACACAGGATTACCACAGATCTTCAATTTGTAAAAGACACTATCTGTGAAGCATAGTAACGCAAAGTATAGTAAAACAAGTTATGCCTGGACACGTGTTTCTTTAAGGTCTGTATATCTTGGAGTAAAATTGTTGAGTCGGGAGGTATACATATGTTCAACTTGATTGGATAGCACACTATTTTTCAAAAAGATTTGTATACAAATTTTGCAATTCCACCAGCAGTGTTTGAGAATTGCTGTTGCTCCGTTTTCTCAATTGTTAGACTTTTAATTTTTTTTCCAAACTGATAGGTGTGTATTTCATTTTGGTTTTAATTTGCACTTCCCTGTTACTAAAGGTAGAGTTCCTCTTTGTTTATTGGTCATTTGGGTATCACCTTTTGTAAAATACCTACTAAAGTCTCTTACCCACTTTTATATTTGGCTGTTATTTGTTTCATCAGTTTAATAGTAATGCTTATTAGGCTTTCTTGATTACATGAATTGCAAATATCTTCTCCCACTTGTTTCTTTTCTTTTTTTTTTGCTATAATAATACCTAATAATAATGAAGTCTTTTGAGGAACGGAAGTTCTTAATCATAATGTGGTTAATTTATCAGTCTTTTATTTTATGGTTGCTACAGTTTGCATATTCTTTTATAAATTCTTTACCATTTGGGAGCCATGAAGATACTCTCCTACATTCTTTTCTAAGAGCATTATAGTTTTGCCTTTCTTAGCTAACTCTTGAGTATGCCTGGAACTGATTTTTGTGGCTTTTTATTTCTTAAACATTTTATTTATAGCTTTTCTATATTTTTATATTTTGTTTATTGCTTATGCAGTTTCTCACTAATGGTGGGTGCCTTGCCTTCTCATGAGCTTGATGATTTTGATAATAAGCTCCATCTGAATCTGTGAGGGTCTTATAGCCCCAAACTGGGACAGCTCTCTTCCAGAAAGACCTTGTTTCTGCTTCTGCTTGTCGCCAAAGATGCCATCATTCCAGGACCACCTCAGTGTCTCGTTTAAGTTTATCTTTCCCAACCTTGTATTGGCCAAAATACAAGACCAATATTTGCTTCGGTATCCTGATAGCAATGCTACTACTTTCAGCATTTTGCTCTGGTTTTGTTTTCTTTTTTGGAGCAGAAGGGTCTTTAGAGATCTCCCCTTCCTCTTAAGAGACCAAGAATGCCTCAGAGAGATGAGTCCTATCTAAGGTCTAATTGTCCTTTGGCAGAAGGGTGCCTCAGCACACCTAGTCACCCAAAAGATAATATTTGGAAGTCCCTAATAATATATTTTTCATATTGCTCCAGATCATTATATTTAGAGCTTCTTCATTCTTTTATAAGGCTTCATAACTCCTCTATCGTATGGAATTAGTTTAACCAGTTTCCCCGTGATTCACCTTTAGATTCTGTCTAATCATTTACTATTGCAAACAATGTTGCAGTGTCATTTCATACCAGCGTGAGCATATTTGTATTACAAATTCCTAGAAATAGAATTATTGGATCACATTTCCCCCATAGACATATCAATTTATCATTTTATACTGTTTATAAATACTTAAATGTATACAGAATATTTGCTTTATGCAATTTTAAAGAAATATACCACATTGTCTTTTTTTTTTTTTTTTTTTTGAGACAGACTCTCACTTTGTTGCCCGGGCTAGAGTGAGTGCCGTGGCGTCAGCCTAGCTCACAGCAACCTCAAACTCCTGGGCTTAAGCGATCCTTCTGCCTCAGCCTCCCGAGTAGCTGGGACTACAGGCATGCGCCACCATGCCCGGCTGTCGCGCCGCACTCGCCTGCAAGGACGACACAACAAACTGGAGTTCTTCCAACAGCAGTTTAATGAGGCATCTAGTCTAGTTACATGGCGAGAGACCCCGAACAGGAAGGACCGTGGGCTTATATACCATTGCAGGTAGTCGTGGCGGGAAGTGATTGGTAGAGGGCCCTGACAAGGCTCCCAGCAATGATTCTATTGGCTATGTGCTCACCCGTAATCAGAGACCGCTCCCAACAGCTCCCCCTTTTGTTTTGCAACACAAGCTTTGGGGACTCCAACCTCAAGGTCCGGATCCAGGGGGTGGAGTCCCTGAAGCAGGTGCAAAGGCCACCGTCTCCCGTGCAATGAGCAGAGACTCTGGGAGGTGCAACGGCTGGTAAGGGGGTGACACGCCACAATCTGGTGCAATGGGGAAACCCCTCAGAGTGCATGGGCCATGTCACGCTGTGCGAGAGGGGAGGTGGTCTTGACCTTCGGAGCGTAACGTAGCCAGATGCCAGGGGATTGACCACACTCGAGGACGGCTAGGGCTTGGGTAACCACCACTCGGTCCCTGCGGCGCTGTGCACGAACGCGCAGGAACCCCCAGATCACGAAACCTGCTCCCAGGATCCCCATGAACCCTAGGGACCCCAGGCCAGCCCAGTCCCGAAGTCCTCGGACTATTGACTGAAATGTAGGAAAGAGACCATTGGTCACTGTCAAGTCCAGGCGTGTGGAGTTAATGTGGGTGATCTCCAATTGCAACTGCCGGGTCAAGGCGGTAAATTGACTAGACCAGTGTCCTGTCAACATAGCAGATAATTGACGAGACTTGTTGGCTGCGGCGGAAGCATTATCAAACGGTACCGCGGTAATGCATAGTCCTGTGAAACGCCATTCGCAGCCCAGCTGTGCCAGCTGCCATAAGGCATCTATTTGCTCCTGGACCAAGTCCACACGTTGGTTCAGTATCATGATACCACCCTTCAGATGCGCGTTGACGGCGGATTGTGTGTCCAGAGCTGTAGCCACAGATGCCGATAGGTTGTTCAGCGTCTGTGCTGTCTGAACAGAGCCTACCGCTGCAGCCGTAGCGGCTGCCAGTGCGGCAGTCACTGCCAATGTGGAAATTACAGCTGCAGTAACGCCAAAATCTCTTCGCTGTCAGAAAAGGGTCAAGAAGCTAGGAGCCTCCACCGGCCAAGGAATATGCCGAGGCATACGGGCAACAATTGCCATGGACTGGCTGGAGGCATTCCAGCAACGGGCATAGGAGCAGTTTGCTGTGGAGCAATTGAGAACACCAGGACCAGAGGAAGTAGCAGTGATCCAGATAAAAGGGGGCCAGAGGCAAACAGGTGTGGAGGGGAAAGACAGATTACGCTGCTGAATAGCGTGGACCGACGTCTCAAATGTTGAGGAGGAGTTCCATGTAAGATTGGCAAGGCCCAAAGAGGCATTAGTAGCGAACAGCCGGGGGAAGATCTGGGCATCATGGGTCACCGGCATCGGTCTCGGGAACACCGACAGGATGGCCTAGCGCCGGTCCGTCGTCACCGATGCGGCCAGCAGCAGAAAGGTCAGGAGCAGCAGCATCCCCGGCAGCGGACGCCCCATCATCTGCATCCTCCACATCCGCCAACCGCTGCACTCGCCGCGTTAAGCGTGCCAGGACCCACACTGGATCAGGAGTGTCCTGCGGGAAAACACAGACAGCTCCCCTGGACCGGCTCACAACCGGATCCGGGCCTTTCCATTTGTTAAGCAGGACATCCTTCCACAAGACCTGCTCTGATAAAGGGGAACCGGGGTTGGCGTGGCGGTCCGCAGCAGAGCGCCCCTGATCATCCAGCAAAAGAAAATTTAAAGTGAACAAGGTGAGAGAGAGCACAGGCTTAGGGGTACGTAAGCCCAAAGGGCTCGTCCCCGTCTTCCCCTTTTGTTTTTTGAGATAGGCCTTTAAGGTGCCATGGGCACGCTCTATGATACCCTGGGCCTGGGGGTTATAGGGAAGGCCCATGCGGTGCTCCACGCCTAGGCGTGTGCAGAATTGACGAAAAGCTTGTGAGGTATAGGCAGGGCCATTGTCAGTTTTGATAACCTGAGGTTTACCCCAGGCAGCCCAAGCCTCTAAGCAGTGGGTGATGACATGACTTACCTTTTCACCTGTCAAGGGAGTGGCATGAATTATGCCAGAGCAGGTATCAACAGAAACATGGACATAAGAAAGAGTGCCAAAGGAGGAGTAATGAGTGACGTCCATTTGCCACAAGTGGAGTAGCCGAAGACCACGAGGATTGACACCTACATGAGGTGCTGGACGAAAAGGTGCACAGGCCGCGCACTGCAGCACAATATCGCGTGCGGCTGCCCGCGAGAGGCCAAATTTGAGACGTAACGTCAGTGAAGGAGTATGGTATAGAGAATGAAACTGGCGAGCTGCCTCCAACGGAGAGCCAACCCAATAAGCGTGAGTGGCATGATCTGCCAGGGCATTGCCGCGCGCCATGGGGCCCGGCAAAAGGGAATGGGCCCGAATGTGCGTTATAAAAAATGGGGACCGGTGCAAATGGATGGCAGCACGGATAGCACAGAATAAGGAGAACACCGTGCTGCGAGAGTTAAGAGAATGGGCTGTTTCCAAGTGACGGACAGCCTGAACAACATAAGCAGAATCAGAGATTATATTAAGGGGCTCTGGCACGGTTCGGAGAACCAATTCAACGATAGCACATTCAACGTGCTGGGGAGAAGAGTAAGCGAAGCGGGCCGTAAACACCTGATCATTGATTACATAACTACCGGTGCCTGTGGAATCTGAATCTATAACTCCTGGGTAAATAACTAAGCCTCGCAGTGTAGAGGAGGAACGACCTAGCACTAACCCCACCGATCCCGACGGGAGAGGACCGCGAAAATCAGAAGGGATGGGCTGACATCCCATCCCGGGGGTTAATACTGAGTGGGTGGTGGCACAGAGGTCCAGTCCTGCGGAACCCGCAGTGGCTCTCCGGACCCTGGGGGCACCAGGGACGGCAGCTGCATCTGCGGGGGCACCAGTGGCTGTTGGACCGGTGGCTGCTGGAAGACCCCATACATTCGTGGGCCCTGGGGTCGAGGGCCCCTCCTCCCGTTTTTTGGCTGGTTAAATGTTTTAGAACGAGCACCAGGTGTGGAGGTTAAAGGCTGCAGCCAGCGTCCGTGAAGGTCCTTGACTGACCGACACTCGGAGGCTCGATGACGGCCCTTACCACACCGATGGCAGATTTCCAGTATGGAAGGCCGGGACTCCGACCAAAAGTGTGGAGGTCCCATAGAGCGGGTATTTTGGCTTTTGCACTGTCTCCGAATGTGTCCTTGTTGGCCACACTTAAAACAAGTCACTTCGGAAGTGTCCTTAGCGGCGAGGATGGCAGCCGCCAAGCCCGCATTGGTGGGAGGGCCTCCAATTTCTCTGCAAGCTTTTAACCATGCACTGAGGCCCTTTCCCTTCCAAGGGGCAATAGCATGACGACACTCTCTCGTGCACTGCTCGAAAACCAACTGTTCCACTAATGGCATAGCCGAGTCGGCATCGCCGAAAATCCTTGCAGCACATTCCACCATCCGAGCCACAAAGTCAGAAAACGGTTCTGCAGGGCCTTGGATGACCTTGGTTAAATTACCTGCAACTTCCCCGCGATTAGGCAGTTGTTGCCAGGCTCTTATAGCCAATTGATTAATCTGGCCATAGACCTGAATGGGAAAATTAAGCTGATTATTCTGCCAACGACCCTGTCCTAAGAGCATATTGGCATCCCAGGCAGGCTGGCCCTGCTGCGCGTTCTGCTGAGCTTGATTAATACAGGCTTCTTGATATATGGATTTCCAATCTAAATATTGCCCCATGGATAGACAGGCCCGCGCGGTACCAGCCCAATCACTGGGGGTGATGACATGCGCACTTAGCGGTTCCAGTAGGCCACGGGTGTAAGCGGCATTGCACCCATAAGCCTTGACAGCTTCAACCAAAGCTTTTAGTTGCTTGTAATCTAGGTGTTCGTGAAAGCGATGTTGATTAGCGTCCTCAAAGACGGGGAAAGCAAACTCCCTCTGTATCTTCTTTCTAGCTCGGGGAGGCACAAACGAGGTTCCGCCCTCCATATTTAGAGGGGCGGATCCCGCAACGGAAAAGGAGGGGCAGTAGCGTACGGGGGCGGGCGATTACGCTCCGCCTCATATCTAGCCACCGCCTCCTCCAGCTCCGCCTTCTCCTGCGGAGACAGCCCCTCCTCCGCCTCGCGAGAACGCGAACGGGAAGAAGAGCGAGACGATGAAGAAGAACAGGAAGAAGAAGGACGAGAGGAAGAAGAGGAAGCCGACATGTGGAGTGAGGCCATTTTGAGAGCCACCTCCTCCATGTCCCTTTCAGGCGGCGGGCGTCCCCGCCGTTCCTGTTTACCCGCGGACTTACGTTTCTTTTCCGGCCTTTTCCTCGGCCGCCCCGGCCGAGCCGGACCCACTTTGCCTCTCTCAGACATACTATCTTGATAATCACTGAGTACTTGCTGACCTTCCCGGACCGGACCGCTGCAACGGTCGTCCTCTAAACAGGAGCGCACCAGTGCCCACACAGGGAGAACACACTCCCAAAGGGGACCAGACTCTCGGGCACGGCGAAGGTCCTGCTCTAGCTTATCCCAACTCGGAATCGTTAAAGACCCCGATTGGAGAAACCATGGGGCCACCCGGTCCACGTCCTGCACAAAATGGCGCAGGACACGGTCAGGGATACGAAGCTCCCGGGCGGCCAGAAGACCCCGCAGGGCCCGCAACAGGTGACAACTAGGAGAGTTCCCCATGGGGTAGGTCACAAGCACCCGGTGCCGGCGTCAGAAGAGGGCAGGGGTCCAAAATAAAGCCGCCCCAGCTGCTGTGGTTCTGAACTCACCTCCAAAGAGGTCGTCTCCGCCGGTGCGAGAAGTTCCCGGGTCTCGGCACCACTTGTCGCGCCGCACTCGCCTGCAAGGACGACGCAACAAACTGGAGTTCTTCCAACAGCAGTTTAGTGAGGCATCTAGTCTAGTTACATGGTGAGAGACCCCGAACAGGAAGGACCGTGGGCTTATATACCATTGCAGGTAGTCGTGGCGGGAAGTGATTGGTAGAGGGCCCTGACAAGGCTCCCAGCAATGATTCTATTGGCTATGTGCTCACCCGTAATCAGAGACAGCTCCCAACACCCGGCTAATTTTTTCTATATATATTTTTAGTTGGCCAGATAATTTCTTTCCATTTTTAGTAGAGACGGGGTCTCGCTCAGGCTGGTCTTGAACTCCTGACCTCGAGCGATCCACCTGCCTCAGCCTCCCAGAGTGCTAGGATTACAGGCGTGAGCCACCGCGCCCGGCCACCACATTGTCTTTTGACAGGGTATTGTTGCAGTGTCACAATTTGGATATTTTACTGAACTCATTAAAAAGGAGATTTTATGAGATTTGGGGGAAAAGTAGAACTTCCCAAGTACATGTGGAATATTAAGCAAAATTGATCAACTGCTGGACGATAAAGCAAGTTCAGTGCTTCATGAGTGTCCCAAGTGCTATTTGTTACATATGAAGAATATATTGTTTTTCTTTGCCTATCAAGAACCAATCTTTACAAAGATTTATTAATGTCAAACATTTAATCTAGTCAATAAAAGTGTGAATCATTTATTTGAAAGTAATGTAAATAACCATGAAAGTCTGAAGTCCTGTAAGAGATTAAAGGCCATGGAATTGAAGGTACACAGCTAAAACTGGCAACAGATTTTATCTTCCTTTGGGCCCAGGCGCAATGCTATAATCCCAGCACTCTGAGAGGCCAAGGTGGCAGGCTCACTTAAGATCAGAAGTTCAAGTTCTTTGCACTAAAAAGTTAATAGCACTTTCCAATGGTATTTTTATGGTGGAGAATTAGCCCAACCTCTTAAGCATCCATAAACCTAAATAGATCTAAACCTTAAGAATACAAATAATAATCATTAACTTAGTGTATTATTAATTGAACTGAATTCCATTTCTTGCTTTGAAATTATAGTATTAAAGTCCATTGGAAACAAAAATTGAAAAAGCACTTTCATGTCTTTCAAGTTTTCTGATTTAGAACCCTAGGGTATCTAATGCAAAATATCTTCAAAGTAAAGCAAATTCATGTTCACATTCCTTTAATGTCTTCAAGGACCTGATAACTTATGTGTATATGACCAGCAGAATATATTCTTATACTTTCTATGCTTGAGCCACTGATTACATTATATTTGATTAATTATTGAAGAAAGGCTTTATGACATCACAGAAGGAGAGTCAGGAGGTTACTAGAACTTTGTTTTATTGGCATTTTAGACTTAGGTAATCATCTTGACAAACCTCAAATGCAAATTTATTACCTGAGAGATGGGAAGGACGGCTTGGAGGAATTTCTGGAAGCTGGGTTTGTCATAGCTTGGAACACAGCTATACCTGGATTTGGTCTGGCTAATTGCAATGATCTGAAATTCACTGATTTCTCTAGTTGCTGATTTCTAGAGTTAATCTGCCTACCAGGTTGAGGAAGACACTGAGGGGACAGACCCAGCTGATGATAACTATGAGTGAACTTCCAGCCCAGCAGACAGAACATGGCATCCAAAAGCTATGTCCACAAACAACAATTAGAAAGACCAAGTCAGTAACAGGAAAATGCAACCTGGCATATCATAAGGCTGGTCCACATATGCTTGTTCCTATCATGCACCGCACAGCCCTGGATGATGCCATTTACATAGATGGTCTGTCCTAACAGGTGGACCCAAACATAGATTGGGAATAATAAATAAATGGTTGTCCAAGTAGGAATATACATGAAGATAGCTGGAATAGAGAAAGCCTACCAATAGTCAAAGACTTGGAAGTAGGACTGTAGCCTAAGAAGATGGATCCTAATGGAAATATTTCTGTCTTCAACAGAAAATAGAATCTTAAAGTTTCAGAGGAGGATACATCTGTCCTCCTGGAGTTTGTCAGGACAAAGAGTAGACAGGTCATTCCTGTGGAGCAGGTGTTTTGGCTCCTGCCTCAGGGAAGAGGAAGCAGATGATGAAGTTTCAGTAAGAAGAGTCTGAATGAAAAACCCAGAGCTGAGGGGGTAACAATAGCTGAGGAATAGACTACCTTGCAATGACATGGAAATTACAGCTAAGGAGGCTCAGCAGGAAGCCCCCCCAGGAACCCAGGAAGACACTCATGAGACACATTCAGCTTTACATGTCTGCTGGCCCATGGCACTGCGTGTCAAGTAAGAACTTTCCCCTCCTCCCTCCCTGCAAAGTAACTATTGTTACTTTGAAGACGAGCTGAACACAAGTGATAGAGATACCTACAATAATTCTAATGCGACATGAAAATATCAGTGATTTCTATTGGTGACAAAGTCACAGCTACTGTGAATACTAGTGGGGTTTGTTGTCTGCATTTGCAATTACAGAAATTGCTAAATTTCAGTTAGGAGTAAATGGAAATAAAGATGCTATTTCTCCCCATCCATGTTCTCTATCCATACACATAACCCTCATCTAGCCTAAAGCTGTTTTGTCACAGATTAGCAAACTGCAGCCCTGTGAATTGCCTGATTACACAGTGAACTAGTAGCAGATTGAAGTCCTAGACCAATGTATATTCGCTTATTCCAAACTGCTTCCGCTTGACTGGAATCTCAAGGACCTAGGCTTGGAGGTAACATATAAATGACAGAAGCCAAGCTAAATTATTTTGTGAAAAAAAGTAAAATTTGGGCTTTTACCATTTGATTTTCTCCTTAAAAAGAGCTTTGTCTGCTAACAGAAATTACAATCAAGTCTTCCCAATATCCACTGAAGTCTAAGTTGTTTGTAGGTAAAATTTGTTTAGCCAAATATTTGACCTACTAAGAAAGCATCTCCGGTCTGCATTCAGAGTTGTTTTGTGGGGATAAATGATTCCTTCATACTCCAATAAGACTGTGAGATCCATGAGCCAAAATTCTGGAAATACATTTCTGAGACACTGCCTGTGAACACACTTTAAAAAATGCATCAGTAGCAGAGAAGATTATAATTAGTACATTTATTCCTGTTATTACAAAGCCAAATAAAGTATCCAATAAAAGTTCTCCAAAGATGAAATGGTGTTTTTGGTTAATAATAGTATAACCCAGTTCTTCACATACTATAATGTCCCATCCAAACAGTCCAATGAACTTACAAAACTTAGTTTATGTGAAAGAAGCTTAGCTATAAGAAAAATGTTCCAGGGCATTCCTTTCCTTGCTAATTTCTCTGACATTATCTTAGGCTCTCTAATCTAACTAGTCAGCGCATGAATGTGTTTTTAAATGCCTCTTCTCTGTTGACACCTGTTCTAGGCTTATTAACTATATTTTCTTATTTTCTGTTTTCTTGATCTCTGGCATTTGGGGCCTTGTGGACTCAGGCAACTGCCCTTCCCAGAATTAACTAATTCCTAGAGATAATTTGCCTGCTAGCATGTCTTTGATGTGCAAACCAACCAATTAAGTTTCTAAACCCCAACCTGTCTCCTTTTTTCAAATGTCTACAGCCTGGGAAGTGTCACTATCCCCTGCCTTAATCACTACAGGGATAGGTATTTGGGGACCACCTCTATGCCAGAGCCCACTGAAATTATTCAAACCAGTCAATCATAAGTTTGTTCTGCTTGCTTACTGCCCGTTCCTTCCCTTGGAAACCACAATAAAGGCTCCTGTCCTTTCTGCCCACTCATCTTGATTCCCTGTGTGGCCCTGCATGGCACGCCTTGCCTCCTGTTCCTAGGGGACTGCGAATATTTATATTAAAAAACTTCTTCCTTCGTGGCAATCATTTTGTGTTTGTGTGCTGTACCATACCTGCTCATAGACCCTGGAAGAGCAGCAGCAAATAAGATAGACCAAATCTGTGTTCCAAAATCTGAAGATCCTTGAAAGAGCTTATATTTTAGCCTAGGGTGTATAAATTTGCATTGGAGGGGGCTCTGAAATAAATAGAACCTAGGTGTGGCCAAGCCCTGTTCTTTTCTTCCTCACATGGTTATTTCCTGCTAACCCATGGGGTAAAGGTGGTTGATGAGAATTAGGGAATCAAGGAATTTAATCCTAATTCTCTTCTGCCTACATAAAGAAAGGCCAGACTCTACCTAGAGTCGACTCCACCTGCTAATGTCTGGGCTGGGGAGAAAGGGCCAGGACAGGGTCCTTTTTTCTATCTTGCCAGATGATTAGGAAGAGTTCCCAATCTCTTTCCTGAGTGCTTCTTGCCTCACCAGTTTTCCCCAAACCAAACTTGCATTGGATGATGAAGGAAGTATTTAAAAAACTAAATGGAGGGTCAGGTAGTTTTACAAAGCAGTATAAAGTAGAAGGAAGAACAGCAGGGCCCTGAGTCTAACCTACCCCTCCTGCCACCCCAGGGTGCAAGAGGAAGAGGCTCTATGGAGTTAGGCCTTTTGCTTGAGCATCTCTCAAAGATGCTGTCCCCACTGCTATTCTCCCCAGACACCTTCCTCTTACCCTGTGTCTGCCTATCAGTCTTACCCTGCTCCCTCAGTAAGAGAGTTCCTGCCTCTTCTCAAACCGAGGTTCCTTGGCTGTGGCCAGATACAAATGAAATCTTTCCTTGCCCCTGCCCTGCCCAATGGGGGCAGGTGGATTCTAAGAGCACCTCAAGTCAGGGAGCTGGCAGGGGCTGGTTCCATAGCCAGTCTCCCCACAGCGAGCACAGGGGCTGATCTCTCCAGTTCCCTCTGAGGAAAAATCCCTCATCAAAGAAGGCATAGCCTCACGTGAGGAAAGCATATTCCTCCCATTATCATGGCTTTGGCTGTGTTCTTTTGAAAACAGTAATCCTGTTTTTATTTCATTAAGGAGACTTTGACCACTTCCTGGGCTTGGCTTGCATCATGAGTCACAGTTGCATCTGAGTCGCTTTATCTTGGTCATCTGGGACAGCTTTCTGATCCCCAAATCTCTATCTAGCAGAAGGGAGGGAAGGAAAGTGTGTGAGGTCATTCCTCCTGCCTTTGATTTTCTCTCGTTTCATACATTCCTCCATTCATAATGTGTCCTAAGAAGTCATGGGCAGTGGGTGGGGCTAGGGAAACAGTAGTATTAGGTCAGAGTATTTTTCCACTTGTATCTGTCAGGGTCCTGCAGGAAACAGCATAAAGGTTTTAATTGAAGTAAGTTTAATAAATGGACTATTTACAGAGGTGCAGACTTCAGGGAACTCACCAAGGTACGATGAAGACCACTGGACCCCCATGAGAGCCATAGTGGTAGTAGAGGGGACACTTGAAAGTCATGTGGCAAAGAGGAATGCAACTGCTGCAAAACCATGACCAGACTAGGGGGGACAGGGAGATAAGCAGGTCGACCTGTCTTTTTTCCTGCCTTCTAATCTCCTATCAGCACTTCCCATCACCAAACCCAGAGCACAAGGAAAGCCAGATGACACTGTCTGCAGATGTCAGCCCCCCAGGGCACAAGGCAAGGCAAAGGGTGGAGCATGAAGGAGCAAACAGAGAGGAATCAGCACACCGTACACATGTGAAAGTTTAAAATTGGTTCACTTATCCTACACAGCAAGCCACTGTGTACAGCTTACCACTACTGTGCATTAGAGCACTGGACTTCTCTACGCACCAGAAGAAATGCAGCATTGCCTCGTGGAAGTTCAATAGATAGACAGCATGCAGGGCACGCAGTGCCTCCTCTCCCCATGGATGGGGTTTGGATTTTCTCTCTCCACCCCTTCACTACCTATCTCCTTACTCTGCATTTTCTGTTTCTGTCAACAACAACAACAACGAAAAAAAGCCAAAAAAATTCCGTCAACATGTTTCTAGAATCACAGGTGTTTAGGAAGGCCATCTTGTTGAGTGCTCCCCCGAATTCCCCACATCAGGAATCACTTAGATAGCATTGCTGACAGGTATTGAGTCTGCTTAGGTACTTTGGTGACAAACTGCTTGCCATCTCCTGAGGGAAACTTCTATTGTTGAACAACTGTTTCTTAAAAAAAGTTAACACTAAGCCACAACAGTATTTATTGAAAATTCTCCTTTTCTAAATGACAGGTTTTATCAAAGTTAGGTCCTTAAAGGACAACTTAAAAGTTGAAATTTTTTCAGTTTAACTTGTAACTTCAAGACAATTCAACATCGTCTGTACCCCTGGCCTTGTTTTCACTTTCCTGAGATGTTCTGTGCAATGGAGTCTGGAAGCCCAGAGACTCTCATTTACTGCTGCTGCAAAGCAAAATCAGCTCGAGAGTAGAGTGAAGGTGTTGGGTCAAGGGGGTGAAGAAATTAACTGGGGACAAGGACTAGATAATTTTAGGGAGAAGAATAGCAAGATGATGGCATTGTTGTTACAGAAGTACTAGCTAAAGGTTGCAGAGGAAGAGAAACAGTATAAAATTAAACAGGGAACATTTGTAGCACTCAGTAACAGAAAAGTCTGAAAAAATAAAACTGGAAGATTCAGTGATGGTTTCCATTTAGTCCTATGGATCTCCTCTCACCCTTCGCCACTCTGCTGTGTGTCCTGGGAAGCTGACCTGTAATGGATCACACCAGCTGCCTTCTGGCTTCTGTTCAGCTTCTGATTGGCCACTGGGAGACCCCAGGCAGAAGATCAGAGGGTGGAAGAGTAAGGTTGGGATGTTTACGCCCTTCCCCGTCCTTCTCCCTGTGGGGTCCCTGCAGGCTGGTTGCATCCCTCCACTCAAGACCTCTGGCAGACTCCCCTCTCCACACAGTTTTCCCTCTGCATTCCAGTAACCCTCTCCCCTTCAGGCCTGGGACACTGCACCAGCCTGTGGTTTTCCACATCCTGCCCACAACTTCATATATAAATAGTCCTGTTCATTATTAAATTACCCAATTGGAATGTGCCATCTGTTTTCTGCCAGGATGCTGTTTGACATACTCAGTCCCATTAATCTTCCACAAATGTTTATCAAGTAACTACCATATGCTAAGGAAAAATAAAATGATAAATTGGACAGTTAGTGCCTTCAAGGGGGCAGTCTGGACAGTGGAGACAGCCACAGGTCATTATATCACATTTCAGTAAGTGACTCAGAGGCATTGGATGGGGAGGTGCGTGGGGTCTGAAACGGGCATGGGCAGACTCAGGGCAGGTTTCTTGGTAGAGGAGGTCAGGCAAATTTAGAGGCAGGGGCTGCCAGAGAAGTTCACAGCCAAGGACATCCAGGACCAGTCAGGTTGTGGTAAGGGATTAGAGTGGAGGGCTACGCTGGGGCCAGATCAAAGAAAGCCTGGTACTGAGGAAAGGGGTCTTTCTCTTCTATTTGTTCACTCTCCCCGCCAACAGAATAATGATACAAGGTGAAGTCTGCAATCTCTTACTCCTGCCCCACTACCAGCGTTGACACTCCTACTTCCTTGGCCTACAACTCCTGTTTTGAAAATCACCCTCATACACTAACTGCACATTCTGAGGTCTTTCAAGATGGCAACAGGGCATTAGGGTAAACTAGTCTTCATAGATGAGCTACAAAGGAGGGCTAGAAGTTTACCTTCCCAAATGCACTCTAGAATTCTTTTCTGTGATAGCAATAGATAACGCTGACACTGACGCTAACACTGTTTTTGTCTGGTGAAGAGTGACACGATAATGTTGGAACAAGGGCAGGCGGTGAGCTTCATTTCATTTCATCAAGGTGGGGCTTTAGTTCAAATTGGTTTGGGTGGGTGGACACCTTTAAAATACATTTTATCACGCTAATAGGCAAGTCCGGGGCCAGGAGGTGCCTATCTTCCCTCTTTCCACAGCAAACTGCAAGTAGTCTCATTTCTAGATAAGGCCAAGCCCCCTGTTACCCACACCACCACCCTACAGGTTCCTTGTCGCTTCCTTGCCCTCAGAGAGAGCCAAACCTCTAGCTCTGCGGCTAAGGAGGCTTTATTAATTAAAAGTACACACAAGAGCCCATCAAAGGGATCCCTCTCTTCTGTTAACCAAGAGCGCACACCGCTGTCCTACTCAGGGACCCCACAGATAGGGAAGAGATACGGGAAGAGTTCAACGAAAGTGGTGGGTTTGAAATCCTCGGAGCTCGCAACAACTATCTGGATCGGTTACTGAAGCTCTCTGCGAGCTTGGCAGTGAGAGCTCTCGGCCTTGTGATCCCCGGGGTGGGGCCCGTTTCCGAGCGGGGGCCAGCCGCCCACCCCCACGAGGCCCCACGTCCAGGGCCAGAGGCCGAGAAGCCCCTCCCCGCAGACGGAGACAGCCTCAAGAAGTCGACGCCCCGGTCCCGCCGCCGGGCTAGTACCCAGAGGCTGCCGCCGCCTCTCCAAATTCCTGCGGCCGCCGCGGCGCGGGGCATGGGGCTCTGATGGCCATGGACGGCTACAAGGGCTTCCTGGTGCTGCTGGTGTCGGCGCTGCTCCTGGGCTTCCTGTCGGTGATCTTCACCCTCGTCTGGGTCCTCCACTACCGTGGGGGGCTCGGCTGGGATGGGACCGACCTCGAGTTTAACTGGCACCCGGTGCTCATGGTCACTGGCTTCGTCTTCATCCAGGGCATCGGTACTGGACACCTCCTGGTGGGGGGGGACAGGCGCGGGGCGGCAGGGCCGGGCAGAGCTGTGATTTGGGCGGACCGCGGCGAGCGTGGAGTCGGGGCTGGCGGGGGCGGGCCGGGGGGCGCGGTGGGGACGCGCTGCGGGGGGCGCGGGGCGCAGCGCGGGGAGCGGAGCGGGACTGGCCACACTTGATTAGCTCTTTGCGGCGAGTGGCTAGGACGCATTTCGGGCTACCCGAGACCCCAGCAAGGCGGGCGGCGGCGGATGCGACAGCCCTGCAGGGGCAGCGCCCTCGCCGGGGAAAGCCGCCCAGAGCTTGCGCAATCGGGGCGCGGAAACGCCCTTCAGGCGAGGCCTTTTGCCAAACCTGCTTCCAGGCTGCGAATCAGGAGGGGGAGGCGGCGGGGACAAGCGGAGGGGGGAGAATTTGTTGCTTCTTGTAACGTTCTCGGCCCCGGGTGGAGCGGCTGGTCCCCCAGCGGCCGGGGCGAGTGGCGCATGAGCTCCGGGTGTCACTCCTCCCAGAGCGTTCAACTCGGTCGAGCCCGGGAAGCTGCCAGGACTCAAAAGGGTGTTTCGCTGCTCTGAGCAGTCATTGGACGGTCTTGAGCCCAACTTGTTTATGTGGCGGCCGATTGGCGAAAGTTCCCGTGCGGAGCTTCCTGCTGGGGCCTGGGCGCCGCCTGGCCCGAGGCTTGTCTGCTCCGGGCGGCCCCGCGAGCTGTGTCCGTGCCGTCTTCTCCGGGATGGGCTGGCGCGGAGCGAGGGCTCCGTCGTCGGCAGTGTTTATTGTCGTTGTGTGGTGCCTATCGATGTCCTGACAGTTTCCTTCGGTTGCTGTGTGGCTGGATGGAACCTCTAGCTAATGGCGCAAGCATTATTTATTTGTAACCACCTTCACTTTTTAGTGAAGTCAAGGCCTTCAACTATAGAAAGTGGATTGGGGGTTTGTCGCAGAAAATGATCCATCGGAGCAGAAAGGAGGCGGAAAGAGATGCCCACTGGCTGAAACCTCTCGCCTTGCCTCTGAGCAGGCTGCCTTTTCCTCAATATTTAACTCCCCACAAACAGGCGATCAAAAAAAAAAAAAAAAAAAGAAAAGAAAAAAAAAAGCTGACTCAAAATATAACAAAAACAACCGAAAACAAAAACAACAAAAAAGCCCAACACTAACCTTATTCCTAAAGAAAAGTGTTTTTTTCTCCTCTGTTTGTTTTAAACTTGTGCTACAGCCTTCATAAATGTGGCCAGAATTCTCCCACTCTGGGATGTACTAGAAGATTTTACTAACCCTCAACCGTTCAAAAGCTTCCCTGGTATGAGATTGGCATCCGATGTGAGTACCACTGGCCATCTTAGTCATTTCGTTGCATAATTCCCAGCTGTTTTGCCACTAGGCTAAAATGAGAAAAACATTCTCAAGTTCCAAAGTTGCTGTCACAAGAAGCACTCTTCTTCATGGTCGAGCCCTTAAGTTTGGCCAGAGCTGTCAATACCTTCTGTTTACTCAAGTGATAGGACCAGTTTCTTCTCTTCGGCCTAACTCTTCAGAGCAGCTTCTAATACCAAGAAACTTTTCAGAGGTCTTGGAATATCTTCTTAAAATTGAGGGCACGGGAAACACAAGTGATATTACTTGTTCCCTGACTTGCCAAAGAGGAGAAAAAGTCACAATGGCTAACATTTATTGAGTGCTTTCTGTGTCCGCTAAGTGCATTATCTCACAGGTATAAAAGGAGTAAACTGAGGCAGAGAGGAGTTAAGTAACTTACCTACCCATGGAAGTTGTTTAAATCTTTTCAGTGACCTTATTTTCAAAGTTGATTTCTCTGTTTTTATGGCAATATGCTTATTTTCTGCAAAATCTTTTTAGAGGATGAAAAAGCATCATCTAAAATACACTTTGAAACTCTATATTCATGTTATAGTCCATTATGCAGTTTTTCTAAAAGATTTTCTAATTTTCTCTTAACTGTGTACTTCTCTTAATCTGTTTATGCTTACTTTGGACAAAAATGTGTAAATGTATATTTTGGAAATTTTCATCTGCTGCTTTTACGAAAACTTTGTGTTCTTTAGGCTTAGTTACTATATTTGTGTTAACATTCCAGTGTTTGTCCTGTCAACATTAGCCATCCTGTTTACTGTTTGGATCCTAGATTTGCAAAGCACTTCAATCACATAATGCATTTAATTGACTTGAATATAAATGTTTTCATACATGTAGACACACACATAGTTCTCCACAGTTCTTCCATATCTTGGCCCACCCACACGAACTCCTCACTCCAAGCAGTAGTAGGAAATCTTGAGTGCAAGGAGGAGGACTAAATAGACTCAAATAGACTCTATGAGCCATGGGGGAAACGCATGTTGCAGACTAGCCATGTTATAACAGGATTTTTTACTGCACAATTGCTGCAAGGAGGAAAATTTAGGCCATGAGATTTTAGATCTCTAATAACATGATGTAATGGAATTCTTCCCTTCTGTAATACATAAATATTTGGAGATTACTCTAAGCATAAAGTGCTTTACAAATGTTATCTGCAAACAGTAAATAATATTTGAAACTGTGTGAGAACAAGTATGAGTCCTTTGAGACACCTTTGAGCAGTAAGCTCTGAAGAAGCAAGACTAACATAGAAGTTACGAAATGCGGTAAGTCTCTCCCCCTCTCCCTCTCCCTCGCCCTGTCACTCTCCACCGCCCTCATGAACTGCAAGCACATTTTTGAAAAATGTATGGATGTATTCTAAAATAAAGTATAACAGACTACGGGAAATCTAAAACTAAAACAAAATTTTAAACTAGTGGGAAATCTAGCTAACAAACTCTGACATGAATTGAGGAAGAGTTTAGAAGAGGCTTTGCGCTTCTCTGAAAGGAATGTTTCTCATGAAATAAGTATACTGCTGAGAAATCAGAGAAACAGACCTTGAAAAGGCCACAGAATAGACTGAAACAAATTAATGCTCTCAAAGTGGCAGTTGACCTTTTAAAAGGTTCAGCAAGGTGGAATCTGTTCTTTAGTAAAAGGTAGGAAATTCAGGTGTCTGAATTTAGCAAAAAGAAGTCTTGGAAATTCTATACTCCTTACTCTCCCACATGTAGAACTCTTTTTATTGTATAAACTGAAAGGGGAGAAATTAAATAGTTTAATGATTTTGTTAGAGGATATAACTACATGTAAGTAACCTTTAAAAGACTGACAGAAATTAAGAGCAGTTCCTAAAAGGCCGTTAATGTATCTAAAAGTGGCTAAATTCCAAGATCTCCTAAATATACTTGAAAAGGCTCTTGTGGTGAAACCTGGCAATGAAGATAATGGAGCCCCAAATAGAGATAATAGTGCCCCAAATACCTACTCCAAAACGGGCCTTGGGGACACCACTAATAACAAAACCTATCAATCTTAGGGAAATGAGGGTTTTTACAAAGCGTAAAGAGAGAATTCAAAGCAATCGTGTGTCCAAAAACACACAAAAAGGGTTTCCAAAACACATTTTTGTTATAAATAAATAAATATGGATATTTTAATAATGTAACTCATAAAAATGTTTTAGATATGATTGTTTTGCTCACTGCTATTAATATATCCCTAGCACCTAGGATAACACCTAGAACTGGCATATGGCAGACCAATAAATGGTTGTTGAATGAATGAGTGACTATTTCTGTACCATCATTAAATTGTTAGTAAAAAAAAAAATAATGCAATTTTACAGCCACTCATTTGTGACCATAATAATTGCATCTAAAGTAAATGTGTCTTCCCTTCCCCCTAGTGGTTCTCCTGTTCAGCTAGTTTAGAAGCACTGGTTTAGTCAGCCTCGGGGAAGAATGGACATTGTATCACACTGGAAGTGCACCTTTGTTTTAGGGGCACCTTAGAATGTTACTGCATAAGTACCGTCCCTGCCTCCTCTTGCCTTCAATTCTCCCTCCCTTCTTCTGCATCACTGAGTTTCTTCCCCAACCAGATTATTTCCAACATTCTATAATTTCTGTCATCTTAAAAAGAAACCACTCTTGACCCTGTATGCCCCACCAACTACTTCCCTAATTCTCTGCTTGCCTTACCGCAGAACTTTTTGAAATATTTCTCAATATCAGCAGTTTCCAGTTCCTTTCCTCCTTTTCTCTCCAGTTAGGCTTTCACCTCCCGCTCCACCAAAATTGCTCTTAAGGAAGTAACCAATGGCCACCATGTTGGGTCAATTCCCAGTCCTTTTCTTGCCAGACTGGAAGGCACATTTGACATAAGTGACCCCTCACTCCTCCTTTGTACATTTTCTGCACTTGGCTTCTCTTTCTTCACTCATTCAGTCCATGATCTCATCCAGTCTCTTGGCTTTAAGTGCTATCTATACACCGATCCCTCCCATATTTATATATTCAGCCCAATCTCTCTCCTGAACTCCAGACACAAATATCCATCTGCCTACTCAGACTCTCTACTTGGATGTCAAGTTGACACGTCCACATCTCAACTCTTGATCTTGCTCCTGCCTGCAAGACCACTCCTCCCATGGGCTCAACCGACTCAGTAAATGGCAACTTTCTCTGTCTAGATGTTCAGGACAAAATTCTCTTAATACAGTCATCCTTGATTCTTCCCTTCCATACTTCTCATCTATTCCATCAGAAAATCTTATAGACTCCAGATTCAAAATACAGTATTATCCAAATTCTGACCACTATTTATTAATTTATTGTCTGTCTTCTCCTCCTAGAATGTAAGCTCCCTGAGGGGAGGGATTTTGTCTGTTTTCTTCACTGCTGTATCCACAGTATTACCTAGCATGTGATAGGCATTCTGTAAATATTTACTAAATTAGTGGAAGGTTGGCCAATCCTTTAAACCAGGTGTTGTACCTACAAGGATCAGGAGCACAAATAGGTGAAGTGGATTGGGTGTATACCACCCACCAGGGTGTCTTCCTGGATTCAACTAAGCATTCAGAAATGAGAGACTACAGAGACCACCCTGGGCACCAGTCTACTCAGAAGGAACTAGGACGGGAGCCAGAGCTTGCTGGCAGGGCAGTGTCAGGTGCCCCCCCCCAGGGGGCATCCTTGCAGCAGCAGTCCACATAGCCCTCAATAAGCTGTCCTTTCCCCAGGTGACAGCTCAGGCACCAGGAGATGAGATCCATATCGGTGCCATCAGGGCTTAATGCCCCCATGCCCCATAGGAACCACTATCTCTTGTAATACTCTATAGTCCTAGTTTTTATAATCCCTACAAGAGATATGTAGTTGACCAGTGTCGCCCAAAAAGATATGTCCAAGTTCTAATGTTTGGTACTTGGGAATATGACCTTATTTGGTCTTTGCAGATATAACTAAGGATCTCAAGATGAGATAATCCTGGATTTAGGTAGGCCCTAAATCCAACGACTGGTGTCCTTATAAGAGAAAGGAGGAGATTTGAGACACAAAGACACACAGAGGGGAAGGCTACACGAAGACAGAGGCAGAGATTAGAGTGATGAGTCTACAAGCCAAAGAACACCAAGAATTGCCAGCAGACACGAGAAGCTAGAAGAGTGGTATGAAATGGTTTCTCCCGCAGAGCTTCCAGAAGGAACCAATCCTGCCCAACACCTTGATTTTGGATTTCTGGCCTGCGGAATTGTCAGAGAATAAACTTGTTGTTTTAAGCCACTAGGTTTCTGGTAATTTGTTATACTAGCCCTACCAAGTGAATACAGGTAGAATAGTTACCACTGCAAATAGTTTCCAGACTATTGACATTTTCATCAGCTGTTTATAGATTTTTTTTTTTTTATCTTTCCTCCTAGTCCAGACACAGTTTACCAATTGGGTCATTATTATTATATATAGTGTTGCCTAGTAACATTGGTGACAAACCACTTTGTGTGTTTACTAGGACAGTTAACCAAAGATCAGATCTTCATGCAGCAGAGTAAAGGTATATATTAATACTTCAAGAGTCGGGAACTGTAGGGTATTGGCAAAACAGGAAACTTTTTCTTAGCTCCAGTGGATTGTGGATATACAGGGATGCCAGATCAAGGTTGCCAGATCTTCCCACTTTTCCAAGAGAATCTAGATTTTTTTAAAAACTTGTTCAAACTAAAAGTAAACCAGCCACAAAAACAAAACCAAACCCCTAAAACATTGTGGTGACCAAGCAAAATAACATCTGTGAACCAAATCCCAGTCCGTATCTTCCAGTTTACAGGTGACTTCTGCTGGGATTTTCTGTCTTGACTTTGAGAGGTTTTAAAATTTTTCCTTAAAAGATAGAACATTCTTCCCTTTTAAAAAAGGCCAGAAATTTTTGTTATAACTGTTTTTCTTCATATAGAAATTTCTTAAAAGATCAAACAGGCTTTAAAGTGACTGTGCAGACTTTGTACTTTTCTAAGTTTTTTGTTGTTGTTCATTTATTCAATTCCTTCATATATTATCCTATCCATTTAACTAACATACATTTATTAAGTACTTACTGTATACCAGACACTGTGTAAAACAAATGAATAAGATGCAGCCCTGTCTGATTCTCTTTGATAGCCACTATCTACAAGCTGTTTGCATTTGAGTTGGTTGGAGATGAGTTATGGTTTTCTTTTAGAAATGTAGGTTATACTGATCCTTAAATATTTAGAGCTGGCTGGGACCTTATGTTCAACTCCTCACTTTAGAGATCAAACATCTGGCCTGGGTCATATAACCAAGTGGTATCAGAGCCAGTACTCTTTCTGATCTGTCATAATATTGATATGAGGCACAAGAAAATATAGCTGACCTTTCTAACAACACAAACTTTCTGGATATTTGTAAACGTCTAGCCAATTAACTGAATTTTTCCCTTTCATACACATATTTGGTACCAAGTAGCTGCCTCTGTGAGGATTTTAATCACTTCAAAGAGATACTTCTAGTGCTAAAATGCAAAAAAAAAAAAAAATCTTCCAAATCACCCAAATCACTTCCTTCATTTTGACTCTCCAGAGTTTTTCAGTTTCATGATATTCATGCTGTGAGACAGTTTGAATGCACGCACATGTTTCAAAGCTCTGGTTCTCTTTGACAGCCACCGCAGGAATCTTTTCAAGAACTCTATTTAAGAGGATTCTCTGCTTTTTCATTTAAACTTGAGGTCCTTTGGATGGAATCTGGTAAACTCTTGGGTGCACAGGGAAATGAGTTATAAAGATTGATAATCCTGTTCTGAACATTCTACCAAGGAGGGCAAAATAATACTTACTTTATTGAAAGCATGAAGGGAAGTGTAATGGGCACACCATGTTTAAGTAGAATTTATAAGTGTTTTAAAATTCCAGTGTACTTCAAACTCAATAACTTACTCTTATTTTTGAATTCACTCAAAGCTGTTAAGTGAGTCCAAGTGCACAATGCTTTTTACTTATTTGAAAGGACCATTTGATCTTATATTAGCTAATACTTGGCCCAGCAGTATAATTTGTCTTGAGTTTTGGGGGGGGGGGGTTGGTTTTTTCTTTTAGAGACAGAGTCTCACTGTCACTCAGGCTGGAGTGCAGAGGCGCAATCATAGCTCCCTATAACCTCGAATTCCTAGGCACAAGGGATCCTCCTGACTCAGCCTCCTGAGTAGTTAGGACTACAGACACGCACCACCACACCTGGCTAACTTTTGAAAACTTTTTTGTGGAGGAAGGTCTTGGATTCCTGGCCTTAAAGTGGTCCTCTCATCTCAGCATCCCAAAGCACTGGGATTACAGGCCTGGGCCCCACATGCAGCCTGTTTGAGTTTTTGATTTGTGCATTTTGAAAGAGGATCTGTCACACACAACAAATAAGTGTATAAGGTGATGGATATGTTAATTAGCTTTATTTAACCATTTCACAATGATGTTTCAAAACTTCGTGTATGCTATAAATACATACAATTTTTGCTTGTCAGGTACACCTTAATTTTTAAAAATAAATTCAAAAACAATTAAAAGAGGATTTGCCCATTTGCTGGGAATACTGAATTAATTGCCGTGCTTTATTAAAATGTATTTATTCACACATACTTGCTGAATACATACCAGGTGCCAGGCTCTATGCTAACTAAATACGGGGATATGACAGTGAACAAGATAAACATGTTCACACTCTTGTGAATCACAAGATTTAAACTCAGAAGAACTAGAGTCAAAATGTTTTTCATGTATAGGGACATATTTCTGTCACTAAAAACTCCTCCTTTGCCACACACACTTTGACAGATCCTAAATTTGCGTTACCTATTACCTGCGGTAAGACAAGCTTGGGTACAGAGATGGTTTTGTAAAGGTATATGGATGGAAAGCCGGTGTCAAAGCAGAGACTGTATCTTAGAGAATATATGTTTTCACATATTCCTGAGTTTTGATTATGCAAGTAGGAGCTGAGAAGTTTTCTAATAATTAAATTCAAATTCAAGTTACTATATTTTCCACTTCATTGTCTAAAGAATAATTAGTATTAATTTCTTCCTCTCTCCCTTTTCTTTCTTTTTCAGTTTATCACACTAACATGTTCCACCACCAATATCTTTTCCTTTTAGAGGATTTAAAATGTATTTCTCACATATATGTGTTCCTGTTTCCCCTCATTTTCTGGGGGAAAATGGAGTACCAACTAGAGCCTCTAACAGCAAACCCTTGTTTAGGTCACAACTAGCTATTTTATACCATTTTCCCCTTCTTGTGGGCTTGGGAAACCTTTTTCTTCCTTCTCATTGAACCTCAGGAATGATGTCTAGGTAAGTGCCAAGCCAAAGAAGCAAGAAATATTGAAATTCCACTCTCCAGGCAGTTTTTATAACTGTTGAGAATAAATTCTTGTGTAAGAAATGTGACTTGATTTGTTAAGGTTGCCCTTTTCTCCCAAAGTCCACCATATTTCAGTTATTTATACATTTTTAAAAGCATATAAGCAGCTTATGCAAATGTAACATTTTGCAGTTACCTTTCATTTACCCAGAGAGCATTTTGAAGCATAGCCAGCTCTGCAGCAGAGCCTCTCTGGCCAGGAGAGATGCAGACAAATTCCTGTGCTAAAGGTCACATGCCTCAGTCATGCGAGAGCCCTCACCTCTCCCCAAGCTGCCTATGGAGTAGGGGAGACTGGCTCTTGGGTGTGCAAGCTTGCGAAAATAGTGTCTTCACTTTAAGACTAGAATGAACTCTTTCGACCATAAGAAATTAATATAATAGACCCCCATGTACTCACCACTCAGATTTAACAGATGTTAAGATTTTCGGCAACGTAAAATTTTACAAGCTAAAACTTAGAGCTGGCAGGAATCAAGGGTGAAAGCAGGATGATGTAGGGGAGAGGCTGGAGGTAGGCACAGAAATAAAAGAAGAGATAGGAAAACTCTAAATAGACCTATGGACTCTAAAACCATAATTGTCTTGCCCATTTAGACCAGAGGTGAGCACCTCTGCTGCTTTGGAAACCCCTAAGGGCTTCCTCTTACAGTAATAGGATAATCATTGGTGTTTCTTTGATGACCCCAAATCATTGATAAAAGGTTAAATGTGTTCCATTCATGCTACTGCTAGAGAAAGAAAGCTGGCGTGCAGCCAATCTGAAAAACATTTGAGTAAATGTAAAAGGTTTAGAAATCAAGTTTTGACACTCAAAGGGAATAGAGTTCAGTTTTATGGAAAATTTCTTTTTTCTTTCTTTCTTTTTTTTTTTTTTTGAGATACAGTCTTGCTCTGTCACTCCGATAGAGTGCAGTGGCATCATCATAGCTCTCTGCAACCTCAAACTCCTGGACTCAAGAGATCCTCCTGCCTCAGCCTCCCGAGTAGCTGGGCGAGCGCCACAATGCCCAGCTAATTTTTTCTATTTTTAGTAGAGACGAGGTCTTGCTTTTGCTCAGGCTGGTCTCAAACTCCTGACCTCAAGCGATCCTCCTGCCTGGACCTCTCGCAGTGCTAGGATTACAGGCATGAGCCACTCACAGAAAATTTGACACATTCTTCTGTGCTGCTCAATAGTATTAGGAAGAGTAAAAAAGTCTTCACTACAAACACAGTTGTCTTTGATTTTTTTGGCAACATTTTTTAAAAGTAAACTTCTATTGAAAAACAACAAACATGCAGAAAAGGGGATGTGTTTTTATAACATGAATACACCTGTGGACCCAGATCAATTCTAGGCCATCCAGAATCCCCCTGGAAATGCTTGTAACACTCCTATCAGTCATGATAACTACTCCTGACTTTTTACATAGGAGACTAGTTCTTTTTTTTGTTTTTTGTGTTTTTATTTTTTTTTGAGACAGAGTCTTGCTTTGTTGCCCGGGCTAGAGTGAGTGCCGTGGCATCAGCCTAGCTCACAGCAACCTCAAACTCCTGGGCTTAAGCGATCCTACTGCCTCAGCCTCCCAAGTAGCTGGGACTACAGGCATGCGCCACCATGCCCGGCTAATTTTTTCTATATATATTTTAGTTGGCCAGATAATTTCTTTCTATTTTTAGTAGAGACGGGGTCTCGCTCTTGCTGAGGCTGGTCTCAAACTCCTGAGCTCAAGCAATCCACCCACCTCGGCCTCCCAGAGTGCTAGAATTACAGGCGTGAGCCACTGCACCTGGCCTGGAGACTAGTTTTGATTTTGGAAATTTTTGATATAATATGATCCAGGTTGGAGAGAAAAAGCTATTATGGTTTATTGTTCATAATTTGCTTTTAAGGCAAATACATCCTGAATATTCCCTCTTCATGTATAGATATTCAAGTTCATTCATCTAAGATTCTTCCACCCTCCCCAGTGGTGCTTAGATGATATGATGGTGACAATGATAACAATAGCAACGATGACAGCCATAATCATATTAATTTTAAAGCACTAATTCAGGTGGAGCCTGCTACCTAACCTCTCTGCCTCAGCATCCTCCTCTGTACAATTGTAATAATAGTTGTACCTTCCTCACAAAATGGAGATGAGAAATAAAATGTAAACATAAAGCACTTAGCATGGTACTTACTACCTAGCAAGGGCTCATGTGTGCATGTGCACATGTGCACGCAAACGTGTGTAATAAATGAGGCTAAACCAGGAGAAGGGAAGATGTGTTATTAGGTCTTTATATATTGCACATTTTTATATTACTACTACCTAATCACACAGATTGTGAAAGGGTCCACTTTGTGGATAAAAGGTCATTGAGTCATTGGGTAAAGAGGCATTTGCATTCCCTGAAAACTAGAGAATTATATAGGGTGCACCACTGAATGTTCAGAGGAGAAGCAGCACAAGGGGGGGAAACCCCAGTGTTTGAGTTGACATCAATTTGGTTTCTAGATTTTGATCAGTCTGCAGAAAGTGCTTTGCATTTGTTTATTTAAAAAATATGGGATGGGCATGGTGGCTTATACCTGTAATCCCAGCACTTTGGGAGGCTGAACTGGGTGGATTGTTTGAGGCCAGGAGTTCGAGGCTACCGTGAGCTATGATTGTGCCACTACACTCTAGCCTGGGCAACAGAGTGAGATCCTGTCTCTAAAAATAAAAAAAAAAATTAAATAAAAATTAAATAAAAAATACTGATGGATCTCACACACACATACACACACACACATACACACACACACACATAGGTAAAACTGGTGAACTCTAAATAAGGTCAGTGATTACATAGATGTCAATTTCCTGATTGTGATATTGTACTACAGTTATGTAAGTTATGTCACCATTGGGGAATCCTGGGTGAGAAGTATATGAAATGTCTCTGTATTATTTCTTACAACTGCATGTGAATGTACCATTATCTCAAAATAAGAGTTTTAAAAAATAAGTTCTAGTGTTCTATAGCTGTGGTCCCCAACCCAGGCTACAGACTGGTACTGGTCTGTGGCCTGTTAGGAACCCAGCTGCACAGTAGGAGGTAAGGAGCAGGTGAGCAAGCAAACCTTTCTTTCTTTCTTTTTTTTTTTTTTGAGACAGAGACTTGCTCTGTTGCTCAGGCTAAAGTGCCATGGCGTCAGCCTAGCTCACAGCAACCTCAAACTCCTGGGCTTAAGCGATCCTACTGCCTCAGCCTCCCGAGTAGCTGGGACTACAGGCATGCGCCACCATGCCCAGCTAAGTTTTTCTATATATATTTTTAGTTGTCCAGATAATTTCTTTCTATTTTTAGTAGAGACGGGGTCTCGCTCTTGTTCAGGCTAGTCTCGAACTCCTGACCTCAAGTGATCCTCCCGCCTCAGCCTCCCAGAGTGCTAGGATTACAGGCGTGAGCCACCGCGCCTGGCAGCAAATCTTCATGTGTATTCACAGCGGCTCCCCATCTCTCACATCACTGCATAAGCTCCGCCTCCTGTCAGATGAGCAGCAGCATTAGATTCTCATAGTGAAAGTAAACTGCGTATGCGAGGGATCTAGGTTGCTCACTCCTTATGAAAATCCAACACCAGATGATCCGAAGTGGAGCTGAGGCAGTGATGCTGGTGCTGGGGAACAGCTTCAAATACAGATTATCATTAGCGGAGAGGTTGGACTGCACAATTAATGTAATATCTTGAATCATCCTGAAACCATCCTGCCCTCGGGCACCACCGCCCCCCACACACACCACCCCACCCCCGGCCGGGTTCACAGAAAATTTGTCTTCCATGAAACCGGTCCCTGGTGCCAAAAAGGTTGGGGACCACTGTTCTATAGGACTATAGGATATCTATAGTTAACAATAACGTATACTTTCAAGTAGCTAGAAGAGAGTATATGGAATGTTCCCAACACAAAGAAATGATAAATGTTTAAGAGGATGGATTGCTAATTACCCTGATCTGATCACTATACATTGTATGTATCGAAACATCACTAGGTACTCCATAAATATGTACAATTATTACATGTCAATCAAAAAAATCAACAAATTAGGAAAAAATACTTATGGAGCTATATACTTTGAGCTTAGGGCTGTCTTAGGCTCTAGGGATACAAGGAGAAATGGCAAGACACATTAATGCCCTCAGAAAAGATGATATAGGGCAAGAGGGTACCTTCAGCTGCTGTAAAAGTATACTCTTTAAGGTATTGCATTAAATAGTTTCAATTAAATTATTAAATATTTCTATTCATTGAGTATAGAAGTGATTATTCAAAATCTCCATGTTCTCAAGGAAGGATAATCAACCAACACTTATAAGATACTCATACACACTAAAATTAGTAAGTAGCAATCCTTCAAGGTTTGGGTTAGGTAAAAGGAATACTGCCCTAACGGTGAGGGCTGTGGAGTGTTGGAGTGGGACTGAAGAATGGGAGGAATGACAACTTGCTCTGAAAGCTTTAAACAGACTGAATTCACATCTCTCTTTGTAGGTTATGTGTTTCTGCCTAAAAAAGGAATAGATGATCCCTTATATTTTTATGATCCTATGAAATTTTATATATTCTTATTATAAATGACTTTGATGGAGTGAGGCTCATTTTTTTTTTTTTTTGGCGGAGTTAAAAAATGTACATGATATACTGCTGATACAGTGGAATCCATTTTCCAGGAAGTATTCTTTAAACCTTTTCAATCTGCCACATATTTCCAGGTATCTAAATTTTCCCTGATGTGGGCTGGAGGCATGGATAGGGGCTTAAACTAGGACATGTAAAAAAAAAAAAAAAACCCTTTTATTTATTTATTTATTTATTTATTTGAGGCCATGGTCATTCATTTATTTCACATTTTATTCTCATTGCATTAGGCTGGGAGAGGAAGGAACCATGCACCAATGTATTGATTGTGCTATTTTTCTGTCTTTCAGACAGCATCAGGATCCAGGTTCTGTCTTTAAGTAAGGTTTCTAGATCAGAATCAAAGAGGGTAGATCACTGCTGTGGAGGCGTTCTGGCTAACAGGAAAAAGGCAGGGGATAGGCATGGAGCTGACCATGGAAGATTCATGTGCCAGGGCTGCCATCTAGGTGCAGGGGTGGAGCAGTCCACAGTGGCCCCTCCACGTGAACAGGGATGGCACAGGCCCAGGGCTGGTACCCGGGAGGTGGGAAGTCAGGTGTGTCTGCACAGGGAGGCCCTGAAAAGATGCTGGCCTTCCATCTGAGTCCCAGAATCCTGTGTAGGTCCTCCTCATGAGGACAGGGCCAGGGTTGGCCTCATGAGTAGTCCAGTAAAAGTCCTGCAAACTCATCACCATCTGGAGACATTCCTGCCAGCTCCTCTTTATACCTCTCTGCTCAAGACAGTGGGCAATTGCTTTAGACCACTCATGATTTTTCTTGCTCAACTCTTCAAATTCAAGAGATACCCATTCTTCCAGGAAGCTCTGGGTCTCCTGGCCACTCCCAGGGTTAATTAACTGGTCTGATAGTTTTTCTGGTTTCTTGGTTTCTTTTTCCTTCTTTACTTCCTGAGAGTTTCTAGTAATTTTAGTCTGATATCTCACTTTCTCCATTTTTACTCCTGAGTTTTCTCCTGGGATTCTTCTCACTGCAGCCTCAGGGCCTAATCCTGGGTTAGGAGAGAATCCAGGAGAGTCAGAGATGCCCAAGTGTGGAAATGTGTTTGCTCCTTTCCGGTTCGGGTGGTCTCTCCAAAACAATCCTTTTTAAAAGCCTTTTTATTGACATTTAATCTACACGCAGAATGACAAATCTTCTTTCAGTGAACACCTCTGTAAACAGCACCAGGTTGAAAAACAGAGTATTAGTGGGAGCCTTCAAAATCCCTCATGCATTCTGTTGCAATTGCAATGTCCCTTCCTCACAAGGGCAACTAGTAATATTATCCTGACTTAGAACTACAGAGACGAGTTTTGCCTGGTTTTTTACTTCATATACATTGAATCACACTATATACTTCTTAATGTTTGGCTTCTTGGGATTGACATTATAGGTTGATCCATATTGTTGAGTGTTATTCTAGTTATAGCTCATTCATTCTCTTTGATGGGTATTATTCCATAGTGTGAATTCATTTATTCATTCTATTGATGATGGGCATCTGGGGGGTTTCCAGGTTTTGGCATCATTAATAGTGCAGCTAATAATATTCTAGGACGTGTCTTTGGTGAACATATGTACATATTTCTTTTCGGCATATACCCAGGAGTGAAATTGATGGACCATAAGGTATGCATAAGCTTAGCTTAAGTAGATACTGCCAATTTTCCGAAGTGTTTGCTCTTATTTAAACTACTGGGTCGAGCGAGGTGGCTAACACCTGTAATCCTAGCACTCTGGGAGGCTGAGGCAGGAGGATGGCTTCAGGTTGGGAGTTTGAGACCAGCCTGAGCAAGACCAAGACCCACCTCTACAAAAAATAGAAAAATTAGCCAGAAGTGGTGGTACATGCCTGTAGTCCCAGCTACTCTGGAGGCAGAGGCAGGAATATGGCTTGAGCCCAGGAGTTTGAGGTTGCTGTGAGTTATAACGATGCCACTGCACTCTAGCCCTTACAACAGAGCAAGATCCTGTCTCAAAAAAATAAACTACCATCAGCAGAACATTACAGTTCTGATTGCTGTACATTCATTTCAATAGTCAGTATTTTCCGTATTTAACCATTCGGATATGTGGTAGAGGAATTCTCATTTAGTTTCAATTTGCATTTCTCCAATGACTAATGAAGTTGATCTCTTATGTTTTATTAGCCATTTGGATATACTCCTTTGTGAAATGTCATTTAAATCTTTTGCATGTTTTTTCTTCCTTAGTCTTCCTTTTTCTTATCAAAGTAAGACACTTTTAAGAAAAGTGACAACAGGCGTAAACCAGATAATATGATTAAGAATTTGGTTTGAATGTGACAAGTTTGAAATATTTGGGAGGCATCTATATGGAGATGTCAAGAAGGCATTGGATTCTGTGGGTCTGGAGTATAGAAGACAGTTCTGGGATGAAGATGTAAATTTTGGAGTCCCTCCCACGTAGATATCATTTAGTGAAAGAGAATGAAATCACCCTCAGATAGTGCAGAGGGAGAAAAAGCCTGAGGACTGAGCCTGAGAGGCACCAAGGTTCCTTCACAAGTGGGAAGTGAAGAAAATGCCAGCCCCCTGCCGAGAAAGAGCCCCCAGAGGCAGGAATAACATGGGGAAGAGGGGAGAAGCAGAAGCAAGGGAAAAGGGTTTCAGAAAAGGGAGTGCCCAACTGTTCATTTTGTGTTGATTTTTTAAAAAAAATTCTGTCCCCTTTCATCTCTCCCTAGCCATCATCGTGTACAGGCTGCCATGGACCTGGAAATGCAGCAAGCTCCTGATGAAATCCATCCACGCAGGGTTAAACGCCGTCGCTGCCATTCTTGCCATTATCTCTCTGGTGGCCGTGTTCGAGAACCGCAATTACAGGAACATCACCCACCTGTACAGTCTGCATGGCTGGGTTGGACTGATAGTTGTCATACTCTATGTCTTGCAGGTCAGTGTCTCAGTGTATTTATAAGAGGTGAAACAGGCTGGGCATGGTGGTGCAATCCTAGCACTCTGGGAGGTGGGCAGTGAGGGGGCAGGGCGGAGCAGGATTGCTTGAGGTCAAGAGTTTGAGACCAGCCTGAGCAAGAACGAGATCTTGTCTCTACAAAAAGTAGAAAAATTCACTGGGTGTGGTGACACGTGCCTGTAGTCTCAACAACTCGTGAGGCTGAGGCAGGAGGATCGCTGGAGCCCAGGAGTTTGAGGTTGCTGTGAGCTAGGCTGATGCCACGGTACTCTAGCCTGGGCAACAGAGTGAGACTGTCTCAAAGAAAAAAAAAAAAAAGAAAGAAATATCTAGGAATTATAAAAAAAAAAAGAATGCTTCTAAAATTTTTGAGTCTTAACTAAAATAGTTCTCAGAGGAATATAGACTTAAATGCTTTTATTATTTTTTTTGGAAAGAAAAACTTAAAATACATAAACTGTTCACTTAAACTAAAAGAGAACAGCAAAATACATCAGGAAAAGTAAATTAATAAGGAGCCAAAAAATCCATGAATGATTCTATTCATTTTCTATTGCTGCTATGACAAATTACCACAAACTTGATGGCTTAGCACAACTCAGATTTATTACCTCACAGTTTCTATACAAAAGAAATCCAGGTTGGCTTGGCTGGTTTCTTTGCTCTGGGTCCAACAAGGCCAAAATTGAGGTATCAGCCTGCTTGGGCTCTGACCGGGAAACTCTGGTGTAGAATCAGCTCCCAAGCTAATTCAGGTTGTCGGCAGAATCTAGGTCCTCGCGGCTGTAGGAGTGAGGTCCCGTTTCCTTGTTTCTGTCAGCTAGGGGTTGTCTGGACCCTACAGTCCCTTCTCTGCTCCTGTACACAGCTCCCTCCATCTCACTGCTAATATTATGTTTAATATAATTCTGATTTTAAATGCAGTAAGAGTCTTAAACTTTATGGAGAAGAACAAATACCCAAAAATAACCAAGAAAAGTTTGAAAAAGAAGTGAAGGGAGACCTGCCTTATTCCAAACAAGTAGTTGACACAGGAACAAACAAATACATTCATGGAAAGAATAGAGAGTACAGAAACAGTCGAGTGTGAATGAGAACTTCTTCTGTGACACAATGGTGTTTCAATTTAGTGGAGAAAGAATGCTTATTTAATAAATGCTATTCATTTGGAGGAAAACAATTCAAAACAAAAGAACTTGGTATATCACACAATAGGGAAAAAAAAGATTTCAGATACATTAAAGCTCTACATGTAAAAATCAAAGGCAATGAAAAGAGAAAAAGAAAATTAAGAAGTAGAGTATATAACTTGTTTAATCTGAGGTAGGGGAAGCCATAAGGTTGACAAGAAATTCAAAAGCTATAAAGGAAAAGAAAGATATATTTGACTACAAAAAGTTTTTTAAAAATTATATGTGACACGGGGGATAGGGGGTGGGGAGAGGGGATGGGTGTATACCTACATAATGAGTGCGATGCGCACTGTCTGGGGAATGGACACGCTTGAAGTTCTGACTCGGGGGAATGGGCGGGACATGGGCAGTGTATGTGGCCTGAACTTTTGTACCCCCATGATGATAAGCTGAAATTAAAAAAAAAAAAATTATATGTGACAAAAGATACCAAAGTCAATAGAAACTGCACAAAGAGATATGAGAACGATCATATGTAATGTGTTAATGGTTAATGTGTTTAATATATAAGCAACCTAAATATTAATAATAAAAAGGCAACCGAATAGAAAAGTGAACAAAATCTTTGAGCAGGCAGTTCATAGAAGAAAATTAAATCACCAACAAGCACATGACAAGATGTTCAGCCTCACTAAGGAGTTAGGGAAATATAAGTTAAAACAATCAAATAGTATTTTTCTCCCATAAGATTGACAAAGGGTGCTCTCATACGCTGCTAGTGAGAAAGGAAATTGTCACCAAATTTGGGGGAAATAATTTGTTCGTATCTGTGGATTTATTTTAACATGCTTACCCCTTGACCTAGCAACCTCACATTTGGGAGGAAGGGAAATAGAATAGCATCACATAAGGAACTTTAAAAAGGATTTTTAGAGCATCATTATACAGTCAGGAAACAAACAGGAAGCAACCTAAATATCTATCAATATGGAAGTGTTAAATAGTGGTAATCCATATTGTTGGATATTATACTGTTATTACAATTAATGTAGCTATACCTCCTGACCAAGGGTGAAATCCATGACATGTTCTTTAGTATAAAAAATATGAGGGAGTAATATGTACACTAAAATGTCATTTTTATGAAAAAGAAAAGAAAGAAGGAAAGAAAGAAAGGAAAAAAGCATATATGTGTAGATATGTGAAGACAGGTGTGGAAGAATATGCTCAACTGCTTCTAATCTGGGAATGAGATTGGTTGGGGGAATTATTAATTTTTAATTTTAATTTTTAAAACATGTTTTGTTTGATTTGCTTGAACATGTGGCTCTTTCGTTTGAAATATAAGTAAATCATATATGTTATATACAAATCATATACATATATATAATTTTTAAAAGTAACCAAACGGCACGTGAATGTCATACTTGGTGCCTTCTGGCTGTTCCTTCAGGATTAGGTGAACAGTTTCCTGTTCCTAGTCTAGGAAAGATGACTACATTTTAGCTTTATTCCTGTATTGTTTAAAAGCTATTTTTAAGTTGTTTGCATTGCTTCTCTGGAGAAGTGACAGAACAGAGCACCCAGATGTGCTCAAAAAGAAATTAAATGAAAGAACATTTTCTTTCCCAATGGAAAGAAACCATTTCTAAGCTTGCTTTTTTCACCTTTGATAGAAGCTAAGCTCCTTCCTTATGATTTACAAAGATTCCTCCTCAAGAGGGGAAGCAGTCTCACTTTCTGAGTCAAGACCAATTCTCTCCAAGCGGTGGTTCTTGGGGCTGCCACTTGTAGGTGGAGAACAGGAAGCCCTACGCAGGGGGCGTTCACTGCCACAGTGCTGTGCACTTCAGTCACAAAGTGTAACTGTGTGCAGACCCTTCAGCCGAGTGTGGGGGGTCAGTTTGCACTCCTCTTCAGTCCCGCTCAAGAAACAGACCTACTGCATGGCATGAAGAGGATGGGAAAGATTTTCGAAATTAGATCCTCTCACCTTGGTACTGCTGGGGTTTCGTTTAGCCACTATGTGTAAAATCAGGATTTACCTGCCCCGTGAAGCTGGTGTCTGGATTGTTTCAGTAAAACAAAACAAAACAAAAGGAAGGCATCAAACAATAAAATAATAAAGCAAAAAAAGCTGAAAGCTCTTCACCCTTCCAACATTGTATTTAAAGCATTTCAAGTGTAGAATTTTCAACTTTTCAACTTCTGAGACCTAGCCTGTGGGGCATTTAAAAAAAATAACGAACTATTTTATGTATGTAGAAGTTATGGATAATCATAATAAAATCAACTCCCATGACTCCACATTGAGCCTAATTTAGAAAGCACAGGGCCTCCACCCACCTACCCAATACCACCTTGATCCACAATTCCTACCTACCCCAACCCCTAGAGGTAACCACTCTCCTGGTGTTTTTTCTCATTCTCTGATTTTCTTTATACTTTTACCACATACTGTGACTCAATATATTGTTTTATATATCATATAGTAATTAAATAATATGTTGTTTGAATAAATAATATTGATTAAATACTATGTTGTTTAATTAAGTTGATTAATTAAACAACATGGTATTTAATTTAAAATATTAATGAAGTAAACAATATGTTGTTTAAATAACATGTTATTTAATTTAATAATATTGATTAATTTTAAAATGTGTTGCTTAATTAAGTAATATTGATTAATTAAATAATACAGTGTTTAATTTTGCTTTTTAACTTATTTTTTTCAAGGCAAAGAGCTAAGTATAATAATTTTACTTTTTTAATTGAACATTTTTTTAAAAAAGGTCTCATACTATATATATTCTATTCAAATATCTTACCCTACTGATTCAACTATATTGATTGCTCTAGTCCATTCATTTTTACTTTTATATTTCACTATATAAATATGCCACAAACTTACTTACTCATTTTCCTACTATTAGACATTTGCGTTATTTTCAATTGTTTTCTGTTACAAACAATGCTGCATTGAACATTTATATACACATATTCTGGTCCTCATATTCAAGGGCTTCTCAGGGCAGATAATTAGGAGTGGAATTACATGGTCAACCTAAAGAGATAATGCCAAATTGGTTTCCAAAGTGGTTGACCCCAATTATATTCCTGCCTGCCGTTTATAAGAGTCCCCATATGGCATATCTTTGCCAGCTTGCATCTTCTTCAGACTTTTAAATTATTGCCAAACTGGTGGGTCTATAATGATATCTTCTTGTTTGAATGTTCATTTCGCTAGTGTTTTCTCTTCTAAGAAATATTTGTTCATGTCTTTTGTTCACATAAAAAATAAGTTTGTTGGCCGGGTGTGGTGGCTCACGCCTATAATCCTAGCATTCTGGGAGGCCAAGGCAGGAGAATTGCTTGAGCTCAGGAGGTTGAGACCAGCCTGAGCAAGAGTGAGACACTGTCTCTATTAAAAAATAGAAAGAAATTTGGCAAAGCAACTAAAAATATAAAAAAAAGTTAGCCAGGCGTAGTGGCACATACCTGTAGTCCCAGCTACTTGGGAGGCTGAGGCAGGAGGATCAATTGAGCCCAGGAATCTGAGGTTGCTGTGAGCTAAGCTGACACCACAGCACTCTACCAGGCAACAGAGTGAGACTCTGTTCCTCCACCCCAAAAAATTTGTCTTTCTTTTGTAAGAAAAACAGATATGTAAGAATTCTGTATTAAATTCCTTATCATTTATATGTATTGCTATATCTTCTTCCAGTTTGAAGCTTGCATTTTCTCTTTCGTTAATATTTTTTGATAAATAAAAATTCTCAATTTATTTTATCATTGCAACAACCCCTTCTAAATGAAAAATTCTCAATTTTAATGCAACCAAATTAATTATCTTTTCCTCTAAGATTATCATTTTTTGTTTTGTTTTCTTTTGGTGACTTGTTTATGAAATCCTTTTCCACCCTGAGGTCAAAACATTCTCTTATGCTTTCTATTAAAAGTATTAAAGTTTTGTCTTTTATATTTAAGCGATTAATTCATCTAAAATTAACTTTAGTGTATGATGTTGTGATACAACTTCATTTTTTACGAAATGGATGCGCTGTTCCCCCATGACAATTTATTGAATTGTCTCTGCTCTTGCCGTTTACCTGCAATGCCAGTTTTGTCATATACAGTCTCCTCTGTGTCCTAGCCAGCAAGGTATAGAATTGAAGAGCATAGAAGTATTGAAGTATGTAGAAGTGTGTAGAAGAAGTAAGAAGTAGAGATAAGAATTCTTAACTTGTTCTTATTTTAAAGAGAATACTTCTAATATTTTATTATTGCATACAGACGCTTCTCATTTCCTCTACCCTTGTTTGTGGAAAGGTTTTGTTTTACTTTTGCAAACGAGTATACGTGGAATTTTATTGAATGCTTTTTCTGTATCTGTTGAAATGAATATTGCTTTTCTTCTTTTTAATTAATTTATTTATTTTTATTGATACATATAATAATAGTTGTACATATTTGGGGGTACATGTGATATTTTAATACAAGTGTACAATGTGTAAGGAACAAAGCAGTGTAATTGGGATGGCATCACTTCAAACATTTATCTTTTTTTGTGTGTTGGGAGAATTCCAATTCTTCTCTTTTAGATATTTTAAAATATACAACAAATTATTGTTAGATATAATCTCCAAACTGTAAGTTTTTTTCTTTAATATTTAATCAATTATATCAATATATTCTGTTTTTAAACTTGGGTGAATTGAAAACGTATTTAATTGTCTCAAGATTCTCTTTTGCTCTCTGAAATACCCAAATTCTTTTTTCCTGTTATTTTCTTTGTACTAACTGGGCTTCTCAGAAATATCATTTCACAACTTCATGGCTTTGCTGAGTGGAAGGAATTTTGGCCCCTAACTTCTCCCTTGTTCAGATCTAGAGAGCAATAGTGTTCAGAAAGCAGGATTTGCAACCAAGGAGACCTCAATTGGAATTAGTTTCATCCATTTGGTAGCTGGTGACCTTGGACAAGTAACTTAACTTCTCTGGATTTAGTTTGCTCAGCTATAAATTAAGGCTTATGATCCTTCACAAAATCATAAGAATCAAAGCCAAATAATGCATAGAAAGGGTTAGCCCAGGGCTTAGCACACTGGAATGACACAAGTTAGCTGTTGTTATTAGAAGTGTAAATCTTGTGGTAGGCTCCTTTAGGACCCGAAGATGGCATTTTTCATCTCTACTATAGATACAGGATTACAGGCGTGAGCCACTGTGCCCAGCCTGTTGAAAGAATTTTTTTAACAACGAAAGGAAGATTTAGGGGAGTTAATTTGCTTGGGGATCTTGCAAGCAAATTTCTGACATTGTATCTGCCTTAAATCATGGAACTTTACAGGATTATAAAAGACATATGTGATAAATTATGAAAGAAAGGAGAGAAAACTGTAAGAATCTTAGGAATAAAAATGGTCAGGAGAACAGGAATATGAGAAATATATATTTTTATGGGTAAGTCACAGAAAAAATATGGTGACTTACAGAAATATATTTGTGCTGAATCCCTGACAGTCACTTACTTGAGCCACATTCTCATGTAGAAAACACAGCATGGATATCAGGAAGCTTGCCCTTTGTTACTAATAGAGCCACTGAACTTCACTGAAGGCCATTTAGGAATATTCTAAACCACTAATGGGTAACCCTCTGAAGCATTTCTAATATATTCAGGCATCTTTGGTATTAAGTGAACAATAAAATATGTAAACCAGCCTATCAACTGCATTTTTTATTACTTTACACTTACTACCATAAGCTGATTCTAAACGTGTGTGAGGACTTTGGACCCCTCCTCCTGCCTCCATTCTTCTGCCCCTCCCCCTGCATTAGTCCTTGGAGCTTAATTAGGAAAGATGAACAGTGATGTTAGTGCTTTTCTCCCATTCTCTGTTCGTCTCATAGTTGTTTTTTGGGGGTGATAGATCCTACATAGGTACCTGAAAAAAATATTCATTTAAATTTAGTAATTCAGCAGCCACTAAGTTTATTTTCTTGAAGAGAGGAGAATACTTAACTGGCAGGTGGGTGGGGCAAGGAAACAAAACAAAATTGTCCAAGTGTAACAGACTTCAGTTTATTTAGGAATCTTGCTGTCTGCTCTGCAAAAATGTATCCCACTAGGGATTTATTTATCAAGGAAATGAAGATAACTTTTCTGCAGAATTCATTTCTTCCTCATGAAACAAAAGTGTCAACTTCTTTCCACATAGCTTTTTAGGTTGAACTGACTAAATTATATGTCCTAATGTATTTGGGTTTAATGATTTTAAAAAATCTCTTACTTCCTTTCCTCCTTGGCAACCTCAGGAGATTGATAAAAACGAACAAGTAAGTACCAGAATGTTCACTACAGCCTTGTTAATGATAGTAAAAAAAAAAAAAACTGGAAACATAAATGTCCATAAATTAAAAAACATATATATTATATATAACACATATAATATGAATGTATAGGGATAGAAATTTTTCGGGAGGATACATGAGAAGGTGGTAATAGTTGTTACCTTTAGGTAGTAGAATTGGGGATGGGGGAGCTTACTTTTCATTTTATGCTTCTTGGTTCTACATGAAAGGTTTTGTCATTTTACACATATTGTTTTTTAAATAATAATTTAAGGTTAGTTAAAACTTAAAATTATAACCTTTGCATTTTTTTGTCTTTAGCTTGTCCTAGGTTTTTTGGTCTTTCTGCTTCCTTGGGCTCCACTTTCTCTCCGAGCATTTTTAATGCCCATACATGTTTATTCTGGACTTCTCCTCTTTGGAACAGCAATTATAACAATACTTATGGGAGTGACCGAGAAGCTGTTTTTTGTCCTGTAAGTTGCGTATTCTTCCTGACTGTAATGCTTAAGCTATAATACATTAAATACTTGTTCACTGGGAAAATGTAATATAAACGCAGCAAAATCTTTTTAAATATTAAAAATTAAAAACACTTGTTTTTAAAATAATTTATTATATTGTACATGTAATATACTACTAAAAGCTTAGAAGGACCAAAAAGTCCAACAAATTGCACCACTCTTACAAAATATCTGTTGAAGTTATGCATTCCTTTTCAGTCTCTTTGATATGCATGTTTTTATATTAATTGTAATTACAGTGTATCTATACTTTTGTTTCATATTTTTTCAATTTTTAAGTGATACAGGCATTATAACTGCTATATCATTTTCATATTTATGATTTTTAACAATTGTATGATATACCACTGAGTGAATTATAGCATAACTTAAATTTCTGCTTAATATCAAGCTTTAAGGTAATTTACATTGGAGCTGTACCACTGTGCATTTTGAACAGATAAATTCAAGGCTGTTTTGCATGTTGCTGTATTATACCCTGTTTGTAACTGAACACACTTTCTCCTTTTTTCATAGGACGAATCCTGCATACAGTACATTCCCACCAGAAGGTGTCTTTGTAAATACTCTCGGCCTTATAATTCTGGTGTTTGGGGGCCTCATTTTTTGGATAGTTACCAGACCACAATGGAAACGTCCTAAAGAACCGACTTCTACCCTTCTTCAGCCAAATGGAGCCACTACAGAGGGAGTGGAAGGCTCTGTGGCAACCAGCTATGGCCACAACATGGACAAATCGGATTCAGAATTAAACAATGAAGTAGCAGCAAGGAAAAGAAACTTAGCCCTTGATGAAGCTGTATAGAGATCCACCATGTAAAATGTTATAGAGATGTATCAGTATAACTTTACTTCTAAAAACTAGCTCTACAGTTTAGCTTCTCCTATTTAGCCATAAGATAATTTGAGTTACATAGCATCAATATTTTTTTTAATCGCAAAGGAAGATTTCTTGAAAGAGTTTGTATTGATTGAGGCCTATGAACTTACATGAATTGGAAAGGATGTGATCAATATAAATAATAGCCGTTATAAATTGTGGTTATGTTACCTCTTTCTTGTCGAGGACCAAAGCATCAGCACAGTGCCTTGCACAGAACAGGTGCTCAAAACATGTCTACTAGCTGGTTAATTTGATAAACTGGCAGCATCCCTGGCCTGTTGTCATGCAGTCATTTCCTGTTACTTCTGAGAGCCCAGTGATTTCAGAACCAGGTAGAACCAGTCCTAAAGTTTTAAAATCAGATTATGAATATCTGGGACAGACTTTAGACCATTTTGCTACACAGGTATCATGGTTAGAGTATAGGGGAAAAAATTAGGAAAATAACTGGCTCCTTCCTCCCCATGCCTGTCTTCTGCTCCCTCCCCAGCTTGTTTGGGTTTCAATTAGCCTTGGAGACCAGGGTGTATATTAGGGTATTTTGGAACAGTGTTTGGGTCACAGGTAGTTGAAGAGATCTTCTCTGGTCAGACTTAGAAGATTTTCCAAAACTCAACTTAGGTCCAAGACTTCCCTTGGGTTGGTGTGCTTTTTACGACCCAGATTCTAAACCTCTTAGAATAAAAACATGCCTGAATGCTTAAGCAGCATAAACTGCTCTACAAATCTCAAAGAGCAGTTTTATCTAAGTTTCTTTTCTTATTTTTAAAAGTTCTTACGTGGAACTTACTATATGCCAGGCACTCCTCTAAGTACCTTACAGGCATTAGCTCATTCAGTCCCCAGACACACCTGATGAGGTAGGTACTGTTACTATTCCATAATTATTCGACCCAAGGTCACGCAGCTCATACACAGCGGGACTGAGATTCAAACACTGGCTATCTGGCTCCTTGGTCTGTGACCATAACCAATCACTATGCTATTAACTGTCTTGTACTAATTTGCACCTACTAAACATCCATTGGCTAGGGTGGAATGGGGCTATTTAAGGGGTGCTTCTTTCCCTTTGGCTTGATTTCCAGGCAGATTCCCCAGATAACCAAGGAAAAAGGGCCACCCATACGTGGAGTAGATCATGGGGCCCCTGCTACTGCCAACAAGCCATGGCCTACCTTCATACTCCTTTGAGCTTAAAATTGTGTCTTGGTGACAGAAAGATTTGGGCAAGAATATCTATAGCTTTCTTCTGATTCAAGCAGCTGAGAGAGAGAAAAAAAAGAACATCTGCAGCTTTCATGATTAATTAATTGCAGTTTTCTTCTTAGGATCTTAACTGCTGAATAACTTTGAATTTGGAGCTAAAAGAGACCTATCTCATGGTCTGCCCTGCCCCGGGGCAATAGTTAGGGTTCTTCCTGCTTTTCATGGAATGTTGGGGCTATTTTGAGCTTTGGGTTTCTCAGCAGTGGGTTAGAGGTAACAACTTTTCATGTGTGGAAATCTCTGTCTAGGCTCTGGGCTGACTTAAATTAAAATCTAGAGTAGTGCCTATGCTGAAATGATGCCTTTCATTTTTTGGTTGATTTTTGGCTTCTCTGCAAGCTTAAACTGAAGCATTTGAATGTGGATAAAAACCTTACAGTTTTTACACCAAATACACATAACAGTTTTGGTGCTTAGTGAATTTCCTTTTAGATAATTGGTAATTACTTACAAAGACTGAATACGAGCTACACTCCATCATATCCCTTAAACTTCATGGAGAACCATTCGAGATTCCCCTATTATAACGCTGTTTTCTTCTTATTTAATTAATTCTGTTTCCAAAATTGGTAATAGAGACAGAAGTATCCCCAGTGCCCAGCCCAATGCCTGGCACATAGTAGCACAATTAAATTCAGTATGGGAAGAGCGGTACAATCTTGGTGCTAAGTCGAAGGAGGAGTTAGTTGCATGGTCACACACCGTTTGATAAATGGATGCTTCATTACATAGAGGTGCACAAAATTCCAGGGATTTGGGGGGACATAGTGACTGAGCCTCAAGAATTTAGGCTCCCATTGCTTTTCATATAGGCCAAGAAAGAGGTTCTGAGTGAAAAGTTAATTATGGATTTGGCGCTAGAGTAGCTCCACTGCAAAGTATTTGAGCAGTGCTCATCTCAGAGCTTTATTTAATCTTTCAGGTGGGCTAATATAAGGGTAATCTTACAGATATTATAGGAACTTCTTTTCTTTCTGTTTTAGCCTTTAATAAAACAATACATAGTAAAATATATCTAGAAAGCCTTTCTGTTTTAGACTCTTCTTATAATGGGCTTTTTATGCCAGTGATAATTGTACCTTTATCTTTCAAAAGCTGATATTTCCTGCCTAAAGTATCTCCCCCAAAAATATCTCATTAAAAAGTCCACAAAGAATAGGGGAGAAGAAAGCCTTAGGTATCAATTCCAAAACAGGGATTGAAACCTCCCAAAATAATTATAGTTTATATCATCTGCATAGATAATCTGGCTTGGTTTACCCTATAATCTAATTTCAGAAAAGAAAGCTTTATTTTAACACTCATCTGAATCAACACTAAAGCCTTTTCTCTCAAAGAGTTTATTAAGAAACTCTAATGAATATACTTTTTGAATTAATGTCATCAAAAGTATACAGCTTCCTGTGTTTCTTGTGTCAAACTGGATCCACCCTCCAAAGCACTTTCCTTCCTTTACTTGCGTGGTTTCATTGAAGCTGTGCTGTTTGGAAACAGCATCTCAGACTTTACAGTGAAATGACAAAGAAAGCAATTACACTTTTGAAAGAATACTGACAAGTGGTTTCTATTTTCTAAAGGACGAAATAAAGAGTGTGTCTCATTTTTAATTAGGCTCTTTCCCCTGCTGAGTTGGAAATTCCAGTGCAGACTGATTGACTGCAACTACCAATCTGAAAGCACAAGGGAAGTAGTAAAGCTTTATGCTAATTTTATTTCAATATGATGGAGTTTTTATCTTGGTATATCCTTTTTTTATTAATAGATAACTCCAACAGAAAACTGTAACTGCTGTGTCTTATAGGAAAGTATAGAGGAAAGAAAATTATTATTTATCATCTACAAGGTACCTAAAAATCTTACATGGAAAAGATTTCTATCTTTAAATTTGTCTTTTTATCTTAGTGCATTTATGGAAAAATATCAAATATCCTGAATATTTTATAATTTTGTAGGAAGAAATATGCATCTATTTTTTCTTAACTCTTTATATAGCAATAAAATTTATTTTGGAAACTCTATGTGTGTATCATCAATTTGTCCAGGCTATAAGGTATAGGCATTGTTCTGAAAGTATCTTCCCCATGGTTTCTTATTCGTTTGTTTGCTTTTAGGTGGGGATAATTTTTTTAAGTACCTTTATTGAAAATGCTATCAGATTTCTCTATAAAGTGTATTCTGATACCATACCTTTTACATTGCTAGAAATATCAGAGGACTGTTTCCAAACTGTCATGGTGCTCCCCTCCATGCAGTGTCTGAATTGGAGCCACACTCTAGTGTAGAAGGGTGCCAGAGACGTGGGCAACCCAAGCAGATGCAGTTTAAGTTGGAAAACCATGGAAGAAGAACCCATTACATGTGCTAGTTGTTATGGAACTCTGTGTTTATTGTTCTTGAGAAGGTACATAATTTACAATGGATGAATAGGTTTGTTTGTTTATTTTAATTTTTTGTAGTGATGGGGTCTCACTATGTTGCCTGGGCTGGTTTCAAACTCCTGGGCTCAAGTGATCCTCCACCTTGACCTCCCAAAAGGTGGGATTACAGGCATGAGCCACCATACCTGGACTGGTTGTTTGTTTGTTTGTTTGTTTGTTTCCAAATAAGAAAGAAGAATCATTAACATGCAAGTAATGCCAACATTCATATAATCTTAATATGACTGTTCACTTAGCCTTTTCTCACCTACTCTTTTTCTCCTGGGAAATGTTTATGGCATTTTATGTCATGTAGCTATAACAACATAATAGTATTTAATACATGTCCTGTTATGCAATAGAGCTGTAACACTGTGTATGAGTTGAATTTTTGTAAGTTATATCACATTTTGTGCAGGGAGTTAGCTACGCTCCCAGCAAAGAATCGGGTTCCTCAGGCAGGGGTTGTCGCAAAGGATAAGGAAATAATAGAAAATAGAAAACAATAGAATATAGAAATAAAAAATGCACAGAGACTAAGGTACAGTTTATAAAGAATAGATTTATAAAAAAAAGGGAGGCGCTCTGGAGCCCCCACAATATTCCCGTAAATTGTGGAGCCTCGAATGAAGTTTCACATCAGTATTTATGGGTACAGTGATCAGTTGCCAGGGGTAACAGATTTACATAATCACAGGTAGTTCGTTTTAAGTTAAAAGTCTCCCAAAAGGCTTCTATAGATCCCTTAATTAACTCTATCTACGTGAACAAATGGTTACAAAATCTTTCTAGGACAAACTTCTAAGTTCTAAGATAAAACTATCATTTTAGCAGAAAAGTTAAACAGAGATGTAGTGGCTCCATATTTCTTTATCTAGTTATTGTGTATTGAGACAGGTATTCAGGAGTCCAGCGGAAGCTGTCCCTTGGGCTAATTGCTTTTAGCCACAGGTGTCTGTCTCTCTGGCGGGCACTCTCTGATCAGCTCCCATCCCGTGGATCCGTGCAAACCTGCTTCGTCATTCAAAGCAAGCAAAAACCACAGGCTTGAGACTGCAGTCACCTTGGAAAGCAGCTGCCACTGACCTTTGAGACGCCCTCCTGAGGTGAGGCAGCTTTTGATATGCGAACTAATAAAACACGTTCACATATGCCTTCAGGGCAAAGCCCTGCAAAACTGCTGAGATCATTCTGTCTCTAATACAGTAATATTAATCTATGGAGCCATATTTCTATGGGGCTACAACTCTAGGAGCAACAATTTTGTCACTGTTGTATATTAATTTCAGGAGTGCCGTATTTCATGTCAGATTCATCTTAATTAGCACGTACTTTTTTTTTTTTTTTTTTTGAGACAGAGTCTCGCTCTGTTGCCTGGGCTAGAGTGAGTGCCGTGGCGTCAGCCCAGCTTACAGCAACCTCAAACTCCTGGGCTTAAGCAATCCTTCTGCCTCAGCCTCTCGAGTAGCTGGGACTACAGGCATGTGCCACCATGCCCGGCTAATTTTTTCTATATATATTTTTAGCTGTCCAAATCATTTCTTTCTATTTTTTAGTAGAGACGTGGGGGGGGTCTCGCTCTTGCTCAGGCTGGTCTCGAACTCCTGACCTCGAGTGATCCTCCCGCCTCGGCCTCCCAGAGTGCTAGGATTACAGGTGTGAGCCACCACACCCGGCCTACAAGTACTTTTAACACTTCATAAATATATGGCTCAAGCAGATTACCATATAATTTTACACATGTTAGCTCATTTAATTTAATTTGCAGTTGCACTAGTGAACATGCACATACCTACCACCTATAGTCTGTAATTAACAATTTGCTATATTTGCTTTATCACATTTCCACTTATCTATCCATCCCTTTATTCATCAAATACTCCATCTTAAATTTTTGATACATTTCAAAATGTAACAAACATCAGTAAATTGGTGCGGGTGGCCATTCTCAGTTTGTTTACTATCATAGAGTGAAAGCATTCTATATTTCATCATTAAATATGTCATATATGGCCTTCACTAGCTTGATTTTAATTTACTGAGTTTCTTTTTTTAAATCATTAATGGGTGTTCAATTGCATCAAATGATTTTTATACATCTACTGAAATAATCACTTGGTTTTCTCTTTACCTCTGTTAATATGGAGAAATACATTGATTTATGAATGTTGAACCAGCTTCGTATTCCTGGGCTAAACCCCCCTTGGATCTTATGCACTATCCTCTTTATGTATCGCTGGATTTGATTTGCTAATATTTTGTTAAGGACTTTTGTTTCTATGCCCATGAGAGATATTAGTCTGCAGTCTCCCTTCTTTCCAATATCTTTGTCAGGTTATACTCACGGTAAAGCTGGCCTCACAAAAAGTTGAGAAATGTTACCTCTATTTTCTGAGACAGTTTGTGTAATATTAGTATTTTTTTAAATGTTTGACAGAATTTATCAGTAAATCCATCTGAATCTGGAGTTTTCTTTGTGGGAAATTTTTTGATAATGAACCTGATTTCTTTAACAAATACAGGTGTTAGGTCTGGAGCCAAGAGGGAGACACACAAAGCCTCAGGTGTAGCAAAATGCTATTTATTTGAGCACCTGGGTGCAGTGGGTGGAGGCCGAAAAGAGTGTCCACTCCAGGAAGGGGAGAGCGGTGGGTTTTATAGGAGGTTTGGATGGAAGTTTGGGGAGGGTGAATTTTTTTGTTTTTCCTGAACAGTAACCAGTTCCTGCTGGCGTTGCCACCAAGGGCTGTGGTCAGAGTTAGATTTACAACCTCTGGACTCTCCAGACTCCTGCAGCTATTGTCTCACAGGTTTTACTATCACTTATCTAAGTAAGTTTTCCATTAACCAATCACTATCTAAGTTTTCCATTAACCGCATTCTGTCCTATACATACTTTCCAGGTTCCCACCCCAAGCAAGCCTAACAATAGGATTATTCAGACATTCTGTTTCATCTTTTGTCGTTTTGGTAAATAATATTTTTCAAGGAATTTGTCTGTTTTAACCAAATGGTCAAATTTGGGGGATAAAATTACTTATTTTTCCTTATCTTTTTAAAAACTGTAAGAGCCATAGTAATGTTCTCTTTTAAATTTCTGATATTGTTGACTTGTTTCTTCTTTTTCTCTTGATTCATCTCCCTAGGGATTTATCAATTTTGTTTTTTTTTCAAAGAACAAACTTGACTTTGTTCATTTTCCTTACTGTTTTCTCTTTTCTATTACACTGATTTTTGCTTATCCTTATTATTTCTTTGTCTCTACTTATTCCTGGTTTACTTTGTACTCTTTTTTCTAATGTTTGAAAGTGGAAGCTTAGGTCATTTCAATCTTTTTTGTAACTTCCCTAATTTAGAAGTGTGTTATTCTGTGAAATGTAAATATAAAAAAAAAGCGCATTAATTTCCAAATATTGGGGTTTTCCCAAATATTTTACTGTTTTCAATTTAATTCTTTTGTAATCAGAGAGCATACACTATATGCTTTCAATCTTCATAAATTTCCTGAGACTAGTTTTATAGCTCGGAATATGGACTATCCTACTAAACATGTCTTGTGCAATATGAATCGGGCAGTTGTGTGTAGTGTTCTATAAAAGTCAATTAAGTCAAGGAAGTTGACAGTGTTGTTGAGATTTTATGTCTTTATTGATTTTTTTGTCTCATTGACTTAGCATTTTCTGAGAGGAATATTTTTATATTATATTTTTTATAAAATATAATATAAAACAATTATATTATAATTGTTCTTTTTTTCATTAAGAATTATGCCTCCTTATCTCTTATAATATTATTTGTCTTGACTTCTAAACTAACTGATAGTAATACAGCTACCTCAGTCTTCTTATGCTTACTGTTTGCACGTTGTATCTTTTTTTATTCACTCATTTCAATCTATGTCTTTCAATGTATGTCTTCATATTTCTTACAGACAACATGTTGGGTCTGGCTTCCAAAACAAACAAAAACCTATTTCTACAATCTCTCTCTCTCTCTTTTTTTGTCACCCAGTTTGGTTTAAGTGTTTAGAAAGTGGTTAGAGTGTTTTGTTCATTTACCTTTAACATAATTATTAATATGGTTTGATTTTACTACTAATTTTCTTTCTGTTTGTCTTATCTGTTTTTTGTTCTTCTGTTCCTCTTTTTCTGCCTTTTTTTGGGGGAGGGTGGTAGTTAATTGAATATATTTTAGAATTCCACTTCAATTAATCTATTAGTTTTTTTAGCTATACCTCTTATTAAATTTATAGTGGTTGCTTCTTGATTACAATATACCCTTAGTATCTACTTAAAATTAACATTGTACCAAAATTTTCAATAGAATAGCCTTATTTACTCATTCTATCTTTATTGTAGTCTTGTCATATGTATTATAACTATACTCACAGATACCTTAGCATGCACCTCCTAGGAATAAATTAGTTGCATAATATCATCTAATATCCACTTGAGGAAAGCAGGGAGTTTCAGCTTCCCTGGCTTCATTGCTTTCTTTGCTTTTTAGGTAGTTTTTTTTGTTTGTTTTGTTCAGAGACAGAGTCTTGCTCTGTCGCTCAGGCTGGAGTACAGTAGCCCAGTCATAGCTCACTGCAACCTTAAACTCCTGGGCTCAAGTGATCCTCCTGCCTCAGCCTTCTGAGACGCTGGGACTACAGGTATGCACCAGCAGGCCCAGCTATTTTATTTATGTATTTATTTTTTGTAGAGACAGAGTCTTGCTATGTTGCCAAGACTGCTCTGGAACCCCTGGCCTCAAGTGATTTTCCGACCTCAGCCTCCCAAAGTGCTGGAATTACATTCATGAGCCACTGGGTCCAGCCTTCAGGCACTTTTTTAAAAAAAAAAATTTGCCCCAAACTTTTAATTCTTATCTTGTGTGAGGGTTTGTCCAATAGAAGCTGTGCCTCCATCACCAGGAGCCAGAACTTTGCAGCACTTTGAATTGCTACTATGTAATGTGATTCTTTAAGACAGGGAATACAATATACAGTACTTATATTTACAGCATTTTCCTAACTTACTTGACCAGCGAGCTTCTTTTTTGTTTTTATAAATGGAACAGCTGCAGAATGACTGCTTGCATTGCTTTGGGGAAAGCCAGCCAAAGAACAGCCTTATTCAAGGTGTCATTACAACTTCTTGCCAAGTTACAGACCTTGCTTATTATCCACTAAATATAATGTTCATCTAATTAAATGCTGTGGAAATCATACCTGCTTTAAATACCTTGCAATTAAAGGTGAGAGAGTTTGACCTTCATTATAAAGTAAAGATGGTAAGGGACTATTAAATAATTGTGATCTTCACTTAAAAATGTCTGAGCATCAAAGTTTGTGTTAGTGGACAACAGAAAAATTCTGCATTTGAGATTGTATTCTGTCAGCTTGACATTTTGAGAGGGGGATACAAATGAAACAAATTCATAGAAAAATAGATACATGAAGCAAAATGCATCACATAAAGGCAAAGGCAATTTTTACATGGACTCGGGGAGAAGGAATCTGCTACTGACCAGTACTCTGTCCCAGGACAATCTATTTATATTTTCTCAACTTTTTATTTTTAAATTTTAAGCTGTTGAACAATTGAAAAGTAGTATAATAAATACATATACTCTCTAGTGGATTCAACAATTATTTACATTTGTATTTGCTTTCTCTCTCTCTCTTCCCTCCCACACAATTTTTCAACTCCTGACCTTAAGCAATCCTCCCGCCTCGGCCTCCCAGAGGGCTAGGATTACAGGCGTGAGCCACCACGCCCAGCCATCTCCCACACAATTTCTAAGGTAAGTTGCAGATGTAATAAGACTTCACATAGGTACTTCAGCGTGCATCTCCTAGGAATAAATTAATTGCATAATAATCATCTAGTATCTACTTGAGGAAAGCATATAGACCTTGTCCCAGATGATGTCTTTGGGATAAGTTAAGTTTCCTCTTTAGTATAGAAATCATATTCCCTTTCAGAAAAGATCATAAACTAGAATAAGAAAGCAGAGAGAAGAGAAAGAAGGAAAAGATCTTACAAAGTTAATATTAGTTATTAGTCCATAAAGTACACATAGTCCCTAAAGTACCAGTCTACACTATTCTAGCATTCCATACTATATTGGCATGGCAAATTATTCTAAGTAGGAGTTCTTTGCTAGGCTTAGAAACAATCTCTGCCCTGAAATAACTCACAAGGTAGTCAGGATCTGGTAAAACATACTCAAATATCCCACCCTGCTTCCTCCACCTTGCTAAATTCAGCATCTCCTCTAAAACTCAGATCAGGCGTTGCCTTGGAAAAGCCCTCTCAGGCTCCTGCCTTTCCTTCACCCCCTGCTCCCAGCGCCCCTGGGTCTGGGTGGGGTGTTTCTGCTCAGAGCATTCAAAGAGCCCCATCCTGCCTCCAGCCCATTTTATCAGACTATTTTTATGGGTCATTGTTTCTCCCTCACTGATTTCTATAAGTGGTGGGGAGCTGGGATTTGTACTTTCAGGATTATGATAGGGCCAGATAGATATCTGTTGAATGTTTGTGAAAGATTAATCAACAAGATCAGCGACTGTGCTGGCAAGAGAAATGGGAAGTAGGAGGAAAAGAGAGACGGGCGTAGGGCAGCAGGACGGGTGAGAGCTCCAGCTGGACAGTCAGGGCTGTGGGATTGTCCGTCGGCTAAATTAAGTCTCCCTTCCCGGATCACTGGCTTTTTTTTTTAGTATCTTCCCTCCCTAGTTTCTCAGTTCCCTAACTACTAGTTTCCCCTCACTGAAAGTCATTCACATTAGTGTGTGTATGGCAAGATAGGGACCAGAGAGGGCACCTTGATCTCAGGGAAGCTTCTTGGGACCATTTGGGGAGCTTGATATGTCCCCTTGGAACTTGAGGAACACAGTGGACTGGTGTCTGCCCCCATCTGGAAAGTGTCAGGCTGGAGAGGCGGCTGGCCAGCTGCTCAAAGGCCAGAGCAAAGGCAAGGCCGCTGCTGCGTGGGGCTCGGTCTGGTGGGCAAAGTCACAGCTCCAGTTGGCTCCTTTCCTCTGACCTTAGCCAGCACCTAGACATCTGGGGATACCTGCAGCTCTTCTCCTTGCAGAGATCCTCTTTGCCCTCTTACACAAGATTTAAGATAACTCAGTTTACATCCCCTTATCTCCCTAGAGTGTCGTGGACTTTCTTCCCTGATTATCACCTGCATAAAGAACAGTTCTGGAGTCAAGAGAATAAATCTTCAATTCTAGAATGTTAGGCATCAGGGAGCAAGGGAAGAGGAGGAGGACCCAGCTGAAAAGGGCTCCCCTCACTCACCACAGAGGCACAACCCGCAAGATTCACCATTTTTAAGGACAGGCAAATTTGGGAGGAGAGGATGATGGGTAGTGAGAGGTACAGGAACACATAGGCCAACCTCTGTTCGTGTTGGATGTAGTCCACTGAGCAATGCTCATTTATATTGCCAATCTGGTAAGAGTACATTTTTGTTTTGTCAAAAAGACCAAGGACACCTATAGAATTACCTAAAACCTGTTTATTCAGATCTGACTATAGTGAGTGAGTTTGCTACCCTCACTTTCCTTCTGGTAGGGACTTGAAGGGGTGTGATAGGAGAATGAGGTCTATAGAATAACAGGAAGAAGTCTTATGACAGGCTTTGATTGGTGAGTATTTCATTAGGGTGGGAGTTTTGGAAGTGGGGGAGGCTTTCTGATTGACGTTTGTATTAGTCCATTTGCACTGCTATAAAGGAATACCTGCGACTGGGTAATCTCTAAAGAAAGGAGATTTATTGGGCTCACAGTTCTGCAGGCTGTACAAAAAGCATGGCATCAGCTTCTGCATCTGGTGAGGGCTTCAGGAGGCTTCCAATCATGGTAGAAGGCAAAGGGGAAGCAGGTGTGTCACATGGCAGGAGAGAGAGGAGGAGGTGCCAGGATCTTTTCATAAGAATGGCAGCAAACCATTCATGAGGGACAGCCACCATGACCCAACCACTTCCCACCAGGCCCCACTTCCAACACTGGAGATCAAATTTCAACACGAGATTTGGAGGGGACAAATATCCAAATTATATCAACTTGTAAGTACCTTTGTCAATCTTCGATTGGTTCAATACCTGCTGGTACAAAACTGGGAGATTTCCAGGCTGAGTGGAGTCATAGGGGTTTTCCTATTTCAACTAGAAGAATATCTTGTCCTCAGCCGCAGGGTCAGAGTCTTACATAACTAATTCCTCAGTTTAGATAATGTTGTGGTGGAAATTTTGTCTAAAGTCTAGTCCAAATAAATGTGTTCTATATTCTTATATCGATTTATATACACCTATCATATTAAGGGTTAGATTGAGACCTGTCATGAATTTCCCTTTTGTGGAATGAAAGTGAAAAAGGGAAATACAAGCACTGGATGAATGTAGAACTGAATAAGGTCTGAAATTCCTCTTAAAGCTAAAATTCTAATGAGATTTCCTGAGTGGGTCCCCGTCCTGTGTCTCAGGGCTAGAGAGACCCTACAGTTGAACGGATGAACTCCGGAGGGCTGGGCCCCAACTCAGCCCTGGCACACAAACACAGGCAGGGCCTGGGGCCACTGGGGACTCTTTTCTCCCCTTGTGTGGCTCCCTGGCATGAAGGAGGAAACAGTAGGAAGCATCTTTGCCCTTCCCCGGCACACGATCCAACTCCCCACTCTGCTATCAGAGCTCACTTGTTTCCCCTCAAACCTCCAAGCAGGGAGCTTGAGCAGCCTCTGGGAGCCCCTGGGCACAGTCTAGTCCCCTTATTTGGACTAGACTTTAGACAAAATTTCCACCACAACATTATCTAAACTGAGAAATTAATTATGTAAGACTCTGACCCTGCGGCTGAGGATAAGATATTCTTCTAGTTGAAATAGGAAAACCCCTATGACTCTACTCAGCCTGGAAATCTCCCAGTTTTGTACCAGCAGGTATTGAACACCCAAGTGGAAGAAGGAAAGTGAAAAAGCACCGAGGCAAGAGAGCAGTGACAACTTTAAGTGTGACCTTACTCACCCCAAGAGCAAGCAAAAGTACAAATCAACTCAAGGGTGTGCAAAGAGTGTACAGTGGTGATTATGATTCAGGCCTCATTGGACAGAAAACCATCCCTTCCTTACCTAGCCTTCTACTACCACTTTCTCTCTCTCTCATTTACCAGAGCAGTGGATTGGGAGTGGACTGCAAGTGGAGATTGAGAATCGTGGCTGCAGTGATGGCATCTATGTGGCAAATTGTCTTTAAAGACCTCTTGTCACTGGAAACAATGTCTAATAGAGAATGGCCAAATGCAGTGTTCTACTGTATGAAATTATGTCATCAAAGATTAAATTATGTTGTAATTGACAATATAGAAAGTTCATAATTTATTGTTAAGTAAAATAAATAGTATATATTAATAAAACAGTTTGGTAGTTAAAAATAGTTATCTTTGGGATGGAGTAGAATAACGGGCATTTTTAATTTCCTTTGTTTTGTTTTTTCTGTATTTTCTATAATTTCTGTATTACTTTTGTACTAAGAAAAACATTGCAAGCATGTATTATCGGAAACCCATCTGGCTGGTTGATATTATCCACATCTTTGTTTAGTCTAATTTAGCAAAAATTTGAAGAGAACATTTTTTAAAGCAAAATAAATGCTTTCTCAACTCCAGGAAGGAGGAACCAAAGCATTTGCCAAGAGTCTGACTTGGTCAGATACAGACTGGCCTGAGGGACTGCTGGCTTTGCAGCAGCGTTAGGCTCCAGTTCGGCAGAGGCAGGCATAAACATTCACAAGCTTTCCGAAAGTAATCCAAATTACTAGAAGCTGTGCAGTGTAGAATCATGACAACCGGACAAAACAGCAAGATCTGGTTTCTTGTAAGAACTCTATCACGGTCCAGGGTTAACCTTGGACAAGTCACTTACTCTCTGCATCCTCTACAAAAACAGGTCCTTTCCCATTTACTCACTGATTAGTTATTGAGGATCCCCTGCGTGCACAGGACTGCTCATGCATACTACTCTGGGCTCACTCTAGAATGCTGTGAGTCTGTTATTTTAAAGACTATGGCATCCAATTTAATTTATACCACCATTTCCATCCTTCAGCACAGAATTATCTAGAATTCTCAGGGTTTACAGGTGGAATAAACCTTTTGTAATCTAGGTATTGAGGGCTCCAGAGAAAAGGTTAGTGGGCTTTGTAAAGGGGACAACAGAGGCAAGAATGGGGTGAGGGATAGACTGAGTAAAGAGTTAGAGATGGTTGGCCGAGCATGATGGCTCACACCCGTAATGCTAGCACTCTGGGAGGCTGAGGCAGGAGGATTGTTTAAGGTCAGGAGTTCGAGACCAGCCTCAGCAAGAGCAAGACCCCGTCTCTACAAAAACAGAAAGAAATTAGCCAGGCAACTAAATACAGAAAAAATTAGTCGGGCATGGTGGCGCATGCCTGTAGTCCCAGTTACTCGGGAGGCTGAGGCAGGAGGATCACTTGAGCCCAGGAGTTTGAGGTTGCAGTGATGACGCCACAGCACTCTAGCCCAGGCAACAGAGTGAGACTCTGTGTCAAAAAAAAAAAAAAGTTAGAGATGGGTCAGAACAGAATCCACTTGGTACAGAGCAGCTGGGAGGGTAGGGACCAAGGAGGAAACTGAGCAAAAGCAACAAGGGAAACTACAGATCATGGTGGAAAATTCCCAGGCATGACAGTCTAAATACCTTATTTTCCACAATATCCAATTCATTATTCTTTTCAGGCAACAACAATCCGTACGGAACAATGTTTCTGTGTCTGCTATTATTGCAAGAGAGGGAGAGATCGGGCTAAACGCCTTTGTCCTTGAAGACCTGATGCTGCCGGTACATAATGGTTAAGGTCAAAGGTTTTAACAAATACGGGGGACGTGAGCCAAAACCAATGGAGACTGGTATGTGTTTCCATGGGAAAATGACACAAACTAAACATGACCATAAAGGACACAATAGTGTCAGCAAAAGTTGTTTTTATGCTTCTCAAGAGATACTTGGATACATTTCTAGGCACAATGGTTTGTTCTCTTTTGTTTTTGGTATATTGTAATTTGAATGTCTTTCCACATTGCACAGCAATGTTGTGCAGCTGATTATTTTTACTCAATGTACAACAAATTGCTATTAAGAAAATTGAAAGCTGTTAGTAATAAACTACTAACAAACAAACTAGTTGGAAACATGCTCCCGTGAGGATATGCACTTGCTTTTGAACACATACTCACGCAGTTTTCAGCAAGGAAAACTGATCATTATCAGAAATTTAACTATGAAACCACAAATACCTTTGGGCAAACCTTGGTGAATGAATTCCCTCTTTGTGAGAGGTCAAAGAGCCCTCCTGAGCTCAGTTGTCTTAGCCAATGACAGGGCTAGTAAGGTAAAGGGACATTGTATGTCAAAGTAGAGGGAGGGTTGATAGGAATATAGAACCTAGCTAGATGCTGTGAAATCAGGACTGAAGATGTTTCTGGCCATTATGACAGTTTGATTCATTAAATGAACACTTATAGCAAAATAAGCTCATGTTTTATTATATAAAAAAATAAACTTCCTTGATTCATAACCCATATGCCTGATGGGTTCTCTTCTTTGTATCAAGAAGCTAGGAAAGCTCAACTGAGATCATAAATAATATGTTGTAGCATTATAAGGCTTTATAGAATGTACACTACATATTATATAATATGTAAATTTCCAAGATCAAGGAGCCCACAGGGGAAAAAAAAAAGAAATAAATATGTAAACTACAATGATTTTGTGGTCCTGAGCCTTATCACTTACTAATTGTGAGAACTTCAGCAAGTAAGGCTCTCTGAATTACAGCTTCTACATCTGTAAAATAGAGCTAAGAATACCTTATGGTGGTTTTAAAACAGATCCTCAAATTCTTTGACACTCCTCCCATCAAAATGTGGAGCCCAATACCCTACTCCTTGAACCTGGGTCTAGCTTAGTGACTCACTTGTGAAGAATGGGAAGCAGCGGAAATAATACTGTGTGGCTTCTGAGACTAGGTTTCCTGGTGTTCCCGTGCATGCGTTCTCTCTCTCTCTCTCTCTCTCTCTCTCTCTCTCTCTCTGCTTGCCCTGGGCACCCAACCATCTCAACATTCCATGTGAAAACCAAGCAGCCACATGGAAAAGTCTCATGTTGCTATTGAGACAAAAGTTCCAGATGAACTCCAAGCTGAGAGCCAACAGCAGCCACCAGGCACGTGAGTGAGCTTTCAGTTTATTCTTAGCCCCTAATCTTTGAACCACCCCCACAGACACTGAATAGAGCAGAGGTAAACTTTCCTCTCCAAGTTCTTCCCAAATTGTAGATTCATGAGCAAACAGAAGTTGTTACTGCTTTAAGTTATTACATTTTGGGGTGGTTTGTTATGCAGCAACAGAGTTTGGTACCACAACAAAACCCAAAAACACGTGGCAGTGGTTTTACGACTGGGTGGCAGGCAGAATTTGGAAGGGTCTTCAGGAGACTATCAGCAAGAGCCTCACGGTTCTGGAAGAAGTTATTGGTTGGGGGTTACAGGAAAGCGAGGAAAATGTTATGGGGAGCTGTCATACAGTGGCAAAAAGGTGGGCAACAGTGTCTCTGTGGTAACTTGGAAAATAGAAAATATATCAAGTTAACTCAACGACCTATCTAAGGAGATTTTTCGGGAAGAGTGTTGAAGGTACTGGCTGGTTTTTATCACTGACTATAGTAAAATGTAAGAGAGAGATAAGTGAGAGGGAGAACTGTTAAATATATAGGACCCAGAGATTGTTGGAGTTGAAAATAAAAACAGTTTCTCCTTCCCAGCCTCTTCATATGGCAAATGAAATGGCTTCTAGGAGCAGATCAAATCCAGAGTGCTGTCAGGAAAACACGGTCCGAAGGTAAAGTCAAGGGTATGACTATAAAACTCTTCGTTGAGATCTCAGAAAGATTAAGCTGTTGCTTCATAGACTCTTATAAGCAGACAAAAGGCCGAATGGATCTTAAGGGTGTTACCAGATGCCACCTTTAGGAGAGTCTAAGGTACAGAGGCGTAAAGGAGATTTATTGATGTGGATTTTGCCCAGTGGAGTTAGCTATAAATTGATTTATTAGAAGCTTCCAAATTTTTTTAAAAGAATGATAATCAGCTTGGACTGAAAGGGACATTCAGGCCTTCAGATCCCAGACTTCTAAGAGCAGGAAGCAGTCTAAGAAAACTACTGAGCTGCAAACTGGGCTATGTTTGATGGAAAAGGAAGAATGGCTCTGAAGGTGGGACCAACAGCCCAGTGGGTGAAGCCAAAAGCTATGGTGGACGACATCCAGGAAGGAGACTGAGCCCCAATCAAGGCGCTGGCAACATACACTCAGCTGGATTCCAGAGCTGCTGTGCACCAGTGACTGCTGTGTGCCCCCAGTTCTCTTTCTGAGCAAAAGTGTCTACAGCGGTTATCCTGCTCTTGTTCCACCATCGCACAGTCAGTCTATCGGGTGCAGCAGCCAGATAGCTTGTCTCTTGATTCATAGGCTTTCATAGGCTTTCAAGAGGAGCTGCACTCAAACAGCTGTACTTGGGGAACAGGACCCAAGGGGCCTCATCTCCTGGACTTGATCTACATGTCAAGATCCTGGACTTTGAACCTGAGCCTGATGCTACAGGAGATACAATGTTTAAGGGGCCTAGGGCAGGCAGGGGAGTGAGTATATTTTTTATGTAGGAGATTTAATTTATGTATGGTGGGTGAATTGTAATGTTTTAAAAATAGGTCCACAAATTCTTTGATATTCTTCCCAACAAAAGGTAAAGCCCAATTCCCCTTCCCTTGAATAGCGGCCAGCCTTAGTGACTTGCTCTTAACAAATAGAATATGGCAGAAGTGATACTGTGTGGTTTCTCAGAAAAGTCCTAAAAGGAGACACAGCTTTTGCCTTATTCTCCTCTCTCCTGGAGGGTTTGTCTTTGGGACTTAGTCACCCCAGTGTGAGGAAGCCGAGGAACCACACAGAAAGGTCATGTGTAGGTGTTTCGGCCACAGCCCCAGCTGAGGTCCCAGGCGACCCAGCGTCAACCAGCACACCTGTGGGTGAGCGAGTCTTCAGATGGTTCCAGCCACCAGTCTCAAGTCACCCTAGCCGACACCAAGGGTAGCAAAGACATACTGTCTTTCTTAAGCCCGGCCCAAATTACAGATTCATGAGCCAAATAAATGTAGTCATTGTTTTAAGGCATGAAGTCTCAGGGTGATTTCATATGCAGTAACAGCTAACCGGATGTGTTATTCAAATGCCTACTAGGAATATCCACATATTTAAATAAAATCTTGTAGCAGTTGCAACGCTTTACACATTGTAAATTACAACTGCCTTTGGTCCCAGCTTTCTCACTTAGGATTGCAGGACCTTCAGCAAGTCAGTCTCCTGAGCTTTAGTTTCTGGAACTGCAAGGGGAAGACGAGAATATCTGTCTTTATTTTATTTTATTTTTTCCAGCTTTATTGAGGCATAATTGACAAATAAAATTATATGTATTTAAGATGTACAACATGATGATTGATATATGTATGCATCATGAAATGATTACCACAATCAAGTAAGCTAACATATCCATCACCTACAAAGCCCAGCATTGTGTGTGTGTGTGTGGTGAGAACACTTAAGATCAACTCTCTTAGCAAATTTCAGGTATATGATGCAGTATTATTAACTATAGTCACCATGTTGTACATTAGTACTTGGCTTATTTTTAAAAATCATTTATAAAAGCTATGTAGAAGAAGGAAAATGATGATATAGTGTAGGTTATAAAACTAGATTCCAGTGATTGTAACTGTAAAAATGTGCCGATGAGAAATAGAGGGATTAGATTAATGGGGTTAAGATTATTTTTTCCTTCTACTTTTCAAATTTTCTGTAATATTATTTACTTTTAGTAATAAAAAATACATATGGCCGGGCGCGGTGGCTCACGCCTGTAATCCTAGCACTCTGGGAGGCCGAGGCGGGTGGATTGCTCGAGGTCAGGAGTTCGAGACCAGCCTGAGCAACAGCGAGACCCTGTCTCTACTAAAAATAGAAAGAAATTATCTGGACAACTAAAAATATATATAGAAAAAATTAGCTGGGCATAGTGGCGCATGCCTGTAGTCCCAGCTACTCGGGAGGCTGAGGCAGTAGGATCGCTTAAACCAAGGAGTCTGAGGTTGCTGTGAGCTAGGCTGATGCCACGGCACTCATTCTAGCCTGGGCAACAAAGCGAGACTCTGTCTCAAAAAAAAAAAAAAAGCTAAAAAAATAAAAAATACATGTATTTTAAAAATTCCACTGTGTGTTCTCAGCTCAAACCGAGTTGTTTTTTCTCACTGACCACCCTGCCTGCTAAATCAGGTCAAGTGGTTCAGAAGAGGAACAGGCACAAAGCAGCATCCTGTTTCTTGGAGCTTGGGGGTCAAGAAACAATTGACTCCAGAACCCCCATGCCCTGCTCCCCAGCCTGTGCACCATTTCTCACCCTGTAGCTCCCCCCAATCCTGGGTCGTTCCCACCTATATGAGCTAAGCATTAGCTCCCATGCCACAGTCAATGCCCGTTATTTGTATAACCAGAAATCACAGCTATCTGAGCTTGGAGTGATGTAATTCAGTGGTTGGGGGAGTTGGCCAAAATGCTGGGTTAGAAACCTGCCTCTGCCACATATTGCCTGGGGGCTTTGCAGATGTAATTAAGGATCTCAAGATGAGATTAACCTGGATTACATAGGTGGGCCCTAAATTCAATAACAAGCGTCCCTATAAGAGAGGAAGACACAGAGAGCCAGAAGTCAGGTGAAGACAGAAGCAGAGACTGGAGTTCTGTAGTCACCAGCCAAGGAATGCCTGGGGCCACCACAAGCCAGAAGAGGTGAGGAACAGATTCTCCCTTAGAGCCCCAGAGGGAGTAGAGCTCAGCCAACGCCGGGATTTCAGGTTTCTGGCCTCTAGAACTGTGAGAAAACACAGTCCTGTTGTGTTAAGCCACCTCTTTGTGGTAATTTGTTACAGCAGGTCTAGGAAACTAACATGATGGATGAGTTTCACAGTCATAACAATGAATGAAGAAATTCACGTTAGGGAAAAAAGATGTCATTTAAATGAAGTTTTAAAAACATGAAGCCAATACTTTGTGTGTTTGTGGACACATGTATTGACAAAAGCCTAAAGAAACAAACGGGAATGATAAACGTCAAATTTAGGGAAGTGGAAACTGTAAATAATTGGTAGGGGGCACAAGGGCTTCACCTATGTGGATAATATTGCGCTTCCTAAGCCGAGGGGTAGGGGCAAGCGTGATCAATATTGTAGGGTCATACCTCTGTGTAGGACTTAACTGTTCCATAATAATCACATTTAAAAGGAAGAAGAAAAAGGACAAGAAGGAAGGTTAACAGCACCTTGAAGGGCGGGGGAGCTTTTTCTTGGGTGACGTATGACCTTTCAAATGTCAGAACGGGATGATTTGGCCCACATGGATCTCCTGATATTTAATAAGCAGATGAAAATCACTTTGTTAGTATTCAGTGCTCTGATGTTTATAAATAATTCCAATAGTAACCTTTTTCATTGGAAAAACACCTGTACGGTGCCAACTCTGATTACTCCCTGTGGATATTGCTTTAGCTAAAAATTAATATATCATACTTTCTAGAATGACAGACTGTGGGTTGGAATAAGAGAAAACAGTAATTTATAAGACAGAGTAATTACTGGAGGATCCAGGTATTATTTACTGACTTTCCTCTTTGTTCTCAAGCCAACAAAATTACGGAGTCCACATTCCCAGAGGCTCTTATTAGCCTCAATCTTAGGTAGTCTATCAAAAACAAAACTGTTGTGGATTAATAAACACCACAACCCATAATAAGCCGCGCAGGCCCCTCGCCTGCCTGGGTAGCAAGCGGGCTCAGCCGCAGCAGCATCAACGTGGCTGACCGGAGGCCGCTGGGCTGTTGCGCGCTTGCTCCCTTGGCGTGGCTGGGGCGGCCTCGCTGGCTGCACTACCCGTAACGTCCACGAGGTGGCAGCAACTCCACGGCTGCCAACCCGCGGCCTCCGAGGGCGACCGAGACTGCCGCGGACCCTTTGTCACCAACAGGACGGTTCTGGTTTCAAAATCAGATTGAGATGCTTCTTTGAGCGCTGGGATTTAGAAAAACATGGTGATCATTTTCAATTAAAAATTATTCATGCTCATCACAAACATATAACAATAATTTGATATCTACTATAAGCAGCCTTTTCTTTCCTTTTTTTTTTTTTTTGGTACCATTGGTGAAATACTTTGTTATTTTACAGACATGCCCAGGCAAAACTGTGGAGACTGTAAAAAAAAGGCAAGCGGTTGTCAGGGGCTGGGAAGCGTGGTTGGGGGAGGGGATGAATAGGTGGCGCACAGAGGAGTTTCAGGGCAGTCAAAACACTCCGTACGATAGTATAATGATGTGTGCATGTAATTACAATTTGTCCAAACACTTATTAATAGGATGTGCACCACAAAGAGTGAACCCTAAGGAAAACTGTGGACTTCGGTGATAATGATGCATTAGTGTAGGTTCATCAATTGTAACAAATGTACCTGCTGGTGAGGGATGTGGGTATGGGGGAGGCTGTGCATGCGTGGGGGCAGGGAGGATGGGAAATCTTTGTGCTCTCCACTCAATTTTGCTGTAAACCTAAAGTTCTAAAAAAAAAAAAAAAAAGTCTAAATAAAATGCCCATTTCCAAAAGTGCACTAGGTTTGATAACCACTAATCATCCTTTAGGAGGCTTAGGTTCTCAAAGAACTTCCAAATCTGGCAGAGTAAGCAAACCAGAGCTCACTTATTCTTTTAAAAGAGTAAGTACATTTATATTGCGAAGGTGTTACAGCAGGTGGTCCCGAGGACAAACCCAGCAGCACACGGAGAGCGGAGAATCAAGGTTTATTCCCCGGCGGGCTCAGAGGGGTCTCGCCACCAAATTCTGAGCCCCATCTACCCGATTTTTACCACTTTTATTAAGTTGGGATGGCCCGAGGAGTGGGGTCTCAGGTGGCTAGTGCTCGCCAGGTAATAGGTTACTTGATGTGTCAGGTAATAGATTAGTATTATGTTGATGCACCAGGTAATAGGTTAGTTGATGCGCCAGGTAATAGGTTTGTATTATGCTGATGCAGGTCTTTCGTGAGGGGTGGGGATCTCAGGTGGCTGCTGTGCCAAGTAATAGATGGGGGTTTTCCTTATCAAAGGTACAGTGAAAGTCAACATCTGCAGTATTCAAAGAGAAACCGTCTTCCAAACAATTAGCATCTGTCAAATGGCAGAATCATTTGACAGCCCGTAAATTACAACTGGTTCCAGTTGTGTGTTCTTATAGGTAAAATCCAAATTCAGCTAAGAAATGTCACATCAAGGTTCAGGTTTGCTTACTCTGCCAGATTTGGAAGTTCTTGGAGAACCTAAGCCTCCCAAAGGATGATTAGTGATTTTCAGGAATTTCTGCTTAATTTTCAATGTAAAGAAAGACTCTTTCCTATCTCTCAGATGTAAACATTCTAGGCATGCCTGAGATGTATAAAGAAAAAGAACCATGAACTAGAAAAATACTTTCTCTAAACTGAACTTAAATGTGGAACACTGGAGAGTCCATGGTTAGCAGAAAGAGCACTGTCTTTGGAGTCCAGGAACACAGATTTGAGACTTCCCCTAAGGAGCTGTGGGATCTGGGATGTTTCTTCTGCATAGTGGACTTAATAATACCACTCCTACCGTCTCTCGGTTACTGTGAGACTGGAATAATCTATTAACAGATGCTCAATAAATGTTTGTTGAATAAACCATGGTGAGAGTACTTTAAAAACTGTACTTTAATAGACTACCCAAAACACATAAGCACAGGGTTTTGTAAATGTGATTTAATGAGAAATATATATTTGTTTCATTCCCAGTTCCTGGCAGAGCTTCTAAAACCCTTGGAATTTTTCAAATGATGATATGAGATGAAGGTTTTTTGTTATTCATAATAAACCCCTTTCAGCCACACCTAAGTCAACCCTAATGGGGTGTCTTGAACTCTAGAGGATGTGGGGGGAGCTGCTATGATTAGAAGGTTGGAACTTTTAGCCCCAGCCCCAGACCTCTGGGGACAGGACAGGGGCTGGTGATTGAGTACAAGCCAATGGCCAATGATTTAATCAATCGTGCCTACATAATGGGACCTTCAAAAATCCTAGATGACAGAATCTGGAGAGTTTTTGAGTTGGTGGGGACATCCCTGTGCCGGAGGGTGGTGCACCCCAAACTCCACAGGGACAGAAGCTCCTGTGCACAGGACCCTTCCAAACCTTGGCCTGTGTGCCTCTCATCTGGCTGTTCATTTGTATTCTTTACAATATCCTTTATAATAAACCAGTCATAGGAAGTAAAGTGTTTCCCTGAATTTTGTGAGCTGCTACAGCAAATTATTGAACCTGGGAGGGGGTCAAGGGAACCTCATTTGCAGCCAAGTGGGACAGAAGTGTGGGTAACCCGGGGACCCAGTACTAGCAATCGACATCTGAAGTGTGTGTAGGGGGAGCAGTTTCTCAGGCTGGGTATTTAACCTGTGAGGTCTGTGCTCACTCAGTGTAGTTAGTGTCAGAATTGAATTGAATGATAGGATACACAGTTGATGTCAGAGGATTGGAAAACATGTTAATGTGAGGGAATAAAATCCCACACATTTGGTATCAGGAGTGTTGTGAGAAACATTTTTTTTCTTTAGTAATTAAAACACACTTGTAGTAATGGTTTTCAAACATGAACTAACTATGGTTATACTTTCATTCAGGCTAAGCAGTGGTTTTCAACTCTGGGAAATATCCCAATGCTCAGGGATTTACGGGGTGGCGGAAGCATCCATTGTTTCTGTGATGTTTGGTTGGTTGGTTTGTGCTCCCCGGGTGATATGCGGATTGAGAAGCACTGCTGTTGTGCAACAGTTAGTGTCTCATTGAATATTGGCTATAATTGAATCAGAGTTAGTAGAAATGGTTTCTTGTTGAACAAAAATTTCCACTGTTTATGGCTAGAAATACACAGCTGTGTCTTGATCACGTTTCTTTGTTATGACTGACTTTTTTTCACTTTGTACAAAGGAAATAACATGCTTAATACAGAAAATGTGAAAAGCACAATCAAACAAAACTAAAAAAAGCACTCCAGATCTGTAGCCAGTGGTGCATGTCTGCACGTCCTTGCATTTTTTTTTCTTGTGTATATATATTTTAAAATGGAAAATGGAATCCTGCCACGTCTTATAGCTAGCTTTGTTCACTCAGGAACACAATGTGGACATCCTCCCATGCCAATACTTTCTTCCATGACATGGTTTTTCATAGTCTTTTTGCGGCTATTAGATGCACCATAATTTCTTCAATACTTTATTTATTAACATTAGGTTGTTTTCAATTATTCTATTATAAAAATATTACAAGTTTCTTTAATACAGTATTTTTGGACACAGCCCTAATAAGTTCTTTGACTAATTACCTTTACTATTTGCTCCTGGCCGGGATGGGCAGGCATTTAGATGAGTTGGCATGCAGGAGGCTGCTCACCAATGACCTCCCCCCGCTCCCTGCCCTTTCAGCAGTGCCTCCAAAACAGCTGGATTTCCTAGCCGGAACTATCAGGTAGGGCAGTTCAAAATTAGCAAAATATTCACGAAATCAGGGGTTCTCAAAGTCTAACGTGCATATGAATCCCCTGGGGATCTGGTCAAAAGCAGATTGAGCTTCCAGCTCTGGGCTGGGGCCTGGCATTCTGCACCCCGGGTCAGCTGACCACACCTGAGGAGCAGGGGCCAAGGGCACAGCCTCATTAGACTGAGCATATCTGCAGTCTCATCTTTGAGATTCCCAGTTGTGTAAGACACGATGACTTTCACAAATAAAGGGGCTGGGTTGAATTGAATACCTACTTTCAGTGTATTTATTCCAGCCAGTTCATTTGGATCTTGCTTTTGAAAGAAAAATAAAATTTTGCTCTTTTAGTGTGCTCCCCAATGTTCAGGTTACCATTGGCCGCTTTTCTTTCAACATTAATAATTATATAAAGAGGGCCAGCTTCCAAGGGCCGGGCGCGGTGGCTCACGCCTGTAATCCTAGCACTCTGGGAGGCCGAGGCGGGTGGATTGCTCGAGGTCAGGAGTTCGAGACCAGCCTGAGCAAGAGCGAGACCTCCGTCTCTACTAAAAAAAGAAAGAAAGAAATTAGCTAGACAACTAAAAATACATATATATAAAAATTAGCTGGGCATGGTGGCACATGCCTGTAGTCCCAGCTACTCGGGAGGCTGAGGCAGTAGGATCGCTTGAGCCCAGGAGTTTGAGGTTGCTGTGAGCTAGGCTGACGCCACGGCACTCACTCTAGCCCGGGCAACAAAGTGAGATTCTGTCAAAAAAAAAAAAAAGTTGGTTCGATGGTAGTGGGTTATCAGAACTTATTAACATTAGTGTCACGAAAGTTGGTATTCAACCCCTCACTGCTAAATTTGACTGGCTTTACAAAAAAAAGTGAAATAAAAATTACTCCTAAATCTCATCACCCAGAGATAATCATTGTTAATAATCTGTTACAGGCCGGGCGCGGTGGCTCACGCCTGTAATCCTAGCACTCTGGGAGGCCGAGGCGGGTAGATCGCTCGAGGTCAGGAGTTCGAGACCAGCCTGAGCAAGAGTGAGACCCCCCCCCCCCCCCCCCCGTCTCTACTAAAAATAGAAATAAATTATCTGGCCAACTAAAAATATATATACAAAAAATTAGCCGGGCATGGTGGTGCATGTCTGTAGTCCCAGCTACTCGGGAGGCTGAGGCAGTAGGATCGCTTAAGCCCAGGAGTTTGAGGTTGCTGTGAGCTAGGCTGACGCCACGGCACTCACTCTAGCCCGGGCAACAAAGTGAGACCCTGTCTCAAAAAAAAAATAATAATCTGTTACAAACATCCCCAAGTATCTCAGCAAGTTAGGAAAGTCCTCAGTTCTTCTCTGGTTCATAAAATTCTATACCTCACTTCCAGACACAAATCTTGTCCAATTTCTCTGCTCCTTATCCTAGGAAGTAGGTATAATAAATCCAAGACACTCTTTAGAACCATTTCTTCTTCATATTTTCTGTCAGTCATATTGAATATGTTTTCCTTGGGGAAAATTATTAAATCATCTAAAATTCTATATTTATTTTCATAATGAAATCATGACACTTGTTTTACAAGTGGAAATTAATTGTTTAACAGTTTCCAGTTGTTTCCAACATCAGTTTAGCAACCCTTCATTAGTGAGATGGCAGCCCACACTATTACAAGCTAATTAAGTGCATGAACTCCTGCATATCAACTCACATACTGAGTTCAATCAGTTAAAATTCTGTAGGGTACTGCAGACTAATTACTAGAGCTAAGATTTGATCAGTGTTTCAGACTTTACAATGTGTCCATTTACAGACATTTTCACATGTTCTTTGTTATGTTGTCACCATAGCAACTGCGAGAAACATTAGTTTGATCTCTGTTTTCTAAGTGAGAAAACTGAGATTCAAAAATGTTAAGTGATTTGCTAAAAATCTCATGTTCCAGAAGCGGCAGAACAGAAAATGGTACCTTTTAAAATTTTCTACTATTGACCAATTTTAGTTCCTAATTTCTTATCAAAATGTTCAGAGTAAAACAGCCTTCATGTAAAAATGGAAGATGCATGTGGGAACTCTGCATTACCTTTTCAGTTTTTCCATAGAGCCAAAACTGTTCTAAAATACTTTATTTAAATGTAAAATAAGATATATAATCTTTAAAAATTACACATGTGTGTTAAAATATCTTTTATATAAATACTTCTTTCCTAATTCCATTTCTGTCTTTACTTCTTTTAAAATCCTGTGATCAGCTAGGGGCACACACCTGTACACCTGGCTACTCAGAAGCTCAGGAGTTTGAGGCCAGCCTGGGCAACATAATGAGACTCCATCTCTAAAAACAAGTTTTTTAAAAATCCTGTGAAGTCTGGTAACCACAGACCCCCTGTCTTCTGGATATTAAAGATGAGACTGCTGAGATCTTCCAGCCAAGAGATCATACCCACACAACCCAGAGTCTCTGGATTTAATGAAGCATCTCTTCCAATGTGGCCAAAGGCACACTTCAGCACTAGGTTTCTAATTCTTGCAGACCCAGAAAAGTGCTGGCATCCATAAATTAAATTTCACCCCTTTAGAAAATGAGCATTCCTAGGGGTGACTGCCTTAGCATGCTGGATGTAGTTCAGGTCCCAATTCAACAAGCGTGTGCCCCTCCCTCACTGGCCAAGAGCCCACAGGTTTGCCTCTGAATCTTCTCTAGAATGTCACAGCAATGACCAGCTGGCCATTCTTCTGGTAGAAGTGGGACCCAGCACAAGATCAGGTCACTTGGCTTGCTTGATGACATGATACCTAAAGTCTCCTTTCTTTTAGCAATAACAAAAGTTAAGTATTTAGCAACCCCTTGTTTTTAGGGAGGATTCCATCTTTGCCCATTCTTTTTCATCTTCTGTCTTTGAAGGATGAATCTGCCAGACAGGTTCTCTGGGCTTTTGGGAAATTGAATGTGGAGGAAAGAGGAGGAGATTGAGGACAAGAAACACTCAGGCTAGCAGTGGTAGAGAAATTTCTCAGAGAACCCCTGTTTTTATCTTTGCACGTGGCCTCCCAGAATCTCCAGCTTCCTTTGCAGCTAGGTGCGGCCGTATGAATAAGTTTTGGCCAATGGAATGCGAGTCAAAATAATGTATGCAACTTCTGGGTTATGCCTTTGAGAGGAAGGAATGTGATTCTCTTCTTTCCATCTTTCTGCTATCAGGAATTTAGGGGTAGGAGTTGGCCATCTTGGTCATGAATGTGAGGGCAACACCCAACACATGATAGAGGAAGAGGGAAGACACCTGAGCCCTTGAGTACTGAGCAAAAGAAAGCCACCAGACTTTCCCATGAGAGAGAAATAATCTTCTAACTTGTTAAAGCCATTGGATACTATTTCCTACCTGTGTGAATGGATTTCCTCCCAACATCAATATCTGTGTCAGCTCCCTGGAGTACCTTTCAGGCTCTGGGCCCTCCCAGCACCCCTACCCCCTGCAATTAACTAGACCAGGCTCAGAATAGTTCAAGGTACGATTCGTTCTGTACATTCTCCCTCTCTCTCGGCTGTGGTTCTTAGATATATTCTCTGTGAAAAGCATTACACAATGTTCTTTCCCTCATTCTGTTCTCTGCTCTAAGCTCTCAATCAATCTCTCTCTCTCCCTGTCTCTGAGGCTCTGTTATTAAGCTCACCACTTTTGTGCTGTTGCCATCTATTAGGGCTGCAATCCTGTGGTTCTGCTGCTCATTCCCGACTGACTTGTTGCACGGTAGAATGGGGCAATTTATCCCCTTCAGAAAACTCTATCTCCAGTTACATAGGAAAAGGACAGGCTCACTCACATAAAACCACTGGGAAGATTGCTTTCCCCAGGAAAACAAACACATTCTCGCTGTCATATCTCATGACATAGCCACTCTAGGAAGAATTAACTGGATCTCCACAGGACAGACCCAAAGACAGAAACCAGCCCAACCCCACTCCCACGGGAAAGCTAGTTATGGGGGTAGCAGGGCATTCACTCAAGCCAGGGAAAATGGTAGCTCCCAACAGAACAACTGGCAGCCCAGGCAAGCTGTTGGCATCAGAAAGATGCTGCAAGAATTATTGCAGCATCTTCACAGGAGGGCCCAGCATAGCAACGGGAAGTCTAGAAGAAAGCTGTATTCAGAGAACTAGGCTTGTAGTTGGTATTAGAGAGGTCTGTCAGCAGGTAGCAAGACTCCAGGCATCAGGCAGATGATTAATCACAGGACTTCAGTCCCTGGAGTCGTGATTCTCAACTGGAGGTGATTTTGTCTCCCTAGGGGGACATGTGGCAATGTCTAGAGAAATTTTTAGTTGTCATAACTAGGGGATGCTATTGGCATGCAATGAGTAGAAGACAGGGATGCTGCTAAACATCTGACAATGCTCAGGACAGCCCCTGTACACAGATACACACACAAGAAAAAATTGTCCATCACAAAATGTCAATGTCAAGGATGAGGAACCCTGCCCTAGAGGGACGAACATTCTTAGGACAGGGCCCCTATCTCAAGGATGACACGGGTCCTGAGTAATCTGCCAAGGCACAGGCTCAAGAATAGAAAGAGCAGACTCTGATGACCAGAGCTGGGCTGCAGGTCAGAGGAGCAGGACTGAAACCCACTGATCAGAACAAGGGAACAAGGTCACAGCTAGACTGGGAGCAAAAGTGAATTAATCCCAAATCCTCAGGGTATCCTGCTAGAATGGTTTAAACCCCTCTAGAAAACTAGGAGGATTGCTCTAACAGCAGGATTCTTAACCTGGTTCTATAAATGTTTTGGAGGGAGGGAAAGAGCTATGCACAGATATAAAGAGATCTTGACATCCCCCCAAATAATATGCAAAGTTATGTGTTTTCGCATCTTTCTGGGCATCTTAGTCCATTCTAGTTCTTATAATAAAATGTCACAGACTGGGTGCCTTACAAACAGTAGAAACTTATTTCTTACAGTTCTGTAGGCTGGGAAGTCCCAGGTCAAGGTGCCCGCAGATTCCATGTCTGGCAGGGCCTGCTTCCTGGTTCATGGATGGTCTATCCTCACTCTGTCCTCACGTGGCCCAGGGGCTGAGGAGGTTTTCTGAGGTCTCTTACAAGGGCACTAATTCTACCCGTGAGGGCTCTGCCTTCATGACCTAATCACCTCCCCAAAGCTCCATCTTCTAGTACCATCACCTTGGGGGTTAGGATTTCAACATATGAATTTGGGGGGGACACAAACACTCCGACCATAGCACTAGGGTAACAAATTAAAGGTTCTCCTAGAGTCAATGAATCCAAGACCCAGAAAAGATCAAGAACCACTGCTGATGACCGAGGGCAATAGGCTGAGCCTGCCAAAGGGAGCAGAAGGTCTTCACCAAAGGAAGAGGAGGTGTGCGACAATAAGGATGACAGCTAACAGTTACTGAGCACGTACTGTGTACCAGGTACTGTTCTAGATGCCTTGTCTTAACTCATTTAATCTTCATAACAATCTTATGAGGCAGGTACTTTTTCAATCCCATTTTATAGCTGAAGAAACTATGGCCAGACTTTCTCTAAGGCAATGTGTCTCAGCTGTCTTCACATCATGGCACACACACAAACAGATATTATTAATATATAGAAAACCTATTAAAATTAATAAGAGAGATTACTAAGCTTGCCATAAATAAGATCAATACACAAAATACAATTGAAAATCTATATCTTAGCAACAAATATTTAGAGAACACAATTAAAAGAAAGATGCCAATTACAATGGCAACAACAAAAAATAAGGCACCTTGGTATAGATCTAATAAATGATGTGAAGTCTTTTATGGAGAAATCATAAAATGTAAGTAAAAGACAATAAAGAACATATAAATAGTATTTTGCTAAAATAAGCTATAGATTTAATGACATTCTATTCATAGACTTGATAAGCTGATCCTAAAATTTGTATATTTTATATAGGAAAACGAAGGGCCAAGAATAGCCAAAATAACCCTAAAGAAAAACAAATGGAAGCAATTATACTACTACCAGATAGTAAGATTCATTATAAAGTCATTCATAATTAAGACTGTTATAAGTTCAGAGATAGATCAATGGACCAAAACAGAGTCCAGAACAAGACCTATGAATAGATGAATATACGGAAACCTCATCTATGACAAAGCTGGCATTGCAGATCATGGGGAGGGAGAAGGACTATTTAATAAATATGAGTTGATTAGCCACGTGGGGGAAAAATTGACTCTAACCTTACAATATACACAAAAAAATCAATTGTAGATGGATAAAGGACTTAAAAGCAAAATTTTGAAACTTTAGAAGAAAATGTAGAATATCATCTTTCTAACCCTGATGTAAGAAAAGATTTATTAACACAAAACTGGAAGCATAAATTCAACTACATCAAAATAAACTTTAGCTGGGCGCGATGGCGTGCTCCTGTAGTCCCAGCTAATTGGGAGGCTGAGGCAGGAGGATTGCTTGAGCCCAGGAGTTGGAGTTTGCTGTGAGCTATGATGACACCACTGCACTCCAGCCTGGGCAACAGGGTGAGACCCTGCCTAAAAAACAAACCAACTGCAGTTCCTCAAAAGATATTCAGATACCAAGAGAGTGAAAACACAAGTCAAAAACTGGAGGAAGATACTCACCACACATATAATGGACTCAGGCTTAGAATTTAGACTGTATGAGCCTTTGAATCAAAAATAGAAAAATGGAAAAACAACATGAACAGTATTTCACAGAAGAACAAATCTATGTGGTTAACATTTAAAAATATGCTCAACTTCACAATGAATATGGGTGGGTATACTATGAATTACCATTTTATACCCACTAGATTGGCAAAAATGGAAAAGTCTGACAATAGCAAGTGTTGACGAGAATGCGTAATAACGGTAACTTTCAAACACTGCTAGATAGTAATCTGGAACTATCTAGTAAGGCTGAACATATGTATGACCCCTGCCACCCAGCAATTTCTCTTCTGGTGTGGACTTCTAAGAGGGTCCCCAGGGATCCTGCCTTCTAGCGTGTATGCCCCTGTGTAACTCCCTCCCTTTGAGTGTGGGTGGTGCCTGGTGACTTGCTAATGAGTAGAATACAGCGCAGGTGATGAGACGCCACCTCCCAGACTAGGTTTCAGAAGACTGCCTTCTCCCAGCTCCCACTCTGTGTTTCTTCTTGGCTATTTTTGAGAAGCAAGTTTTTAAAGCAAACTGCCCTCTGGAGAGAAGCACATGGCAAGGAATGAGCCTCTAGCCAACGACCAGTGAGGAAATGAGGCCTTCAGCCCAACAGCCAGGGAGAAACTGATCCTGGCCAACAACCATGCGAGTCAGCTTGGAAGTGGATTCCTCCCCAGAAGATAACTGCGGCACTCGCCAGCACCTCGACAGCAGCCTTGGGAGAGCCCAGAGGACCCAGGTAGGCCACATTTGGATTCCTGACTCACAGAAACAGTGAGATAACAAATCTATGTTGTTTTAATCTGCTCAAGTTTGGGGTAATTGTTTATGCTGTTGTAGATAACTAATACACCTGAGTATAAATCCTAGCCCAGAGCTGCCAGGCAGGTGAGCCACGGCACGCAGCGTATGGGTTACAGGTGGGCCCAAGACATTAATCCTTCAACTACTGGAGATGCCAAGGAAAGGTGGGTTAAGGTGGGCCTGGGATAACTAGAGTTCCAGGGCAGGTTATCCCCCCGAAGAGGAAACATTCTAAAGCATACAATCATTTGAACTTACAATCAAAAGATAGTTTTTAAAGACTGAGAAGAAACAGGAGAAAGAATAAGAATAAGGTCTACATAATCTTTAAATCTTGGTAAATTCTAAGTAACCAATTCTCCTTTGCTGGGAAGACATGGCAAGAAATCCATGCTATTTAGAAACTCCTTTAAAAGGAAGTTATAAAATCTCTCACGTTTAGCCTTCGGGTAATTCATTTTGTTAAATGGATGTGCAGAAAGGAGACGGTTTCCCTCAAACGGAGCCACTTAGGTGTCTAATTTGAGGTCCGATTCCTCTTTGCAGAAGACGTCTTTTGTCTGCTGAATACAGTCAGGGCCCAGCCTCTCCTGTGTGTGCTCTCCCCGGTCTATTTGCTTACTCCGGAGAGTGAAAGGATGGCACGGTGTGTGAACCTGGAGTTGTTATTCATTGCCTGCATATCATGTTGGCTTTTTTTTTTTGTAAGAAAAATCACAAGAATATATAAAAGTTTTTGATGAATAGAACCCTTTATTTTTAGGAGAAAATGGATGGAACCGTTTGGGGCTTTGGGGCCGCCTGTTGCTCTCCTGTGAGCACCTCCCACTGCCTCGACTTTATTCTGCCAGGCACTTCGTGCCAGGATTTACATGACCGCCGTGGGGAACGACTGGATTTAGCATAAGTAAGAATAACTGCTTTTCCCCTGGGGAGAGACAAAAAGGATAAGTGCATAAGACGCAGAGACAATATTATCCAGAGTTATATTCCTGTTCAGCTCTTTTATTCACTGTGAATTCTGGATTCTGTTGCAAATAATAAAAGCAAGAAGCTAGCTGGCCTGGAGCCAAAGTCTGGGATTATCAAAGAGACTATTTTATTTGGGCCTGAAAAATGTGTTCATTAGTGGTGGTTTTATACATTACACATATGGCCATTTGGATTAAAATTTTTTTTTCAGAAGTTGATACTGCCAGGAAAGCACAAATTAATAACAATTTGAATTAAGCAAGGAAAGGCGAGTTTCTGCCACAGTTCCTACCTGGGAAGGCAGAAGGCATTTGTGCACACCTGTTCCTGCATTGCCCCGTGCTCTCAGTCTTCACCGTGTCCTCTGGTTCGGTTGGACCGTTATTTTCCCCTTAATAACCTGCACCCTTGCATCTCCCTTAGTTCAAATTAAGAGGTAACTTTAACACCCTAAACTGAATAATGTCAGTTTTTCCTTTTCACTCTCATCTCAAATATCCCTTTTTCTTTTCTTTTCTTTTATAAAATACATTGAATTGGTTGCAAGACCTTATTTGGAACTCAGGCAGACCTGGGTTGGAATCCCAGCTTCCCTGCATGCTACCTACCTTTGAGATCCTAGAGAAATTACATAATTTCCCTTCACTTCAATTTCCTCACTGACAAAATATAGAATAATAATAGTACACACACATACAGAGCATTTTGCATTGCACCTAGTAATGGTAAGTACTCAACAGAATTTTATCTTGATCTGATTATGAGGTGAAGTGGTATTCAGAGAGAAGTCTGTTGCTTAAATACTGATGTTAAAAATAAGAAAGCCCCCTAAACCAAAATAAACCTTCAACTTAAAAAGTTTAGAAAAGCACACTGTTTATGAGTGTGACGATTTCCACTTCTGGTTGTATGAAAGACTAGATGTCCAGAGAAAGTCTTCCATTTTTGGATAAAATATATTTTTTAACATCCTTCAAAATACTCAGCTGAACTCTTGCTGGAAAGGGGAGATCCTTGCTATAGATAGTAAGACAGTGAATATCTAGAGACTTCAGCTGCTGCTGGTGTTTGCCATGGGGGTACCTGGCTGTCCTAGGTGGTCACCTGCCAAGGAGGACAGACAAAGCCAAGAGGCCTGTAAGAGCTGAGAGGAGGGACTAAAAAATGTCCACATGAAGCCAGAATCCGAGAAGGATTGCCCAAAATAGGTATGCTCAAGAGGGTTGAACCAGGGCACGGCGGTGGTGGTGATGGGGTGCACTAGAGAGAGAAACATTGAGGGGGACTTATCATACTTAGACCTAAATGAAAAAAGGAAAAATGGGGAAAAGAGTTCTTGGAGAATATCTAATCACAAGTTTGGTATCACATGTGTTTAGGGTCTGAATTTCTACCGTCTGCATTACCCACCTCCCAATAAATCTAAGCCAAGCATTTGGTTAAAAGAGCATCAAAGTTTTGGTTAAGAGCTAGGAACAGAACATCAGAGTAAACCTCAAGAAGTCAGAAAAATGGAAGTAAAAGAAAAAAAATTAGTGAAATAGAAAAGGAAGAAACAGTAATGTACATCTGTTGAAAAGACTACATACTAGAAGTGACAAACATGAACAGCAGGGGCTGTGCCTGGCCCCCAGGGCACAAGCCTCGCAGAAAAGTGCTGCATCCAACAACTGTTCTTGAGCAGACTGTGATGCTGGGGGCATGGGGCCAGGCAGATCTAGATTTTCTACAACTAGGTTAGGGCATCCTCTCAGTGAGCGCCAGCATGGTTCAGGAAACACATCTAAGAGTCTTTGACCCTCCAAGAGAAAGTAGAGGTGAGCAATTAGGACACAGAAGGAGGAAGAGGCAGAGTATGGGGCCAGCCTCAGAGACTGGGGTTAGAGCCATCAGCCAGGGATGCAGTAGAAAGAAAGGAGATCATCCAGGCCCTCATGGTCCCCTAGGGAGGGTGAAAAATGTGCAGACCAGAGCTCCCTCCTGGTGCTAGCAGGACATGTCCTCTCCCATTCCTCTCTGCCTGGAAATTTATGTACCTCCAGGGAGAAAAAAAGGAGAAGAGGGGAGGGAAAATTCCATATTTGATGTGTATTTGCTCAAAAGAGACTGAGTTGAAACCAAAGGCTACAGCTGAATTGGAAAAACATCTGTGCATATCTGAATCCCGAGACTCTAAAATTCATACCAGCTATAAAAGGATAAAATGTGCAAAGAGTCCTTGGAAAATCCAAATAACTAGACCTTGTTAAAACCAGAATGGGTGGTTGGGTTGGGCCACCAGCACTTCTCACTGACGTTCAGCCATGAATGTTGTTCAGCTTCTTGCTTTCCATGGACTTGCTCCCTTCTCTCTCCTTTTCAGCTGGATACTTGTGTTTGCAAATCAGCTTCCCTAGAGAAGGAATCACATTGGCCCTGCTTATCTGTTCAGACCGTGTCTCACCATAGCCAGTCAGCCCCAAGGACTTCCTTTGGGTCAGTCTCGCCCTCTTACACCCTCCCAACCTCCCCACACTCTCCCACACCCTGACAGTCACGTGTGTGCACGTGTGTGTGCACGTGTGTGTGCAAAGACTAGGTCGAGTTGAGTGAGGAAAACTTCAGTAATGACATTCCCAGTTATCTATAGTTAAAATATGGAAGAAAAATACCCATTGTAGAAGTCACTGGGATCTAGATTTTTCTGTCCATGTATATGAGCTTAAATGAGGTAGTATGTGTAAGTGCTTCATGCAAAGGCCAGATGTGTACTGAGCCCTCGATGTTAGCTGTCGTTACCAACAAACCTAGATTAGAACAAAACCTTCACCTACTTTTTTGTTTCCTCAGTCCCTTTTCAACTCTGGTTTTTGACCTTTCTCAGGAATTCTCTAATCATTCTCTGTAATTATTCAACACATATAAATCCTACCTTTTTAACAAGGTCAGAGAACTCTTTAGGAATTTTCCCTACTTTCCTTTTGGATCCTCCACAGACTCTGGAGAGTGTTAAGCACATAGAAAGTGCTCAAATGATAGAAAAGTTTCAGTTACTCATTTGCTTTGATAGGTATTTTTTTTTTTTTTTTTTTTTTTTTTTTTTTTTTTGAGACAGAGTCTCACTTTGTTGCCCGGGCTAGAGTGAGTGCCGTGGCATCAGCCTGGCTCACAGCAACCTCAGACTCCTGGGCTTAAGCGATCCTACTGCCTCAGCCTCCCGAGTAGCTGGGACTACAGGCATGAGCCACCATGCCCGGCTAATTTTTTTTTTTTTTTGTATATATATTTTTAGTTGGCCAGATAATTTCTTTCTATTTTTAGTAGAGACGGGGTCTCACTCTTGCTCAGGCTGGTCTCGAACTCCTGACCTCGAGCGATCCACCCGCCTCGGCCTCCCAGAGCTAGGATTACAGGCGTGAGCCACCGCGCCCGGCCTGATAGGTATTTTTTAAGCCAGACTGAAAGTTTATTGGATTGAATTTATTAATGAAATTGAAATTTCCTATTATAAGATAGTAATTATTTGAAATACACGGGAATGAACACCTGCAGAGCCATCAGTCTCCCAGACATGCTAGCCTGTTCCGTGCCTGTCTGACCCTTTCTATGCTCTAAACATTCTAACGTGTAGAATAAAAAAGATTTAACAGTGAAAAATATTTTAAAAAACTATAGGTTTCAGACCTATTTTATGCCTCTAAGAAATAAGCTTAGCTGATCACGGTGGCATGTGCCTGTAGTCCCAGCTATTCAGAAAGTTGAGGTGGGAGATCTCTTGAGGCCAGGAGTTTGATGCCAGCCTGGGCAATATAGTGGGCAAAAAACTAAACTAAAATAAATAAATAAACCAGTAATTTTTAAAACTTTTCTTATGGAAAATTTCAAACATATACAAAAAATAGAATAGTTTAATGGAATGTCCAACTTCAAGAGTTATCAACATTATGGCAAATTTTGTCATGCTCTGGTCTAGTTTCTCTCCCTGCTGAATTACTTTAAAGCTAAATGTAGACCATTCCTTCTGTAAGTCTTTCAGAATAAATCTCTAAAAAATAAGGAATCTTTTACTAAACATAACCATAATATCACTAAAAATAACAATATTTCCTTAGAACCATCAAACATCCAGTCAGTGTTCAAATTTCCCCAATTGCCTCATTAATGTTTTTCAGAGTTTTACAATCAAGATCCAGATGAGGTCCACACTTTGCATTTAGCTGACGTTTTTCTTCTGTCTCTTTTAATCTCTTAATCTCTTTTAATAGGCTCTTTCCTTCTCCCTTTTTTCTGCCTTATAATTTGTTTGTTACAAGAACTAGGTCATTTGTCCTACGGTTTCCCACATCCCAGATGTGGTGATCTAATCCTCATACTGTGAGAATTACGTTCTTCAGTCCCCTGTACTTCCTGTAAACTGGTAGTCAGATTTTCAACCCTGTCCAGTAGAAATTTTTGTGATGATGGCAATGTTTTATATCTGCACATGTGCCTATTTTGCTAGTGTGGTTGAAGAATTGAACTATTTTTATTGTGTTTTAATTCAAATTTAAATAACCACAAGTGGCTAGTGCCTATCATTTTGGACAGCACATACACCTTAATTGAAACTGAAATAGACACATATAGCTAGTGGCTACTGTATTGGATTCAGGTTTGATTTTTTAAATCAAGAATACATCATAAATGGTGAACTTCCACTAGGGGGCACACGATGTCTAGTTGTCTCTAATATTAGCAGCCCATTGGTGATCCCTGTCTGTATGCATTCATTAGGGAGTTGCAAAATGATCAATTTCCATCATTCCATCTTCACGTATTATCTTAAATCTATCAAGAGAAATTTCCTCTCGTCAACAATTTGGTTGTTCTGAGATATAATTTATACAGGAAAGGCAGAATAAATGCTTGATTTCTTTTTTCTTTTTTTTTTTTCAGAAAAATAAGTTGGTTTCCTAGCATTCTCCAAAGATGATCAATAATTTTTGTTTGTTTAGTATCATTACAAACTCATTGGTTTTAATGTATTCCAACCCATTCCAGTTATTATTCATGCTGATGAGTTCAAAACTGGCCCATGTTTGGTCCCTGGGAGCCTCTTCCAATTGGCTTCTCTGCATCTTTTTGTCACAACACAGTAGTTTTTATAGCTTCCTTGCCTTCTAATATGACAAAATGTTCTGGGCTTATCATAATTATTTCCTGCCCAAGTTAATTAGCCATTTTCCTGAAAAGCCCTGTTTCCTTTTGGTGGGAAATTGTATTCAGAGACCACAGTCTAGGTGTTAGGATAGATCACTGATACTGGATTTATCACTGTTTCTAAGCCTTTCCAGTCGATACAGCTAGGGAATATTTTTCAGTAGGAAATGCATCATGCATTTATATTTCTAGTTTGATTTTTTTTTTTTTTTTTTTGTTAGAAACAGGATCTCTCTCCATTGCCCAGGCTGGTCTCGAACTCCTGGCCTCAAGCCATCCTCCCACCTCGGCCTGCCAAAGTGCTGGGATTATCAAGGTGAGTCACACACAATGCCCAGCCTCTAATTCAAATTTAGGATTACATGGTTTTTACTTAACTTTTCTGATTGTATATTGTAACTCTTTTATGATGAAAATCTTGGCTCCTGGTGCATTAATAATTACTTATTTGCTTTATCCTATTACATACATAATGAAAGAATAACTACCAATTGACTAGTGGGAGAAATTTTTTTTTGTATCTGCAGTTCTTTTGTCTTTGGGTACATCCTAGTCAAATTGTTTTAAAATAGTGTGAAATAGTTCTTCTCTGTGTTTAAGCCACTCATTCAATCCACAATTAAATTCATTAATTTCATTTTTTTATTTTTCTAGTTATTTTATTGTAATTTAATCACATAAAGCATTTACATGATTCCAAATCCAGATCTCTAAATAAGGTGATTTTGAGATGTCTAGCTTCTATCACTATGCTCTCCTCTTTCTGTCGCTTCCACCTCTCTGGGAAGCTTTTTTAAAATTAGCTTTTGGTTTATCTTTCACTTAAACTAGTAAATCTGGAACTTTAAAAAATTACACAGTAACATGAGTCACAAGGCTTCCCATCTTCTTTCAGGGCTTGTCCTATTCCTCCTTCTTTCCATTTGATTTGCCTGAAGTGAGGATAATGACAGTAACGATACCAGTGGCAGTTTTGCATAAGTGTGGTTCTGGTCTGCAGTTGAAAATACCAAGTTGTTTCATACTATTTTTTGTGTTTGTTAGGGTCACAAAGTAGACATGAAACCATTTCACATTATCTGCTGCTATATCCTTTGCTCTCTACGAATCAAAATGGTTGCAGCAGTGAAATAGCAGCATCGAAACTTATATCTCCTCCGTGAGAAATCTGGGATCATGCACTTACTGAATCTTAGAAAAAAGAAATCTTTGGGAGAAATAATTTGGTGCATTACCCTGCTCAGGTCTGCACTGAATGCATTTTAGGTAACTATTATCATGATCAATACCAAAAATATACTTGTAATAGAGCTTCATGTGCGGTAGTGATAAAAATGCACCTTGTAGGTCTGCAACTGCAGGGAGCATAATTGAAGGGGTCCCAGTGGCTGATGCATTCTGAAATAGATCGTAGCATTTAAAAAAATTAACATCTTCATTGAGATATAATTCACATACCATAAAATTCACCCTTTTAAAGTGTACAAATCAGTGTTTTTTAGTATAAACACAAAGTTGTACAACCATCACCACTATCTAATTTCATAACATTTTAATTATCCAAAAGGAAACTATCTATCAGCAGTCACTCCCCAACCTACTTTCTGTCTCTATGGATTTGCCTATTCTGGATATTTCATATAAATAGAATTATACAATATGTGGTCTTTTGTGTCTATGTTCTTTTGCTTCCCATAATGTTTTTAAGGCTCATCCACATTGGGGTATATATCAGTACCTTATTCCTTTTTCTCTCTCTTCATTTTAAAAATTATGGCAAAATGCACATAACATAAAATTTACCATCTCAATCATTTTTAAGTGTACAGTTCAGTAGTGTTAAATACATTCACATTGCTGTGAAACCAATCTCTAGAACTCTTCATCTTGTAAAACTGAAACTCTGTACTCTTTAGATAACAATTCCCCATTTCCTCTCCCCCAACCCCTAGCCCTGGTAACCACCATTCTACTTTCTGTCTCTATGAATTTGACTACTCTAGGCACATCATATAATTAGAATCATACAGTACTTATCTTTTTGTAACTGGTTTATTTCACTTAGCATAATGTTCTGAAAGTTCATCCATGTGGTATCATGTGTCAGAATTGCCTTCCTTTTTAAAGCTGAATAATATTCCATCGTATTTACAAATATATTTAATCCCTTTTTATGACCAATAACATTTCATTGTATGGATAAACCACATCTTGTTTATTTACTCATCAGCTGATGAATGCTTTTAGCTTATATGATGAATAATGATGATATAAATGTGTATAAGTTTTCACGTGGGCATATGTTTTCAATTCTCTTCCTATGTGCCTAGGAGTAGAATTGCTAAGCCATACGATAACTTTGTGTTTAACTTTTTTAGGGACTGCAAGAGTGTTTTCCATAGCAGCTCCACCATTTTACATTCCCACCAGCAATGTATGAGGGTTCCAATTTCTTCACATTATTGCAACACTTGTTTTTGTCCATCTTTTTTATTATAGCCATCCTGGTGGATATGATTTGCATTTTGTGGTTTTGATTTGCATTTTCCTAATGACTAATGATGTTGAGCATCTGTTCATGCTTATTGGCCATTTGCATATATTCATTGGAGAAATTTCTATTCAGATCCTTTGCCTGCTTTTTAATTAGGTTATTTATCTTTTTTATTATTGAATTGTGTTCTTTATATATCCTGGAGACAAGTCCCTTATCAGCTATATGATTTTCAAATATTTTCTTCCGTTCTGAGGCTTGTCTTTCACTTTTTTGTCCATCACAGCATTTGCCCTGAGACCCATGCTGCCCACAGCCCCTCCCAGCCGGTGACTGAGCGGGGCAGAGATAATATGGCAGGCTCATTCTTGGCAGGTGTAGGACTTCTCTCATGGCTGATTTTGGCCCAAGGACTTCTCAGAGGTTTTACCCAACCTTCCCTAGTCTGCTCTGTGGTCTAGGATGCTTCCATCCAGCCTTCTCTCCTTTTCTTCCTCACTGGGAAGAGGCTTGCATTGCAGTCTGATGGCTCTCAGCCTTCTGCTCCGTGTTCTCTCACATAAGCATTTAATTCCATCACGATGTCTGTTTCTTGGAGGACCTAGACCAACACACCTGCAATGACAATGCCTAAACCCTAAAGAATAAGTTCACAAGTTCAAGGCCAAAGTCCTATAATGGATAGCAGCAGTGACCAGGAGCAAAAACAAAAGTAGAGATTTAGACTCCATAGTTTGCCATAGTGTTTCTACCCAGCAAGAAGAGTAATGAGTTTTTGAGCTGGATCATATCTGGGTTTGAATATCAGCTCTGCCACTTACTAATTTTGTGATTTTGACAAGTTATTTAACCTCCTTGTGCCCTAGTTTCTTTATTTGCAAAATGTGCACCACAATGCTGTCTCCCTGCATCTTTCTGAGGATTAAATAAAATAATGTAAAAAGTATCCAGTGAAGTGCACGTGGTGAGAGCTCTCCCAGCGTGGGTTTCCTTCCCGTACCCCTCAGTCCTGAGCTGATGGCAGCATCATGCTCAGCTAACTGCTCAGAGGCAAATTGTAACTTGGCTCGACAAAGTCGCACACAGTTTACAGGAGGGAGCCGAGAGTTTTTTGTGGCCTTTCCCTGATCTACTCTGGCCAGCTGTTGCCTGGTAAGTTCCTGGACACCCAAGAGATGAGCCTTCCTGAGGGCTTCCAGAGGTCCCAGGCTCAGCCACACAGCAGGATGGCCCAGCTGCCTGCACTGCCAGAGCCTCTCTTCCTCGTCCTCACCTCACCGGGATTTCTGTGTTGTTCTGACAGGGCTCCTTTTAGCCTCCAGCCCCCATTACCTCCACATGCTCTGCCTCCTACCCCCCACCTTCAACCGGCATTTCTTTCTTTTTTTTAAATCTTCGAAGAAAGTCTGCCCTTTCTATTGCTCTAACACCCTTCTTGTTGGCATCTCCCCAACTCTGTCTCCTCCCTTCCACGGGCTTCTATAAATTCCAAAGGACCTTCGTGGTAAGGAGGAGCTTTGAAGAAAATCTCTAGTCAGTGCTGGCCTAGCCCTGCCCCTGCCAAACTCACGTTGTAGTTGAAAGTGCGGATTAGGGACATATGTTGTTGCGTGGCAAGGATTACCAAGTTATTTTTTACCTGTCAGAAAGAATAATAGAAGTTTCACTCTGTAAATTTATATTTTAAACTTTAAACTCTGTAAAACTCCCTCTTAGTTAGAAATGTTCTAGAAAGCATTATTTAGAAGCCGAGGTAATGCCTAGAGAAAAATGACCTTTACTTCCATGTCGTGTAAAAAGAGCTGATGTGGGTTGGGGTTCTATGTCAGAAATGACAGTGGGGTGGCCCCACGGTGCAGATGGAACCCAAACATGCACCAATAGATCATTTGTTTCTTAATATAATACCCTTTGTCGGGTCCACACGTGATGAGTAAATAAAAGTCTCAGCAAGCCTGTTTGTAGACTCAAAAGGAGTGCTGCAGCTCTCTGTCCATCTTCCAGCCAGTCCCCCAGCTGGGTAAGGACAGCCCCAGCCCAGGCCCCCAGGGCCCCTCCTGCCTCTTCACCTCCTCTGACTTACTGCCCCTCTCCTCTTCCTTCTTCCTCTTCCTCCTTATCCTCAGATTTGAGAGGTGGGAGGGACAGGAAGCAAACAAAGCTTCAGTCCTCAGCCTGGTTCCTGACCAACTTCAGGGGACACTGGTCTGCTACAAAGGACAAAGGGATCTTAAGAGATTGGACCGGCATAATCATTTACTATTATTTTCTTTACCTTCTCACTTTCACATTTAAAGTACTCATACACACAACTGTTTTTAAATGATAGCTGTTCACTTTTTGATTTTATAAATAATACCTGCTCATTGAAACAAAATACAGAAAATTATAAAGATAAAAAACACCTGATATGCTGCCATCCAGAGACAGCCACTGTTTATATTTGGCAAACACCTTTCCTGATACTTCTATATACAAACTATGTACTTTAACATTCTTCAAACCAATCTTGGCTAGAGAAAACGAAGGGGAGGAGGCTACTCCTTATGTAGGACATGAACATCCACGTGAGGTGGCTTGTTGCTAATGTTCTCAGAGCAGAAGACAAGCCATCAGATAGGACTTTGCCAGGAACTTGAATTGCCTTCTTTCCGATTTCCCAGAATTTCTCTTGTTCCTTTTTTCCCCCCTTTCCTGGACCACCTGTTCCGTAGGTACCTGTGTCACTGTCAGAAAACATATCAGAATTTATTTCTTTTCCTTGGGACCTCATTGTGCTTCAGGGGCTCCAAGGCCATCTTCTCTTTTTCCTTCAGATCAGTGTCTTTGCTGGGTACCTTTTCTGTTCTTAAGCCAAGAAATTTTCCACACAGAGGTCATTTGGACGAAGCTTGAAAGTAAAAACAGGTCAGTTTGTGTTTATGGAAGCATCTGAAACCTGCTATTTTTCTTGGGAGCCTTTAGCATCCTGTGGAAATTGTGGATACCCATTGCATATAAAAGGAGAACTTCCTACATTTTCACCTCTATAAATATGTAAAATAAACATTTAGAAGACAGAAAGTGACTGTAACTAAATTGTCTTCCCTTATTTTTAAACTATGAAAAATAAAACCATTAAAAATATCAATGGCTGGGCATGGTGGCTCATGCCTATAATCCTAGCGCTCTGGAAGTCTGAGGCAGGAAGATTGCCTGAGCTAGGAGTTTGAGAGCAGCCTGAGCAAGAGTGAGACTCCACCTCTACTAAAAATAGAAAAATTATCTGGGCGTGGTGTGTGCACCTGTAGTCCAGCTAGTTGGGAGTCTGAGGCAGGAGGATTGCTCAAGCCCAGGAATTTGAGGTTGCTGTGAGCTATGTTGATGCCACTGTACTCTAGCCCAAGCAACAGAGTGAGACTCTGTCTCAAAAAAAAAAAAAAAAAAAAAAAAAGTCTTTAGGGTAAATAATATTCACATAATATTCACAAGAGGAGCTTGTTAAATAAGCAGATTCTTAGACTTGAACCCCAGCACTCCAATTAGGTGGTCTGGGGTGGGTGCTGGAATCTGCGTCTTTAACAAGCACACCAGGGAACTCTGAGGAAGTAGCCTTCTTTTGTGGGTTGAATTATATCCCCCCAAAAGATATGTTGAAGTCCTAGCCAAGGTACCTGCAAATGTGACCTTATTTGGAAATAGGGTAGTTCCAGATATAATCCAGATAAAATGAGGTCATACTGGATTAGGGTAGGCTCTAAATTAAATGACTGGTGTTCTTGTAAAGAGAAAGATATTTGAAGACAGATACCCAGGGGGAAAGGCCATGTGACGATGTAGGCAAAGATTGGAGTTTTGCTGTCACAAGCCAAGGGACTACCAAGGACTGTCAGCTAGCAACCACCAGAAGCTATAAGAAGCAAGGAAGTATCCTTCCCTAGCACTTTCAGAGGGACCTGTCCCTGCCGACACCTTGATTTCAGACTCCTAGCCTCCAGAACAGTGAGAGTAAACTGCTGTTGTTTTAAGCCACCCTAGTTTGTTGGCAGCCCTAGATTAATACACCCTCAGTCCTCACTTTCAGAAACACTGCTGTCCATAGCAAACACAAACTTGCAAAGTGTATGTCAATATAATGTGCTTGATAGGTTGATATTATGATATTTCAGATTAGTTGGGACCTAGGAACCTTACTGGCAGAGGCCTTAGTTCTCATGACAAACATCTGACTGTGGTTAATAACACAGAGAGGCCCATTCCTGTTCTAGAGTGTTAAGGACCAATGGCATCTAAGACATTTATTTATTTATTTATTTAAATTTTTCTTAGAGACAGAGTCTTGCTTTGTCACCCAGGCTGAAATGCAGTGGCATGATCATAGCTGACCGCAACCTCGAACACGTGGGCTCAAGTGATCCTCCCACCTCGGCCTTTCGAGTAGTTGGGACTACAGGCACGTGCCACCACACCTGCTACTTCTTAAATTTTTTTGTAGAGATGGGGTCTCAAACTCCTAGCCTCAAGTGATCCTTCCACCTTGGCCCCCCAAAGTGCTGGCATTACAAGGGTGAGCCACCATGCCCAGCTATTTATTTATTTTAGAGATGGGGTCTTGCTATGTTGCCCAGGCTGCGATGCAGTGGCTATCTGCAGGTGCAATCATAACACACTACAGCCTCAAACTCCTGGGCTCAAGCTATCCTGGTACTTCAGACTTCCAGGTTGCTGGGACTATTGCCACTGTGCCTGGCTAGAGCATTAAAAGTAACTGTATTTGTTTTCTATTGTTGCTGTAACAGATTACTGCAAATTTAGTGGTTTGAAACAACACAATTTATTGTCTCACAGTTCTGGAAGGAAGAAATCCAAAATGGGCTAAAATCAAAGTGTTGGTAGAATTATATTCCTTCTGGAGGCTCTAGGGGAGAAGAGAATCTGTTTCCTTGCCTTTTCCAGCTTCTCGAGCCTACTGGGGTTCCTTGGCTTGGGGCCTTCTTCCAACTGTAAATCCAGCAATGGTTGGTTGAGTTTTTTGCACATCAAATTCCCCTAAGACCGACTCTCTTGTCTCCCTCTTCTGTTCTTGCCCTATGATTACATTGGGCCCACCTGGGCAATCCAGGCTAATCTCTCTATTTTGAGTTCAGCGGATTAGCAATCTTAATTCCATCTGCAATTTTACTTCCCCTTTGCCCACGTAAAACAATATGGTCACACGTCTGGCGATTAGAACTTAGACATCTTTAGGAGGACATTATTCTGCCTACCACAGTAACCAATCTTTGTACTCATTCAAAATTCTTTGTCATTTCCTCCTTTTTAAAAAATCTCCTAGCCAAGATGTAATTGTGTGTGTGTGTGTGTGTGCATTTTAAAATACTGAGAACCTTTTTCCTCAAAGCATCTTATAAAAGTCAAAGAAAATTAGCTCAGAAATACATAGCAATTAACCTTTTTTTCCAAGTTTGGGGAAAAGTAGAGGAGAAAATTGTCAAGGGAAGAAGAAAAACATCAGGTACTTCTATAGTTTATAGAATTTAACAGATTAAATACAGAAAGCAAGTTAGTGAATGAATTCCAGCTGTACATTTTCACTGAAGCAGACCACAGGGTGTTGGAGCTTCATCACAGCCATCACAGGAGAGGAAAATTGAAAGTCTTTCTTTGGGAACTTCACAGCATCATTTATTAAATAAGCACTCTGGGAGCTAAAGAATCGTTGAGCTTAACAACAGCAAGACACATTGAGATGAGAGGAATGACAACATGAGTCCTTCCAATAACTGAGCAGTTTGCTCAGTGGAGGGAAGTTAAGTGTTAAAGACAAAATATCAACTATAATAGTATTAATAATAATCAAGATCTATATTTGTGTTTAGGTAGAAACCTACTTTCATGAAGCCCTAAGCATATTAACTCTCTCAACCCCACATTGGTGGGGTATTAGCAAATACTATATTATTATTATTGTTAAACAGATGAAAACCCATAAAGGTACTTATTAGTGTCACATTTATACATGTCCGAGTTTCAATATATGTAGCATAACTTCAGGGGACAATATTTTATTGAATATCGTATATAAGTTATTCCACACCAAAAACACTAGTAGTGACTATTTCTGTGTAACTAATAATATAGGAACAAATAAAATTCATTTTTGAAATATAAGGTTCCATGTCACTTTAATCCTCACAACAATCCAATGAGGTAGGCTAAATCTCATCTGATAACTGAGGAAACTGAGGCACAGGGGATTAAATGGCATGCCCATACTCACCTAGCTAGCTAGAAGCAGAATGAATATCAGCATCTCCTGACATGAAAAACAATTCCATATGATGGGGTTCAGTATGTGCTGCCCCAAAATATGGTACCTTGGCATTTGAGGAAACAGCAGAAGCAGGAAGGTCACTTTCACCTTCTCTCATCCTTCTCCCCTGAAGGAGGTCATAAAACCTAGGAAGGTCACTCTCTGACTTTCTCCTACCCTTCTTCCCTGTAACAGATCATAAGACCCTCATTCAAGAGGTACCCTCCCTATACCTGGAGGGAAAGAACATTCTTACCTTTGAAGATACAGGAACACAGAGAAGAATTTGAACAAACAGGCCTTGCTAAGTTCCCCACAGTTATAGATCACAGGGAGAAATCATACTCCTCTGTCCAATCATACTTCTCCATGACTATTCACCTCTTCACCAAACCTAAGCACAAAAATATACAATTTTCGGCTGGGTGCGGTGGCTCACGCCTGTAATCCTAGCTCTCTGGGAGGCCAAGGAGGGAGGATAGCTTCAGCTCAGGAGTTTGACAACAGCCTGAGCAACAGTGAGACCCTGTCCTACCAAAAAGAAAAAAGAGAGAGAGAAAAAAATACATATACAATTTTCCCTCTTTCTTTGGGTCTTCATTTCTGAAGGCTTCCTTGTCACGTAAAGCATATTAAATTTGTATGCTTTTCTCTTGTTAATCTGTCTTTTGTTCTAAGAGTGTCAGCTGTGAACCTAGCAATGGGTGAGGAAAAAATAAATCTTCTTCTCCCCAACACATGTATTGTTATTCATGGTTAATAAACACAAGTTTCATCTTGGATGACTGAAGTGAATTAGGACCAATAGCAACACATTTTCAGGACTGGCATCATAAGTCATATCTTCTAATGCCCACATTTCTGTACACTGACATCTGCAGAAGTGTTCACACCTGAGGTAACTGTGGTACTGCTCGTGGAAAGTGTGTCCTATTATGGTCACAAAGCAAGGCTGGAGTGTAGCAAGAGTCACAACGACTGAGGAGGTGAGAAGGCTGCCACTACCTATATTTTTCTTTAACTTTTCCCAATAAGATGACAACCAATCTTCTTTCCTTCTTTTTTTTTTTATAAGTTTTATTATTATTTTTGACAACTAATCTTTCAATCCAACTTTGCAGTCACTAATCTTAACAAGCAGTATTGGCTATTTTCCCCATCTTGAACACTCTTCCTCAATGGAGTTAATTCCAGTTCAGCCTTCAGCTCTCCTTTTGAGCACCACTTCTTTAGGGAAGACTTCCCCGGTCCCTGTCTTTTGTAACATGCTCTCCTTTCCTTCAGCACACTTAATTCAGCTAGCAATAATACATTCGCGTTGGTGATTACACAATTATTATCACTCTCCCCAGCTAGAGAGGTTGAAAGTCCCATGAGAGCAGGAATCTGGTCAGTTTCTTCTCATCACTGTATCCCTAGGAACTGGCAGAGTATCTGGCTACATAGCTTATGTAGAAAAGTTTAAATATTTCCCCTGAAGGTTTAATAATTTGAGTCTATAAAACATACCAATAATAGATAAACAGGAAAAAAAGGCATACAAACTTTATTAACATGGATAGGGGCATGAGCATCATACAAAGAAATGACCAGATGCTTGATGCTTTTAAACCATCTTGAGTTTACAGAAATAATAGGAGCTTGGAGCTTGGCAGAACAGGTTAGGGTGGCAAGACAGGTTATGAGAGGGAGAGAAGAGGAAGAAAGGCACCTACCTAGCAATGGTGGTCTTGTTATGCAGGTGGGACCTCAGAGGTATAGCTCTCAGAAAGAATAGATGGTAGCTTGAGCTTGAGTTAATCTTTCTTGGATCTGGACAACAGAGTGTGAGGGCCTAAAGAAAGCCTGTTTGTTTTACCAATGTACCCCTACAAAAGGCAGCTTTTTAGCTATTGGTGTGTTTCCAGCCCTTCTGAATAGCCATATTTAAATATATCAAAGAATTATATTTTGGGGTGAAATGTTTTTAGTTTCAAAGGCACTCAATTACTGTTCGTTTAAATAAATGGATGGATGGGTGGATGGATGGATGGATGAAAAAACAAATGAATCAATGAATCAATGAATGAGACTTAAGCAGCTTTAAGATTAGGGTGTCCAGGTAAAATGCTTGATGAACAGTTAAACTTAAATTTCAGATAAACAACAAATAATTCTTAGTGTAAGTATATCCCATATAATATTTGATATATACTTGTACTAAAAAGTTACTCATTGTTTATTCTGAAATTCATATTTACCTGCATGTCCTATATTTTTATTCTCTAATCTAAATGTTGAAGGTGGAAGGAAACTTGAAAATCATAGTTCAAATTCTTCGTTTTAAAGACAAAAAAAGTGGGACCAAGTGACACGAGTCTCAAGGGAGATTTTTTTCTTAATGGAGACTGGAAATGTAGCCTTAGAGTTTCTAATTGTGTTTCCTTTCTAGCTTGTCTAACTCCTTCAGAGGAAGGCAGTGCCTAGAGACAGGGAGAGGTACGACACTGAGACTCCAGATCCAGCAGTGCCTAAAGCAATTATTGAAATTTTTAGTAATGTGAGTCAATAAATTTCCTGTACGATTTGAGCTGGTCTGCACAGTATTTCTATTCCTTTTAACCTTGGTAGTCTACATTAATATTGTAAGCACTTCCACATTTTCTTATTCAAGTCATTAGACTAATCATCATAGTGCCATTCACATAGCAGAAGCTTAATAAATATTTATCAAATAAATTACAGCCATGGTTTAGGTTATCACACTCATGTTACCATTTAAACATTTTCTTTACCCATAGCGTTAATTTTTTTCTAAAAAGAAAGTCTGAATTTCTTTGCCTGAGTACCCCAAAACCAAATATATTATTAAAAGAAAAGTAAACATGTAAACTAATAAAACCAGAGGTCAAATTATGTATCTGTATTGTGTTTTGAAGACTACCTTTGTTGACCTAAAGGAAAAAACTTAAACAAAATTAATGTAAGCAGAGAGTTTATTTGGGCCAAGTTTGAGGACCGCAACCCAGGAGCATGAATTCAAATTGCCCTGAACATACACTCCAGTTAGCAGCAGTTATAAGTGGGGTTTTAAAGGAAAAAAGAAGAGGCAGTTCCTAAGCTGTTTATCAAGAATTTATATTAAAATAACATAAACTATTGATTGGCTATACATTGTTATTTGTATCACAAATTCTAGGAACATGAAGATAATGGGTAAGGCAGCTAGTCAGGAAATTGCAGTGAAGAAAAGAAAGAACAAAATGCATTTAAACTATTGTCCCCAAGGCATGGGGGCAGAAGGAGGGAGCATGGCTGAAGTCCTATACTCATGTCTCTCTGGGCCCGATAAATTTTACATACCTCACATAGCTCAGATTGCTCTGAGCTATTTTTCTTTTCTCATTTCTACCTTTTGATTGAAATCTTTCTCTTCTGAAAGCATCTATGGTCAATATTTTAGATGTAAGTTTGTCCCACATCACTGGGAAGCCTCATTCCTAGGTAATCTCATCCCATGTTAGAGAGAAAGAGGAGAGGCACTACAGCTTAAGAACATAGGTCTCAAGGTCAGATTGATTGAAGACACAAGGGGACAGAGCTACAGGATCTCAATCAGACCATCTGCTTACAAAGGAGTCACAGCATGTTGGATCATTTCTAAGAATCTAGCTATCATTATTAGTTTTTTGTTGTTGACTGTAGACAGCTAGGAATACAAAGCATAATGAATTTAAGAATCAAAAATATGACATAAGTAAGGACAATTATTAACAAAACCATTTGAAATCCAGATCTGAAAGGTGTTTCTATTCCTGAAGGTAACCAATCAAACAGATCATGTAAAGGGTCTGCTTTTCTAATGTCTTGTAGCCATTTAGCCTTTTGAGTGATCCTTTCTGAGTTTCCACTTCTCCGTGGGTCAGCTTCAGTTGGAGATGTTTGTTGATAAAAGATAAAAGTCAAGGCTACCTTTTTAAACGTGAATCCATGATTCAGTGCCCTTGAGTTTAGCTGCACAGGGATTGGTTAACAATACCTGATGTGGTCCCTTCCAACAGAGTTGGAAGGAACCTTTCATTTGATGCCATTTCCAGTAAACAAAATCTCTGGGTTGTAGGCCATGATATTTGATGTCTTTGTCTCCTGGGAGCTTGCTGTTAAAGGAATCCTTAATTAATTTAGAATTTTTAGTGAGAAGTTTATCAGGCCTTGGCAATAAAGAAGAATATTACCTTTAAGGAGAGCTGGTTTGTAGGCTCCTTCATCCAGGCACATGGGCTTTCCTGCCATTATTTCAAAGGGAGAAAGCTGATGTTTTCCAAATGAGGTAGAACCTAAGTTAAGCAAATGAAAGAGTCTTAGGCCAGGTAAGGTTAAAAATTTCTGGAAGCTTTGCCAACTGATTTTTTATTATCCCATCTGTGTGTTCCACCAGTCCAGAAGACGGAGGGTAGTATGCACAATGGAAATACTGATCCATCCAACCTCAGTCAGCTTTGAACACACAAGATAAACCTTTCTATAAATCTTTGGGACTCAGAAAACAGTACCCCAAAATGAAGGCCTCAGAAGCAAAAGTTCTTCTCTGACCTTCCTTGTCCTCCTGCCTGTCAGTCCCATTATTCTCTAAGACTAGCCACAGAAACTAGAATCCCTTTTCCCCAAGGCAGTTCATAAAAGCCAGAAACCCCTTTCCTGAAAGCTAGCCCTAAAATTTAAAATTATTCTACATAAAAACCAGCCATAAAGAAATTATCTGACCTGCCTAGTTTGACTGGAGGTCATAAGACCCCCATTCCAGAAAGGGCCATACCCCACACCCAGAAGGAAAGAATGCATGCTCAGTGAGGCCAAGAAGAATCTAGACAGACAGGCCTTGCTGGGTTCTGCCACAGTCTGTTAGCACTAGATCATACCATTTTTGTCCCCCATCATATTTCTATATAACTGTCCAATCTAAGCATAAAAATGAATGATTTCCTCTGTATCTTTGAGTTTTCATTCTGAAGGCTCCCATGTATACCTGTCAAAGTAAATTTATAACTTTTCCCTCCTATTAACAAATCTGCCTCATGTCAGTGATTTTTCAGTGAACCTTACGGGGGCAAGATCCTTGCTCCCTGCACATGGGTATTTTGCTGATTAAAAGACATGGCTGTTTTCATTAAACCAACAATATTAAACTAGTCTTATTTACCAAAGATTTACCCAAGTCATGTGAACTAAAAGTCATTTGAGTTAGTTTCTATTTTTCTGATAAAATATTTTTATTTAAGCAATTACTTTTTCCTTAAGCCAATTAATTAGAGCTCTTTCATATATTTTGGTAGTGAAATATCACATACACATAACACACATAAACATAGAGACATCTAGACACACAGACAGAAGCAGATCTTGTAGTTTTTATAAGATTCTTCATTTGCCAGTGAGAAAGAAAAGAAACTTTTTTTTTTAAGACAAGGTCTCACTCTGTCACCCATACTAGAGTGCAGTGGTGTCATCCTAGCTCACTGCAGCCTCCAATTCCAGGGCTCAAGTGATCCTCCTGCCTCAGCCTCCCAAGTAGCTGGGACTATAGGCGCATGCCACCATGCCCAGCTGAAAAGAAACTTTTTATTTGAGGAATGAAAACCCCCTTTATATTATCAGGCCCAGAGAGGCAATAAAATGTGATAGCAGTCAAGTCTCACTCCCCCTTGAGCTAAGTAATCACCTCTTGAAGCTGCTTGCTATGTGGGCTCCAGACTGACTGACACCGAATAGCTATAAATTAACGTAAAAATGCCATATGTTGGACTCCTTAACTCATAACCTATAGTTCAACAATATATAGCCAGTCACTAATCAATGTTACTTCTGTAAACTAATGAGAATTCCTAAAAAAAAAAACAAAAAAAAAACAACTTTTGTAATTGCTCTCTCTCCTAGTTCATTTTTTTCTGTTTAAAAACTGAGCCTCTGCTTTGTTCTCCGGAGCACTTCCCAGTGTTTCCCGGGTTGCAGTCCTCAACTTTGACCCAAATACATTCTCTGTACTAATTTTGCATTAGTTCCCTATTTTAGGTCAACACTAGTTTGCACGCAGTTTCTCTCCTGCACTTAGACTACCAATCTCTTAATTACCTGTTCCATTGCTCTCAGTAACTCTTAGCTAGTCAATTCTAAATTTGCAGTTCCAAAGACAAGACTCTTACATGAAACAAGGTAGAAAATTTCTATCTCAAAGGTACAGAACTTAGATCTGAATATCATTATTGCCTGAGACAAAGAAGGACGCAGGTATAGGCTCAGCTAAGACAAGAGTGCCAGGAAAAGTGTCTTAAAACAAAGACAGGGGTTGTTATGTAAACTTTAAGCCAATGTATTCCCCAGCATAAAAGTTTCTTGTTTAGGTGGAGAGAGGGAGAAGAAAGAGAGACAGAGACCCTTACAAATGGAGATTTCCTTTATAGATGTAAATTCCTTTTACAAAGAGTTTCAAAATAGCCAGCTAAATGTCAGAAAGTTAGTTGTATTTTGGAGACCAATTTAATTTGCTAGGTGGTCTTTTCAATTTAGCTTGTTTCTTAGATTATCTACTTGGGGTAGAGCCCTTTTGTGAATAGGGTAAAGAAAACATTTGCAGTTTTCAGGCCCTACTATTTAAATTTGTGAAAAGCAGGCACGACTGGAAGGCAGAACACCTGGATCTTTCAAAATCAAGGATCCCATCTTTATACTGAATCCCAGATCCCCCAAAAGAGGGGAGAACCATGGGACGGGGCTGTGTAATGTTTCCACAGTGCTTCTCGCTACAAAGACATTCCCCAAGGCTGGTGGGTGACCCAACCCGAGTCAGCCCACTCTTGATTGGCCCATCCCCAAGGGGAGTCTTATCCTTGGTGGCCAGTGTTTGCACAGCCTCCAAGTGTTCAAACCATACATTTCACATCTAAACAAGCAAGTAGCCCCTGCGGTAGTAACCATTCACTGAATCCACTGTCAGCCACTTCTAAAACGGCAGCTTTCGCCAGTGACTTGCCAGCCATCACATGCACACAAAGGTCAAGCTCTTGCCCACAGTACAAAGTAACCCCTCTACCTTCGAGCCCAAAGAGTTCAGGAAACGCAATGCAAACGAGAGCAGAGCTTTATACCTATGTGACTCTTGAGATTCCACGAGGGAGACAGAAGACCCCAAAAGGGTGAGTGTGTGTCGTGCCTTTTTCTGTGTTCCTCAAAAAGTCTTGGGGCCACTAGAAGTCTCCCTTTGATTTCTTCCTTTGGTATCAAAAATGGCAAAAGGAAGAGCTGAAGTGGAAGGAAATGGAAGAGCAAGTCTTAGAGGAGCCAATTCAGGGAGATTTTAACCTTTCTAAAGGGCCAATGAAGTTTTACATTTTTCTCAGCAAAATCACCCTAACAAGAAAAGAAGCAAACAGAGGAACCAAATGTATTTTAAAAGGAATTTCAGTAGACTAAAAAAAATTCTCAGAAACAGGATCCAAAAGAGAAAAAGCAGAAAGACCTTTTAAAAAAAAATTATAACCTAAATATCAGCTTTTAATTAAACTGACTTCTGACCACAGAGCTCTCTTTAACAAAAAATCTTTTGAAATCTCTTATCAGATTTCAACCAGGACAAACAGAAAGTAGGTCTCCCATTCAATTTGTCTGGTTCTAAAATCAGCTTTTTCCAATTGTGCACACAAATGGGTTATTTTAGGCCTTTCAAAGGCCCCCATTTCAGCCACTGCTGCTCATGACCAGCCTGGGTTATGTGGGTCCATTTTCCTAGATATTTATAAGAGGATGTCCCATAAACCCAGCTGGTGTTTCTAAAGGAAGTTGTCCCTTAAAAGGGCACTCAGATTTGGAAGCTTTATTTCCCATAATTTAGGAACTTTTCAAATGTGACCAAGGCCAGAAACGTGTTTTGGGTCAAAGTGTGCTGCTTATGACTGCCACTCCTCAAGGTGTCACCCATGAATTGTGAATTGCTATCTTATGTGTCTCAAGACTGCCTCTAACTGCCAGGTGACAGTAGGGTACTCAAGGCATCAAAATGACCAGTCCCTTATTTATACCTTTCCAGATGAGCAAGAGTCCCTAAAATGCCTTCTGGTGCCGAATGCCCTATGACGCTGCTTCACGTCCAGGACAATAGTCCTGGCACCTCTGAAAAGTCTGTAGTCACTACAGCATGGGGTGGGTCAGAGGGAGCAATCAATCGCCTCTTCTCTTCAAGGTGAGAGAACTCTCCCTGATGTACCTTTTGGTTTGAAACTAACAGCAATTGGTCACAAATGAAAGTACAAGTCCAAATTACAAGCAACAGAAAGCAGTGCAATTTTTTAAGAGCATGCTATGTTATTTTAGGCCAAAAGAAGTGAAACCACCAGCCTATATAGTAACCTGAACCTATTGCTCTGAGGCAGAGGTGGAGACAGTTATCTGTGACCTCTTTACCTGAACCTGTAGTCCAGAGACAGAGACGGAAGTCTTTACTCTTAAAGAAAAGAGAGAGTTTTAAAAACAGCCCAAATAAAATCTAGACCTCAACCAAAGAGAAAAGAGAGGTTCGGATTCAGGAGGACCTACCCTTTTACACCCAGTGAAACCTCTGGAGTCAGAGGAACACGATGAGTTTGTGTTGGTTCCGAGTGCTGAGTCTGAGAGGGAATGCCAGACAGTGGAATCCTGCCACCTAACGCCAGATATGTTGACCTGAAGGAAAAAACTGAGGCAAAATTATTAATAATATAAATACAGAGTTTATTTGGGTCAAGTTTGAGGACTGCGACCCAGGTTGCCCTGAATCTATGCTCGCATCAGCAGCAGTTACAAGTGAGGTTTATTTATTTATTTATTTATTTTTTTGAGACAGAGTCTCACTTTGTTGCCCGGGCTAGAGTGAGTGCCGTGGCGTCAGCCCAGCTCACAGCAACCTCAAACTCTTGGGCTTACGTGATCCTTCTGCCTCAGCCTCCAGGGTACCTGGGACTACAGGCATGCGCCACCATGCCCAGCTAATTTTTTCTATATATATTTTAGTTGGCCAGATAATTTCTTTCTATTTTTAGTAGAGACGGGGTCTCGCTTTTGCTCAGGCTGGTCTCGAACTCCTGACCTCGAGCAATCCACCCGCCTCGGCCTCCCAGAGTGCTAGGATTACAGGCGTGAGCCACCGCGCCCGGCCTACAAGTGAGTTTTTAAAGGAAATAAGAAGAGGCAGTTTCTAAAACGTTTAACAAGAATTTACATTAAAATCACATAAGCTATTGATTGACTATATATTGTTCTTTGTATCACAAATTCCAGGTACGTAAAGATAAATGTGTGAGGCAGCTAGTTAGGAAACTATAGGGAAGAAAAGAACAAAATGCCTTTAAACAGTTGCCCCTAAGCATGGAGGGCAGGAGGGGACTGACTTCCTCAGCTTCCCCAATCTGACATCTGACCAACGGGTACTCCTATCTGGATTCCCAGTGACCATTTCTCCCAAATTAGGAAACTAGCTCCAGTCAGAACCAATAAATACCATTATGACTTGATCTGGTTTGATTGGGTTCCTGTGACTTGTAATCCTAAATTTCTTAACTAATACAGGGACACTCTCACATCTTTCTGAGACAGTGTAAGGACAGGGCTTGGGCCTTACTGCTGACCAAGGGAGGTAACATGGGGCAGCATGAACCAGCCTAACTAACTGCAGAAAAAAATAAAAACAGATGACCTCTGGAATTCAGCCCATACCCATATAAGGAGGGGGCCAACTTGGCTGTCTCTTGAGTAATGTCTTCCGGGACCACTAAAGCAAGATGCTAACACCAGTTGATAAGAAACCTGGGAGCAAGGAAACCAGACCTATCTGGATTGAACCGCCTCAAGCCAGGAAAGACCCCATAGTGACCTTACCTTGATTTTTCCCTCATTATAATCTCATTCCAATACTAAAATCACACCCAGGGGTGGAGATTTAATCATGCTAATCATACAAGCGATGCATGAAAAAGCATAAACGCCAACTGCGCTGCCGCCAACAAAACCCCGCCTGTACATGTGACGACTTCAAATCTGACACCTCCCTCCCTCTATATAACCCTCTACAACTATAAATTTTCCCCACCCCTTTATTCGGAGAGCCAGCCTGTTGCCCCCTTAACCAGCACTTTTTCTCTTTTTGTTCGAACAAAAAGTCCCAGTAAAAGCCTCGCCTGTATAAATCTCTCTGGCCTCGCCTCAATTTCTGCCCACTCCAGGACCGAGAACCCCAAGTCCAGTACGATTTCTTGCTAATCCCCATGGGACAAAATTTCTCTGGACTCCAGGTGTAGTGTTTAATTTTCAATCTCTTCCTCTGTAATGGAGTTTTAATCATCTCTGGGTCATGAAATTCCAGGGAGGGGATTGAAAACAACTGTGTATCTTTTTGGTGGGTTTGGTTTCTAAATAGATAATGGAATTTCAGAGAATGGCCTCATGCTGTGTTTTGGGAGAGACAGAGGATTGGAGAGACAGCACAGGGGGAATCAGAGAGACCTTGAGGCTGCTTCTTTAGTTCAGCATGTCAAAGTCCCTGTTTTGATGTATCATTTTCTGAGTCCCAACAGATGCTTTCATACTAGTAGACTGAGTGGGGAGACTCACCAAGGCCTGTCCAGATTCTTCTTGGTTTCTCTGTGCAGCATTCCTTCCTCCCCGATACAGGGCAGGACCCCTTTTGCAATGAGGATCTTATGATCAGATAAGGTAGGTCAGAGGGTTCCTTGATGGCTAGCTCCTACACAGAAAGGAGGGGGAAGCTTAGAGTAATAGTTCTAGTTTCTGTGACACTTCTTGGGAAAGAGGAATTCTAATTTCCATGACTTGCCTTGGGGGAGAAAGGGAACCAGGAAAATAAGGGCAGGAGAAGGTCAGAGAGACTCCGCTTCTGAGGCCCTTCCAATATCCTTCGGTTCAAAGTACTCAGCATGCCAAAATGTCATACTTTGGGGTATTATTTTCTGAGCCCCAATGCAGTTTTTTATTGGACTACGGCTTTCATTACCTTCTTCCCAGAAACTTTGCCTTAAACTGCTAGAAATCATGCTGGAACTTGGTCAACTCTCTTAGTGCAGGAGGTGGGTGGAATTTCTGTAGTTCTCACAGGTCCTTCCGGAACTCTTGAGGCTGCTCTTTGTCCCCACCCCTTTCCCTGCTCCTCAGATCACAGGTTAAACCTTTCCCTGGACTGTGTGACTCGAGGTCTTACTCATCTATGACCTTGATCTTTGTCCATCCCTATGTCATAGGGTGTGTGACATAGGGAAGGAAATAAAGTCTGAAACCAAGAGCTGGAAGGGTGAATTTTTTTTCTTTTAGGGAAACAATAATGTCTTTCAGAACTCATCACTTAAAAAGTAAAGTCTGAGGTAAATCTTCCTTTTTCCCAAGGTTGATCCTGCTCAAATGACCTGGGACTGAACTCTCTCCTCCAAAATTTGTAGGATGAAGAATCAGGATGGTGTCAATTTTAATGCTGTTACTAACGTTAACTGGCTCTCTCAGCAAGGAGAAAAATGTTATGTTCTTTTAAAAAAAGACATTTTATAAAAACGACTTGTACTCGAATGTTTATAGCAGCACAAGTCACAATCACAAGGATGTGGAAACAACCCAAGTGCCCATCAATACATGAGTGGAGTAATAAAATATGGTATATGTGTACCATGGAGCACTACTCAGCCATTAAAAAAAATGGTGATCTAGTATCTTTTGTGCCAATCTGGATGGAACTGGAAACCATTCTTCTTAGTGAAGTATCACAAGAATGGGAAAAAAAATACCACATGTACTCAATACTAAATTGGAACTAATTGATCAACACTTATGTGCACGTATGGAAGTAAAACTCAGGGGAAATCAAGTAGGTGGGGGGAGGAGGGGATGGGTAAATTCATACCTGACAGGTACAATGCACAGTAACTTGGTGAAGGGCACACTTATAACTTTGACTCACACTGTACAAAAGCAAATTAGGTAACCAAAACATGTGTACCTTCATAAAACTCTGAAACAAAAACAAAACAAAAACAAAAACAAAATACTATGTTTTTGAAATTGCATCTTTTGATACCTACTATCGGTTGCTGTTACTGACTAGGATGACCTATTTGCTGGTTTCCTCAGCTGAGACTACTCTATAAGCTTATGGGGAAAAGAGGGGGAAAAATTAGCAGCAATTAAATTGAGGTGGCCTTGTAAAACAATGAATTAAAAATCCACAGGGAACAGAGGATGTAATAATTTCTCTGCCATGGCAATTTCTCTTTGTTATAAGTGTCCTTATTTTTAACATGAGTTTCCAGGGTGCTAAACCAATTAAATTGAGGCTTAAATACTCTCTCTTAAGACCTATTTTAAAACATAAAGTGAAGCATGACTTGAAATTAACCTTTCTGAGATAAATAGTCCTGACTTTTTTCTGGGGAATGGAAAAGTTAGCTACTGTCAAACAAATGAATTTTCTCACAAAATGTACAATTACAGTTCTTTAAAATCTGAACAGAGACAATTAAGGCAACTTGGTTTCAAAACCATAAAAATTTGAAGTTTAAGGTGGTTTCAGATTGATTTTTAAGGGGAATGTAATATTTTCATCATTTGCCCCTTGGATGTATTTATTTCTCTGGTGTCAAATATTTGTTGATTTACTGTCATTAAATTGAAAATTCAACTAACTACAAGACCCCAGGGGTGACCAATATGGCTGCTTATGGCTCATCAAAGCTTGTCTAACCTCGTATGTACATATTTAAAAATTTGCCCTTGCCTTTACTGTTTAAAAATGCCTTTACTGATTATATGATACTGTGAACGAAAATATATCCTTTGAAAGGCTTAAAGTGACCTTGCAAGGCAGAGACATGAGGGCACCATAACCAACCCCAGCAATCTGAGAGGCATTTTTATAATAACTTTTTTCGGGGGAGGGGGGAGGGTTGGGGAGAAGATGGGCAGAAAGGAGAATGGGTGATTAGGTGGGGCTTTCAATGAATGGCATTGGTAAATTCTGACTTCCAACCTTAACCAGGGCTTGAATTATTAATAGCTTCTTTTTTTGATGCCAGTTTAATGTTGTGTGTGTGTGTGCATTTTTAAAAAATTGCTTTAATAGTAGTTGCCCTCTTAAGTATAGCCACATTTCTTTGGGAAAGAAAAAGAAAAAATTGTGATTATTTATAATACAAAGCAGATAACAGTCACTGTGAATGGTCAGCAACTCAGCATAAATCACAGATTGGAAGTATAGGTCAATTTAGAAAATGTTGATCTGGAACCAAAAGTAAGCATTATTAGACAACGAGGAGGGAACAAGGAGGAATGCAATAAGGAAACCTCCCCTGTCACCCAACATTGCAGTTTTGTGAGGTGTCTGAGTTGGTGCTGGAAAAACTGATAAGGGTGGAAACAAAAAGCAGTGCACTGGCCCAGATGGCCCCTGGCTCTTTATGGTTCTGTTTGTTGGATCGTGTTTGCTGGTAGGGTCTCCTTCGCAGTGTACTCACCTCGATCTTAGATTTCTGTGTTTGAGAGCCTCCAAGATGCCCAGCTACTATGTTTGAATTGTGCCCTCTCTTAGGGTCTGAGTGTGGGTCCCTCATGTTCGCCCCAGCTATTGTGCAGTAAGATCAGACCACACTGCAGCGTGCCACTGTGCCACGGGAAATGAACGTTGGTGCCACGACTGAAAGCCATGTCACCAACCCTTACTTCCTAACTCCAGAGATTATTCATCAACTATTCAAAAGTTGCCCAGGCTTTTGCTAATGGAACAGACATTTTCTGGCTTCAGGATTAGTCAACACAGTGCTTCCCAGAATTCAACATAGGATTTATTCTTGCCAAAATGCATTTAAGCTTTAGATAATTTTAATGGACCTGGTTTTTACAAAGAAAAAAAAAAAGACTTGCTTTAGGCTCTAATTTTTCTTTTACAATAAAAGCTGGACTCATTTTTCTTTTTACATTAATTATTTATCTATATTTCCAGAGCTTATTTTCACCGAGTTTGAGGGCCAGAGTTTCTGGAAAAATTGAGAAAAAGCATTCAAAAGTGGCTTTGTAAAATTTATTCTAAAAAAACTCTTTTAAAAATATTTTCTTTTTTCTTACAGTCTTTAAAATTATGTGTATGAGTAAAGTAACTTTGAAGGGTATGATCCAATGCTAATCAACTGAGTAGGGAAACCCAGCAAGGCCTGTGTGTCTAGATTCTTCTTGGCATCTCTCAGTATATATTTCTTCCTTCACATATGGGACAGGACTCCCTTTGTAATGGGGGGGTCTTATGACCTACAGTCAAACAAGGTAGGTCAGATAATTCTTAGATATCTTATTTTTTGATAATATTTTATGATAAATATTGTTACAATTCCATTTTCTGTTTGTCCCTGGATTCTAGAAATGTGTTGACTTTGAGGATCTGAATTTCTAGTAATTTATCTGTATGTTCTTTCAGATTTTTTTTTTTTTTTTTGAGACAGGGTCTCGCTTTGTTGCCTGGGCTACAGTGAGTGCCATGGCGTCAGTCTAGCTCACAGCAACCTCAAACTCCTGGGCTTAAGCGATCCTACTGCCTCAGCCTCCCGAGTAGCTGGGACTACAGGCATGTGCCACCATGCCCGGCTAATTTTTTCTATATATATATATTTTAGTTGGCCAGATAATTTCTTTCTATTTTTAGTAGAGACAGGGTCTTGCTCTTGCTCAGGCTCAGATTTTATATGTAGATAATCATATTGCTTGAAAACATTGTTTTATTAATATTTCTTTTTCTCCCTTCTTTCTCCTGTTGTACCTCCAGTATTATATTGAGCCAGAGGTAGAACTAATAGTGGGCATTCCTATCTTGTTCATAATTTTAACATTTTACTTTTAATGTTTGCTCTGTGTAATTGGCAGATGCCTTTTATCAGGCTGAAAAGTTCCTATCTGTTCTTGGTTTGCTAAGCATAGTTTCATATCATGAATTCTTCTCGATGTATATCAAACCCTTTTTCTACATTGATCAAAAGAGTCATGTACTTTTTCTCATTGATTTTGTTAATATGGTAATGATAAAAAGATTTTCTGATGTTAAACTAACTCTGCTTTCCTGAAATAAACCTAACCTCGTCGTGGTTTATTATCTTTTTTTATACATTGCTGGATTCAGACTGCCAATATTTTATCTGTGATCTATACATCCATATTTATGAGAAAAGCTGCCCTGTAAATTTTCTTTCTCATACTGCCCTTATTTGCTTTTGGTATCAAGGCTATACTAGCTTCATAAAATGAGTTAAGTAGTGTTCTCTCTCCTTTTATTCTCTAGAAGAGTTTAAGAAGAGAAATTTCTATTCCTTGAACATTTGTCCCCTTTGTCTCTGTGGTTTTCACTAGATTTGCCTCCTCCCATGTCCCCAGTCTTCCTTTCTCACATCTCTTCCTTCTCTCTCTCTCTCTCCCTTCCTGCTGTATTCACTTTCTTTTTCATTTTTTATACCATCAATAAGACCCTTGATTTAAAAGCATCCAAAAAAATTGGGCTGAAGCCCAGGTATCAGAATATTTATTTTAATAAAATGTTTTTAACATTCCCAAATATAACATTTCTTTGCATTTGGTAGAACCAATTAGTACTGCCTAGATATGAAAAAAAAATCTCATAGTTATTTCAAATAATACTGATTGTTCAATGAGAATTTCAATCCTCTGTTCATAACTACCTATTTTAAAATATGCTTGAAACCAATCCATTCACATTCATAACATGGTTATTCTAGACCTTTCTGCCTTGTAACACTCAACAATGAAAGGAAACAATTCAACTGTGTAAAGAATACCTCAAAATTTCATGGGAGCAAGAGCCTTTTCACAAATAAGCTATGATAATTTTCTGAGTTTTTCTATAAACCTTCAGTTCTATGCTTTATGTTTCATAGATATCCTCTCCTTTCCTTTCAAATAGCACAAATGCAATTTTCCTGATGGAGCATTATTTCTGCATAGTAAAGATTACTTTAATTCTCTGTAAGAAAAACCTGGGACTTTTTCCCTTTATTTTAGTAAAACATAAATATTTAAAAAACCATCTATATCAATATGATTTCTTTTCTCCTAGTGACTAAATACCAAATGTTCTTTATGAAATGTAAATCTCTTATTCAAAATATAATTAAATTATAGCATACACAGCTTATAAGCAATTATAGTCACATAATGTGTATAATTTGGATTTTTTACAAAAAAATCTATAAATGCACAGCTACTACATTAGAATCAAGAACTAGTTCTTTTTGGAAATACGTTATATACTATAGGTAAATATCATTTAGGAAGATGTAAAGCAAGTAAGGAGGGTCTTTCTGAAAGAATAGCAATTAAGCCTGCCTCTATGTAATTCTGTAGGGGTCCTGCTGGTTAATAGGTCATTTAACAGGGAGAACAAGACACCAACCGTGGAGTCTGGATTAATCCTATGGCCATGTGCACTGATTACTAAGATTACTAGCGTCCACTTTGTATCACTTCCTGTGAGCAGTCTCCCCTTCATCAAAAAAAAAAAAAAAAACCCTAAACAAACAAACCTGAATTGGAATATTCCAAAAGAAAGATTGCTGAGTTTTCAGAAGCTTAACCAGAAATCTGATTTTTCTCAATCCTAGTGTTCATGGACACTGTGGTGAGTTAGCCAGGTGCATGTTCAGGAAGAAGGACTTTGTACTGGTTTCCTAGGGCTGCTGCAAAAAATTACCACAAACTGTGTGGCTTAAAACAACAGAGGCTTATTTTTCATAGTTCTGAAGGCCAGACAGAAGTCTGAAACCAAGGTATAGGCAAGGCCATGCTCTCTCTAAAGGCTCTAGGAGAGACCCCTTCCCTGTGTCGTCTTCTAGCCTCTGCGGCTCCAGGCATTCCCTGGCTTGTGGCTGCATAACCCCAAGCTCTGCCTCTGTCTTTATGGCCTTCTCCTCTGTGTCTCCATGTTGTCTCCTCTTCTATCTCTTATTGGAACACTTGTCACTGGATTTAGGGGCCACCCAGGTAATCCAGGATGATCTCATCTCAAGATCCTTAACTTATTTATATCTGCAAAGATCCTTTTTTCAAATGAGGCCACAGTCACAGGTTCTGATGGTTAAAACAGGGACATATCTTTTTGGGGGCCACCATTCAACCCCTGCAGACCTATTGCCTGGACTCCTGGGAGGGATGCCAGAAGGTAGCCTCAGCTGTTAGCTTGGGGATTGCCTTGGCTGAAAGAAGCTGTCTTGTCCACGGTCAGGCTTCCTTCTGCAGGCAGCCCTTATCCTACACTGACCCAAAGGGGTATAAAGGCCAGCTTGGAGCAGCACTTCGGGACTACTGCTGCTCCAGAGCTCCCCCTGTGGTTAGAGGAGGCCTCATGCAGACTGCACCAAAGCTCAACTCCTCTGCCTTCTTCATCCTCCTGATCGTTGCCTTCTCGGTTGGCTCCACAGGGAACCCAGCCTGAAACACTTAGGCGAAATGATTCATTCATTCATTCACTCACGCAATTTATTTATTTAATTCAATAAACATTTATTGAGCACCTGCTGTGTGCTAGGTGCTTTCTTTTGTAAGTATGGCACAGTGAACATATTAGAATCTTTCTTTGGTGAATCACAAGCTCCAGTGCCTCAAACTGACCATCCTGAGCCTCATTTGTTAGCTGTAGATCCTAAGGGTTTAGAATAGGAGCTCACAGTTTGTCCTGAAAGTTTTGTTTTGAAAAAAATCCCAATCTGCTGGGGAGGCTAAGCTGAGTGGATCATTTGAACCAAAGAGTTCACAGTTGTAGTTGTCCTGTGGTTGGGCCTGAGAGTAGCCACTGCACTCCAGCCTGGGCAACATAGCAAGACCTTGTCTATAAAAAAAAAAAAATCAGTATGGAGATAAGTAAAGAGGAAATAATGACAGACTCGCAGTGTTAGAAGCATAACAGGATTACAGAAGATTAAATATTGCCAGAACTAAGGCATTATTCGGTGAGCCCAAACTCTTGAACTACAGAAGGCAAAACTGGGAGTTCATCCCGTGGCTGCCTTCATCAGGCAGCGTTTGCAACTTTTATCTGATTGTTATATGTACGGGCTTGGGGTCATCTCTCCATTTAGTCTGTAAACTCTTTTTGGGCAGAATCTGAATCTCACACTTTCCCACCCTGCTCGGTGTATAGAAAAATAAGAGGTAAAGTTTTGAATAAATAATTGATTGATCGAGCTTTCTTTATCCAGCAAAACTGCTTCAATCATGTAAATAGGTAGAGTTTTAATTTTTTATATGCAAAGACCTCCAAAGGAAATCAAATAATGTCTCTCATCACTCAAATCCAAAGCTTGACAACAATCACTGTCAAGGAGTTCCTCCTACAAAAAGGAACCCAGCCTTGCAGAATAGCCCCCAAATGTCATAAATATGCACATAATTTGTACTAGCCCTTTTCTTTGTAAGAAATTCACAGAAAATAATGCAGGTTAGAAATAAAATCAGCACTATTTTTAAATGTAAAGGTTTAAATAGCTGCTTAATTACTTTTATTTCACCTCATTACCAAAAAGATCTGTGGTCATTTATAATAAAACACATATTTCAATATTTTAAAAAATAAGGTTGTTTCTGAAGGGATAGGCCTTGCTTAAAAATAAAATAAAATAAATAAAAAACAAGGTTGTGAGAAAACTAAGGTAGAAAATAAGATAAAGCTCAGGGTAATGTTAATATCCAAAGTTTATACATTGCTAGTGGTAGGCCCAAAATTTGGCTCCAGGGATTCCAATTAATTAATAATAATTGCTTTTATAGACAGCAATAGAGTGGTACAAGTTCCCTAGTCATCAGAATCTACGTCACCCCAGATGATTAATCTAAGCCAATCACAGCGACCCTACCTCTTGTCAATAAATGGTTTAACGACCGGGTGCAGTGGCTCACGCCTATAATCCTAGCACTCTGGGAGGCCAAGGCGGGTGAATCGTTTGAGCTCAGGAGTTGGAGACCAGCCTGAGCAAGAGCGAGACCCTGTCTTTACTAAAAATAGAAAGAGATTATATGGACCACTAAAAATATATATATATATAAAATTAGCTGAGCATAGTGGCGCATGCCTGTAGTCCCAACTACTTGGGAGGCTGAGGCAGGAGGATTGCTTGAGCCTGGGAGTTTGAGGTTGCTGTGAGCTAGGCTGACACCATGGCACTCATTCTAGCCCGGGCAACAGAGTGAGACTCTGTCTCAAAAAAAAAAAAAAAATGGTTTAAGAATTTGTATCTGACTGAATTCTGACAAAGTAGACAAAGGAGAAAGTCTTTGGGGGAGGAGAGGTTTCCAGGAAAGATCTCCTCATTCTTAAATGAGAGACAAGAAGGGTACAATCCCTTTCTTTCTCTGGATGTTGCTGTGTCTGGATACCTGCTTGGAACTGAGGAACTTCCTTGCTATCCGCTTGCTAAGCCAAAACATAGAAGAGGGCAGAGCCAGTAGAATCCCTGCCAGGAGAAGTCAGACCCTGACATAGTACCCTGGAGCCACATTACCCCCGGACCTCTGGTTTTGTGAGTTATGACATTTTCTTTAAGACAATTTGAATTGGGATTTTCTGTTACTTGCCACCAAAAACGTCCTAAATGATATAAAAGCAGCATTTAAGAACAAGGCTTTGAAATAGACTTAGTTCTACCATTTAACTTGTTCTATGTAAACTCTCAAGTGGAAATATTTTTTTTTGAGACAGAGTCTCACTCTGTTGCCTGGGCTAGAGTGCCGTGGCATCAGCCAAGCTCACAGCAACCTCAAACTCTTGGGCTGAAGCAATCCTACTGCCTCAGCCTCCTGAGTAGCTGGGACTATAGGCATGAGCCACCATGCCCGGCTAATTTTTTCTATATATTTTTAGTTGTCTTGTTAATTTCTTTCTATTTTTTAGTAGAGACGGGATCTCACTCTTGCTCAGGCTGGTCTGGAACTCCTGACCTTCAGTGATCCTCCTGCCTTGGCCTCCCAGATGCTAGGATTACAGGTGTGAGCCACCGCGCCTGGCCTAAAATCTTTAAACATCAATATTTTCATCTATAATTTGGGGTAGGTAATGCCTACTATACAGGGTTGGTATAAAAATTTAATTGAGAAAAAATATGTAAAATGTTTAGCCCAGAACCTGAAGCATAGTAAGTGCTTAATAAAGAGAAGATTTTAACACCAAGGGAAAACACAATCAATACACAATTGATTGGCTCTTTGAAATGGCAATGGAACTTTTCCAGGCTGTAATTCAAGCTCTCAACCTGTCTTTGGTGAGGATGGAAGACAACTGACCACTTCTTACTGTGAAATAATCCATTACATGTTGAGAGATCATTATTAAGGGTCTCATTTGTTAATCTCAATTAAATATCTAAAACCAAAACTATGAACTAGTTGACCTTTGTTCAATTAACTTGTGCTCTGACTGAAGGGATACAGTAGTGTGACAAGAGTAGGATTCCAGTGTCACCATCAAGTGTCCAGGCAAACAAGCAATCACCCGAAGGGTCTTCACTGTCTCAGCTCTTCTGGCTTCATGCTCCTTATCTCTGCAGATGTGCTGTGCTTAAGGTCTTGTGGGTACTACTGATGCCAGTAGCCTTAATCACTATCTTTACTCCACCTCATTCCAAAAGGGATCTGAGGTCACTTATAATAAAATATATACTTTAATATATTAAAAAATAAGGATGTGAGGAAACATGTGAGAAAACTGAGGTAGAAAATAAGATAAAGCTCAGAGTATTGTTAATATCCAAAGTTAAGAAAGGTTCCTTCCTCCTTCACTTCTTGCAGAACCAAATTCTTTAGAGCCCATCCCCAGAGAGACTATGGCAATAATGGTTTGTTTCTGTCAACAAATCAATTACAGTTTGTCGCTAGATCGTCTCCAGCCACTCCGATGATCACCAAGCATTAGACCCTGACCATCAGCTAGAAGATCTCAATCTAAGGCTATGTGGTCAAGCTATCAGACCACCCAGCACTGCATCAGCAGCAAGGATGAGAGAGGATGTGAGGGCTGAGGGGGAAATGTATCTGACTGACCTGAACAGGTCTCTCTTGTCTATAGACCTGCTTTTTACCTTTCTCCAGGAAGCAGTATGAAATGTCTAATTTAATTATGTTTTCTGGGGACAAAGATTGTGTCTTCTTCAGGACCACTCATTGCCTGAAAGTGTTGAGAATACAGTAGTCTCCCCTTCTCTGAGGGTTCACTTTCTGAGGATTCAGTGACCTGAAGTCAAATTCAGTCCAAAAATATTAAATGGAAGATTCCAGAAATAAACAATTCATAAGTTTTAAATTGTGCACCATTCTGAATAGCATGATGAAATCTCATGCCATCTCACTCAGGCCTGCCTGGGATGTAAATCATCCCTTTGTCCAGCTGAATATCCAAGCTGTAGCTGCTACTCATCCATTAATCACTTAGTAGCTGTCTCGGTTTTCATCTCACATTATAAGAAGAAGGGTGACTACCACACGATAAGATATATTGAGAGAAAGAGAGAGAGTGAGAGAGAGAGACCATGTTCACATAACTTTTATTACAATATATTGTTATGATTTTTGTAGCTTATTATTAGTTATTGTTGAGGTAGGAAGATTGTTTGAGTCCAGGAATTCGAGATTACAGTGAGCTATGATTGGGCCACTGTACTCCAGCCTAGGTGACAGAGCGAGAACCTGTCTCAAAATAAATAAATAAATAATGCAAATTCTAATAGGCACATTTAAATATCTTTATAAATTATATTTTCTACTTATACAAAATTCTATTGGTCTTTTTAATAATCATAACAAAAATGTCACTTTCTCTGTACTGAGTGAAAGGACAGTCTTGCTAATGCACTAACAAGGAAAATAAATTTCTAATTAGCGGCATTTTTTTAGTGCAGTATGAACTCTGCCCCTAAGGTTAGTAACATGAATCTCTCTCCTACAGAGATGTTTACCTACCAATTAAAAGAAGCTGAGCAAACAAAGGAGCGTGTAAATCCTCATTAACATTTGCCAGAACAGGTCAATTCACATTCCACAGGAGAGGAGTGTCCCAGAGAGGGAATAGAAAGGGTAAACAATCTGATCAACAGTCATTAAAAATTCACTACCTATAGGCAAAAAGGTTGTTTGTTTATTTATTTAATTATTTAATTATTTATTTATTTTGAGACAGAGTCTCGCTTTGTTGCCTGGGCTAGAGTGAGTGCCGTGGCGCCAGCCTAGCTCACAGCAACCTCAAACTCCTGGGCTTAAATGATCCTCCTGCCTCAGCCTCCCGAGTAGCTGGGACTACAGGCATGCGCCACTATGCCCAGCTAATTTTTTCTATATATACATTTTAGTTGGCCAGATAATTTCTTTCTATTTTTAGTAGAGATGGGGTCTCGCTCTTGCTCAGGCTTTTTTCGAACTCCTGAGCTCAAACAATCCACCCGCCTCGGCCTCCCAGAGTGCTAGGATTACAGGTGTGAGCCACCGCGCCCGGCCAAAAAGGTTGTTTTTGAGTTTGTTTAAACAGCCTTGAAGAGTTCCCAGGCAGGACAGCAGAGGTACAACCTTCCCGCCTCCTCAAGGAGAGACGGCACCAGCTGTCTCCCACTATCAATCTATAGCCAAGAAGAAACCAATTCCTGTTATCAACCTGCTACATGAGAGACCGAAAAGACTAACTCAGCAGTTTCTCGGCTGTCTTCTGCTAACTGGGTTACAATCGTGAATTTCCCCCTACCCATCCTTAGCCTGCCCTAATAAAGAGTCAGAGTCGTTTGGCCTCGGGGCCAGCACCTCTCTTTATTTCTGGTGCTGTGCCCTCCTTTTCTTTGGAGAAGAAGTAAAATAAACTTTGTACTGCTTTCTATCTTAAACTTTGAGAAATCTTTCTCACCTGCAGACAGACTTCATACTCTAACACTTAGCAACATGACAGGGTTACATTATGATGGTAATGAACTTACTACTCTGAAATTGTAATAGGTCTTATTTTTACTTGAAATTAAATTCTTCCATTTTACTAGCTGCACACTTTCTTGAATTTCTTCCACACTTGGAATCCCAATAACTGGGTTTGTAGCCCAATCTTGTGGTCTATTAATATAGGTAAATCTCTCAAGTAGTTCTATTCATCTTTTGATTAAATCAATCATATTGCATAGAACAGTAAGCTGCCACTATTTAAATGAATTCATAGTAGACCATGCTAGGCCTTTTTGATTTGCAAATTTACTTGTAAAAGCCGTGTCCATATAGCAGTTAAATGCTCAGTCTTTTGATATTAGCACAGCATGAAAAGCAACAGTTTTTATAGTTTGGTAGCATACATTTACTTTAAAAATTGTGTGTGTGTGTTTGTGTGTGTATGCATTTCCTTCCATGATACGCTTTATTGCTTACAGACATGAAATAAATTATTTAACTACCAGGCCAAATATTTGCCAATGTGTTTGGTTGTTGCTTCTTATCTCTATAAAAGACCTCTAGTTAAATGCTTCCTTTTCCGGTATCTCAGCATTAACAAACAAGAGTACAATTTAGTGCTTCACTTGATGATTGATGATGTTCAAAGGCTCAGAAAATGCTAATGGTTAGGCAAGGGAGAGAGTATTTCAACTTTAAATCTTAGCCTAAGTTCACAGTGTGAACTACTTCATTCACACAAAACTGAGAAAAATGTAGAAAAATATGACCTTTTCAGGGACAGCAGTTGTGACATGTATGAGTTTCCCTAAGTAAATCTAATACAAATATATGAGAGGCATTAAAAGATAATACACTAATTCGATATACTTGGGAAGCATTGTGGACATAAGAATTAGCAAGTCATTTTTATAGGAAAATCTGATATTTAGAAACACAACAAATTGGACAGTGGTATTATGACTTTAATCATCTGAATGAAAAAATTAGCTAATTATCTATAATGACTCACTGCTATACTTTCAACACCTCCGAGGATCAATTTCACCCAAAAGCAAACCAAGCCAGCGCCACATGGTCTGCTCTCAAGCAGTGACCTCTCTGATTCAAATGCAAAATGCTATTGCAGATGAAATTCACTGGGACAAAATGTTCAATAGAAAGATTACATTTCCAGTGGGGCAGAAAGATATTTGCCAGCATCTCATTAAGGCTTCGATACAAAGTCTTGGATTTCAATCAGCATTGAGATAGAATGGCAATAATCCAGTAGCAAGAATGTAACGAGGGCTTTGTTTCCGTAGCATTATGCATTTTCCCCATTTACAATAAAATCTTGAAAAAATTTCCAAGAGAATAGATAGGGAAGGAAATAACCTTGTAGTCATTGTAATGTCAGTTACACAACGCATTCTGTGAAGCCTCTGCGGCCTAATAACTTTGCCTCTCACTCAGGGAGGAGAAGGTGACATCATTTACATTTAGCCCAACACGTGAAAAAGGCTGAAATTCTCTGCACCATAAATGCAGCTTCAATTCTTCCACCTCTGCAGCCCCACCTCCCATCATTAATATAGTCCAGCCATTTTGTAGCCAGCATTTTATCCTCTTTCCCTAGAAGTAATTTACTGCCTTAATGGAAATGTGAGAGATTTGCTGTAACAGATTTTATGAATTTAAGCAAAAGGTCCTGCTGAACATTTCCCTCTAGAGAGAGGTTATTCTTTGGCCAGGAGGCCTTTGTAATAGTTGAGTAATCAAAAAAGATTTGCCTCGGACTTGCTAATTTGCTCAGTCTCTTAAGTAACAAAAGGGTCTAAACTCTGCCTCTCAATTTAAAGTGAGTCTCATAAAAGCTTCCAGTTTAGCAAGAAATCTAAGAATTCACAATCTGAGCCCTTAACCCCATTTCAATTTGTGCAAGTGTAATATCATTAGGGACTGATTTCTACTACCGGGTAGTTGTGGCTTTTCATGGAATTTAGTTCTTTATCTGAAAGGTGACGTGGTAGAGGAACACAAAGAACAGGGTAAACTACTGCAGAAATTAAGTTTGTTTCCCCTGAAGGATCAGAATCTGGGAACACTGCAAATTCATAAGAAAGTCTCTTTCCTATGAAACTTTTGGTTAAATCTGCCAAGTAAGAACTCTGGATTGGATTTTAATTAAGGGGTGGAAAATTCAACTATACTCTTCTTAATTTTCATGGTTGCCTCTGAAAAGGACACAATTAGGCAGAATTGTGTCACTGTACCCACACCTGTGTCCCCAGCATCTAGAACAGTGCCCAGCCTGGGATGCTCAGTGGATATTGGCTGAATGAATGAACTGCAACAGAACAGAGTCATTGTCATTGTCTGGTCATGGAGAGATTTTCATCAGGTTCCATCAGCATCCTGCCATTCTTTAACTGGGTTTTTTGGGCTGGTTGCTCTAGCTCCTCCTGCTTCCAGACACCTCTTCCTGAACCCAACTAATCAAACTGTGCAACCTCATAGGGAAAATGTATAATGAGGATTAGGGCCTCTTAACCCAGAAAATAAGCAGAAGAAAAATAACCTGTGAACCTATAATCTTGCTCAATGACCTTGGCACTTTAAAAGAAGTCTACACAATTGAGAGCCACATTTGTTGGAATTTCTGAAACAGTTCTAAATTTAAGTATTTTGTCTCACTGCTTCTTAAGTCATTGCCTAACCACGTGCTTATCAGAGTTAGACTGGAAGGTAGGGAGAGGGGAAGAATGTTACTGAAAGCTCAGGTGTTTGCCCACCAGGCCACATCAGAAGAATGAGGACAAGTGGTTGAGGAGAAGGAAAGAGAAGCTTATTACTTTGTTGGCAAAGGAGGAAAATGGTCGACTACCATCTCAAAGTCCAAATTCCTGTACGTAAGCAGATATACAGAGCTTTTAAAGGAAGGGCCCTTAGTTCTAGGCTATTGTCATTTAGCTACAGTTAATGATTCTAATCCTCTCATCTCTGCTGAAGACAAAGCCGTGACCTTGGCCCACCTGGGAGCCCCACCCAGACCTCTGCAGGCCAGGAACGAGGCCAGGGAAGGAGCTGACAGTTCAGCTGAGCTATCTCCTGCAGCACAAAGAACAAAAAACATTCACCTGCCCCTCCTGACCATCTGCCCAGGCAGGGATGCAGGTCCCAGTTCCCTAAAAGAGTGGGGGAAGTTTTAAAGAGACAAAAAACATCTTTTGCCATTTTTTGGGGGGGGCATTCCTCCTGTTATAATAAGAAGATAGCAGGAAGGAGGTAAGAGCTTCTACCCAAGCTCAATTTGAACTAAATTATGTCCTCTAGATATGTCATTCTGTTAATTATTAAAAACCCCATCAAGTATCGAAAGTTCCCTACAAATAAGATAAAAAGACGATATCAGGAGGTTCATCATATATACAAAGAAACAATAGCTAAGAAAACACAACACATTTGGGGAACTGGTAATAGTTCAGTTTGATAGAAATATAAGCAAAATTGTTTCTTTTTCAATACTATCTTCATCTCTGTTAATATTCTTCCTGAAACTCCTTGGCACTCCTAGTCCAATTTTTCCTGATCACTTTGTACAGGAACCATCTAAGGATGGTTCTGTCTCATTGCAGATAGTCATGTTTATTAATTAGCTAAATCATACTGAAGGCTTTCAACTTTTAGAACTAAAGAACAACAATAGAAATCACTTTGGAGCTGGCTACCATGGCACGTGCTGATGGTCCCAGCTACTTGGGAGGCTAAGGCGGGAAGATTGCCTGAGCTCAGGAGTTCTAATCCAGCCTGAGCAACATAGTGAGACCATCTCTTAAAAAAAAAATTACTGTGTTACATACAAGTTTCTATAGACTACTACTTGCCAGAGGCAAAAAAATAGAAATAAAAGAAAGAACACTTTTAAGGATTTTGACTTTGTTAATAATTCCTACATTTTTATTTTAAAAATAAATGTGAATACATTTTTGTCTTAAATGTAATTTTTGCCAAAAGAATGAACACACATAGTTTAAACAGTCAAAAAATAATACCAGGGTGCTGTCCTGAAACTTTCTACCAATAGTATCTATACTTTTGGCTGTTTCTTCTAGTACTAATCTCTTCATTTCTAAATAATATTCTTAGGCTATTTCTTGTTTGTTTAATAATTATAGATTTTTTTCTTACTTCCTACTATGGAAGATGAGAAATTTTTTTAATTAAAAAAAATTTTTTTTTTTAGGCCCATCTCACCCCTTTTGGAGCATAAGGGCAGAAGATGAGAATTTGGTTCTTACCCATATACACCCTCCTAAAAACATCTCCTTCCTCTTTTCATTTTCCTATGAAGTTATAATATAATTTTCATTCACCAATATTCAGTGTTTACATTATTATCATTTTGTATTTATTATTACTCACAGCTAAGCTACATAGTATACTATAAATACATTTTCTTTATGGTACAATGTTTTGTTTTCTCTGGCAATAATTTTCTCATATTTTCATTTGCTTAATTTTCTGCGATTCATCACCAGACTTTCTAAGAAAAGGGTAAATATCTTCCCAATATATTCAGACATACCAAGAAATCCAGAGAAAGGAAAGGAAGAGTAGCTCCATTTTAATTATTTTAGCAGCATCCCTGCTTCGTTCTCAGATTCCCATCTGACTTGGCTGTGTCCACACCTGCTACATGCTAAGAGCTCCCTTCTCCCCTTTATTGTCTTCCTATATCCTGTGCCTTCATTCTTGGTTTTCTCTCTTGTTTTTGCATAGAAATGTCATTAAAATTTCTTTTCTTATTTTAATATTATAAACTTGAACAGGCAATGGTTGTATGTTTGGGGTTTTTTTTAGCTATGTATTTTTCTGTCTTGAATTTTAAAACAATTTGCATACTACCTGAAAGTCAAAGGCCACCAGAGCTCTTCGGACTACCCTTGGAGAACTTTTACTCTATTACCTTAAGAATCAATCAAAAACACATAGTTAGACTTATTCTTGTTGCTATTAGAAATGCAGAGAAACATATAAGACAAACAAGGAGTTTACAGCACATAAGATTATTATTATTATCACTGGGTTAATTTCAGCGCTCTGATAATTGAATAGGAAACATGAAATATAAAGAAAGATATTTGCCCCTTCATAAGAGTCTTGCATACTCATCAGGTGTGAATTTAAGTGGAATCTGGGTAGTGATGCTCTATGTTTCAATTGTTTTGCAGAATATTCCATTTAAAATAGGAATCATGGCCTGCATGGTGGCTCACACCTGTAATTCTAGTACTCTGGGAGGCCAAGTTGAGAGGACCGCTTGAGCTCAGGAGTTTGAAACCAGTTTGAGCAAGAGCAAGACCCCATCTCTATTAAAAAAAAAAAAGGAAAAAATTAGCTGGGTGTAGTGGCACACACCTATAGCCACAGCTACTTGGGAAGCTGAGGCAGGAGGATCACTTGATTCCAAGAGTTTTACGTTGCAGTAAGCTATGATGACACCACTGCACTTTAGCCTGGGCAACAGAGTGAGACTTCTGTCTAAAAATATATATACATATATATATGAATCATTTTTTAAAGTATGACATACATAATTGTTTCTTAAGCAGTGGACCTCAAACTTTTGAATTGAAGTCAAATGACTTAAGCACACAGTGATACACAGATACATATACCTGCACTGAACTAGCCAACCTAGTTAAGTGCTAGGGAGAAGTTTGTGTTCTGAGAGAATCTGGCATGATGCACGTTAACCTGGTTGAGCTTTAAGTATGTGAACAAATATGTTTAAATCTCTCTCTCTCTCTCTTTTTTTTTTTTTTTTTTGTGCAGTGGCATATCATAGCTCATTGCAACCTCAAATTCCTGGGCTCAAGCGATCCTCCTGCCTCAGCCTCCTGAATAGCTTGGACTACAGGCGCTCATCATGATGCCTGACTAATTTTTCTATTTTTAGTAGAGATAGGGTCCCACTCTTGCTCAGGCTGGTCTCAAACTCCTGAGTTCAAGCGATCCTCCCACCTTAGTCTCCTAGAGTGTTAGGATTACAGGCCTGAGCCACCGAGCCCAGCCAGCCATAGTCTTTTTAATTATAGTCTTTTTAATGTACAATTTTGCAAATTCAATTAACTTTTACAAAATTTAGCACGTAATACTTCTCTAAGTGGCATGCTATCATGCTATAGATGTTCACTCATAGCATTTTCTCCTCATAATTGGCCACTTCTTTTATCTGAAAACATAGGTTAAAAAATGCCTTTGAAAAGGTATATACTTACTCCCTGTTACAAATCAGATATTATAATCTTGTGTACTATTATATACCAAGGGTTTTCTTGTGGAGAGCTTTATAATTATGATCCAGAAGTGGCTTTAATGACTATGGCTTTCTATTCTATGTCAGGATCTAAGATCATTAAACCTTTTTTTTTTTTTTTTTAAGACAGAGTTTCGCTCTGTTGCCTGGGCTAGAGTGAGTGCCGTGGGGTCAGCCCAGCTCACAGCAACCTCAAACTCCTGGGCTAAAGTGATCCTCCTGCTTCAGCCTCCCGAGTAGCTAGGACTACAGGCATGCACCACCATGCCCGGCTAATTTTTTCTATATATATTTTTAGTTGGCCAGATAATTTCTTTCTATTTTTAGTAGAGATGGGGTTTCGCTCTTGCTCAGGCTGGTCTCGAACTCCTGACCTCAAGAGATCCACCTGCCTCGGCCTCCCAGAGTGCTAGGATTACAGGCGTGAGCCACCGCACCCGGCCCATTAAACCTTTTAATGAATGTATTCCCCACCACTACACCAAGTCCCTTAATGGTGCCTTACTGGCACTCCTTGACTGCAGCATCTCGGTAAGTATTTTTTTCTTTTTTTTGAGACAGAGTCTTGCTCTGTCACCTGGGGTAGAGTGTAGTGGTGTCATCACAGCTCACGGCAACCTCAAACTCCTGGGCTCAAGACATCCTCCTGACTAAGCCTCCCGAATAGCTGGGAGTACAGGCACACGCCATGACTCCCTGCTAATTTTCCTATTTTTAGTAGAGACAAGGTTTTACTCTTGCTCAGGCTGGTCAGCTCATCCCACGTAAGTCATTGGGTCCCTCTTAAAACTAGTTCACTGAGGTAACCTTGACCAAGTTAGATGAAAACGGTATAGTCTAAGATGGTCTCACAATATTGACTAGCCTTGTTTAGCAGGTAGTGGCATCCTCTGATCCTTCTGGAATCTGTAGTTTACAAGATACCACTTTCTCTTGGCTTTTCTTCTACCTACTTTTCTCCATTATCTTTTGTTTTTTAAAGATGAGTTTTTGAAATAATTTTTATTTTGTTTTATTTTTTTAATATTATGGGGGTACAAAGGTTTAGGTTACGTATATTGCCCTTGCCCCCCACCCCTGAATCAGAGCTTCAAGCATGTCTGTCCCCTAGACGGTGTGCATCACACTCATTATGTATGTATACACCCATCCCCTTCCCCCCATATCTGCCCGACACCTGATTAATGTTATTCTTAAATATGTTCTTAGGTGATGATCGGTGAAACCAATTTGATGGTGAGTGGTGCTTATTTTTCCATTCTTGGGATACTTCACTTAGTAGAATGGGTTCCAGCTCTATCCAGGAAAATACGAGAGGTGCTATATCACCACTGTTTCTTATAGCTGAGTAGTACTCCATGATATACATATACCACATTTTATTAATCCACTCATGTATTGATTGGCACTTGGGTTGTTTCCACATCTTTGCAATTGTGAATTGTGCTGCTTCCATTATCTTTTTATAATCATCTTCTTCCACCTGTTCCTTGAATGCTAGTGTTCTCCAGGGTTCTAAAGAGCTGTCTTCTCTTTTTATGAGCATTAAACCCAAAGCTTTGTTATCTATATTCATTTTCAACTATTATCTATCCATATGCATATGGCTCTCAGATCTATATTTCCAGCCCAGCATCTCTCTTGAACTTCAGATCCATATGTATACCTGCCTACAGAATATTCCCATCTTGATCCCACTGATAACTTAAGTCAAATATTTCCCAAACTAAGTCACTATTTTTCCCCTCCTCCTATATTCACTAATAGCATCTAGTGAGCCAAGATATTGCCTTCTATTGGAGAAGCACTTTCTTTTTTCTCATCTCATGTTTCCTGGTGGTGGCGTCTCTTCCAGAGTACTACTCCTGGCCTCTCTCCACCCTCCCTCACTCCTAACTGTAGGAAGAGGAGAGAATTATCTGATTGATGGGTTTGGGAGAAAAAAAAAAACTGGCATATGCAGCTTTCTCCTTTTCTACTTTATTCTTTCCTTTGGCATCTGTGTGCCTAAAGAAAACAAGCACACATGTATTTCTCTCTGTTATGAGTTTTACAAAAGCAGGCCTTCCAAAGAGACTTGGTTGACTTCTCTTTCTCTCTCTCTCCCCCCACCCCCTTCCTCATAGTTCTAAATCTGGGTGGAGAAAAAACAGTGTTATATATCAATATGTACCTCACCAAATACAATGCCTTTAAAGAATTCTAAAGTTCCCCATCTCTCTCACTTCCTTATATCCAATCAGTTCAAAAGGAAGGGCAGCATTGAGCCATTGCTCAGGATGCCTATAAGGGATCCTAACTATTATTAGAATTAATTAGAAATATGGTGTCAATTATAATAACTCAGGTTTTCATTGTAACTTCTTACGTAAGTGGCAAAATGTACATTGGTTTCATTCCTGGAAAACATTGCCTTTGAATAGTAGCAACCAACCAACCAACAACAACAATACACATATACTCCTTGCATGCATTGTTCTAACTTGTTTTGTGACATGTAGCTACCTAGAGATGAACTATTATTTACCTGCAGCCAGTAGGTATAATTAGCTGAAATCTAAACCTTCATGATTCATGTTTGTCTACCAGAAACAAGTGCTTTATTCTATTCTCAGAATTAAAACCCCTTTAACGTATCATCTGGTATCTTCCCTTTGCCTCTCCAGATGCACTTCCACCCCTCTCCACCCTCCTTTCTGCCTTAGGAGGCTGACCGGGGTGGATAGTCTCCTATGCTATCTGGCTTTTGCTTGGATTTGGCCAATAGGGAGGCTAGGAGGAGATCAGAGAGAGAGTGACACCAGTGTACTTATTCCCCTGGTTTCCTCCCTGTGGTCACCTTGAGCCTGGATTCAAAACAGCTCACCCTGTAGGATTTTCTCTGCTCCTGGGTTTCTGTTATTTTCTCTCCCCTCATCATTCAGGCCTCCGGGGTGGTGACAGCTCTGCAGCTATGGGCTCTGAGCTGGTTCCTGCAGAATCACCTGTGCTTCTCTCATACCCCTCCCATATCTAAGAAAATTATAGTCCCTTGGATAAATAAACCCTCCTTGAATTATCCTAATTTGCATGTGTTATCTTTTTTAGCTTACTGACTGTGCTTTAGTCAATGAAAGTAAATTAGTATGTGAATTTCTACATTCAATTGTTTCTATCTTCAAATTGTATTCATAGAAAATCTCTTTGTTTCTAAACCCATTTAATAAATGTTGAACCAAATTATTATACTGTGCAGAACTCTCACATGTCCCATACTCAAAATTAGTCATGGACTCCTACTGCTTCTACCTTATAAATATTCCTCAAATCTATTCCCAACTCTACCATTGTCTTTTTTCATCTCATCATTTCACTCTCAAATTACTAACTGGTCTTCTTACCCCTACTCTAGGTTCCCCATCTTCCATATAACTACCAAAAAAATATTTTTTAAAATATGTAACCACTCTGCTTTAAAATGCATCAGTGGTTCTCTATTAGCATCAAGATAAAATCCAAACTCATTAATATCTGCAATGTGGACTCTGACCCAATTTCTAGCACTTTTGCACGTTATGCCCAATTCTGTTCTTTGCTATGAACCCTTTCTTTTCAATTGTTCGCCTAGCTTCTATGTATCTTATAGGATATAGCCCAAGTCTCATTTGCTTCTGGATATCATTCTTGACTCCTCCACTGTCAGAGAGCTTACCACTCTAAATTTTCATGCCATTTTGTCAAACACCCCAACTAGACTGTAAATTCTGTGTGACATAGCACAGTGCCTGATACTTAATAAAAGCTTAGTCAGTGCTTTTGAATAAACATTGAATGGAAAACTTTATGGAACAAAAACATTTTAAAACATTGGCAGTCCAGGAGGCTAAGACAGGAGGATCCCTTAAACCAGGAGTTTGAGGCTACAGTGAGCTATGGTTTAGCCACTGCCTCTGCACTCCAGCCTGGACTACAGAGCAGACCTTGTCTCTAAGGAAAAAAGAAAAGAGGAGGAGCTCAATGCTAAAAAGGCTGCTGGACAGGCTCAGGACACAGGGTAAGGCTCAGGTAGGCATGGAGGGGACTCCAAGATGTGGACTGTGGACGGGAGTCCTTGGGAGCCAGAAGGCAGCAGCTTTCACTTTAGTTTTTAAATAGCAGAACCTTTTTTTGTCCTTGTTAGAGACAAAGGTCTTGCTATGTTGCCCAAGCTGGTCTTAAACTCCTGGCCTCAAGCAGTCCTCTGGCCTTGGCCTCCCAAAATGCTGGGATTATGGGCACGAGCTAGTGTCCAGCCAAGAATCATTTTTTTTTTCCAAATAAAATTGTCTCTTAAACCCCAATATGTGAAACAGATAAGACCAGAATTTTATCAGACTGGTTTTATTTTATACATTCAGCTTGATAACATTTTACATTTATTTATTATAAAGTTAATCAAAGAGCACACTTTTGATAAACAAGCATTTGCAACTGGGGCTAATGGCTGGTGATTGCAGTTTTGTTTTGTTTTGTTTTTGTAATAAAGCCCTTTTTAAAGCATGAGCAATTGTGATCTTAACAGCAATTTAAATATTGAAAAAAGTTGAATCAGATGTTTATAAACTTTTTAAGTTACTTACATGGAATTCTGGGGTTCTATGGAACACAGTTTGACAAACACTGTTTCAGCATCAAGCTTTTCTTACAAGGCAGGCCTTTCTTAGCTTTAACTCTCCAAAGGCTGCTAAACATGTCACATTCTCTGATGCTACATTCTCTGTGTTTGTTGTAGAGGAGATATCACGCTTTTTGAAAAGGTCTGGATCTCTCTGAGGGGTTTTAATCCCCACTCACTTGATGAAAACTTTCCCTCCAGAACCATCTAATTTACCAACTCCTCCTCTTCTGGCTCCTGCTTTCTCACCACCCAGAGGCACTCACTGTTAACATTTTGATGAATTTCCTTCTATTTTTTTCTCTGTATAATTATTTTTAAGTAATTGAAATCATACTCTATATGCAAGTTTGTATTCTTAATTTTTTGACTGACCGTTATAACAAAGGATTTTCTCACATCCAAACTCTTCAGAAACATAATTTTTAGCAGGAGTAAGTTTCTATCATATCGCCTGTATCATAGTTAACTCCAGTTGTCCTCTACAGTCAGACATCCGGGTTGCTTCTAATGGTTCGCAATGGTTGCTTCTAATGGCTCGCAATGATAAATTATGCCATGATAAATCTTTGTAAATACTCTTTTAAAATTTATTTTCTTAGGACGGACTCTCAGTTGTTGAATGAACTGTTTAGGTAGGTGAACATTTTTAAACCACTGCAAATCATTTTCCCAAAGATTGCCAATAATGTGCATACTTACTAACCAGCATCTGTCTCTCTACCTACTGAAGCCCCAAGTTTTAAATTGTTTCTATCTTGATAGTTACAAAATTATATTCCTTATTTAAATTTGCACATCTATACTACTAAGAGTTGAACATTTTCACATACTTTAGCCATTTGTAGTTACTTATTATAAACTGTCTTTTTCTTTGTCTACTTATTTCCTAGTGTACTAGTATTTTTCTGTGATTTCTATGAGTTTTCTGAATGTCAAAAAATAATTTATAAGTAGTACATTCAATGATTTTAATCCAAATGTTTTGCTGTAGAGCTGCTTGAAAACAACATATTGAGCATCACCCCTAATTTTCCTTGTTTACTTTGTGACAAGGTCAAAAGCAAGATTACAGTCTACAATGTCTGAACTATTAGAAATCTACATCTGTAAGGTCCAAAGTAACAAGTACTACTATAATTACATAGCAATTCAACCAAAATTTAATGACTATTTCTTGTATGCTCACTCTGGGCTAGGTGCCTTTCTCAGGGCTAGAGATACAGTGGTGGCCAAGCAAGATGGGGCCTTTGCCCTCCTGCAATTTATTGTCTTTATTCAGGGACTTTGATAATCTAGCATACACTTGAGAACAGCCAAATATATGGCACAAATTCTGTTCTTTTGAAACTGTGCAATTATTCACAGAAAAACATCTTAAGCAGTATTAAAATGATAAGTGGGCAGTTAGTGACAGACTTATGGATAGTACCCAGTGATAGGTGATATGATGACCTCTCTGGTCCCAAAGTCCTAGAAGCTGACAGCTGGGACCAACTAACTACCACCTGCTCCTGCGTTTGTATACCAGCCTCTGAGGTTAATTTGGCTCCAAGGCCAGGGAAATGTAAGGACCAGAGGATCCACAGCTCTGTGACTCTGCATCGGTAAAGGTGTTTACTGCTGATCCAGTTCTGATCTTTACCTCACTTCTAGCAACTGACTTTTTTTTAAGGCCATGTATAACCAGGTCCCTGCCTGCCATCCCAATTCCAGGTCCCCCATCTCATGTCTCCACCCCTGGCATTCCCTCACTGCTACCTCATTTGCCCCCTAATCTGTTAGTTCTCTGAGCCGAGGGCTCTCTTGGTTGAATCTCAGCACCATCAGTCCCCACTGGCTAGATTCTCACTTCCTGTAGCCCCACTTCTCTCAGGAAGACCATCTGCCCAGATCTGATGCCAGACTCATGCTTGCTACAACCTGCCCACTCAGCACCACAGATGTCTTCCTGTTGCCTCCAGAAACTATTTAGGAGATAGAATCAACAGAGACAGATGTGGGGGATATGAAATCTTGAAATAGGATGATTTTGCAGGATTGTGGCTTGGGTGACTAAAGGAATGAAGATTTTATTTGGTGAGACCAAAATGAGGGAGAAGCAGGCTTGCTGGGAAAGATGACAGTTCAGTTTTGGACATGTTGAATTTGAGGTGTCTGTAGGATCTCCAGAAAACATCCAATGGAGAGTTGGATGCATGGCTTGGGAGCACAGGAGAGAATGTCATAATACATTTGTGTAAATATTTCTGTGTGTGTAACACACACACATATATATTCAGATATACTAACAGACAACATTTTAAAAACTAGAAATCTGCCAGTGATCAAGATATCTATGTTTATGTATAGCTGGAAAGATCACTGAGCAAACCACAGTGCTTTTCTCATTATGCAAATCTGTGCATGTTGTTAATCAACAGTTCTGCATAATTAGAAGCTCATTGCAATGTTAATGTAGAAAGTCTTAACCACCCTGAAATTTGCCTAAAGTCAGTAAGGTCAAATGTTGAATAAATATTTATTCAAAGAGGAATATTACAGGTCAGTGCTTCTAACCTGAAAATTAATCAGTTTGGGTCTGATTTGGGCTTTACATGGGGTTTGTGGTTGTTCAACTATATTTCACCTGCCTATTAGTGGTGTTTTTTTTTATAAACTCATATTTGAAAGACAATATATTGAATACTCAAGAGGAATATAAAAAATACATAGATTTGATTCTACCATGAGAAACTAAGTCAACACAAGAAACTCTGGGGGAGAAAGAGTAGGCTCCTTCCACATTTAGTGGTACATGCTCCCCTAATGGGGCGCCCCTAATTCCCATTGCAGTTAACGTGAGTTGCATGTGTGTGTATCAAGAAAGGCACAGGCTCACTGTCTCTGTCAGGAAATTATTTCTCTTGTGTTGATCTCCTAGCTGTGTTTTCATTCTACCTTTTAAAACCATTACACCCAACAGAGTTTTGAGTGCATTATACGTAACTTTAAGAAGCCATCATTATGTCCTCTCTCTTAACCACATAATAGGGGGTAGAAAAGTGAGAGTACAGTATATACACCACGCTGAGGAGAAGGAACTTGCCTTGAATTTTTGAGCCCCGCAGCCTATTTTCTGTAATGCTCAGTGGCGAATCACTCTTAAGTGCTCCATCATTCACTAGGATATGTGCTTCATGCCAAAGGTTACCAGATTACAAAAGTAGTCTCTGCTCAGAAGGGACTCATAATTCACCATCACCTTATTTTGACACTAAGAGAGAAAATATGTGCATCAAGACAAGTAGAGGAAATAATGAAAAAAAAAACCCTATATTAAGTTAACAATGCAGCAAACACTCCAAAGAGAAAAATACAGACTAGAACAATAATAAGGATAATAGAAAAGTAATGCTGTTAAATTATGAGAGACTTGCTGGTCAGCGCATGAACTCTCCACGGAGTGAGGATAGTTTCTTAAAGAGCCTCCCTTAGACATGAGAGGAAATGGGAAAGTTAAGATAGTTTCCAAAGTTGGAAGAAAATATTTTCTTGTGCCACTGTTTCTAAAAGAGTCAAATACATTTCCTGAAGGTGAAGTGGAAGTATTTAGAAAAAATTAAGAACACAAGTGACACAGAAGGAGCTTTTAACATGCAAAAAGGTGAACAAGCTCAAGGACCCAGAGGCAGGGTGGTAGAAACCTCATGAACGTAGATAACCAAAGTGAGATCTGAGAGGACCTCTGATTAATACGTGGAAAAATAAAATCGGACTTGGTTATATATGGCCTTAAAAAAAAGTCAGTTGCTAGAAGTAAGGTAAAGGTCAGAACTGGACCAGCAATAAACACCTCTACTGGTGCAGAATCACAGAGCTATGTGGGAAAAATAACAGAGATCCCATTCTTAAGAAAAGGTCCTGGGAAATATGTTCTTTGCCAGATAAGAAGGTCACAAGAATGCACATCTTAAATTTTATACATTTCATCTTAGCAAAGTTATAACCAATTAAGCAACATTTACAGAAGACTATTGAAAGTATAATTACTAAACAGCTTCATGCATTGCTATGGGGCTACAACTTTCTTTTGCACAACGATATAATTTCAGTATAAACTTTGCATGAGGGTGCATATCACAAGGTTGTCAACAAATGGTTATAAATGCTGTAGCTAACTACTTGGGAAAGACTGGAGTTCCTTGAATATTGTTTTGAGGTGTTTACATATGCACATTTATTGGTACATAATATTTTACATATTTATGGGGTACATGTGATATTTTGTTGCATGCACAGAAATGTGTAATGATCAACTCAGAGTATTTGGGGTGTCCATCACCTTGAGAATGTATCATTTCTATGTTGGGAACATTTCAAGTTACCTCTTCTAGCTACTTTGCAATATATAATATACTGTTGCCGACTATAGTCATGCTACTCTGCTATCAAACATTAGAATTTATACCTTCTATCTAACTGTAGGTTTGTACCCATTGACCAATCTCTATTCATCCCCCCTCTACCCACACACCCTTCCCAGGCTCTGGTATCTATCATTCTACTCTCTGCCTCCATGAGATCAACCTTTTTAGCTCCTGCATATGAGTGACTATGTGAAATTTATCTTTCTGTGTCTGGCTTATTTCACTTAACTAATGACCTCCAATTTTGTCCATGTTGCTGCAAATGACATGATTTCATTCTTTTTTATGGTGAAATAGTTTTCCATTTGTATATATACCACATTTTCTTTATCCATTCATCCATTGATGGACACTTAGGTTGATTATATACCTTTGCTATTGTGAACAGTGCTATAATAAACATGTGAGTACAGGTATCCCTTTGATATACTGATTTCTTTTCCTTTGGATAAATATTCAGCAGTGGGATTGGTGGATTGTATGGTAGTTCTATTTTTAGGTTTTTTGAGAAATATCCTTGAATATTTTGAGGTGCCTGAATCACTCAGTAACAGAATACATTTTTAACCCTTTCAAATTCCTTTCTTTTCTGATTTGGGTGTGTGCTACCTCTTTTGATGGTTTGCATGTTTGTTTGTTTATATGTCACAGTTTAATAGCTACTTTTTTTCCTTAACTTCTTTATTGAATGTAATATATATACAGTAAAGAGGACCCATCTTAAGGGTAGAGTTCAATGAATTTTTTACAGATATATAAATTTGTGAAACCCCTACCAGATCAAGGTATGGAACATTGCCAGGACCCTAGAAACCTCCCTATATCCCTTTCCAGTCAATATCCCTATACCTCAATCGCTGTTCTTCTAACAAATCATAAGAATTATTTTGCCTGCTTTTGAATTCCATATAAATGAAATCCTTAGGTATGTTAATATATTACCTTTATAAAATTTTCCATACATTGGCATATTGAATTCAAGTATAATTCTAGACATGAATTTGTTCAACAAATGCAATTGTATCTGTCTCTACCCTCTCCTACAACCCATTCTATGAAGTTTTAAAATGCAAATCCCCCCTCTTCAAAAAAAAAAACACTTCAGCACTAATACGTACTATGAGTCCTCACCAGCCCTATAAACTTAGCAAGTAAGAAAGACATAGTGGTTTGAACTAAGTAATATCTGGGGTACTGAACATTTCTTAGCCATTACAATCTATCGATACTGATAATGGATTTTTTTAAAAAGTGTTAAAAATGAAACAAAACAAAAATGTGATTTTTTACAAAAAATTATATATTTACATATTCTGTAAAAAAGTCAAACAGGCTACAGGAACAAGTCCTAGACCCCAAGACATCTAACTCTCTTCTCTAGAGACATTCATTATTACTCACTTCTTGTGTATCCTTGCAAAAACAGTATCCACGTATATGTTTCTTCTTTTTTACACAAAAGGAATCATTCTATTCAAAGTGTTCTATACCTTACTTTTTTTGATTATCAATGTTGGAGGTCATTTGTCATCAGCACATAGAGAACTACCATGCTAATTTTTAATAGCTTCATATTATTGCATTCTATGGCTGTATCTTAGTTAACTTAATCCAATTACAGAATTTAAAAACCAGGAATATATCCCCTGTCTCACCAGTGGTCTAATCACAATGAAATAGAAATTTTAGGACACTAAGAGATAGAGACTAGACAAAGAATTTCACATATTCATTATTCCTGATTAAGTGGATAGACATTCCAAATAGATATATTCCCTACCACTTTTAGCTCCCTGCCTGAAAGCAGAAATCTTTAGTCCCTGGAAACTAGAGCTGGCATAATTCCCTGGGTGAGTAGGGGCAAATAATGGCAGACAGATTGCCCATGGTCTTAGAGAGCACAGACTACATAGAACAACCTAGGCTACTCTTCAAATGAAAGGCTAGGATATTCTGGCAGTTTTAAAAAGCAGTATTTTCAAGACTGAAAAAGACTGTTCCCTCTTAAAATCAGGAACAAGGTAAGCTCTCTTTCCATCTCTATTCAACATAGTACTAGAACTTCTAGGCAAGAAACAGCATCCAACTTGGAAAGAAAGAAGTAAAACTATCTCTATTCACAGGTGACATGATCTTATAATTAGGAAATCCTAAAGAATTCACAAAAAAGCTGTTAGAGTTAATACATGAAATCTAGTAAAGCTGCAGGATACAAGATCAACACACAAAACTTAGTTGCATTTTTATACACTAGCAATGAACAATCCAAAAAGGAAATTAAGAAAAACAATTCCATTTATAACAGCATCAGAAAGAATTAAATACTTAGGTATAATTTTAACCAAGGAGGGCAAGACTTTTACACTGAAAACCAAAAAATATTGCTGAAATTAAAGACCTAAATAAATGGAAAGACATCCCTGCCTTGTCTAGGATTTCATATTAATGCAATCTACTGTGTGTAGTCATTTACGCCTGGCTTCTCTTCACTTAGCACGATCTTGTCAAGATTCATTCTTGCCACTGCACATATGGGTAGCTCATTCTTCTCTGTCGCTTGTAGAGTTCCACTTTATAAATATGTTACAATTTTATCCATTCACTACCTTATGGACATTTGGATTATTTCCAGCATTTTTTGTTTGGTTGTTCTTTTTTTTTTTTTTAACAGTTTCATTCTGCTGTGTTGAGGTCTGGATTTCTTTTCATTTATCCCATTTGCAAACAAATTGGAATTCATGAATCTATGGACTAGTGATTTTCATCAGTTGTGGAAAATTGTCTTTTCATATATTGCCTCTGTTCCATTCTCTCTCCCCTTACCTTCTAGAATTTTATTAGATACTTGTTAGACCTTCTTCTATCCTCCATGTCTCTAAATCTTTCTTACATATCGTGTTTTTGTATCTCTACTCTGCATTCTGGCTAATTTCTTTAGTATAATCTTTCAGTACACAACTTTTCTCTTTCAGACCTGCCCCTAATGTTTCTAGAACCCTAGGTAAGAGTACAATGGAAGGCTACATACCATATAGACATACTTAAAAAGAAATCAAGCTAACAAAGAATTAAATAAAATATTTTGGATTCTCCTGCCTTGACAAAGGCCAGGTTTGAATTTAAAATTTTTGGATACCTAAGCTTTCCCCTATAATGTAGTGGCACAAGAAGAGCTGATTTTTAACTGCCAGCCTCAAGCCCCTCTCCATCTTCAGCTCAGTACCACCCTGCAAGGGTCACTGAGTATACACATTTATGTATAACCAACCTACGAATCCAAGTTCCATCCACAGGTCCCACAAGAGCCAATTCTTGGCCATCCCCGAGGCTGTAGTCTACCCTCAGGATAGACCTAGGGAAGAGGTCTGCATAAGGAATTGGAAGCAGGCTTAGGGCCATTGAGCTGGGAATTTCAGGATCCCTGATGCCAGGAATGTGGTCTAGAAGGAAGGATACTGACTCCATGTGATTAGCCATATCCTTAGCCACGCAGAGTCTTTGTGGCTGGATGAGGGGCAGAGCGGACTCCAAAGTGCAGGGCCGGAGACTGGGCCTCTCTTGCATAGGTCTAAGGACAGTGCTGCTTTCTTTAGCTATGTTCAATTTATCTGTTGAGTTTTTAATTTCAGTTACTCTGTTATTAATTTCTAGAAGTTCTAGTTGGTTCTTTTTCAAATCTGCTGATTCATTCATATTTTAGTTTCTCCTTTTATTTTTTCAACATGTTAATCATATTTATTTTATTTTCTATCTCTGATTATTCTAAAACTTAAGTCTTTGTGGTCTTATTCTGCTATCTGGTTGGTTGATTGGCCTTTGCTTTGGTGCCTTATTTCTTCATGTATTTTATGATTTTTGAGCTCATATTTATCTGTGCAGAATTTTTCAAAGCCTGGAATAAGAATGGGTTCCTCAAAAAATGATATATATTTGCCTCTCCCAGGCACTGGAGGGCATGAAAAGTCTGCAAAAACTTTAAACCAAATTTTTGGTCTCTGATTTTATAAATCATCCAGGTACTAAAATTTCAGGCTGCAGATCCGTGTGAGTGCCTGCTTGTGATTGGAAATTCTCAGGGGAGATCTAGCTCATTCCCATCCCACTCAGTGCCAAGGTTTTTGGGCAATTTTCCAGAAGGTAGGAGATGGTGGTGGATTTTTTACATCAAAGATTTATCAGGAGGTTTCCTTTTAAAATCCAGTTTAGTGTAGGTCTTCGGCTTTGTCTCTTGTGCTCTGACCTTATAAGGCTGTGAAAGTTCACCAGGTTAAGTAGATACCCTCTAGGTTCCCACCTTCCTTTGTCGTAAGTATTCCTCACTTTCTTGCCAACTTATTGAAGCAAGAAGGAAATTGTGTTTTATCAGCATATTTAGTGGTTTTTAGTGGGAAGGTCAGTTGGGGTACCTAGGCTGTTTTATTGCTGTAAAAGTCTTACATAATCATAACATTTCTCGAATCCATCTGCTTTTCTTAATTCCCACTGATAATGCATTACTTCATGCACTTAGAATTGCTGGCTCCATCCAAAAGTCTTCTAACTGCATTCCCTGCTGCCTGGCTGTACCCTGTCTCTTCTCTCCATTTCTCATCCCCCCAAGCCAGCTGTATCAGTAAGTCTCAGCAAGAAACAGAATTCACATCTGGCAGGAGGTTTTGTCATAAAGGGATGAAGCTATTGCTGGAGGTGTGACGTCAAAAGAGGGAAGGAGTGGGGAAGAAATGCCCCAACTTCACTTTCTACCTGCCTTCTGATATCTTTGCTTAGGCCTTTCTAAGGTCAAACCCAACCACAAGGCAGTCCTTAAAGAAGCTGAGTAAAGAACCCCCAGAGGCATAGAGCTTAGCAGAGAAGGGCAGGAAATGAATTTGGGGGACAAAGAGAAAATAATCAGCATGTCAGCCTTTCTCCAGACTATTTTGAAAGGCCAACTATCTAAAATGAAAACCTTATCATATCATCCTCCCACTTAAAATCTGTCAATGGATTCATATCATCTGTAGGACTAAATCTAAACTGGGATGTGGGACTCTGCCCCTGGCTTCACTCCCCAGTTCTTATCTTAGCCTATTGTCATTCTGTAGTAGTTCCAGATTCTCTAGTATCCCATGCTCTCACACCCCTGCACTTTGGCCGTATTCTTTCCTCTTCCCAAGGCATCTTCCTGCATCGTCTTTGCTTGGTTAACTTTTACTCAACCTTTCAGAATCAAAGATTTAGCTCTGGAATCACCTCCTCTTGAAAGTTTCCTGAAAAGTTTTCCCAGGTGTTTCTATCATTTCCTTACTTAATCCCATCATAATACAGATGCTCCTCAATTTATGTCCTGATAAACTCATCAAAACTCAAAAATATCACATGTCAAAAATGAATTTAATACTTTGATAAACCCATCGAAAAGCCTTAAGTCAAACCATTGTAAGTCAGTGAGCATCTGTACTTAGTTGAGTTGAGTGCCCTTTTGCCCTTGAGAGGAAAGATATGCATTTTAGCTCTTATATATAACACCTAGCACCATTTCTGGCAGATGGTAGGCAATCAATAACAATTTTTTCAAATGAATAAATGAAAACTAAATATTAGGAAAACAAATAGCATAGTTATAAAGCCCATTGGAATTTAGGTTATGAGGAAAAGTCTTGGAATTTGAAGGATTATCTTTCTTAAATTCATTTCAGAGATACTTATTTTGTATACTATATTGGCAGAGAAAGATAAGAAAAAGACCAGAAGCCTAAGGACTCAGAATTTGAATCCTAAAGGTTAATCTTAAATTTGGGCAATGTCTAGGATATTAGAAAAGTCAGTTTTCTAGAACATAGGAAAGACAATGTTTTGGTGTTAGCTTTGGTTCTTGCCAAATGATGCTTTAAATTATTTCAATAAACTTTAAAAATGTGTATTAACCCGTACATTTCTGGTAAATTCATATTCCAGTAACTTTTGCTTTCATTGTATATTAAAAATCTAAAACCTGTGGAAACAGTCTTGTTTGGCTTCAGATTCCAATAGCATAAAATGCTTTTTTTTTTTTTTTTTCTTTTTTGACACATTGTCTCACTCCGTTTGCCCCGAATACAGTGCGGTGGCATCAGCCTAGCTCACAGCAACCTCAGACTCCTGGGCTCAAGGGATCCTCCTGCCTCGCCTCCCACAGTGCTAGGATTACAGGCGTGAGCCACCCGGCCGGCCTGTGATGCATTCTTTCCAAAAACTCTTCCAGAGAAAACCAAAATACTACCACAATGCAACAAAATACTAGAGAATTATTTGCTGTGCTGATTACCATATTTTTATTTACATTTTGGCTAAGATGCCACATGAAGCCTCTATAACGCATTTTTTTCTACAATTGATATAAACATATATAACGGATCTTTCCTAAAACGTGTCCTTCACCAAATGTGCGGAGTAATCACATATTCACCACTACAGAATAGCCCTTCTTAAAATTCTGCCAATATTGGGTTAAAGGTCTTACGCTATAACCCATAAAATATTGTTAGCACTGACCAACGGGCAAGAAAAAATTAAAGAGAAGTTTCTCATCGCAATCTTGAAGGAAGGCCTTGAAGTGGGAAATCGAAAGGCCAGGACACACTACATATCCCAGCATGCCGTGCGACCACCAGGGACCACAATTCCCAGAAGGCACTGCTCGCCGCACACAGGTTTCCCTTGTTGCTGGGGCTTGTAGTTCTCATTCGTGTCAGCTGGGAAGGCGAGGTGGGTAATTGCATATCCAGCCCGAGGATATAAGGCGTAGATTCCAGTTTGTGGCAGAGCAGAAAAACTTCAGGCTCCTAGGCTGGCTGTGTTCTTTGTCTTATCTGTTGGCTTCTGCTTTACAGCGGGTAAGTCACGGAGGGGCTCCAATTCCCTTCAGCAGGGCCCCACCCCTTATTTCTGGGAGAGACTCGGTTCTGGTGAGTCATTTGTCCCTTAGCTCTCGCCGTAGCAGCCACCGCCCATACCTCTTTGTGTGCTTCGGGAACCCGCGGAGCTGGTGGTGGCGACAGTTGCCGTTGGGGGCTTAGGCGAGGGACGTTATCGGGAAATTGCAGGCGGGAGAACTTCCCTGTCCCGCCACCTGACAGGTGGGTTGAGTGTTTTTCCCTCGAGGCCCTCCTCCCTGTTGTGTCCCTTGGGACTCGAAGGGCAGCTTGGCAGTTCCTGCTGACAGCGCCGCCCGGCCCGGCTTTGGGGAGGAGAGGCATGGGGACCCAGGTGTGGTGACTCAGGGCGGCCTGGGGAGAGGGCTCCGCTCCCTTCCCTTCTTCACTCTCCAGAGGCGCCTGCGGAGCCCTGAGATTTGTTTGGCGCCCACCGGCCTCTTTCCCCGACGCCCTGGCCTGGACCGCGCCCTCTTGGCGGTGATCTCAGGGGAGAGAGTGATTCCTTTTCGCTTTGCTCCGTTTAAAAATAAAAGTCATCACTTACTTGCTTTGATAGCGTTTCCCCTCGCCTTGTGTGTGTTGGAAAGTCCCCAAACAAGGAGATTGTTGCACAAAACTCTAGAGACTTTCTTGGAGTTTTAAGAAACTGAACATGTCAGTCATAGAGGCTCTGGTCTCTCTGGGGATGAGAGGGTTGGTCAGCTCCAGGTCAGCTGGTCGAACTTTGTTCTTAGGTTTTGACTTAAAATGTAATTACTTTAATATCAGTTATTGTTGGTATCTATTTTACAGTTGACGCTGAACAAAAAATAATGTGTCTAGCTTAGCATACAGTATGGAAGTTCTTTTCAACAGCTATTAGTATGGAGCTATTTAGAGGTGAAGAAAGGGCGGAGTAAGAAACATGTTCTCTTGTTTTCTTTTTTAGTTCAAATGAATTTTGGTAGATGTTGTATATATACATATAAGCATCTGCCACTTCCACTTTTCACTGTTTTTGTATACTTGAAAATTATCAACTAGCATGCCAGTCTTTATGGAGTATTGCAGCTGAAATTTCCTTTATGTATTTATTAGTAGATGGACTTTTCCTCTTGACTAACTTACCTTTATTATGATTTAATCATTGTGCTTTTTAAGAGATACCTTCTAAATACAGTTTTCCAGAGGTTATTCTCCTAGTTTTCTTGATCAAAAGCGTTTAATACTTCAGTTGTACAGAGACATTGAGAAAGATTAATCATTATAATAAATCAATCATACGAAGAAAGTAACAAGTTCCTGGTGCCTACTTTATGCTCAGCTGCTAGGCTTCTTTTTCAATTAAAAAAAAAATCCTAATTCATTACTTCTTCCTAAAACTGAGGATGAAGTAGTGTTTATGTAATTGTTTTTTGAAGCTCTGTAATTCTGTCTACCTTATCCATTATTCATTTAGCCAGTATCAATTTAATGTTAAGGTCACTGTGCTAGATGCTGTGAAGGCAACAAAAATGACAAAAACACAGTCTCTGATTTCAAGTAGATTATAGTCTAATAGGGAATGTTTCAGGTGTGTTCACAAATGTGCTGTAAGTGCTGTAAGAGGTGCAGTTAAAGTGTTATTGTGGAGAAATAAGTCATTTGGTTTGATAGTTAATAATGGCAACTGTTATGTTTTGTTTGCCTTTAATATTACTACTTCCATGGCACTTTTTAGCATTTACAGGAAAAAGAAAAAAGTAGAATTCACAGGAATTTTCTGTTTGACCTCATATTGCTTTTATCAAGTTTCTAAGAATGAATGTAAAACTCTGGTAATAGTTTTGATCCCTGTCATATAGCATAAGAGCTTCTTAATGCCAACCCACATCTTCTGTTTTAAGAGCTAGTTTTGACCTATATCTCCAGTGCCCTAATATATTGTCATGAAAAACATTGATACAGTGTGTTCAATTTGGGCACGTTAACATTAAAGCACTTACTATGTGCTAGTTGTTATGCTTAGCCTTGGATAATATTTATTTCTTATATGCATTTGTTTATAATTTTTTCAACTCAGTAATATATATATGCTTCCATTATTTTAAAAGTAGGGTTTATACGGTCTCTAGATAGCATTGAACTACATGGCCTCATGGAACAGTTCTCTTCTTGAAGCACTAATTCTTTAAAAGTGTTTTGCTTTTACCAATCTAATGATTATTTTAAATGATTTTCTGCTGCTTAAGGTCACAAACATGTCGGACAAAAGTGAATTAAAGGCTGAGTTGGAACGTAAGAAACAGCGATTGGCCCAAATCAGAGAGGAAAAGAAGAGAAAAGAAGAAGAAAGGAAAAAAAAAGAAGTATGTTTGATTTTTTTAAAAAATAAACTTAATGTAAAATAATTGATCTTTATTCCAAGTACTTATACTTTCATAATTTTTCAATAATTTCAAATTTTTAAAAATTTAATTTCAATAATTTCAGGATAGTAAAAATCTAGCAGTTGTGGCCGGGCGCAGTAGCTCATGCCTGTAATCCTAGCACTCTGGGGGGCTGAGGCAGCAGGATTGCTTGAGCTCAGGAATTCGAGACCAGCCTCAGCAAGAGCAAGAGGCCATCTCTACTAAAAACAGAAAAATTAGCCAGGTGTCATGGCACGTGCCTGTTGTCCCAGCTACTCAGGAGGCTGAGGCAAGAGGATCGCTTGAGCTGAGGAGTTTGAGGCTGCAATGAGCTATGATGACACCACTATACTCTACTTGGGGTGACAGAGTGAGACTCTGTCTCAAAAAAAAAAAAAAAAAAAAAAAAATTCTAGCAGTGTGACCACAAATGTAGCACCATAAGTAAATCTTACTTTAAAGAAGCCAGATAACTGAAAATGACAAACCTGGCAAATTAAAATATTGTTTTTTACTGAATAAAAATATTTCATATAGATTGATACATTTCCAAGATTTGATTTATAAAATTCAATTTACATAGTCTTCTAGGAATATATTTATTAAAGTAAGGGGCATCTGTTGTAATAGTTCATTAAGATATGGCATACAAATCGTAATTTAGTTTGGATTTTGAACTTATCTGAATATTTTGCTACTCTAAACTGCTAATAATTTGTCAGAATGGATAGTATAAATGATAAACAGAAGTATATATAATAAATGATTTAACTGATTAGGGGATTTGTTCTTATTTCTTTTATCATGAATTAGTCATTGAAATATTTTTACTGAGTAGTAGGTAGGCCCTCTGTATTCAGACTCTGGGCATCATGTATTTCTTCATATTCAGCAAATGTATGTTGACCCTGAGCTGGAGATATTTTACTTGTTCCCACATTGAAACTCTTTATCCCTATGGAAACTCTTTAGACAGATCAGTATATTTTTATCACTGATATGTTTTAAATAACCAGTGTAAGCTAGTTTGTCCTAAGTGTGTCTTTAGTACCAAGTTTTTCTATGTGATAGCCTAAGTAATAGCCAAGACTGCCAAAAATCTCTAAGATTAAGAAAAATCAATAGTAGAAAAATTGGAGGTACAATTCATGTGCAGCATTGCTATGATGCTGTAAAGGTCTGTAATTGAAGAATTTGCTAGTTTTTTCTGAACCTTTCTGTGATACACTATAATAAGAGGGTTAAAACTTTACATTAGCTATTTGATTAAAAGCTCACTGGTAGAAGCATGATTCAGACTGTCAGAGCCATTCCAAAATAGTATCTATAGCCTTAAATGCTTCAATGTTAAGAGCAAATTTGATTTTTGTTTTCTAAGGATGGCCATAAGTGGCATAAGTGGCCTCTAAGGGATATCTGTTACATGATTGATATTTAATTTAAAGTATATAAAATGTTACAAGAGATAATTCAATGGTATTAAACAGAGAGTCTACCAATATATTGTTTTAAACAGTGACGTATCAGCTTGGTACTATATATCCTGTTTGCTATTTGGATGAAATTTTCTGATGACTTTAAGTCAAAATGGTATCATAGAGAATTATGGCTAAAACACAATTCATTCCAGATAATGTATAAGTAATAGTTGTCTGGTTGACACGGGCATTTGAGGTGTACATTTTTCCCTTGAAAGCCTAAATTTTACTTGAGATGTTTTAGGTGAGAGTATTGAGGTTTATCTAGTTTAACTAGAAGATTTTGGCAATAATAAAAAATAAAAAGCTGGCAAAAATTTTCATAACAAAAATGTCATGTGCTATGGAAAGGTGAGTTTTAATTTTACCAAACCCAACCATATGTTTTTATTATCATAAAAATAAGACCTGTAGTTTAAAAAATAAAAATCTTTATCTAGGTGAAGTTTTGATAAACTCTCTATGTAAAGTTGCATAAGTAAAATAAAGACTTTGTATAAAGAAGTTTGTGGTACTCATACTTTTTTAACAAATCGAATTGTCCATTTACTTAAAATTTGTTGCCTCTTAAATAATTCCCCCTCAGTTTTTTTTTTATAGTGTTGTGATATTTATATTTAAGCTTTTGTGCCATTGGGATGAAGGTTTCCACAATTCCTGACCATGGACAGCAATTTCATATTATAGATAATTTGAAGTTGATTGTACTTTTTGAATTTATCTGTTAGAAAAATTTTTGTGGAAACTCCTTGTTTACGTATAAAAGTGGATCAATTTAGTACATGTCATTTGAACATTATTTACTAAAACTCTGTTGAGAATGATTTTGATTTAATGACTATAAAAAGGAACTTAATCTGTACTCAAAACTAAGTCATGCCCTAAAAGTATACAGTATTAGCACATTATTTAAGATACTTTTTTTTTTTTTGGAAAACAGAAGTGTTTCATATTATATGTAAACTTAAGTTTTTAACTTAAAAATTTTAGACTGATCAGAAGAAGGAAGCTGTGGCTCCTGTGCAAGAAGAGTCAGATCTTGAAAAAAAAAGAAGAGAAGCTGAAGCATTGCTTCAAAGCATGGGGCTTACTCCAGAATCCCCCATTGGTAAGGATAAGAATATATCCATTTATGAGAGAGAGGTGTAGATTCTGTTCAGCTCAGATATAGCTAAGATGAGTGAGTTGACTTAATATATTTTGCATATTTTCCTTATCATGTCTCTTAAAATCATTAATCTTATAATTTGTTTGGAATTGCCTTTTTTCAGATGTGCTAATACATGGTTATTTTATTTGTTCAAAAGAGCTGCAAGATTAATTATATTTATTAACATATACTGAGCTACCAATTGACTTTTCTTATTAAATCAATCATTTATTTCAACAAACATTTGTGGAACAAGTTTTGTGTGCCATACTGTGTTAAGTTCAAAGATTACTATGATTCCTGATCTTAACTCTGTATTCATTTCTGTAAATTAGAGGTATAATAAATCAAAATTATATTATTAGTATTCAAAATATATTAGTATTCAAAGGTACAGGAATGGAAGTAGATGCTTATAGCCTTCTGCTCTCAATGCTAATCAGGAAGATAATTTGGTAGCTTATTTTGACAGTAATTTGGCTTAATCTTGTTTTTCTGGGTTGTTCATTTTAATAGCTATGCTCGACCAAAAAGCTGAAATAAGTAGAGGTACTGAGGACAATCTAGTTATATATCAGAAAGCATTAAATACTTACTTAAAATAGTTATGTGCTGAGTGCTGTTACAAAGTATTTTAGTTTGACATGGCCTTTGTCCTTTAGGGATCTAAAATTTTACGGTTAGTTTGCAGGCTAATTTTATCTCATCTAGGGGACAAATAATGACAGTAGTAATTGCTGTATGCCTGTTGTGAAACTGCAACATAACTGTCCTTAGAGCTGATATTTCTAAAAGGTTTCAAGATGAAAAAGCTGGTTACTCTCATAGTCTGCTTCATTGTTATTTATTTCAGCTCATTTTCCTTTTCTTTATTGGTAGAATTCGAAGACTGAAATACTTTAATTTTTATGTGTTTATTTAATAAGCTTATGTTGTATATTATAATTTTAAGAGCAAATGAATCAAAACACTTTTTTCTTGTTACCTTAGTAACTAAACCAAGTTATTTGTTAGTTGTAGCTTATTATTTGAGTGATCATTTTTTTCTGTGCATTGGCTTTATTTTTTTCCTATAGGATTTTTTTTCTTTCTGTCTTTTTTAGGACTTTGGTTTCACTTGTTCGTATTTCTTAATGTATGGCCCACCTGCATCATTGATTCTTGAAAGACCATTCTTTAGTAGTGTGTGTGTATTCCCCCAATTCCCCATCTCTAATTCCATTCTCCTTCCCACTTGTGTACTAAGTACCCACTCTTGCATTTTTAACATAAACATGTCCTTTCCTGCATGTGTTTTAAGTTTTTCAAGGTTTCATATATCTACGTGTATATACATTTACATAAATGGCATCATGCTATATGTTTTCTGTTCCATGTTGCCATATACAAATCTAGTTATTTCTGACTGTGCATAATATTCTGTCACGTACCATATCTTGTCCATTTCCCCAATGCTATTAGCTTAGATTGTTTTTGTCTCTTTGCTTTGCTATCATAAATAACACTGCAGAGAATATATTCTTTCTCTGTGAGGACCATGGGAAAGTTTCTCTGGGGTTTATGCCCAAGAATACACTTGCTGTGTTATTGTGTATAGAGCTTACTTAAATTTATTAGGTCCTGCATACCACTCTCAAGGATGGCTACAAAAATTTACCTTCCCACTACTAGTGCATGAAAAAGTAACGGCTTTACCATATCCACATCATCACTGGATATTATCCAACTTTCTAATTTTTGCCGATTTGATGGGTATAAAGCGGTATACCAAAATGTTTTAGTAAACATTTATCTGATTACAGGGAGATTGACCATCAGGTAGCTATTAACCATTCAAGTTCTCCCTTCTGTGAATTTCATGTTCATATCCTTTTGCCCATTTACTATTGGGTTTTTTTATCTTCTGATTTGTAGACATTCCTTGTATATTTTATAATTGTAGGTAGGACTTCTGTCTGTTTTAGTCTTTTTAAAAATAGCTTCTGATAGTCTGTTATCTGTTAACTCTGTTTCTAGTATTCTTCACTGAACAGAATCCTTCATTTTGGTCAAATCTACCAATTACAGGTTGAATATCCCTAATCCAAAAATCTGAAATTTAGAGTGATCCAAAATCTTAAACTTTTTGAGTGCCAACATGATACTCAAAGAAAACTCTCATCAATGCATTTCAAATTTCAGATACTCAGATTAGAGATGCTGAGCTGTGAATTATAATGCAAATATTCTAAAATCCGAAAAAATCCAGAACACTTTTCGGTTCCAAGCATTTCAGATAAGGGATGCTCAACCTGTGTAACCTTTTTTTTGTGCTTTTTTGGTCTTCTAAAAAAATCCTTTCCTGTGTTGAGGATGCAAATATATTTTCCTATATTTTTTCCTAATAGCTTTATAGTTTACCCTTCACATTTAGGTATTTGGGTTATATTTTTAAAAATAGTATGAGGTAGGGATCCAACCTAATATTTCTCTGTATAGTTAGCTAATTTGCTCCATCCATTTATTAAATAGTCTATCTTTTCCCCCATTGATATCTGATGCCAACTTTTGTCATACAGTAAGTTCTCACATGTTCGTGGGCATTTCTGGGTTCTCTATTTTCGCTATGGATCTATTCGTCCAATTCTGCACAATTAACCCAGTTTTAATTACTGTGGCTTTGAATTATATCCTAATTCCTCATAAAGAAAGTCACCCCCCAACCTTGGTTCCTCTTTTTTGTAATAGTTCTAGCTTCATAAACATTTTTCTTCCCCTGAAAAAATTAGTTTATTGTTTTCAACCAAAATCTTGCTGTACCATACATTACATTTAGTTATGTGTTTTTAATTTTAAAAAATCTAGAACATCCTCCATACACATTCTATTTTTAGCACCATAATACTTGTTGAAGAGAGTGGGCCAATTGGTCTATAAAATGTCCACCTCCTGGGTTTATCTGATGGTTTTCTCACATTTAGCTTTTGTTTTTCTCTTCTTTATATTTCCTCTAAACTGGAAATTAGATCAAAAAGCTTCATTCATTTCAGGCTGAATGTCTTTGGCAAGGCTATCTCATAGGTGATGCTGTGTCCTTCATACTGCATCACACCAGTAGCACATATATGTGGTTGTTGAGCTATTAGTGATGCTAAGCTTAATTACTGGGTTACACTTGTGATGTCCAGGTCTCTCCATTATAGTTACCCCTTGTGACTAATAAGCAATATCTGAGGGTGATACTTTGATACCATGCTATTCATGTCTTTTTTTTTTTTTTTGGAGACAGTCTCTCTCTGTCGCCCAGGCTAGAGAGCAGTGGTGTCATCATAGCTCACTGCAGCCTCGAACTCCTGGGTTCAAGGGATCCTCCTGCCTCAGCCTCCCAAGTAGCTGGGACTACAGAGGAGCACTACCACGTTCAGACACTTTTTCTATTTTTTGTAGAGGTGGGGTCTTGCTCTTGCTCTTGCTCAGGCTGGTCTTGAACTCCTGAGCTCAAACAATCCACCTGCCTTGGACTTCTAGAGTGCTAGGCTTACAGGTGTGAGCCACCGCACCCACCAACTATTCATTTCTTTATCAACCTTTTACCTAATGATATTAATACTCATGGATGATCCTTATCTAAGTCAGTTATTTAATTAGGAGTTGCAACGTTGTTTTTATAATTCTACCATTCTTTCTATATTTATTGGCTGAAGTTCTTCTATAGAGGGAACTTTCCCTCAATAACTAGAGCTGTTTGGTTACCCTGAATGTTAAAAGAGCAGGAGACGTATTTACGCTTCTTTTGCTTTAATTACTAATAGTCACCTCTAGGGTTGGCAGATGAGTTTTTGCATGTATTTATAAACTAAATTAGCTAATATTTTATTTAGGATTTTTGTATATATTCGTAAGTGAAATTTGCCTATAATTTTTTGTTCTGTTCAAGTTCAGTGGTCATCATGGTTATGGTTTTAAAATGACTTAGGCAGCTTTCCCCTTTGGTATTTTGTAGAACAATTTGCAAAAGATAGGTGTTAACTGTTTCTTTAAAACTTGATAGAATTCAACTGTAAAACTGCCTTGGATTATGACTTTTTTCTACATGGGGTAGAGAGCAAGGTTATTCACAATTTTAAGTTTTTTTAAATGGTTATAGTCTCTTCAAGCTTTCCTCTTATGTCAGGATTTGTTTGTTTTTTCCCAAAACAGCAATAAACATTTATTCTCTCTCATAATCTCTGTCAGTCTGGATTTGGTAGTGGCTTAGCTGAGTGGTTCTGGCTCAGGGTCTCTCATGGGATTGAAGTCAAGATGTCAGTCAAAGCCGTAGTCATCTGAAGTCTTGACTGGGGCTCGAGGACTTGCTTTCAGGGTGGATCATTCACATGGCTGGCAAGTTGGTGCTGCTTGTTAATGGGAGAGCTGAGTTCCTACCTACATGGGTCACTACACAGATCTGCTTAAGTATCCCTGCAGCATGTTACGTGGGTTCTCCCAGAGTGAGTAATCAAGAGAAAAAGAGAGCCAGAAGAAAGCTATCCTTTTTATGACTTACCCTTGGAAGTCACAAAGCATCACTTCCACCACGTTCTGTTCATTGAAACAGAATCAAAGTCCAGCCCACACTCACAAAGAATTTGTGGGCATTCTTTAAAACCACCAAAATATTTGCGACAAACTCATAGGTTTCTTTGTATTTTGAGATGATCATTTGCTTTTCTTCATTTTTTAATTTATTAATATGATTTACACTGATTTTATAATGTAGAGGCATGCTTACATTTTGGAATAAACTCAGCTTGGTTATGAGATCTATTTTTCTTACACGTTGCTGCATTAGTTTAATAATATTTAGGGATTCTTCATCTGTACTCATAAGAGAGGCAGGCCTATAATCTTTCTTCCTTTCATTATATTTTTTCTGGCTTTATTATAATGGTTCGGTTAGCCTGATTAAGTGAGTTTTGTGGTTTTCCACTTTCTTCTGTTCTCTGGAAAGGTTGTACAAAAATTTTGGAATTATTTATTTATTAAACATTTATTAGAACTTTCCCTTAAAATCATTTGGGTTCTTGTATCAGTTTTGGTACTTCATTTCTTGTAGGACTTTATCCATTTCAACTAACTTTTCAACTTTATTGTCATATAGCTATTCATAATTCTTTCATCATTTTTTATTCTCATTATACCTAGAGTTATTTTCTTTTTCCCATTTCATACTTTGCTCACTTACATTTTATCTTTTTTTTTTCTTGCCAGAGGTTTATCTTGTTTTATTGATTTTTTTAAAACAACCAGCTTTTTGGTTTTTTTAGCAAATTTTCATACCAAATTTCTTGTTCCAAGCCATTTTATTTATGTACTAAAGATTCTGACTGATCTCTGTGTATAAAAAATAGACCCTGTTACTACAATCCTGATAGGAGACATAGTCCAAAAATTAAAAATTGATATGGACCACATTTGATTCAGAATTTGGGGATAAGCAGTATTCAAGTTGCATGTTTTCAATTTTGTGCTGAAAGACAAATGGCCCTTAAGTAAAGTTGGTATAATTGGCCCTTTGCATTTTTTCTTGTCTATCTGTATTTCTCTAATCCTTATCATGATAAAATTCACATTTCCTATACCTGATAACAAGTATGTTTTTCAGACATATGAAGAAACTGTAGAATTAGCTACAATTTATAAAAATGTTGAACTCTCTCAGAACATCCCTCGAAAATTTGTGGCTTTGATTTATGGGTAAATCAGTGTTATTTGTAATATTTGGAAACATGGTTTTTGGTACCCCATGTGTGTAGGATTTTAATGTATACAAATGGGAAAGAGGAAGAACTATCCAGGCAGAAGAAAAGTTAGCAAAGACATGAAAGTTAAAAAGGTTAAGATGTACTCAAGAGAAATAGCAAGTGATTTACTTTGGCTGACAAAGTGGAAGGAGAGAGAGTATGGAAATGGAGGCTGAGGCTAGATTGTGAAGGAACTATTGGGAGATCACTTAAAGGTTTTTCACCTAGGAAAAAGTGTTGTGATCAGAGCTCTTCCTGCTAGTCATAAGCTTTTTTCTTTCTCTCTCTCTCTCTTTTTTTTTTTTTTTGGTGAAATTAGGGCTGGAATAGATATTTTGCATGACCATAATCTGATTGTAAATGTGGGATAAATATATAATCTAGATTTAGGTGATTTGGAATATCTCATACATAGGACCATCCTTTGAGCCAGTTAGAACAATTTGACACATTGCTTTCTGAAACTCAAATCTCTAATATTTAGTTTAGTTCTAGTGCTTTAAAAAAAACATTTATCCATTCACTAATTCCAGAAATGTTGTTGAGCACCTTCTGTAAACCAGGCTTAGAAATGGGCTTCTGAACATTACAGAAGCCCTTTTGGAGCTTACATTCTTGCTCTTTTGAAGCTTATGTTCTTGTTGGGGAGATAGATTCTTACGGTTATATGATAGAGTGAGACTGCAAGGGGTAACACTAAACAGAGTGTTCAGGAAGATTTCTTTAAGAAGTGGACTTATAAAGTACGGTCAGAAAGACCAGAAGGAGCCAGCCATACTTAGGTTGAGAGGAGGAGCATTCTAGGTAGAGGGAATAGTGAGCACAACATTCCTGAGTAGTAGACATTGGCTTAGTTAGGCTGGTGTATTTGTACTGTAGTGAGCAGGAGGGAGAAGAGCAGATGTGGGCAGAGGCCAGATTATGTAGGGCCTTGTAGGTGATGGGGAGGGAGTTTTAACAGGAGGGTTTTAAGCAAAGTAGTCTCTTAGAGGGGTCATTAACCAAACTACTATAAAAACCTAAATACTGGCTTGTTTGGTCATTAATAACTAGCCTTCAATTATTATAGCTTATTATAATTATTAAAATTATTATAGCTTCTCTTAGGTAACTCTGATTTTTGAGAGTTGGCTCTGAGAAAAGTTGATTAAGATAAAGATATCTCTTGATAAACTATTTCTAGGCAATAACAAACTAATTTTATCTTGATCTCAGAACTGGAAAGTTATTGTAGCTCAGGTTAATATTATAGTATTAGTACTATATTTTTATATTCGTGTAGCATGTGCATGTTGAGACTTTAAACTTTAGAAGGACACATTCACAGAGATCATTCCCTTATTTTTCTTTATGCCAACTTTTTTTTTTGTCTGTGAGTAGAGATATGAGAAAGAAAAGGAGAATGAAGGAAGAAAGAGACTGCTAAATCTCAAACTATTAGTTTAATGTTATTGCTAAATTAAACTATGGAGAGATAATTTAGTAAGTAGCTACTTTTTAAAGTAAAAATGTCTTTATTTAGTGAATGCAATTAGCTACTTAAAGATTTAAAAGAACATTTTACATGTGATTTAAACTTTGTTGTATATTTGGATTAATTACTAAAGAGAGTGGGGAAAGCATATTTAATCTATAATTTTAAAGATAATTAAAATATTTTTACAGAATTCTGTGGCATAATTTGCAACAAAGGTTTTTTTGGAGGGGTTGGAAATATCTTCCTCTTGATTAAATATCAGTTTTTGTATTATAAACTATTTGACTTGAGAGTTTTTAGCTGTCAGTAATTAACAGTAGAGATTCAATTAGTGAGAATAGAATAGTGTGGGGGAGTAGTAAACAGATATGCTTTGAAAAGGAAGCCAAATGTCATTGCTTTAACTTATTTTAGCTCATGATATTTATTTGAAATTTTAAATAATATAAAGGCATGTCAGATTATGTTTATCAAAGCAGCATGAGCTGATTAACATTGAATTAAGAGTCTTTTCAAATAGGTTAATACTATATTTTGATTTTAGCATTTAAGTTTCCAAGTTAGATCTATAGACATCTTTCCTTTCTTTAAGGTTCTTTTTTCTAAACCGTTTTCCATCCATTATCAGCAGATTAACCATTGTAATGGAACCTATGAAGAGTTAAAGGCTTTATGAATGAAGATCACATTATTGTTAGAAAATTAGGTTAAATGCATTTCATAATCCTTAAAACATATGCCTAAAGTTCCAGTATTAAATCCAGTATTTATTTATAATTTGGCTTGAAGAATACAGGATGCAGATGAGGCCATGGCTGTCAAACATTTTTTGACAGTAACCCACAGTAAAAGATTCATTTTATATCATGACCCAGGATGGATACATTTTTCTTTTCACCATAGAATTTATTCCTTAAGTATTTATTGAATATTTTTGAATTGTAGAAGTATAAAAACACTGCTAGAATACTCAAGGATTCATTAAAAAACATGAAGAACTCCTGACTCAGCCTTCCCAGTAGTTAGGACTATAGGCGTGCACTACTGCATCCAGAACAAGTCTCAATTTTTAAGTCAGGGGTTTCTGTTAACATAGCCTGAAATTTTAATAAGCAACTGTCTGAGATCCATTTTGTCACCCCTCCCTGGAGGAGCTCAGAGACCTAATGGGAGGTTCTCATAGTAAGGGAAGCTCCCATAGTGAATTTAGTAGCCTCTGGTAAAAGTAAAGATATGGCTACTGTTGCCCTCAAATAGGCAGGCCAGCCTGCAGCCGTGGGGTCCAATTTCTTTTATAAATAGGCCACCAGTTGTAACTGTGGCCCCAAAAGCAATGTTAACACCCTCAGAGCTAATCCATATCTCTTATGAGCATATAAAAAGAAGATTCTCTGAGGGTGTGGTAGGCCCATGGCCAGGGCTTGAGTAAAGCCTTTTTTAATGCCTGAGCAGCCTGTTTTTGTTCAGGCTCCCGTATTAGAGGTTCCTTATTGGTGTTTCCTTTTAGGCTTTTATAAAGGGGCTTAGGCCGGGCGCGGTGGCTCACGCCTGTAATCCTAGCACTCTGGGAGGCTGAGGTGGGAGGATTGCTCAAGGTCAGGAGTTCGAGACCAGCCTGAGCAAGAGTGAGACCCTGTCTCTACTAAAAATAGAAAGAAAATTATACAGACAGCTAAAAATATATATAGAAAAATTAGCCAGGCATGGTGGCGCATGCCTGTAGTCCCAGCTACTTGGGAGGCTGAGGCAGGAGGATTGTTTGAGTCCAGGAGTTTGAGGTTGCTGTGAGCTAGGCTGACGCCATGGCACTCTAGCCCAGGCAACACAGTGAGACTCTGTCTCAAAAAAAAAAAAAAAAAAAAAAATATATATATATATATATATATATATATACACACATAAAGGGGCTTAGCCAGAAGCCCATAATTAGGTATACACATTTGGCAGAACCCCATAAGTCTAAGAAAAGAGAGCATAAGGGGCCAAGTGGTAGATTCAGATAGACAAACTATGGCCTGGACACACTCCAGAGACAGCTCTCGTTTTCCCAGGGTAAGAACAAGTGCCAACTAGGTCTCCTTAGATTGAGCCAGTTGGGCTTTGCGACATGACATCCCATACTCCATATCAGCCAGGAATCGCAGGACTCAAATAGCATGTTCCTGTGCCTCCTTTAAGTTGGGGAGCAGATCAGGTCATCAACATATTGAAGCACCACACCCTAGTGGAGTTAGAGGTCATCCACATCTCTCCCCAATGCCTGGCCAAAAAGATGAGGGCTACCCCAGAACCCCTATGGCAACACCATCCAGGTTAATTGGTGGGGTGTGCCACGTAGAGGGATCCATTCAAAAGCAAATTTTGGCAGTCAGGGTGGAGAAAGGTAAGAAAGCATCCATTATTTAGGTCCAGTACACTGTAATGAGTGGTCTCTGGGGTAATATTACCCAGTAATGTATAAAGATTGGGCACACAGGGTGCAAAGGCACCACTGCCTCATTGACTGTCCTTAAGTCTAGCACCAATGAGTAAGTGCTGTCTTTTTTCTGGACAGGTGAAATAGGGGTATTATAAGGAGAGCAAGTCGGAATAAGTAGACCCAAAACTAGGAATTATCTTACAAGGGGCTCAAGACCTGCCAGGGCCTTAGGTCGCAAAGGATACTGTTTAACATGGGAATATCCTAGCTGTGGTTTGAGATGGACCATAATCAGCTGGGCTGTTCTGGCACAGCCTGGAGAACCGAAGTCCCAGACTACTGCAAAGATATCTGCCTCCCAGTCTTGTTGACTTTGGCCTGAGACCTTTGAATCTGTTAAGAGACCTATGAAGCTGAGTTCCTTCTAAGGATAGAAAGAAACCTGCCCTCACTGTTTAGAAAGCAAGTTGCATCCTACAAAGTTGACAGCACAAGTAGAAATTACTAGAAATAAATATTCAATGATCACGTCCTCCCACAAACAAAACAAAGGGGGAGAATAAAGAATTGTTTGGTAGGGATCCCGGAGACTCCAGTGCCCATACAGGAGTGAGTGTTCAGTTTTCTGGAGTAGGTGAGGAGGACAGAATAGGCAGCTCCAGTATGAAGAAAATTTACTGGACTACCTGACACCAGGAGGGTCCCCCTTGGCTCCAGTCCAGTGATAGTTATCTGCCAGGGGGCTGCTGGGAGCAGGCTCCTTCATTGTTGTACCATGATCCAGTCTGGGAACTGACTCCCCTCTGGGATGATCCCATAGGACAGAGTGCAGCCTAGTGACCTGTTTGATGACACTGATGACAAGGGGCCTTGGGTAGCCTATCCTCATTGGGGCAGTTCTTAGCCCAGTGCCCTTCCCATCAGCAGATGCAACACCGAAGGTCCCTTCCTCTAGTGGTGGCTTTGGCCATTGGTCCGAATGCAGGTGCCAATGCTGCCATTAACCGGGCATGCCTAGCTTGCTTCCTCCATTCCTTCTCCCAAGCCTGACTCTTGAGCTCAGAAGTTCTGTTATAGAAAACAGAATTAGCGGCAGCCACCATATTGTCCAGAGAGGTGGCAGGGTTTTCTGAAGTTTTCTCCTAATATCTGGTGCTGCTTGAGTCAAGAACTTATCTTTTAATACCACCTGTCCCTCACAGGACTTAAGATCAGCAGTGGTATACTTCTCTATTGCCTCCTGAAGCCGATCCAGGAAGGCCATAGGGTTTTCCTCAGGCCCCTGGATTATAGCGGAGACCTTGGAATAATTGACCACCTTTTGCATGGTGGCCTTCAGGCCAGCCTGGACATGTACTAAAAAAATGTTCTTTCTCCCACCTCTCTTCTGAGGAACTGTTATTCCACCCTTGGTCAGTCACAGGCACTGCTGTTTCACCCACTGGATATCTAGGATTTGAAAGGTATAATCTGGTGGCAAGCTTTTGTGCCTCCGTTAACACTCCAGATTTCTCAAAATCATTTAAAGTCTGGCTTAGAATAACATGTGCATCTTTCCAAGCCAACTCACAGGCTAAACACAAATGATGGAATGTCTCTACATACTTATTAAGGTGATCAGTGTAGCTCCCCAGATCCTGTTTTATTCGTTTTAACTCTACCAAACTAAAGGGCTTATGGAACAGGGTTGGTCTGGACTCCCCTGCTGCTTCCACCCAGGGTAGGAGCCTGAGCTGCCTTCCCCCTGGTGGAGGTAGAGATGGCACCACCTCCCCCTTTGTAGGGATCCCTTCAGGCCTCCCTGAGTATGGGGGAACCTTGGAACAGGGAACCTGAGGAGGGTCTCTTAACACCATAATCTTACTTAGCTTGAAATACTCCTTGCACCACTGAGGATTTTCCTGTAATAAAAGAAAGTCTGTACATATGGTATTTTGGTCCATTTTCCTTCTCTTTTACAAAAAAGATCTGATTGTAAGATGAGGGGGTGATTTAGAGTCCTGCGTGGCGGTCACTGTTCTCCACTATCCAACTTGTATGTTGGCTAGGCAGTTGTACAGAAGTTTAAACGTTTTTTCTTCAGAGTGTCTAGATCAAACTTGTCCCAGTTTGAAAGAAGATGCCCCAAAAGGGTGTTAGGTGGGATTTTTGATCCCTGTGCACTCATCTAGAAAAGGAGGAAAAACGGGGAGGAGGGGTACAAACGAACGAATGACTTTGCCAGATGGGGTCTGTTGGAGCTGGGTATCCCCAGGTAACAACCCCGGGCCATTTGGCCAAGGAACAAAGAAGGGAAAGGGGAGAGGCTATACCCACCGAGGTCTGTTAAAATTGGGCATCCCCAAATAACGACCCGGGCCTTTCGGCCAAAGTATCATTCTAGACATCTCCTTTCCGATTCGTAGGAAGAGGGCACCCCCTCAAACCTAAAAGACTCTCATTTTTTCCTTTGAGTGCCAGGACAATGAGATCTGTTGGTATAACGACCTGATCCTTTGTAAAAGTACTAGCACTGGCGATTGGGTGGCCAGCCACGATAAGGAAGGGACCTCCTAGACAGACTTATCCAAGTCAGAATGTTTTCATGGAAAAAGATGAGGGGATTTACTTAGAATAATCTGAGTCATGGCACCAAAATGTCAGGGTGGCAGGCTGCTCTTGATTCTTGGTGTGTTCTTGGCTGAAGAATGACCAGACACACCAAACTGTCAGGTCTAGCCTCTTTTTTTTAAATTTTATTTTTTATTCTTATTTCAGCATATTGTGGGGGTACAAAAGTTTAGGTTACGTATATTGCCCTTACCCCTCCAGGTCCAGCCTCTTGGCAGACTGTTATCATGGTTCTTTTGCTCCTTGCTTGGAAAAAGGCCGGTGCAACAGAATGATCACAAGCAGGAAGCATTTTCACACAAGCTTTTTATTATAAAACAAAACAGCCCTGTCTCCATGTGTGGAAAGAGAGAGACTGACTGACTCACTGACTCTCTGGGAATTCTCAAGTTGTTTCCTTTTATTGGCCTAGTCCAGGGAAGGGTGTTCAGGAGGTGTAGGATGTTACCACATGGTTAACAGGTGTTCTCAAGAGTGCATCTGCCTATGCAAGTTCCTTCTCTGAAAGCCCTACCTGGGGAATGGGGAAGGTGAACCACAATGTAAATTTATACTGACATAATAATTAGCCTTAGGTTACTCTAGGTCACTTTCCAAATCCTATTTTGTCTAGGCTGAGGGATTCCCAGATTGGTAAGGCATTCCATCCTTCCCCAGGTGGAGCAGTTGCTTGGGATAGGATTAAGGGTGGGGCGCCACCTACACAGAATGCCTGCCCTTACCTTCTTCCCAGGTGAGGCAATTGCTCGAGGCAGCACCAAATCAGGGCACACTTGTCCCTAGAAGAGCTGGAGATCCTAGCTATCTACCTAATGGACAAAAAGAATAAGGTATGAAAAACAGGTAGTTATTGAAATGTTAATATTCCAGGCTAGGAGCACTTGCTTCCACAAGGGGGCATTACTGTAACATGGACCGTGTTTGAGTAATTGATGAGTTAGAAGAGCCCTTACAACTAACTTTGTGTTATCCCAGAAGTTCACTCCTTCCATTTCCATTGCCTTCTACCAACACTTCTCCCTAACATTCACTTTTCTTGGCTGTCTACTTTTTCTAGGTCCTTCTTCCTCACAAGAGCCCCTTCTTGCCAGAGGCTTTCTTCTACTTGAAAAATAATTGGGCTGTGTGCTATCCTTCGTCCTTGAGATTTCTGTGTGTTTTGAGTGATTGACCCAGACTTAATGCTAATTCTAAATCTAGGTGCATTCCCAGGTTCTTTGTGGCTTAAAAATATTGCAGGCCAGAAGGCAGCAATGTTAATTTTATATCCTTGGAAGGCCAAGGCCTAAGCTGGCAGGAAAGGCCTTCTTGATTGGCTTTTTGTCCTAGAGAATTAAAGTCACAGTCTTTTCAACATTACTTACATAATCAGTGAATGCCATGGTGTAGGGTTTTTTTCCCCCCAATTACTTCATATTTCTTCCTTGGTTCTCAAGGGAATAGATTATCTTTGCTCTAAACATCTAAGAAGCTGAAATTCATGTATGTAAAGGTAATCTGATTCAATCACTGTTCTTACTAAGCAAATCATATCTCAAATACTTGGCAAAAGCTAGTTATTAATGGCTGTTATTTTTCAAAACTGATTAGACTCATGAGCCATCCTTAAAAATGAATTCCAGAAGTGAGTTTTTCCTTAGATTTGAGAACCTATGAGTTTCAGTGTGTTTCTTTTTTTTAACCTCCCTAAATACATGCTTTCATTCGTTCTCAGGGGTTTGTTGAAGTTTGGGAATATGACATTGGCTTATTGCATAATTATAGTATTTTTTGATTTTTCTAGATTAATTGGGTTAAAATGTGGTAGTCACTAAATAATACTACCATTTCCTTTTTAAAAAATTAACATTCCTCCTTTTGTAATGGTAGTAATTTTTTTTCTATGTTTGTCCCTTCTGTGGTGAACATTATTTATTATTGCAAGATGAAATTGTGGGCCACATAATAAATAAGAGTCCTTTTATGAGTGTTTTTCATCAGCTGGCTTAAAACTATTTTTTGACAGAAAGAATATATTATAGTTCTGGGATGGAGATTTTTATCTAATTATAAATTTGAAGTCACTGTGATTTTTTTTTTTTTGCCTCTGGCTAAGAAATTGAGATAATTTGGTAGCATCACCATTTTGATTTATTTTTTGTTTCTGAAACTTATTTCAGAACTGGCTAGGTTAATGTATCTATGTATATATGTATAATTACTATTTAGCCTGTTTCCATAAAGAATTTTGGTTACTGTTTTTAAAAAATGTAGTCTTAACCAAGTAAGATACTGTTGAACTTGTTGAATGGAATCGTCGATCAAGTCACCAGAAAGGGAGAAAAGCGTGTTAAACTGGAAAAGAATTCTATAATTCATCACAAATAATTAGATTGATAGGAATTTTACTATTTTCCTTCAATCTCTAAGATATGTATACTTGGAAAAATTATTTTCCTAAGTATGAAATTAAATATGTAATTTAAAGAATACAAAATTTCTTCTTTGAAAATATTTAATATGAAAACGTTATGGTGCCTCACTATAATAAATATTTATTTTGTGTTTACAGCACAGTAGGCAAGCAACTGTTAGATATTACTCTTTATTCTATATTGGTTGGGACTTAGACTAGGGGAAATCTCACAGTGAGAAATGGACAAAAAGATGAGGAAATGTAACCTAAGAGAAGTCTGGGGACATTAATATTATTCTACTTCAGATAAAAATCATTTTTAGCTACTTTGAATTATACATGTAGCACCTAGCACAGTGCCATCCCATCCACGTGAGAACTATATGAAGCTCTCTGGCTTTATAATTATTTCTGATTGTTTTAATCACAATATTAGAAACATTGATTATGTTTTTATAGTTCTTTGAAGCAAGAATTAGCCATTGTATCTTAGGAAACAAACATTCTAGCTATGAGTTTTTTCTTCCAGTCTTACTGGTTACCAGTAGAATTTGCCATTAAAAAAATAAGGATGATTAGTTTTTTACTTATGTTTAAGATACAGTTCATCATACTATATTTGTACATTTTGTTAGATTACCAAACCTACTGTTTTTAATGCCTTATGTATAAACATTTAAACATAATCTTAAGGATTCAATGAATGTGGCTATTCATTCAAAAACATATTTCTTTAGTTCCTATATAACTAGTTCCTATGTAACTAGGAACTTACCTTCTTTTCAATAGAGTATTAAAAGAAGGGCTTTCAGCTCAACATCAAATATATTAGTCACTTAATATCATACACTGAAAAATTATTTTAAAAAGACACTTGGGATTAGGGACATTAATGGTAAAATTTAACCAGAAGATGGCAGTGATGATCCTCCTATACTTCCCGCAACGGTAGTCAAAAAGTTTTATAAATGTCATAAGCATGAAACGTGCACGTTCAACTGTTGTTATAAAATGTTAAAAGTTGACAGTTTAGGGGAAAGCATTTGTTGTTTATTTTATATACTATGAAAAATGCATATTTTTCTATAAGAAGGGATTAAGAATATTTTGGGTGTCTGTATCTTTGTCTGTACACTTCAGTTTTTTCTGAATACTGGGGTAAGGAAGTTACCATAAGTCTTGCCTGGTTTAATTTGCATGCATCACTTTATGTTATGCATCATGTCTGGAAGGCATGCTATTTTATAGCCTGTTTGCATTTTTCACCCAAATTGTTGGAAACTAATGAACCTTTTAAAGGAGCCATTCCTTAAGCTGCAGTCATTTCTCTAAATTACCCTTTTATTGGTAAGGAGGAAATAAAATCATTCAAACATTAATTTTTGAAAGAAAAAATTAGACAAAATTTAGTATTTTAAAATCTTAGAAAATCAGAGCTTGAATGACTTAATGATGCATATTTCAGTTTTAATTTTGGCAGCAGTTGTAAATAATACTTATAATCTGGTGATCTTAAAAGTGAGAAGTTAGAGGAGAAGGAATGCTCTCCTTTGAAAATTAGTGGCCACATTTGGTGATGGATGAGATGAAGATGCATCTTTCCATAATCTTGCCTTTTTTAAAATATAAAGCTCAAATGCATTTTGCCAGAGAAATTGCATGAACCTTCAGCATGCGTTGTTAACTTTGTCTTTTCCCCTTTTTTTCTATTGTTCATTTTCATTCATATATATTTATTTTTTGGTTTGCCATTTTTTTTCTTTTTTATTACTTCATGTTAAATTATTTTTGAAACGTCATAAGCTGAGCAACCTCTGCGTGTAGTAACAGCGGATACCTGTCTATTTCACTATTTAGTCCCTCCTCCTATGTCTCCGTCCTCCAAATCTGTGAGCACGCCAAGTGAAGCTGGAAGCCAAGACTCTGGAGATGGCGCTGTGGGATCTAGGTATGGCAATTTTCTTTTAATATTTTAATTATAGAATGCATTCAGTGCCCAAATACTGCCAGACCTTTAGAGGGGACTCTACATAGTTGTGTTGAGTTAGTCCTAACATTTTAAACTGTAGATGGCATAGAAATTCTGTTGTAAATTGGGGGAAAAAATTTTTTTACAATATTTAACTGTCATACTTGATTAACTTAGTACTAAATAGTTAACCAGTTCTATTCTAATTATTTTATATTAGAAATAAAGGTGTTAATGCATTTAAATTTTTTTAAGACAGGATCTTGCTCTGTTTCCTGGGCTACAGTGCAGTGGTGTCCATAGCTCATTACATCCTTAAACTCCTGGGCTTAAGCCATCCTCCTGCCTCAGCCTCCCAGCTGGGACTATAGGCATGTACCACCAGCCCAGATAATTTTTCTGTTTTTTTGTCGAGACGAGGTCTTGCTGTGTTGCTCAGGCTGGTCTCCAAGTTCTGGGCTCAAGCCATCCTCCCACCTTACCCTTCCAAAGTGCTAGGATTACAGGCGTGAGCCACTGCACCCAGCCTGCATTTAAATTTTTTATGTTTAAGCAAACTTTATACTGGTTATTGTGTGAATGTTTTGGTAAATAGTGTAAAACCTCTCTACTGTGCTTAATTCCCCATTTAGTGATTGAAAATCTAAACAATTCAGTTAAGCAGCCCAATTCTGTCCTAATAATATTCTATTAAGTCATTAGTTCTGCTAATGAAGATGGAAAATAATAATGTCTAAAATATCAAGGGTAGGAATAACTGCTAAGGAAATGAGAATGTTTACTGCCAAGTTTTCCTGAATTTGCATCTTCCTTATAAAATTGTATTTCATGTTTGTTTTAGGATCCTATATAACTATTGGAACTTGCTTTTCCAAAATTGAGTAAAATTTCACCTTTCTTCCAAAGATCATATTGGGAAAAGTATTATTACTTATTCCTCTTTGTCATATACATACATATACAGACACACACAGTTAATAGCAAGTCTTTATTTAATAGTAGCATGCTTTTTGACTTCTTATGACAGCTGAAATTAGATTAAACATAGCTAGTCAAAATCCACAGCTGATTGAATCCTTATTTGGGACTAGGAGTTAAATGTCCACCCCAGGAAAATCTCTTCACACACTTTTTAATAAGACATAAACTGTTAGAAGTTTTATCTTTTTTGTGCCTGAGTGTCTCTGATTGAAGTTACAAACAAGTAATGAGTATGGAAAAAAGAGGGGGGAGAAAAAAAAAGAAGTAAGGGGGCTGGATGATTCATAAACTCAATACTTTAATCAGTTCTTGAATAATCAGTTTATCATTAACAATTAAAAGGCACATAAAGTTTGCTAGTTTGAATTTGAGATGTGTTTTCCAAAACTGTTCTGTGTATAAAACTAAAATTGCAAATCTGTTTAGATTTGTTAGATCTATCTATCTATCTGTTAGATACTGTCTTTGGAGGTAAATGACATAATTTTTTCATTTAAAGGAAAATCAAAACCTTCTTTTTAGAAATTATGTTATTACCTTATAAAATAGTATGAATTATAGATTAAAGATAGTTTAAATTTATTTTTAGGGCTAAATTTATTTGTTTTGTACTTCATACTTCTATACTTTTATACAAATATGTCAGTATTTCTTTAAATACCTGATATTTAAGAACCTTTAAATAACTGGAATTTTCAAGTGAAGGGTTTTTTTTTTTTTCCTTCTACAGAAAACATTGCCATAGTAAAAACATTTCCCAAGATAAAAAATTACTGTATTTATTAAATTTCCTTATTTGATATTATACATTTTTATGTAGATATTATACAGTGTACATTTTGAACTCTATTACTGATTTTGAATAGGAATAGAAAGATTATTTTAATATAGCATTAGCAAGTTTGCTTTCAGTAGTACCATGTAACATCTACTTGTCTTTTAAAATTAATATGAATTAAGATGTGTCCTCATGAGTTTCATGGACAACCTAGAGATTATTAGAAACCTTTTGGAATATTGTAAATTGGTACAGGGAGTAAATACTGGTAAGAAAAATATTTGTGTATAGAACACATAGTCACCAAATTGTCAGCTTTGTTAAATACTATGGGTTACCACAGAAATTCTTGGCCCTTGCTTTCATGGAACTTACACTCTAGTGATTACATCGTTAATTTAAAAATACTATTCCCTTTCTTGAAAAGCTCTAAGGATCATGTGCTAACTTATGTTTAGTATAAAGTGTAGATTTTTTAAATGATAATTTGTGAACCAAGAAAACAGGTAGTTAATATTTTTAGAAGTGTTTGTTATTAAAGAATGAATACATAGGTAGTTTCTTCTGAGTTTAACAGGAGAGAAAAAAAATCCTCTTTTTGAATGAGGTGGGTAACCTTATATCTTTTTAATCTTAATACATACATTGTCTCCTTTGAAAGCACAGACTCACTTTGAAACGTTAATTTTTAAGAGGGCTCAATATACTCATTATATGTATACACACACAAAAAAATTATGGAAAAATGATGAATTTCACTAAAATATCTCCGGATTTCATAGTGGAAAGATAGTTAATCTTGTTGATGGTGATATTGGTAATGAAATAATGCATTTCTAAATACATTACATTTAAAAATAATGCTCAGGTCTAAGAATGAAAACAGAATGAATTCATATTGAATAAACTTGATGATGATGAAAGAATAAAGACAATGAAAAGAAATATCACAGGAAAATTCATGAAGATGTGTGAGATGTATGCACCTGTACACTCAACTTCATTAGTTAGCCAAGATGGTTTAAGATTAGTACACTCAAGGGGTAGGAAAAGATAGATTTTGATATTGCAAAACATGTTATCTAAACATGTTTGAATCACTCTTTCTAAATGCCAAGAATTTCTGTTGAGATTGGTGGTAATTTACGAATAAATATAAAAGGCTGTGAAAAGTGATATTCCTCTAACTTTGCAGATTAGGAAATTGCATTTCATTAAATTCCTAGTTCACTTTTGTAGTCATTTCTGTTATCTCTAAAATTTAGCTAACAGATATTCAATTGAGTAATCCATACCTCTTGTTCCTTTCTTCCATTTTTAATCAGTTTATTTCTCAAGCTTTTGAATTATATTGGAATTGTACTTCATATGTCTGAAGATACCTTTAATAAGTATAACCATGTATGTTGTACAGTGCATTTTTCAGTACTAGCTATATTTTGAAGTAAAGTCTTACTTGATTTTAGACTAAAGTGACATCCTCAACAAGGAACTTTATGTCATTGATAACAGCTGGAGCTCTTATATAATGTAAAGCCTGTTGACAGAAAATTCCTTGGAGACCATCTCATAGAACCCCTTTTGGTTTAACAAAGCCTAAGTTTGTTGCTTTTCATTGCTTAGTACAAAGCAGATCTTCAATGTGGCTGCTTCCTTAGTTGCATATACACAACCTTGTTTAAATTTCATGATCTTTCTTTATATTAATATTTTTAAAATGAAAGATTTCTCTAGTTTGATTCATGATTATTTTATTGATAAATTATATAATCAGGTAGAGAAATCATTTGTTGTATTAAAATATTTTAGCAACTGAAAGTAGTTGTGCATTGTAACTTATATAAGCAAGAAATATATTTGACAAAAATGGGAGTACTAAATGTATTGTGCTTAACTTTTTTATAGGGACTGTTAGCGTTTTCTTATCTTATATTGCTAACCTACAAGAATGTCAATGTGATAAAGTACTTTTTGTTCCAGTGATGACTAGATTTGGCTTAAGTGGAAAAGATCTGGTGTAAAGTTATTTACCCAGTAGGCAATGCTAAAATATCACTGAATATTTATTTAGGATTGATATTCTCCAAAAGTTAGGTATATCCTTTGAATATAAAATATTTTTCTAGGGAAAAATCTATTTTTTCCTAGAGACAGAAATCTTTAGTTCTTTTCTAAAGCAGATGACATGTAAGCCCAAGGCAGTGCTTAACCCATAAATTACAGAAGGGTCACATTTTGGAAACTTTAGCTATTTTGTATCCCAGTGGGATAGTCTTTGGTTTTCTTACCAAAAGGCTTATGTGTTGACTCATTTCCTTTACCAATATGACAATTTCCTGCACACATTTAATGCTTTGGGCAAGATTAGAATATTTTAACTAAGATGTTTTTACTGATGTTTTTTTAATTAGGAATCTTAAAAGTTTAACTATTTTATAGCCTAGCTTGTTTTCATCCAAAGTATTATTTGGGTTGTTGTCTGCTTTAGTTTTTCTTGTTCATTATTATACAATATTAGTTTCCTATAATCTGAAAATACTGTCTTTTAACTATTCTGGGTTGTATGCTTGCATCTTTAACCATATTATGCTTATTGCATGCACTAGAGCATTGAGTAATACCTGGTGTTTTTTTGTTTCTTTTGGTACTAACCAGAACATGTGGTTTTTTAATTGTGAACAGTACTTTAGCTTTAGCTATTCATAGAATGTATTTGCTTGACTAACTTATGACCTTTTTTGCTAATGCTTCATGGTTGTCCTACAACCATTTAGGACGCTGCATTGGGATACAGATCCATCAGTTCTTCAGCTTCACTCAGATTCCGATTTGGGGTATTGAATAGATTTATTACCTTCCCTCTTTAATAATTAATTTGATTCTTTGTGAAACTTTCCTAATTTCATTTTGCTTAAGTTTCTAATAGTGTAGTATATCTTTAGGACAAGAGTTTTATTTTACTGTGACACCTCATTTATCCTGTATCATTAGTGAAAGTATGTATGTGATTTTCTAGGTACCCTAAGTCCATTTAAGTGTCCAAATTTCTTTTATTTCTATATTTTTTATATAAGTTTTCTAAGATGTATTAAAAACTTCCCAGACTTTTTCTAATATATAGTGTACATCTAATTGAACCTTTTCTGGGTTACTTGATATGAGTATTAATTTATTTTCTGGTATTAAAATTTGCTGATGATTTCTAAGGATTGAGAGGAACAGAGATATTGGTCTCTATGCTATGGCCACAAATTACCATTTATTCATTTATTCATTGACTCAGTTGTTTATTCTAGACTCCAGTGCAAATTATAAATGTTTGCTGTTGCCATTTTGCCTAACTCAGATACCTGTTTGCAGCTTCTAAAACATGTGACCATACCTTTGAGGTTGTGTCTAAAGTAAGAGTAAATAAGCCTTGAATTAGAACATATAAGAAAAATATATGCATTTCTTATACATTAACTGGAAGACCTCTCTATTGGCTCACTGAGGCTTCCCCCTGCCCCCTCTCATTGCTTCTTTATTTTTAGTAAAAGTATTTTTAGTGAAATTGCTTTTGGATAAGTGAGGTATTACATTTCTACCCTCCTCCTCCTCCAAAATCTTGGAATATTTTGTTAATTTGTTTTAATATTGTGGGTTTTTGACTATTATACTCTATATGCATTCAAGCTAGTAACTTGTTCCTAATATTGTTGGCTTGACCATTTTTTTCCAGATGTGTGAGTGATTTACTTTTCATATGATTTGCATCTTAAAAATAAGGATATAGAGTTTTGGCCGGGCGAAGTGGCTCACGCCTGTAATCCTAGCACTCTGGGAGGCCGAGCTGGGAGGATCGCCTGAGTTCAGGAGTTTGAGACCAGCCTGAGCAACAGCGAGACCCCGTCTCTACTAAAAATAGAAAAATTAGCCAGGCGTCGTGGCGAGCGCCTGTAGTCCCAGCTACTTGGGAGGCTGAGGCAAGAGAATAAGAGGATCGCTTGAGCCCAGGAGTTTGGGGTTGCAGTGAGCAACAGTGATGCCACTGCACTCTACCCAAGGCAACAGAGCGAGACTCTGTCTCAAAAAAATAAAAATAGAATATAGAGTTTCTTATTTCAAATTTTATTCTTAGAATACTAGATTACTTCAAATGTACTTTAAAATTTTTAATGGCCCCCATTTGGGACCTTACAAAAAATTAATTTTTAAAATGTACTAATTTTATTACACTTTGTACAGGATTTGGATTTAGTTACTAAACAAAACTGAAAAGAATGTTTATATAAGAAAAAAATTACTACATTACTGGTGACATATATATATTTCAGATACCCTGCTTGATATTCTAGAAGTTGCAGCAGTATCTTTATTGAATATCCTTTTAAGATAGCTTCATAATAGAGAACTGCTTTGGGAGTTTGAAAGCATACTTAATTGGTTTAGAATTTAAACATCTAATATGATGACCTATAAAAGATGCCCCCCAGATAGCCAATAAAATATTTTTCTTTTGGCCCATTTTCTTCAGCTGCAACTCTCTTCTTCCATTTGTCAAAAAAGAATGTATTCTTTCTAACTAAAACAGAAGTGACTTTAGTAGGTTTATGGTATTCAAAAGATCTGTGGCTTTAGTCTAGGTGTAGAATATCTGTGCCTTGGTTTGTCCATATATGAATCAATATTGACCATGCACAAATTATAGATTTAAAAGGTTTAAATATTCCATTTTAAAGTCCAAATTGACAGTGTGATTCTCAATTTCTGCCAGATATAAGAAGTAGGAAAAAGGCTTTCAACAGAATCCTTTCAGTCTTAAAGCTGAAGTTTCCTAATGGTGAAGGGAACTAAACATGGTCTGAGTGAGATCATATACCTGACTCTTAAAGTCCAGAAACATATTCCTGCTAAGAACAGTTCTTATAACCAATCTTATTCAGCAGTCCACTTTGAAATTCCTGTCCTCTTGTTCTATTATTACCCACACATTTGTTCTAAGAAACAAAATTATTAATATTTGCTTTTTAAAATGAAAAGTAAATAACCCTGAATGATTCAGAAATATCTTTTGGCTTTGCTCCCTTCTGATTCTTTTGTTAAAGTCAATTCATTCTTCATCTAAAATTTCTTGAATAAAACAGAAATTTAGATTACAATGCTGAATGCAAATGACTGTTGAACTGTTAATTTTTAAATATAACATTGTTTGATGTAATTTAAATGTATCATTTGTATTCACTTAATTTAGACGAGGACCTATTAAACTTGGAATGGCTAAAATTACACAAGTTGATTTTCCTCCTCGAGAAATCGTCACGTACACAAAGGAAACTCAGACTCCAGTTATGGCTCAACCCAAAGAAGGTGAATATCTTTAATATGATTGTCATTGAACCCTCATGTTCATTAAGTAATTCTTTTTTTTTCCCTTCCTTTTGTTTTTGTTTTATTTCTTTTGGCATATTTTCTTAGGGAAACATTAGAAAACTAATGCTTTATGGTTTCTGTATTTATGTCTTTGTTTTAGAATTTTTAAGCTTTCTTTTAGATGTTAACATTGTAAGCTGTATTTTTGACTTTCAGTTTTGTTGACATAAATTTAAGTCTTTCAGTCTTCATTTTGTCATTGATAAATACTGCTTTTAGAAGCAGAAAAGTTTAAGAATGTTCTTAATTTCTATCATTGAGCACAATTCTTCCCCAAAAGAGTGTAAATGAAGTCATATAAATTATTTTCTGTAGAGATACTGCATTCTGATGTTATTCATACTAATGAACAAATCTAGACCTAATTCTTAAACTTCCTCTTTTATAATGTAGGGAGCTCTACTGTGTTGATTATTTAGTAGCCTTTCATCTGTGTGTAATGCAGGGAAGTATGCACAGACATGTTGAATGTGGAGTCCCTTTGGTTCTAATGATTCAAGCATAAAGTACTGTGGTAGTTCTCGTTTTTCTCAATGAGGCTAATGAATTTATGTCATATATAAAAGAAGTTTACATGAGATCCCTAATACAGGTCCACAATCTCTTATCTGAAACCTTTGGGGCCATGTATGTGTTAGAATTCAGAATTTTTCAGATTTTAGAAAAGTAGTAAAGCATATATTATATGTTAACACTCCAGCAGCATCTTGGGCATTAATATTTTGGCAGCAAAAGATATGAACATATTAAGTGAGATAAACAATAATTCTAAATAACTTTACCTCTGGTCACGTCAGAGTTTACCACCAAATGAGTTATGGATTTTAGTGCTGTTGACGATTTTGGAATTGTGGATAAGGTATTTTGGGCCCATAATAAATTGTCCTTTTGATAGTCCATGCATAAGGAATATACTGGACAGGAAAATTTATTCCTATTCCCTATATAAACTTAATCCAATATTTAAATTTGTTTTTAAAATTTTAGTTAAATTACCTTGTTTCTCCGTTAAGGAGAAACAATAGTAATATTCATTGCAGAAAGCAAAGAAAGTATAGGTAATCAGAAGCGGAGGTGGGGGAAGGAATCCTTGAAATCCTTAGTTATTACCAAAGAAAATATTTAAATTTTCATAATTGTATATACTTGAAAATAAAACTGGGATTATAAATACTTACAACACTTTTTAAAAAATTTATTTATTTATGTCTCTTTATATTGCCCAGGCTGGTCTTGAACTCCTGGGCTCAAGCTATCCTCCTGCCTCAGCCTCCAGAGTAGCTGGGACTATGGTCACACACCACCATGCCTGGCTCACAACCTTCTGACTTAATAGTATATTATTATGGACACTTTTAATAACTCTCCTTTCTCTGCCCTCTGAGAATGGAAATGAAATAAATACATTAAATCTTGTCTTTCACTTGTTCCAAAAAGGAGTTGACATTATCATACATACAATTATGCTTTGAAAATTTTGAGGAAATCAGGGTAACATTTTTATCTATATTTTTTTACTTGCCCTTGTAAATATTTATTTCTATGGATACATTTTTTTTCATTCCTGCTCTTTCATTTATTGGTAAGGTAGCTTTTATAGGTGCAAAATCCTCATCCTAATGGAGTAAAAAGCCACTAATGGTGAACCTATTTGAGACAGAAGCAACTTTAATAAAAAAAAAAGAAAGAAAAAGGAAAGATAAAGTGTTGAACTCAGTATGGAGAATATTAATATCGCAGGATTCTATAATTTCCAGAAAATACTATTTTATTAAGTAGCACATTAATTTGATGAGTATTATATCTTTTTGTAGCTACATTATTAGATATATTAACTCAGAAGGTGAGCAAAATAGTCAAAATGAAGGCACATTGACTCAGTTTAAAAATAGGATTTTTTTCTTCATTTGATAATTTGGAGATTGTATTTTTAATTATACCATCATGCTTATGAAATGTATTTTGGATTGTTTGACAAGTAAAGCATTCTGAAGCTATTTTGAGTAATGTCTGTTATATCTATAATGATATTCATTTAAGTGAAGACTTTCATTTTTTAAAAATAATTTTTTCTAATTACTGTAGTAGTATATCATAGAGAATTTAGAGTACAGAAAGGATATACAGAGGAAATGTCTATTATACCATCGTGCATTATTCATTGTTAATATTTTGTTTCCAGTGAATATATTCAAGTTTTCTATGAATATGTTTTTTCAAAAATTCCATGTGTATGTAGTTGTGCTGCTTAACAACAAGGATATGTTTAGAGAAATGCATTATTACATGATTTCTTTTTTGTGCAAACATCATGGAGTGTGCTTATACAAACCTAGATGATATGCCCTACTACATACCTAGGATATACAGTGTAACCTATTGCTCCTAGACTACAAACCTGTACAGCATGTTACTGTACTGAATACTATAGGTGATTGTACCAATATTTGTGTGTCTTACCTATGTTTAGATAAGTATATCTAAACATAGAAAAGGTACAATAAAAATACAGTGTTATAATCTTATGGAACCACCATTATATATGTAATCCATCATTGACTAAAATGTTGTTATATGGTGCCTGACTATATACATACATGTACACACACGTGCACACACACACAAGGTTTTGTATCCTACTTGAAATTTGCATTTTTGATTGCTCATTTTCAAGATACCTGTAAATTTTAAATTTTGGACATGTCATTTATTGCCTTTGAGCTAATTTGAATGTATAGCTAGCATAACATGACTGGCATTTTTTTTTAAATTACTTTTCTCATTTTACAAGTAATTTAAAAAAATAAAAAGATCATGATTTGTTAGATAAGCTGAAGACCCAAAAGTACAAGATATGAACCGTATTCTTTTCAGTTTGAAATTATTCAGGGCAAGGCTTTTAGCATCCTCATACTTCAGCTTTTTTGCCAAATTTTCCATGAGCATAAGGACTGTTTTCGTTTCTTCTTCTTTGCTGTAATGCCTGCCTTGAACAGTGCCTAACATGTAATAAGTAATAAATATTTGATGAAGGAATTCACTGCTTTAACTTTCTCAGGAAAATAATTTTGCCTGCTTAGGATATTTATTTTATCTGGAGACATGCCTTTTATCTGGAGACAACTACTGGGAAAAAGGTTATTTTTCAGTGTTAATGTTACAATACAATTATTGATAAAATTGGATGGTAAGGTACAGTTACTCTCCGTTCTTGGTTTTAATATGACTATAGCATGTTATAATCATTATTTTCTCTTAGGTCTGTAAAGAAACCATTGTAGATTCTCCTTTATAGCCTTCTTGAATTTTCATGAAGTACTGCATAGACACAAACGTGCTATTATTTTGTGTTCTCTGTATCTGTCTGAATGCTATGAACAAAATTGAATATTATGTTAGCTATTTGTTCATAACAGTTCTCCAAACTTCTTGTTTAAATTGGTGACTGAAAATTACAACAGCAAAAAGTGCCCACCATATACCAGGCACAGTGTGAAGCACTTTACCTCTCTTTAGTCCTCTCACCAAAACCCCGAAAGTTAAGTTTTGGTTTTGTTTACCCATGAAGAAGCTGAAGGTGAAAGAGGTAGTTTATCAAGGGTCACATAGCCAGTAACTGTGATTTTAAACCAGGTCTGACTGATTGTAAGGTGGGCTTTTCTCTCGTGCTGCCACTAAAGCAGTGACACACATGCTTTTGTGGTAGTAACTACAGTAAGTAGTTCAATTTATATTACAGTTCAGTACAGACACAGATGTATAACTGAAACAAAATTTACTCAAACAATATCTTCCCTTACTATATTTCATTTTTTTTAAAGTGTTGATTTGACCATGACACACCAAATTCGTTGGTTTAGACCTACAGTTTGAAAAATACTTCATTAAAGGATAGCATGTTTTGGTTAGCTTATTTATTGGTGTATCTGCATCAGGATAATACCATTTTAGTGATCGTCTCAGGGTATGAATAAGCAGTTTTGATCTTTTATGATGTTGAATAGAAGTTTTATTATCTTAACCGATTGAAAGTGACAAGATGGGTCAACTGAGCCCAGTTTCCAATAGTTTATGTCTACATCAACACTACTGCCTTTTAGCTTTTCCTGTGTAGACTAGACTTAGCTGGTAATTTTGTAAAGGCCCATGTTTAAAATCATTTGCAATCTAGCAAGTTTTCCCTGATTCTGTTAATATAAGTTTATTGAGTATATGTTATATATGAAGGCATTAGATTATCTTCTCTTTGGATTTGTGGTCCTTTTAGTTACAAGTTGAGGTATATAAATGAGGGAGAATGAGAAATGCCTCCTGATACTATGGAGCTATCCTTAGCCTTTGGAACTATTTACAAAAATGAGATAATTTCTTTTCTATATCATTACAATTATTTTTATGTCTGGGGCTCTTATATTAAGTTTGTTTTCCAAATTTTTTATAGTTTTAGATAGAAGGAAAGGGAAGAACCTTGATAGTAAGATTTTATTATGAAACACTTCATGCTTAACTGTTCTTGTGCTTACCCATTATTTTAATCTAGTGGTTCCCAAACTTAGCCTGATCAGTTCCCATTTAAGAGTTATGGAACAAATTTCAAAACTCACCAAGAGAAAAAATTGGCGAAATCACAGTTGGAATATAACAGATAGTAAATTAAACTTGGATAGGCAGTATAATCTGTGCAGAAGTAATGTGAGTTACCAAATTGAAGGTAAAAATTGGTCTTAGAGTTAACTCTTATTTTTCTTTCATATATTTTTAAAATGGCTGAACCTATCCTTTTAAAAAGTAGTTTTTATTCTGCCTTGTTTTTCTTTTTTCCCATTCTAGACCCCTTCTTGCTTTCAAGTTTACTCTCTAACTTGGTAGTACTGTTTCTGAACTGAAGTGCTTTGCTGTCTTAAAGCACCTACTGTGAATGAAATTGACTAGGACCATGTGACCTCAGTCAATTTCCTTCTCTGCAGGTAAAAAGCTTCTCTTGGCAAGAGCCTGGTGCCCACAGATACACTCCTGGAAAAGTTACTTTCTTCCTTTACCTTTAAAAAGTTTTAACTCTTTTGAAAATGGCATTATTTTTTCTTGTCCACCTTTTCAGTATGGATTTTTTTTTTTTTTTTTTTTTTTTTTTGCTGTTTTTAGAGAGAAGTCTCTTTAAAGAAGGAAGAAATCCTAAAGGTTATCTAATCAGCTTGTTTACATCTGAGGAAACTGAGATTCAGGGAAGTTAATTGATAAGTCTAAATCCACAGCATGAGAGGATGGCTGTATCTAGAACCTGGCGTTTGATTTCCAGTGATTTCCAGTGCTATTTTCCTTATTCCATTCTACTTTCTTACCTGTGAGGGAGTTTGTAATTATTTTTGGTATTGGTTTAGTAGCCAGATATTTTTCCTTGATACCTGATTAGCATTTATAATATATAGAAAATTATTATATGTAAATAGCTCTTAATCTTTTTTTTTTTTTTTCTTTTTTTTAAGACTAGGTCTCGCTCTGTCACCCGGGCTAGAGTGCAATGGCATCATCATAGCTCATTGCAACCTCAAGCTCCTGGGCTCAAGCCATCTTCCTGCCTCAGCCTTCTGAATAGCTGGGACTACAAGCACATATCGACACACCCGGCTAATTTTTCAATTTATTTTTTAGAGACGAGGTCTCACTCATGCTCAGGCTGGTCTTGATCTACTGGCTCAAGCAATCCTTTCTCCTCAGCCTCCCAAAGTGCTGGGATTATAGGTGTGAGCTACTGGGCCCAGCCTATCTTTTAATCTTTTGGATGTTAACATTTGGAATCCACACTTCCCTAGTAGACCAAATTTGTAGGCATTCTGGTTAATATTACCTTTATCTAAAATGGATATTTTTTAAATTCTGGAAGAAATAACACATTTAAAAAATTAGTTTTAACACTCAGAGAACCTGTAAGAATATAAATATAAAGAAAATTGAAGCATTTGTTCTTCATCTTAATTAAAAGACTTTAATCAGCATATCTGGAACCCTGGCCTCAGAAAAATGTAATATTTGATGAAATCACAATAACAGTGTCTATGTAAATGATGCTAGTACTGCCAAAATAAAATCTAAATTTTATATAAAAAAGACTATGGTTGGGTGTGGTGGCACACGCCTATAGTCCTAGCTACTAGGGAGGCTGAGGTGGGAGTGTTGCTTGAGCCCAGGAGTTCCAGGCCAGCCTGAGCAACATCGTGAGACCTCATCTTTAAAAAAAAAAAAAAGACTATGTAGAGAGATAACATCTGTGTTAAAAGAAAGTAAACAATATAATTCAACTATTCGTTCTTTTCATTCTTTCTTATTTTTCCCCCAAATTAGCATTATAACCACATTTAAAATGTTTCCTGATTAAAAAGTCAGCTACATATTTTTCCCTTGTTGAAGATCAAATTAACAAAACCCAAGTTTTCTTATTTTAGATATTTTAAAAAAGAAAAGGAATGGATTCCATTGATGCATTCATGAAGCTTTGTCCCAATGAAGATTCTCTTAGATACATATTTGATTTTAAAGAATATGGTATAAGATGAAGTTATGGACAAATAAATTGAAATGGAGTGATTCTAAATGATGCTGATCCAGAAAAGAAAGGGTTATTTTGAAAATATTAAAGAAAAATCATTCTTGTCTAATCTGTATTTTTAAATGAATGATTAAAGCATTTCCCTCTAATATTCTCATAGATGTTTGTGAAGTTATTCATAAGTTGAATTTATGTAAGTCAAATCGTATGTTTATATATAACAAATTTCCTGATTTTCAGAACTCATTGTCAACTTCCTTTGTACTGTGAATAATCAAACTACCTTGTAAGTTAGAAATTCTTCATAGGATATTAAATTATCTTAAAATGTAATGAATTGATGAATAACAAATGTATTTCCCAAACAGCAATGCACTAATGATGGGATTTGTTTTTCACTTCATATTGAGAATCATGAAAAGTGATAGAGTCATAACTAGCAATGTTTGTTTAGTAAGAATTTTCTAAGACCTTGCCTATTACCTTTTAAATGTGTTGTAATAATTTAAAGTATACTTTGTGGCTTATTCTTAGCTTATCTTAAATATATCTTAAATGTACAATGTGTCTTAAGTGTAATGTGACATACAGATAAGAAAACTTGCTCTGAAGACTCCTTCCTTCAGTTTAACAAAAGCCACCCATTTCACAGATGATTTAACTTTGATTAACCTACACCATTGTAACAGATTATTCCAACAACTGGAATTTTATTCTTTGGTGTTATTTCTAGGTGCTGCTTAATTTACAGAATAGTTTTTCTTTCCATCTCACCAAAATACATCACAATTTTGATGTTAACTCAAAGTAAAAATTCAATGGTTCATTAAACCTAGTTTTAGCATTCATTGACAAGAGATTTGTCATTTTAAAAGTAACTGCTACTTTTATCCACTCTTTGCTGCTCAGTTTTATAACCTTAGATTCCCTGTCAGAGAAAGCATGGAGTTAACCACTTAGCATATTGTAATGAATATTCATCAATAAATTGATATGACATGGCAGTCCCATTTTTCAGTCTTCCTCCTCTGTTATAGTCTTTTCCAGTTTTAAATATAGCTTATCATGTAATAGAAACTAGCTTAGAAAATCTTTAGAACCATAATTTTATATTTTTGGCCATGTTAATAGTCCTTTAGTAGCTATTGTATTAGTTTATAAGAGAAGTGTATTTGTTTCAGAGTTACATTTTTTAATCTAATGTTATTGATGTTAGGCATTTTTGCCAAATATTTGAAATATGTAGATAAAAAGATCAGCTTTATAACAAAAATACTACATTTTACAGTTCTTAAGAACAGTATATCATTTGGTTTTATGTTCCTTAAAATTTGTTTAGCTTATTTTTGTGAAGCTTAAGTACCAATTATAGTTTTAAAATTTGTTGTTAATCCATATAGAAAGGGAAGGATGTACATTTGTCCTACAGTAAAATCCTGAGAACATGTATTTAAATAGTTGATACTCATCATTCAACTACAACTAAAATAATTTGTTTGGACAAGTAGGCATAGCAAGTGCTATATAGTAGACAGATATAGATCACTGTCTAACATACTTCATCTACATGTTAAATTTTAAAAGGAAAAGAGTGTCTATAAACAAGATCTTTTCTGTTAAATATGTAGATTATGAGGTCACTTAGCACTAAAGTACTGACCATATGCATTATGACAGAAATTTGACACCTGTCATTGGAAATGGTACTTAGAAGCTGTATAATGCAACAAAGTTAAGGGGGGAGAATAAGATGTGGGTAGGAGGCTGTAATTTATAATTCACAATGCTCAAGTATGACCTGTCCAGAGTGATTTTAGGATTTACATACAGTGAACCCTACTAGTTAACAAAATTGATTAGGATAACTGATAATGTTAGCAGAAAATGAAAAATATATATATTCTCACACTGAATTTTTAATTGAGGTAAATGCCCTGTTATTCTAAATGTCAACTTTTAAGTTAAATGTAATTAAATTATTTTATTATGCTATACCTGCAGGTTACTTTATGGAAGAATTTCATTCTAATGTTGGGCAGTACAGTATAGAATTGCCACCAGTTACACTGTTTTCAGATTAATAATTCATTGTAGATAAGAATTCATCTAAAAAGGAATAGTGTCTTTCTGTTTCTCTGTGTGATTATTTTGCCCAAAAAAGCTTTCATTTTTTTTAAGTAGCACAAAAGCTGTAATTGGCATGCTTTGTAAGGAAGTGTCAATGTGCAAGAGAGTGGCGATCACTAAGAATTCTTTTACGTGTTCTTTCCCCTTTGCACCACCGCCTCCTCAGCAGGGTCACTGAGATCACTAGCTTTTCTTGAAATGGCCATTTTCACTGGCAGGTGCATTATACCCTGTATTTTCAGATTGTTTTTCCATTCTGAATGTTTGGCAGGTTGATTGCTCTGGCTGCATTGACGGAGAAAGGGCTGACAAATGCGGTTGGGCTGGCTGAAAAGACAGTGATTACTGTTTTCCTTTGTGGCTGATTGAGGCCCTTGAAAGGAAAAATTTTAACCTTCACCATTTGGTTCAAAAGTATGAGCATATATTGAAATCATTCGTGCCATTTATCCTAGTTCTGTAAACTTGTCAGAACGTAAAAATCGCTCAATTTCAAGTAATGTAGGATTGGCATACGTCATTATCATTTTGATTAAGTTGGAGGTTGTATCATTGTGTGCATTATACAGTGTCATTTAAAGCTTTCTTTCCACAGGTACAGTTATATTTTTATTGCTTATACTATAGAGTTAGAAAGATTTTCATAGCTCTCTAAACCTAACACTGTGTGTGTGGTTTGGCAGCTGGTGTGGCCTATAAGCTGCATTTTACTTGCAGGGTAAAGGCTTGTCTGTAGGCCTCCTGGAGTGCGGGTAATTGCACAGGCCCGCCATTGGGGAGAGACGCAGGATTGGAAGCAGTCAAGCAGAAGAATGTTATGCCATCCCATTGCCACCTTGTAGCAGAAAGACACAATCCCAGCAGTGCCATCTGTTTGTTGCTATCTAGTCAGCTGGCCTGGCTGCTGGGACCATGACTTGGCAGCTGGTTCCCATCCTTGACCATTCTTTTGTGTACATCGTATGTATGTGTGTTTCAGATAATTTTGAACATGGGTCAGGGAAATGACTATAACTAACAAGTAAAGTCCTCTTATTGAATAGGCTCTCATTACTTGAGATGCGCTGTGCTGCAGAACGCCTGCTGCCATTCTCTTGTAGACAAATAACCCATGTATTTAGGCAATAAAAATACACATTTTCTTCATAAAAATCCATCTTAGTATGTAGCAAAAGAAAAGGTGGGCAGGATTTTATGTTCTATAACATTTGAAAATAAATGATTTTCAGTTAGTTCGTGGTTTGGGGATGTAAGAGATTTAGTAATTTTTTTAAAAGTCTTGTAAACATTGTATCTTATCCCAATATATGTTTTTATTCAAAGTAAGAAAACATTATTTTTAAAGTGCTTATTGCCACACCATATAACAGTACATAATGAGACTTGCATTTCAAATGATGGAATAGAAAATGTGGTCTTATAGCTATTATCTTTAAAATCTGCCTCTCAAATAGCAACCTGAGAGTTAATGTAAGCCATCTTTATGCCATATGAAGACCCATTAGACACTGATGGTTTCAGATCACAAGTAAGCAGCCAGCTCTGTAGGCTATTTTAGACATTTGATTTTCCTCATTCTACAGCATTAATGTGTCAGCATGCTATATAAAACTATGCAGGAGTTGCATGTTGTTCTGTCTGGAATGATAATGCTTGCAAGCTTTTAGAGACTTCCATGAGGATCAGCCTAGTTACTTATATATAATATCTTATTTCAGTTTATGTAGCTACAGAATTTAGCATGGCTTTTGATGAGGTACCACACAGGTATATATAAAAACTAAGAGGTTCCACTTAATTCTGTAAGATTGTGTTGATAAAATTCATATTATTTGTACTTGTTCTGTCTTATCAGTGGTTTACTTTTGCTTTTATCTAGGGAGTTGTGATACCTTCTGAAATACTATTTCAAAAGTTCTAAGTTATTTTCCTAAAAACAATTGTTATCTATTTTTTCAGATGAAGAGGAAGAAGATGATGTAGTAGCTCCTAAACCACCTATTGAACCTGAAGAAGAGAAAACTTTAAAGAAAGATGAGGAAAATGATAGTAAAGGTATCTTAAAGAAATAAACTTTAAAAATTTTTGTTGATTTCTGCTAAGATTTCTCTTATTATTTATGTATTAAAATAGTATAAAATATCCTAAATCAGAGAGGTGAATCTGGTTAAAAAAGAATGACATTCATTGCTCTAAACTGTGGACGTGATTTGGCTGGCATAAATCAAATTTCAAAAAAAATTTGCTTTCCAGCTCCCCCTCATGAGCTGACTGAAGAAGAAAAGCAACAAATCTTGCACTCTGAGGAATTTTTAAGTTTCTTTGACCATTCTACAAGAATTGTAGAGAGAGCTCTTTCTGAGCAGATTAACATCTTCTTTGACTACAGTGGGAGAGATTTGGAAGACAAAGAAGGGTAATGTTTAATTGCTAAGATTTTAACTTCAGCAATGTTAAATTACTTTAAGAGTGATAAAAGTTATAACACCATCTTTTTTTGGGATTTGGTCTTTTTCCATAGAGAGATTCAAGCAGGTGCTAAACTATCATTAAATCGACAATTTTTTGATGAACGTTGGTCAAAGCATCGAGTTGTTAGCTGTTTGGATTGGTCATCTCAGGTAAGATGTAACAAAATTGGTTGCTCTTAACTCATTTTTTAATTATAATTAGCAAGTAGTTTTAATTAGGGGAACTTTGTGTAATTAAATCAATATGTATCATTTTTTTAAAAATGGATGATGGCTGTAATGTTACCAGATTTATTTTATCTTATGTACTTTGGAAGAAAGGATTGGAAACATTGTATTTAAAATTCAGGACTTGATTTATGCCACAGGCCAGTTTTGCTGATTTTAATTGCTCAGCAAATCCTTTGTATAAAATTTAGACACATATTTTAATTAAATGTTTTAATGTTAAAACATTTTAAATAATTAACTGTAGTAACTTAAAATTGTACTAATGTCCCAATGAGCATAACTCCAGAGATATGTTTCTTGATGAAATGTTAGATATTTGTATTTTCAGAATAATCTGATAAAGACCATTGAATAACTAGGAACATAAAATAGTTCCTATTATGCATGGCATTTCTTTTCCACTTGATTGTTCCGAGTAGTATCCAGAGTTACTCGTGGCTTCCTATAACAACAACGAAGATGCTCCTCATGAGCCTGATGGTGTGGCCCTGGTGTGGAATATGAAATACAAAAAAACTACCCCAGAGTATGTGTTTCACTGCCAGGTAAGGTGGTCTTTTAACAGTCTTCCCCAAGTTTAAGAATTCATTGATGAATTTAGACAAGTGCCTTTTTTCTTTTCTTGTCAACATAATGGTTTCATTGGATTGGCATTTATTAAACCACTCCATATTTGCAAACAGATGTTAACAGAAAACTGAAGACTTCTCAGTTCAACATGATCTGCCTTTTGTAGCTTTTCTGACATTTCTTATAATGTTTAATCACACCTAAAGTCCTTTGCAGTTGTGATTTTCTGTTATTGTGATTGATTGTATAAAAGGGATCTTTTATAAAATGTCTTTTCTACAGGGAGTTTCTCAGGAACTTTATTTGCTGAATATACAATCAGATGGTTGGCCCACTGAATTACTTATACATGGCCTGAGGAGTTGGAACTATATGGTTTTAAGTAGAAACATATGGTTAAAGTAGGAAACAGATGCAGATTTTTTTTTTTTTTTTTTTGAGACAGAGTCTCGCTTTGTTGCCCGGGCTAGAGTGAGTGCCGTGGTGTCAGCCTAGCTCACAGCAATGTCAAACTCCTGGGCTTAAACGATCCTACTGCCTTAGCCTCCCGAGTAGCTGGGACTACAGGCATGCGCCACCATGCCTGGCTAATTTTTTTTTTCTATATATATATTTTAGTTGGCCAGATAATTTCTTTCTATTTTTAGTAGAGATGGGGTCTCACTCTTGCTCAGGCTGGTCTCGAACTCCTGAGCTCAAGCAATCCACCCGCCTTGGCCTCCCAGAGTGCTAGGATTATAGGCGTGAGCCACCGCGCCCGGCCCAGATGCAGATTTTTAAAGTGGATTTTAGTAGTTTAGAATTTGCAAGCCTTTTCTGTTTGTATAAGTTAAAATCTTTTAATAACGTCATCATCCTGAATAAACACTTACCTGAGTCAAGACTAGTGTATACTTTGTCAGATTACTGTCAAAGGCTAATGCAGGACTAGTTATCTTTTTAATACTATAATCAAATGAAATAGTTTTTTGCTTTCTTTGATAAACTGCTTAAACATATTTATGTGAACAATCATTACATTTGACTTTTAAGCAAAAAATATTTTAAAGATACAGTTTTATATTTCTGAAACAAAATGAAAACTTTTAATGGACTTAATTATTTGTTTTATAACCTCTGATACCTTGCAATAAAGAAGGAAATGTTTTGGATAATAGATTTTTATAATTTGTCAGGCTTTTTTCATTTGGATCTCAAGTATAAAAATCTTACTTATTTGCAGTCAGCTGTGATGTCTGCTACATTTGCAAAATTTCATCCAAATCTTGTTGTTGGTGGTACATATTCCGGCCAAATTGTGCTTTGGGATAACCGTAGCAATAAAAGAACTCCAGTGCAAAGAACTCCACTGTCAGCTGCTGCACACACAGTAAGTAAATAAGATTATTTCCATTAGACTTTTGTGCTCCTTCACCATTAACTATTTAGTAGTGTCTATCAGAGTAGTCTCAGAATGTGCTTCCTTTGATGAATGAATTTCTCACCATTTAGCAACAAAGAACAAAGGCCCTATTTCTATATTTTTGGAGATCTGTTTTATCAGAAACTTATCTCCCTTCTGAGATTCTTGTTAACAGAATAGCAGCAAACTTCACATTAAAAATAGACTTTTGATATGAAACAGAATACCTGTGATTAAACTAAAAAATTTATTTCATTTTTTGTGAAACAATCTCTGAAAATTTTCTTTAATGTCTCTAGCACCCTGTATACTGTGTAAATGTTGTTGGAACACAAAATGCTCACAATCTGATTAGCATCTCTACTGATGGAAAAATTTGTTCATGGAGTCTGGACATGCTTTCCCATCCACAGGTAGGTTGAACTTGTGAAACTAAAATTTTGAGGCAAATGTTGTTATATTTTAAGTGTGTATATACCCCTGCTTATGTTTTTCATAAACTGTTTTATAATAGTGTTGTCATAGTTTATAAACCTAAACATGTGTTAAATATAGTTTGTTGTGTATATATTTTATTTTCAAACCTGCTTCATTTACTTGAGGTAGGTTTACATAAGTAGTATAATAAAGGAATTGTTTACACACCAATTAAAACTAGAAGTTTTTCTACAAAAATTTAAAATTGAAAATTTACAAAATAATTTTTCCCATGTAGGATAGCATGGAATTGGTTCATAAACAATCAAAGGCAGTGGCTGTGACATCTATGTCCTTCCCTGTTGGAGATGTCAACAACTTTGTTGTTGGGAGTGAAGAAGGTTCTGTGTACACAGCATGCCGCCATGGCAGGTAAACCTAAACTGGGATTTGTAATAATTTAAAATTCACCCTGAATAATCCCACTGAAACAAATTGCCCCTTATATAAGTATAAATCTGTCCTAGAGCCAGCCACTTGTTATTTGTGACAGAATATTTGGGTTCAGGCATGTAAATTAAAACTTAAATACTTAAAAAAAAAAAAATCATTGGATTCATGATGTGTTCTAGATTTTGTGGGTTGTGGTATATTCTGGTTTTGTGTATGTGCATGTACTCAGAGAAGTTAGTGGTAAGGGAAGAACATTCAGCAATTATAAATACAATATGCATGTGCCACATATGACTTTTGAACTTGTAAATAAGATTTTTCAGCTGTTTTCCCATTTTGATTTACTTGAAGCCTGAGCTTTAGTTCAGTCCTCCTGATAATTGTACCATAGTGTCACATATACCTTTTAAATTGACTAATATTTCTCCTGATGTTCAGTCTGTTTTGAAATTATCTACTTGTACCTTATCAATTGCTTCCTTTAAAAAAATTGAGTGTCCAGATTTCATCTCAAAGATAGATCACCTTCACTTCAACACTTTTGATTTAAAAGTAGGCCAGATTGTCTCTTTTACAGGCAGCATCCCTTTGTCTCTATTCCACCACCTCAGATAGGACTTTTGAGTTCCGTTGTAAACAGCATAATGTTTATGGTTCCAAAATGTACTTTTGCTTTAGTGGTGTTATCAAATCTGGGTAGAATAACAAACACTCAACATAAGTTATTCTGATACATTATGAGCACAGAGTTTAGTTTGTCAAAATTAAGTCAAGGTCTGAAATATAAACAATAATAAAATGTGTTTGTAATTGGTCTGTTTATAAGAGATTTCCCTAACATTTTCACTTTTATGAAATAGCAAAGCTGGAATCAGTGAGATGTTTGAGGGACATCAAGGACCAATCACTGGCATCCACTGTCATGCAGCTGTTGGAGCAGTAGACTTCTCACATCTGTTTGTCACTTCATCATTTGACTGGACAGTAAAACTTTGGACAACTAAGGTATCTAAAACATATGTCTACTGTTTGCTCAGATTTCTGACACAAGGTGGTGCTCTAATACTACATAGGAAAAAAAAAAAACCTTTTAAATCACTTAGAATTGTTTACTGATAGATCAAGCCTGCTAAGAAGTTCTACAAAGCATGAGTGAGCTACTAAATGTAGTTTTCATAAAAGTGTGCTAGCAAATATAGTAACCTCCCACATAATCAAAAACTAGTCTTCCCTCCACTTTAGGCTTTTCAAGCACAGAACTGTTTACCTTGATCTGAGTTGGGGAAAAAGTCCCTGAGTATCTTACATAGCACCTCATATAGTTGTTCAGTCCAGCACAAAAGCTTTGCATTTGCTCTTTGGAGAGCTTATAGAGGCCTATTCAGAACTACATTGGCTCACAGTGCTGATGGAAAATGGAGAAAAGACAGACAGAAACTGATTTACAGTAAGTCTTATATAATAAGGCTATATATAATAAACTTTTATCATTAAGAAAAAGCACTGGGTAAAGGCATGGATGCATATATTTTTTGTTACTCTACTATAAGTAATTTAAATTTGTTTTGGTTTAAATGAACTTCAGTTATTTGAAAAACCCATTTATGTGATGAAGTGCTTCTTGATCCTCCAGCAATTCCAGATAAATGTGACATTGTCCTGCCCTGTTACAAGTGTCTAGACAAATTTAAGTAGGGAATATTACCTCATATGATAGACTTTGTAGTTTCATTTGATCCCAATTTATAATTTAAGTGCCTTAACTTTGCTATCTAGTTTTTCTGTAGTATGACATGTGGCTGATAAAACTCAGTGTATCAGGTTCTGTGTAAATTAAGTTAAATTTTAAGCTTTTTTTTTTCTGGTTCCATCCGTCTTATCCTAAATGTTGACTTTTTGAATAATTCTCATGAGACAAAGTTTAGAGACCTTCTGGTTCAATTTCTTTGAGAAAACTGATCTTAACAGATGTTCTATACTATTATAGTGAACTCCTATTTATTTATCAATTGCGGGCCTCAAATCTGGGGTGAACTCACTGTTCACTCATGTTCTTTCTTGGTGCTTCTTTTCTGTCTAATAATGAAGTGGGTTAGAAAACTTTGCATCTGAAAGCTTGCCTTTTAAAATTGAGTGTTTTCAGGTTTGGCATTAGCAGATAGAAAAATAGTACTTAAGTCTAATGAAGGAAACACACAGAAAAGTGCTTAATACCGTGTCCAGATATAATAGGCACTTACCAGTGGTCAGTTCCTCTTTTTCCCCATAATAGGGATCAGATAGCCTGGATGCATTTAATAAATCATCTGTTTCCTTTCTTGGATTGTTACTGAATTTTTGTTCTTTGAATGAAACTTACACAGTGAGAAATGATAGAGGAAGAAGATTCTCATAACCCACAAACCACAAGGCATAATCTAGCTAGTACAGATTGAGCATCCTTAAGCAGAAATTGGAAGGGCTCCAAAATCCAAAACTTTCTGAGCACCACCATAGTGCTCAAAGGAAATTTTCACTGGAAGATGGAATGGTAGGCATCCTATACTGGTTGGGTTTCCTCTTTGTGCTCTGGCCACCAGTGACCCAGAACTGGAATAAGCAAGTGGGAAAATGAATGAATGAACAAGTGAATACAAATTACTGTAAAATAAAAATTTGTAAAGTATACAATCACACAAATGCACAATAACAAATTATTCTGTATGAAAGCGCTCAGTGAGCACACCGTATTTGTTATTTGTTTTGGAACTGCTTGGTGATAAGGGGTGCTCCTTATAATTTTCCCCTTGCAAACATTTATTCCTTGATTTAACCCACCACATCTACAACCGCTGTCACTCACTGGTTCATGAAAAATTAGGTAAATAATTATCTTACTTGTTCTTATTAATGTTTCTTAAATGTATGTACAGTTCATGTTTATTTCATGTTTAGTATTGGGAATGTTTTGGGTCATTATTTAGAAGTTTGGTGATATTTTTGTGATCAGAAATATGCTGTAGGAACTTAACTCTTGTTTTTATCAATTAGCCTATGGCAAAATTGGGTTTGTTATATGTTGTTTCACTTAACATCATAGTTAAGATAGTCTAAGAACCTATCAATGATGTCAAGTGAGGACTTACTATATTCCAAAATTCAAAAAAGTCTAAAATCCGAAATACTTTTCTGGTCGTAAGAATTTCAGACCAACACTTTTGGTCCTAAAACCAAAGCAAGATACAGAATTGGAAAGATGAAGCCAGCTATTTCTCTGTAGATGTCAAACAGCCATATAAGTTATTAGATTTCTGGATGTGTTTTCATCTTAGTAGCTCTATATATAGTCACAGGAGACGCTATGTCTTTACATCTTTGTTATATTGTTGGCCAGCTTCCTTTTTTGGGGATTGAAAAGAATCTTATCTGTTTGTAGACTTTTAAAAAATATCTTAGGGCATCAGTTTGCCAGCTTCCTTTTGGCTTTAAATTTGAGGCTTCTATCCTTATATACATTTAACATCAGGATTTGGAAATGAAGAATTCATCCTGCCTAATCAAGAATAGAACTTTGATAGCAGACTGACTGATACTTGTTTTTGTGGTACTATACAAGTAGTTGATTGGTGATTGATATTTTTGTTTTTGTATTTTACTGTATTTCAACATAGAATTGCCGTCTGAATAAGAATCACAGGTGGAAATATATCTTTTCTTGTTAATTAGGCTAGGCACTGCTTCCTTCCTCCAGCATTATATAGAAGACTCATTTATTCATTCAACTGTGATACATGCCTCTCTCTTACCCACCCAATACCCCTCCAAAGTTAGTAGTCCAGGGATGGGCTAGCATGGAGTGTTTTTATACATGCCCAGGGATCCTCTAAAACTTTATCAGAAGAATACCCTTTATTCTAACTGTTCTGCACACAAATAATTTTACTCTATGAAGGGTAGAGCAGCAGCAATCTGCTGAGTAAATATTTTTATATTTGGCCATACCATGGGTCCCAATGTCATTGCTTCAATTTTGAATTTACATTTCCTGTTAAATATGTTGCTGGTATTTTGCCCTGCTGCAAAATTTGATAGCGCCTCTGTGTTGTAATAATGACTAATAGGCAATGGTAATGAATAATAAATGTAATGAATAATAGGCAATGTTTTAAAATAATCTCTTTTCAAACATTGTTTCAATTTTATTTTACGCTTTTTAAGCCAATATCTTTACATTTATGAATTTAACAGACTTCAAATGTTTTGCTTTTCTACCTATACTTTTTAACTACTTTCTGATTCTGGGAATTGAGTCTCCATAAACTGAAAGAACGAATCATTAGATATTGTACCTTTATGTCCTTTAAGACCTGCTTCTGCCCCAACAGCAAAACAAGACTCCTTCTTTTACTCCCTTTCAATAAGTCCTCCAAAAATCCCTGGAAATCTCAGTTTGGCACTGCCTCAAATTTAAAGTAATCTACTTCACAGCCAGGCATGGTGCTGTAATCCCAGCACTTTGGGAGGCTGAGGTGGGAAGATCGCATGAGTCCAGGAGATGGAGACCAGCCTGGGTAACATAGCAGGACCCTGTCTCTAAAAAAAATTTTAAAAATTAGCCAGGCATGGTGCCATGCACCTTTAATCCCGGCTACTCAGGAGGTTGAGGTGGAAGGATCCTTGAGCCCAGGAGTTCAAGGCTGAGGTGAGCTATGATTGCACCACTGCACTCCAGCCTGGGTGATAGAGCGAGACCCTGTCTCACAAAAAAAAAAAAGTAATCTAGTTCTGTAGCCATCTTCTAATCTTTGCCTCAACAGGAATTTATAATAGTATAATGCAGTTACAGAGTTCTGGCTCATCAAATTGTTTTCATTACTTTATTGAATTCAACTATTTTTAGTACAGGTTGAGAATCCAAAAATCTGAAATCCGAAATGCTCCGAAGTCCAAAACTTGTGCTGACATGACGCTAAAGGAAATGCTCATTGAAGCATTTCAAATTTCTGATTTTCAGATTAGGGATGCTCAACCGTAGGTATAATGCAAATATTCCAAAATCCAAAAAAAATTGAAATCTGAAACACTCTGGTCCAAGCATTTCCAATAAGGGATACTCAACCTATATAGAAGACAAAAAAAAAATAGATTATTTCCCACATATTGGTGAAGTTTAAACAGGTCAAGACACTGCTTCTAATATATTTGGATCTGTTACTATCTCAAGATACCAAACTTAAAATTCACAACAGAAGCACTTCAGCAGGTCTGCAAACTGATAGAATAAATGAGGAAGGAAAGCTTCTTCAGGGTAACCTGAGGATTCTGGAAGAGCTTGATTAGGGGTAGACCTGGTAAGTTAGCTTAATGTGCTACCTCATTTATCCATATTTGTTACAGATTACTCTTAAATTATAAGAATTGTTTATTTGGGGGACAAGATGTTTTAATGCATGTACAGACACCTATCAGAACCATATTTACCATAAAGTGACACAGTGAAGATTGTTAATGTGGTAATTTCTTGGAATAGGTAGTTTTTGGACTTTTCTAGCCCATACACACCTTGAAATTTTTCATAATCTCTGATGTGTCAAAACCCCTCCTTATCTTAACAGCTTACCTATGTAACTCTCAGAGGGTACCAGCATTAAAACAGAATTAGAAGATCCTACTAATGCTTAGAATAACAGCTATGCACAACTATTAGACAAGTTAAAATGAAAAAGTGTTTGAAGTTGGGGTGTTCTTGGGGGAAGGCTGAATGATCGTCCAAACCCAGTCCTACATAGCAGCATTTACCTCAGTAACTTGCTTCTGGCCAGTGTCCGGCCTTTCCTTTGCATATTCAGAAGTTCAACTTTGTCAGTCTACTATAGTTGATTAGACAAGGTACTAACAGGCTCCTAAGACACAATACATTGGAGAATGTCAATTTATTAATTTACAATGAGAAACATAACTGCCAGAAGGTCCAGATACTCATGCTGGCCTGACCAGCTTATTGTTTCTCTGTAGACAATCCACACGGGAAGCCAAATTATAATCAGAAGATTGCTTGGCGAACAAAGAATTAGAACAAAAAACGTTTTATAATTTGAATGTTTAATGGCATCAAGCTAAGAAAGCCTGATTCATTCATCTTCAAATAGAGATAGCCTTGCCATGGGGTAGTAATTCTCAAAATCCATTGGTTGAGACTCCCTCTTTCCTAGACAATGCTTGAGTGGGTACTGTCTTCATTTTTCTTATAAGACTTTGCTTCTTTGTATCTCCATTTTAATAGACACATTCCTTCTCAAAAAGTGTTTTTAGCCAGGTTATATAGGAAGGTATTTCTGACCTTGGGATCCATTTCTTTTTAAAGAGAATCTGTTTCTCTTCTGATCCAAGTTGAGGACATACTTATTTCCCATTTCTCTGGGGAGCCATCTCACCATTATCTTCATGTATTTACTATAGGAACTCTCTTTGTTATTAATCTAGAACTCCCCAGTCACCCCAGCTTTGAAAAATAATCTGTATTACTTTCCTAGGGCTGCCATAACAAATTACCACACTGGCTGACTTAAAACAACAGAAAGTGACCGGGTGCAGTGGCTCAGGCCTATAATCCTAGCAGTTTGGGAAGCTGAGGTGGAAGGATTGCTTGAGGCCAGGAGTTTGAGACCAGCTTGAGCAACATAGGGAGACTCTGTCTCTACAAAAAATAGAAAAATTAGCCAGGCGTAGGGGCACATGCCTGTAGTCCTGCCTAGTCAGGAGGCTAAGACAGGAGGATCACTTAAGCCCAGGAGTTTGAGGTTGCAGTGAGCTATGATGACACCACTGCACTCTAGCCTGGTAAACAGACCAAGACCCTGTCTCAAAACAAAAGAAAACATGAAGACACCCAGAAATTTATTCCTTCACAGTTCTGGAGGCCAGAAGTCAAAAATCAAGATGTTTTCAGGCTGTTTACTTTTGGAGACTCTGAGAGAGAATGTTTCGTGCTTCTTTCTTGGCTTCTGGTGGTTGCTAGCAATCCTTGGTGTTCTTTGCCTTGCAGTTACATCACTCCAATCTTTGTCTCTGTCATCAAATGTCATTCTACCTGTTTGTCTCTGTGTCCAAATTTTTCTCTTTTTTTAAGGACACAAATCATGCTAGATTTAGGGCCCACCCTAATGCAGTATGGCCTCATCTTAACTTGATTACAGCTACTACAAAGACTCTGTTTACTGGTGGACATGAATCTGGGGGACGCTGTTGCCCAGTATGTAACCTTAAAGAGCTTAGAAAAGAATATGACTTGTCTCTTAACTATGCAATGTTTATTCTCACCATTGTACCAGAATGAGCCATTTTTGCTTATTAAAATCCTATCTATCATTCAAAGAAGCCCTTTGTTTTGATTTATTCTTTGGCAAATGTATTTAGCAAATCATTTATGTATAAGAAATTTGGAACTTTAGAGACCTGTAGACTTCTAGTTCAGTGATTCTCAGTCTTGGTTGCACATTAGAATCACCTGGGCAATTTTAAAATTTTCAGTACTCACTTGGCACCCGAGACGAGTTAAGTCAGACTACCTAAGGGGGATACCCAGCTAACAGCATATTTTTAAAAATTCTCTAGGTAATTACAATGTACAGTCAAGGTTCAGAACTACTTACACAAAGGCTTTGTTTTATAAATAAGGAAACAGGGGCTTAAAATGATGAAGTGACTTTTCCAACGCCTTAAAACTAGTACTGGCAAGCCTGAGATAAGAGTGTAGGTCCTGTGTCCTTCTTCAACTCTTCCCTGGTATCTCTCTGCCATTTAGGTAGAAGTGTTCTTCAAAGAAAAAATATTACTTTAAAAAAGTACTTAAATGATCTATTAATATTTGGGATTTTAATTTGCAGTGTCATATACAAAATTAATATATTATGAAACAGTATTGGATATTAAATGTGTGCTTTCATTCTCTTTGAGGAAAAAATATTACTCCTTAGATGACTATTTTTTTACATTAAACTTGAAAAAATTTGTAAGTGATTTATAATCACATTTTTAAAATTTGGGAATGTGTTGCCATTTTGTTTTATCTTTTTGGTTTTTTATTTTATTTTATTTTTTGACACAGGGTCTCACTCTGTCACCCAGGCTAGAGTACAGTGGTGTCATCATAGCTCACTGCAACCTCAAACTCCTAGGTTCAAGCGATCCTCCCACCTCGGCCTCCCAAAGTGCTAGGATTACAGGCATGAGCCAATGCACCTGGCCATGTATTTTTCTTTTTATTGTAATCATTTACCTAGTTATACATCCTGCTTTTGTTTCTGGCCACATATTCCACTGAGTAGATGAAATATTTTAAGCATTTCCTGAGACATTTAGCAGTCTTCTTCTTTTATATTATAATAATTTTTATCTAATTTGCATGTAGCTTTTTCATATTTTATATCTTATAAAAATGGAATTTTGGAGTGTGTACTCATTTGTGTCTGGTTTCATTTGCTAAATGTTATGTATGTGAGATTCATTCATATTGTTGAGTATTATAGATTGTCCATTCTCTCTGCTTTATACTGTTCCATTGTGTAGATATACCATAATTTATCCATTCTACTGCTAATGGTATTTATGTTAATTCCAGTTTGGGGCTATTACAGATAGCACAGCTGTGAGCAGAGTTATAGGTACCTTTTGATGGACATAGGTACTCATTCAGTTGGTATATACTAGAAGTAGAATTATGTCGTCATAGGATATGAATACATTCAGCTTTAGTAGATACTGTCAAGCTGTTTTCCAAAGTGACTTTGCCAGTTTATAACCCACAAATAGCATATGCAAATTCCTGTTGCTCTGCATCTTTGTTAACACTTGGAATTTTCTTTTCTTTTTTTTTTTTTCATTTTAACCATTCCAATGTGTGTTATTGCGTTGCATGGCCATTTAAATTTGTATTATCTTCAGGCTAATGAGGTTATGTACCTTTCTGTGGGTTTACTGGCCATTTTGTGAAGTGCCTGTTAAGTCTTTTTCTTGTGTTTCTGTTGGTAACCCCTTCTTTGGAAGATTATGTAGAGCAGTAAACATTTTATTGAGTCAGCAATATGAACATGACTGTGAACAATTTTTGTTTTAAGTGTTTGATGGGAGACCATCAAATTGCCTGAAAATGGGATGTTCTTTAAGAAGTACACTATCACCTCAGGAGTGAGAGACCTTAGTACAGTGGTTCTTAATCATTGGTGTGCGTCAGAATCACTAGTGGAGCAACACCAGAAATACTGATGAAGTGCATCTGGGCTGGAGCCCTGCATCTGTATTCTTCAGAAGCTCTGCAGATGATCGTAGTGCACATCCTAAGTTAATTAAACCACTACCTCAGAGTGAGACTTCATTGGCATTGTTATCACAGAGAGTGACAGGTAAATAACAATCTTAAAAGAAAAAAACTCTGTTTCTGTGTTTAGCTTGGTTTTAAGTTTTGTTAAAATTTTGTTTTTTTAATTAAAAACAAACATTTTTGGCCATTAAGATTAATGCTGTAGACATTTACCATCATATCTGAAAATTTTAAATTCACAGTTTAAAACTTGTTATTATGGAAAATTCCAAATAAATACAAAAGCAGAGGGGCTAGTATAATGAAGCCATTGTATCCATTACGTAGCTACCACAATTATCAACACATGACCAGTCTTGTCTATTTTCACCCCTGGATTATTTTAAATAAAGCCGAGACACATCATTTTATCTATGAATATTCAGTATGTATCTCTAAAAAGTAAAGTCTCCTTAAAAAAAAATACTACTGTATCATTATTACACCCTCCAAAATGAACAATGATTTCTTAATTTCATCAAATGGCCAATGTGGTTTTTTATTTTGGGGTGGTTTTTTATTTTTATTTATTTATTTTTTTACCATTTTTTATTTGAAGCAGGATCCAAATGAGGTCCATATATTTGTGACTGACATGTCTTTTAAGCTCCTCTCTTAAAATAAGGTTTCCTTCCCTCTTTTTTTCTTGCTTTTTTGTTCTTGAAGAAGAAACCAGGTTGGTTTCTGTAGAGTTAGTCCTACAGAGTTTCTCACGGTCTGGATTTTGCATTTCTATGTATCACTCATATTAATGTATGTAGTTGTAGATTGTTCGTATTTCCATAAAGAGTAGTTTACTCTCATGAATCAGTTGGTTATCTACCAGACCTTGTTGATATCTTTTCAGTCATCTGAAGATCATTCTACAGTAGATTGCTCAGAAGGTGCTCATGGGTATGCTATTCCCATATTCACTAGAGTATATGGTTATGAAGGTTAGTTTGGTTGTATATGAAATCCATGACTTACATTTCCTTTCTTTGCATACCTTAAATAAGTTAGTTACCCTGTTGTCTTCTGACAAAAAGCATTGCTGTCTAAAAGTCTGATGACAATCTGATTTTCTTTTCCTGTGACTTGGTCTTTTTAAAAAACTTGGGTGATCAAAGGATTTTTTTTTCCTTTTCATTAAAGGGTCAGTATTTCTAGATACCCTTTCAGTATGTAGTTCCAAGCTGTATTTTATTTTAGGAGAGTTCTTTTGAATTATTTTTGGTATTTCTTCTCTATTATTACTTTGGTCTGCCTCTTGAGGACCCGCCATTTAGATATATCTTTGCTGATCTTGTCTGTCACTTTTTAAAAATTCACTTTATCTCTTCTTTCTTTTTTTTAAAATAAGCTTTCTTGAGCTCCATATACCATAAAATTTACTCTTTTAATGTGTACAATTCAGTGGTTCTTAGTATATTCATAGAGATATGCTCTATCACCAGTATCTAATTTTAGAACATTTTCAAATTTCAGAAAGAAACCTTGTGTCCATTAGCAATCACTTCTCATTTCACTTTCTACAGTTGCCCTGGAAACCACTAATCAATTTACTTTCTATCTCTATGGATTTGCCTGTTATGGATAGTTAATAGACATTCATGGAATCATTCGACATGTATACTGGTTTCTTTCACTTGGCAAAATGTTTTCAAGTGTCATCCCTTCATATCAATACTTCATGTATCAATATGTCATCCCTTTTATAGCTGAATAATATCCCATTGTATAGATATACCACCTTCTGTTTATTCATTTATCAGTTGATGAACATTTGGGTTGTTTCTACTGTTTAGCTATTATGAATAATGCTGCTATGAACACTCATGTCTTTATTTCTCCTGGGTATTTACCTAGGAATGGAATTGTTGGGTCATATGGTAACTGATTAGCATTTTGAGGAACTGCCAGGGTGTTTTTCAAAGTGGCTGCACCATTTTACATTCCCACCAGTAAGGTATGAGGATACTGATTTCTCATATTCTCACGAACATTCGTTATTTTGTCTCCTTAATGTTAGCCATCCTAGTGATACGAAGTGATATCTCATTGTGATTTTGATTTGCATTCCTCTCATGACTAATGATATTGAGCATCTTTTCTTGTACTTAACTGACTATTGTAAGAGTTCTGGGTACAAGTCACTTATGAGATACATAGTTTGTAAATATTTTCCCCCAGTATAAGTTGTCTTTTCACTTTCTTGATGGTATGGTTTGAAGCATAAAACTGTTTAATTTTAACATAGTCCAGTTTATCTACTTTATCTTTTGTCCTTTGTGCTTTGGCTTCTTATCTAAGAAACTATTTGTCAAGTTCAAGGTCATGAAGACTTACTTTTATGCTTTCTTCTAAGAGTTTTATAGTTTTAGCTTTTCCATTTATATCTATGATACATTTGAGTTAATTTTTGTGTGTGATATGAGGAAGGCAGTGGTGTCCAACTTTATTCTTTTGTATGTGTACATCCAGTTATCCCAGCACCATTTGTTGAAAAGCCTATTCTTTCCCCCATTTAATTGTCTTGACACCACAATAACTTTGCATGGGTTTGACTGAGATTTTTTTGTTTTGCTTATTGTCTACTAATGAAGTGAGTTTTTCTATACTTTTAGAAGGGAGAGAATGGGCAAGGATAGCTTTCCTAGTTTCATAGTTTAGGTTAAAGCTCTCTCTCCTGTGGTTTTTGCAAACTGGAGATACAGATATATCTTATACTTTCTGAGATGTGCCTTTTCTGTTCCTCTCCACCACTTTCCTGTGTCTCTTTCCTATATCTCTTTTATCCTGCATTCCACAACCTGGATTCTCCTCCCAGCAGTTTCTCTCCAGCAAGACTTTGTCTTGGAAAGGAGCTTTGGTTTGTTAGTTTTGAGAGTTTATACGGCCCAAACTGTACCATGAGACCTTAACTTCTGTTGCATCACAGTCTGCTTGCATTTGCAAATGACCCTTGAAGAACACGGGGGTGAGGGGGACCAACCCCTCCATGCATTTCAAAATCTGCATATAAACTTTTGACTCCCCCAAAACGTAACTACTAATAGCCTACTGTTGACCAAAATCCTTACCATTAACATCGTCAATTAACACATATTTTATGGTCTATATATTAATATTATATATTCTATTCTTACAATAAAGTAAGCTAGAGAAAAAATGTTAAGAAAAATCAAAGAAGAGAAATATATTTACTGTTCATTAAATGGAAGTGGATCATCATAAAGGTCTTCATCTTTGTTGTCGACAACAAAGATGAAGGAAGAAAAGAAAGAGAAGGAGTTGGTCTTGCTGTCTCAGGGGTGGCAGAGGCAGAAGAAAATATGTGTAAGTGGACCCACACAGTTCAAACTTGTGTTGTCCAAGGGCAACTGTATTTATAAATGGGATTGTGCTAAACTCCCTCCTGGTTTCTGCTGTTGTTCTTAGACTGGTCCACCATACTGTCCAGTGAGCATCTGCTATTGACTGTGAGGTTTTCTGTTCTCCAGCTGTCAGAAACTCTTGTGCCTTCTTTCCACTTCAGGGAGATTTAGAGGAGATTAAAAAAATACAATACCACTGCTGTCATCTTCCCAGAATCTTCTCATTGACAAATGTTTTTGAAGCATGTCCTATTCCTTTTTTTAAAACAGGATGGCATCTACAAGTTAAAAAGAAAATGCAACCCAATAGTTGATTCTTAGTATATAACGCCAGGTAATTCTGTAGTGAAACAAATTGTAGGAACTTTTTCTAGGCTGAGTTAAATATCATAAAATGTTATGCCTGTTGAATGTGTGTCATTTTTTTCAGTGATAAGTAGTTTAATGATTTGTGTGTATGTCATATTTTGACTGTGCTAAGAATCAACTTTTCCCTTTCAGAATAACAAGCCTTTGTATTCATTTGAAGATAATTCAGACTATGTTTATGATGTTATGTGGTCACCCACCCACCCAGCCCTATTTGCCTGTGTGGATGGCATGGGGAGACTGGATTTGTGGAATCTCAATAATGACACAGAGGTGAGCAAGAAAATAACAAAAATTGCACTGAAAAATAGAAAATTGGATATTTATTGAATAATTTGTGAAATTCTTTGTATCCCAAAGAATGTAAAAGGGCTCTGTGATTGTAGCTTCATCACAAAGAAACCAAATAAGCTTTGTACCCTAAATAATAAACAGCATGCTGTGCAGAACTGAAGGGAGAAATAATGTTGCCAAGAGCACTGGGGCATTTCCTTTTATTTCTGAATAACTCTGTCATGTCTCTAATGTCCTGCCAAAGTCTCATTCATAAGGCAACTGGGATATTTTTCATTCATAGGCTGGAAAGCAGATAGTTTTAGACTGTTGAAATATGTTAACCTTAATTCTGAATTCCTAAATTATCTCTTAGCCTTGATAGGATTGTATATCATCCGTAAATATTAGTTTTAGCCTGACTTGAGTGGAGGAAAAATATATTTTGATGACTTTTTCCACGAAGGATTGAAAACAGTGTTACTGTCACCATAAAATGAATATAGAGAACATGAAATTTCCTAATTGCTATCCTAAAATCACTTATTAGCAATTAAATTTAACTGCAGCTATCATTTATTTTTAGTCATATGTATTTTTACCAGCTTAGAGAAGCTTAAAATATTCTTAGAATCTATATTGCTGTTGGTAGTAGAAGTAATGTTAGCAGAGTCTATCAGTAACAGTTGTTGACAAAAAAGTCACTCCATGCCTTCTCCTAAAGTTTCTGCTTTCCAAACTAAGAAAATAAAATTGGTACCATTTTATTTTGTTTGGATTTTGATCTTAGAGATTTGTGGTTACAATTAAATGTGGATCTTTCCTGTAATTAAAGAATATATTGAAATATAATTTTTCCTTTGTAATGATTTTGGCAATCTAGGGGGTTAAATTAATCATTTGGGGATGACTGATGTCAATTAGAAGGATTTTTTTTGTCAGATTTCAAAAAATTTTTTAAATTTTATTGTGCTTTTAGGCTGAATCAAACACTGAATATTTGCTCTATGTATAGCAAATAAATCTTTTTCCTCAGCATAGAAGAGGCACAATCAGATTCCAGGGGGCTGTTGTGATTATGTTGGTACCCTCATCTTGCCTCCCTCCAGCCAGTTCATGGGAACAGGGTTTGGAAAGACTCATCCTGCACCTTTAGTATGAACTGTTCCTAGGAACTGTGAATCAAATATAGGTTTCAGCTGACAGAGATGCAAGCTACAAAATTGATTCCTGTCCTCTAAAACTGAACCATAATCTGTTTATAAGAGTTTTTGAAATGTTTTCTTTTTAAATGCGTTTTGGCCATATGTTTTCAAACAGCTTGACTTCTTAAAGAGGTTTAAACAACAATAAAGATTCCTTTATTAAAGAGAAGATCTTTCAAAATGAAGTGGCTAGTCTTGTGAAAATTTCTTACATAAGGACTTATTTTCCCAAACTATTTTCAAGGATTGGCTATAATGTCATTCATAATATATCACTGAAAAGGAAGAAAGTTGGGAAAATTCTTTATCTGTTTTCATCTTTGCTTTTAAAAATGTAGCCAGATTGGATGAAGAATTACTGTTTTACATGTTTATAGAAATCTTGATGAAACTTTTAACACTGCACTATATTTTAAATGACTTTAGGTACCAACTGCCAGCATTTCTGTGGAGGGTAATCCTGCTCTTAATCGTGTAAGATGGACCCATTCTGGAAGAGAGATTGCCGTGGGTGATTCTGAAGGACAGATTGTTATATACGATGTGGGAGAGGTATGGGACTCGCTGCCTATAATTTTGACGCATCTATTTAGTGGCATTGTAGTGAAGGTATCTTTGTGGCTAAACCTAGTCTTTGAGGTTCATGAATTGTACAAACCATATGATTGTAAAGGTAAAACTTATTTCTAGCACTCTTGAAATTAATTTTCCTTCTAAACTAGATGTTATGTGTCCCCATGCAACATATTTTGAGGGTAATACAGTACGTTGGAAGTACCTTGTTTCTTGAAGCAAGCATTGCTGGAAATTAGAAATTCTTCAGAGAGAAGAAGTTCAGAGTTATAGGTGGACTTCGGGGTTTTACTGAAGTGATATTGAAATAAGATTTTATTTTCCTGTATCTATCACTATGTCAGGGCCATGTGGTAGAAATCAAAAGTAATATGTCTGAGAGTTTTCTGATAACAGTGTGAAACATGTACCTTGAATCTTGAGCCTTGATGCTGAGCCGTTATAATTGAATCCAGTAGGTTGAGCTGCAGCTCTGTCATCTTTGGTGCTCTGATTGGCTGCACACAATGCCCAGTATGGATGTCCTCCTTTTTAGCCCTGACTAGCACCGTAGTCACTTTTTCTTTTGCTGTGCCTCTTGATTGCCCATTCTCTGTGGATACTCCACACCCTCTAGCAATGGGATCTGGTGGAAAGTAGATTGAATCATTTAGAACAGCCAATTGGACCATCTTCACAGGTGGAAATGTTCTGTATCTACACTATAGTAACCATGAGCCACATATGCCTATAGAATACTTAAAATTTAAAATTCAGTTCTTCAGTTGTACTAGCCACATTTTATTTAATTTTAATTAATTTAAATGTAAATAGTCACATGTGGCCAGTATCTACCCTATTGGATAGTGTAGATTTAGAACCAGGCACATACCTTTGCCACACTGAGTGGTTTCTGCCCTAACATGACAGTGTCAGACTCCTATATTATAATGGCAGTTATCAAAAATATTTATTATTGGACTGCCTCTGTTAGGCAGAAGCATTACAAGCCTCTTTTCCCCTTTTGCTATTGGTACAACACTAAAGTACGAAATAGTAGCTTAGCTTCTGATGAAAGAATTGTGGTATCAAGAAAGGTTATTTTATGCTCCAAACAAAAATAAATACTTGTAAGAAACCAGCACTTATGAACTATGCTTCCAGAATTATTTCATACTAGGAATGGTGAAGAATAAAGTAAAAATTTTTTAAGGAATTTCTCCCCACCAGCAAAACCCATGAGATGGTGCACAGGAGTTATATTTACAAAGCATCATTGTTATTCTCTCTTGCACTGATGGTGATAATGGCAAAGTCATTTCTGAGATTGTCACAACATACTTCACAAACATCGTCTTTTGTTTTGAAATGTGGTAAATTATTGTTATAGTCCCTGTAATTATGGGAAGGCCATTCAGGTCAATTATTGCTTTTTAATGGAAAAATTATTTGAAAACAAACTGAATAATAGAGGGTAAGATGATCTTTTATTTCAGTGTACATAAAACACTGTCTTTCTTTTAACAGCAGATTGCTGTTCCCCGCAATGATGAATGGGCACGGTTTGGCCGAACACTCGCAGAAATTAATGCAAACCGAGCTGATGCAGAAGAGGAAGCAGCTACCCGAATACCTGCTTAGTTCCTGAAAAGGGGAGTGTAGCCTTAGTGGAATTGGGGAGGCTCTTAAGTAGATCCTAAGACTATTTGCATGTTTCTGTCTAAATGATAATTAAAAGGAAATTTCGTGGATTAACTGTGGATTTAATGCTGCAAGGAAATCTTACAATGTCCCTTTTTATATAACATGCATCTTGTTTTGGATTTGTGTCATTTTTAATATAGCTGATTGACTTTACAGAATGCAGCTTTTTTGGAATTCTAATACACAGGTGTATATTTGGTATTAGTTATTCTTTTGAAATCTTTTCAGCTTATAACACTATATACAGTTATTTCTAAAGCACAGATTAAATAAGTTCTGCATATTTTTAAATAATCACAATTCCCTGTTATATTGGTACTGTACTCACTAACAATAATATGTAGCAACATTGTTTATTTTCAGCCATAGCATGCATATACCTATCCAAGTTCCATTCTAACATCTTTTGTCTTCTTTATAATCATGTGGTAGTTATCTATAAATAAAAAACAAATTTATGCATTAACTTTTCAAATTTTCATTTTTACTCCTTGCAGTTTGAATTTTTCTATCTAAGGCTTCTTCCCCCCATATCTTAAGCTCCTGTTGTGAGCAGCCACCTCAAATCCTGTAAAGCTTTGTGCTTTACACATACCATACAGGGTATACCATAGATCTCTCAATGCACTCTGATGTTTAGATAATCTGTCAGTGAAAAAAAATTTCCCCTAGGTTAACTTTTGCTTTACTACCTTATTTTCTTTCCATCTAAGAAATATTTACTTTAAAGAATAAATAGAAAGCTGCCTATTATTTTCACTGATTGAGATTACTACGTATGTGAGCTCTCTAGAATAAAACCTCCTTTATTTCATGGTTGGAGTAGCCATGAGGGAAAAGTGCTCAAATGAACCCATATTTTGGCATTGAATCAACTCCACATCTTGAGATCTATTACCACAGCCTTGTCTACAAATCTGAAAGGTAGGTGACAGATATCTAAGAATTAGTATTGAAATAAACCTGTCTCAGGAATAGAAGAAAGGACTATGATCAGCTTGTACTTTTATCCACTTTATATTGTTCATTTCCTTGATCCTGACCCTTTGTCGTTCTAAAGTTTAACTGTCTTTTATTCAAAGGAATGTGAACTAGGAAGGAAGATTAGAAATCAGAATTTGAAAATTTTTGTTTTAATAATTGTAACAGATTTTTTGGGAGAAGAATTTCCAAATAATAGCAAAACTTCTTACTATGAGTATTATATAGTATAAGGAATAATTGATCAGGAACAATTAGACCTAAACTCTAGCTATAACTCTCGCATTTATGAGAAGTATGATTTTAGGCAAGTCTGTGCCTCATTCTTTTATCTAGGAATTAAGTTTGGATAAAATGATTTCTGAATTTCCTTCCAGTTCTAAACTTTTTAATTATAATTATATCAGGCAATTCTCTACTTCTGTATATTCAGTTTTCAATTGCCCATTATATACCAAAGATAACATCTCAAGTTATCTCCTGGTAGCAATGTCTGTGAGTCAGAACTTCAGTTTTAGTAGAGTCACACTGTCTTTGTAGGGGAAAATTCATGTACTCACTACTCATGTAGTTACTGTAGTTTTGCCCTCACTTTGTAAAAATGACTGAGAAAAAGGGAAGACATAAATGTTAAAACATAATAGTGACTAAGGTTGGAAATCAAGATGTGGAAACCGAATCTGTGTTCCTCAGACTCAAGTGTTTGTGTTCAATTGTGAAAGGGAAGAAGAAAATTGGTAAGTACTTACAAATTATTTATCACCAAAAAAAGTTTTGCTTTTTGGGAATAATTTCTCCTATCCCCTAGAAATATGATGTGGACCTTTGCCCATTCATCTTTGGTCTGCATTTTTAGGAATACATGAATTTATTTAAGGAATTACCTTTAGACTATGTAATAGCAAAAGAGAAAAATACTGAGACTGTCTATCTTCTGACAAGATAAAGTTGACCAGAAGTGTATCATAGCTCTACACTTTCAGAAATGAAAGGCTTACAATTTGAAAAATACCCAGTTACAGAAATTGTACCATATTTGTTATCAGTTATACTTTTTTTTTCTGAGTAGGAAAACAAACTATAGCTTTCTGGCTAATTTTTAATTTTTTTGTTGTTTAGTATTTTCTTTTTGAATTGAAGATTATTTATTACCTTTGTGTTGAGGGAAGAATACTCAGTTTTTCAGACAGTAATTGACTTGTAATCTCTAAAATATTTTTTTGCTATTATGTAAACTAAATATTCACTGGTAGAGACTTTCTTCCTGCTTATAGGTCTAGTTCCCTACAAAGTTTAGAAAATCCCTATATAAATGTTGCAATAATGCTGAGATACTGCATCTTGAAGGAATGGATGACTTAAAATTTAGGGAGAGGAACCAAAGGAAAGTATTTTAGAGGTGATTGATACTAGTCTTTCAGTGTTGTAAGAATGTTGATTTATTCTAGTCTGTACTAATATGGATAGACTGTAATCACCATCACTTGAACCATATGGTAAGGAAGGACTTGACTTGAATAAATGAATGAAAATCTGTTGTCAAGCATATATTATCTTTTCTTTCTATTGGGAAGTGTATTTTTTTTTTTTTTTTAGGTCAGAAGGTCACTTGTTTTATTTCTAAAGCTCTGCCGTAAATTTCTAGTGGGTGTCAGTGATCACCTGCCGCACTCACTGGGCAGTGCATTTTTAAATGTCTTTTCCACAACCCCAGTATTTCAACATTTGACATGTAATAATTTTCTAAATGAAAAAGTTGTATAATTAGGTATATGTTAAAGATAATAGAGCTCTAGCTGCTTGTTGGCATCCAAGGTAGTGGTATCATACCTGAATCTTGGGCATAAGTCTAGGTTAACAAGCCAATGGCTTTGCTTCTTTTGGTGACTTGGTGATGGGGTTCCCATTGAGTTTTTTGTTTGTTTTAATCCAAGCTACACAGCAGCAAGAAGAGTTCTTGCTTTCCTGCTATGATCTTACTGATTGCTTAGGCAACTAGGAACGTGGCAGGTTTGAGGAAAATACTCTCAACTACTAGGACTTTATTTTTCACTCATTAAAAATTATTAATGCTGGGAAATTATTTACTTAGAGATCTGGCTTACAGATTTGGGGGCTTCTAGTGCTACCAAAAAATTAGAAAGTTGCCTGAAAGGTAATATTAAAAGAACATCCACATTCAATATTTCTTTGAGGATTACAATTAGATTTTAAAAATGTAACACAGTACAAGCAAATTATTAGCACTTTGGGGCAGTAAAGCTGAAGAAAATGGTTAAAAGAATATTCCTAATTGTAATCCTATATGAAATAGATTTTAAAAATGTAACACAGTACAAGCAAATTATTAGCACTTTGGGGCAGTAAAGCTGAAGAAAATGGTTAAAAGAATATTCCTAATTGTAATCCTATATGAAATAGATTTTAAAAATGTAACACAGTACAAGCAAATTATTAGCACTTTGGGGCAGTAAAGCTGAAGAAAATGGTTAAAAGAATATTCCTATTTCATATAGGAAGGGTACTATGGAGGCCATTTTAGAAAAACATCCTACAGTCCTAACCAGAATGCCAACTGCAAGACTTTGAATAGTCATCACATTGTAATGCTTTTTACAACAGGTCAATGTCCTCAGACCTTTTGTTGGATTTTAGGTGTTTAGATTCTTTTTCTGCCTTCCATGTTCACGATCCCCAAACTTCTAAAAGTTCGAATGGATGTCAGGTATTTAAGTTTTCAGTATATACCATCTAACCACTTCTAGCTTCAACATAGCCAATCAGCAATCTTTTACAAACTTTTATAAAATTATGGTATTTTGTGTTGTTAGTTTCATAGCAGGAATCTCAGTTCTGGCTTCTTAATATTCCATTACCAGTTTCCAGTCAGAGGATGGAACAGCTTGCGCTCAGGTAAGCTTTCTGAAAGGTCTATTTCACTTTGTGAGGTCACTTATTCAGGTCTCTGGTAACGTATTATCCTGCCTCTCTTATAATGTACTTGATTTGGTCAGAAAGCTGTGGGGTGGTGATTGTATGGGGTGTAGAACACACCTGCGTTGTGCTGAACATGCAGAGACCTGACACTGTGACTCTGGAAATCAGGTATACCACCGATAAGACTTTGATAGCAAGTAATTTTATCTTTTGTGAATTTTTGTACTAGTTTTTTTTTTTTTTTTACAACAACTTTTTTTTTCTGAAAAAAGTAATGGAAATGCTTTGGAACAAAATTTCTCTCATATACCAAGCCACTTTTAAGTATAAGAAAGAACACGGGGCACAAAAGACCCAAGTTCTATTCCTGATTTCCTCTATTACCAGTGATGTAACTAGACAAGGATCAGTATTGTCATTTGTTAAATGAGGAAAATATTTGCTTTCTGTGACAATTACATGAGAGAATATGTAAAGACCTTTTTAAGTTATATTACAAAGTACTATGAAAATAAGGGATGTTATTTCTTTTTTATTTTATGAACACAAGAATGGAGAAAGACAATCTGTGTACCCTTCTGTGCGATGTAACAAGAACTCATCTTCTAAAGACTATGTGGCTTGCTGTTCAAGAAATTATTACATTTTAATTCAAGAAATCACATCACAATTTCAACCCTCAGAATCCTCAGACATTCAGGAGTAGCAATGAAGTGAGGGAAAAATACTAATTGCTCTTAATCAGTGATACTTTCCCTAGGAATGTTTCATCTTATTACAGTCTATGGTAAAGTTACAAATTGTGCTAAGTAGAAAAAAATGACCCACTCTGAATTTCCAGCCTATACACAGCTGATGCCCTTCTACTAGTTCAATACAAATAAAATTGGTTATCACTGAATACTATTTCATGACCTCTAAGAATATTCACTGCTAGAAATTGGTTTTTAGTATTGAGTCATCACAAAATTTTGCATGTAGGAAGCAGAGAAAGGAGCTGATATTTCAATAAAACCTTGTAAATATTACTTTCTGTGAAAGGCTAGTGGTGCAACACATTTTGTAATTGTATAGGATCATCCCAAGAGCCACTTCAACACTAGTTCTTTTAAAGAAAATTAACTGCCTACAAAAGAGTTTTTGTTTGGTTTAAGTGGCATTAATGAGATTGGGTCAAGATGGTAGACAGAAGCATCTACTATCCCTCTCAACCCTAAATTCCATAAAGTGCTAAAGCAGAAGAAAAACAAGAAAATCTTGCTATAGCACTGAAAAACGAGAAGATTAGTAATGGAATAGAAATGTGGAAGAATGCCAGATGGATAGAAAACAGATAGGATCAGAGCTATAGGCAAATAAAACAAGGAAATGACAACTCAAAGAGGCAGAAACTACCACAAAGGGATGAATGGGTTGGAACCTGGAATCAACAGATGGTGCCCGGGGATTCTGGACAGGGTGATTCATTAGAGAGCTGATTCAGAATAGCTAAGCAAGTTCCTCAAACACGGGCCAAGTGGTAGGCAAAAGGAGTGTCTCTACCAGCCTATAGCATAACTGGGTGAAGCCACTGTACCTGGAGAAGCTGGGCAATGCCCCCACGTATTTTCTGGCCTTCAAGAGAAGAGGAGCCTATACAGTAGTGCCCCATTTACCCACAGTTCGACTTTCTGCAGTTTTAGTTACCGGCGTTTGGTGCTGTCCAAAAATATTAAATAGAAAGTTTCAGAAATCAACAATTCCTAAGTTTTAAGTTACATGCCATTATGAACAGTGTGGTGGAATCTTGCACTGTTCTGCTTTGTCCCACTCAGGATGTGAACCGTCCCTTTGTCCAGCATATCGTGCTGTCTATACTGCCCACCCATTTAGTCACCCAGTAGCCATCTAGGTTACAACTGTTATGGTATCACAGCGCTTGTGGTTAAATGACCCTTATTTAACTTAATGACCCAAAGCACAAGAGTTGTGATGCCGGCAATTCAGATGTGCCCAAGGAAAGTTATAAAATTCTTCCTTTAAATGAAAAGGTAAAAATCCTTGACCTTATAAGGAAAGAAAAAAAAAATCATATGCTGAGGTTGCTAAGATCAACAGTAAGAACCAATCTTCCATCTGTGAAATTGTGAAGAAGGAAAAGGAAATTCATGCTAGTTTTGCTGTTATACTTCAAACTGGAAAAGTTAAAGCCAGGGTGTGTGGTAAGTGCTTAGTTAAGCTAGAAAAGGCATTAAATTTGTGGGTGAAAGACATGAACAGAAACATGTTCCAACTGACAGCAATTGGTTTCAGTACTGTCTGCGGTTTCATGCGTCCAGTGGGGGTTTTGAATGTATCTCCCACAAATAAGGGAGGGGCTACCGTACCTAGAACCAGAATATCATCATATCCACAACTGGCAGCACAGCCCACTTGCTCCCATCAGAGGCTCTGATAAACAGAAACAGCATCCATAGAAAGAGGCTCTCAAATACAAAAAATAAGCAACTAAGCATAACAAAAATGTGAAGGAAGCCAATAATATGAAAGCCCTGAACAACAAACTTTAAAAAATACATATCCCCAGAAAGAACAGATGGGAAAAGACATCAAATAAGCGTATTTAATATCTCAAAAGCATAGAAGAGGGTATCATAGCCATAAAATATGAACAGGTTATTATAAAAGAGAACCAATCTAATCTTAGATATTAAGATCATGATAATTTTTTTAAAGAAAAGCTAAATAATGGATACAGCTGGAGAGCAAAGCTGTCAACACAGTAATCACAAGATGAGTCTCCCATTATTCAGCCGAGAAGTATAGATGGAGAAAGTATCAAGGAAAGCTAAAAGATAGATATTGGAATTTCTGGACCTATCATCTCTCTAACTAAACAGGAGATAAAAGAGGGGCCATAAGGAGAAAAATTCAGAGTAAAATAGGTTTCTTTGATCTGAAAAGACACAAGTCTTAGGATTAAAAGGATTCATCCCTTTTAAATATGAATCATTGACCAAAGATGTCAGAATATCCCAACAGGAGTGAATGTGGGTATACTTTTTACCATAGTGCACTAAAATGTACATTTAAAAATGCAAGACTTGCTTTAAAGAAAAATTTAAAATACTCTTCTAAGTAACTCAGGGTAAAAAGGAAATAAAAAATAATTTAGTGATTAATACAGAATTAGGGCTCCCTGGAGAATTGTCTAAAAATGTCTGGTCTTGGCAAGAAATGAAAACAAGAGATTGTAGCATCTTGTCATACCAGAAAGCTAGGAAGCAATCAAAGATTCCTGAGGTAATATCAACAGGACTCAGAAGTTAACTTGAAGAGGCTCCCACTGGTTAAAAATAGTATTTTGAAAACTGATAAAGGGAAAGAATCAAGCATTTATCATATTTTTCACCTTTGGGTAACTAAATAATTGGTAAGTTTCTGTTTATAAAAGTATCCCAGCTAATAAGAAGAAATAATAGAATACTATCATTTTGTAACAACTGATGAAATAATGGTTGAAGGCAATAGTTATCAAGGACTGCTAATATTACAAAAAGACACATTATTATGTATATTCTTTTGGATGTACACATACCATACCCACAAAGTATTCTTGCCAAAAATATTGATCTTGAATGCTGTTGAGCCTCTAGAACATAGCTACCAATTTACACAAAATTCAGGGAAGTAGAAGAACAAGCTAAACATTACCACGAGGATGCAATTGTCAAAATCCAGAATGTAGGAAACTCTAGAGGACAAACAAGCTAGTGTCTTAAAGTGCAAGTGAAAAAAAAAAGAGAGAGGAAGAGAGGAAAACCAAATATTAAAAAAGATTTAAGAGAGATATCAACCATGTTCCATGTATGGTCCTTATTTGGATCCTGATTTGAACAGTGTGTGAGAGAGATGTGTGTGTGAGAGAGAGAGAAACAATTGGGGATAGAGTGTTGTGGTTATGTATTTTTTCAAAAGTCCTTAACATTTACAACTACATACAGAAATATTTCTGGAGGATACTATGTCTGGGATTTGTTTCAGAATAATCCAGTAACAGTGGAAGAGAAGTGGGTGAAGTATAAATTGAAACAGGACTGAGCTGATAATCGTCGAAGCTGGAAGATAGATAAATGGGAACATATTATACTATTCTGTTTACTTTGCATATTTTTGAATTTTTCCAAAAGGTAAAAACAAAAACAAAACCATATAGTATATACCTTTGTTAATAAATTTGAAAACTTTGACATGATAGTAAAAAAATTAAGGAAAATATAAATTAGTAAAATTGATCTAAGAAGTAAAAAACTTAAGTCTACCAGTAATCAAAGAAGAAATGGAAAAGGTAACCAAAGCTTATTCCCTAGGAAGACATAAGTTTTAAAGGCACAATTTATAGTAACAGCTATTCCAGGAATTAGAAAAATATGGGAAATGTAGTGAACACCAAACAAGACATTGACAGTATAAAAGAATAAGCCAATCTCAGTTATGAACAAAAAATGTGAAAACTGAATATAACACTATTTAAAAGGATTAAGGCATCACAGCCTAGCAGGTTTCATCCTAGGAATTTTAAAATGCTATAGTATTAGAAAATTTGTTAATATTAATCATATTAAAAATTAAAGAGAAAAATCTTAGTAAAGCTAAAGTATTTGATAAATTTAATACCTATTCCTGATTTTAAAAGAAGAAAACAACAGTATAAATTAAGAATAGTAGAAAACTCTCTTATGTTAATGCAGGGTATCTATCATAAATCCATAGCTAGCATCACACTTAAAGGTAAGATGTTAGAATCATTCTCACTAAAGCTCTATAGAGAAAGGCAAGGGTGCTTGCTATCAAGCTCCTCCTAGTCAACAATCTACTGGAGGTCTAAGCCTCTGCGTCAAGATAAGGAAATAAAATATAAAAATTGAAAAGAAGACACAAAACTACCTTTGTAGATATAATTGTTAACTAAGAAAGACCAAGACAATCAACTGAAAAATTATTATAAGAGTTCATTAAAATGGCTGAGTATAAGATCAACATACCAAAATTGTCTATTACATTAATTAGTTAGAAAATGTAATAGGCAATAATTCTGTTTACAATAGGAATGAAAATATTTAAACTTAAAACAAACAAAAAAAAACAATAAAAGGAATGTGTAAAACCTACTCAATACTTAAGAGTATACAGTTTTGCTGAAGGACATTAAAAAGACCTGAAAAATGGACAGACCTGGGATGGAAAGATTCCATATTATAAAATGTCAGTATACTTCCTAAAACTAATCTGTAAATTCAATAAATTTCCAGTACAAATTCCAACAGAATGTTCATTGTAAAACTCATGGAAGAGAAATGACAGAAAGAAAAATAACCAAGATAATTTTTAAAGTGAGGAACACTGAAAGGGGGGACTTGCTCTGCCAAATGCTATTTCATATTACAGTTGCCCCTCCTTCCTTTTTGCATGTTCCACATCCATGGATTCAATCAACCAAATCAAAAACACTGGGGGTGGGGGGACAATAAAAACAATACAACAATAAAAATAGTACAAATAAAAAACCAATACAGTACAACTATTTACATAGCATTTCCATTGTATTAGGTATTATAAATAATCTAGAGATGATTTAAAGTACATGGGAGGATGTGTATAGGTCATATGGAAATACTATACCATTTTTATATAAGGGATTTGAGCATCCTTGGATTTTGGGATCTGCAGGGGGTCTTGGAAATTGGGAGTAGATATACTAATTTCAGACAGAATACGTTAGAGCGAAGAAAGTTATCAGAAAGCATTAAAGAAGAGCATTACATAATGATAATTCCTGGGGTCAGTATGCCAGAAAGACAGAACAATTCTTAGTGTGTATGCTCCTAACAACATAGCATCAAAATACATGAGGCAAAAACTGATAGACCTGCAAGGAGAAATAGATAACTCCACTATTATGGTTGGAGGCTTCAACATCCCTCTATGAGAAATGGACAGATCCCGCAGGCAGAGAATAAGAACGTAGTTGAACTCAACACCACCATCAATCAACTGGACATGATGGATATCTATTAACATTTCATCAAACGACAACAGAATACTCATTCTTCTGAGGCTCACATGGAATATTCACAACGATGGACCACATTCTGGTCCCTAAAACACACTTTAACAAATTTAAAAGAATAGCCAGGCATGGTGGTGCACACTTGTAAACCCAGCTACTTGGGAGGCTAAGGAGGGAGGACTGCTTGAGGCCAGGAGTTCAAGACTATCCTGGACAACATAGTAAGACCTCCATCTCAAAAAAAAAAAAACCTACAATGCCTGCTCTTTGGCCAAATGGAATTAAACTAGAAATCAATAATGGATAGCTAGAAACCTCAAAATACTTAGAGAATAAACAACACACTTCTAAATAACACATGGGTCAAAGAAGAAATCTCAAGAGATATTTTAAACTAGGCCAGGCACAATAGCTCATGCCTGCAATCCCAGCACTTTGGGAGGCTGAAGAGGGAGGATCACTTGAAGCCAGGAGTTTGAAACCAGCCTTGGCAACATAGATTCTGTCTCTAAAACAATGTGTTTTTTTTTTTTTTTGAGACAGAGTCTTGCTCTGTTGCCCGTGCTAGAGTGCTATAGCATCAGCCTAGCTCACAGCAACCTCAAGCTCCTGGGCTCAAGCAATCCTTCTGCCTCAGCCTCCCGAGTAGCTGGGACTACAGGCATGCGCCACCATGCCTGGCTAATTTTTTTTAAATATATATGTTTAGTTGTCCATATAATTTCTTTTTTTTTTTTTTTGAGACAGAGTCTTACTTTGTTGCCCAGGCTAGAGTGAGTGCCGTGGCGTCAGCCTAGCTCACAGCAACCTCAAACTCCTGGGCTTAAGCGATCCTACTGCCTCAGCCTCCCGAGTAGCTGGGACTACAGGCATGTGCCACCATGCCCGGCTAATTTTTTTTTCTATATATATTTTTAGTTGTCCAGATAATTTTTATTTCTATTTTTAGTAGAGACAAGGTCTCGCTCAAGCTGGTCTCGAACTCTTGACCTTGGGCGATCCACCCGCCTCGGCCTCCCAGAGGGCTAGGATTACAGGCGTGAGCCACCACGCCCGGCCTAATTTCTTAATATTTTTAGTAGAGATGGGGTCTCACTCTTGCTCAGGCTGGTCTCGAACTCCTGAGCTCAAGCGATCCTCCCGCCTCGGCCTCCCAGAGTGCTAGGATTACAGGCGTGAGCCACCACGCCCAGCCTCTAAAATAATTTTTTAAAAAATTAGCTGAGCATGTGGCATGTACCTGTAGTCCCAGCTATTCAGGAGGCTGAGGCAGAAGGATCACTTGAGCCCAGGAGTTTGAAGCTGCAGTGAGCTATGGACCTGCACACCAGCCTGGTTACAGAGTGAGACCCTGACTCTTAAAAAATAAATAAATATTTTGAACTAAACAAAAATGAAAATACAATTCATCAGAGTTTGTGGGATGCAGCAAAAGAAGTGCTTACAGGGAAATTTATTACATTGAACACATGTATTAGAAAAGAAGAAAAATCTAAAATCAGTAATCTAAGTTTCTACCTTATAAATAAAGTAAATCCAAAGTAAGCAGAAGACAAATAATAAAAGAGCAGGTATTAATGAAAGTGAAAATGGGAAATCAATAGAGAAAACCAATAAAACCAAAAGCTAGTTCTTTGAAAAGATCAATAAAATTGATAAACCTCTAGCCAGGCTAAGAAAAAAATAGACAAAACACAACTTACTAATATCACAAATGAAAAAGGGCCATCACAACAGATTCCATGGACATTAAAATAATAAAGAAATATTATTAACAAATCTATGCCCACAAAATGTAAAACACAAAACTATAAAACTAGAAGATAACAGGAGAAAATCTTTGATAAGGAGATAACCTGGAGTATGGTGATAAATTTTTAGATACAATACCAAAGGTATAATATGATCTATGCAAGAAAGAATTGATATGGCAGATTTCACTAAAATTAAAAACTTTTTGCCTCTATGAAAGACAATGTCAAGAGAATGAGATGATAAGCCACAGACTGGGAGAAAATATTTGCAAAAGACACATCTGATAAAGGACTATTATCCAAAATATACAAGGAAATTTTAAAACTCATCAATAAGAAAACAGACAACCCAGTTTAAAAATGGGCAAAAGATCTAAACAGACACTTCACCAAAGAAGATATACAGGTGGTGAGTAAGCATATGAAAAGATATCCAACATTATATGTCATTAGGGAATGGTAAATTAAAACGAGGATGAGGTAACACTACACACAACAGAATGGCCAAAATCCAAAACACTGACAACACCAAATACTGACAAGGATATGGAGCAACAGAAACTCTTAATTCATTGCTGGTGGGAATATAAAATGGTACAGCCACTTTGCAAGACAGTTTGGCAGTTTCTTACAAAACTAAACATACTCTTACCATATGATCCAGTAATCACACCCCTTGGAATTTACCCAAATGAGCTGAAAACATGTCCAACAAAAATCTGCACGTAGATGTTTATAACAGCTTTATTCGTAATTATCAAAACTTGGAAGTAACCAAGATATCCTGCAGTAGGTGAGTGTGTATAAGTAAACTGTAGTACATCCAGACATTGGAATATTGTTCAGCACTAAAAAGAAATGAGCTATCAAACCATAAAAAGACATAGAAGAAACTTAAATGGATAGTACTAAGTGAAAGAAGCCAATCTGAAAAGGCTACATACTGTACAGTTCAAACTATATGACATTCTCAAAAGGGCAAAACTATCAGGAGGGTAAAAACATTAATAGTTGTCAGGAGTTGGGGGGAGAGAGTGATGAACAGGCAGAGCACAGAGCATTTTTAGGGCAGTGAAAGTATTCTTTACAATGGTAGATATGTGTCATTATACCTTTGTCAAAATCTATAGAACGTACACCACCAAACGTGAACCTTAATGTAAACTATGGACTTTGGGTGATAATGTGTCGATGTAGGATCAACAAATATTCAAATATACCACTGTGGTGTGGGATGTTGATAGGGGAAAGGGTGTGCATGTGTGGGGACAGTGAAGAGTGGTATATGGGAACTCGGTACTTGCTGCTCAGTTGTGCTGTGAACCTAAAACTGCTTTTAAAAAAAGTATTATTTTTAAAAAAATCCTTCTACTTTTCATCCTGTGTTCAATCAAAAAAAAAATTATAAAGTTAAATGTGAGACCAGCCTGGCAACATAGCATGACCGTATCTCAAAATGAAATAAAATAAAGTGAAATAAAATAACCTAACATAAAATAAAATAAATGCCAGGTATGTGCCTGTAGTCCCAGCTACTAGGGAGGCTGAGGCAGGAAGATTGCTTGAGCCCGGTATTCAAGGTTTCATTGAGCTATGATCATGCCACTGCACTTCAGCCTGGGTGACAGAAAGAGACCTTGTCTCTAAAACAGTAAAATAAAAAGTTAAATGCACAGAAAAGGATTGGGAGAAACATTGCAAAGAGTTAATATCCAGATCACACAAAGAAAAAACATAAATACCCTAATTAAAATTAAAAATGAGCAATTGAAAAGCACACAAATAAGGACCCTCATTCCTAGGAATATGGCAAGGTAGGTTATTTGTATCAGTTCTGAAAACTAAAAATGCTGGATTTTTAAAAAATTTCAAAACACTGAAAATCTGAGAATACAGGAAACAATTATAAATCAAAAAAAAAATTATAAATCAACAAACTAAGGAAAAGCCAAAACCCAGAGAAATAAACTGAGCACTTAGGCAGCGTTTCCATTGACAGCTAATATCAAGTTTTAACATATACTAAGATCCTGGTATTATCAGGCACAGGGTACCTGAATTCAACTTCAATTTTAGAAAGTATACATATTTTATAGATTCACTAAAACAATAAGAAACAAAGTGTATAAACTCCAAACTAAAACTATGGAACAAGAATAGAAAAATAAGAATACTTGATCCAAAACAACCAAGAAAAGAGTAAAACTAAATATAAAAGAGATGAGACGAAGAAATCACAGTGAAATGTTAAATAAAAATGTTTATCAATAATTACATTAAATGAACTACAAATGCTTCAGCTGAAAGACTGATGTCAGACCACAAATTTTTAAAAATTCAAATATATGCTGCTTACAAGAGACCTCTAAAACTAGAGAAAATGTGAAAATAAAAGGATAGGGAAATTTTTCCTTTGAAATACTAACAAATTTGGTATAGTTATATTAATATCAAAAGGACTAGTTTTCAGACAGAAAGCATTAGTAGAGGTAAAAAAGGAGATTTTATGATGACAAAGAATTCAAATCATCAAGAAGCTCTAATAATTTTAAGTTTTGGGGCACCTAATGATATAACCTTAAAGTAACTAAACATTGACAGAACTATTAGGAGAAACAGAAAATACAAAATTATAATATGCTATTTTAACATGCTTCTTTTCCTAATTGACAGAACAAGCAAACAAAAACTCAGTAGGATATAGAGGTTTTAAATAAATTACTGTACTTGACTAAATATGCATGTGTGAAAGTGAGCATACACATACACACACAGTAAACCTATCAACAGCAGAATCATATTTTCATAAGCACTCATGGAATATTTATTTTAAATGACCATCTATATGGAGCCAAGAGCAACTCTCAACACATTTTTACAGGCTGTAATCATAGATAGTCTGTTCTTTGACCACAATGCAATTATGCTAGAAATCAATAACAAAATGGATAAATTTCTCAAATTTGGAAATTAAGAAATATTCTTCTAGATAACCCATGAATCCAAAAAGAAATTACAATCAGCTATGAGTTCCTTCTTGATATATAGCATTTCTAGCACATGGTGATTAGAAAAGAGTTCTTAGAAGAAATCATAAGGAAAATTTCCAGCTTGCTTTTTTTTTAAAAACCTAGGTAAATATTCATCTCAAGAAGTTAGAAAAAGAATGGTAAAATAAACCCGAGCAAATGAAGAACACAGATAAGAACAGAAATTATTGAAATAGAAATACAAAAATATCAACAAGGCCAAAAATCCATTCTCCGTAAAAACTAAATGTTGACCAATCTCTGCAAACAATACAGAAAGAAGATATATCAGAAATGAAAACCGTGGAATATAAAATGCCATAGACATTTAAAAATGATAAAATTTAAATACACTTTAAAATTTAGATAAAATGAACAAATTCCTAGAAAATTAAAATTTCTGATCCAAAAAGGAAATTTTAAAACCCTAAAAATCCAAAGAAGTGAAAGAAAAAATGAAGAAACGTGAATAAAGCCTTAGACACCTATAGAGCACCATCAAACATACCAATGTATACATAATTGGAGTTCCAGAAATGGAAAGAAAGCAAAAATGGGGGGCCGGGAGGGGTGGGGTGGAGATTCATACTTAGGCACATCATATTTAAAAACAGAAAATTTTGAAAGCAGCAAGAGAAACATGACTTACCATATATATAAGGGATATGATCAACAGCTGATTGCTCATCAGAAACAATGGATGCCATAAGGTAGGAGGATAACATATTCAAAGTGCTGAAAGAAAAAAACTGTCATCCAAGAATTCTATAGCCAGCAAAATTATTATTTAAAAATGAAGGTAAAATAATGACATTTCTTAAACAAATAATGACTGATAGTATTTGTTGCTAGCCAAACTGCCTTGCAGGAATTACTAAAGGAAGTCCTCTACTATTTGAAAATAACAGTAGATGGTATCTTAGACCATTTTATGCTGCTTTAACAAAATACTGCAGACTGAGTAACTTACAATGAGCAGAAATTTATTTGGCTCACTGTTCTGGAGGCTGGGAAGTCTAAGGGCATGGAGCTGGCATCTGGTGAATGCCTTTATGTTGCATCAGTCCATGGCAGAAGGTGGAAGGGCAAGAGAGAGAGCAAGAGAGCAAGAGGGGTCTAAACTCACTTTTATAACAAATCTACTCTCACAATAACTAACCCAATCCCACAATAACATTAATGTAGCCATCAGTGCAGAGCCCTCATGACCTAATCACCTCTTAAAAGTCCCATCTGTTTGCACCGTTGCATTAGGGATTCAGTTTCCAACACATGAACTTTGGGAGACACATTCAAACCATAGTATTCAGCCCTTGCCCCCCAAACTTACATCCTCACATACAAAATACATTCATTCCATCCCAATAATTCCCAAAGTCAGCTCATTCTAGCATCAACTCAAAATCCAAAATCCAGAGTCTCATCTAAATAAGACATGGGTGAGACTAAAGGCACAATTCATCCTGAGGCAAATTGCCCTCCAGTTGTGAGCCTGTGAAATTCAACAAGTTATCTACTTACAAAATACAAATGTGAGACAGGGTAGGATAGACATTTTTATTCCAAAAGTGAGAAACGGAAAAGAAGGGATAACTTATCCCAAGTAAGCTTAAAACCCAACAGGTAAAGCTGGAAAATAATCTCTTTGACTTCATTTTCTACATCCTGTGCACACTGGGATGGAGATTGGGCCCCCAAGTCCTCAGGCAGCCCATCCCTATGACTTTGCTGGGCTTGATCCACCCAGCAGCTCTCATGGGTTGGAATCTTGCACCTGCAGCTTTCCCAGGCTGGAGTTGCACACTGGCGACACTACAGTTCTGTAGTCTCTGAGATGGCCTTGCTCCCATGCCATTGCCCTAGAGGGGACTCTCTGTGGCAGCTTTGACACCACATTTTTGCTCAGCATTGTCCTAGTGGGAGTTCTCTGTGGTGACTCTGACCCTGTAACAAGTCTCCCCAGGCTCCCAGGCTGTCCACAATATCCTTTGAAATCTAGGTGGAGGCAATCATGGTACTACATAGCTGATACAGAGTGAGCACCATGTGGACACTGCCACAGTTTATGGCTTGTCTCCTCTGGAACTGTGGCAAAAACCACACCTGGACCCACTTGAGCCATAGCTGGGGTGGCTGAGGAGCACTGCACCAGGATGTAGGAAGCAGAGTCCAAAGGCAGCGCTGGGCAGCAAATGCTGAGGTCCCATAGGAACCTTTCTGGAAACGTTATCCTCAAGGTCCTAGAGCTTGCCTCAAATTTCTCTCAAATGCTGTTAAGGTCATTCTCCCATTGTCTTACTGAATAGAATCTGTCTTCCTTCTACCCATATTACTTCTTTAGCAAAATATCACTTGGCCATACCCTTAGTATTCTCTCCTGAATATGTTTTTTTTTTATTCTTTAAATGTCTAGGCTGTGAGTTTTCCCAATCTTTCTATTCTGCTTTCCTTTTAATTATAAATTCCATCTTTAAATCATTCTCTTCTCTCATTTTACTGCAAGTGGCCCAAGGAAGCCATGCAGCACCTTCAATGCTTTGCTGTTTAGATATTTTTTCTGCCAGACATCCCAGTTCATTGCTCTTAAGTTCTGTCTTCCACAAAGTCCTAGGAAATGGACGCAATTCTGCCAAGTTCTTTGCAACTTTCTAACAAGGATGGGCTTTATTCCTGTTTCCAATGTCTTGTTCCTCATTTCAACTTGAAACCTCATCAGAATGGCCTTTACTGTCCATATTTCTACCAACTTTTTGATCATAACCACTTAATCCCTTAAGAAAATTGAAGATCTCCCTACAGTTCTTGTCTTCTTCTAAGCCCTCACCAGAATTGCCCTTAATTCATGGCAACCTAGGCTTTTTCTAGCCTGCTCCTCCAAATTTCTCCAGCCTCTACCCATTAGCCAGTTGCAAAGCTGCTTCCACATTTTTAGATATTTGTTATAGCAACAGCCCCACTTCTCAGTACCAATTTTATGTCTTAGTCTGTTTTATGCTGCTATAACAGAATAACACAGATCAGGTAATTTATAATGAACAGAGATTTCTTTGGCTTACAGTTCTGGAGGCTGCAAAGTCCAAGAGCATAGTGCTGGCATCTGGCAAGGGCCTTCATGCTGCATAATTCCATGGCGGAAGATGGAAGGGCAAGATAGGGTGAGAGTGAGAGAGCAGAAGGGGGGCCAAGCTTGTTTTTTTTTTGATAGGTTTCTTTTTTCGAGACAGGGTCTTGCCCTGTTGCCTTGGCTAGAGTGCAGTGATGTCATCATAGTTCACTGCAACCTCAAACTCCTGGGCTCAAGCAATCCTGCTTCAGTCTCCCAAGTAGCTGGAACTACAGATGTACATCACCATGCCTGGCTAATTTTTTTTATTTTTTGTATAGATGGGGTCTCGCTATTTTGCTCAGGCTGCTCTCAAACTCCTGTCTTCAAGTGATCCTCCCACCTCAGCCTCCCAAATTGCAGAGATTACAGGCACAAGCCACCATGCCTGGACTGAACTCACTTTTATCACAAGCCCATTCTTGGCAATAACTAACCTATTCCCACAATAGCTACATTAATCCATCCATGAAAGCAGAGGCCTCATGACCTAATTAACTCTTAAAGGTCCCATATCTCAACACTGTTGCATTGGGGGTTGAGTTTCCAACACACAAACTTTTGGAGACACATTCAAACCATAGCAGATGGGCTCAAGGAAGAAATAAAGAGCACCCATGAAGGTAATTACATAGGTAAATATAAAAGACTAAATACATGTTTTCTTTTAAAATACAACTGCAAGGAACATTTATAAAACTGTACTATGGAGTTATATAAAAATGTAACATACATGACTACAATAGCTATATTAGAGCAAAGTTTTTATATTTTACTGGAACTTACTGGAATATATTTTACTGGAATTAGTATTGATCAGAGGTCGATTGTGATAAATTAAGATATATATTTTAACCCCTGGGGAAACCACTAAGAAAATAATTCTAATAGTTTTAACAAAGGACTTAAAATGGTATACTACAAAATATATATTTTTACACCAAAGAAGGAAGAAAGGAACAATAAAAAAGAAGAGACATAGAAAACAAAACCCAACTACCAAAGCTAGTGAGTTCAGCAAGGTTGCAAGACATAAGATCAATATATTATACAAAAATCAATTGTATATCTGTACACTAACACTGAACAATGTGAAAATGAAGAAAACAATTCCATTCATAAAAACATCATAAAATATTTAGGAATAAATATAACAAAGAAGTATCAGACCTATACACTGAAAAAATCATGGCTGAAATTTTAAAAGATCTAAATAAGTAGAGAGGTTCCAAGTTCATGGATTACAATACTCAAGATTGTCAAGACAGCAATTCTTCCCAAATTGATCTATAGATTCAACAAAATCCCTGTCAAAACACCAGTTTGCTTTTTGGAAGAAATTCACAAGCTAATCCTAAAATTTAGATGGAAGGGCAAAAGAGTCAACATAACAAAAGCAATTTTAAAAAAGAAGAAAGTTTAAAAATTTACACTTCCCTATTTCAAAACTTAATATGAAGCTACAGTAATCAAAAGAGTGTGGTACTGGCCTAAGTATAGTTATATAGATGAATGAAATAGAAAATGAGTGTCTAGAAATAAACCCTTACATGTATAGCCTATTCATTTTTTATAAAAGCACCAAGGGAAAAGTGTAGTCTTTTCAAGAATGGTGCTGATACAATTGGATATCCACATGCAAAAGATTAATTTAGACCCATACTTCATACCATACACAAAAATTAACTAAAAATGGACAAAAGATCTAAATATAAGAGCTAAAATATAAACATTTTCAAAGACAGAAAATTTTCATGATATTAGTTTAAGCAAAGAGTTTTTCAATGACACCAAAAGCCTGATCCATAAAAGAAAAAAATTGATAAATTAGACTTAATAAAAATTTAAAACTTTTGTGCTTCAAAAGACACCATTAAGAAAACAGACGTGGAGAAAATATTTGCAAATTTGACACAGGACTCATATCCAGAATGTATAACAAACTCTAACAACTCAATATTAAAAAGACAAACCTCAATTTAAAAATAAAAGATTTGAAGAAACACAGATGTCTGTAAACCCATGAAAACATGAACATCATTAGTTATTAGGGAAATGCAAATTAAAACCATAATGTGGTATCATTTCACACCCACTAAATAGCTATAAAAAAAGATAGACAATAAAGTGTTGGTAAGAATGTGGAGAAACTGTAACACTCATCTATTACTGATGGGAATATGAAACGACAAATTTTACATTTTGGAGAGTGACGGAAATGTAATAAAATTGGATTGTGTTGATGGTTACATAACTGAAAAGAATACCTCAGTAAAGCCAGGTACAGTGGCTCACACCTGTAATCACAAAGCTTTGGGAGGCCAAGGCACGGGGATTCCTTGAGGTCAGGAGTTTGAGACCAGCCTGGGCAACACAGCGAGACCTCTGTCTCAACAACAACAAAAACCAAACAAACCAGGAGTGGTGATGCATGCCTATAATCCTAGCTACTCAGGAGGCTGAGGCAGGAGGATCACTTGAGCCCAGCAGTTTGAAGTTACAGTGAGCTACAATCAGGCTACTGTATTCCAGCCTGGGCAACAGAGTGAGACCCTATCTCTTTAAAAAAAAAAAAAAAAGAAAGAAAAGAATACCTAAGTAAAGCTGTTAAAAAGAAAACTTTACTGTTAGACGAACTTCCAGTTTATAATACTGGAACAAGTTAGACAATACCAGGAGGAAACAATCAGATAAACAATGTGAGGCATGCTATAAGACAAGTGGATCAAAATGTTATGAAAAACTAACAAAAATGAGAATGAAATATTCAACCACCAAGCATAATGCATCAATTTTGATTAGATCTTGGATCAGAAAGACATTTTTGGAGTAGTCAGGGAAGTTTGAATTTAGACAGAATATCAGATAATATTATGCTGCTATTAATGATTTTTTACTTGTGATAATGGTATTGTTCAGTTGGCAAATGTCCTCATTCTTCAGAGATGTATACTGAAATAGTTAGGCATTAAGTACCATGGTGTCTGCAACTTATTCTCAAATGCTTAAGCAAAAAAAATGTACTTATATAAATAAAGATAAAACAAATATGGAAAAATGTAAATAACTGAATCTAGGTGAAGGGTATTGAAAGAATGCATTTTACCTCTTCAAACTTTTCTGTAGGTTTGAAATTTTTGAAAATAAAAGGGAGGGGGCAATTTGATCATATTCCTACATGCCAGAAATGACATTATAAAAAAGATATAATTTATAATAGCATCCAAATATACGATATACCTAAGAATATATGTAACAAAAGATGTACAAGACCTCTTTGGTGATTATAAAAGTTTATGGACATTAAAGACTTAAATAGATATATATCATGTTCATGGATTGAAAGTCCTGCTATAATGATACAAATTCTCGGCCGGGCGCGGTGGCTCACGCCTGTAATCCTAGCTCTGGGAGGCCGAGGCGGGTGGATTGCTCAAGGTCAGGAGTTCGAGACCAGCCTGAGCAAGAGTGAGACCCCGTCTCTACTAAAGATAGAAAGAAATTATCTGGCCAACTAAAAATATATATACAAAAAATTAGCCGGGCATGGTGGCTCATGCCTGTAGTCCCAGCTACTCGGGAGGCTGAGGCAGGAGGATCGCTTAAGCCCAGGGGTCTGAGGTTGCTGTAAGCCAGGCTGATGCCACGGCACTCACTCTAGCCCGGGCAACAGAGCGGGACTCTGTCTCCAAAAAAAAAAAAAGATACAAATTCTCCCAAAGTGGCTTATAGATTCATTGCAACTCCAATCAAAATTTCATTGTGTTTGGTTTATTTGGTTATTTGGGGGGGGTGGAACATAAGCTGTTTCTAAAATGTATATAGAAGAGCAAAGAATCAAGAAGAGTCACAAGCTCTTGATGAACATCAGAGTGAAAAGACTTGCTATACGTACATCAAAACTTTTTTTAAAAGAGTAACAAAGAGAGTCATATTGGCACAAGACCAACATAAAAAATAAAGAGCCTAGAAAAGATCTTTGCATATCTTGACAGTTAATATACAACAGAGAAAGCACTTCAGAACAACAGGGAAAGGAAGGGCTTTTCAACCAACAGTGCTGGTACAAAAGACTAGCCATGAAGAAGCAAAGGAGTTACCTCATACTGCATGGTGAAGACAGTTCCAAGTGCGATGCAACCTCAGTGTGACAGGCAAAACTACAGAGTATGTAACAAGAAAATATTAACTATATTTTTAACCTAGAGAGAATAACTTTTTCAAAAAACAATGCAGAACGAGCTAACTATAAGGGAAAACTATTGATATATTTGAAGATATTAAAATTAAAATGTTAATAGATCAAAACCATTGTGAAAAGACAAGCCATAAGGTGGGAAAAGATGTTGCAACACAACTCATAAGGAGCAGTATCCAGAATATATTAAAAAACCTCAACAAATTAATGAGAAAAATGGGCAAAAGACTTTCACACATACTTCATTCACCAAAGATGAAGTCCCAGTGGCCAACAAACATATGAAAGGTGTTGAGCCTCATTTGATACAAGGAAAATGCTAATTAAAACCACAATGTGATACCATTATATATCTACCAGATTTTTTTTTTAAAGTCCATATAACCTGGGAGAAAAATATAAGTCAGCTTAAGAATCTTTGGAAAACAGTATGGCATGATCTCCAGATACATATTCAAAATATCCACAGCAGCACTGTTTGTAATATCCCTGAAGTGGAAAAAACCCATATGTCCACCAAGAGTAAAATGAAAAGTAAATGATAATACATTCATACAATGGAATAAACTATGCTACATACAATGATATGATGAACCTCATAAACATAATATTCAGCAAAAGAAACAAGTCTCAAAAGTATATAATTTGATTCATATAAATTCCAAAACCAGACACTGAATATAGTTTTAGGGATGAATACATGGGAGGTAAAACTACAAAGAAAAGCAAAGAAACAAAGAGTAGGGATGGTGTTGAAGTGGTGAGAGGGGGTTGTGATGCAGAGGAACATATGAGGAACTTTTGAGGAGTTGGAAATGTTCTATTTCTTGACCTGGTGGTCATATGGTGTTCACATTAAGATTATTTAAAATATATATGTATATATGTATGTATGTATGTGGGTGTCTGTGCACACATGCATATGTACATGTTTCATGTACTTTCTGTATATTCCACAATAAGAAAATATACAAATGGCCGGGCATGGTGGCTTGTGCCTATAGTCCCAGATCCTTGGGAGGCTGAGGCAGGAGGATCATTTGAGGACAGGAGTTTGAGACCAGCCTAGGCAACATAGCAAGACTCCATCTCTAAATAAATTATTTTTAAATTAGCTGGGTGTGGTGGCACATGCCTGTAGTCTCAGCTAATGGGGAAGCTGAGGCAGGAGGATCACTTGAGCCCAGAAGTTTGAGGATACAGTGAGTTATGATCGTGCCATGCCACTGCACTCCAGCCTGGCAAAGAGAGATCCTGTCTCTAAAAAACAAAATAAAATGAAATAAGATGAAGTGAAAAACAGAAAATATACATGTGACCAGTAAATAGGAAAACATTCAACCCCACTAGTAATTTGAAAAATAAAGTTAAAACAACAGTGATCGCCTATCATGACTTGCCTAAAATGTAAAAGACTGATAATACACATTTTTGCTGAGGTTGCAAAAAAATAGGCATTCTTATATGCTGTCATCAGGAAAGTAATAAAGCCTTTTTTGAAGAATAATGTAGCAATATGTACAAAAATGTAAAACATATGGTATAAATTTTCAATTTCAGTTCTAAATATCTATCCTAATAAAATATTAGCACATGCACTCAAGGTATACATATAGAGACATTTACCATTCACTACAACATTGTTTGCGATAGTGAAAAAATGAATAAGGAGATATTTATGAAAAGTATCATAACCCATACAATGAAATACTATGAAGCTATTAAAAATAAATATAAACCAACATGGAAAGATCTCAAAGATATATTAAGTGAACAAAAGCAAGTCAAAGAATAACACATATATCACATGAACCTGTTTTTAAAATATAAATATGAACATATACAGACGTATGAAAAACAAACTGCAAACTCATACTCTAACCTGTTAGCTGTGATCACCTCTGGGCCAGGAAGTGGTGGGGGAGGAGGGTAAAGAGGACACTTTCCCCTCGTACTCTAGATACATATACATTATATGTATCTTTTATAATCATATTATCTGTGGACTACTTGTACATTTTTAACAAGTGGTAATAGCAAAACAACTGTATTGTTATTTATTCAATTCTAATGAGACCAATCTAATACATTTGGCAATGACTTGCTTTCATAGCTAATTCTTTTGTTCCTGCAGGGCCTTGAGAGAGCCTATAGATGTGGTTACAGGGCTGTCAGCCATCAATTGATGAGCACTGTGTAGGAGACTAAGTGACTTGGTCCATCTCCAGGCTCTCCCCTTGAAAATATTTGCATACATTCTCATATCCCAGCTCATTGGCAATAGCAAAAGTGTCTTCTCAGAGCACTTTGCTAAAGTAAATAAATTCTGATGCCACACATCAAATCACTTCCATAGCAAAGTGTAGATGTGGCTGTCAAGATGCATGTTTAGATCCAAATTAGTAATCACACTCTTGGTGAGTGACTTTTGGAATAAACAGTTTGCATTTGGATTCCTAAGTAAGAACCTAGACCCCACTAAATCACCATATAGAGCTTTCCTTTTCTTTCTTTTTTCCTCCCCTCACTCTACCCTAGCCTTTTCCAAACCAAATTGTCTATTTCCTATAAAGGTGGGAGAGAGGGCAGACCTGATCATGAGTTATTCAGAATCAGTAGTGAATCAGAACAAAAAACACTACCAATATATTTATGAAGAAAAATCCAACTACATACATACATTTTGGTGTGCATTTTATTTTTGATTGGAATCATATCCACATGAAGGAAAATTGCCAAAGTATCCTTTACTCTTTCGGAAAACTCGGCCTTTGCCTTGCTATATTCAAAGAAAAGCAAAACTAAGCCAGTAATGCCGGAGACATCCCTGTTTCCATATGCACACTGACAGGAGAGAGCTGTCTAGGAAATGCTTTTTGATTGATGAACAGAGGAGGATCTACACACATGGTAAATACAAATGGAAACACATCAGCACACGCAAGTCATCATCCTGGTCCTCTGGCATCCACTGGCATGCATCTTTCCAAAGTATCACTTATTGAATGGTGTCAGCACTATGTCTCATTATGCCTTTTATCAGCAAATACCTTTTTATTCCAGAATGGAAAACAAACTAGGAATTAAATACATCTAATATTGATGCTTTATTTCCATAAGTCACCAATAAGAGAATGAATTTAATTTTAATACATTTATTCTCATGTGACTCTTAATAAAACACTTTCAAAACATTCTGTACATTTCAAGCCACTCAGAACCGCATTACGTTTCTGTAAATGTGATTGGTTGGGATGAGGTGCCAAGATGTCTCTGTACAAAGATGTACAATATGTACAGTCACTGTAAGTGCAAGCTGTGCAAAGCAGAGTCTAGAACACTAATTCATGCCAAGGCTTAGAAAAACATTTCAACACGTAAGACTAAAGCTTGAAACTGCGTTGTGGTTTTTTCCCCTGGGCAAATGATTACTTTATAAACAAATATATGTATATGTCATATAGAAAGAATAGTTTGACTCCTCCGCTCAGTCAGCACCATGCAGCTGACTGGATTCGTTACAGGGCTGCTCTCCTAGGCCTCTCTCTTCAGGGCACCATGTTGCCACACTCAACAATCATCTCATCACTGCGCCGCTGCTGCTGCTGCTGCTGCCTTTGGCTGAACCACAGCAACACTAGGAGATTTAAATTTGGGGAGATAAAGGCCGAACTTATTTTCAATGCCAGCAAAAGTGGCTGTGGCAAGTCTGTATCCACCGATGTGATCAGGATTGGCAGGAGGAAGGTCTGCAATGCGGGACTTAGGTGTTGGTTCTGAGCCAGAGGGTTTGCTGTTGATGGGAAAAAGCCAATGGTTAGTGTGCTCAAGACTGACAAGGGTAGTTCACAACTGAGTAGTTTCAGTCTGACACCTGTGCCATAGAGAAGACCATCTGTCTCAACCATTCCATGTCATCTACGCTGCACTGGTCAGGATTTATAGCTTTGTAAGCAATACGTCCACATATTTAATTTAGAAAAGGAATGACCTTAATTTCAATGCTTATAGACATATACAAACAGATCCATAGAAAAAAGGTCATCAAACATTAAGACTCTGGGAAGTAGAATTATGGATTTTTTTTTCTTTTATACTTTTCTATTTTCTAAATTTTCTGTACTAAGCATATATGAACATAATAAAAAATATACATTTTTCTTTCATTTTGACATAGTTTTAAAAGTTAACTTTTTAAATAGACTCATAAAAGTTATCACTAAAATTATTTAAAGAGAAATAAATAGATTCAGTTTTTACTTTTACGGAATGTAAAAGCATAGAAAAGCCTGAACCTTAACATTTCCACAACGGAACAGTAAGCCTGCTGCTCTTCTCGCTTGCTTCGTATAGTCCCTCCACTTCCTGGTTCAACACCTAATTCCCTATCTGGCCTGGAGCAGGAGAGGGCTTTTCAGGTTTATGAGGTGAAGACTCAGAAATAGTACTTGGTCTTCTGCTGAAAAGTTGATATTTGCTTGCTTTGGGTACAACTTTCCACCCAGCGAATTCAACAAGTAATTCCTCTCCTCCCTGGCACGTGCTTCAAGAGATGAGCTCCACCAAGCCCAATTTCTGGCCTACACCCACCAGTGATTATGGCCATGGATATAATCTCTCTTTCAACCTAAGGTTTTTTCCAATACATTAGGTCTAAGAACATCATAACCATCTAGTAATAAATTGTGGTGAGTAATGAAATATCAGAGGTGCCAAAGGACTTGGGCCTGTGAAGTGTTACTAGTACACGTTTACAATACTTCTGGTGAAAAGGCTATATAATAAAATTCACACAATAATAACCTAACTCCATGAAGCTTGGTATTTGCTTACATGAAAAAAGACAATCACACAGCATTTTACTGCCTCCATAAACTTCCCCCAAATAGCTGCTTAATGTTGTGTGTGATGTCACTCTGTCAAGGTCTTGCTCCCTGAACACTGAAGCTTCTTAAGGCCACTGTTTTAAATGTATCGGTCTCAAAGGATTCTCTCTTGTCAGTTTTCTATGAGTTTTAAAAATACCTTTGTAGACAGAACAAACATTCGTTTTGGTTTTAGTGATTTCTTTGTAAAATAGTTGAGCAGTTCCACTTACAGGCCTCCAAAGTCAATGTAAAACCACCGCTGGAGAAGCTCATAGGTGACCAAGGTAACACCAAACTGGGGAGAGGACCGAAATACTCGAGCTGAAAAAGAGAGGCAGGGGTTGGGGAGAAAAACCAGGATGACTGTGGTAAAGACAATCATTGTGTGACAGGGAGCAGCACAGGAAGGCCAGCCAGCCATTCTGCACGGCCCAGCCCCTCCCTACCTGCTGTCCCTTTCCAAAATGCTGAGGGCCCTTCTTCCCGGAGTATCTTCCTGAAACAGTCGATGACACCACTGTATGTCGTCTGGCCGGCGCGGGCGGCCACCTGCAGTCTTGTCTTGATGACATCAGCAGGGGTCACCAGAGACGCGGCAGGCACACCTTTCAGGAGAAAGCCATACTGAATTCATCCAAAGGACCTTACGAAAGACAGAAATACTGCTAATGTCTAACAGCAACCTGCAACCTGAGCCACCTGCAGGCAACTCCGAACTCCTTAGATAGAGATCCGGGCACTCGTGGGAACAGGGCTCTAGAAGCCTGCTTCAGTGTGATCAGGGCAAAATTACTTTCTCTTTCTGAATTAAAAAAAAAAAACAAACAAACCAAAAAACCTCTATATCTCATGATCTCAAATAACCATGAGAGGAAAAAAAATGCATTAATATTCAATGGGACACTCCCCAAGTGTTCCCTTTCAGTTTCAATTATTTTGCCTCCTTTTTTATCTTAAATGAGTATTTTTATTTATAATAAATAATAGAATAATGTCAATTTAATGGTTGCTAAATGTATCTGACACCAAACTACTGTTTTTTTGGCTGATTCTTGTCAACCATACAGTGCAAGGTGAATATCAATACTTGTAACCACTCACCTGTTGGAGGGGCTAACGTGAGAGTTGACTGTGTCTCCTTTTCAGACATTGTTACGTGACAGAAGTCACTATAATGGGAGTGAGAGGAGGCCAGGCAACCAGTTAAGGGACAACAGGGGGGCTGATCACTAGCAGGCAGCCTCCTCCAGCCCGAGCCTGAGCTCCTGGGGTCACGCTAAGATTGATCAGCCCCAGGACAGAAGGTGGATTTCACAACCACACCTTTTTCTCATGAAATGAAACAGGGAACAAAGGAGCAATACAACATCCCCAGGGGGAAGAAATTCAATTTGGCCTGAATATCACTGTGCCATCACTAGGTAGATGGAGCTGGCGGCCTCGTGGGGAGCTCTGTTAGAGAGCGATGCAAATACCTCCCTTGGCACAGCCACGCGCCCTATTCAGATGGAACTAGGTAAATTGCCTGCCTTTGGAGGCAGAATTCTGAATGTTCTCAGTGCCTGCCAGCAAAGCTTTACTGGTAAAAATTAGAAAAATTCATCTCATTCTGAACACTGCCATCAAATGTCTGTGGGGAAGAAGTTGGTGCTGACAGTTGCGTGGAAATGTTTACTCGGTTCCATCAACCACTGGCAAAACGCCTGTCCACGATTAGACTGTTCTCTGGCTGGTTTCTGCTGCTGATTGAAAAGCACAGGGAAAAGCCTGGAGGGAAATACTGGCCCCCACTTAAAAGTGGGAGACTAGTAAGTACCAGAAAGGGGCTGATATGAACACTCGGTACCACAACTGAACAGGAAACTCTACTGGCTTTTAAACATGCAACTGACTGAAATGACAAGTGCTACAAGACAAGGGATTTGCTGGATCCCAAATGAGGGCTCTAAGCTCCCTGGGGGAGTTTCTTAATCATCATAAGTCATCCTCTGTCATCACAGGCAAGAACACCAACATGGACCATCCCAACACTCTAGAGCAGAGAGCTCCTGCCACACGCCAAGCACAGCACACGTCGGGAAGTGCCCGGGCGTCCTACTGTTCAGCCAGGGCCACGAGAGAATGAACCCAGTGAGCAAGGGCCAAACAGTCAACGTGAGCCCCGCTGGTCAGAGCCACACTGAGCTCTGTGACGGCTCATTACTTGTTGTACAGAGAGCAAACGTGCGTCCTTTCCTTCCTCTGTCACCTCTGAGTGTTGGTGCAGCCAAGGACACCGTTTTCCCCTTCTAGTCTAAGTCAGCTCCTTCATAACTCAAGAGTAAGCCTACACCTTGAGATGAGAAGGAAGCATCTTACGCCTTGCTGCATTTGTTAGGGTACTCTTTCATATGGAATCTCTTCCGTGATTAATTTGGCATCTTAGACAAGATGAAGGTTTTCATCCATTCCACTGACATTTATTGAGCTCCCATTATTACTGTTGGTCATGTGGGCCAGCAGGAATGAACAGAATGAAACTCCTGCCCTAAAGAAGCTCTCAGCCTAGTACCGAGGGGAAAACTTATGCAAACAACCATTAATAGAAGACAAAGTGCTAACGGTCAGAAAAGAGATGAAGATAGAGCTCAGGCTGGTTTGCTGAGGGGTACTGATTACTGATTACTTTGATTTAACGAGGGCGATGGGAGAGCTTCATGCAGAAAGCTCAATTTTGAGCCACATCATATACACTCCAATATACAGAGATAGAAAGTAAGGGCACGCTAGACCTGTGCATCAGCATGAGATACCACAAGGCAACTGATTTAATGAAAAACTTTTCCACCTTAATGCTTAGCTTGGCTGCACTCAAGGTTTCAGGGGCACAGGAGACTAAGAAACACATTAATGATGAAAGCCCAATTTAGATGGGCAGATCTAATTTGGCTCTGAGTTGCTAAGCTGCATTAAGCTGTTTATCCACATTATGCAAATGTAATTAACTCTCATCAGAATCATAGCATGTCCCACAAAGGAGAAAAAGCGATCATACTTAAACTAAGTCAGATACAAACAATAACCCTTTCAGAAAGAAAGGGGGAAAGTGCATAGAGACTCTGTACTCCTTAAAGACAACGGGAGGATTCTTCTAGTTAACAAAAAAAAATTGTAGTTACCTGCCATGGCTCCAGCTGCAAGAAGATTTAAACCTCCCACGTGTCCATTTTCATCCGCCAGAAGTAGTTTGCAATGAGCATAAACAGGAAAATAGATTGCAGAGAAGGGAATGTCTCGGAGGAAACACGCTTTGGCACCCTGTCACACAGTGGAGAAATAGTGCAAAACAGTGTGTGAATGCCCGAATGGGATCCAGGGGGCTGTCGATAACAAGCCTGGGGTGTCTCTCAAACAACACTGAACTGATGTGGAAGGAAAATGGGGGACAAGAGAGGCCTGTGGTACGTCTCAAAGCTTGTGAAAGCAAGTAACTGAGTCACCACAATATCCTCACAACTAAGAACTTCTGGCATTTCTAGCATACATTCAGATTTTTCTAAATTAATTAATTTATCTTTTATTGTGGTAAGAACACGTAACATGAAATCTACCCTCTTAACAGAATGTTTAGTATGCAGTACAATATTAACTATAAGCACAATGACAACTTATTAATGTTGGGTAACTTTGATACTCATTGAACTCAGTTCAATTTTTTAAGGTTAATAAAACTTCAATTCTGTTTGGCTTTGGTGGGGGTGGGGAGAGGGTGGAGGGAGTTAGACTTGGATCCCAAGATTAATAGCTTGAGTCCGAAAGAACCGCCCCACCCCGACCACCTTGCCAGGTGAGAGGCAACACGCAATCGTGAGGAAGGTGACTGTTCCAGAGAAGAGGAAAAAGAAAAAAAGAAACCACAACTCTTCTCTTCCCATTCCCCATATTCTAAATAGAAGATTGGGGGAATCCACACAAAATTTTTTTAGCTTTTAGTAGTGGGCGGTTTCCATGGGGGTAGAGAACCACCCAGAGACAGCCCAGGGCTCCACCTAGTGAGGCAAACACTCCACCTTGGCACTTGTTTCCCTAATGGCTCTGTTTTTAAAAGACAAGCTCAAACATTTTCCTTAAAAAAAATCTGGCCGGGCGTGGTGGCTCACGCCTGTAATCCTAGCACTCTGGGAGGCCGAGGCAGGTGGATCGCTCAAGGTCAGGAGTTCGAGACCAGCCTGAGCAAGAGTGAGACCCCGTCTCTACTAAAAAAATAGAGAGAAATTATCTGGCCAACTAAAATATATATAGCAAAAATTAGCTGGGCATGGTGGCACATGCCTGTAGTCCCAGCTACTCGGGAGGCTGAGGCAGTAGGATCGCTGAAGCCCAGGAGTTTGAGGTTGCTGTGAGCTAGGCTGACGCCACGGCACTCACTCTAGCCCGGGCAACAAAGCGAGATTCTGTCTCAAAAAAAAAAAAAAAAAAAAAAAAATCTAAGGACTCTCTAAAGGGTAATACAGAGAAAACCAATATTAATAAATTCGGCTCTCAAAGGGAATTCCAAAAAGGATGGAAATTGGGGATTGGAGGGGGAGCAAAAGTGTGTACAAAACTCTCGAGATGAGCATAATTGTTTGTTGGTCTCCAGAAAGCCCTGTCGCTGTGTGATTCCAATATATAGAATTTCTAATTTCTAATTTGCAGTTATAGAAGCAAATTTACACATTTCTGCAGTGATGGATCTATAAATGAATCAGATGTTGTGGAAACACAGTTGCCTATAGTGGCTACATTTATGTATTCTCCCTTATACCAGGCAAAGGAATGGAAAGAAATACTCTTCCTTGTTTAAGAAAAATAATAGCTTCTGCTCCATTACATCTGATCTGTAATGATGGGAGTAGGCACACCTGCAGGGAAGGAATCTGTTGACTGGCATTTTGCCCAAGTACAGTACACTCTGTTGTTGTTATTGTTTTTTAATGGAATTCATTATTGACAAATCTTACCACCTAACTTCTTAAAGACCTGAATCTTACCAAACTCTACTACTGTTTTATTATGGTCAGATTATTAAGACAAAGAGAAGCTCCTACAGGGAAGATAACAATAGTGGTAACTCAGACTCAAAATAAACAAGACTTTTTTGAAGTCCTAAACCAGCCCAAAGAGAACACCAAAGAAACTTTCCCCAAACCCCTTATCAAACAAAAGGCTGTGAGCCTGGAGCCAGCAGGTCTGCGCTGTCAGTGCCGGCCTCCCTCATGGGACTTCAGAACAAAACAGGAGAGCATGCGTGGAGCCCACTCCCTCTAACAGAAGAATCCTGATTTTTTTCTTTTCCTTTGATTTTCTACTCCACAGACTACCCTGCTGGACAAGATTGCTTTTCAGTTTGGTGGGGAGAAGTCTGGTTTCTGCATTCTTTCACATTTACATTGAGTACATTACAACCTCTCTCCTGAGATAACCAGCAGGACTCCACTCACCTTATACAGACCAAAAATTCCCAAGTCCCGGAGCACATTTAGGGCGCTGACTCTGGGTCCCGTGGTGATCTCCCCAGCTACCTGCAGACGGATCTTCACTATCTCCAGCGGGTTCGTAAAGATGACCTGAGAGCCTCCGGCCTGCAGGAGAGGGAGCAGGGACAGTGGCACATTTCCACATCAGAGCTGGACTGGCAGTGCCCACAAGGCAAATCCAGAAAAGCCTCCACATTTCACCACCTTTCCACCTCCCTCGTCTTCATCAGGGAATGAGAGTCTGACACTTTGGCTAAAGCTGGAGAGGTTCACAAGGATGGTCCCCAACTCTGTCTTGGGTCAGTCTACCTCTGGGTTTGCTTCTATTTGAAATACCGAGATTGTTTCTCACACCAGTCTTTCTGGGCTCGCCTCAGCCATCTTCAAAAGAGCAAAAGTAATAAACCCATTTGGAAAACAGAAGTGAAGCTAGATGTGGCAGTGGGTGCTCCCACCACCAGGGAAAGGGAGGGTAGAAGACTAGGATTTTTAACAAGCCGGGGCTAAAGTTCAGATCTGCAATCGTTTCTTTCCTTTTCTCTGCAAGCATCCTCTTTCGCATAGCCACTGGCTTCTGCTTCCTTGGCTTGTAGAGCAATTAATACAACTTTGGCCCCACAGAGGTGTCTTAAATCAGGGCGGGGAAAGTCTCCTTTGGTTCAAATTCTAAAACGTATTATCCTGAGCAAAACTCTTGAGACAGGTACACAGCTACACCCACACAAAAGGAAAGCATTTGGAAAGATAAATTGCAGTATCATTTCAAGACAAAACCAGAAAAACTCTTCAAGGTAGAGCCAGGAAATGGAACATCTAGTTCCCAAGAGTACAACACCCTCAGATCAAAGCCGCATTCCACACTCTGATGGTGAGTGACAGAGGTCTGAATTTGGATAATGAGAGTGTATTTGCATCTGAAATCTGTTAACTAGTTGAGGAAAAAAAGAATGTTCTAACAAAACTACCAACTCTTTTTTTGGTTTCTGTAAGACAGGAAAAAAATGTATGTACGTGACCAGAGATATATAGACATAAATAAATTAATATATTCTCCTTCATGAAGTAAAAAATCCCATTTACACACCTTCATCTTAAACTGTAGCTGTTTACATTATATAATCACAACCAAGGTCATATAATATTCATAATCATATTCTAATCATCATACTCATTTTCTATAATCACAACTTAACTGCAATGCACATCCACGTGAAATATGAAACGTGTGCCTCACTGGGGCACTGTAATTCTACAGGTATAAACGACTACAAACACCCAGAAAACTCACCTGCAGCCTTCAATGGCACTTCAAGGCTCTACCTTCACCCACATTCCTGCTCATTCATCTAAAACCCACAGCCCTCTCAGACCCCCTCCTAAGGGGCAGCAATGTGGCTCAGCCCATTTGCCTAATAGTCCTGGGGCTATAAACCCCCAACTATTCCTATCCCAGTCCTGACCCCTTACGCCCTTCCCCATGCACAAGTGTCCACACAGACACTAGATTCCTTACCTCTCCCTGGCAGTTTATTGCTCTAGATTCCCCAGGGCCCTAATCCCTTTTTTGTCCTTTGAGCAGGGAGGTACAGCAATTTGCTGTGTCTGTATCTCTCTCTCTCTCTCTCAGTTTCCTGTAACTCCCCAACTTGACACAATTCAGACCACTGGCACATGGGTCCCCCAATGAGGTACTGACCCAATTTTACATGGTGATTCGCCTGCATTTCTCTCTCTTTTAATCTGTTGCACTGCAGGCAGAAGAAAGCATTTTAATGTTCCAATCAAAGCAAACAATACTTTCAAAAGGATTGCTGGGTAAAAAATTATGCTAAAATGATAATCCAAGTAATTGCTCCTGTAGCTGGTATTAAGGACCAAACCAATTGAAAAAGTTTACTACTACTCTGAAATCTCTTGTTTAAATACTGATTGCAAAGATTATCTTTGGGAAAATGTGCTTTATGTTCTAAACTAAAGCAGTTTAAAGAAAAAAAGAATAGAACCACATATTTTGATTATAATCCCCCAAATTTGCCACCACCAGACAGTGTCAGCCCTTGGGTGCCAAGTGTTAAATGTGGACATTATGTTTAAATAAATACAAAGTTCTTTCATGTTTGTAATCATTAATAAATTACAACACCTGCAGGGCAGAAGTACTCTACTCCATATCCTCCCACCCCACAGTTCCCTCCTCCCTTCCCTTCTCTCATAGACCCTTTTGAAAATAATTGCCAGTTTACTGAGATTTATACTCCTTTAACAATGCTTCAAATTTCTGAGTGTACAAGTAACAGGCTTTCTACTAAAACTCTACTAAAATGGTGCGATCAAGAGAAGGAAACAACTACATTTTAAAATACATACACATTAATTGTATGCTTTAAAGATTAGTTACCTGGAACACATACTAAATCCCAACAATACATAGGACATAACCACAAAACTCAATTTATGTGCACTTATAAACAGATACAATCTGGCAAGTGAGCATGCAAACAATGAAACAATGACACTATAGCAAGGCACACATCTATGAGTTGTTTCATGCCTATGCACTGTATTTGAAGGCGGAACGCTCCTAGGAACATCATTTGTATACAGTTTAAAAATTAATATACAAGCCAGGGGCAATGGCACGTGCTTGTGGCCCCAGCTACTTGGGAGACTGAGGTGGGAGGATCACTTGAGCCCAGGAGTTCAAGGTCAGCTTGGCAACCATGACAAATAACATAAACAGAACATAAAATATTAGGTACACATTTGATCACAAATATGTCAAAATTTATCTAAGTTTATTGAAATCAAAGTAGCTTAAAGACTAAAACATTGATTGCCTCTTGGAAAGAGAAACTGAGTAGCTGGGAGAAAGAATATTCATAGCATACCCGGTTGTTTAAGCCCTGAAACATATGAATATATTAACTATTCAACAACAACAACAACAACAACAACACAAGAAACAGAACTGGTCTTAGAAACAATGTCTTTATAGACTAGGTCTTCTCTCACACCTTCTCCCCATGTTAAATTTGGTAATTTACCAAGAATATTTTTTAAACTAGTTGGCATTAGTTATCTGTGAATCCAAAACTTTTAAAAAGCTTATTTACCTATGTATATATGAACATCAAAAAAACCTAAACAAATACAGCTAGTGGTCTGAAATAATAGACATGAAGATATATAAAATTTATATTTAAGTTTAAATATAAATTGTATATATGTATAAATATATATATATATTTTTTTGAGATACAGTCTCGCTCTGCCACCCCGGGTAGAGAGCAATGGCATCATCATAGCTCACAGCAACCTCAAACTCCTGGGCTCAAGCGATCCTCCTGCCTCAGCCTCCGAGTAGCTGGGACTACAGGCACACACTACCTCACCCGGCTAATTTTTCTATTTTTAGTAGAGATGGGGTCTCACTCTTGCTCAGGCTGGTCTCCAACTCCTGAGCTCAAGTGATCCTTCTGCCTCAGCCTCCCAGAGTGCTAGGATTATAGGCATGAGCCACCGTGCCTGGCTTATAAATATATATTTTAAACAAGTTGGCATTAGTTATCTGTGAATCCAAAACTTTTTAAAAAGCTTATTTACATAGATAGATAGATAGATAGATAAGATATAGGTAGACATAGCTTACCTATAGGTAGATAAGCTTTATATACATATATATGAACATCAAAGTTAACCAAATATAGCTAGTGATCTGAAATAAGATACCAAGATAAGTAGCATTTTAAATTAAACCACAATGATACACAGCTACGTAGATTTAAATAGACACTGCTTAATTTGACATCTTACTGCTTCTGGTACTAAGGCTGATATTAGAAAACATACCATTCTATACCAAACCTTTGGTGACTTTTTTCATTCACCAAATCACCCAAATTAGCTTCTAACCCTCTAATTTCTAAATTGCCCTCATCAAATTTGTTACTTTTTTTTTTTTAAAGAAACACAAGGTCTAATATTAAAACAGCCTTAAATGCTTTTATTTTTCAATATTAAGTTGTCATTTCTTTGTTCTAGAACTGAATTTAAAACATATATAAAAGCAACAAATCTCATTTTGAATGAGGGTTACTCATATAGAACAGAAATGGAAAGACTGTAAAAACTTCCATTTAATCTTATATCACATAAATTTTTTATGAGAAAATAAACCAACTAAAGCTGACAAGCAAGAGAAAAGGATACAGTATTGAGATGTCACCACGCCTTTGCTGTGCCTGAGGCTGAGAGGCTATGTAAAGGATTAGGACTGTTCAACCTTCTGCCCTCACAATCCTACCCCTGGGGCAGGGTCCACAAAGAGGTTGGGGTCTGGGCCCTGCTTGTGCCAAGTACCTTGTTTATTTATTTCTTTCATCTGTTGTCTCCTATAGTTTGAAACAATTTCCCTCCAGCCACAAAGTGACCAATCTAAGCAATTTATTATAAAGTTTTCCCTTACAGAGACCTATAAAAATCTAACTTCAAGTTGTTTAAGGTCACACCAGCTCCCTGAGCAGATGTACAAATTATGTGCATTTAAAACAACCAAACCAAAAAAAGTCACAGAAATAGTTATCACTAGGACTGACTCAAGAGGAACAGACAATGACTCTGTCTTATATACACACTATCAGCCATTCCTAGATACTTTTGTAAAGCAATGGAAAATGCTAGGGTTCTTTCTAAAATAGTCTAGGATAGTGATAGTTTAAAAGGAATATATTTCAAAATGCTCAGTGCTGAGTGACCATGTATGTCAGGATGTTATAACATAAAACTATACATATTCCTAAGTAGGGTAAGGGAAGTGAATGTTGATGTCTCCCCAAAATTCATATGTTGGACCCGAATATCCAACATGGTAGTATTAAGAGGCGAGGCCTTTTGGAAAGTGATTAAGTCATGAGGATTCTGCCCTCATGAATGGGACCCGTGCCCATATAAAAGAAGTTGAAAGGAGCTGTCTTGTCCCTTCCACCATGTGAGGACATAGCAACAAGGTGCCATCTTGGAAGCAGAGAACAAGCCCTCAGCAGACACTGAAAGTGTTGCCACCTTGATCTTAGACTTCCCAGCCTCCAGAACTGTGAGCAATGAATTTCTGTTGTTCATAGATCACCAGTCTAAGGTATTCTGTTTTAGCAGCCAGAACAGACTAAGACAGGAAGAGTCAAAAATCCCCGATAGGCTGCTTTTGACATAAATGTATTTAATATAAGCATTTTTAACTTGTGTGCATATGCATGTAGGTTCACATATGTAAGTATACAGTTGGGACTACACTGATTCCTGGGAATGGAAGGTGGAGGAGCTGTTTCTAAACAACTCTTTAGATATGTATAAAAACTTAGATTGTTGAGGAAGACACAGATAGACTTCTTCAGCATGGGGAGCTCACTAGCTACAGATCTTGGCCCCCAGCATTAGTAAAAGCTCCATCTAACAAGGAGGCTTTCTGCTGCACCCATATGAAGGAAGGACACACACATGCATAAGCTGAAGGGAAGAAGCAGGGGAGAGTGGAAAGATCCCGTGTTTGGAAGGCTGTTTACCTAGATTGTCATAAACTTTGCACTGATCATAACCATTCCATTCCTCGGTGTCCCACTACGGAAACAGGGATCCCAACAACTGCCCTATCTGCCTTACAGAGCTCTTGTGCACTAACTAATGAGAGAGCACTGCAGATTGAAAGCAAGACAAAGGTAAGGAAGGTGTTCTCCAGAAAGTATGTTCATACAGGGTTGCAGAAACTCACTTGCAACACGAGGGGATTATATTAGCCCTTTGCTGAGCAATAAACAACACATTTTGAGCTTTAAGGACTTCAGTTAACTCAGAAGTAAACACTCTCTATAAGAGGTAATGTGGTTGGCCAGGTAAGTAGTAAACTGACCTCTGAATAGAGTTTAACAATAAAAAAAACAGGTACTTACCAGAGAGACCTTTAGAAAGTACATATAGGTCAGTCCATTTATATTTTTTAACTTTCTGCTTTGTTAATTTGGAAAGACATTTAAATTTATTCCCACTTAAGTTTCGGGATGTGTCCAAGAAACTACATCATTGGCTTTTCTTTAAAAAACCACCACAAATACCATTAAGAAAATTAATAAACATCTTGCTAGACTTGGAAAATTAAAAAAAAGTTAAACAAGTCACAGACTGGGAAAAAAACATTCATAATACATATATCTGACAAAGGACTATTTCTACGATGTACAAAGAACTCCTACAAATCAATAATAAAAAATATAAATAACCTAATAAAAACTAGGCAGAAGACTTGAATACATACTTTACCAAAAAAAAAAATCTATCTATATATACCCACGCGCACACACACACACATACACAAATAGCCAATAAACACATGAAAAGATACTCTACATCTTTAGGTATCAGGGAAATGCAAATTAAAACCACAATAAGATATCATTTCACACTAACTAGAAGGGCTAATATCAAAAAGATTAAGAATATCAAGCAATAGCTCGGATGTGGAACAAAAGGAATCCTTGCTGATGAGACTACAGAATGGTCCACCTGCACCGGAGAAATAATTGGCAGTTTCTTTTAAATTGAACACACATCTATCCTGCTCTACTCTTATTCACCCAGGAAAAATGAAAACATATGGTGACAAAAAGATTTGTACAAGAATGTTTACAGCAACCTTAGTTATAATAGCCCAAAACTGCAGGCAACCTAAATGTCCACCAACAGCAGAATGGACAAATTGTGGTAGATTCATACAATGGAATTATACTTAGCAAAATTAAAAAACAAAACAAACAAAAACCTGATACCCACATTACAAAGATGACTTTCTGAAAACATTGTTAAGCAAAAGCAGCAGCCATGAAAGCATGCGTTTTGTACATTCCATTTACATGAAATCTAAGAACAAACAAAACTTGTGACAGATATCAGAACTGTGGCTGCCTGGGGGAAGGGAGGTGGCAGTGACTGGAAAGAGGCATGAATGAATCTTCTGGGGTGAAATGTTCTTTATGTTATCTTGAGCAAGACTCTGTCTCAAAAAAAAAAAAGATAGTAACAAGTGGTGGCAAAAAAATATGGGGAAATCAGAACCTTCATACACTGCTAGTAGGAATGGAAAATGATCCAGCCACTTTGAAAAACAGTCTGGCAGTTCCTGAAAATGAATATTAGAATTGCCATGTGGCCAACTAATTCCACTGGTATGTATTTACCCAAGAGAAACAAAAACATATGTCTACATAAAACCTTATACACCAATGTTAATAGCAGCATTATTCATAATAGCCAAAAGGTAGAAACAACCCAAATGTTCATCAACTAATGAATGAACAAAATATGGCATACTCATATATTCAGCAATAAAAAGCAATGAAGTATGAATACATGCTACAACATGGATGAATCTTGAAAACATGCTAAGTGAAAGATGTCAGGCACAAAAGGCCACGTACTATGTAATTCTATTTATATAAAATATTCAGAATTGGTAAATCTGTAGAAACAGACAGTATACTAGTGATTGCCTAGGCCTGGGGGGTGGGGTATGAAGACCGAGGGGTGATGGCTGAAGAGTACTTGTTTATGGTGATGAAATGTTCTAAAATTGATTGTGGTGACAGTTGCACAATTCTGTGAATATACTAAAAACCACTGAATTGTACACATTAAATGGGGGAATTGTATGGTATGTGAAGCATATCTCAATAAAGCTATTATGCTTAAAATTTGCCTGAAACATAGCAGGTATTCAATGAACAAATAAATGAAAACATACATCAAATGTGAAAGATATGGATTTGGAGATAGAAGTGGTTTGAATCTCAACCTTGCCATTTATTAAGTGCTGACTGAGGTTTCAGTTTCTTCAACTCTAGCTGGGAATAACAATGAGATAAGCCCTTTAAAACATTCAGCCCAGTGAAAAAAAAAAAAATTACCTACTGCTCATCAGCAATCTAGCAGATTAGAGCTACATTAAAACAAAAATCAGTGTCAATGATAGTATTAATAGTAATATTTTAGTTAAGATGGGTGGTAGATGTGTGGATACTCGTTTTATTATTACTCTATATAGTATGTATTTTTTACATGTAGCAAATATTACATACCTTTAAAAACAAATCATAAAACAAAACAAACAACAAAAGAAGTCTGATACCCGAGGACCAGAGATTTTTACTTCTTGGTCACTTCATGATCTAGGCAACACACACCATTTTGCCTGAAGGACAATATAGTCATTTCCATGGCCGTAGAATTTTCCTCTTATCTAGGGAACTCAATGCCAAGGTCTTAGCTAATCCTTCTGCTGGGAAAAAGTCTACAATTCAGTTTGAGCCATGTCTTCCTAATTAACCTGCATTAGGTGCATCTTTAAAGTTGGGTAATTCTCACTGGTAATTCCCACTGGTGGCACTGATAGCACTCAGCTAAACACCGCCAGGGACACTGTACATTGTACCAACCACCCAGAATGGTGAGGACTCTCAGGACCTGGCTCATGGGCAGCCACTCCTCACAGTGTTTATCTGGTGACTGTTTGCCTGGTAGCATTTAGGAGAGAGAGTATCCTATAACTCACAGTGCCTGACATTCAATAGAGATGTCTCCTTTTTTTTTTAAGACTTTATTCCTGTTGAAATTTACAGACTTTTAGAAGTAGAGGATTGTGCTTTAACAATCACTTACACTGTAGTTCGATTGAATTTATCAGTAGAAACTCAATAATTACACATTTTCTTTCTTCCTTGAACAAAGAGGTTTAGAGGGAAAGGAGAAGCAGAAAATGTTTGAGGTGAAGAACTGCAGACAACCTGATCATGCTGCCTAGAGTCCAACCTGACTATATTTTATGCTGTCAATTTCCAGCTAGACAATCCATCAAAGCTTCCAGAAATGAGTCATGATTAAGGAACAGATTTAGAGTGTCAGCACAACCCTCAAGGCACCTCAGACTTCAATAGAAATTCCCGAAGTTCAAACCTATAAACAGGGTTTTTACCTAGGAAGAACAAAGGAACCAAATATCTTATTATGGTTTAACCAATTAGGTCACATGCCAGACATGGGAACAGGTCAGTTTCATGGCCAAAAACCTGAACATCGCAAATGGAAACAAATAATTAGCTCTGTGGAACAGAAAAAGCATGACTTGGAAGATTTCTGGCAAATATATGCATGAGTTAAGAAGCTTCTAAACCAAATGGAAACTTAAAACCACCCAGAAAAAGAGTATTTACAATTTGCAAAAGTTCTTTCACTAAAGGAGAAACAATTACAGCATGTAACAAGAAGAAACACTACATTTTTGATGATCTACCTAAGCAAATGTTTTATTCTATGTTTGTTGCTTGTCCGTCATTAAAAAATAAATTAAGCCAATGTGGTTTCCTTCCTGAGAATGCGCTGGGGCATGCGTGCAGACACAGGTGCAAACACGTGTGTGCACACACACCCACACACCAATCCACCGCTTCCATGATACTTCAGTTGCAGAAAGGTGAGGACTCAGGTATGTGCCACACTGACAAATCTCATAAAGGAGAACCCGGAGCTGGCTCTGACCCCCGGGGGCATCTTCTCTGTATTTAAAGCTGCAAAGGTCATCGACCTCATCACCTCCAGTTCCATGGGCAACTGAGGAGGTTTTAGCACGACTGTCAGCCAATTCAACTGGAAGCTATTAATGTTTTCAGGAACAAAATGGACTGAACATGTCTTAAACCATGTGTTATCAAATATGAAACAAATACCACAAATAAAATTAGCAGACCCGCAAAACTTAGATTTGAGAATTGATCTAAATCCAATGTCATGCTTACACTTTAAAGACAGAAACCTTTCTGTTCTCTCAAAGTAAATATAATCTGAATCTCTGGGTGAAGAATTTTTGTCGATAGCTGCTTATAGTTACAGTTGTTTGCCATACCCTCCGGCCCCTAAAGAAGGAAAATTATAATTATACCACAATGGCTAACTCAGTCCTACAGCTAAAATATAAGGGCCCAATTAATCACCCATCTCACACTTAAAGTTCCACTTAATATACATGTATGGCAACTCTACCCACTACTATATTTTCTGTACTCTATTTCTTAAAAGGAATAGGAATTAGGACTTTTAGAAGTCTAGAAGGTAATGCTTTAGGAGGTTCTGAGGGAGAGCACTGGTTAAAATATTACCTCTTTTCTGTACTCAAACCCAGTTAGATTATAAAACAAAATTAAAAATTCATTCCATGGCTGGGCACAGTGGCTCACACCTGTAATCTCAGCACTCTGGGAGGCTGAGGCAGGAGGATTGCTTGAGGCCAGCAGTTTGAGACCAGCCTCAGCAAGACCCCACCTCTACAAAAAATAGTAAAATTAGGTGGGCATGGTGGCACAAGCCTGTAGTCCCAGCTACTCAGGGGGCTGAGGCAGGAGGATCACTTGAGCCCAGGAGTTTGAGGCTGCAGTGAGCTACGATGATACCACTGCACTCTAGCTGGGGCAACAGAGCAAGACCCTGTCTCAAAAAAAAATAAATAAATAAAAAATTCATTCCATAAATGTTTGCTGGAAAAAACACACTTAGTGTCCCTTGAGTTCAAGGGACTGTCACTCAGATATCATATCTAATGTGCAAAAAGGAATGTATTTGTCACAAGAAATGCCCAGGATTAATACTTACACAACCTCCAGCAAGGATTTCTGCTGGAAGTGGAATGGAGCCATCTTTTCTGATAAATTTGTCCCGAACAAAATCATTAACCTAATTGGAAAGACAATATCAGTTAACCAAAATTCCCAACCATTCCCTCTACTGGCACATTGTTGCTTTTCTAAGTCAGCAAAATATTTATCTCATGATAAAATAAAAAATTATCAAGTATTTACATGTAAATTTAAAGTTTTACAAATGCTTTGACAGTATGCCAGTCTCAGCAGCATCCATTTTAGTTTTTGGCTTAACAGTAATCCAAACAAATGACAAATTCAGTGAGAAAGAAACTTACAGTCAGTTTAATGGCCTTTTCTGGAGCAACCCCTATAAGTTGTGGTATCAGACCTAAGAAAAGGGACAGAATCATTAGCAATATGGATGTACCAGGTATGAATACACAAGCCCAATAAGGAAGTGTTTTCTTCATATTAATTACTCATCAAACATTTTAGAGTTTTCATTAAAATGGGAAAAAATAGATTATCCTAAAAACTCTGTATATGTATCTAGTTATTTACAAGTCAAGTATAATGTCATGTCTTCTTGAGGCTATAAAATCTTTTTCTTAAGCATGCTTCCTTTAAAGCCTAGTTATCCAACCCCTCCCGAAAGGAACATAAGGAAGGAATGGAGCCTATGGGTCTTCTTCTACTCTGGGAACTCTGCCAATAACAATGTCACCAATCACCCTCCCTTGTTAAAACCGACAATACATAAACAGACACAGACACTTTAGAGAAGCTAATGCTGTACACCTGGGAAAGCTCTGAAGAGAGTGCTGTTAAGCATACCCAGATCTTGCCACAAACTACGCTACCTACATAATAGTATACAGTGGCTTGGTTATTATAGAATACCAACTCCCATAATTTTCTCTTCAGAGCAACCCAGCATTCAGTATTCATTTACTTAAAGCAAAACTGCAAAGAAAAAATGCAGTTTTAAGCATCATTTAATGAGTATCTTCTATAAGCAAAAACGTATGACTGCTGTATTCTTATTTACTAATATATGTCAAGCTTAAGACATTTTTAAAAAATCCCCTCAAAACAAAGGAAATCATAACCCTTAACAGTTAAATTTCCCAGGCTGGCTTTGAACTGGAAAGAAATAATATATAAACAATTCAACATCTGTAGATATTCATAGGGCTCAGCTTTCTAAAGCACACGGCTTATCCAAATTGTTAGCATACTTTTTTTTTGCAAACATTTTTTAAAGATGCTAACAATAAACATTTTATATCCTTTAAACCATCCAGCCAAGGGGGAGTTAGATATGTGTTTGCCCACTTGCTCACTGCTGATCTTAAGCCTACTTTAAGGATACTGCTGAGTGATTTTCCACGAATTGAGAGCTAGCAAGTAATCACACATACAGGCTACTGTCAGTCAAACTGAATTATCAATGACAAACACAAATCCACACACACCTTGCACGGGAAGCAGACTGATGTAAAAGAATAAATCAGCAGATGGCAGTCTTAACTTTCTAACCTTCCTGATTATCAGGCCCTGTTACTTTTAATCTAACTTCCATACAACCATGTCAGCATGTGTATTTGTTTTACAACTTGCCTCAATAAGGCTCATGGAATTTTAATAAAGTACTGATTTGTGTCATTTTATCATTGTTGCATGCAAAGAAATTTAGCTAATCTGTCAACAATTCTGTCAATCATCTGACAGAATAATGGACCAGTTCTAAGCAATATATGACAATCTCGATAATCACAGTGCTCACATACAGGACTCCTACAGTCTTCTCCCTAATACAAAAGTCTCTGATTTAAAGAACTGATTTTATCAGCTCACATCCTGGATAAAGCCAACAATCCCCTCCCCCACTTGCTATAGTACATCCATTTAATTAACATGACCTCTTTCTAAAATGAAATCTTCTGTAAGCATTTATCCACTGAGAAGGCTAAACTCTGCACTATATATATTAATATCTAGGTTCCTTCTAATAGAGGACATTTTGTTTGCAATTGAAAAGTATACTGAAGAGGAGAAAGGACATTATTCAACAAAGAAAGGTTGGAGATGTCAAAGAAAAAAACAACCTTAGTGCCACTGAACTCTGATTCCCCATTAAATAAAATCTAGATATGCAAGGCTTAATCAGTTTAAAACAATCATTCACATGGGAAGATTCTGGACAATGCACACCTCTTCCCATGGAGCACACACAGTACAGCTGGAATTTAGAGAGGCTAGAGTTCTGCATATTTGAGCAAAATTAATTACATTCATTTTCAGGAGGAGGGTATTTGAGTTTAGTTTGATTTCAGAATGACTGTCTTCTCTTATTCTATATATATTACTAAAAACAAACATCCTCATGACCCTCTCCTGCAAATATACGTGTATCAGAGTTACATTTTTCACTGGAATATCTGCACATAATGCTAACCAGAGGTGTTTTTTCTCTTGTCCATGAGCATAAAGCTTTGTTCAGGCCCAGTCTTTTTTTTCCTAGGAAGAGGTTCTAAGCCAAACAGTTCAACAGAGCTCAGAATGAGCGAGGGATTAATGAGCCTGTGTGTGCAAACAAACAAGTACAGTAAATTACATAAATGCCCTGGACTTGAGCATGGAGAGAGTATTTTTCAAAGAATTCCAAGTGGCGCCCAAAGGGATTAAAAAATTAATCTCCCTCCCAAAGGAAACCCTAAATTCTAATGTGAAAACATGCACATGAAAGTCATTCTCTCTCCAAAGAGAACAAGTTCCTACAAAGCTGATGGGGGGGGAGGGTATAATCTGTGTGGGGCTGCTGCCTCTGATGCTGACAGCACCATGCTCAGTCTAGAGTTGGTGGTAACATTCCCTGCGAAAGAAAATCTCTCTGCTTTGACTGTATGCCTCTGAGCTAAGGGGAGGAAAGGAGAAAGAATTAGACTTGGAATCAAAGGGTTTTCTTTTAATGTTTTTTTTAAACTTCAGATGACTCACTAGAAAAGACTTATAAATCATCTCCTAGGAAGAGACAAAAACTTTTGCTATTTCTTTCAGTTGAAACAAGTGTATAGAGGGGTAAACTCACCTTCGAGTGGTAGCCTGGCTTCTATTTCACAGAGAAGAGGTGTATTTCTCCTCTCTAAATTCTTTGAGAAAAAGCATCTCTCTATTTCTTAGCTACTGTCCTTGTATTCCACCTGCAGACATTTGCTTTAGTTTGTAAGAGTATGGTGATCCTAGTCCCATATTGGGACAAACACAGGATTTGAATTCCAAGAAATAAAATAGCAGGAAGAAGAAAGGAAGACCTTGTTTGCAGACTAACATTGCTAGAATGTGAGATGGGAAATGAGCAAAGAGAAAATGAAAAGAGAGAAACAGCCCTAGTCTGGCTGGGCAGGCTACATATTGGTTTCCATAATGAGTGAGTTAAAATCTGTGGCTGGTGAGATAAAATCATTAACTTCAGCAGCTGTGATTTGCTTACTCACCCCGGTAGAGTCCAAAGAAGCCCTCATAACGCAAGACTTTCTTAAAACAGTCAAAGCTGTTTTTATACATCAGCTCCCCCACGACAGAGCCACTGCCACGCTGGTTTTGCATTCGGGTCTTCACCAGATCTATAGGATACACTGCAGTGGCTCCCACAGCTACAAACAGAACAATTTTTAGGCTTAAAGAAGAACAGAATTAAATGGAGAGTTCATAAGGACGACAAATCTTGTCTCAAAGGATGAGAAAATAGACCACAATGTCTATTGTCACAAAAGAGACCTTATGTTATTATTTTTCCTTTTCTCATACACAGCCGAGGGATGGCAGGCTAGCGACCACTGGGATCCATAAATACAGCGGCTTCGGAGAACAACTGTTGAGAATGCTCTTTGATACCTCAGGTGTATAAATTAGAAAGGGGATTATCAAGTCATCCCCAATATTAGATAATCAACACTTGATTTTCTATAACAACGTTAAACTATTATATACAAAATTTCTTTATATTTTCCATTAAGTGCCTAAATATTATATTATGCCAGTTACTTCTTAAAATGACTGTATCTGTACACTAGGTGGCTATAATTTTAAAAGTCAGTTTACTAAAGCATTTTGATAAGTTAATCTTATTTACAACCATAATATCAGAAATAAATTTCAACATGATCCTATCCCTACATGTAGAATTTGGTTTAAAAGATAAATAAGGCCATGCTTCAGAATTTGTCAGGGACTGAAAAATTTATCACATAAACTAGGGTAGTGCATTTTTTGACTGTTGAAAACCAAAACATGCTGTGCAACTTCTAAAACTGAGACTGAAAAGAAAAAATAATAGTCTCTTCAGCTCAGGCTTGTTGTGAAAAATCATAAGCATTTTAATCACACCTGCTGCGTTCTTCTCCACAAAGCAACTTCGGATTCAACACATTTTCTATGTAGAGCATTTAAGCAAAAACAGTCTCTCAAATTTCAGCTGGGAAAAGGCAGGGAAGGGGAGGTTCATTTTAGCAAATAAACTTCAAATCTAGATATTCTTAAACCAATGAAAGGGAGAAAGGAAAAAATACAAGCAGAAAAGCAAAAGTGAATCACTTTGAGAGGCCGTTTTATTTCATGAGGTTCCGGGATTTGTATCCCAAATCTCAGTTTCCTTCCTTGCCCATCCCCGACCCCATCAACACAGTCCTATTCTCCGTTTTTCACCCTGGCCTTAACTGGTATATTGAAGGTGAGAGCAGCACCATACCCCAGACGTTCACATCATTACAGAGCTTTTGTCCTGAAGACAGACTGGAGCCAGAGGGGCCACCGCCATGCTACGACAAGTCCTCTGATCACAGGTAAAAATAAAGAACACTTCAGAAAGCCCCGCAGTCATGACCCACGGGAACAATGAACTGCACCTCTGCTGATCTGTCCCAGTCTAGTGAGATAATATTACATTAACACAAGCCTGAAGCAGCACACAGACATGTCACTCACCTCCAGCAATTGAGCCCAGAGTGAATCTATACGCAGACTCGGCAATCTGGAGCCAGATAGGCCTGCCGAACCCATGAGAGTGCTGCAGGGAAGTAGAAAACACACACAAAAATTTTGGAGAAGCACACAGCAAATCAAAAAGCTACAATTTGGCTATTTTAAAATAAGGGAAAATAAAATATAAAAGTGATAATGAGGTAACATCTTTTCTGAAAAAAGAAAATAGGATATTTATGTAGCTAAAAAATGGAAACAATACATTTTTGAAAAAGATACCTCTAGCATCAGCTTTTGAAAACTATATTCAGCCAAATACACAGTAGCTTTTTTCCTGTATTTTTTGCAAGCCCATTAATGCCTCATTTATCTGCTACTACTGGGGAATACACTACTAGTCTACAGAAGTGAATCTTCAAGGTAAACAAACATTTCAGGTCCAAAACTTCCCCCTGCTTCTTTAACTTAAAATTTAAAAATCTTTCTAAAATGTATAAAAATTACCTTGATTCCCAAATCAGAGAATATTGAATATAATTACTATCTCTAATGACTACTGTCCTACCCATACTCATAGTTCTAACACACAATCTATGATAATTATAAAATTAAACAAAGGGAAAAATCCTATCAGAATGTTATTTTATAGGTATCCCATGGCATAAAGAAAGGACCTGAAATAATTTGTCCATATTAGTGCCAGTATTGTTCTTTAATATTTTCATTATGAAAATATCTTGTATACTATATAAATAGTCTGAAATAAAGGAATAATAAATTTACTGTATCATAAAGAAAAGTTGAAAACTATTAGCTTGAAACAAGCTTTTTAAAAAAGCATAATAAAAAGTTCAGATACTCCCCATTATATTAATTATACATAAATCTAATAGACATTATAAAATTCGATAAACATTTTAAACATATACAAAAATATAAATTATAAAAGAATGAGATAAAATATTTTAAAATAATTTTGTACTTCACTTATTAATGCAAAAATCTTTTTGATAGTACTTTAAAGTATTAAATGGTCATCCCTTGGTATCCACAGTGGATTGGTTCCAGACCCATGGATACCGCAATCGGTGGATGCTCAAGTCCCTGATATACAATGGCATAGTATTTGCACATAACCTACACACATCCATATGTCCTCCCGTATACTTTAAATCATCTCTAGATTACTTATAATACCTAATACCATGTAAATGATACATAAATAGTTGTTATGCTGTATTTTAAAAAATTTATATTATTTATTGTTATATTCTTATTTTTTATTGATTTTTCCCCCCAGGGATTTTTGACCCACAGTTGGTTGAATCTGTGGATGCAGAACCCATGGATGTGGAGGGCCGACTATAATGACTGAATATGCTTCAGCTAGTTTTTTTAGTTTTTTTTTTTTTTTTAGTTTTTGAGACAGGATCTCATTCTGTCACCTAAGCTGGAATGCAGTGGCCCAATCATGGCTCACTGCAGCCTCAAACTCGCGGGCTCAAGAGATCCTCCTATCTCAGTCTCCCAAGTAGCTGGGACAACAGGTACACAAGGTACACACCTCTTGCTAATTTTTTAAAATTTTTTGCAGAGATGGGGTTTCGTATGTTCCCAGGCTGGCCTTGAACTCCTGGCCTCAAGCAATCCTCCTGCCTCAGCCTCCCAAAAGTGCTGGGGATTACAAGCCTGAGCCACCCACTCGGCTTGTTTTTTAAATATTGATTGAACACTTAGTTATAGAGTGAGGCTAAGCAGTTAATTCTGATACTTGGTTTCAAAGACAACAGTTGAAAATCTAAACACAATCTCTTCCTTCCAGGCAACCATAATGTTTAACCTCATATACTCTGAAGAAATTCAAGTGATAGCATTGCTATGGATTGAATGTTTGTGATCCCCAAAATTCATGTGTTGAAACCTAATGCTCAAAGTGATGGTATTTAGGGAGGTACCTTCGGGACGTAATTAAGTCATGAAAGTGGATCCCTTGTGATAAGATTAGTGCCTTTATAAGAAAAGATACGAGAGAGGGTTTCTCTCTCTCTCTCTTATTTTTATTTATATATATATTTTTTTATAAATGTATAAAATGAGAATATAATGAGAATATTGCTGCCTACAAACCAGGAAAAGGGCCCTCACCAGGAAATGAATCAGCCAGTACCTTGATCTTGGACTTCCTAGCCTCCAAACTATGAGACATAAATGTCTGTTGTCTAAACTACCCAGTCTATGATAATTTGTTACAGCAGCCCAAACAGACTAAGACAGGCATTTTGGCTTAAATTTTAAAATCTCTGAAAATCAATAGAGCTGTTATGGTCCTATTAAACACATAGCATATATTTTTAACTTTTTAAAAAATGCATATAAAACTTTTCCAAAATTGGAGGTTCTTTTTTTTTTAATTTTTTTTTTTTTTTTTTTTTTTAGAGATGGGGTCTTGCTTTGTCACCTAGGCTGGAATGCAGTGGCATGACCACAGCTCACTGTAGCCTCAAACTCCTTGGGCTCAAGCAATCCTCCTGCCTCAGTCTCCTGAGTAGCTGGGATTACAGGCATGTGCCACCAGGTCCGGCTAATTTTTTTATTTTTTGTAGAGACTGGGTCTTGCTATGTTACCCAGGCTGGTCTCAAAGACCTGGGCTCAAGTGATCCTCTTGCCTTGGCCTCCCAAAGTGCTAGGATTACTGGCATGAGACACCATGCCTGGCCCCAAATTGGAGTTTCTCAATCACAAGAATAAATAAAAATAAATCTCATTCTCATAGATCATGAATTATTTTCAATCATGCAAATAAATGAAAAAGAATATGTTTCAAAAGAATATGTTGAGCACTATGGGAGACCAAGGCGGGAGGATTGCTCAACGTCAGGAGTTCAAGACCAGCCTGAGCCAGAATGAGACCCCATCTCTGCAAAAAACAGAAAAATTAGCTGAGCGTGGATGGTACATGCTTGTAGTCCCAGCTATTCAGCAGACAGGAGGCAGGAGGATTGCTTGAGTCTAGGAGATGGGGGTTGCAGTGAGCTATATGATGACACCACTGCACTCCAGCCTGGGCAAGAGAGCAAGCCCCTGAAGAAAGAAGGGAAGGGAAGGGAAAGGAAAAGGGAAAGGGAAAGGGAAAGGGAAGGAAAGGAAGGGAAGAAAGAAAGGGAAAAAGAAAGAGTTGAATTAAGACTCAGAATAAAAAGGCTATGATCCCAAATAAGCATCAAGTAACCACTAATTCCCTTAGTCATGTAAAGGTTTCTCCTGTGTTCAACCACATATATTTTTCTTTATACTCTCTTTCTTTAAAAAATGTTTATAAGCTCCACAAATCCTATGAAAACTGAAGGATTATACAGTGCTTTAATTTTTAGCTAAAAACATCTCTAGCTATAAATACTTAAATGCCTTTCCACAGAAATGTCACCTCCACCCTTATTAAATAGCATTTAAAAGAAAACGTACAATATATGGTTATCAAGACTGAGTTATCACTATAACTTATGGTTTACTTGTATTCAAGTATGTAAATTAATGTAATTAATGCTCTGGATTTCATTTCATGAATATTCATAAATGGAATGTTACCATAGCTCTCATCCCTATTAATGACTGTGTACTGAATTTTTAGTATTTAGGCTGAAGGAAAATACTCAGCACTAAGAAGGTCGCCTACCGTGAGCAAATGGGCCAAAGGAAAAGGCGTTCTTTCCCTTACAGTTATGATTATGATTATAAAGTTTGATATTTAACAAGGTTAATTAAGTGGTTTTCAAAACAAGAGTTGAGAAATTTTAAATGATTTTTATTTAACCTGCTCTCTAAGCATATGTGTATGATAGGAAATAAGTTGAGACCTCATTGAAAGAATAAAAGTTCTTTTCCTTTTGTTGTTAAATGTACCTCATCCTATAAATTTTAATTTTTTTCAGTCGAACTTTGGGCAGTACCTCATTCTATAAATGAGAAATAAATAGGGCAAGATCAGGTTGGTAAGTCAAGGAAACCACCCAAACCAAGCCGCTTCATGTAGCATGCCAGCCCAATAGAGAGAACTGCCTCTTCCGAATGACACCCTATTAACAGGTAGAAAAAAAGGATACAATAGCTGAAATCTTTTATATTGAGCATCAGAGGGGAGAAGAAAGGCTAGATTCTACGTCAACTATAATGTGTGATTGGAACGGCAAACTAAATCTAGGGAAAACAAAACAAAATTCTTCTGTCTGCAAATCCCCTCGATGACTTTAATAGTCCTGGATTTGAATTCAATATTTTTGGCCTTACAAAGTAAGATTAAATCCAAAGCAATGACAGCATAGGAGAAGGGGGTAAAGAAAAAAAAATTAATATATGTATATATTTCTCCCCTAAATGCTAAACAATACATACTTTTCTCTCAGTAAGAAGGGAGTTAAATTGTGTTAAAGACTAATAAGTCTTTAAATCTAATAATTTAAATCAGGTCAATGACTAATAAATAGCGTATAAACCTCATTTCCTTCTTTCTGAGAAGAGACTTCCATTTATGGTAAAACTATCACAGGTGACAGAGGTAAAAAGTTCCAAAAAAGGAATTCATAACTGGGCTGCAATGCTTTACTCTGTGTACTCAGGAATCCAAAGTGCAAAGAAGGTCCATAGAATGCAAAGTACACAGAAGAGATAAACTCCCATATCTAATGGGCTATACATGAAATAGAGAGAAAAATCATTCTAATGTTCTGACAGAAAACAAGCCAGCTTACATTCCTAAACTTCATGGAGTGGCCTGTAGCTTTAATACAATTTCCTATAGAAACAAAACTCTTTTTAAAAAAGTACATAAAAGCCCAAGCAGGTCCATCATAGATCATTTATCCCATACAGTTGGAAAACTATAATAATTATGTAACATAGAGTAAAGAAAACTAGAAAGTTTGTTCACCCATTTTCACATAGGGCCAAAATTAGTATTAACCTGGTTTTAACCTCCAAACCGTTACCCGCTCCCAAAACATATACATCCTCTTCTCTCTACAACCCATGCCCCTTTATTTATCTCACTTTCCTCAAACCAAAATTTCTGTTTTTCTTACTGCAGGTCACCTCTATACCAGAACATATTTATCCATTCTACTGTTGAGTATTTAAATTGTTTAAAAGATTTTGCTATTTGCAAATAATCCTGCCATCAACATTTTTATACATACATATGTATTATAACACACATATGTACTCATTCTTGGTGGGGATTACACACAGGAGAGGAATTGACAAGTCATGGGTATATGTCTCTTCAACTGTGGTTGGTACTGACAATCGTTTCCAAAGTTGTGATGCCAGCAGTTTTTGACGGTTTCCATTCCTCTACCTCCTAAACAATACTTGCCATTGTCAGTGTACAATTTTGACCAATCTGGATTGTATAAAAAAGCACCTCATTGTAGTTTTAACATGTGTTTTCTCTGCATATTAATGATATTAGACTTTTCTTTCTCTCTCTTTTCTTTCTTTTTTTTTTTCATTCCCTTACCATTTGGATATCCTCTTTTGTGAGGTTTCTGTTCTGATCTTTTGCCAATTTTTCAATTGCATCATCTGTCTTTTGCTTACAAATCTGTAGAAGTTCATTATATACTCTGTATACAAATCTTCTGTTACTTAACTTTATTGCAAATATCTTTCCCTACTATATAGCTTGTTCTTTCATCCTCTTGTTGGGTATTATTTTAATGAACAAAAGTCTTTCAATTTAATGAAGTTCAACTTACTAATATTTTTCTTTATGATGGATGTTTTGTATTCTGTTTACAATTTTTTTTTTTTTTTTGAGACAGGGTTTCATTCTGGTTCCCTGGCTAGAGTTCAGTGGCATCATGATAGCTCACTGCAACCTCAAACTCCTAGGCTCAGTGATCCTCCTGCCTCAGCCTCCTGAGTAGCTGGGACTACAGGCACATGCCACCATGCCTAGCTAATTTTTAAATTTCTTTTGTAGAGACAGAGTCTTGCTATTGCCCAGGCTGGTCTTGAACTTCTGCCTCAAGTGATCTTCCTGCCTCAGCCTCCCAAAGTGCTAGGATTACAGGCGTGAGCACCTGGCCTGTTTACACAATCTTTGCTTATCTCTAGATCATGAATAGAATCTCTTAGCTATCTTCTGTATTCTTTCACATTTAGAAAATTCCAACTGGAATAGATTTTTGTGTATGGTAGGGAATATTCTCTAGTTGAATATTCATCATTAATTAAAATTTTTTTAATTTATTTTTTAATTTCAGAATATTAAAGGGGTACAAACACTTTGGTTACATAAATTGCCTTTGCACTGCCCAAGTCAGAGCTGCAAGTGTGCCCATCTGCCAAACAGTGTGCACTGCACCCATTAGGTGTAATTTACCCATCCCCTGCCCCCAACTTGCCCAACTTTCAATGGATGTTACTTCCATGTGTGCACATAAGTGTTGATTAATTAGCACCACTTTAGTGGTGGGCACATGTGGTACTTGTTTTTCTATTCTTGTGATACTTCACTTAGAAGAATGGGCTCCAGCTCCATACAGGATAATACAATAGGTAGTTCATCATTGTTTTTATGGCTGAGTAGTACTCCATGGTATACACATACCACATTTTATTAATCCACTCATGTATTGATGGGCACTTGGGTTGTTTTCCACATCTTTGCAATTGTGAATTGTGCTGCTATAAACATTTGAGTGCAGAAGTCTTTACTATAAAATGTCTTTTTTTTCCTTTAGGTAAATATCCAGTAGTGGGATTCCTGGATCAAATGGTAGTTCTACTTTTAGTTCTTTGAGGTATCTCCATATTACTTTCCATAGAAGTTGTACTAATTTGCAGTTCCATCAACAGTGTGTAGTATTCCTATCTCTCTGCATCTGCACCAACATGTAGAAGACTGAAACAGGATCCGCACCTCTCACAAAAATCAGTTCACGATGGTAACAGATTTAAACCTAAGACATGAAATCATAAGAATTCTAGAAGAAAATGTTGGAAAAACTATTTATAGACATTGGCCTAGGCAAAGAATTTATGAAGTAGACCCCAAAAGCAATCACAGCAACGACAAAAATAAATAAATGGGACCTGATCAAATTAAAAAGCTTCTGCACAGCCAAGGAAACTATCATTAGAGCAAACAGACAACCTACAGAATGGGAGAAAATATTTGCATGCTACACAACCAATAAAGGGCTGATAACTGGAATCTATAATCTAGAAAAATCTATAAGAAAAAATCAAACAACCCATTAAAAGTGGGCAAAGGATATGAACAGAAACTTTTCAAAAGAAGACAGACTGAGGGCGAACAAACGTGAAAAGTTGTTCAACATCTGTAATCATCAGGGAAATGCAAATCAAACCACAATGAGATATCACTTAACTCCAGTGAGACTGGCTTTTATCAAAAAGTCCCATCATTAATTAAATTTTTTAAAAAATATAACTGGTAGAATTTCAGCCAGCATAAAAAATTTAAAAAAGAAAACATTTTAGGTAATAAAGAAGAAAATACAAAACCATAATTCCTCCTCACTTTCCATCCTCTTCTACCTAATGGAAATAGACGAGGGTAGATAAGGAATTGTATTACACATATATTTGAGCTCATCTTATAGTTTGCTCATATAGGTTTCTCATAGTCAATAATAGTCACAACTACAACAATAATAGCAGTTAACATTTATTGCATGCTTTGTAGGTACCAGGCCTAATGTAAGTGCATTATCTCATATAATTCTCATAATAATCCAATCAGATAGATATTACTATCCTTATTTAATAGATGGGGAAACAGAATGGAAGGTTATTACAGAATCAGTGCCCAAGCTCTTAACCACTGCCTCCCTCATAACTTCTTTCTATTTCTGAACTCACAGATTCTTTACCATGAACAAGTGTTTTCATAACAACTTTTATAGGTTGAAATGACAACAAAACATATGTCCTTCTTCCTAAGTATCAAGTAGATTCCTATAAGGGAACATTCTATATTCTAAATGTAAATAATTATGTATTCTTAGTTTAGCAACAGAGGAAAAATTACAACAGAATCAAATCTTCTGGAAGTAACATGAGAATAGCTATGGTTAGCATTACTGTAATTCTGTGAGTTAAAGAATTTTAAAACCTCAGTCACTAGAATTGTAGTCTAGATGGCTGCCTTAGAATGCCTCATGAATCTGAAATATGTTAACTGAAGAATGGTTTTTCAAGACTGAAAATTGAAGAAAGTTTATTCTATTATTTTGGTTGCTGTAAGAACTTAAGCATATTTTCATATTATCCTACTTGAGTTCTAGCCTGTCTTCCTTACAAAATTTTAAATGCCACAAAGGAAGATGAGTTTAGAATTTTAAAAATAAGATTCATTGATTCACACCATTTTACAGAATGCAGAAGCTTGAAGTATTCTCAGAAATACTTGAGGGTACTCACTTTACTAAAGGGAAAACTGAGACCCAGAGAAACTTGTATCAGATCCCAATGATAGTAAAGGTCAGACTTTGTTTTCTGTAAAGGTCAAATTTCACGATGGATATTAATGGACATTAATTTGACTACATCTGAAATAATCTTCATAAATATGTTCCTGTAAAAATCTAAAAATTATTTGTGACTTCTGTTGAGTTTTATTTTCTCAGGTTTTGTTCTTATAATAATTTATAGGAAAAAATACATTTAAAATCTTAATATTTATTTCTCTATATCTAACCTTCAGTAGTAATACTACCTAATCTATCTGTATGTGAGCGGAAAAATTTTAAAGACAGGCTCTGAGGTTGTTCCTCTGGGGAATACCCAAGACCTCTACCCATGCTCTAGAGATTCCAGATCCTTGTGCCATCCCACCAGTTGGGGAAAAGGCAGAGAAAGCGCCCCTCCACCACTCTGGATATGAATCAGAGACCTGGGAGAAGAAAGTGGTGGTTTGTACACTGCCCATTTCCTAAGTATGTGACAAGACCCTCCAGGTCATCTATGCCAGCGTAAAAGCATCAGAGCTGCCAATGAAGACAGGCAAATCATCTCAAATCCATCTTTAAAAGAATTCACACTGGTAGGAGAATTACATAACCTTCCTAAGGATGAAGAAATATGAGAGATGTAGACTTAGGGTGCCAACGATTGCAAAACAAGTTTCAGATATAGCCTCTAGGAAAATTGCTAGGGGCAAGAGAGGTGGGTGAATAGAATAGTAAGCAGCAGAAAAGCAGAGAAAGTAGGAAATGAGTTGACTTTTAAATTCAATTTACATTGTTTTTAATAAGCTAAATGAAATATTTCCCAATTATAAATATTCAGGACACCTTCAGGGAGAGCTATATCAATAGATATATACAACACTGCAAAATATCTCCTTTTGAAATGAAATTTTTCAAAGTTCAAGAGCAAATTTTCACAAATGTATACTACAAAATATAAAATTAAATTCAGTAAGAGCTCTTTAAATATTTCAATGTATCAAGTTTTTTAATAATTTTATAAAATTTTTAAAAAATCACTTAATTTGAATAAATCCATCCATTTTTAAAGGACCTGAGAGCTAATAATGGAAATAAACTTTGATGGCAGCAAATAAGGGGGTTTTTTTTGGTACAGAAGAATTTGCATTGCAATGAATTATAGATACATTTTAACATGTAGGAAGCTTTCTTGTACACAGAGCAAATAAAGTATTAACATAAAATGTATTTATAGATACAAAAGCTCTCCTTTTCATTTTCAATTTACTTCAACTTGACTACAAAAAGTTCTTGTTCATTATATAAAATAGAACTGGAAATTCTAGTTAGTTTCAGAGGCAGAATCATCCTTCCATGGAGCTCAAGTGTAAGAAAGATTTCCCACCAAATCTTCTCAAAGGGAACGGCACCTACATGGCTTGACTTTTCGCTACCACATGTGGTGAAGGTGAACAGTAGCAGCAAGCCCACCCCGGCTACCCACCAGTGTGGCAGCAATGAAGAAAAGTAGGTGTGGGCTCTTTCTGTCGCAGGCCCATTTAACTTTCTCCATCTCTCTGTATCCTGTCTTCTTTCCTCTCTCCCCACACACCTTCCCCATGTCTCCTAGATGTTTTAATTTTACTTAACATTTAAAGAAACCAAAACTAATATTTTATCAAAAACATGTTAATAGTCAAGGTTTTCTTTCTGGTTCACTAATTACATACCTTTCCTTTTTCTTGTTATAATCTATAAAGCACAATCCCAGTGAATGATTTATTATATTTGAGGAATGTTTTGTATTTTAAAAACCCTATAAATATCAGTTTAATGATACAAAGTGAACTTAACACTAATTTTTAAATGTGACTAGGCCAACGAAAAGAATGCTAATTCTAACAGAAAGTCAAGTTCATGTATGTTTGAACTTTTATTTTCCTTATCTTAATAAGTTAAAAGAACAAAACACAAACATAAATCTAGTTATCCCATAAATATTCTGTAAGAGTGGGGATAACAGTAGTCCTATAAAGGTAATCTTTGAACTAAGGAAAGTCTTTCTTTGGAAAGTAATTTTTCATTTTCATAGCATTCAGAAGTTTTAGGCTTCTATTTAGGCTACTATTTTAGCATTTTTGAAGGTGATTATATTTATGAAACTACTCCTACCTGTCTCTGAAGTTCTGCCAGGTTGTAAGGTAAGGCCCCCTCAGCCAATGGGGCTATTCTCTCAATATCTGCCAAAGTCAAACGCCTTCAGGAAATACACAGGAAAGAAAGAATTGTTAGACACCAACAAACTCCTCACATCAAGATCATCTTTTCTCAAAAAAAAACAACGACAAAAAACAAAACAAAAAAAACCCACTATGGTTTAAAATTATCATTTCCCTATTCACACAAACCATTTTAGTGAGAAAAAAACATCTTTAGAGCCTGTTGTGATCAACAAAAAGCAAAAGACTCTAGAAAAATAATGTGTTTATGCCTTAAAAGGGGCTTTAAGAAAACAGAGAAATAATGTACTAAGATTTATTAAGACTCCAGTAATAGATAATAAAAGTGAAGAAATAATTCTCTCCAGAAGCAATGATATACATTGACTGTTCATATAAGCTAATATGTACGAACCCTAATCATATCTATTTAGTGCATAGGTGCAGAGTATTCTGGGAAGGATAGAGACAAAACTGATAAATACTGGCTGCCTTCAAGGAAAGGCATGTGGGTAGGAGGGAGACTTTCTAACAGTATACTCTTTCAAACACCTTGAGTTTTGAACCACGTTAATGCACTACTGTTTCCAAAAATTTTCTTTAAATTCCATGAACCAGCTAGAAGGTCATTTTAGATCCAGTTGTGAGAAGTACTTTTTGAAAGTATTTATTATCATGAAGCAAGCTCAAAACTTTCGTCTAAGAATGTGAATTACAGATGAATGAGACATGGACTGGTATTTCATGTCAGTCACCAAAGTCTGGCTGATATATTTAGTATCACCTCCAGTCTAACAATTCATCATGTAGCGTGAAGACGATAAACCACCTAATTCTTGGTTCTAGGGCTAAGGCCCATTTTTCAGATATTGCCATACTTAAAGAACTACTAGAGGTAACTAAAAAAAAAATCTGATCTCTTAATAGGCCATAAGTTCCCTTTCTCACAGGTCCTGCTGTGTGCCCACAGATAAGGGTTTTTCTTTCGCATTTGCATAAGACCAAAAATTACTTTCCATGTGCTTCTGTCTTTCAAATTTATAAAACAGAGGCATAAAACACCTGAGCTTGTCTACAATGGTAACTATGATGATAATATCACATGCATATCTGAAGAAAATGATACTCTCCAACATGCAATGGTATACACTCTTTAGTGAAATGAAAATTTACAACAAATCAAAAAGATTATGCTATTACCCCATGTACTTTAGTCTATTTTATAAAGTTATAAATTTAGGCAAATTTCTATAAATCTCTTGAAACTTATAATACCTCCAGAAAGCCCAGATTAAATCTCCTCTCTTTCTCACTTCCCTCCCCTACGCTCTCTTTTCTTCCTTCACCCATTTCCCTCTCTCATGCCCCTCAACTGCTTACTCCCTTCTCTTACCTCCCCTCCCCTCCTCCCCATCTTCCCCTCTTTCCTTACCCTCCTCTCTTTTCTTCCCCACCCTTGTTCTCTCTCCCTTTCCCTCCCTTCATACCGCCCTCCACCGTCGGTCTGTCTTCCTCTTTCTCCTCCTCTGTTTCTCCTATCTGTTGCTCTTTCTTGGAATTTATATATTGAATAAACTATTGTTAAAATGAACTAAAAGCACACCACTGTTTCACATTTTAAAAGAACTACCCTATAACAAATATCATGAAGAAGTATTGGAATACTTACCCTGACGCATTATATAAGTCTGAAAGCTGGTACAGGATATCAATTTCTAGTGGAGTGACTTGTCCATAGCGTATGGCACTCTGGGCAAATTCCTCTGGAAGGGAAAGATAAAATGTTAAAATCTTGAAAGATTTTTAATACACAACAAACTTCTACCTTAACCAACTATAGCATAATCTGAAAGCTACGGGCGTTTTAGTATTATTTTAAAAATCTAAAACAAAATTTAAGTCAACTATATAAGAATATACATTTCTGAAAAGCTAGTAAAAGACAGAATGTTACGATAGAGAAACAGCAACAACAGATAAATTACTTCAAAGACAAAATAATCTCTTCAGAATCTTCTCTCTCTCTCTCTCTCTCTCTCTCTCTCTCTCATCTTGTTTATTCACTTTGGTCTCCAGAGTTACAATACAAAAGAACTGGCTATTCTCCAGTCACTCAAAAATCCCACTACCATTTACCAAAAGGAGTAGGCTTGCCCACCTTTCTGTGGCAACTCCTTCCTAGTACAAACAAGCTGCTGCCACAGTGCCACTGACCTGTTTGACAGATTGGGCCAAGGCTCTTTTCAAAACTGTCAAAGCCACTTTTCCATTCCTGACCTCAGCATCCCATTAAATCCACCTGGATTTTTGGAGCCCAAATGAAACAAATATACACTTGGTAATATACTTTCTAGATCTGGCTTTAGAGTGGTAAACTTAGATTAACCTCATGCCTAGATAAAGAAAGTGAAAATGCTGAGATTCTAATCAATATGTATTTTTTAAATCTTACCCTTTGTGACTTCAACATCTTTCCTTGTGCCAGCTAGAGTGCTATATATCTTACGAACAAGCTCCATGTTATTCAGTAAGGAGTTAAATGCATTGAAGTAGGAGAAGCTAACCTGGTGTGAGATACTTCCTCCAGCTGCCTAGGAAATGACAACACAAAAAGTTTAAAAAAACAAACAAAACCAAAAAACACATTTACGGACACCGTACTTTTCTCAAAGAGGATCCAAGGGAGTCTTCATTATTAAAATGATTAACAACCAGTCCATAAATACAAGGGAAGTATCATACTGAAACACTCAGTGCATTTCATGCCCTCAGGGAAGTCTATGCAATTTAGGTTTTAAGGAAGAAAGCAACATCTGGAAGTTGGACTTCATGGTTCATCTACCTATAGGGTCAGAAACAACAAATACAATTATCACAGATCAAAAACAATAGCTATTTAAACAGGATCTTCAAGACCCTCAACTATGGAACTCCTGCTAGTCCTGGATAAACAAAACATCAACGTACAATATATGGAGCATTTTTTTAAACTTGGTTTTCTTTTTTCTCCGTACACACATTCACAAAAACCAAGTGGTAAGTTTTAATTTTAAGACTACTTCATTATATCAATTTTTCCTAACCGTTTTTTTTTAAAGGCCACTGTTATAATTAAGACACTTAACAGTCTATGCTGCACTCTGAATTTGTATCATGAAAGATACAACTACCAAAAACTCCAAAAAAATGCACAGAAAATCTGGAGAGGATCTATTCACTACAAAGTTAAGTCTTCAGTGGAATAGTGCCAAAGAGGCTCTCGTGCCCAAGATAGGAGGCAACGTGGCCTTCACTCCCTCTGCAGGGTGAGGAGATAATCTCTCCCTCTGCCCACCACTTGGACATAAACTCAAAAAAGAATATTTTTTCGTAGCTTGCAAATTCTAATTTTCAAGCCAGAAGTCAGAGGAACATAGTTGATTGAATGCATTCTCTGTTAAAAACTCAAAGAAATACTTATGGAAACACTAATGCGACCACCTTAATCATAAAGGTCTTTTACAAACAGTATAGGTAATGCTGGGCAAATGTATTCATCCTTACCACCCCTCACACACATGCCTTAACCCAAATATAGATTATATTTATATTAGCCTGAATTTGGATACCAGTGACCCAAAAGCTAGACTCAAATTATTCAATATATTCCTCTGAGGATTGGAACTGGCCTTTGGTAAATTGAGGCTACAATAGCTCTATCTAACCCAATTGGAAAAGATTAAATGGGTACGAAGTAAGCCCATCCCTCTAGGATTTTCTTTCCTTCTTCCCTCCCTCTCTCCCTTTCTTTCTTTCCTTCCTTCTTTCATTTTTTGGTTGGGATGTGAGGTGAGGGTAGGGGCGTGCGGGGTGGTGTCAGGAAGGTGAAATGTGTAGGAGAAAGTGACATGCTCCATGTTCAAATTCACTGAAGAAAAAGAACAGAAGTTGATCTTTCTACCCCAGTCCAAATCAGGGATAATGATCCTCAGCTGAAACAACAAAAGTACTCACTGGCTTCCCTCCATTCAAAACAAGCAGTAATCAAAAACTTATACATAAGTACAAAGCATGAACAAGAAAACGGGTAAGTGAGGAAAGTTTCACCACTCTATGTGAGGAAGTGGATGACATGAGTTTGCTATTGGTCCAGATGATTACTTTATAGAGATTAGCAATCTGACAGAACAAAAAACTGTGTCTGGTGCATACAGACTGAATGCACAGGTGAAGGGGCAGAGAGAGGAGTGAGCCACAGAGGCTGATGGCCACATATTTCCTCCGTACCTTCTGCCATGGGCATGGTTATTAAAACAGTGCAGAAGCCAGTGACGATCCCTCCAGCAGACAGCACCCTGAAGGCAACAAAGGAAGGAGCCATCCTTATAGCAAGACCTTGGGAGCCTGGTGGGGTGGAAGGAGGCCAAGATGAAGGCAGTAGTGTCTGGGAGAGGTACTGCCCACTGGAAAAAGTAACTGCTCACCCTTGTCTACAAACTCTCTGGTTTCCCTTGAACTGGACTCTGTAAATGGAAATAAACAGTTTGGAAATACATGAGAGCAAGATGATGGCTCTGAGTAAAGCTATGATCTGGGGAAAGACCACTCACCCTCACTTCTACCTCCCTTACATACACACACACACACACACACACACACACACACACACACACACAAACACACACACATACACACACACATTTACCTTCTATCAACCAAGTGTGAAGTTTGAATAGCAGAGTCATATGAGTCCCTGCAGGTAATACAGGACCCAATGGTTCAAAATGTTTGAGGAAACAGGAGATTAAAAGTACTTGCTTTTTACTTACTGAAACTAAGTTCTCCTCCACAAAAGGAGTCAGCATGTGAGACCGAATGGTGACCATGATGTCACTGAAATCCAGACCAGAAATCATACCACTTTTGCTTTTGTCTTTCAGTGCAAAGGCTTGTCTTGCATGTTCCAGTTGCAGCTCCTGGAGGGAAAAATTAGAATTAGGCCACTACATTGGTTAAACACATCCAAGTATATGTTTTGGAAAGGAAGGAAGGACAGACATCCTTCCCCCACATGTACTTCTTGCAGAAATGAACAATGTACAACTCTGAATTTACAACAAAGCTTTAATTTCTTTTAAGCAGCACATGTTTTCTTGAAAATGTACTACATGTTACTTCTCTGGAAAAAATACAATGAATCGGAGCATAGCAACAAAGAGAAGAAAAAAGAATCTTCAGATTTTACTCAAAAGTTTTCATCACTGTAATCAAATAGAATATGATGTTTTAGGTATTTTATTTCAGCCTTAAAATATACAGTAATTTATTCTCTCCTGCTTAAGGCTTTCTTGTCATCACAGAGTACTTCTTGCATTAAGAGTTTAGATTCATATTCAGTTTTTCAATTTTAAATGTTACAAAGTCAGTCTTTCTCTGTCTCTGTCTCTCTCTATATATATATATGTAAATGAATTATAAATCATTTTTCCAAACAGTTTTTAAAAAAACTCAGTGAGAAACTCTCCCAACTGGTAAATGCAATACTTAGTAATTCTAAAATGAAAGTTATAGATAACAAACTGTGTAAGCAGTCTTCAGCTATCAATTCTTTCTGGCTCTGGGCACAGTTACTCATAAATTGTAAAACTGTCCAGAATATCACTGAACTTTTGAACTATTAGGCAGCCAAACTTCATAATAAGTGATATCAATAAAAATAACAAAATGTGCCAGTAATCCCCTGGGTACTATACAAAAGTCAAAACCTGAGCATTTCTGCCTCGGGAACTCATGACACAATCCCAAATAAGTCTGTTTGTACAACATAATAATGGGATTACTGGATGCCTCTTTCACACTCTCATTTCTGAAACCAAGAGTCTTATCCAAGTATATACATATTATTCAAAGATAAAATTAAATATTATAATTTTCATTGTCATTTATTTATAAAAGCTTACAAATCAATGTTGCTTTACCTTTTTCTAACATTTAAAATAGTTTTTGGTAGAAGTCTCATGATCTTTATATAATGATATTAGCCTATGGGCTTGTGATAGCTCAATGGTAATTCAAAAACATTAAAATTACCCTAGTAGGTATTCATTTTATAATAATCAATTGAGCTATACATTTGTTTTATGTGGTTTCTGTATTTGTATGATATTTAACAGTAAAACTAATGTTAACAATTTCTTAGGACGTTGATGGACTAGAGGCCAGTATATGAAACTTCCTAAACTTTTCAACAGTGAGCAAATATCCATACAAAACAGTATATTTAGATTTGGTTTAAAAAAACAATATAGAGAAATAAACTCAACTGGTAAATACGTAAGACAGAAAAAGAGTACAAAATAAACAACCAACATGATTTGACAAAGTTTTCTCTTCCATTCCTCCTCATCTACTTTAGTCATTCCCCCTAACTCACTCCATCTTCCCAGCATCTCAACTCCAACCACTTTACCCTTCAAATGAAGCAGGAAGTTTTGTTTCATCAGATTGATTGAAAGTGGTCCCCACTGCAAGGATTTTCCCAAGCAGCATCAGAAGCAGACACAGATCCACTTCTTGATTTGTATACTTTTTTCCTTCCTCACTCCTCCTTTGTTTCTCCTCCTTTATGTCTTTGCTATGCCTTTGTCTTCCCTATGAATATGTCTTAATCTCCCAGAAATAACTGTACCATGGGTACAATTTAGCCTTATTAATGACACTCAGTACTAAAGAAAATGTGGACCTTTACCTTAAAGATGAAGCAGAATGCTCATTGAAAGAGCAATGTTAGAAGAATAGATTTTCTGTTTTCTATAAGGTCAACAGTTAAAGAACTTTCATTTATCTTTTAAAGATACATATTTGAAGTATCACAGATGAAATTATAGAGTGTGTGGGATTGGCTTCCAAATGATCCTGTAGGAGGCAGAGTAGGATAAAACAAGATTGGCCAACAGTTGATCATTGCTGAAGATGGTTGATGGGTATACAGGGTTCATTACACTATTCTCTCTACTTTTAAATATATTTGAAGTCTTCTAAAATAAAAAGTTTTAAAAAATTAAAATTAAAGACTTCAAAATGAGAAGTTAAACAAAGAAAAAAGAAGTTCCATATATACAGCTCTCAGTTACATAGTATAACTAAAATACCAGGGTACAATAGATACTATAAAATATCTTCAGTAAATGCAAGGGAAACAATGAAACAAAATCATCTTTGGAAGAATCTTAAAAAAACAGTAGTTGGGAGGACATTTCCTTTTTAAAAAAATCAGCTCTCAAATGTACAATATTTTTAACTTTTCAAGTCTGAGTATTTTACAAGATGAGTTAGACTGGCACTAACAATGAAAGTGTTAGAACATGGACTGAGTTCTAAAAATACCCACACTTAAAGGGCATAGTTTTCAAATCTGTGATTACCCTAATAAAGAGAAACAATAGTGTGGGGCTTATAAAAGGTAAAATAAGTTTTGCTTCTGAGTGGGTGGGTAGATAGGGGAATTAAAGAAAAAATAAAGAAGAGAAGTTATGCTAAAAGTGAAGATCTTCTGCACTTGAAAATGCATTTCATCTAAGAGGTAAAAATAGCAGAGCTTCAGAAACAGTGTCTTTGGATAAGCCTGAACTTGTACATTTAAGTGCACTGTCTTCCAAAACACTATTCTCCACTAAAAGCACAATAAAGGAAAAAAAAAACATAACAAAACAGAAACCCAAGGACAAAGAAAACAAAAAGAGAAGATAGCAACTACATTTTTAAGACCAGAAAGCAGAAGAGCAATTGACAACTGACTTTAATGGACTTAAGAAAACTAGAAGTGGGAAAAGCCAAAAAGCAATCTGACATATATAACAGAACCCCCAAAAGACTCAGGAATTGGCTGCACTGGTACCTCTGGAAGTGACAGTGTAGGTGGGGCTAAAAATAGGGGGCTTAGATGGAAGTCTGTTTAAGAAGCAGTTAATTACCTGCCTTACTCCAAATAGCCAGGCCTCTGCCCTTTCCCAACCTTGGCAGAAGACCAGAAGTTTACTGTCTGGAGAGTTTAGCCGAGGATCTCTGGACTCGCGGAGACCATGCCCAGTTGAGGGGGAGAATACTACATTGAAAAAAGGTAACAAACTACATCATCATACTGAATGTTGAGACCTCCAACCCTCTTCTTTTACAGCAACTAGAATGTCAAAAGCCAGATCTAATATTCCAGATGGGAGACCAGATGATTCTTCTTTGATCCCTCCAAACTGAAAGAAAAGACTGGAAGGTCCTAAATCAGTCCAGCCAGAAAACTTTACAGTAAGGTCCAGAGTTAATAAGTCCTACCATGAACCCAAAGCTCCCAATAAGCTCTAATCTTATAGATGAACAGAGGACTATCAGACATATGAGAGAAGCTACTAATATGAAAAAGTGAGACCCAAACAAAGAGGAAAAAAGAAAGGAAACGAAACTTGGAAGAAACACTTTGCAGGCACAAGGAAACTAAAAAAAAAACAAAAAACAAAAAAAACTGTCTTTACTATCTTTGGAGAAGTGAAAGAAAATAGTACATCCATGAAACAAAAACAACATGCTATTTTTTAAAAAAGGAACATTCAGAGAACCAAAAAAAGCTCCTGAAAATTAGAAATCCAACAGAAATAAAAATTGTAACAGAAGGTTCAGAAGGAAAATAGGAAAGAAAACTAAAAGATCATAAATTTAATAGTTGTAGGAAGGAATAAAATAAAATAAGAAAACTATTAAGAAAATTTTCAAGAACTGAAGGACATAGGTTTTCAGATTAGAAAAGCCCACTGAATGAAAAGCCCAGCACAATCAATAAAAATAAACTCACACCAAGGAATATTGTGAAATTTCATAAGCACCTAACAAAAAAATATTAAAACCTTTGCGGGGGAGTAAGTTTCAAAACCAAATCAAGAATTAAAATAGCACTGGAATTCACAGTGGCAACACTGGAAACTAGAAAACAAAAGAGAAATACTGTGAAAATTATGAGAATAAATTCCTACTAGAATGAATACTGAGCCACCAGTTATGGAGCAAGAGGTTTTCAGATATGAGAAGTCTGAAAAAAAAAATTGTTTTACTTCCCTCAGGAAGTCCCTGCAGGACGTATTCTACCAAAAAGAAGAAGTAAACCACGCTAAAAGGAAGAGGTAAAACCCAGCAAACGGGAAATTTAACACAACAGAAAGGCAAATGGATTCTCTGGGATAAAGGTGAAGGAAGATCACAGAATGATGGCTCTGCAGCAAGTTTACAAAGTCCACCTTCTAAGACAGCAGAGTGGTGCAGCAGAACCATGCTGGGCCCACAAAGTCCACCTTCTGACCCTGAAGCAGGTCAGAAAGCACCAAGAAAATGGTACAGCTGGTGTGGAAAACAGTCTGCTTGTTCCTCAAAATGTTAAACAGACTTACCTACCATATGACCCAGCAATTCCACTCCTAGCTATACCCGAAAAGAACAGAAAACAGGTATTCAAACAAATATTTGTATACAAATGTTTACAGCAACACCATTCACAATAGTCATAAGGTGGGTACAAACCAAATGTCCATCAACTGATGAACGGATAGACAAAATATGGTTTATTCACACAATGGAGTATTATTCAACCATAGAAAGGAATGAAGCACTGACACACGCTACAATATGGATAATCCTTGAAAACATTATGTGAAAAAGCCAGACACAAAAGTTCGTATTGTATGATTCCATTTGTATGAAATTCCAGAACAGGTAAATCCATAGAAATATTATAGGAAGCAGATTGGTAGTTGCTAGAAGCTTGGGGGCAGGGAGCAGAAATGGGGAGTAACTGCTCAATGGGTTTTCTTTTGGGATGATAAAAATGTCTGGGAACTAGATAGAGGTGGTGGTCACAACACACTGTGAATGTACTCAAAGCCACTAAATTGTACATTACTAAATATCTAATTTTATGTCATGTAAATTTTACCTCAATTTTTTTTAAAAAAAGCAAGCTCCTGCAGAGCTCCAAGAAGATGAAATTCATATAATATCTAATGTGTTTTGAACATATTAAAAAGATATTTAATAACTGGGCCAAAGTTTGAGGATGAATTAGCATTAACACAAAGAAAACTAAATTCCTGAAAACTAGAAACTCTAAGAAAAAGCAATATCATTTTAGCCATGAAGAGTATTTACAAAATTACAGTAATTCATAGGATTATTGATCTAAGCAGAATCATGACATAATAATACAGGGGGTAGAGGGGACAGAAAATGTCCAAGTGTGTGGCAGGGAAGGAGAGGTGAAAGAGCTAGCTCCTAGTCTTAGAGTTCAATCAAAACTACCTAAAAGTGAACAATTAAAATGTAGAAGTGCCAAGAAGGTTACTATTTAAATAAATGGAATGAAACATTGGAAGAAACAGCTATAAGAGTTTTTAAAAGTTGCTTCTGGTGAGTGGGAAATGGAAATTTGGGGTGAAATGCCATAGGGGACTACTATTTTTGCAATAAACTTAATAAAAACAAAAGGGAAGGAGGCAGAGGAAGAATAATGTATATTTATACCAGTTATGAAAACTGAGCTCACCTGGAGAAACTGCGTGAATTCTGTGTAGTTAAGATGCTTCTTCCGGTTATGCCCAAAATGCAGTCGGATAAATTCACAGTCCCAGTTAAAAGGGATATGATGATGAATGATAGTCTGTCCAAAAATTTCTTTGACATTTTCTTAAAAGGGAAAACAAAAATAAATCAATTATATCTGGAATAAGTAGTTTATTCCACTGCAATGTTCCTACAGAAAAAAAATTAAGAGAAATTTAAAAAGTCAACATCATCTGCTTCTATTAAGATTAACTGCAAATTTTTTTGTGCCCAGAAACCCATGCACAGGAACACAATTGATACAAAATATAATTTTACACTTAAGATTGTGTACCATTACATATAAGGCCATGAGATTCTTAATTTCTCTTGATTTAATTTTAATTATAAAGTGATTTATATCTTGCACTATAAATGGCTGCTACTTTACATTCCAGTATAAAATCAATAGTGTTTTCCCAGTTCCTCAAGGAGTCGAATTAAGCCCTTTATCAGAAGCATGAATACCTAAATTACAGTATAATGCAATATTTGTCATACTAAGTATGGTTTGATTGAGGCTTGATTATTACATTCACACTAGCCTGAATATGTCTATTGAAGATAGATATAAGAAATACTACCAAAAGCATATCATTAGCTCAGCAGCAAGCACCTTATTAAAAGCTTCTGATATTGTCAAAAATATGGTCTTGACACAAAGCTTCAAAATCCCCATAAAATCCATGACTATTAGTCTGAAGTATTAAGATGTTTTAAGATAAGTGAAATCAGTGATTCACTTTAAAATAAAGAACTAAACACGGTACACTAATTTTTAGATAGAAACCAGTCACACTGTGTAATATACAACCAAAACCCTCTGGCAGCTTGTCTTCATGCACTAACAATGTCATTCACTTTCTTACACAGTTCTAAACTTAACTATAAAAGTCAATTCACAAATGACTGGTACTTTAACAAGCATAGACTGGATAGACTAATTTAGAAGCTCATGCCAAGAAAAAAAAAAATGAACAAAGTTAAGAAAGCAGGAAGCCTATTTTATTGATGTCTTGAGAACAAAATTATTTTCAGATTTAAGCCAATTTTATTAGTGAAAGGTTTTACCATCAATAGCTATCAATTATACTAGAGAATTAGTAAATACAAGTTTAATGTTTTATATTCTTCGCCAACTATGCTATTTTCTCTAATTTTTGCAAATTCTTTGAATAAGATACGATCTCATATTTTACATGGTTTAATGGATTCCCTTTAGTTTTATATACGTAACCTTTTTCTTACTGAAAGCAATACTACTGGGGTGGGAAATGTAAGTCCTTAACTGGAAATCCTACTAGTCTAGACTCCATGTAACAGCTCTGAATAGATTACAGCAATCAGCAAAGTTCGAAGAAGGCATTGGATGTCACTGGGGAGATGGGATTCTCATTCTTTATTTCAAATGGAATGCAGGATTCATTTCTTAAGTAGTGACAGTATTTCAGAGTTTTCAAATCATGTCAAGTATTTTCACCTTACATAAATACAAATTAAATATATGGGTTTTTGTTTCTAAAAGCAAAGAATTAACTCAATAGTAATTCATGGAATCCGGGTTTCTAACCAACACAAAAGATTATCCTTAAATCTAAATGAAACTTCAAGGTGTAAAATATTGTAAGATAATTGAAATAATAAAGGTTGCAGAAAATATTTAGGGCTAAAAATATTATAGCCAATCAGCAAAGATGTTTTAGGATCCTTCTAATTTAATTAATTAGCTGCTTCTATTCCCAAATTAAAAAATTAAATTTTTTTAAGGTCTAACAAAAAAAAGTATTCAGATAAAAAATTTAAAAATTAATGGAAAACAGAATAGGATAACTTAGATTACTATTAATATATTAAGTAATATTAATTATTAAAAGGAGTAAGTTATTTCATAGTAACTTTTATTTTATTTACTATTTTTTTTTTTTTTTTTTTGAGACAGAGTCTCGCTCTGTCACCCCAGGTAGAGTGCAGAGGCATCATCATGGCTCACTGTAACCTCAAACTCTTGGGCTCAAGCAATCCTCCTTCCTCAGCCTCCCAAATAGCTGGGACTACAGGTGCGGTGTGTTCCACGACACCTGGCTAATTTTTCTATTAAATATTTTTGGTAGAGACAGGGTCTTGCTGTTGCTCAGGCTGTTCTTGAACTCCAGAGCTCAAGCAATCCTCCTGTTTCGGTCTCTCAGAGTGCTAGGATTACAGGCATGAGCCACTGCGCACAGCCGGTGATCTTTATTTTAACGGTCACAACTCCCAAAACTCAATTATTTGATAAGAAATATATATTGCTAATTTTTATATAATGGAATAAAATTGAATCCCTTTCATATGATCAGAAAATATTACAATCTCAAGTGTGAAACTATTTCAAATAAAGTCAAAGGTTCAAAGGCTTTCAAACTAAAGAAAAATTAATCTGTAAAAAACTTTTCCTACTATGACAAAAAGGACACTTGTAAACTAAATTTACAATGTATAATTTACATTTGGAAAGATATATCTATAATAAAAACTTTACCTAGAAATTCTATTTTATAAACTTCTAAGCAATCTCTAAATAAGATCTTAGAATGTCTTTGAAACAAAATGATATCTTAAATTACTCATAGTAATCTTCCCAAATATGGAAATACTATTTTCTATGAGTATTTGTTTGTTTGGACATTTCCCACTTTCCTAAAGTGGTCACGTGACAACTTTGCATATGGTTTTATGATGATCATTATATGCTGTGGATAATTAAGTATCCCCCTGAAACTTTTAATTATTTTGGCCACGTCACAGGCTATTATAATTATTATACTAGGACTAATAAAATTTCAAACCTACTTTGGCACCTCTTGAGATGCATTCTACTCCTCTTTTATCATTTCCACTACCGATCTCCTGAGGCTTATTCAGGAATGTTACGGAAATAATTAGCAGAACTATTGAAATCCAATTCATAATCACCACTTTACTTTTACCAGGATGTGCTTACAAAAAAATATTTTAAAAGTCCAGAACTAGAGAGTTTATCCTTGTATGAGGCACAAACAGCTGATGTTCTTATCTCACTCAGTTTTATCAGGTCCTACATGATATGCAAAAGAACAGCAATAGTCTCAGATATACCCAATATATCTAAATGAAACTGCATAGCATGTGCTCCCACCCCCAGAGAGAATCCCATCTTTCCAGTGGCAAACAAGGATCTCTAGCTCTAAATAGCACTCCTTAAGAGTGTTATTTAAGTGGCCACGGTTTGGCCTGGAAGAAAGGGATATGACAGTCACATCTTATTGGCAGCAAGATCATGATCTAGTGTTTTGTACTAGGTTGGTATTGCTAAGAGAAACAGGAATCCATTTGTTTTCTGGCATATAGAAAACAACAGACCACTTTTTCACTTCCTGCAGAGCATGGGCTTATGAAAGGGATGGTGTATAATTCCACTGAAAAGGGAATTGGGGCCAGATACAAAAGTAGCCTGTCATTATATTCTCTTTGCTCAAAGGAGAGGAGCACAATGATTTGTCAGGAGGCCAGGTAATGGTGACAACTTTGATTAAGTAAAAATGTGCACAGACATATAACATTAGTCAGTTAAGCTGTATCAGTCACTTATGATGACTGGACTAGATGAAATACACATTGAAGCATATATATTATGTAAATATGTCGTAACAGAGGTTTTAATTTCCCCAGCAGCCCACACTGTGTCTCCCCATCTCATCCACCCTCTTCCCTCCCCTGGTTCTTATGGGAGCTTCCTACTGATCTTGTTCACCTTTCTGCAGTACAAAATTACCTCTGACCGGGGCTGGCACTCTTCTCCAAGACTGCCACCATGCCTGTTCCATGAATGAGCCTGGAAGGAGCTGCTGTACCAACGGTGTGGCCAGAGAACTCCTCCTGTAGGTATACAAGCCATCAGCCCTGTGACACAGCCCACCTACCATCAGCCCAACGACATCCTTGTTCCAAGGATTCCAGCCCAGCAGGAGCCACTACTTCCAACTTACAGGCTTGAGACCACACATTCTTATTGTCAGGAGGAAAAAATTCCTCAATAGCTGAGTTTCACCTGCACAGTTCTTAAAGTAAAGTCAGAAAGGCTTTTAGGGCTCCCACCATGAACAGTGAGTATCCTTGTATATAACTGAACAAAAACAATGGTGAGACTTATAGAAGAGAAAAGTTTTTCAGTGAAGGAAAAATTGGGGGAAAGAGAAGGAACAACTAGGAAGCCAAAAAAGAAAACAAAGGAAAACAAACAACAACAACAACAAAAAGACCAACAACAGGAACTTGTAGAGGAAGTCCCAACCAACATCGCATGTAGACTCAGTCTTGCTTCTACTCCCAGGTGGGTCATTAGTTTCCTGGGTGACCTCCTCTTGTTTCTCTGGGGAAATTATTTCTGTTAGCCCTTTACCTACCTCCAGAAGGGACTACCATACAATCAGTCAACAGAGTAGTCCTGCTGCCAAATACATGTAAAGGGTCCATTTCTCAGGAAAGATGAGTTCACATTTAGAGAGCACCTGCATTAATCGAAGCTAGATGCTTCCACAGTCTGTCATCAAATGGCATAAAAACGAATAACACCATGTCCTTTTTTTTTAACCTCAAACTCTTCAGCTACTCTAATAGCCCTGAGTATTAAAACACAAAACAAAACAAAAAATCTTCTCTGCTATGTCTAAAAGCTATACAAAGAAAAATATCTCAAAAATTCTTCCTGATTTAATTTGGACTCTTGGGTGAAGCGCTACTTCTTACCAAATTAAACTTAGTATTTATTACTGCTAGAATTTCATATTATTCCATGTCTATGGCTTTGTTTCCAAAGAGAAAAGGTACAACATTTTTCATATCTACACTTCCATCTCCTGACCATTTAAATAACAGCAGTGGTTATGCTTAAATCATCCCAATCATTCTTCTCTTTGGGGAAAAAGAGTCTATTTCCGAGGCACAAATGGAACGTATTTTTTTTTGCTGCACATATTGATGGTCAAACATAGTACAAAATCAAAAGGAATCCCTGCTTTTTGAGGGTTCCACAGTCAAGGGGTGGGGATGTGCCCTTGGAAAAGTTCACTTTGAAGAGAACCCATTGCTAGGAAAACACTTGGGCACACAATGTTGATGAGTTTTTAATAGAGAACTCAGAACATGTAACATGTTTCATACTTATTTATTAGTTAATAGATAAAAATTTATTGTTTTGTTGGTTTTTTAAAGAATGCTTACATCTTGGGACAAATGCATGGCAGCCACTGACAACACAATGTAGTATAACTGCTTATCTAGGCTACCTCAACCTAATTCTATCAAGCAGGATGTACAGTACACTAGTGGGTAACAGCGAGACCAAGGCAAATTTACACTGTATCTAGCACACACCAGTCATGCAATGACCTCTACCAAGGCTCATGCTACCTGGCAGTAACAGATATACAAGCCATTAAGTAATTATCCACAGCATGCGTTAGAAGTTTTATTAAAGAAACAAAAAGGAAACAATTAACTAATGGTTTTATTCACTCTTTTAAAAACTCCAGAACTCTTTCTTGAGCTTTCACATTCTGAAATGGATTACCAAGGCCTTAATCCAAGTCCTTTCTCCCAGTGGAGGCATCTCTAACAACAAAAAAAACCTTGTCCAGCACTCAAGTAAATGTTGTTCACTATTGCTATTTATATAAATACGTGCAAAGATGTACATATTTTAAGTATATAATTTGTATAAAAATTATACAAAATGTGTGTATAAAAAGCATATCTATAAAAACAAAAGCATAGATGAGAACAATATATACAAGTACACAGATAACATTATCATCATAGTCCACGAGAGATACTGATGGCATGATAGTATTTCACCATTCCATTGCACCTTGCATCCAATATTGTCTACCAACTTTCTCTCCTCATGTGCACAAGAGAAAATTATAATTTAAATAGCTCCAACTAGAAAACAGAAGGCCATTTGGTGAAAAGGATTTAACTCTAGTTAGAACAGATCTAAAATTTCCTTTTACCTAACCATGTGTTTATAAATATATAAGCACAATTCATTTTATTGAGTACAAACATAAAAAACTGACCTTCATCACAGATCCAAAATCCTATAAAAATAAACTCCAAGTTAATTATTTCCTTATGCAGAACTTCTGTAGTCTTAAATACAGCCTGAAATAAGTAGGCCTTAGAAATTTTGTTAAATGGCATTTGCTATAAGTAATAGTTTTAAATACTTTTCCTCTTTTCTGAAAAATATAAAATTAAACTTTCCTTTATTATGTTCCTTTCAGTCTAGTTACAAAAAGTTGTCTAAAATAGTATCCTCAAAGCTAGGGAAACAAGGCAGGAAGGGGAAATGGTCAAGGTCCTTGGGAAGCAGGTGAACACCATCAAGAGGAAAATCAGAATTAGTTTACTAAACATAAACTAATTTCTACAAATAAGCATCTTTAAAGACTAATACATGGTTATAAATAAAAATCCTAGTTTATACACTTGTGAGACATCAATAATGTGTTAGATTATGTGTCTACCATAAATCAAGAGAGCCATCCAGCTGGCCAGGAACCCCAGGAACAGAGTGCCGAAAGGGGTACAGCTGCTTCTTATTCCATAAGAATCTTCCTGTCTCTAGATTACGGAGCAGAAGAATGAAAGCAATATTCTGGAGGGTTCATATGTTCTTCAGTTTATACCAAATGCTATGAAAACTAAAATGATTTGTTTTGTTTTTAATCCTAATTATATTTCTTAACATCCTAACCCATAAATCATAGTCTGAAAGAAAACCAAAAGATCTATGAAATGCTAACGTTGAGATCTAATAACTATAAGCTTTCATTTACAGGAAATAAGGTATATATAACCCACTAAGCTACTTCCTACACTCATTTTAATCTACTAATCAACAATGGCATGCATCTTTAGTCTGCTGGATGAAGTGACTTGAGTGACATTTTTAAAAATAGAAGTTGGGAAAGCCAATTAAATGGAGGAGATACAAAGAATCATCATAGAAGGACAAAATACCAGAATTTGGCTTTGAGGTCTAAATCTCAATGCACACATAATATAAGCACAGGTCACTATCACTAACTCAGACATTTGTATCAAATTATTTCCCGAGAATTTCTGCAATGCATTTGTGAGACATGAGAGCATGTGTGATACCTACTGAAAATAGAAAATGTATCATATTAGTAGGACATGGTTAACGCTGAATGATGAGATTGACAGAGGTTTTGTGCTTTAAACTAGAGAATGTAGGTGTTTCTGAGGGAAATCACTCTTCAGGAGGCAAAATGGCTAAAGCTTGCTCCAAAGCACTGAGAGTGCCAAGATATATGCAGAAATTCAAAGAGCTCTGCATAGTATTTATGTAGGAAAGTCTTCTCATACAGAAGATAACTGAGTCAGTGGGGAGAAGGAAGGAAACAATCAATGCCAAATTAAAAAATGTGCCCACCAAGGTTACAGCCAAGGCATCACTGGTTGTTCTGATTTACTTGTTCCTTCTCACTAGTCTTCCCCATTACAGTGATATTTCTTCCTTCCTCAACTAAAGGACATCTGTTTCACAGTGAATAAATATTTAGCACTGTGGCTCAGGGAAAGCCTGATTTTCAAGGGTTTCCCTACAAATATTTGTGCCAATTCACACCATAAAAGGGGCTCAAGTTCAGTTTTACAAGATGAAAAAGTTCTGGAGATCTGTGTCACAGCATTGTGAATATACCTAACACTACTGAACTGTACACTTAACAATGGTTAAGATGGTAAATTTTATGTTACATGTTTTTTACCACAATAAAAAAATTTCAAATATTCAAAAGAGGTACAGGGCCTCAAGGTCCTTGAAAAAACTACATTGTTTTTATTGAAAATACTGTTGCAGGAAAATTAGCCAATACTTTTACTAAACATAATTTCTACAAATAAGCATATTTAAAAATTAATACATGGTTACAAATAAAAATCCTAGTTTATACACTTGTGAGACATCAATAATGTGTTAGATTATGCGTCTACCAGAGGATTTAAATCAATTTCTACAAACAACTCAGATGGCAACTGTAATATTCTAGCCTTGTTTCCTAAAACCAAAAATCTAAAATGGGGGTTCGGAAAATACTAATCTTGCCTTAATTTCCTCCTTCAATCCCATTCTTGGTATTAAAACGACATTGTAGCAATTTTCCAAAGATGCTACAGAGAAGCTCTAAACTCCCTGTCCAAAAATCTCTTAAAGAATGAGATTAGCCAAATGCAGTGGCACATTCCTGTAGTCCCAGCTACTTGGGAGGCTGAGGCAAGAGGATGGCTTAAGCCCAGGAGTTGGAGACCAGCCTGGGCAACATAGTGAGACCTCATTTTAAAAAAAAAAAAGAGAGAGAATGAGAAGACCATTTCATATTGTTCTTGATCTATTTAATAAAGAATTTTGCCCAGCCTAGCCCAGAACAAGAAAATTTTATACCACCTGTTTTAGGAATGTGAAAGTGTCAATGACACAATGAGCTGAAGCAATAGCATTCCTAGATTCCCTCATCTATGGCAATAGGCTAATGCTTTGAAGAAAATAAAACCACTTATATCTGTGTAGATCTTCTTAGGAAACTAATACTTCACTGATTGATTAGGCCCTAAATAAGCAGCATTCTATATTCAATTACTAGATTTAGCAGTTAAACACTGACTTTACTTATCACTTATAATCTTCTTTTTCCCTTACCAAATGTCACCTCTCCATTTCCACTCTTGTCAAACAATTGGAAAGCCACTATGAACATGGAATCTGGAGCACATAAAACAGATTCAAATGCCAAAAACTCTTGATAGGAGATCAACCTGGAAGAAAATGCAAAATGTTATTGGCTGGTAAGGAAGGAAAAGCATCAGGCATTTAATCTGCCTTTACTGTATGAACTATAGCTCAGGGCAACCTGAGAAGGAAGGAAGGAAGGAAGGAAGAGAAGGAGGGAGGGAGGAAAAAGGATGCATTAGAATATTACCCTTTTGTAAGCCTCTACTCTAACAAATTAGTGAACCTGGGCAATAATCAATAGCCTCTATCATCACAAAAACAGAAGCAGACCAAAACTAATTAAACCTGAATCTGATCAAGTCTCTACACCAGACCTTCTCAATCTCAGCGCTGTTGACATTTAAGTTGGGTAATTCTTTGTTGTGGGGGTCTCTGTGCATTGAAGCATGTTTAGCAGCATCCCTGGACTCTACTCACTAGATGTCAATAGCATATCCCAGTTGTGACGACCAAAACTGTCTCCAGACATGCCAAATGTCCCCTGGAAAGCAAAACTGTCCCTGTTGAAAACCACTGATCTACATCTAATCACCAATTTACAGCAAATACAAGGGACAAAAGGAACATGTTCACCACCGCCACCACAGAAATGTGGACTGTAGGAAACTACAAGATAAACATTCTGTAGTTGCAATAAATATAATAATTTTTAAAGAAGAGGAACCTTGATTTCAAAAGACCTAAAAGATATAACAATTAATTTCAATGTACAGCCTTATTTGGATTCCAATTTAAACAAAGTAAAAGACAATTTTCTAATTTATAAGACAATCAGGGAAATGGAAATGTTGGTATATAACACAAATACTTGATGATATTAATAAATCAGTGTTAATGTTTTTAAGAGAGTTTTTTTTTTTGGTTTGGTTTTTCTAAGAGTTCTTATCTTTTAGAGATACATACTGAGATATTTACAGATGAAATGTCATCTGGAATTTGCTTCAAAATAATCCAGAGGATAAGAGGAATGGATGGAGATATAAACAAAACAAATTCAATAACTATTTTGGTAATTATTGAAAGTGGGTGATGAGTATATTGTATTTACTACATTATTCTCTGTGTTATATATATTTAAAAAATCAATAATAAAAAATTTTAAAGGAAAATTCAAAACAAAAAGGAGTGGAGCCAGGCACGATGGTTCACACCTGTAAACTCAGCTACTCAGGAGGCTGAGACAAGAGGATCAACTGAGCGCAGGAGTTTGAGGCTGTAGTGGGCCATGACTGCCCCGTGAATAGTCACTGCACTCCAGCCTGAGCAACACAGTGAGACCCTGTCTCAAAAAAAAAAATAAAAAATAAAAAAAAAGGTGGGAGAACTCACATTACTGGGATTCTAGAACTTAATGAGTCCTATCATACTCAAGGTTGTAAAATTAACTAGTGGCCAAAAGTACACAGATATTGACTAAAATGACCTTATGGAGCCAGCATATGATAGTTTAGATCTACCATAGCACACTTGCTACAAACATTCCATACCATCTTGCTGCTATTGATAAGGGACTAGTGTCCAAATAACGGCATTATAAAAATCTGTTTTATATGCACACAGATCTGCATACTGATCAGTCTGTTTTTTCTTCCTCAAACTGAAATTGCATGAAAGATATCCTAAAGAAAATCCCTGCATTGGCTTGGTGTGGTGGCTGCTTACACCTGTAATCCCAGCACTTTGGGAGGCCAAGGTAGGAGGATCACTTGAGCCCAGAAGTCTGAGAGCAGCCTGGATAACACAGCGAGACCAGGTCTGCACAAAAAATTTAAAAATTAGCCAGGTGTGGTGGCGAGCACCTGTAGTCCTAGCTACTTATGGGGCTGGGGCAGGAGGATTGCTTGAGCCAAGGAGCTTGAGACCAGCCTGGGCAATGTAGAGAAACTCTGTCTCCAAAAAAAAAAAAAAAAGAAGAAGAAGAAGAAGATCCTCGTGTCAATCAACACATTTGACATATATAGAGTAATGAACATTGAACAATTAAGGAAAGATTAGTTTCTTAGAAAAACACCACATTGAAGATGAAAGAAATCCAAGAAAAACAGCCAATTTTGAAACTAGTATATTTACAGGTAATAAATATATTAAAACTCATAATCTCCCAATATGTGCTCTAACGTAGCCACACCCATTCTCAATCGCTACAACTGGCAACAGCCTCCTAACCTGTCCTGAATCCTTCTAGCCCTCCTCCAACTCATTCTTCAAACTGTTGCTGGAGGGATCTTTTTATATGCAAATGTGATCATGTTACTTTTCCACTTAAAAACCCTTAACTATTCAGTGGTCATCCAAGGTGGAGTGACCAGATGTCCTACTTAATTATTAGTAGTACTCCCTTTGACTCTCAAGTGGCCTGGTTTGGACGACACATTTACAATCATCCTATCTAAAGGAATAGATTTAATCCTTCAGGTGATCTGACTGCTGCTTACCTCCCTCTTGTTCTCTGCACTTCAGCCCACTCATTCAGCTCCTAGAACAATCCATGTTCCTTCCACTCGGGGCCATAACTCAGCAATTCGTTCTCCTTGGAATGACCCTACCTCCTCCAAGCTTTTGCCCATTTAATTGGCACCCAATCCTTACATAGCTCAGCTCAAATATCATTTCCTCAAGGGAATCATCCCAGAGCCTCCAGGAGACTCCATGTCCCCCATCACATATGCTTATTTATAGCAGCACATTGTACTTTTTCAGTGCCCTTTGTACAACTATTATCAAAATAATTATGCAATTCATTGTTTAAAATCTAATTCCCAAGAATTCCCTATCCCAAAGAAGATAGGCTTGTCACAGAGCACTGACTTGATTCACAGTAACAATTCATAAATATTCTTGAACAAAGTCAATTTAGAATATATGACTTTGTAGAGAGACATATTTCCTGATACATTATTAGGAAAATGGCTTTACATTTTACATTTCATTTCATGTCTCTACTCACCTAAAACATATTTTACATTCAAATTTGCATTTTCTATTACTTAAAACATTTGGAAAGATATTTAAATTATAAAAGTTACATATATCCAAAGCAATGATGCATACTATGCCTTTGCCCTTTACTGAGGAACAAGCTTCAAGGCACTGAAGACTATGTGCATGCTAAAGAATCCTTGATGAAATTGAGTACCCAGTGAATCCTAGGAGGAATGATCCAGTAATCAAAACTGTTTATCAGGCCATGTTCATAATATGTCTTATGCATTGGTGTATTACTAAAAAATACATGGTAAAACTAGAAAGTATAATTATCATTACATAAATTTTGGAGAAGTAAAAACAAATGAAATTACAACATCAGGTAACATTCTAACCATCCACACACTCCTCAAAAACAATGAGTAGTACATTGTTTTAAGCTCTGAATGAAACTAAGGATCAATGGTATGGTGTCATTTGGAAGTATGAGAATATGTAACACATAAACAGTAGCAATATAGGGCAGGAGTAAGAAAAGTACTTCACTTTCTACATATTTCTGAAATGCGGGAAATTTTTATAACAAATTACCAGCATTATTTCCTCTGGTTATATAAGAGAAATTTTAAAAATACAAATAAAAAATAGCTAGGTTGATTATGGGTTTAAAAAAACCCCTAACATCTTGTTTTTTCCAAAACAATCTCAGGAATTAGACATCTGAAATACAACTAACCCGAAATACTGAATAGGTAGCTTTAAAGCATTTTATGCTCAGTAGTAAAACTTTTTATGAGAAGAGATCAAAGGCTTTTTCCTTAACTAGAAAGGTCATAAACTCTCAGCTGGCAGACTGATTTTGGCCCACAGACGTGTTTTCTTTGGCATGCAAAATATTATTTTTTTAGTTTCATTAGTTGGCAACATTAGAAAATCCTAAGATTTCATATAAATACCCAGTTTTCTTCTGGTTTCTTTTGACAAATTGCAAACTCAGGCAACACTAGGTTTCTGGTCCCAAGTCGCACCAAACCCCTGGAGCCAAGCAGAAGCTGCCCCCTTCAGAAAGGGAAACAACCAGGGCTCATCAGTTATGTACACAGCACTCTGTACCTCTGGATTTGAGACGCTTGTTGCATAGGAACAAAGTAGCTCTTTGTTCAACATATAAAGTCTATGGAATTTACTAAATATCTACATTTTGCCTGTCAGCATACTCAAAAAGGCAAATCATACATTCATGCAACTTTACAGCCAGAAGGACCCTTAGAAGGTCCAAAGAAGTCAAGGGATCTGCTCAAACACAGTCAGCAAATCAGTAACCCCCTCAAATTTAAAGTTATATTGAAAACTAGAAAGGGCATCTAGTATCTATAGTTAAGTAGACCCTTATGACACGGTATTGGGCGAATACTCAGAGTTACCTTTGTTATATGGGTGATTTAGTTAAAGAAATAAAGGTCAATTAAGAAAACACACAAAAGCATCAGCAACCTAAAAATAAGACAACTGAGCATATTATTCAGCCTTAAAAAGGAATGAAATTCTGACACATGCTACAACAAGAGATGTGCCTTGAAAACATTATGCTAAGTGAAATAAGCCAGATGCAAAAGGACAAATATTGTATGATTCCACTTATATGAGGTACCTAAAATAGTAGAGATAAAGGTAGAGCAGTGATTATCACGGGCTGGTTATGGAGAGTCAATGAATAATGGGTACGGTGCTTCAGGATGGGATGATGAAAAAGTCCTGGAGATGGATACGTGAGGGTTGCACAACAATGTGACTGTACTCAAGAACTAGACACTTAAAAATGGTTAAAATGGTAAATTTTATGTAATGTATGTTTTAACACAACAAAAAAAGTCACCTGAGGTTATCCAGGTGTGTGCATTTGTCAAAGTTCAGCAAATGTACCTTTAAGATTTATGATTTTGACTATGTACAAATTTTATATCTAAAGGACAAGACTCAAAACAAATACTGAATTCTAGTTACTAACGTGCATGCTGAAATATTTAAGAAGAGTATCAATGTCTGAATTTACTTTGAAATGTATTAAAAATTAAGGTGGATTCATGGAAGGATAGAAGGATGGATAGATAAGCGAAAAAGCAAGTATAGTTAGGTGTTAACAGCAGAATTTATGAGGTAGATATATGAATATTCACTGTAAAATTCTTTCAACTTTCCTGAATGTTTGAAATTTTTCATAATAAAATGTTGGGGCGGGGGGATAAGGAAAAAATAGACCACCTGACAATCTCTCTGATACTCTCATCTATTTTAAGCCCATGGGCATTATATACCACATTATAATGTAACAATATTTTTCAGAAAGCAAGAAATAGTCTGCTTATCTAACATAAAGCAAATATGTTCCAGAATACTTTTTAAAGGTTTTTTTTCCTTTATCCTGCCATAGATCCCTCTGTTTCTAGAAGGACCCAATCAAGACTGTTAGCAGAGGCTCTGTGCAGTGGCTCACACCTATAATCCTAGCACTCTGGGAGGCCGAGGCAAGGTGGGAGGATTGCTTGAGCTCAGGAGTTCAAGACCAGCCTGAGCAAGAGTGAAACCCCATCTCTACTAAAAAAAGAAAGATTATCTGGGTGTCATGGCACACACCTGTAGTCCCAGCTACTCGGGAGGCTGAGGCAAGAGGATCCATTGAGCCCAGGACTTTGAGATTGCAGTGAGCTATGACGACACCCTGCACTCTACCCAGGGCAACAGAGAAGAGACTACTTCAAAAAAAAAAAAAAAAAAAAAAGATTTTAGCAGAACTGCAAACCACAAGCTACTAAATACTGTGCGAAGAAACCACACATTAGCTCACACCTCAATAAATTGTTTGTTTTCTTTTAAAATGAGAATGAGGGGGCACTGTCACTTTTTAGCAGATATTACCCTGCTCTTTGTCTTTTTATAAAGAACAGGTATTCATTTTATAACTTTGAAATAAAATATTTTATGAATTTGGTGTGTTTTAAAAATTTTTATATGAGATCCCTTTTCAATTTACTAAATAGGACCTAATAAAATGCCAAAATATTGTTAATTTTGTAATTTTTTAAAAAATTTTTATGGAGATAGGGCCTCACTCTGTTGCCCAAGATAGAGCACAGTGGCATCATCATAGCTCACTGCAACCTCGAGCTCCTGCAAGTCTCCTGCCCCACCCTCCCGAGTAGCTGGGACTATAGGCGGGCACCACCGCAACCGGCTAATATTTCTATTTTTTTGTAGAGACAGGGTCTCACTCTTGCTCAGGCTGGTCCTGAACTCCTGCCCTCAAGCAACCTCCTGCCTTGGTCTCCCAAAGTTAGGATTACAGGCATGAGCTACCACGCCCAACAATTTTGCAATTTTTAAAACAACCAAGATTTCTGCCTAAAAGTTTCCTCTATATGTATGTGAACATAAAGGACAACACTTGTGAAAAACATAAAAGAGAGGAAAACTAGTTTTCCACGTTATAGGAGAATAGAACCTCCAGATGAAATTCTGACTAAGGGCTAAAAATAGACACTACAGTTCTAGAAGTTACAGTTTCGAACAAGCAATTGTCTAAACATTTTAGATCAGATCACACAATAATGGTCTCTGAGAGTCAGCATTTAATGCATAAAATCATTTTGCTTTTCATTATACAACCAGAACTTCAAAGTTTATGCCAAGATCTCACAAATAATACTCGGCTAATGGCTTTTACTTTTAGACAACCCATCATGCTATTTATACATACAACACTGCTTTCACATGGCTCTCCACAGCAAGCGCCTGTATCAAAACATTCCTGCTTATTTTACCAACTACTGGGGGAAAGGAGATGGGGAAGAAGAGAGGGGGACAGTTTACACGCTAGAAAACATGGGAGGAGGGGGTCAGAGCACACAGAGCATGGGATCGACCACTCCTAAATCAGCTTTTCTCATACACTTAACCAAATCACTTCCACTTGTCTATACAAGTTCTGTTTGTGCACACTTGGTCTCGAGTGATTATAAGCAATATTAAATGTTGCCATTTCAAGTTACATACCTATAGGACTCATCACCAAAAAACTACAATAGAACCAAGTAACACATTTCGGGACTAGAAAAAATTATTATACCAATTGAATTACTCTAATATTTCATCACTGCCCTGGGTAAACAGATGGAAAACAGAAAGAGGGAGAAATTAACTTTTTAAAAAGATGACTACAAGAAGAAAAACGGACTAAAAATGAAAAGAACTACTTTTGTATTGTTGGGCATGTCGAACAACCTCTCTGCGTTCATTTTCCTGAACTGTTAAATGAGGATGGTTTGACTTCTTGGCATAAATCAAACATTACTAAAGCTTTTGATTCTATTGAATATAAAAGAAGCTTTGACAATGATACTTGCCCTTCTTAAAGTCACAGACCTTTTTGAAAACCTGGTCCATTCTTTTTGCACTATATTTCAGGAAGTTCAGGAACCTCTGAATACCATTCATGAAGAGGAGGCTAAGAATCCCTGTGTTTCTAGAAAATTCCACCTTTCTCTGCTTTTAGAAATAATTTCTATTTTATATACTCATTTATAATTTTTATTACATAACTCTGTAATTCATATTTCTTACCTAATCCCAATCTGACTCATCCCAAAGAGGGGGACAAAAAAAAGGAAGCTTAAGAAGTTTTTAAAATTTGAAATAGAACAGATTTGTCTTTTTAAAAGTGAAACAGGGCCAGGCACAGTGACTCACGCCTGTAATCCTAGCACTTTTGGAGGACGACTCAGGAGGATTCCTTGAGGCCAGGAGTTTGAGACCAGCCTGAGCAAGAGCAAGACCCGGTCTCTACAAAAAATAGAAAAATTAGCCAGGCATGGTGGTACACACCTGTTGTGCCAGCTACTTGGGAGGCTGAGGAAGAAGGATTGCTTGAGCTCAGGAGCTTGAGGTTGCTGTGAGCTATGATGATGCCACTGCACTTACCCTAGCCAGGGCAACAGAGCCAGACCCTGTCTCAAAAAGAAAAAAAAAAAAAGTAAAATGGGTTTTTAAAAAAATAAACATACGCCGATCGCAGTGGCTCACGCCTGTAATCCTAGCACTCTGGGAGGCCGAGGCGGGAGGATCGTTTAACCTCAGGAGTTCGAGACCAGCCTGAGCAAGAGCAAGACCCTGTCTCTACTAAAAATAGAAAGAAATTATATGGACAGCTAAAAATATATATAGAAAAATTAGCCAGGCATAGTGGCGCCTGCCTGTAGTCCCAGCTACTTGGGAGGCAAAGGCAGGAGAATTGCCTGAGCCCAGGAGTTTGAGGTTGCTGTGAGCTAGGCTGACGCCACAACACTCTAGCCCAGGCAACAGAGTGACACTCTGTCTCAAAAAAAGAAAAAAAAAAGTTTTTGAAATTTGATTTCACTTGATTGTTGAAATCAAATCAAGAGTTTTTGAAATTTGATTTCACTTGATTTTTGCAACAGTTGCCAGAGTAGACTAGATCAATAATGGGTTTTGGCAATACGGGGTCTGGCTCTTGCTCAGGCTGGTCTCGAACTCCTGAGCTCAAACGATCCGCCCGCCTCGGCCTCCCAGAGTGCTAGGATTACAGGCGTGAGCCACTGCACCCAGCCCAAAAACTCTTGATTTCACTTGACTACATGAAAATGTTCTACTTTACCAATGCATCTCAGCCTAGGAGAACCACATGAAGCTTAAAAGAAGGCACACTACTGAGATGCACTAAGGCAGATGATCAAGAAAGGAAACATTAAAGAAGATATGGATATAAAAAAGAGAAGAAAATATGAATATTCTGAAAACAAGTGTCAGACCAAATTAATAATCATAAATATTCTGATAACTTCTAAAAGAGCTAAACATATATGCTACATTTAATAAGGGATGGGGAACCTGCAGCCTTTTGATTTCAAGATTCTTCTTTTTTAAGCACCAAAGGAGGCAAGAAAAGCTTCATCTTTCTCTGCTGCACCCCTTTTAATAGAAGGACTTGTTCTGCAAAATTTGGATTCAGTCAAAAGGCCGCACTTACGGACCTAGATGGCAACTTTTTGAGTTAATGCTGTGGAGTGGTCCACAGTGACTTATCAGATGATTTGACATTTTTAGAGAGTAGACACAAAATATATGTAAGGTCCGTGATACTTGTCATTTATAAATGATATAAAATCTTTCCAAGATATAAAATACTCATTCAACAAACATTTGTGTGTTGAACACACAGTAAATCACACAACACAGTTCCACTATTGTTTTGTGGAACAATAAAAATGAATACAGTATTAATCTTGGACTCAAAGAACTTAGATACCAATATCTTCCTATTTTAACTATTACAACAGCCACTTAACTGGATTTCACTGCATGCAAGTCTTATCCCACTCCAACCTACTATTTTTATAAAATCTGATATTTGTGATCATGGAAATTATTTTTAAAGTGTCCTTACTGCCTAGTTTTTAAAAGTGTTTCACACAAGTACCTCTACAGGTAGGAGAAAGAAGCTGGGCCATTGAAGGCCTGGGGATATAGTTGAAACTGACATAACAAGCCAATTTTCCTTATCTAATTCATGCAAATATTACATTTGCTCTATAAAACAGCCCTATATAAATTTTAATAAAAATAACAGTGGCTTTTTCCCCCAAGTTGAGTAAACTAACACACTAGTAAGATGCACTTTGTTATTTCTGTGACTTCACACACCCATATACTAGCAGGATAAAAATAACTCCAAGAGGCCGGGCGCAGTGGCTCACGCCTATCTGTAATCCTAGCACTCTGGGAGGCCGAGGCCGGTGGATTGCTCGAGGTCAGGAGTTCGAGACCAGCCTGAGCAAGAGCAAGATCCCGTCTCTACTAAAAATAGAAAGAAATTATCTGGCCAACTAAAAAAAATACATATATAGAAAAAATTAGCTGGGCATGGGGGCACATGCCTGTAGTCCCAGCTACTGGGGAGGCTGAGGCAGAAGGATTGCTTGAACCCAGGAGTCTGAGGTTGCTGTGAGCTAGGCTGAAGCCATAGCACTCACTCTAGCCCGGGCAACAGAGTGAGACTCTGTCTCAAAAAAATAAATAAATAAAATAACTCCAAGAATGAGAGTCATGAGCCTACAGCCATCCCAGCTACTTCTCCCATGGCAACAAAGCAATGCCACAGCCACACCAAAGTACTGGCAACCCCCCCCCCCCCGAAATCCACTCCCCTAAACACACACATACATGTATGCCCCTTGATATTTCATGCCACTCCTGTTCCCTTTTCTGGAATTCTACTCCCTACTTATCTAACAAGCTCCTGTTCATCTAGTCAGATTTCACAAGCATCACATCATCCACGATGCTGTCCTGACCACCCACAACAGAGTTAACCATGCTTTCATAAGTGCCCTCTGTACCTCTCTTACGTCTATTGTACAGCCTTATCCCAGAAGTATTATTATTTTTTCTTTTTTTAATCATCTTCTTTCCCACTAGGCTATGGGCTTCTTCTTAAGGCCAGAAGTCTCATTTATGTTTGTATATATAAGGCTCAACAGTACCTGACGAATGGTGGTTGTTCAATTAATGTTTACCAAATAAATATGTAGACAGATAAATGAATAAATACCACTCCCCAAGAGCTTCTCTAAGTTATTGTTCATCACAGCACTTACAGCCTCCTAACAAGTTATAATTTACTTTCTTATCTTTGTGCAATTCACTGATGTAATTCCAGCACCAAGAACACTGCCTAAAACATAGCAGGTGCTCCATATCTATTAAATGAATGAATGAAAGAAAGACACTTAGCTATCTGGAACCCATTCTGCTCAAATTAGTCAATATAAAATACGGCTTTCCTCGTGTAATTTTTTGTTCCAAACAGAAAGAAAAATGCAGGGTCCTTGAAAATGGCAGTAAATAACACAATTTTTGTAAACTTAAAAAAAAGATATGGTTTAATTATAAACTATTATATATCAATTAAAAAAAAAGAACACCGATCACCAGTTAGTGAGGTTTAAGAGTTATGATGGCTCATATCTTGACCTATAAAGTAGAATCCTTCCCTGGAAAATTACTATTCTTACTTTTTCAAAATGCAGCTTTCTTTTATTTTACAGAAAAAAAAAACCCCAAACCAATTTGAATACATTTTTCATGATGATTTCTGCATCCCAAAATATGTAATAAGATACTAATAAGTAAATTTATGGAGTTTTTTTATTTTTAATAAGATATTCTAGAACATCAGCATAAAGATCCTTACCCATCCTTGGTTTGATCAGCTACTCCTGCCAAGAGCTGCACAATCATTGGATTGCTATTTGGATCATTATATAATCCAAGATAGCGTTGAACAAAGTCCTCCGGGGTCATGTAATGTTCTCCATCGACCTCAGTACTGGCATACTGAAAAAAAAATAAATAATGCATACTGAAAAATTATTCATTATAATTTTGTAATCAACAAATGTTTTATAAAAAGGTAAGTTAAAGGCTAGTATTAAAATAAGAATAATAAATGCAGGCCGGGCGTGGTGGCTCACGCCTGTAATCCTAGCACTCTGGGAGGCCGAGGCGGGTGGGTTGCTTGAGCTTAGGAGTTCGAGACCAGCCTGAGCAAGAGCGAGACCCCGTCTCTACTAAAAATAGAAAGAAATTATCTGGCCAACTAAAATACATATATAGAAAAAATTAGCCGGGCATGGTGGCGCATGCCTGTAGTCCCAGCTACTCGGGAGGCTGAGGCAGTAGGATCGTTTAAGCCCAGGAGTGTGAGGTTGCTGTGAGCTAGGCTGACGCCATGGCACTCACTCTAGCCCGGGCAACAAAGTGAGACTCTGTCTCAAAAAAAAAAAAAAAAGAATAATAAATGCAGAACTTTTCTCCTGATAGTGAAAAATCAAATACTTTGAGCCTAATTTAAGAACACTATAAAGTTCTGATACAAACTACATGTATGAACCTTGAAAACATTATGCTAAGTGAAAAAAGTCACATACAAAAGGCCATATATTATGTGATCCCATTTACACGAAACGTTCACAATAGACACCATAGGATCAGAAAGTAGAATGGTGGTTGCCAGGAGCTGGGAAGAGGAGAAAATGGAAGTTAACTGCTTATTGGGCATGGGGTTTCTCTTTAGGGACAAGGTAAATGTTCTGGAATTAGATAGTGGTAATGGCCATACAACATTGTAAATATTAATATGCTAAAAAAAAATCACTGAATTGCTTACTTTAAAATGGTTAAAATGGTGAATTTTATGTTATGTGACTTTTATCTCAATTTAAAAAATATATATAGATAGATATAAATAAATATAGGTAAGATCAAATATATGAGAAAGACTCAGAAAAGTGAAAGGACTGCCAGGACCTGCAAGTAAGAAAATAGCCTCTGCAGACTCCCAGAGGCTTCCTGTCCACAAGAGCAGGGGAGAAGGAAGGACATAACTTGCCAAACCTTAAAAGTAAAATGAATGAGAAAGGCATAACAAACAAGACCTTCCATCATAGGTATCCATTCCAAGTTCCAGTAGCTGGAAAAAAGAAATTATCTTTTATGTCAATAATTTTTTAAATAAAATAATAAATACCTGCCTCAAAGAAACACCTCATTATTTCAAGGGTTTTATGTACTATGGCATTACCAAACATGAACCACCAAAGCCCTCCTCTTTGAGTCGTAGCAGATCAATTTAGTTACTTCAACCAACAAAGCAATAAGATCAGGAAATTTCCCAGAACTGAAGGATACAAGGGCTCGCTAAATGCTAAGCAAAAAATTATAACAAACAAAAATCCACACTAGGACCTATCTCATCATCACACAATTGCAGAACATCAGAATAAAGAGAAAATCCTAAAAGTTGTCAAGAGAGAAAAATCAGTTCACATATAAAGAATCATGAATCAAGGGCATTGTGCTCCCCAGTAGCAAAATTGGAAGCTTGCAAATGATGGAGTAAGGCCTTGAAAATTCTGAAAGAAATTTCCAACCTGGAATTCCAAACTGAGCCAAACTATCAATCAAATATAAGGTTAAAAGTACTTTGAGTACTTTTGTTTTTTCTGCTTTCATGTACCCTTTCTCACAAAGCTATAGAAGACATTTTTTTTAAAAAGAGGGAATGAACCAAATAAAAGGAAGATATGGGATCCAGAGCACAGGCAATTCAACCCAGGAAGCGATCAAGGGAAGTCTCGGAACAACTGCTGTTGGCCTCTAGAATACCTGGTCCTGACTGGGGAGACAGAAGGCTCAAGGAAGCAAAGCCACTGGAGAAACTGGAATGTCAGGTTATCCAAGGTATTTGACTGATGTGGAAAATATCATTGGGAGGAGTTTAGGTCTTTGCTCAAATGTCACCTTCTCAGTGAGGCCCACCCTTACTGCCCTATTTAGCATTACAGCTCCTGCCTGTATCTATATTCCCAATCCCCCTGATGCTGCTCTGCTTCCTCCCCTACCCCAGCACCTCTCACCTTCTAACATACTTTATATTTTACCTATTTACTATGTTTGTTGTCTATCTCCCAACTAGAATGTGTCACAAGGGAAAGAATCTTTGTCTAGTTTGTTTAGTGATGCATCCTGGGCATCAAGAAAAATTCCTGGCACATAGTAGACAGTAAATATTTGTTAAATTAATGAATTGGTAATAGGTACACAAATAACTAGGCAAATGAAAAGTCTGGTAATTTTTAACTCTATGAAAAAGTATTTTTGTTGTACAAAAATAGAAAATAGCCTAATGCATGACTTGGCTCAAAATAAATAATATTTATAGTGATAATAATATGGATACCAAATATTAATTTAATAAAAATTACAAATAAACTGAGAAGAATGGAGGGAGAAGACTGGGGGACAAAATAGCATAAGGAAGCTAAGTCCTCAATTATTGTAACAGGAAGTCAAAAACGTCTAGAAATAGCAGAATAGAAATGTTGAGGGAAATATCAAAATAAATGGCTAAAAGGGTGACAAGTTGTTTCTTCTGGGAAGCAAGATGGGAGAAGGATCAGGGCAAAGGATTGTTGATTTGCTCTTTGGTTAGGTACTGCAAATGTCTGCATTTGTGAATCTGACTAAATCAAGCCACCTCTTTTTTCAATAAGAGAATTAAATCAGAAATGTTTCCTTTGTCTTATTCTGAAAAACACCACAGAGACTACCACCTCAAGTAGTTTATCAGCCTGCAAAAGAAATAGCCCAAGGTGGACATGTTTTTTTTTACTAGTCTGTGTTACCAAAAGCACTCAAGCACCAAACATCACCCCAAAATAAAGTCATGTTCTCTCTACATGATCATAACAGCCATTCCTGAAGGGGTCCTGGGTTTAAATCTTGGCTCTACCACTAACTCGCTGTGAGTCCTTAGGCAAGTCCATTCTCCTCCCACACCTCTAGGTGTTTCACATATCTATAAAACAAAGACAAAATAGTCTTTGAGGTTCCAAACGGTAGGTGTAGAAACATAGGATGAAGAAAAAGCAAACTGTAAGACAGCCATACTAATAGTAAGTGGATTCTACCAATTCCTGTCAATTGCTGCTTCTCTCGCTTATTCTTTAATGTATGACATAATTAGGAATGTGCTACCAAGATCACAAAACCATCATGTTAAGGACAGGCAGGAGTGCAAAAAGGCACAATGTTAGATGAATCCTGGAACAGGTAAGAAGGATCAACACAAGAAAGTCTAAAAATAGAATTTAAGGAGACTGACAGGTCCACCACTAACTGGAATATGAGTGCTGACTAACAGAATGAGCAATGTACTATGGGAAGCAAAAAGGAGTCATTCATTCTAAGGACTGGTGGGATGGGGCTGGGGAGAGGGGGAAGAAAGTAATATTTGGAATGGGCCTTGATTAAATCCAATTTCAACTGCAAGTGGAGAGAAAGGATACTTCAAGCTGAAAAAAAGAAAAAAAAAACCACAAAAACCAAAAACCCAATGTGAACAAACATAAAAATAATAAAAACACTTTTTTTCTTTTTTGGGGTAGGGATTACTTGGAGAAAGATATGTAGTAGAAGGTGAAGCTGAAAAGGCAGGTTGAGACCAGATGGTGGAAGACTTTAAATACTAAACTGAATAGTCTGAACTTCATTCTGCAAGCCATGGGACACCACTAAAAATTTTAGGGGAGGGAAAAGACATACTCTGACCTATGCTATCCTCAGTGGCAATGTGAAAGATGGGTGGAGAAGAGAGGAACTGAGGGGGACAGTGAGACCAAGTAGTGGCCATGGCAAAGATACAGGTGAAAGAGGCTGAGGCCTGAACCAAGGTATTGGAAGTGAAAAAGAAAAAACAATGGGTACTTTTACCCATTGCTAATGGCTTTTTATTCTATTATTTTAATAGTATTGCACTCATACTATTCAAAATTCAGAAAGTACAAAGGATGACACTGAAAAGTCTTCCTCCCACCTCTGTCCCCAGTCACTCAATTCCCCATCCCAGAGGCAATCAGTCTCTTAAATATCCTTTTAGAGATGTTTTATCATAAACAAGTAAATTATATTCATACACTAATACATATACAGCCAAATATGTGTATTATATATATGTAATTCTTATCCATTTCTTTTTTTAAAACTTTTTTCTTTATATTTTTAGTTGTCCATATAATTTCTTTTTTTTTTTTTTTGAGACAGAGTCTCACTTTATTGCCTGGGCTATAGTGAGTGCCGTGGCGTCAGCCTAGCTCACAGCAACCTCACACTCCTGGGCTTAAGCGATCCTACTGCCTCAGCCTCCCGAGTAGCTGGGATTACAGGCATGCGCCACCATGCCTGGCTAATTTTTTTTTATGTATATATATTTTTAGTTGGCCAGATAATTTCTTTCTATTTTTAGTAGAGATGGGGTCTCGCTCTTGCTCAGGCTGGTCTCGAACTCCTGAGCTCAAACGATTCGCCCGCCTCGGCCTCCCAGAGTGCTAGGATTACAGGCGTGAGCCACTGCACCCGGCCTGTCCATATAATTTCTTTCTATTTTTAGTAGAGACAGGGTCTCACACTTGCTCAGGCTGGTCTTGAACTCCTGAGCTCAAACGATCCACCCGCCTCAGCCTCCCAGAGTGCTAGGATTACACGCATGAGCCACCGTGCTCGGCCTTTCATTTCTTTTTTACACAAATGAAAGCATACCATTTATACTGCTGTGTACATCTTGCTTTTTTCAAATTTAGTCCTTTTGAAAAGCAATTTAGCAATATATAGATACATATACACAAGTATACATATACATCATCTATAAAGAACCAGGCTGGGCGTGGTGGCTCACACCTGTAATCCTAGCACTCTGGGAGGCCGAGGCAGGAGGATCGCTTGAGACCAGCCTGAACAAGAGAGAGACCCTGTCTCTACAAAACATAGAAAAATTAGCTGGGCATGGTGGCACGCCCCTGTATGTCTCAGCTACTTGGGAGGGTGAGGCAGGAGGATCACTTAAGCCCAGGAATTCCAGGTTGCAGTGAGTGATGATGACACCACTGCACTCTACCCTGGGCAACAGAGACCCTGTCTCAAAAACAAAAACAAACACCCATAAAAGTGCTCACATCCTTTAACAAGGAATCCTGGGCCTGACTCCTATGAAAAATTAAAAAGAAGGAAAAACTAAGCACAAAATATGAATATATTAGAGATGAGGTTATGGTAATTTTTGTTCACTCTCTTCACAATTGTTTATATTGCTTTCTTTCTTTAATTAGTAAATGACAAAAGAGGGGGGAGAACATGAAAACATTTCAGAGTCAGTACTAACAAAATTTGGCAACTAACTGTCCATTCCTTTTTGCCACAGAGATGTCTATTCTCTAAAACCTGAATTTGATCTCCAGGACTACTACCACTAAATAGAACACACACACACACACACACACACACACACAATCAAAGTATACTGCATGTATGGAATCACCAAGATTTCACAATGTTCTTGACTTTACAACTATCAGGAAATAGAGCAGCTTTAGCACAAACCACCAAGGACACAGCAGCCAATAAGTAAAACAAATAAATGCTTTACTTGACATGTACTGAAACAGGCTTTGCCAGTATCTGGAGTTATAAATGATGCCAGAGAACCACTTACCCTGAGGTATTTTGCCAGTGTTTTCCTCAGCTCTCCTAGTCTATTTTAACTTGATTTTAACTGAAAGATAGATTGTTTAGCTCAGAGGAAAAAAAACTAAGTCTTCTCAGCCACATGGAGTCAGTACTCGACTTCTACAGGAGACAGTTAACTAATTAATTCATTAAATTAGAGACAATTACTTGGCAATTTCAATAAGCCTGTTGCCTGAACAAACAGAACCAAAAAGGGAATTTAGAACTGACACCAGAATCTACCCACAGCCAGTCAAAATACTAAAATACTTTAGGCATTATGCTAATAGAGAAAAGCTACTACCTCAAAAATTAGTAGTATATTTAAACTAAAATACTTTTAAAATAAAAATGACCCACTTACTTTAAACAACTTAATTACTTTTAATGCTTCTTTTAATTGACTGAGCAATAATGTTTTAAACAGATTTTTTTTTAAGTAAATATGGTCTAGGGTAACACATAAGGCTAGAAATAAGAACACGTTCAGTGTTTAGTGACCTTATTGAGGCCTCCTCTTTCTGCTAATGAAAATGACTTGAGTATTTACACTAAAAATGATAAAAAGCAGTTTAAAACAAAGTGTTCAGTCTCCCAGACTAACACTTATGCTAAAGATTTAATATATCAAGTAATTTGGTAGTTTAATAATATCATTTCCATTTTGTTCTTATCTTTTCAAATGGTGAATTAAAATGACTTTAAATGAAATTAACCAAATATTATCTTCATACTACAACTAACTTTAGAGTTAATCATTTGCCATTTTAAAGATGTCTCTTAAGCAGTTGTAAATCCCTCCTGGGCAAAAAGTCAAGGACACATGAAAGACATTGAGACGAAGTAGCTGAGAGTATCTGAACAAAAATAGGTGGTCTACTTTCTTGATTAAACTTTTTCTAAACCTAATTCAAGTATCTGAAATGTGAAAGTACACATAGCTTTGACATTTGCAGAAACATTTAAATTTACATTGAGTATAGTTCAGATGTGCTTGAAAGAGCTTTGGCATTCTGAAGCTTGAGAAATAAAATAAATCTTATGAGAGATTCGGATCCTCATACATTTATTGTCTATAAAAGGTGGAAGTGTTTCATATACAGATATATGACATAATTGCACTGAACTAGCTTTAGCTCCAAATAAGATTATGCCATTTAGAAATATTTTGCTTACCAAGCCAACAGATTAACAAATCAAGGCCTCAACTGACAGAAATAAATTGGATAGTAGTAACTCCAGTGCAATTTACCAAACTTAACCTTAAGTGACTTTTAGAATGTGTGCAATCTACATTACTATATTAACTATATTAACTACATACTTCAAAGAGCTCTCACACAACCCTAAATTTCCACTAAGAATAAAACAGATTAACTTAAAATTCAATGACTTGAATGAGTAAAGAAAGCAAATAGTCTAAATCTACAGTCCCCAACTGTGGAAAAATTGTCTTCCATGAAATTTAGGAACCAGGGGGCTGTATAGCAGCAGGTGAGCAGTAGGCAAGCAAGTGAAGCTTCATCTGTATTTACAGCCACTCCCCATTGCTCGCATCACCGCCTAAGCTCCCTGTCTCCTCTCTCCCCCATCCCACTCTACTTTGTGGAAAAATTGTCTTGCATGAAACCGGTCCCTGGTGCCAAAAAGGTTGGGGACCACTGGTCTAAATGACACAAATTACTTGTTTAAATGGTTTAAGTTCGTAAACAGATGCTTTATATTCTAAAGATATTCATAAACATGTTCACAAAAATGCATAAACAGATGCCTTATATTCTAAAAGATATTCCAGAGACTATAAAGGAAAATTCTGTTGTGACTAGAAAATGGGTTACTTTTCTGGGAGGGCCAGGGTGGGAGAGACAGGGTCTCCCTCTGTCACTGGGCGAGAGTGCAATGGCATCATCACAGCTCACTGCAACCTCAAACTCCTGGGCTCAAGAGATCCTCCTGTCTCAGCCTCCTGAGTAGCTGGGACTACAGGCCTGCAACACCATGCTCAGCTAATTTTTCTATTTTTTGAGATGGGGTCTCGCTCTTGCTCAGGCTGGTCTCAAGCAATCCTCCCACCTTGGCCTCAGAAGTGCTAGGATTACAGGCATGAGCCACTGTGCCCAGCCTGAAAATTGGTTACTTTTTAAAAATTATGCAATGTGTCAAGATCAAGGATTTTTTTTTTCAAGTATGTACACCAAAACTAAGGCAATATATCTAGAAACACTACTTTTTAAGCCAAAATCTGCTGAGATCAAATCTTTCAGGTTATTCTGCATTCATTTTAAAACTGTGCTGGGCACTAGGCCTCGTACTAGGGATGCAGAGATCAGTAAGACACAGTTCCTGCCGTCAAGTAGCTCAGAAAACTTGGGTTCTAAACCTGAGCCATTGGCCGGGTGCGGTGGCTCACGCCTGTAATCCTAGCACTCTGGGAGGCCGAGGCAGGTGGATCACTCGAGGTCAGGAGTTTGAGACCAACCTGAGCAAGAGTGAGACCCCCGTCTCTACTAAAAATAGAAAGAAATTATCTGGCCAACTAAAACACATATAGAAAAAATTGGCCGGGCATGGTGGCGCATGCCTGTAGTCCCAGCTACTCGGGAGGCTGAGGCAGTAGGATCGCTTAAGCCCAGGAGTTTGAGGTTGCTGTGAGCTGGGCTGACGCCACGGCACTCACTCTAGCCTGGGCAACAAAGTGAGACTCTGTTTCAAAAAAAAAAAAAAAAACCTGAGCCATTAACTCATTGAAAATTTTTGGGCAAAACATGCAGCTTTTCTGATCCTCTTCTCTAACAAGGGGTTACAGAAAAACAGTTGTCCTGTTGTGAGGCAAAAATGTGCTCCTGAACACCAAAGTACTTAGAAGTTATAAAACATATGCATATTGAAATGGTTATTGTAAAATGCTTAGAAACAGAAAAGCACAGGATTCCAGTTTCCCTCCTTGCTTGTTGAATTTTTCTGCTTTTGCCCAAGCATGAAGGACTTATTGTTCTAACTCTCTATCTCTCTGCAAACTAAGGTTTCCTTGGGGTTAGCTTCTAGGATTGCTGGGCTTACCACGGGATCAGTCCTGACTGGTCTAGGCAGTTTCATCTCTGCTTATCAAATATGTGGCTGTAATATGAGTCAAAACAAACTGTTCCTCCATGACTGTGTTCCAACTGAGATGAACTGACATTTTCAGATCTTAACATCCTTTCAATTTCAGTAACTCAAATGACAATGTCACAAAGTTCAGCAACTATAGGAATCGCATAGAGCATTTCCCATATAGAAAAATGAATTATGTGAACAATGGAAGAGGCTGATATGTACCAAGTCAAGAGCTCAGCATATGAAGTTAATCCCCTTGCTGTCCTTCACTGGTACTTCTAACGGAAGCCAAATTTAGTCAGGAATGCATGCCCTTTCACTAACTACACAAGCGCTCTGCATAGGGAGCAGAACACAGCAGTCTGACATACAAACCCTGTTACAACAGTTCAATGTATAATTCACGTTATTTTAGTATGTTGCCTCGATTAGAATGAGAGTATTCTATCATGAATAATGCTTTAATGAGAAAAAAATGTTAAATATACATGACCACATTGACTTTTTAATTTTAATGACTTTGTTAAATCATATTAATTTTTTAAAACAGGGATTTTAATTGGTAATGTAAAATTTTTCTGATATGACTAAAACCAACTATATATGCATCAGGGAAAAGCAGTTTTATACAACCAATTTTAATTAGTACTTTCAGTTTCATATTTTGCATATACTAGAAACAAAACCTCTTATTGATTTTGCTAAGAAAATTCTTCAGAACCCTGCCTTTCTAATTCAGATTTCTTCCATGAAATGCTGTATGCTTATTTTTCTTTTTGCTTTCATGTATTTTTACTGTCTATTACAGCAAGTCCTACTGTCAGCTATTGAACAGTGCAATTTCTAACAGAGCAAGGAGGTACAAGAGCCTTATTAATCACTGAAATCAACTGAAGCCACCATAGTAAACCAGGTCTACCAAAACAATTTTCCCCTCAAAATGGCTAAAAGCCTTGGAAATAAAATAATGAACCTGGAGAATCCAATAAATGGAACTATAATGCTTCCCAGGGCAGATTAAGTTGAATTAATTTGCATTGTTCTTTAAATAAATACTTCAATCTCTTAGTCTAAGTAACCATGGGAACATATAAGGAGCATATATGTGTACAAGCCTGGGCAAATCATGTCTTTCTGACAATCAAGGTGCAACTCCTACAGGGATAGGACACTTTAATGTTGATAAGCCTTGATTAAATACCAAGATTTTTGCCATAGAGAAATAAGGATTTTTATCCTGGTAGCAAAAAGTATTAAAAGTTCTATGAGACAGAACCAAATCAACCAAATTCAATGTGTGAACCTGGCTTGGATCCTGTTTTTAATAAAGCTACTTTAAAAATTATGAAACAATCAGGGAAATTTGAACACTGAACAGAAATTGATGATATTAAGGAGGTTTTTTTTAGGTGTGATAATGGTACTATGGTTTGGTTGGTTTCAGAGTCCTTATCTTGTACAGATATATACTGAGCCATTTATAGATGCAGCCATATGCTGTCTGGGAAGTGCTTCAAAATAAGCCAGTGCGACTGTGATATAGATGAAGGAAGATTAGCCATGATACCTGGTGAAGCTGAGTGACAGGTATATGGTGATTCATTATACTTTCTCTAAATTTGTATATGTTTGAAACATTCCATAATAAAATGCTTTTCAAAAGGCTACAGAAAAATAATGAAATGATTCTTTATATACTAACATACTTATATCTCCAAATAATATTAAGTAAAAAAGGGAAGTTGCATCATATGAAGCAAGGCTCTTCCATTCACTGCATAACCTTGAGCAAGTTACTTAATCTTTCTGCGGCTCAGTTCCCTCATCTGTAAAATGGGAACCTACCTAATAGAGTTGTCCTGAGGATTAAATATGATGATTTATATAAAACACTTAAAAGTGTCTAATATATTTAAAAGTGTCTAATATATAACAGTGACTCAGTAAGCATTAGTTATTACCTATGCTTTTAAACCACAAAACCCTGTATTTTCTAAGTAAATGCATGGGAAATGATCAGAAAGTAACAAAACCAAGAACAGTGGTTACCTCTTAGGTGTCAGAGAAATATTGGGATTTGTGGGAGAGTTCAGAAAGGACTTCAAAGCCTTCAGCCTTATACAACAATGTTGTAATTTTTTTTAAATGCATTCATGTATGAATGTGTAACTTAAGTGGCTGTAGGCTATGTGTCCTTTAAGATCAGGGATGCCTTATTTATCCTCATACCCCCAGCACCTACCACAGTGTCTGGCTCTTAGTAGGAAATCAATAGCAATCTGTGTTGAACAGAAGTGCTCAAAATAATGAGCCATGGTATGGGAGGGGCAAGGAGTGGACAGGAAAGAAGTTGGGAAGAGGAAGACCACCACGGGAAAAAAAATAAAACCGGACAGAAGACTAGTGGTATCTGAAGGAAGAATAAGGTGAGGCAACATTTCTTCTTCAAAGTCTTAATTTTGGTTATTTATTGTCATTTCACTAAAGATATTTTTGCAGACAGTAAAAGAGCAGTGCTAGACAAAGAATCTATCAAATACAGCAGTGTTGACTTGGAGACACAGAATCTCTTGCCATTTGTCTCCCATCTCCAGGCTCCCAGGTTTTCCAATCCCTTATATGATGTACATATATGTTTCTTATTTTTAATCTGCCCAGCTTTCCTTCCCCCTTCTTTTGGTCACTGCATGCTAATTTTCCTTTACAATATGCCCCTTCCCCACCCCCAATTTACACAGGTTATTCAAGTGGGGCTGACTCAACTCAGTTCCAGAGGTGAGCATTTGAACCAGATCAGGCCAATGAAAGAACTGCATTCCTTTGGTACAGGTGTGGGGTTTTTTTTGGGGGGAGAGGGGTTCAATAATTCCTAGACCTAACCTAGAAAGTGGGAAAAGGGGATCTTTTTCTGCTGAAAGCGTTCAACTGGTAGGATTTTAATCTGGGGCTACTTCACATGGCAGAGAATGTCTGAGAATGAAGCCAGCACAAAGGAAACCAAGAGATAAGAAGTTCCTGATCCCTGATGATATTAGTTAAGTTCTTGATCCAGTCACTGCTCAAGACAGTACATTCTCGACCCAAGTAAGTTTAACTGAATTTCTGTCACTTAAGACTGAACTAGTCTTAACTAACACATCTTCAAAATGGGTTTCTTCCAGGTCTAGATGCCCAATGCTGGCCAAAGCAATGATTTCAGGGGAAGATGCTTTCAGAAATTTCCACAGTGCTGAGAGCCAGACAGAATAGGGAGGTAGTAGTTTAAAAAAAGAAGAAAAGTTACACAGACACACAAAAATACATTATATGTCTATCTTTCAGGTCTGTGTCTTGGTATTTTAGAGCCTATAGTTGGACTATTATCCCTTTTCTGGTTAAGATTGAGCAACTGAAGGTTCAAAAGGAAATTCTGCAAATATCTTACCTGGTCTGTCAGGTATCCCAGCCTTAGAATATGGCTATACCTCATCTCAGAGCCTTACAAACTTGAGAGATATTACTTCTTCTGTTGATATTTTTAAACATGGGGATTTGTGAAGATCTTCAGCTGTATGTCTCAAGAATGTGAGTAATTAACTGATTACATTTACAAAATCACAAACACATGTTCACATTTTAGTCACTTTATTAGGTCCAGCATAGTTATCTGGGGAAGACAGAGGGCTCAGGTCCTATGGGGGTGGGGGGAGTCCTCATCTCAACTTAGAAGAGAAGGACGGGAACAAGGAACTAAGCTTTATTTGGTTCTCTGTGCATCAGGCCTAGTTTACATGTTACTTCATTTAATCTTTGTAAGGTCCCTATGTGCTAGGTGTAGTTATCTCTTCTTAGATGAGAAAACAGGCTTCAAAAGTAATGTGAACACCTGAGGTCAAAAGGTGTCAAATGAGGATTCAAACCCAGGCTACACTACGATGGCCACACAGGCTCCAGCTACACTCTGCTGCCTCCTGGATGAAAAGGAGTTTCATCCAGCTCAAGATGTTCTAAGAACCCTACAGACAGGAGGAAATTAAACTGAAAGCATCACAGTCTACTAAAAGCAGTCATCCATGAGTAAGGATAGAAATGTAAAAGGAACAGTTTACGCATCAATATGATCCATTTAAGCTATAAATTCAACCATTCCACTTCCAAGGTGAAAGACAGATCTTCAATGGTTTTCACACTGCAGTCAGAAAAAACTCCATACTCTCCTCCAAGGCCCTGCTTGCTGTGGGTCCTACCGCTCATCTCTTACTGGCTACCCATTCCTACACTTACCAATGCTCCAGGCACACTGGCCTCCTTTCTGCTTGTTGTTTTGACATCTAAGCCTTTGTATAATACACGTGAGCCCTCAGTTTGGGATCCTCTCCACCACCTCACTCTTACCTTCTAGTTCTCAACTCTTAGTATCACCTCCTTGGGGCCCTTCACTGACCATTATCTTGAAAAATCTTAAAAAAAAAAAAAATGATGGCCCTTTTCATCATTCTGTTTATTTCCTCATTGAAACAGTCATAATCTGTAGTAATATTTTTTAATTTGGGGGCTTTTTTATTGTCTGCCTCATCCCTAAAAGGTAAGGTCCTACCTTCACTGAACTCTTTTGTCCCTACCCTCACTGAATCCCTCTGTGTTACCTCTATAATGGTAGAACCCAGTACAGTGCTTAGCCTGGCACACAGTAGGCAACTAAAAATGTACTCATTGGTAGAAGAACATAATATGGCATTTAGTAACACTAATTTTCTTATTTTTTCAATTCTTTGTCAATCTTTCTGAGTGATTCAAGGATGAAGTCTCACTATGGTGCTAGTCTGCCCTTAATGCTAACACTTTTTTTAAAAATGAAAACTCTGTATAGTTTATGGTAAATACTTTCTAAACTAAAAATAAAGGTTATCATTTTCAATTCCCACATTCTGAAGAACTGGTGAAAACCTTTAATCAGCATAGCTAATAAAACTATAGATGCTCTTCTGTGTGTCCTATATTGGGTTTATTCAACCCAGTTTATACTGGGGAGTCCTCTTTTAGCTTCAGGTTCTGAATTGCTATGTTCTTAGTTTTTAAATTACTCACTTGCTCTAAGCTCAATACATACACTTTGAGACTTTATTTTTATTTTCCTCTTTATTCTTCTCCCAACCAAGTTAACCTAGTATCTATCCTTTCATACTTTCTCAATGCTCGTTAAATCACAAACATATATATGTATAAGCACACATACAACATATATGAAGTGACTTTGTTTTACAAACCAGAAATCATACACTTTACATCCTTTTCTTAATCCCTCTAAAATCCCTCTAAATCAGCTGATATAGGCCTAACTCATTCTTTTTAGTATTTGCATAATTTTTCATGGTATAGTTATTCTGTAATTTTTCTACCCTTCCCCTTTGATAGCATTTTTTTTTGAGGAAAAAATGACTGCTGCAATTAACAGCCTTGTACATATAAATATTCTTATGAGTATTTTTATTTCCTGGGATAAATATCCTAAAAGCAGGATTGTTTGTTCAAATGGCATTTTCTTTTGACTTTAAAGCATTACCAAATTGCTTTCCAAAGAGTCTTTGTTTCCACAGATACAGTATCACAGCACTCTTTTTCTCCACATTTGGCCTCAGTAGATGTTATCACCCTTTCATACTTGATAATCTTATTGTAACTCTATTGTTATGATACACATCCCGTACTTTTAAAAGCACAGCCCTAATGTGTACTCCAACAAAGGGTCTCCTGCTAAAAGCCCTGCTTCATTCCCTTCTCAGCCCAGCCTACTGCCAAAAATAAGTAAATAACTACATACTATGCGAACAAATGTTTATTGAATAAAAGGACATTCCTTTCATTTAAAAATTTATTATCAAAAAGTCCCTAAGGAAAAATTACTCTTTGTTTTACATTAGCAGCATCTTCTTCTACTTATTCTCTAATGTAAAATGAACAAGACAGAAAAAAATGCATTTTCATAATTTTGTATGGGATATGATCTTCATTATTACATGGGTGATAATGAAAAAAGAACAAGATCAAAATAATATTTGAGATCTACTTTTCAGTAAATTTTGGGTCGGGCATATATAGTTGTACAGTCTCAACATATGTTCCTTTTATCATAAAATATATCAGCAAATGAACGGAAAGCCTATCAACTAAAAAAAATTTTAAAGAGATATTAAAAAATCGTTCACTTAAAAGTTTTTGATAAATCTACTTTGCCACCAAGCAGAGACAAGACTAACTTTTCATTTTGAAATTTGTCAGACTTACAACAAATAGCCTATGACATTCCTGTTGTCCCCACCTCACCTCCCTCCTTCATTGCTTCTATTGTCTCCTTTTGCTACTGTATAGTTCTGATGCAGCTAAATTGGGTCAATGATAGTGTGTGGGTGAGAGAGGTTAAAAGAAGAAAGGAATAAATCAAGAAAAGACAGTTGTAAGGGTAGCAACAGTAAAATCTTAGCTTGACAACTGGTTGTAAAATTATAGCACAGTCTAACACATAAAAATTCATTTGTTGTGATACAATTTTGGGGGTAGGGGATGGGACAAAGCAAAATCTTAGTAAATATAGTTATTTTTTTTAACAAATGAAAAAAAACATAGCTCATTCTCAATTTGAGAAACAATGAAGAGCAGAGAAAAAAATGAACCAATTTCCCCGTACTCAAAATAATAATGCTTTACTCTTACAAAGTCCTTCTCATGAACTCTCACATGAATTCTCAAATAACTGCACTAAACATAGATATACCTGTACTTTCAAATAGGAATGTTTTGTTGTTTTACAAAACAAATGACATTTAAGCCATATTGACTATTTGTGAATTTAAACAGCTAATGTCACAGATCTATATTTTACAAAGAAGAGCTTTTGACTGTATTCCAAAATTTAAATCTTCTCTCTGTAGTCTTTAAATAGCTCAAATGATCCTAAATTCAAATGACCCCAAAATCCTCCCCAAACCAAATCACACAAGTAACAGAATAATCTATATAACTTTTGACTATACCTTTTTTGTGAAACTTCTAATTTAAATTCCCATTCTCTCTTATTTGCCTCTTCCTTCCCACTTCAGTTGTGGATATGACTTATTAAGCAATCCCTTATCTTCTGTTTTCATTTATATTTAATCCCCTTAACCAAAAGCTTCATCTCCCACCTATATGAATTTATATCTATCCAAACCTGACTTTAACTTAATGGAATACATTTGTTTAGCAACCAAACTACCTCCCTCCCCCCACAAATTCCCAAAATAGATGCCTTATCAATTAACATCTACCCTAAAAATGCCAGGTTCACTTGTTAATCTACTTCCATATTTAATACCAAATTCAACAGATTATTCCCTTATAAAGTCCCTGATATTGTCCTTTCTTTCCGTTTTCCCAGCCATCAGCCACTCCAGGTCATGATCTCCCGCAAGTCCTATTTTAGTAGCCTCTTAGCTGATCACCTAACCTACTTCCGATCTCTTCATACTTTATCCCACATATACAAAGAGCTACCAAAATTCACCACTTCAATTTGCCCACTCAAAAACCCACAGTGGCTCCCTACTGTTTCAAATCCAAACTCCTTAGCCAACTGTTCTAGACAGTTACAGTATAAAGGCACTTTTTATTTCAACATCTAAGTAACCAGATTTTTTTTTCTTTAACAAAAGGCAGCTGCCATTAGCCACAGACATACCTCTGTCTTTCAAAAATCACTCTGTTTTGAGATCCTACAAGCAGGACAGTGTAAGGGTTAAGATTATGGGTTCTGGAGTTTAATGTGAATCCAGTCTCTACCACTTTTGAACTAAGTGACATTAACCAAATCATTCGACCTCACCTATATAACAGGGATACCAGACCTATCTCATAAGGTTATGAAAATTAGTATAATATCCATAAAGCACTAGGCCAATGTCCAGCACACTCTAAATGATCAATGCATTTTAGCCATTATCATTATTACATGGCCACTATGATCTAGGAAGCCAAACTGATTGCTCTACCACAGACTATGCATTTGCTGTCACTATTTTTGACTTCCTCAATCACAGATTATTAGAGATGGAATGGGCCTCAGGGTGGAGCTAGTCCAATCACATGCCCATCATCATTCAAGTCTTGGCTCAATTCTCCATTTGGATTATTCAACTTGGTGTCTACTGCTGAACTAAATACAAGTGCAAGGCACACTGCAAACAGTCCTTAGTAAATATATGTTGGGTATATACGTTAAATGCTAAAGAAATGCATAGTTAGCATTTTTTCTATTATATCTAAAATATCAGTAAACCATATGCATCTCTAATAAAACTGTTTCTAAACAGTACACTATAGCTGTAAGTAACTATAGTTTGAAGTATTCAAGCCAGGAATAAAGATCTAATATGTTACTTGGTAACTGTGCCCAAATTAATCCAACCAGCTAGTGGCTTTATGTCATTCTGAAGGTAAGTATTTATGTTTTATTTCCTTCTTATCTATCAATAACACCTGGGTCAATGCTTTATACTCAGTGCTAAACAAGCAGTTATGGATTCCAAAAATTTTCAGTATAAAAATAAAATAATGACATCATCAAAATAATGTATAAAAAGATAATGATAATATGCAAAACATTAAATGAAAAGCTAAGATTTACAAGTTGTCAAAGAGCTAGGCACAGTCCTCACCTCTTTCCTTGTACCTCCACCCCCACCACGCCACCCTCACCATCCCAAAACACCAAAAAACAAATCCATATAGAATCACAGGGTTCTTTTCCCATGGAATTTTTAAAACTGGAAAGACCTCAATTCCCATTCCCTTATGTCCCATTGAGTCCCACATGAGAAGATGAAACCCAGGAAGGATAGACAATTAGCCTAATGGTACAATAGCCAAATAGATGCAGGGCTTGGAATTGAACCCAGGGCTCCTGATACCTAGGCCAGTGCTCTTTTCACTGCAGCATTTGAACTGATTTCTTCCAAGCCTACTTAGTCCAGAAAATTAAATTAACTGTATCACATGAACTTCTCACAAAACAATCGAGTATAATCATATGGTGTGATTAATATTGACATATTTCTGGCTATTCTCAAGAATGCTTGTGAGGAATAAAGGTTCAAAGCCATAAACTATAGCATTTCTGTTACAATTGTTCTGTTCTGGAAAAGAGTCTTCCTTCATCAGATTTTATAAAATTTAAGATTCCTATTTTCACAAACTACATATATCTATGAAGCCTCCTCTCCAACAATAGCTTAAGCAAACCACATGTCTCAGATAAAAATGTCATCTATTCCAGGCTCATCAGCATATGCTAGAACCTGTTCCTAATATAGAATCATAGACTTTTGGAATTGGAAGGAACTTTGGAGATCACCTCTCATTTTACAGAGGAAAATGATACTCAGCAGGGACCTGCCCAAGGTCAAAGTGTGTTCTTAAGAACCTAGGTCCAGAAAGAAAGTTCTCAAAAGATTTCAGAGAAAAACACAATATTTAGTGAAACACCTTAGCTTGTCTCCCTTTACATCTACTTCTTAAGTATAACTTCCTGCATAGGGAACTTTTGAAATTTAAGAAAAGAAAGCAAAACAAAAAACTAAGCCAACCTTTTTTTTTCCCATGTCATGACAGTCAAGTCACTGATTCTAAAAGCTTAGGAGAAGTTAAGGTGAATCATTGCAAGAATCTTAGAGGGTAACATTTTGTAACAAAACCCCCAAAGGCCTACGGATACAATTTAAATAAGCAGAGGGGAAGAAGATACACACAGATTAAGAATAGCTGTAATATTCTTATGTCTGTAACAAATTACATGAAGGATTGCTCATAAGTAGGAAAACTTTAAAAACATGCAACTTTCAAGGAAGAATTTGGGCCACCACCCTTATCAGTTATCCAAGAACACCAATATATTTTGAAATTTTATCTTCATCTCAGTGCTTAAAGCTAGAAATTCTTTTTAGTCTTCTTTTATACATCTTAAGTTACATAATGAAAAAACAGCAATTTGAGGAAAACCTTTTACCAATCCTTAATAAAAAGAAAACCTTTAACCAAACCTTAATAAAGGAATTATAAGTTACATTGTCCAGTCATGTTTGTAAGAATGCACGAAAATAGAACATTCCTCAAAGTTAAGGCCTGAAAAGGATGAAAGACTCATTCATACTTTTTTGTTTTTTCCAATAAAAAGCACACTACATAAGCCAATTTACCTGTAGAAATATGTTTCTTAACTCCTGAGGATCACCTCGCTTGGTTGTCTGCACCTGTTAAAAAAAAAAAAAGCCAAGTTAATGCTTCACTAGAGACCACACAATCTCTTTAGAGTAACACTAACAATCAATGCTCTTATCTTTTATAAGGGCATTTAGTTAAAAACAAACAAAAAGCCCTAATTGCTGATAACAACTGTCAAATTGGAGATCTGTGACTAGAGGGTGGAAAAACAGGTGTGAATAGCCCAAACTATGGTAAATCTACCGAACAGTGCTTCTTCTGGAATGGAAACAGGTGAGAAGGACCAATCTTCTACTTTACTCCACACCTACTAGCAACATAGTAGCAACCACCCACCTTCAAATGAAGAGGCCAGCAAGAGTGGAGCAACAGGAAAGTTAAAATACCCAGATTAATCACTTGGCCTAGCAGTCTTTCTTCCCGATGGAAAGCAATTCTAAGCATGTAATTATCTCCGCATCCCTCTCCCTATCCAACCTAAAATATGAGAGCTGCCACAAATGCAAATACTTTCGACATCCTGCAACCTGCAACGCAAATGCCAACCATTGCCCCCAGCCCTATTGAGGCCCCAAATTACTCAATACTCACCCCCTCCCCCACCGCGATTCACTGATGCCCTAGGTACCCCCGGCTTTACTTGCCACTTCCTCCCACACCCTTTCCGATGCCTTCCAACTCCGAACTCACAATTCCATGCACCTAAGGCGGGACACTACTCCTCCTTCTCCCAGCAGTGGTCCTCACAAGCCCCTCCAACTCATAATCCCTCCTCCCTCCCCTCCCCCAGCCAGGCATCCTCTTCCTCCGGTCCTAGCCCCACACAGCTCTCCCACCCGCTAGCTGGAGCCCCAGGACGCGCCAGCTAAGAACTAGGCAAAGAAGAAAATGGGAAGAGGTAGAGGGGCTGCAGGCAGGGCCCTCAGAATGTCTCTTATGCAATAAAAGCAGCAGCAGAGAGTTGGAGTCACCTTGACCGCCATGCTGTGCTCGGAAGCCGGGGACGAGCGAGTGAGCGAGCAGGGCCGAGCTGTCAGGGCGCGCGCGCGCCGCCTCCCCGGCCGCGCCCGCCCTCCCGCTCGCCGGCGCCGCGCGCGTCCCTATGCAAATGAACTCGGGGCGTGCCGCGCGCGGAGCCGGCCCCGCGCCCCGGCCAGCAAGGGAGCCGGCCCCGGGCCCGCAGGCCGCGCCTCCCACGGGGGAGACTGCAGTGCGAGCCGCGGGATTCCGGCGCGCCGCGTGGTTGCCACAGCTGAGTCGCCGCCAGAAAAGCCCCAGGTTTCCTAAGGCCTCTTAGTGGGTGTGGCTTTGGGTACGGACCAGCCAAAGCCGTTTTCCCTGAGGCTTAAAGGAACACTTGGGGCCTATATTGAGCAAAATTTCGAAGAATCAAAGAGCAAGTCCCATTAATAACAGCAATGAATTCATGACAACTAATGGCAAGTACTGACAAAAAAAGACTGGGAACCGCTCAGACTGGGAGCCACTGGGGAAAACCAACGGAAACATAACTTGAGAAATATTCCCCTAAATTGGCACGGGACGAATACACTTAAAAAATTTTGCTTTGTGTACTATTATAAAGGTTTATTAGTAGACCCATTCCATTTTCCTAATCACCCAAGTCCTTTGTGCAATAAGGTAGGGTACGAATACATACGGAAAACCTTCCATTTGTCCTCGATAGGGCTGGCAGTGAATCCTAGCCCTTCCCCTTACACGAACAGAAAGTAATTCTCCATTCGATTTCTGGCCCTACCTAAAAAGTCGTATAGCTCTACCTTGAACCAAAAGTATGTCTCTAACACTGAGTCCTGCCATTATGACTGTATTAGACCGCATATTAATTCACTCGGGCATTTATTGGGCATCCGTTATATGCCACAGTCCTACTTGTAAAGAATGCAAAGACAAATAACGTGTATTCCCTACCCTCTAGATGATTACAGATGGCCAATGTTTCCTACAACCCCAACCACACTTTTACTTTTTTCTTTTTAAACTAAGCATGCTCCTTATAAGAAAAAAAAGTCCAACAACTCCAAGATTTATCTTAATCTCACTTAGCTCTCTAATCCCTCTCCACCTTCTTTTACATTTCCAATGTTGAATCTCACATGAGGCTTCCCATTTCGCCAGCCAGTCTCACTAAACATATTTGTGTTAAGTATCCAAGTTAATAGAAATGAGGAAAGAGGAGTGGCAACTGGAAATTGTGGTTAAAGAAGCGCTACATTATTAGTACTCCCAAGATGAGTTTTTCTGCTACAGTTGCTTTAACTGTCCACCACTATTATACCTCTTTCTTCAGTCTGTTCTCTTTCTTCAGTCTATTCAAGGTGTTCTAAACAATGTACTATTTTGTCTAGCACTTTATGTCCCTGATACTCTGTTATTTCTTATAGTGTGAAGTTTCCCTAAGTGGGAATCCCGACATGTTTATTTTATGTTACTTTACAAGGGAAGGATCTCTATTTAGTAGCCCCAAGTCCCTCAGTTTGAATAAAAGTACTTAAGGGAAAGGAAGACATTTATTTAAAATGAAGAGAGTATTTCCTATAGAAACACATTGTTGTTGACTAAATCCCTATTGTTGGAGTGAAAACTTAGGGTTGAACTGGCTACTCCTAAGGAGGAAGACAACATTACATTTAAACAGAGCCTATCAAAATAATTTGTAGGTATAGGTGCCAGGCCACAATGGAAATTTTCTTTTCTTTTTTTTTTTTTTTTTCAGTTTCCAAGTCATTTTATTCAGAATTTTGTGTTTGTTTCCTGAATCAATAAATACTATACAAAACAATGTAAAAATGGCTACTATTTTCTCTCCCCTGCTCCCCCCACCTGGGGACAATCCCCTGCACCTCACTTGGGGGTTTCAGGGGTTTTGCCTCCAGATTTGTTCCAGCAAATGAGGTTGAGTGACATATATAGCCCCTTGAGTAATTTTCAAAGGAATTTGGCTGGGGCGGGAAGAGCCTCTGGGATCTGGAGGTTGACTAGGTTAGGGAAACGGATTAGTGTTTTTTGGGAGCAGAGACGGCGCCTGGGGCAAGAGCCTACCCCAAAGAAAAGGGTGTCTAAAATGTTCATGGTTCCTTCTTTTGCCTCAAAAAGTGACATTTATTCAAAGAAAAAAAAATGACAAGATGTCCATCCCTTGGCTCCCTTCCCTCCCCGCTCCTGCTGCTCCTCAGCCCCCCAAGATTGAACCCTGGCTGGGGCTAGGTAGCAGGACAGCCCCTCTCAGATGAGGTCAGCAACATTGAGGGGCATCTCCTCAATGGAGGTGTTGTAGAAGGTCTCGATGTCTCGAAGAGTCCTCTTGTCTTCTTCTGTCACCATGTTAATAGCCACACCCTTACGGCCAAATCGTCCACCATGACCAATTCTGTGAATGTAGTTTTCCCTGTTGGTAGGAAGGTCATAGTTGATGACTAAAGAAACCTGCTGCACATCAATGCCTCTGGCCAGCAGGTCAGTGGTAATCAATACTCGGCTAGAGCCAGAACGGAACTCCCTCATGATCACATCTCGTTCTTTTTGGTCCATATCTCCATGCATGGCAGAAACAGTGAAATCTCGGGCATGCATCTTCTCAGTGAGCCAATCGACCTTCCTTCGGGTGTTGATGAAGATGACTGCCTGGGTGATGGTCAGGGTTTCATACAAGTCACACAGCGTGTCCAGCTTCCACTCCTCTCGTTCCACATTGATGTAGAATTGTCGGATACCCTCCAGGGTTAACTCTTCCTTTTTGACAAGAATCCGGATGGGGTCCCTCATGAACTTCTTGGTCACCTTGGAAATTTTCTTGATTAAAAAATAGCTCTGAGGCCGGGTGTGGTGGCTCTCGCCTATAATCCTAGCACTCTGGGAGGCCGAGGCGGGTGGATCGCTTGAGCTCAGGAGTTCAAGACCAGCCTGAGCAAGAGTGAAACCCCGTCTCTACTAAAAATAGAAAGAAATTATATGGACAACTGAAAATATATATAGAAAAAATTAGCTGGGCATGGTGGCGCATGCCTGTAGTCCCAGCTACTTGGGAGGCTAAGGCAGTAGGATCGCTTAAGCCCAGGAGTTTGAGGTTGCTGTGAGCTAGGCTGACATCATGGCACTCTAGCCCAGGCAACAGAGTAAGACTCTGTCTCAAAAAAAAAAAAAAAAAGCTCTGAACAAGTTCAAGGGTTTCACTGGGCCAATCTAGTTGCAATGGAGATGATGAGATAATTTTAAATTAAATAAGGTTGCCATATGAAGAAGATAGAAGAGCTCAGTTACTCTACATATATGTCAATTTTGCTAGATTTTTCATCTATACAAACATAATAATCAGTAATAAAATGTTGTATTGTAATACAGGCCCTAAGGTAAATGCCCTAATGTGTTAAAAATATGTACACTAGGGCTGAGCATGGTGGTTTGCGCCTATAATCCCATCTCCTCGGGAGCCTGACATGAGAGGATGCCATGAGGCCAGGAGTTTGAAACCAGCCTGGATAATATACCGAGATTCTGTTTCTACAAAAAATAAAAAAAATAACCAATGTGGTGGTGGACACCTGCAGTCCTAGCTACTTGGGAGGATGAGGCAGGAGGATTGCTTCATTTGAGCCCAGGGGTTAGAGGCTGCAGTGAGCTATGATTGCACCACTGCACTCCAGCCTGGGTGACAGAGTGAGACCCTGTCTCTTTAAAAAAAAAAGTATGTACTGTAGAACATGCACTAAGTATACCAAAGAATACAAAAGCATGTATGCTAGAGTTCCTGCCATGAAAAACTTTGCAATCTATCATTCTGTTGTAATAATTGGCTAATAGTTTAATAGTATTAGCAGAAATTTTAGCACATTAAAACTTATTTTTGCCTTAACTGTAGATAATCAGGGTTGATGGAAAACTTAGCTAATGAAATATCAAAAGAAAACCTTTCAAATAAGACTCAATATATTTGGAAAAAGGTGGTGAAAACAATTCAAAACTTTCCACATTTTTATTACACATCAATATAGTAATTTAAAACTCTTTTTTTAAGTCATGAATGATATTTGTAAAGAAAAATTTTAAGTTTTAAACTGTGGAACAACTTTAAGTTGAAAACTTGATAATTAAGACAGCCTAGAAAGAATGACATTTCAGAAAGCAAAGTTGGAAGTGAAAGGCTATAAGACTAGTTACAATTGTATTGTATTTTCATTGTTGACCCTAAAAAACAGATGTCATTAATAAATAGACACTTTTTAGAGTTAGTTTCATAAAAGATTCAGTATGTGGCTTGAGTGAGCTGGAATTTAAATCTGCTGTGAAGTTGTTGCCCGTTAAAGTAATATATTACCCCCAGATGCAAAACCAAAATGTTAGCTTGCTAAATAAACACACAGGAACAATCTCTAATTCTTAGGCAACTTGCATTAAAATAATTTGAAACCACCCTGATACTTTGTGGATGAAAGTTAGAATTAACCTAATGCTTAGTGCCCTAATAAGCTAAAATCTAATTATTTAAATGGGGCATTTCCCAATGATCCTATTCTGCCATAATCTGTGATCATTTTTCCATTTTAATAGTATACCATTTCTGTGTATCTTCTAGCCTCCTCTTATTATTTTACTGACATAAATACATTTTTGTTCCTGCTTCCAAATCCCACACAGGTACTATGAATGTCATCTTGCAAGAAGTAAATTGAGGTGGGGTCCAACCAGTTCGTACAGTATTAGAATATCACTAACTAAATCAGGGGTAGAGCTCTTCCTAGGTTAAAGGTATATATACCATCACTGTGATGAGGAATAAGCTGAATTTATTTTATATCCCCCATCAAGTAGAAGCTTGCTTAAAATAATTGAAATTAATAGCATGATCTCACCTTAACACACACACACACACATACACACACACACAGACAGGCTATTTGAACATCTGGATTTTTTAAGTGTATATTGGTTTTGGCCTATTCCTAGAATCATAAAATGGTTCTTTATATTTTACTGAAACATTGTAAAACATAAATTTTATAAGTTGCACTTTTAACTCCTTCCTTGCTGAAGGTCTATATGGAGAAGTGGCAGGGGTGGGATGGGGAGAAATATGAAGTGAAAGGTGTTCAACTTTGAGCAAATTAAATTCTACTTGGTAGGCTGACTTGGAAAGCAATAAATCAGAAAGTATTATTTCAACCCAAGCCACTTATAGTTAGACACTAGATAAATGACACACTTTAGGGCTTTTCTATACCACATAAGTATTATATGCCCCATATGAACATTTACTCATATTGAAATAAATTCTCATTTTGGTGGAGAAGAAAGAGAGGGGTATCAAAAATTAGATGAAATAGTTGTACTCCTGCAATTATGTCTTTTCCTAAACTGTCTTCCTCACAGTCGGACTCTAAGTCCTGTAAATTATGCAATGGAGATGATGGTAATCTTATTTTTGGATAACAGCCTTCTTTAATCCCTTGGGGAAGCAGTAACAGCCAGTTTTCTTTTCAATGGGTCTTGAAAGAATTCATGGAATGGGCTGCCCTACACATACAGCTGTGAGTGCCCTGTCTCTAAACTAATCATGTACAAGCTGGTATTTAGTAGGAAACCATATGATCAGATGGAGGCTTGAACTAGATGAACTTTAATTCTTCTCTTCAAACACTTTAATTTCATGATTCGGAATGAGCCAAATTTTAGTTAATAAACATTTATTGAGTGCCTCGTGTTTGTACAAAACTCACTGTTGTAGTTACAGGAAATACAAGAGAAATAAATAGCAGGATTCCCAAAGTATGGAGTACTGTGGCAACTACTACTATTAATTTTTAATGAAGAAAGTGAAAAGAATGATGCTAAAACCTTTTGTCATAGGCCAAAGGCCAAAGCAGTTTTAGGTAATGATGGGGTAAAGTCCCTTTAGTTTGGCTGGGCTTTGTGGCTCACACCTGTAATCCTAGTTTGACTGGGCTTTGTGGCTCACACCTGTAATCCTAGCATGCTGGGAGGCCGAGATGGGAGGATTGCTTGAGTTTAGGAGTTCAAGACCAGCCTGAGCAAGAGTGAGACCCCCCCACCCCCCCGCCGTCTCTACAGAAAAAAAATATATAAAAATTAGCCAGGCATGGTGGCGTGTTTCTGTAGTCCTACCTACTGGGGAGGCTGAGGCAAGAGGATTGTTTGGGCACAGTGAGCTATGATGATGCCACTGCACTCTACTCAGGGCAACAGAGTAAGATTCTGTCTCAAAAAACAAACAAACAAAAAAACCTCTTGGTTTGCCACATATTCTCATTCCAATCAACAATATATAACTGGGAGAACAAACATCCTGCCACCCATCCCTCAGCCACCCATCCCTAGGCTACCCCTGGGGATTTATTTGGATGGTTTTTGTTTCCCTTCCACTTAGAGGTCAGTGGGGAAGAATGCTTTGGACCTGATCCAAAGTAAAGAAGAAAGTGTCATTTTAAAAATTATATGGGAGAAAAGCAAAGGTCCCAGAATAACCAAAGCAAATTTGAAAAGGAACAAAGTTGGAGGACTTAGACTACCTGACTTCAAGATTTACTATAAAACTAAAGAAATCAATACAGTGTATTACTGGCTGGCACAAGAATTGATAAATAGATCAGTGGAACAGAATAGAGAGCTCAGAAATAGATCCAAAATTATAAAGTTATTTGATTTCTAACAAGGTGCCAAATCAATTCAATGAGGGCAAAGAGTCTTTTTACCAAATGATGTTAGAATAAGTAGATATCAGTGTGGAGAAACAAATGAACCTCTACCCCTACTTTATACCCTACACTAAAATTAATTTGAGGTGAATCATAGACCTAAATACAAAAGCTGAAATTATAAGGCTACCCTCAGCTTTATAAACAAAGCTTTTAGTAGAAAATATAAAAGAACATCTTTGTGGCTGTCCATGCTGGTGTGTGCCTGTATTCCCAACTAGGATGAGGTGGGAGGATCACTTGAGGCCAGGAGTTTGAGGCTGTAGTACTGCTATGATTGCACCTATGAATAGCCACTGCACTCCAGCCTGGGCAACATAGTGAGACCCTGTCTCTAAAAAAAAATTTTTTTTTAATAATATCTTTGTGATTTGGAGGTAGGTAAATGTTTCTTAGGACATAAAAGGCTATGAAAATAAATTAAGAAACTGATAAATTAGGTTTTAAAAATTTATGTTCATCTAAAGATGGCATTAAGAAATGAATAGGCAAGCCATGGGAGAAAATGTTAGCAAAAAGTATACATGACAAAGGACTAAGCTATACGTGGTGGCTCATGCCTATAATCCCAGCTACCTGGTAGGCTGAGGTGGGAGGATCACTTGAAGTCAGGAGTTCAAGACCAGCCTGGGCAACAATGCAAGACCCCATCTCTTTAAAAAAAAAATGAAAAAAATTAGCCATGCATGGTGGTGCACGTCTGCAATTCCAGCTACTCAGGAAGCTGAGGCAGGAAGATTGCTTGAGCCCAGAAGTTCAAGGATGCAGTGAGCTATGTCTACACTGCTTCTCATTCGTTTAATGAGAAGAGGAAGGAAGCTAAGAATGTGGAAGAAACTTGACCAAAAAGAATTAAAGGTCTCTGTCAAAGTTGTACTCTGTATATTCCATTCTCAGTTGCCCTGATAATAGGATACCACCTTAAGATAATGACAATATGATAAGGAAAACGGCATGAAAATGAAATAAATAGAAATTAAGAGTTGGGGCACAAAAGGTCTATTAAATTCCCCATGGCATAAGGTCATTGTGCTGCAAAAGATGCCACAAAGGATAAGAATACAACACATATATAAAAAGAATTAACTATATACTGAATTTTTGAGGAAGTTGCTGGGTAATACTGAGTCTAGTCAAACCACTGTGGGCAACAGGAGTAACGTATCTACAGTCTTGCCTGTGTTATGCCTCACTATCACTGCTAGAAAAGAAGCCCCAGAAACAGTCATTATTTGCTCACTCTCCTGTTACTCTGCTTTTCTATCACCTTAGGTGGATGAACTTGCCTGGATAGTTTGGGATGAGGATGGGGAATAGAATAGGGAGTCAGCAGTTATAATTCCTCTAATTATCCCCAACCCTTCAATAAAACATTATCTGTGAACAAATTTTGTGTTGATGGCATGGAAGAAAATTAGGTCATAGTAATGGGAAGTATAACCTTCCTCAGTGAAGTGCCAACCCCTTCACTGAGATCCATGTGATGGTAGCAGCAACATCATTTCATCCAAGACAGTAGGCTCAGAGTTTTACACAGGGAATAGCAGCTAAGTGTGACCCAAAATGTAACTGAGTGGTAATGAGGGGCATGGATTACAGAGAAGCTACTGCTCAGTAGATGAAACAAATCCTTCTTTTCTTAAGCATATTAGAGAACCTTGCAGGGAAAAAGGGGCATTTATTCTACCATATAGAATTCTGCATGGCTATGGGGCTGGGCACAGTGGCTCATGCCTGTAATCCTACACTTTGGAAGGCTGAGGCGGGAGGATCACTTGAGGCCAGGAGTTTGAAATCAGCCTGGGCAATAGTGAGACCCCCCATCTCTACATAAAAATAAAAAAAAATTAGCCAGGTGCAGTGGCATGCACCTGTGGTACCAGCTACTTAGGAGGCTGAGGCAAGAAGATCACTTGAATCCAGGAGTTGGAGGTTGCAGTGAGCTATGATGATGCCACTACACTATAGCCTGGGTGACAGAGCAAGACCCTCCCTCAAAAAAAGAAAAAAAAAAGATTTCTATATGGCTATGAATTCTAACCCATCTCTGAGACACACTATGTGCCTTCCTATTATTGATATCTGTAAGCAGGAAATATGAAGGGAACATCATCTAAAACCATTAAGTAACAATGCATATACTGCGATGCTTAATTGTGTGGTGAATTTATGCAGTAGAGGCTTAAACAAAGAAAAAAATCAATTCAAGGTGGGTGGTACACAGAAGTTTTCATGGAAACAGTAATTCAGTACTTCTTGAATTGGACATTTCTCTGTGCTCCTTCCAGAGTATATCTTATTATTGTTTTCTTCCTCCTTCATCCACACACCCCCCCCCCCCCCCCCGCCTCAGTCCTGATGCTTATCTCAATGCCTGACATTAGCTGTGCAGGTATTAATTAAACGTTCACTGATCATTCCTAGCTGGTTACTCTACCATTAGCCATTAGACCCCTTGTATTTCTTAACTGAAGGCCATCACCATTGTTTTTGTTGCTCAAGTCAGAAAACTGGGGATCAGACTCTTCCTTCCCCAAATAGCCATCCTGTGTTTTCCATTCCCTCAGTGCTTTCTAAATCTCTTCCCTTGGTTCTAATGGCCTTCATATGGCTCCTAATTGCTTTCCCAGCCTCCAGTTCTCTACTTTCTGCTCCTGTCACTACTCTCAAATCCATTCTCCACAGTGCTATCAGGTGTTTGATCTAAAACAGAAACTGAATTTCATCACTTCCCCATCCTTTGCTGGCTTTCTACCGACTTCTATATAAAATTCAAACTCCTCTGTATGGTGAAAGGTGGGAGCTTCCTGATTTGGCCCTTTCCTCTTACTTATATCTTAGTACCCCTATACTTACTCCTTCAGTCATGAGGATTTTGAGATTTTGTGCTATTTCCTTTGCTAGGAATATCTTACTCCACATCTACTCCAATGGCCTATCCTTTGAGATACAGCTTAAGAATCTACTCCTCCATAAAACAATCCCTACCCCACCACCATTCCCACATCTATGGTAGACCCACTCTGAGTAGTCATTATACCCTCTGTATAGTATTTATCACACTGTGTTGCAATTACCTCTTTGCTTATTATCTTTTCTACTGGTAGCTTTCAAACTTTATTAACTCAGACCTATATAGTAAAAAACACATTCTTTTTCACAACCCCAGTCGACACCAAAATAAAAATTTCACAGAGCAATATTAAACATTACTACATGCAACACACTATGGTATTTATTATTCTGTACTATCCTATTTTTTTTTCTAATTTTGGTTTCAACATGTTAAATTGATACTGTGATCCTTTAGTGGGTCTTGACCTATAGTTTAAAAATACTACAATAGACTGTAAACTCACATAGACTCTAGAGCATGGTAGATGCTCAATATAAGAATTAAAGAAAAAGATACAACAAAAATTTCTGGATCCCTAGCAACTAGCACAGGGCCAGGCATATAGCAATGGTCAATAAAAATGTTTGATAAAAGAATAAATACACACTTCTGGGACAGACCATCTTCATTAATCATCCCCACCCCCCCCACACATCACTTTTCTTTTTAAGAACAAAGATTTCTAAAAAAAAAAAAAATATATATATATATATATAATTGGAGAAGGGACTGTAAAAATTGTTGCGTTTGAAGAGCATGGTGAGATAGAGAGGCATGATTCTGAAGGACAGCTGTTAGGGCATCCAAAAACAGCCTGACGTGGGAAAGTCACCAAGGCCCAGGACCTGGTTATCAGTTCTATAGGTCAGAAATCATCCTGTAAACGGCTCAAAGATCACTTAAACTAACCAAATTCACAAGATACTGGTGAATAACCAATATTAGCTAATATTTACTGAGTACTACTATGTATCAGACATGTCCCAAGCACTTTCTAAGACTCTATCCTCAAACAAATTTGAAGTAGAGTTATTTCATGTTATTATCTCCATTTCAAAGATAAGGAAACTGAAACTAGAAGATTAAGCAGCTTGCCCAAGGTTATAAAAGTAGTAAATGGTAATAAAGAAGTTATGAAAAGATTATAATAAAAATGTTGTGAAACATTTTTGTGGAGAGGTAGAATGAGTAGAAAATAGACCATGTTCCATTCCCCATTTTAGGTCCCTATGGCTACCAGACTGGCCAGCAATGGGGGAAGTTTTAAAACTCCAAAATTTTAAAATCTCCCAGAAAATAGAGCAATACACCAAGAAAGGGAGGAAAAAGATTTTAATATAAATAACTAACCTGGGCGCCCAATAATTGACTTCTAGGAATTCCAGAGAAAATAGAGATTTAAAATGATAGAAAAGAAATTATAAAAGAAATAACAGAATTTTTCATACCTAAAAGTTGAGTTTTCAGTTTCAAAATGCCCTCTGTGTATCCAGAACAATGAATAAAAAAAGGTTTCCTACCAAAGTACATTTTGAAACACCAGAACATTGGAGATAAAAAGAGGATCTGTTGTAGTCAGAATGCACAGATACATGAACCAAGAGGAGGAGGTAAAAGTGGTCTCTTTCACTGTCTCACTAAATAATCCACTGAAGACATTTTTGCCTCCCTTCCCCACAACCTTGGGCTCATGATTTTTTTTGTGTGTGTGTGCTGGGCTAGAGTGCCGTGGCATCAGCCCAACTCACAGCAACCTCAAACTCCTGGGCTCAAGTGATTCTTCTGCCTCAGCCTCCTGAGTAGCTGGGACTACTGGCATGTACCACCATGCCTGGCTAATTTTTTCTATTTTTAGTAGAGACAGGGTCTCAAACTGCTGACCTCAAGTGATCCTCGGCCTCCCAGAGTGCTAGGATTACAGGCATGACCCACACCCCACTCGGACTGGGCTCATGGATTTTGAGGCCCTGGTGTCCAAGGGAGAAATGCTTCCACCAAGAAAGAGCATCATGGTTCAGATGAATTGGAAACTGAAACTGCCCCCTGGCCATTTTTGGCTCCTCCAGCTGCAAAATTAAAGGCAAAAAGGGGTCACTATCTATAGCCATTTGGTGATTAATCCAGATCATCAAGGGAAAACTGGGTTGCTACCATCCAATAAGGCAAGGATGTCTGAATCCCAACTGAGGCAACTAAATAGAGACGGCCAACCTGACAAAGATAAGTCCACAGTGGACTCAGATCATTTGGGAATTAAGGTGTGGGGCACTGCACTAGATAATTAGACCTAGTCAAGATGCTTACAGGGATGAGGGGATGTAGAATGAGACGTGGAAAAAGAAAGTTATGATTGTCAACTTAGGCCTCGTGGCCACCCACAGAAGTAGGGTTCAATAGCAGCTACGTTTATATTATTCTCCATCCCCACTCCATCCCCACTTCATACGAAGAGCATTGGTATTGGCTAACATTTTAAATTTCATCATCCTGTGATGATATGATAGTGGATAGGACTATGTGTGGCCCTTGGGTCTGTGACATTGATTGCCATATAAGGGATGATACATGAATTTCTTACAGGTCAGGTGACACCAGGAAGATACTGGGGCTTGAAATGCCTTTGCAGTGTTCCACCCAAAAGAGAGGCCTACTGACTAAGGAAACCACAGCAACAAGGAACAGGAGTTTCCTTGTAAGGGAACTGGTACAGTGCAGAGGACCTTTAGGTTCACTGAAATAATTAAGAATGTGTGCTATGTGAGAGGCAGAAAGAACATCGACGGCCAGTGTCAGCTGGAGAAGCAGAGATGACCAAAACAGAGTATTAAGCAGCAAGATTCATTTCTTCTCTATTCCTCCTTCTAGCCCCCAATACCGGAGGAGTAGCCTTAAAAAGGAAAGAGGAAAAAATATACTAGAACCAGACATTCCACTATCACCACCAAACCCAATCTTAACGGGCTTGGAGAGGGAGGATGAGTAAAAAATTGACCATGCTCCATTCCCCATTTCAGGTCCTTATGGCTATAAGTCTGGCCAGCAATGGGGGAAGTTTTAAAACTCCAAAGTTTTAAACTCCCTGGCTAGGGAGTTTGAAGTCTAACCTGGCTAGATTTTAAATAACTTTAAAGACCAAAAAACTACGGAATCTGCCTGGGGAAAAGGATAGATTCTACACAGGAAACAGTGACTAGAGATAAATAAAGCACAAGTTCAGATTCTTTAGTAACCTGGTTATATGAAAGTAATAGTAGTACATAGTTTATTATACAATGTCAAGTGAATGAATCAGAACTTGGAATTGTATGTATGTGGCAAGTGCAATTGTATGAGTAATCTGAATATGTTAAACAAAGCCTGGAGCAGATAATTGAATTTTCTCTAAATCACAATTTTGCATAGCATCAGCAATGATCATATATCCAATCAAACTTACTATTATACTTCTTTTTGCTATTTATTTGTTTAAGATGTAAATAAATTTATTTATCATTATTGCTATTTACAAACCCATGTTGGATGATGGATACTTGGCTATCCTCTTTGGACCTATAAATTGTAGAGGGTTTTTACAGGGAGGGAGATTGTTGTTTTTCAAAGATTAATACCATAGTCTTTCAAAGAAGCAGATAAATAGAGTGTGATCCCTCAGTTCCTCCCTTTTCCATTAAAAATTGAGTATTATGCTTGACTTTCCCCATTATCTGCAATCATTCCAGTTTGCAGGGAGTCCATACATATAATTGTTAATATCACAGATATTTCAGAGAACACGTCTTTGAGCCTTCCAGTGAAGATTCCTTTGGCCCACCTGATGTGAAATCATCTACTCTAATTTAGTCTATCTCTAACTCCAATTTCTATAGTATCTTTGGTAATATTTGTATGAGGACTCCAATTTATGATGTCTTCCTCCTACACTAGAGTATTTTAGAACACTAGGGCTGGGTGACAATCTCCTGGAACTATTTGTGGTATACTGATCTCTAGGAATGCCCTAACTCCTTCTTAACCCAAGACTGGCACAAGATAAAAAAAGGCAAAAGTTTATGGTTATCATTTTTAAAAAATCTTAACACTATATGACCCCATTGGAAAATATATATGAACTAGACAGCATAAAAATAGTGAGGTTCATCAAATAATGACCCTTTCAAATCATAGCTATTTTTCTTATCTGTCACATGATTTAAATAAGCATCTGTTTACCTTGAATAAATGAATATGGTGTTATAATACACTAAACATAAAACAAAATGATTTTCATTTGTGGTTAGACAAAGGCTCATACACAATTAAATCTTATAGTAGTAAATAAAATTGTCATTTGGTATTTAAACATATAATCTATTTCATTTAATAAAAAGCAAAGCAAAACCTAAGAAAATTAAATCATACTGATAATATTTCAGCAAATTGGACATTTGTCATCTCCCTGCTGTGGTTCTGTATTTTACTCAAAAGAACAATGTGAACTTTGAAATATGAGAATAAAGAACTTAAAAGTCTACTTGCAAAGGAAAAAATAGCAAAAATCTTTACCAAATGAAAGAAACATACAATTTAGCTCAGCAGGACTTCCACATATCCAAGGACAATGTAGATGTGCAGCCACAATTTTATGAAAAAGAAAATTTCTTCCTGGTCTTTCTTAGGATTCTCTCTTAACAAAGCTTACATAAAACAAAATATAATAATTAATTGTTAATATTTTAAAAGGTTTTAGGAACCTTTTGAGATTATTATTACTTTTTTAAAATAGAAGTTTTCATTTCTCCAAGTATTAATTCTTTTTTTTTTTTTTTGGAGATTTCTTTTTTTTTAGAGATAGGATCTCTTTCTGCCACCTAGGCTGGAGTGCAGTAGCACAGTTACAGCTCACTGCAACCTCGAACTCCTGGGCTCAAGCAATCCTCTTGCCTCAGCCTCCCAAGTAGCTAGGACTACAGGTGTGCCACCAAGTCCAGCTATTAATATTTTAAAAAATTTGTTTTGTAGAGACAAGGTCTCACTATGTTGCCCAGGCTGGTCTTGAACTCCTGACCTCAAGTGATCCTCCTGCTTTGGCTTCCCAAAGTGCTGGGATTACAGATGTGAGCCACCATGCCAGGCCCAAGTATTAATTCTTAAATAAGAATAAGAATATTACATGTTTTTAAATTCATATTTTTTAGATAAGATTCAATAAATGAGAATATAACCTAGTATCTCAGTAAATAGTTAATTCCATTTATATAAGGACTGTCCTTAAGGGTCAGGAAGGAAGGAAAGGGGATGAAGAAACCTAAGGGAGTGGGCCTAAGAAGAAAGGATATGGGCAAGCTTGAATTTTTTTTTTTTTTTTTTATTTGAGACACAGTGTCACTCTGCTGCTGGGGCTAGAGCGCCATGGCGTCAGCCTAGCTCACAGCAACCTCAAGTTCCCCGACTCAAGCAATCCTTCTGCCTCAGCCTCCTGAGTAGCTGGGACTATAGGCATGTGCCACCACGCCCGGCTAATTTTTTCTATATATTTTTAGTTGTCCAGATAATTTCTTTCTATTTTTTTGTTTTGTTAGTAGAGACGGGGTCTTGCTCTTGCTCAGGCTGGTCTCAAACTCCTGAGCTCAAACGATCCGCCCCCCTCAGCCTCCCAGAGTGCTAGGATTACAGGCGTAAGCCACGGCGCCCGGCCTAAACTTGAATATTAATGTATTCAATACAACAGTTAATCTGAATAAAAATCCTTAGTAAATGTTAGTTCAAAGAATTTGTTCTAACTTCAAGTGAGAACTCAGGGATGAAGATAACATAGTTCCAGCCTTGGAGGAGTTATCAATAAGGGGTAAATAAGCTTTAGAGAAGGGCCAGGCATGGTGGCTCATGCTTGTAATCCTAGCACTCTGGGAGGCTGAGGCAGGAAGATCCCTTGAGGTCAGGAGTTTGAGACTAGCCTGAGCAAGAGCGAGATCCTGTCTCTACTAAAAATAGAAAAACTAGCAGGGCATGGTGGCACATGCCTGTAGTCCCAGCTACTTGGGAGGCTGGGGCAGGAGGATCGCCTGAGCCCAGGAGTTTCAGGTTGCTGTGCATTAGGCTGGTGCCAAGGCACTTGCAAGACTCTTTCCCCCCGCTCCCTGTGGCCCCCCCCCCCAAAAAAAGGAGAGTACAGAAGGTGATGATTCATAATTATCCCCAGGAAGACAGATCAGAAAGTGAGGCAATCATTCTTTGATAGGCCTACTTTGATGAGTGCACACAGCAGGCCTTGATACAGCAGGCTTCAATGAAGCCAACTGGAGAGGAATGAGAGAAGAATACAAAAGCTGCACTTGGGGTGAAATGTGGGGCTATTGCAGGGAACAGTAAAGGCCTATTCTTGTTAGTTGCGGGAAACCCAGGGAGAAGAGGAGGAATGATGTTATATACATTGTAGCAATTACCCATACCTCTCTCCTCAACTCCATAAATGTATTCCAATAGGACTCTGGATTTGGGGAAATGGTAGCTTACATTTAGTATCTGAATGTTTGGGTGCTTAATTGATTGAAGGGTAAAGAAGGAGGTAGAAAGAAGGAGGGTAAGCTCCTGATGGGGACTAGCTAGACTTTCTCAGCTTCGTAAAAAAGCTAGAATGTAATCTGAGTTAAAATTGTCTGGGGAAACCCAGGGCTACTGATGATCAGGACTTACGTACAAGAATACTCCTGTGTCCCAGAAAATCTTACCTTTAGAGATATTGTACCAGGGATACAATTTACTCTAGCAAAAGACAATCTCCTAGAAATTGTGTTGCTTACCCACTCTCAGCCAAAGCTATTCTCTGGTGACATCAGAGAACAATTTAATAAGAGGGAAAGGCCTGGTTACGCATATGTTGGTAGTAATGGGTTAAACATGGATGAGGTGCTTTTTAGTCCCTTTGATTTTAATCACATGCTCAAGGATGTTTTAAAGCAAGGCAACTTAGCAGTTTCCAATCCCAAGAACCATGAAGTACTTGAACAAAAGCGAAGGCTTAATTATTTGGAGGGGAAATTGCATTCTTGGTGATGCTGCTCAGTCATTTAACAAACATTTAATAGGTATCAATCATCAGACACAGTGACTTTCTCTGCAAAGTATTTCATGAAGGAAATTATCCCTTTCTACAGCAATAAAAGTGATAAAAAAGTAGAAAAACATAGAACCAATCTGAGAGACTTGGGCCATAATACTACCTCTATCAGTTATTTGCTGAGTTACCTCAAGCAAGAGTGTAGAATTAAGTCAGGGACCTTCAGGGGTGCATAGGTGATTTGCTGGGGCATAAAGTATTAAAATTGAGTATTCACAATTTTTTATTGTGTAAAAAACATTAAAAAGTTAACAATCATGATATTTAATATATGAATTAGCAGTAGTAAAAAATGTATTTATGAGGAGAGATGACCAAAAGTTTTTATGCATACATATGCCATGTAAAAGTATATGACAATGACTGGATTACCTGATTTTTAAAATCACTTTGCTCTAAAATTCCTGATTCTGTATTATTCAATATACCTTATAAAATTTAATTTTATAAAGATATAAAAAAGCAAACCTTTTATTCTTTAGATACATCCTAACCCTACCGACTCACCCTTATGCCTAATGAAGCAGGTTCTCTTTGTATTATATGGTGCCAGTTGGCATGACCCTCTATGGTCCCCAATCCCCAGACCTTGGCCCAGTACCAGTCCTTGGCCTATTAGGAAAGGGGCCGAGAATCACTGCCTGAGCTCTGCACCACCTTCCCCAGACCCTTGGTCTGTGGAAAAATTGTCTTCCATGAAACCAGCCCCTGGTGCCAAAAAGGTTGGGGACTGAAAGAAACTGGCAAAGAGATTTTCCGAAAGTCCTGTGTTGATGAGATTAACGACATTAAAATCTAGATCCCTTAGCAAAATTTTCAGAAAGAATCCCTTTAATTTTCATTAATTTGCACAGTGACTCGTTGGTTTAGCTTGTTGACAACTTTATATATTCCCTCAAAATTCTGATTTGTAAAAAGAATTAGAGAAAATACTACTATAAAACTAAATTTTATTTTATGATTCTTTTAAGGTTTATGAAGTAAACACTAAACAGCATTGTATAGCTGGTATGAAGCTTGTTGTTTTGTGTGTCCATATTATGGGAAGTTAAAAGTCTTGCTGTACGTAGTGATATAGGCAAACAGATTACAAAGCAGTTGACTGAAAACCAATCCATTCAAATGACAGATTTTATAACAATGTGAATATTCTTAACACTACTAAACTGTACACCTAAAAATTGTTAAGATAGTCAATTTTATGGTTTTTTAGCCATAATTTTAAAAAAGATATACTGACTGAAACAATACATCAGTTTAAAATGAATATTTCTAGTCATAATTGTCACTTTTTAGCCTTATTTCATTAATATTTGATTTTTTTTTTTTTTTTTTTAGAGGATGGGTCTCTCTGTTGCCCAGGCTGGTCTCAAACCACTGGGCTCAAAGCAATCCTCCTATTGAGCTTCCTGAAGAGCTAGCGCAGGCATGTGCCCACCACATCCAACTAACTTTGATAAAGTTTCTTCACCTTCCCCTCACCCTGAGCTCCTCTACATTAAGAAACAAAACAAAAGCAAAAAAATTTAAAACAGAAAAGTAATGGTCATTTTTTTGTTGGCTAAAACTGAAAAAAGAATATTTGAAATAGAATTTTAATCACAGAATGTGTAATATCACAGTTATCATTACATTGTTTACCCTAAGTAGACAAATACAGAATTAATGCCATTCTAATAGATTATAGTTTCCAAAACTAAGGCATACATCACTGGATGGTCATTTTGTAAAAAGGTATTAACAGTTACAGTGCTCTTCCCTTATTTTGGCCAATCTTTGCTTGCAAATAATGACAAAATGCAAAACTGGAAACGTTAATTTTCAACTAATTGTTCCTACTGTCAATTAAACAGCTTCCCTTTGATTCTGTGTACCATAATTTATACACTGTGGAAAAGAAGCTAAGAAGTTAGCAACCATGTGTAAAAACTTCCAAAAAGATGGGTGTTTCTAATTATGAAAAAAAACAGTACATCATTAAAAGAAGCACACAGTATTTTTAAAAAACTTCATTAATTCCCCTTTCCAAAAGGCAACTACAGTTAAACTTGTTAGGTATGCATTCAGATGTTCTCCATGTTTATACCAAAATATATTTTATATAAATGAAATAATATTACATTCTTGTGCAACTTATCTTTTAACCAATTATATAGGAGACATTTTTCTAAATCAGAACATAGTTACTCACCGCTTTTGATGAATGTTTAGGCTATTTCCAGCTTACCAGTAAAAATAATACTGCATTGAACATCTTTGTTTATATATCTTTGCATTCTTGTGCAAATAGTTTTGTAGTACAGAATATGCAAGTTGAAAATTTTGTTACATTTGTAAAAATTTTTTAAAATTGCTAAATTGCTTCTCAAAAAGTACTAGTTTATACACCTATGGGTAGAGTATTAAAGAATAGAATGTCCAAACTGTTGGTAATTTGTGTGTCTTTAGGTTATTCTTGTTACAGTATTTTTCAATATGAGCAAGTATATTTTTCTTTTCTTCCTTTTTGTATCCCATTTGGAAGTCATCGAGCTGGATAGGGGTTTCTGGATAATTGTTCTGGGAACTGAAACTCATAACCCTACCCTCATTAGCACTATGAGCTAAACAAATGAGTTAACTAACTGTTGTTAGTTATTTGTCTGTGGAGAGGTATATATTTTGAAATAAAGACTTATTAAGTACCTGCATTTTTCTTTTAGATCTTAGATTTCCTACATCTATTTTCTGATGATCATATTTTTTAAACCACATAAAACAACATCTCCTCTGGAGGTTTCAAGATAGGAAGGTAAGATTTACTAGTCCATGTGCATTTGAGCCTATACCAACATGTGATAGCTAGCTCATGTCTAGTAGTATAATATGGCTTTTTCTCTGGAGAAAATGCTGTTTCCAGACCTCCTATACTAGAATAAATGTTATCATAGTACTACTACCTTATACTTACATAGAATTTTAGAGTTTACAAAGTTCTTTCATAAATATTATTCTATTTGATTTTTACAACAATATAGTGTGGCGACTGGGAAGGTATTATTATGCCCACTTCATAGATGAAAAAAGATTGAAATGCCATGAAGTAGTAGAACTGAGACTAGTAGGGTATTAAACTTTCCATAAGACTATGCTGCCTCTTTCATATGTATCAGGACAGCATATTTCTTTTGTAGAAATTTTATTCCATGGTTGTAACAGTTTACCTTTAGAACAAGGTAAAATATAAATTAAAACAGGAAAAAATCCCTACAAAAAAAAGGGAATGCTTTTTTTTTTTTTTGGTAATTTTACTATTACCTTTCTGAAAGAAGTCATTGTCACTTTTTTATCTTTTAGGTAAACTGTACCTAAACATGTCTTCTGTGACATTTAAAAAAATGTGTGTGAACAGTTCTAAGATAAGGACAATTTAAAACTGTCCTCATTTCTGCAAGCAGATCACATTAAATGCTAGCCACACAATATATCAATAAGTTTCATAACATTTCTTCCCTGCAACTAACCATAACATAATGTCATAGGACTAATCATCTGTTTCAGATTTGCTAAAGACATAAATTCCTCCTGATTTCTTATAAGGATAATAATAACTGGTCAGCTAGTGACGGATCTATAGGTAAGGTGATTTTGAAAAGAAATGATGAATCTTGCCATTTTGAAAAAAAGATTGTCTTCCTTTTTTGATCCATAATATCATCAGTAGCATTGATCTCAGTTTTCTGTCTTAACATTATGACTGTAATTTCTTGTGTATCATTTGGTTTAAAGAAAAAGAATCTGGACATTCTCAGTAGCTTTTCTGATCTTTATTTTCAGGAAGGCTATCTCTATATAAACCTCTAACAAATAAATACTGGACTGAGTATCTGGTGAACTGGGCTCTGCATAAGCTGTATACTAAGAGGGTGAACTTGGGCAATTTATATTTTCTGGGCTTTGGTTTCCTCATCTCTAAAATGAGAGAGCATGTTAGTCCTAGACTTCATCCCAAATGTCCATTTTAGCTTTAGCATGCATCATTGTAAAACCTACGAACAAATACTTGTTGAGATAAGCTGATTCTAGTGTATAGACAACATTGTGGGAATATTTATAGATACTTAAATAGTGGTTTATCCTCTGGGAGAAACAGTTTCAACAGTTACTAAATACTAACAAGGCCTATGACCAAAATCAGGTAGAATCCTGTGATGTAATTCAAGCCACTGGGACTTGAGACATGCACGACTAAATCAAGCCACCTGAGGTATTATTAGGTCACGATTTTGGTGCACTAAATAGTTGCCTAGTAAGCTTAAGAGTGAAAGCAGAGTACCTAAATATCACATTATATACTGCTAAAAACATGAGAAAGGAAAAACAATGTTAAAATTCACGGCAAAAGTAGAAACAAATAAGGAAAATAAGTGAAAATTTCTCTCGCAACTGAAACTCAACCCTTACATACCTAGGTAAAGCTAGGACTCTGGTTTGGATCATTGTCCAGGCCAAGGGGAAAGTTTCCAACCAGTCTCCAAAACCTTTCGGGCAGCGAGGGTATGGAAAACAGCACTAAGGTGTTTGTAGCACTCAAAACAACCCCCACAGAAGCTCTGCTCCGGCCATCGAGAACGTCAAAACACAGGGTCCCATTTACGGCCTCCTACACTTCAGGCCCGCGAAGTGGCTGACGGCCCTGGCGGTGGCTAGGCAACGGTCCGCGCGTTCTTCGCGGCTTTAGCCCCGCCCCTCGGGGCCCTTCCGCCGCCGCGCGCCTCGACACTCCTCCCTTCATTGGCTAGCGTCTCGCTGGGGGTGGGCGGGGGAAAAATGTGTCAGACAGTGCAGTCACTTCCGGCCCGGGAGCGCGCGGGTTGATTCGTCCTTCCTCAGCCGCGGGTGCTCGCAGCTCGGAAATGGCGGGTAAGTTCCCGGGAAAAGTTTAGCAAGGGGAGGAGGCGGTCAGATCTGGGAAAGAACGCCGAGACTGTGGTGACAGTGCCCGCCTGGAACTTTCAGGCTTTAGCTTGGGTTCTAGAAGGCCTGCTTTGGACGGGAACTGCGGAACTCTCAGCCCAGCTGCCTGTCGGCCGCAGTCCGCGCCCCCGCCCCCAACTGCTCGGGGTTCTGTGCCTTCTCCGAGCAAATCGGCCCCAGCGGAGGGCCGAAGAGGCCGGGGGAAAGCGTCACGATTGGTCTTGTAAAGTGCCACATGCGTTGGGGCCTGTTTCTCTACCCGTTCCTTTTGCCCACTGCTGCTTCAGCTCTATGTCTGGTCCTGTTCCCGCCAGCTGATTTTAATGCTCAGATCCTCCTCCTCTTCCAGGTTTCCGTCCCCCTTCCACTACAGTAAACTTCTGAGCTGGAGCATTGCTGCTTTGCCCTGCTCTAGGGCTCCGAGTTGGATCTTGACCGAACTTCATAATTGTCTCCTTAATCTCACACACTTTAGCATTCCTAGGATCGTATTTAGATGTCCTTTGAGAAAGACGTTGTTCCTGCACTCCTCCTTCATCTAAACTTCTCTTTTGAAGTAGCACTACTATAATACAATTCTCTTGTGTCCATTATACTCTGCTCTCTCCTTATTGAGTCCCTGCAATTTACATTTAATAACTTATAATTGCTATTACTTTGTATGTGTATTAAGGCTCTTGTGGTGTAAGTATATTCTTTTTAACCATTACACATCTTTTGAAGTGATGGAGTGTTTCTATTTTATCATCTTTTCACAGGGCCTTCGTAGTGCACTCATTATACGTTAAACATTCAATTTTTATGGATATGTTGCATAGACAAGCTCTTGCTAGAGTTCTGCAGATGTTTAAGGAAGGGCTGTTCTACCAGATAGAGAATATAGGATCTTGGAGTACACTGCTGCCACAAAAGAGGAGGAACATATGTACTGTATAGTGTGTACATATCTAAGAATTACATCTAAATGCAAATCTCAGCTCCAGCACTTAGTAATTGGGTGCCCTTCACCTAAACCTCTTTCTAAGCCCGAGTTTTTGACTATGAAATGGGGTCGATAGAGTACCTACTTATAAAATTGTGGGAAATATCCTAATATATGATTTAACATGTTAAATTTTGTTGCTTAGGTTATACATAAATTCCTCAAAGTGGGTTCCCTAATCTCAATTTTATAGATTAGGGTCAAAGAGGTAAAATAATCTGCTCTAGTCCACAGAGCTAGTATGTAATGGTGAATTTGAATCCAGGAATTATGACTTCAAGCTATTAATCTACACTACTTCAAGTCTTTATCATTTTCTGTGTATGTGTGTTTTAACCACTTTTTGAAGTTTATAGCATTGTCGTTGTACTCCTTTCCTTTCTATTCATGACTTTTTTTGCCCTGAATTTTTACTAATTTTTTTTTTTTTTTTAAACAGAGTTTCTCTCTGTCATCCTAGCTAGAGTACAGTGGCATCATCATAGTTCACTGCAACCTCAAACTCCTGGGCTCAAGTGATCCTTCTTCCTCAGCCTCCTGAGTAGCTGGGACTACAGGCTCTTGCCTCCATACCTCACTAATTTTTCTATTTTTTGTAGAGATGGGGTCTCACTCTTGCTCAGCCTGGTCTAGAACTCCTGACCTCAAGCAATCCTCCTGCCTCAGCCTTCCAAAGTGCTAGGATTACAGGCATGAACCACTGTGCCTGGCCGAATTTTATGTTCATTTTGTCAGGAGATTTATTGTTATCTTTTCCTGAAAGTTTTCTTGATAATGATTTCTCACAGTGTTAAATATTTGTCATATATATTGTTGGGCAGCCACTTTGTAGTAAAACCATTTGGTCATTCCAGTAGCCTACAATTTACGACTTTACGCACACATGGTAAAAAAAATTTTGTTTAATACAGTGGAAAGATTTTTTTTCTTCCTACCCCTGTCCCCATTCCTCCTTTCTTACCCTAGGGGTAACCATGTTTACCAGATATTTGTGTATTCTTCTTGAAGTAATCCATGCAATATCAGTTTTTTATCTGAAGCACTCTGGGTAGAATTTTTCCAGTATTAAAAATTAAATGCTATCATAATTATCAAAGGACATTCTCACTTTGCTTTTCATATCTGATAATGAAACAGTGGCATTCTTTGGCATTATATTTCTTTTTAGAAAGACTACTTGAGTATAAATCCTAGAAAGTAATCAGTATCAGTATTAAATGTTCAGAAATGTCAGTAATCTGTCATGTTCATTTTCAGGCTTATTTATGTAAAGCATGCCTAGTTCATAAGCCTCTGTCTCAAAAGTGATTTCTTTTTCTCTTTTGTAATGAGGCATTCATATTCAGTACATTTATGTAGGAGGATGTGGAGAATGACCTGTATATTTATAAACTACTAGCATGTTTTAAATTTTATCTTTATCCCACTTCTGATAGCCCTATTTGAGGCCCGGCACAGTTGTTCACGCCTGTAATCCTAGCACTCTGGGAGGCTGAGGCAGGAGGATCACTTGAGCTCAGGAATTCGAGACCAGCCTGAGCAAGAGTGAGACGCTGTCTCTACCAAAAATAGAAAAAAATAGCCAATTGTGGTGGCAGGCACCTGTAGCCCAGCTACTTGGGAGGCTGAGGCAGGAGGATCACTTGAGCCCAGGAGTTTGAGGTTGCTATGAGGTAGGCACACCATGGCACTCTAGCCTGGGCAGCAGAGTGAGTCTCTGTCTCCAAAAAAAAAAAACAAAAACAAAAAAACCCTATTTGTAGCTCTCACTATTTAAATCACTTATAACTAAACCTTTTAAAAACCTTTTTTCTTAGGATTTGGTGCTATGGAAAAATTTTTGGTAGAATATAAGAGTGCAGTGGAGAAGAAACTGGCAGAATACAAATGTAACACCAATACAGCAATTGAACTAAAATTAGGTATGTATGTCATTTCTAAGTGATATTATGAATGTACTATGTGTGTGTATATAATCTTCCTTTTTAAATTTGAAGTTGAGTTTTAGGTAAGAACAGTTGTTTATGTAAATGTATAGTTAAAATTCTGCATTTGTTGAACACATTCACATTTTATTCAGTCTTGATTTATGTCATTGAGTGAGTGGCAGAGTTTGATCCCTAGTTGGTCGAATCTGTGGATGTGGAACCTGCATATATGGGGAAGGGTGATCATATTTCATTTTCTTGCCTTATTGCACTGGCTAGGACCTCTATTATAATGTGAAATGGAAATGGTAGAGTAGATATTCTTGCCTTATTCCCAGTTTAAGTAGGAAAATGTTGAGCTTTTCATTATGAAGTATGATGTTAGCTGCAGGTTTTTCACATGTGCCCTTTATTGGGTTGAGGAAGTTTCCTTCTATCCCTAGTTTGGTAAGAGTTTTTGTCATGAATAAGTATTGCTTTCTGACTAATGTTTTTTCTTTATCTATTGAGATCATATGATTTTTCTCCTTTAATTCTGGTAATGCAGTAAATAACATTGGTGGGTTTTTAAGTATTAAATTAGTGGTGCATGCCAGTGTATTATCCTTTTCCTGCCTTGCTGGATTTTGCTTCGTAATATTATAAGAATCTTTGTTCATGAGAGGTGGTAGTTTCTTTTCTTAAAACATTTTACTAGTCTTATAAGTTAGGTACTGTTTCTTCTTTATTTTTTGGAAGAGTTTATATAAGATACAGAATTTGCTGGTGAAGCTTTATATGCCTTGAGTTTCCTTTGTTGGAAGGTTTTTAACGACAAATCTAATGAATAGATTTAATACTGTTCTGACTTTCTGTTTTTTCTCATCAATTTTGGTTGTTTTTGTTTTTTAAGGAATTTCTCTGTTTTATTTAACTTTCTTGGCAGAAAGTTGTTCATAATCCTTTCTTACCATTTTAATGACTATAGAATCTATTTTCCCCTCTTGAGGATATCGATCATTTGCAATATTGGTAATTTGTGTTTTTCTTGTTTTTTCTTGATAAGTTTGCCAAAAAGTTTATCAGTCTTTTTGATCTTTTCAGTAATTGCTTTTCTCTATTTCTGTTTCTTGCTCTCAATCTTTATAAATTCCTTTTTTCTTCTTTTGGTTAATTTGCTCTTTTTAAAAATCTCCCTTCTTATGGCTGGGCGTGGTGGTTCACACCTGTAAGCCTTGCACTCTGGGAGGCCAAGGTGGGAGGATCACTTGAGCTCAGGAGTTTGAGACCAGCCTGAGCAAGAGTGAGACCCTGTCTCTACTAAAAAAAATAGAAAGAAATTAGCTGGACAACTAAAAAATATATATATAAAAAATTAGCTGGGCATGGTGGTGCATGCCTGTAGTCCCAGCTACTCGGGAGGCTGAGGCAGTAGGATTGCTTGAGCCCAGGAGTTTGAGGTTGCTGTGAGCTAGGCTGACACCATGGCACTGTAGCCCGGGCAACAGAATGACACTCTGTCTCAAAAAAAAAAAAAATAAATAAATAAATAAAATCTCCCTTCTTAAAGTAGACATCTATATAATTGATTTAAACTTTCCTTTTCTAATTCTAGCATTGTTATAAATTTATCTCTGTAAATACTGATTTAGTTGCATCCCACCAGTTTTGTCGTGTTCTTATAATTGCTAAATTTAAAGTATTTTAACATTTCCCTTGTGATTTTTTTTTTTTCTTTCACCCATGGGTTATGTAAAAAACGTATTGCTTAATTTCCAAATATTTGGGGTTTTTCTAGCTGTCTTATTGTTACTGATTTCTAATTTAATTCCATCGAGGTCAGACAACATATTCTAATTATTTTAATCCTTTAAAATTTATTGAGACTTATTTTATAGCCAAGCATATATGGTCTGTTTTGGTCAGTGTCTTAGGTGCATTGAAAAATAATTTATATTATGCAGTTTTATAAGTGTTCTAAAATGTCAATTGGCTTAATAGTATTGTTCAAGTCTTCTATATTTTTACTGATTTTGTATCTACTTATTTTATCAATTAGAACTATTGAGAGAGGACTGTTGAAATCTCCAACTGTTAATTGTGGATTTGTCTGTATGTCTTCAGTTGACAATTTTTGCTTGATGTATTTACACCTCCAATACTAGATGCATACAGATTTAGTCTATATGTCTTTTTGATGAATTGACCTTACTTATTATAAAATATTCCTTCTTTATCTCCGGTAATAAAGATATCTTTTTATCTCTGTCCCCTCTTTAATCTTCATCTTACCTCATATTGAATGCTACTTTGCCAGATATTAATGTAATAACGAGAAATGTTTAGACATGGGAGAAATTAACAGCATATTTATATCCTGTCATCTAGGTGGGTGGGAGGAGTAAGTGGACTTGAGAACTTTGTTATGATTGTCAGATAGCACTAGGAGCCCACTTCAAGTTAATACTCATGAATATAAAATGAGGTCAGCCACATCTAGATGGAAGGGTACAGCAAAGAGTGGGCATATAGTCAGATTTAACTGGAGTTGGGGTTTTACTAGGTTGCCATGACAAAGATTAGGGCAAAAGCATTGAGGATGTTTACGAGGGAGTGATAATATTCATGGGTCATGGAATTCTACACTGCAAAGAGAGGAAAGTGAGGATATGAAGTAGAGGAGGGACAGTGAAATTGTGTTTGAATCAATTCATTGTGAGTCTTGAGGGGGGTTGAAGAATTGTTAGAATTGCGGTATCAGAGGGAAGGAAGTAGGAAGATAAGAGGTGATGGTAAGATTATATGGTGTTTGGAACAGAGATTAAGGGGATGTAATTGTCAATGATGATAAATAAGGGCTGGGGCGTGTCGTGGGAATAAGTGGCTAAAGAACAGTAAAGACAAGATTCTTAGAGGAGGAATCAAAGTATTGAGAGGCTGGGTGGAAAGATTACTTTCCATTAATTTTGAAGTCATCAAGATTTAAGTCAGATGTAATGTTTGAAAGTATGGCAGGAGCTAAATTCTTCAAAGAATGAGGGAGAGATTCAGAACATGAGTTCAAAGCTGTTTGTTCTTCACATGTGGAGAAAGAGACATTATTCTCAAACAAGCAATGAGGAGCAAGGAGGATATACATTGTTCTGGCAGTACGAAGGGATGAAAGAGAAAGCAACCACTACCTGAGAGGGCTGTAAAGAGAAGTAGTGTCTGCGGAGGAGAACCATGTGTGTCTGTGAACTGTTTGAGCAAGAAGATACAGGAAGAGGTTGAGGATATGGAGAATTTTGGTAATGATTGATCTGTAAGTTTTACAGTGGTCACAGGAGTTGGGAACAGTGGGATTAGATCAGTAGTTCTACATTACTGTATGAGGATGAGAATCCTCATATGGTAATTTAGGAATTTGAGGTTTACAGAAATAAAGAATATTATGGTATTTTTATTTTTATTTTATTTTATTTTTTAGGCAGAGTCTTTTTCTGTTGCCCAGGGTACAGTGCTGTGGTGTCAGCCTAGCTCACAGCAACCTCAAACTCCTGGGCTCAAGTGATCCTCCTGCCTCAGCCTCCCAAGTAGCTGGGACTACAGGCATGTACCACTATGCCCAGCTAATTTTTCCTATTTTTAGTAGAGACAGGGTCTTACTCTTGCTCAGGCTGGTCTCAAACTCCTGACCTCAAGTGATCCTCCCACCTCAGGCTCCCAGAGTGCTAGGATTACAGTCATGAGCCACCATGCCCAGCATTAATTATAGTTTCTTCATGGAATATAATTAAACATATGTTTCAATTTAGCATGGTCAGGAAAAGATGTATTGGCCAAAACACTACAATTTCAGTTATGGCTATGACCCATTTATATCTGCATTATGAGCACCTGTTAACAGGTCATGCATATTTTAAATGCTGTATTTATTAAACTTTAAAAACTGATTAAATTTGGTGATTTCTTGATTTTTGCTTTTGGGTAATAAGACTTGTAGATTATATCTTCCTTCATGCATCTTGTCTCTCCAAAAACTACTGAAGTGATTCTGAGAACTAGGAAGTAAAGGAATTATAGATAGAGTAGAAAAAAACAGGACATATATTCAAAAGGAAGTTTCATTGCAGGCCCTATGTTCTATGTAGCAATAAGGTGCCATTTAGTATTGTAGGCCCTGAGCTTATGTTTTTCTACAAAAATGCAAGGGACATAGGTTTTCCAGGAAAGAAAATTTTTAGTGCTTATTTTAAATTCAGTTTTTTATGTTGTATGTTTTTCTGACTATTGGAGTAATACCTTATTTTGTAGGAAATTTGGAAAGTACAAAAGAGTATATGAAATAAAAATCATAATTCATCACTCAAAATAACTTCTGTGTTACAATTTGGGAATAATTCCTTCTAGTATTATTTATTATGTATTCATTTATGTTATTTCTCTTTTATAAAATTGAAGTTGCACTGTCATGTTCCATCCACTTAACTATACATCGTGAATACTTTCCTACGTCTGTCATCATGCACATGTGGCCTCAAGGCCGTAGGTTCCCTGCCCCTTTGCTTACTTGCTTTATTGCCATAACTGCATTCTAAAGACTTGAAAATATTTAATGTTTCAAATATCCAGGAGAGAGTTCACATTTTGATCATGTTGTCATGTACATGTATATTTGTCAGATTGATCCAGCCTTAAACCCACTACTTACCAACTTTTAGTTCCTATTTCCTGTGGACCAAATTCCATGGGAAAATATTAAAACCACACTGTTTTGGATGACAGGCATTGGAAGAAGGCCAATCTGAATTATAGAGATAATTATCATAACTAGGCTTATGACACTTTTCTTGTTCATTACTTATCTTTTTCTCTGTCCATGTCTCTTTACCCATCACTGCCAAAGTGCTATATAACATTGCTGGGCACAGCGGCTCACAAATTTAATTCTAGCACTCTGGGAGGCCAAGGAGGAGCACTTGAGGTCAGGAGTTCAAGACCAGCCTGAGCAAGAGTGAGACCCTGTCTCTGCCAAAAATAGAAAAAATTAGCCAGGTGTGGTGGCATATGCCTGTAGTCCCAGCTACTTGGGAGGCTGAGGTAGGAGGATCACTTGAGCCCAGGAGTTTGAGATTGCAGTGAACTATGATGACGCCACTGCTCTCTACCCAGGGTGACAGAGCTATCTCAAAAAAAATAAAAAAAGGTGCCATATATTACGTATATACATACATACATATTATATTAGAAGCAGTAGTTTGAAATTAATTTTTCAGAATTTCTGGAGATTTTTAAACATTTCAAACATTAGAGATGGAATAGTTGGGAATTTTTAGGGTAGTGAGTCTACATATATTGCACTATTTCATTTTTTTAACTATGAAATATTACAGACAGACAAAAAATATAGAGCAGACTAATGAATATCTGTGATCCCACCATCATTCTGCTTTTTCAAATCTTAGCATTTGGCTATATTTGCCCAGGCATTCTTTTTTTTCTTTAAATTTTTATTATGAAAATTTTCAAACACATGGAAAAATCAAGAAAACAGAACAATACTCATCTATATATTCAACACTTAGATTCAAGAGTTAACATTTTGCCTTATTTGCTTTAGTGTGTATGTATTTTTGCTGAATTATTTGAAAGGACATATCTAAACATCATGGCACTTCTCTTGTTGCACATTGCCTAATATGTAAACATTCATATATATATATATATATATATAACCATAATGCTATTACACCTAAGAAAATTAATGGTAGATTTTCAATATCATGTAATTTTCTGGTTTCCCTGGTTGCTCTCAAAACTCTTGAATAGCTTTAAAAAATTTAAATCAGGATTCAATCAAGGATCATGCACTGCATTTGGTTGTAATTTTTCTTTAATCTCTTTTAATCCAGAACAGTTCCCCACATGCAACTTTTCCCCCATACTATTGGTTTATTTGGAAGAGTAAAGTCATTGCACAGAATTATTAGACAAATTTATATTCTGCATTTGTCTATTTCCTTTTTTTGGTGTTATTTAATTTGTTCTTCTATTCTCTGTATTTCCTATAAGTTAGAAGGTAAAAAGCTTGATTAGATTTAGGATAAATGTTTTTTAGTGAGAAAGCTTCATAGGTGATGCTATATACTTCATATTGCATTGAATCAGGAGGCCCGTAATGTTGGTCTGTCCCACAGTGAGTGATGCTAAGTTAGATCACTTGCAAATGTAGTGACTACCAGATCTCTACAGTGAAAAGATACCATTCCTTAGGTAGTACTTTGGCACCCAGTGAATGACTTGTTCCATAAGGACAGTGTTAGAAAATTTTCATCTACAAGTCATCTTTTCATTTTTCAGTTGCTTAAGGATTTTTTGATAAATAAAGGTTTTCTTCATAAGATAAATTGTATCAGGAAAATGTCCAACATATCAGTATTCACAACAAATACAAATAAAAATAAAAATAACAAAAAGATACCCATTTCTATCTTAGATTGGTAGAAATTTAAGTTGAGGGTACAGAGTATCCTCAAGGATGTAGGAAACAAAGGAGTCTACATAGCTGCTGATGGATATATAAGGTATTAAAATATTTTTAGAGGGCACTTCAGCAGTATTTATAAAAATATTTCAATACTCTTACCTTATTTTTCCATTGCCAGGAATTTTCGCCATGTATATACTTATAAAAGGTACAACAAGATGTCTATACGGATGTTACTGCAGTGTTTTTTTGTTTGTTTGTTTTTTTGAGACAGAGTCTCGCTCTGTTTCCTGGGCTGGAGTGCAGTGGTGTCATCATACCTCACTGCAACCTAAAACTGGGCTCAAGTTATCCTCCTCCCTCAGCCTCTCCAGTAGCTGGGACTACTGGTGCATGCTACCATGCCCAGCTAATTTAAAAATTTTTTTTGTAGTGATGGGGTCTTGCTATTGCCCAGGCTAGTCTTGATATCCTGGCCTCAAGTGATCCTCCCACCTCAGCCTTCCAAAGTGCTAGGATTGCAGGTGTGAGCCACTGTGCCTGACCGTTGTAGTGTTATTTTTAATAGCAAAAAAAAACAAAAAAACAAACTACTGAGAACAACATAAATGTCACCTAGCAGTCAGAAAGAATGATGTGATGATATGGGCTTTGTGAAACTCAGGTTATTTTTGTTCTTAGAGTGTTTCCTATGGCATTCTGTTTTCTTTTCTTAGATGCTGTAGTTTTTCCTTTCTCAAAGTGTCTTATTTTTCCGTTTATTCTTTGCACTGTATATAAACATACAGAAAAATAAAAACTAAATCAGGTGCCTCTGTTATGCCTAGTCTTCTAAATCTTAGAATAAGTAAGATTTTGATGCTGAAGCACTGAGGAATATTCTGATTTTCATTGTTCACTTGTCTCATGAGAATCCAGTATAAATCTTGTAATAGAGAAATGGCATTTTAAGTAAGAAAAATGTTGGTTGTATCCTAGTTATAGTGAAACTCTTGAAATGGAAATACCAGTCACCTTTAATATCTCTATTTTTTTATTCCTTTAAACAGTTCGTTTTCCTGAAGATCTTGAGAATGACATTAGAACTTTCTTTCCTGAATATACCCATCAACTCTTTGGGGATGAGTAAGTATAAGTAACTTAGTAAAATAAAGTGTTTGCGAAATTAATGTGGCCCTTTTTTTAGATCTAGAATCAGATTTTCTTTTCTTTTCTGTTATTTTTTATGTAGTTTATCTTACAATATATATTAGAATGGTATTTTTGACACTGTGCTGTCCATGCATTATTTCCTTTAATTCTTACAACAGTATTAGTAATGATAATATTATTTGCTATTTTGTACAGTGGTGGAATTGGGTAATTGCCTAAGGACATATGAATGGCTGGAATTCAGATTCAGGGAATCTGACTCCAGAGCCTGTACTTATAACTACTACTTTTTTCTTCCTACCACTTTGCTGTAGTACTTTTAGTGTAGCATATACTCCCATAAAGCTAGAAAGCTCAAGTTGTTATTCTATGATTAAATAGTTAAGAGAAATTTATTTTTAGAAGCAACTTTAAAGATAGATTCAGCACAATTGTTTAATTTCCTATACCGTCACTACATTATTAGTCAATTATCATTTTCTTTTTTTTTAAACTTTTGATTTTGAAAAATATTTCAAATTTTCAGAAAGTTGCAAGAATAGTACAGTGAACTGTCTATTGTTTACCTGGATTCACCACTTAACATTAAGCCACATTTGCTTTAATCATTCTCTCTTCTTATAAAGATGTATTAGTAATTTGTTGTTGAACCGTTTGAGAGTAGGCTGTAGATTTATCTTGATTCCTTACCCTAAATTCTTCAGTATTTATCTTCTAAAAACAAAGGCAATAACCGTGGTAGAATTATCAAAACTCAGGAAGTTTAACATTGAGACAGTATTATTTTTCAATATATAGTCCATGTTTCAGATTTTGCCAATTGATTCCCAATAATTCTTTTATAGCAATTTTTCCCCATCCTGGATCCAATCCAGAATCATATTGCATGTAGCTGTCATATCTTTTCATTCTCTTTTAATATAAAACAGCTCTTCAGCCTTTCTTTGTTTTTCATGACAGACATATTTTGTAGAGTATAGGCTAGTTTTATAGAACCCTCAGTTTGGATTAGAGTTTGATTAGTTTCTTCATGATTAAATTCAGATAATGCATATATTTGCAGTGCCACTATAGTAGTGGTATTGTGTCCTGATCAGTGTATCACATCAAGAAGTCCATGATGCCAATTTGTCCCATTGTTGGTTAAGCTCACTTAAGTCACTTTGTTTAGAGGAGTCTGCCAGGTTTCTCCACTATAAAGTTAACATTTTTCCCTTTGTAAATCTATGGGAGATACTCTGAGACCGAAAATATCCTATTTTCCATCAAACTTTTACCCTTTAGCATTCATTAATGATTCTTGCCTGAATCAGTATTTTACTATGATGATTGCAAAGTGGTGATTTTGTAACTCTATCATACTCTCTACATTTATTAGTTAGCATTGTACTATAAGAAGAGGTTATCTTCTTCCCCTTATTTATTTCTTTGTTTATATCAGAATAGACTCAGGGATCCTATTTTTAATTCAGTGGGTCATAAACTTACTGCTACTAATTTTGATGCTCAAATTATCTCAGATTTGGCAAGTGGTTACCCTTTCAAACACTTTTAAGTCTTTGATATATCCTCATCATTTGAGAGATTCTTTACTTTCTGGTACAATAAGATAGTCTAGATTCATCTTATACTTTGCCTACTAGTTCTGTAGTAAACCAGCCTCCCAGGAACTCTGGTTTGTTGTAGTAGGAAGGGATATTTAGATACTGGACATGTAAAATATTTCCCTTCATGGCTTTCCCCCCCTCCAATGCATTGTTTTAACATCATTGATGTATTTATTTCATGTGTTTTTAAATTGAAAAATTTCTCTTCATGGAACAAATTTCCTGAGAATTTCTCATTATTAATGTATTAGGTTAAGCATTTTATATGCTTTTAAATATTAATAATTATGTTTTATTATATAGAGATACATGCAAAAATTTTAGCCTTCCATATTTTCAACAAGTTTTATTTTATCATTAAAAATAAGAATATTTTCTTTGTTTCTTTTTTCTTTTTTTTTTTTTTTGAGACAGAGTCTTGCTCTGTTGCCCAGGCTAGAGTGCTATGGCATCCATCATAGCTCACTGCAACCTCAAACTCCTGGCAGGCAGTCCTCCCATCTCGGCCTCCCAAAGTGCTAGGGTTACAGGTGTGAACCACCATGCCTGGCCCGAGAATGTTTCTCTTTGGATTTCTATCTTTAAGGGGAGATTTATTTTATTCTCCACTTTTTACTACTTTTAAAAATCTCTTTCTGTGGCAATATCTCAGTGCAGCAGTCCGCCTTTTGGCACCAAGGACTGGTTTCATGGAAGACAATTTTTCCACGGACTGCGGGTGGAAGGGATGGTTTCAGAATGACTCAAGCAAATTATATTTATTGTGCACTTTATTTCTATCATTACACTGTAATATTAATATATAATGATACAACTCACCATAATGCAGAGTCAGTGGGAGCCCTGAGCTTGTTTCCCTGCAACTAGATGGGTCCATCTGGGGGTGATGAGAGACAGTGGCACCAAGGTGTGTTGCTTATGTCCAGTCTACTCCGTAATCTTGTTTTGGTCACTGCCGAACACCCTGCTTCACAAAGACAGGATGGAAATAGAAGCAGGCTTTTTGGTGTTTTCGTAGCTATCTCAAGATATTCTGCCTTGACTTTAATCCAGAACAGATGGAGATTTGAAGTTGTCTCAAACATACTTTTTTAAGGTCACTGTCATTTGTGATCTCAAGCTGTTGATCCTCTTCTAGCACAAAGTCGATTCACCTGGCTTATTCACAAATGGGTCGCAGATCCATTCCTTCCCAGTTTGGGGGTCTTTCGTGGTTGGGAAGTAATGCTCAAACTCTTTTGAAAGCTGAGATAGGTGATCACACACCAGCTTAGAGAAAGAAGGCCCTGGCTCAGTTTCTTTCAAAATCTCTGCTAGTGTTTGAAACATGTCAGAAATCCCAATGTTTACTCATCGCCCCCATAATTCCAGTTTGGCTTTGAATGCAGGCACTTTATCTGCCAACTTGAACACAGTTGTCATTCTCCCCTGGAGTGACAGCTTGAGTTCGTTGAGCAGGTTGAATATGTCACACAAGTAAGCAAATTTTGTGACCCATTCTGTGTCACTGAAATGTGCTGCCAGTAGTGTTGTTTTTCTAAAAGAAGTCTCTAGAGTGGCTCTCAAAACTCACAAACTCTGGCCAGTGATCTACCTTTAGAAAGCCATCTCACTTCTATGTATAAGAGAAGACATGTGTGCTCTGTGTCCATTTCTTCACAGAGCTGCGTGAACAGACGTGAGTTAAGGGCATGTACTTTAATGTTGTTAATTTTAATCACACCCTGCAAAACGTTCTTAAGTTCAGGTGACATTTTTTTGCTAACCAGCATTTCTCTGTGGATAACACAGTGTGTAGACTCACATTCAGAAATGACCTCCTTCACCATAAAGCCATCCAGTCATAGCAGCCGCTCTGTCCATGCATATACTGACACAAAATGACCAATTCAATTTTCCTGATATATAATCACTTGAAGACTTGAATAGTTCTGCAGCTGTGGTGTTGGTTCGCAACAAAAGTGCACATACCATATCCTCATGCACATCCTCCTGAAAAATACATCATACGAAAAACAAGCATCGTTGCCTTTTTGTCAACATTAGTAGTCTTGTCAACCTGGATTGCATACCATGGTGATTCATTAATCCTCTCTGACAATTGTGCCTCAGTATACTCTGCTATTTCATCAGTTCATCTAGTTTCGGTGCTAGCCAAAAGAGGAACACGTGCCAGCTTTTGAACTGCAGTCTCTTCTAAAAGTTCACGGCAAGTGTCCTTAGCAGCAGGCAGGATCAACTCTTTACCAATAGTAAAGGGCTTCTTAGCTTTAGTAATGCAGTTAGCCACTAAGAATGATGCTCTCATTGCAGACACATTTGATGAATTGGTGGCCTACAATAATTGCTTTTGTTCTCATGTTCACATTTTTTTCTTTTGAAAAACTCCAAAGGCTTGTCTTTTAATACAGGATGCTTGGTTGCCATGTGACGAAGCAGTTTTGAAGGTTTCATGGCTTCATTGGATAGATGGTCGCCACATATTTTACAAAGTGGGTTTGGAGAATGTGAATCACCTGTTGCAATGAACCTGTAATTTTTTTTTTTTTTTTTTTTGAGACAGAGTCTCGCTCTGTTGCCTGGGCTAGAGTGCTGTGGTGTCAGCCTAGCTCACAGCAACCTCAAACACCCGGGCTCAAGCAATCCTCCTGCCTCAGCCTCCCGAGTAGCTAGGACTACAAGCATGTGCCACCATGCCCAGCTAATTTTTTCTCTATATATTTTTAGTTGTCCAGATAATTTCTTTCTATTTTTTGTAGAGATGGGGTCTTGCTCTTGCTCAGGCTGGTCTCAAACTCCTGACCTTGAGCGATCCTCCCGCCTCGGCCTCCCAGAGTGCTAGGATTACAGGCGTGAGCCACCGCGCCTGGCCATGAAGCTGTAATTTAAGTAGAACTCTTGGTATTTTCTTTTAAATGTAGCTTTCATTTTGTTGGCAGTCTTAGAGTCCTTCTGCTATCTCATCATTGGGTCTTTCCCTGTTTTCAAAGAAGCTCTCCAGAGACGTTTGTTTTTTTCACTCATTTTTGCTACGGTTGGCATGTGGGCTTACCAAAACTGTGACTGAGACAAGTGGGCAGTGCGGGAAAGAGATATGGACAGAAGCGATAAATAAAATAATGGGTGGGCTATGTGAGGTCTAAAATAAGTGTCAGATTCTGTCTTAAAGCCTGCCACCAGATGCAGCTTAATTGTCACTTGCCACTCACTGATAGCTTTTTAGTATGAGCCTGCAAGTAATTGATTTATTATGCAGCTTAATTGTCACTTGCCACTCACTGATAGCTTTTTAGTATGAGCCTGCAAGTAATTGATTTATTATGGTCTCTGTGCAGTCAAACTTCTCTGCTAATGATAATCTGTATTTGCAGCCACTCCCTGGTGCTAGCATCACCTTCACAGCTCCATCTCAGATCATCAGGCATTAGATTCTCATAAGGAGCACGCAACCTAGATCCCTCATACACACGGTGTACACAGTAGGGTTTGTGCTGCTATGAGAATCTACTGCCACCTCTGATCTGACAGGAGGCGGAGCTCAGGCAGTGATGTGAGTGATGGGGAGCAGCTGTAAATCCAGATGAAGCTTCGCCTGCTTGCCTGCCGCTCACCTCCTACTGTGCGGCCTAGTTCCTAACAGGCCACGGACTGGTACTGGCCCGCAGCCCGGGGATTAGGGACCATACAGTCTTAGTGGATAAGATCTAATTTTACAAATACTGCTTCTTAATGGCATTTTGCACATTTACCTGTCTGTTTTGCATGATATCATTGAAAGTGGTGTGCTTATATACCACTCTTCTGAGGTAGGCAGATGACATGACAGTAACATATTTGTGATATCCCTCTATCTTGTGACCCAAGTATGATATTAGTCTTCATCCTAGTATCATTGCCACTCCTGTCTTCTTCACATAACTTTCAGAGTCCCTGGAATGGACAGTGCTCACATTTTATTTTGATAGCATAGATAAAAATCTGGAAATGACACTGCTTTTTTTTTTTTTTTTGAGACAGTCTCACTTTGTTGCCTGGGCTAGAGTGAGTGCCGTGGCGTCAGCCTAGCTCACAGCAACCTCAAACTCCTGGGCTTAAGTGATCTTACTGCCTCAGCCTCCCAAGTAGCTGGGACTACAGGCATGCGCCACCATGCCCGGCTACTTTTTTCTATATATATTTTTAGTTGTCCAGATAATTTCTTTCTATTTTTAGTAGAGACGGGGTCTCGCTCAGGCTGGTCTCAAACTCCTCACCTCGAGCGATCCACCCGCCTCGGCCTCCCAGAGGGCTAGGATTACAGGCGTGAGCCACCACGCCCGGCCGACACTGCTTCTTTCAAGCACTCTTCTTTCAGAATTCACTTTTATTTTCTTTTTTGAAACAGGGTCTCGCTGTGTTGCCCAGGCTAGTGTGCAGTTGCATCATCATAGTTCACTGCAACCTCAGGCTCCTAGGCTCAAGCCATCATCCTGCTTTAGCCTTCTGAGTAGCTGGGACTATAGGTGTGCACCACCACACCTGACTAATTTTTTATTTTTTTTATAGAAATGGGGTGTTGCTCTTGCTCGAGTTTGTCTTGCATTCCTGGCTTCAAGCAATCCTCCCACCTGGGCCTCCCAGAGTGCTAGGATTACAGGTGTGAGCCACCAAGCCTGGCCCAGAACTCACTTTAAAAAAAAAAAAACCACCTTTATTGATATATAGTCACATATCATATATTTCATTTATTTGCAGTGTGCAGTTCAGTGGTTTTTGGTATATTCACAGTTGTGTAACCATCATCACAATCAATTTTAGAACATTTTCATTACTCACATCAGAAACCCCATAATCTGTTAGCAGTCACATCCCTTTGCCTCCACTCCCTACCCTCCTGTCCTAGGTGGTTACTAATCTTTCTATAGATTTACTTATTCTGGATATTTTAGAATTTGCTTTTAGAAAACTCTTTTTAAGCTGGAAAAAGGGATAGCAAAGCATAGATGTGATAGCAGGGAGCAGGGTTGGAAAAATTAGCAGCAGCTCCAGATCTGCCCTCTGAGTTCATAGAGGGGTTTAAGTATAATTAAATAGGTGCTATCACTGCTTTCAGCGGCTCTGGAAGTTGATGGTAGAACCAAGTGGTAAGTTGGAAGGGCTGGTCCAAGGCTAGGTCTTAGCTGCTTACCTAGCCAGGTCCTAGTTTAACACTACTCGTCTTTCTGAAATGCTAGTAATAGTAGCAACAGCAAAAATGGCAGTAATAGTAATGTCTAACATTTACTGAGTACTTACACGATGTGCCCATCAGTGTTGTAAGTGGTTTACACGTTCTAACTTACTCATTTAACCCAAACAACATTGCTGAGTTAGGTACTGTTACTCTATTTTATAGATGAAAACTGAGGCATAGTTTCATCCCAAATATTTAATATTTTTTCTTTTTTTAGAACGTAAATATTTTAAATAAGTCTTGAAACTACTCGTGAAATTAAACTTGTTTATTATATGTAGCATTAATACTTTTTCATGACAGCAAAAATTCATTTTGATTATTGCTGTTTTTTTCCATTTCAGTGAAACTGCTTTTGGTTACAAGGGTCTGAAGATCCTGTTGTACTACATTGCTGGCAGCCTGTCAACAATGTTTCGTGTTGAATATGCATCTAAAGTTGACGAGAACTTTGACTGTGTGGAGGTAAGAACAGAAATACATTTATTTTTAACTCTCTTTTCCAATTGAGTTTAAAACAGGTTTTAAAATTTAAAATTCTCTCCTCCAGATAGGGAGGAGAGAATCTGTTATATGGTAGTTTTGAAATCACATATTCTGTGTTTAGTTATGTAGCCATTTGCCTCCCTGTCATTCAGTTAACCCTGTGATTATGATCCTTAGCCTGGTCTGTTTCCTGGGTGGGCTTTCTCCATAAAAACCTTCGCTTTTATGATCAGAGTTTCATTTATTTATTCTTTTCTTTTACCAACTTTTGTTTTTTATTATGGACATAGAAATTACTTCTTTTTCTAAAAGTCAAATAGAAGTCAAAGAAGATGAAGGGAAATATCTCAATTTTCTACTTTTACTTCATATAGAATGTCTATTTAAATTTTTCTTGCTGCATTTATAATCCCACAAATTTTGCTAATTTATTCCTTTATATGTAGCACCTTGAATATGTGTGGGTGAGGGATATTGATTTCAGACTTTACCTCCAGACTGTGAGAGAATAAATAGCTGTTGTTTTAAGCCACCAAGTTTGTGGTAATTTGTTACAGCAGCTACAGGAAACTAATACATATTTTTGTACCAGGAGGTGGGGTGCTACATAACAAAGAGCTAAAAATGTAGAAATAGCTTTGGAAATGGGTGGAGACTGGAAGAATTTTGAGGTGCATGATAGAAAAAGTATAAATTACCTTGAATAGACTATTGGTAGAAATGTGGATATTAAAGGCACTGCTGGTTAGGGCTCAGAAGAAAGGAGCATGAGAGAGAAAGCCTGTATCATCTTATAGAATACATATATTAATATTAATATCATAAACATAGTTTTGGTAAAAATATGAACATTAAACATACCTGAGAAGGAGATGAGGAACATGTGTTTGGAAACTGGGAGAAAGGAGATCCTTGTTACATAGTGACAGAAAGCCTAGCTGAATTGTGTCCTGCAATTATGTGGAAAGTAGAACTTGCAAGCAATGAACTTGGATATTTAGCTGAGCAGATTTTTAGGCTAAGTATTGAAGGTGTGGCCTGGTTTCTGGCTTCTTCGGGTTGATGGCCGGACACGCCAAGCAGCTGAGCCACGGAGGCAAAGAAACCGGTTTCTGACTTCTTATAGTAAAATGTGAGAGGAAAGAGATAAATTTAGGGAAGACTGTTAAACAAAAAGGATACAGGACTTGTTGATTTGGGAAATTCTCAGCCTGTCCAGATTGCAGAAGACACTAAAATTAGGAGATTCACTGTTAGGAAAGTGTGCTCTGGAGAGAAAGCCTAGGGTGTGGAAAGATACCCTTCTGCTAGTGCTAATGATTTAGGCATGTGACTCAGATCTCCTCAATCATTAGCAAAAAGTCAGGACTAGAGATCCGGGGAAAATCTGTGGAGGACCCTCGTATCTCATGGTGTGAACCCTCATGACATATACAGGTGACCCACAAGGGTTTTGAGAATCAAAACTTCAAAATGCAACTTGAACTGACAAGACAAAATGAAGGAAGGTTGATGAACTCCCAGAATTCCACAGGCAGGAAACAGGCTAATAAAACTGCTCAGCTGCAAACATGTGCTTCCCTTCAGGAAAAAGGAAGAATGACTGTAAGGGCAAAGCTTTAGGCCCAGAGGGTGGAGCTGCAGGCCACAGTTATTTCCACGCCTGATGAACTTTGCCATGCTGGATTTTGAAATTGCTTGGTACCAGTGACTCCTTTCTTCCTTCCATTTTCTCCCTTTTGGAATGGGAAAATCTCTGTTGTCCTATGCCTGTCCCACCATTGTATTTTGGAAGTGATAACATGTTTTCTAATTTCACAGGTTCACAGATGGATAGGAATTTTGTCCTAGGATGTATCATACCCACAGTCTCACCTATATCTGATTTAGAAAATTTAGATGATGAGATTTGTGAACTTTGAGCTGGTGATATTTAAATAAGATTTTCAATTTGAGTTGATTCTGTAATGGTTGAGACTTTTGGGGATGTTGGGATGAAATGAATGTATTTTACACGTGGGTTGGACATGAACCTTTGAGGGCCTTAAGAAAATTATATATTTTAGATGTGTTCTGTTTCTGGACATTCTTTATTTAAAAGCATTAAAACTTCATCAAGAATTACTTTACAGAGTTAGGCCAGGTGTGGTGGCTAACGCCTGTAATCAAAGCACTCTGGGAGGTGGGAGGCTGAGGTGGGCGGATCATTTGAGCTCAGGAGTTCGAGACCAGCCTGAGCAAGAGTGAGACCCCGTCTCTACTAAAAAAATGGCAAGAAATTAGCTGGACAACTAAAAAATATACATATAAAAAATTAGCTGGGCATGGTGGCACATGCCTGTAGTCCAGCTACCCGGGAGGCTGAGGCAGTAGGATTGCTTGAGCCCACTGTAGCTTGGGCAACAGAGTGAGACTCCATCTCAAAAATTAAAAAAAAAAAAAAGGATTACTTTACAGAATTGATTTTTTTTTAAGATCCCATTTTGTCACCAAATCCTATTTATAAAATTGAAAATTACATTCTTATAGTAAAATCTCTTGTCCTTTGCACTTACAAATCCAGCAAGTTTTAGTAAATTATATGTCATATTGTTGATAATACTGTGGTACACATGAGTAGTCAGAAAATTAAAATAGAGAAAATGATTCTATATATTACTAGATCCTGGATGTCATAACTTCCTTTTGTAGAAGTAGTAGTTCCTAAAGCATTAAGAATGAAACCAACTTTTTTAAGGCTTTAAACTGACTTTGACTTCTGACTTTACATTTTTTGCCAACCCTGTACCCCACCTTTATATGGCCAAAATCTGTTGAACTGACTTATTTGGCCCCTTTTATTCTTTTTTTGGTTTTGTTTTATTGTAAAGGTCTTGCCCAAAGTCACAGTAGTAAATAATCAAGATTGTATTAGGAGATGATTACTTAGTGGTATTAGTGTAATATATAGTAATATCCTGATTACAAGCTGTTAGGACTGTTCATGAGCTGTTCTGAATGGGTCCAGGTGCTTGTGTTTATTACTTTTTATTTCTGTTTTTTACAGTGTGTTTTATTCCCCCTCTCTGATGTTTTATGCTATGAGCACCCAATTTACTGCTCTTATTGTGAGGGGCTTCCCTTTAGCAAACAATCCCCTTATGGATAAAAATACCATATTGGTAAGCTTAATGGAATTATGTATGATACAAATTGTGTATAGCATGAAAGAGATCAGAAATAGTCTCTTATATTTATTACTCAACTTTAGCGTTGGAAATATTTTGAGTACTACCTGGGGTTTTTTACTTGTTTTTTTCTCCCACTTCCCAGCCATGTGTGAATTGACTGAGCTTGTCAGATAAATAATATGTAACTGCCTTTAATATTTGTTTTATTTAATGTAGTTTGTGTCCCTTGGAAATTTTTGAAATTTTGTAGATACAAAAGTGATTCTGAGTAATACTGTAGTGGTGATTTGATATTTGAAAAGATAATCTTAGATAAATTAGTGTTTAACACAGATTTATTAAACTGGAGTTTTTTCCATAACCAAATATTTCTTATTAGATTGTTAAATTCTCTAGACCCAAGCCCAGCTAGATGTTATTAAAAATGCAGGTGATGTTTTTCCTCATGTTGTGCAAAATTTACTGTTTGAGGGTTTTTTGTTGTTGTTGTTTTTTAAGTTGCAGCTGATAACACTGAATTGATTTCTTCCAAAGGAACTATTGACTTAGTTATTGGTAAATCTTTCAAATATTATGTGCAGTGAAAATAGCTGTGTATTTGCAGTGACATCTAATTGTTCTTTTCTTAAAAATCAAGTTTTTCCATTTAGAAGTACTGTGTTAGGAGTAAGGAATCAATCTTTTGTAATGTCTTTTTGTAGGGTTACTTATTTGCTTTGTGGTCAAAGATCATTTATATTAAGTGTTCAAGCAAAGACTTTTTTCCCCCTTATAAAAAAAGACTGGATAGTGGATGTGGGGGGTAATGGGCTTGCCTCTTTTCAGTTTGTAGTGAGTGTTCATTTCATAGTGCCTTTCTGTGTTCCTCATGCCAGGGATACAATGGCAGACAAAGCAAAGTCACTGCTCTCATGGAGCTTATATTCTAGCCAACAGGAGTAGTCAGTAAACAAATAGTAAATAAACAAGTTAAATTCAGATAGTGTTATGAAGAAACATTTTGCTGGTTTCTAAATAATAAAGGAGGCCAGACATGTTATAATCTGAGGGAAAAGCTTACCAAGCAAAAGGACCAGCAAATACAAAGGCTCTGAAAGGATAAGACTGCTGGCATTTTTGTAGTACAGAAGGAATACTGTGGTTAAATCGTTGTGGTGATGGAGAGAGAACGGTAGGAAATGGTTGAAGGGGGTGGCACAGCTAGATCATGTAGTATCTTCTATGCTACAAAAGGTATTTGCAAGAGACAAGAGTAGTTGACCACCTTTGGAGGTTGTAAGTATGTGGTGGTCATACGATGTGATTATATTTTTAAAAGATGATTCTGGCTGCTATGCAGAGAACACACTGTAGGGGGCAAGAGTGAAAGAAGGGAGACCAGAACATTGCAGTGTTAGAGGCAACACTGGGTTTAGTTGTCAAATTGAGGATATATTTTGGTGGTAGAGCCAGTAAAGTTTGCTGTTGAATTAAATGTGATAGATGAGGGAGAGGAACAAAGAGAACTCCATTGCCTAAGCAATAGTGGTACTATTAATGATACAGGGAAGATTGGATAAGAAGTAGGTTTAAGTGGAAAATAAAAAAATTTATTTTGGATGTGTTAGGTTTGAGATTATTATATATTTGAGTTTTTGTAGATCTTACTACATAGCATACTAGTGACCATAGGTTGTCATGGTCCATCCATACAAATGTGCTTAGAAGTTAATTTCTTATTATTAATCGAAATTTGCCATTACATTAATCTTTCATCATCCATTCTTTTTCTTTTCCAACCTGAATTCTCCAGTTGCACCTGAAGTTTTTTAGTCACAATTAAGATGCCTGTTAAAATCTCTCTGCTAGCCGTCATCCTTAAAGGCAACATAATTCTGAATTTTACAGTACAATAAACTTGATTATTCAGACACTGATGATTTGTTCATCTTAGGGTTGTCCTTGACTTTTGCTTTTATTAATAACTCCTGCCCTCTCTTGGGATAATATTACTGCTGTTTAGTGAAGGGATTTGTAACTAAGATTGTTCAATCTTGCTTATTGCTAACATTTCTGGGAAAGGTTTGGTAAAGAAAGTTGAAATACATGGATAAGGTTTGTTTTATCTGTGAATTTCATTGATTTTATCCTTGTCTCCCACTAATATGGATTGAATTTGAGAGCAGATTTAAAATTTTTTTGAAGTCTTTATAGGAAAATCCTACATATTTGGAAAAATTAAATCTTGAGGAAATGAAAAAATGAACACGTTTTGCTACTTGAACAAAACAAGATTGTCAATATATAATTTTAAAGCTTTTTATGGTATTTCATGAAAAAGTATTACCCATCAAGACCACTGTCACAATTATCATAAAAAGTATAGTGAAATATTTCTAGTCCACCAAAGATTATTTTTTCACTAGTGACCTTTGTTTTTACATTAGTGAAAAAGTTCACACTTTTAATTTCTTTTGCTTGTTTTTATAGGATATTTTAGGTATTCTTAGAACTATAGTTAATGTTGTCTATGTGCCACTTTAGCCAAGTAAAGAATAGCATGTACCACTTACTTAACATGCCTTTAATTGCAACCTCAAAAATAACTCACTGTAGACAAATTTAGACAGATGGTGCTGCTTAAGATGCTAGAGCGGTTACTGGGCTTTCAAGTCTGTATAAATACAAATACAAGTGTAAATATTTATATTATAATAGATTACTATTTATTCTCAGGCGCATTGCTTTATGCAGTGATAAGAAAAAGCAAACCTTGTTCCATAGGATCATCATGTGTAATAAAGTATAGAATATTGGAACTTGAAATGACCATAGTTGAGAGAGTATACAATCTACCAACATTTCATCGTGACCCACCTGCCATAAGACTTAACTAGAATAGTTCCTTTTACACTTTCTTTTTTTTTTAAAAAAAGAAATTGCCAAATGTTAGAAAAACATATGTAAGGGATGTCTTTGTTAATTAAGTATATCAGGTTGTATTCTGGATTCTTGGTCTGTTCAGCTTAATTTCTTATCTTTTCTATAGCTATATTTATATATAATTTTAATTGATGTTTAGAATAATGTTCTTAACAGTAGGGAATTTTTCAGTGATTTTAGAAATAGAATCTAAACTTTTAGCTATAAACATTGGAACTAAAAGGTTTCGTGTATTTTAAACTCTGTATTCAATTAGAAATGATTAGAGTTTTTGTCTTATAATGATTTTATTTGACCAGCAATCCAATATGAAAAATGAATATTTTAAATTTACTGAACAAAAGTATATATTTTAGAAAAGAGTACAGATCTCTAAGATACGGTGTTTATAGGATTTTTTTCCTTAAAGCAGATTCCAATTAATAGAGAAATGCAAGCATTTTCTTTTTAGTAAAGCAGAGTTCTGAATTCTGAGTTTGAGTAGTTATTTGGTTTTTAGTTATGTGTTTTATGTAAATATATCAGATACACATATATATAAATATTTACAAATATATTATATATGTATATAAATTCCTTGCTGTTATTTTAAACTTAGCCTTTTCCCCTTTGACAGTTTTTAAAATGTGTAAACTTGCCTAAAGCAAAATATTTTATTTGAAAATATTTATTATAATAAATAGGTATCTTTTGAAGGCTGAAAGTTAAACATTAACTCTTTCAAATTTGTTGAGCTCAAACCTTTGGGTTGCTCTGCTTTCCACCAGAACTGCCACTTGAAACTTACAATTTCTTAGAAATCTTTGAAGTAAATTTAATGCAAGATATGTATAGTGATTTGATCATGCTTTGTAATGCCTTGTTGAGAAGATAGGAAATCAGGAAAGTTTTTAAAAGTTAAAATTATATATGCTGTGAATGTTTTGAAGTGATCTTTTTAAACTTGTAGATTATAAGTCTCTTTATTTAATAAAGTAGTTTTTCCTGACTTTTAAAATCTGAACTAAACGTATACTACCTTTACACATCACTACTTTGGATTTTAATTGCTACACAACAGACCCATTGCAACAATCCCTCATTATAACAATTTCCTCATGTAGTTACTGAAATTGTACTGATTCTATAAAATATACTTAAGATGGCTTCTTCACATTAGATAGCAGTTTCAAGGAAAAATGTTTATCAAATAGTACTTTAAAAATAAGCAAAAATAGGTCTAACAAATGCAGTTTGTTTGATCTCAAGGGTGAATGAGTTGCAAGGACTGATGTACATATTAGAAATAAACTGTTGGACAAATGCTGAAGAGCTATATTTTAAATAATAGCTCTTTTTAAAATAGCTGTAAACAAATTATATTTAAATGTTGGTGGTTCCAGAGCATTGAAAATAAAACTTGTTTGTGATAAACTCCATCCTTGGTTCTCTATCCTAAAATGTAACTGAATGATAATAAAGTGCTATTCATCTGCAGGTGCATTGCTTCTACTTAGTTAAAAGATGGTTGAAAGGACAGGAATTAGTAGCATGTTGTATTAGCCTTTTGTAGTGTATTTTGTCCTAAGCATCTTAATTTCCCTGTTTTGAATGCTAAGTAGCAAGGGTCTTGGTTTAGAACTAATACCCATCATGCATGTAAACGGTATGAAAGAGCTGCTTAGTAAGTTAACACAAAGTGTTCTTGTGTCAGTCCTTGTGGAAATAGATACAATACAAACATTACAGCTGAACTCACGGCAAACTCCATTAAGTAAAAACCTGGCCTCATTGTTCACGAAAAAGTTTGAATAGAATGCAAGCTCATTTTGTTGAATGTAATGTCAGGCTTTTAGGGACTGTATTGAGGGATAAGGTTTTGTTAAGTTGAGACCAATTCATTAAGTTTTATTGCCTGGTGAGAAGCAGTAATACTTTATTGTAAGACTTCATCAAATATTCATGGTTAAAGAGAAGTAGTAAATGTATTCAATCAAGTGGTCTTTTGGGGTTTTGAAAAGGATTATGAAGTCTGCTCAGCTGATAGTTTTAACATTCATCGAAGTTGTTTAACAAGGGTAATTTTAATCTCTGAGTTTAATTTTGTTGTCCAGGCTTGTCTCTTTTTTACTATCACAAATCCAGGTCTGTAAAAATTGTGTCACAATATAAGGATGAGTGGATAATATATCCATTCATATAATTTATGTATTTCCTAAGTGAGTATATTTTTAAATTATCATCTTAGTTTTGAATTTGGTATATGAGGGAGTTATAACCTGTCTACTTGTTTATTGTAAGATTGCTATTCATTTGGTCAGACTCCAGCCTCACCTCAGCTCACCTGGTGATCTTTTCCGTGTCTTGGATAATATGATCTCTTTGACATATATATTAATAATAAGCAGCCTTTTGTTTTGGCCAGTTCAGATTGTCATGAAGAGATATAGTCAGCATTTTCTACATGATGTTAGAAATTTCAAAGCATTGCCCTAATTCTTACACTTGATATCAGGCTACTTGCCTCCTCTTATTTATTTTTATGTTATGCATATCTCAATTTTGTGTGACACTAGTTTGTGCACATGAAACTCATCTTTTCCAGTTCACTGTGTGTTTACTTCTTTAGTTTAATTTTGAACTGAAGTTTTGATATTTTTGTTGGTTTTGTCCATTTCCAAGAAATGGAGCATATTCAACTAATAGTCAAATTTGTTATTAATTTTTATGTCCTTATTTTTCATTCCTTAGGCAGATGATGTTGAAGGCAAAATTAGACAAATCATTCCACCTGGATTTTGCACAAATACGAATGATTTTCTTTCTTTGCTGGAAAAGGAAGTTGATTTCAAGCCATTTGGAACCTTACTTCATACATACTCAGTTCTCAGTCCAACAGGAGGAGAAAACTTTACCTTTCAGATATATAAGGTAAAAATAAATCTAAAATATTTCTTGAGTAAAGTTACTCTATTTGCCTGAAACCTGTATGCAATTTTGTTGTTATTTTCAGTGATTCATTCTAACTTCAGAAAAGAAGTTTTTATCAGCATTAAAGACAAAGATCTATTTTATATGTGTGTGTCTGTGTATACATCTTAATCTGAGACTTTTAAACATTTTCCCACAGGATAGTTTTGTGTTCTGCAGACTTTCACTTACCTCTGTGATGAGTTTCACCTGACTTTTCCTGGCTTTTTCCCTAGGCCGACATGACATGTAGAGGCTTTCGAGAATATCATGAAAGGCTTCAGACCTTTTTGATGTGGTTTATTGAAACTGCTAGCTTTATTGACGTGGATGATGAAAGATGGCACTACTTTCTAGTGTAAGTACAGTTCTAAAGCAACAGTAGACCTTATTACCTCCACAAAGCCAGCATTTTAATTGTGGCAGCCCAATTATTGGGACAGTATAATGATATTTTTCCCAGGAAAGAAAAACTATTGTTTATGAGGCTTGAGTTTTCCTTCATTATGCTTTGGGAGACCTTGAGAATAGAGCTGAATTAAATGCTGTTGTCCGTTAGGGCCCTGAATGTAGGCTTAAACAGTAAAATGAGCTTTGCCTGTGTTTTCTTTTACTTGCCACCTATTCATCTTTATAATAGGCAAGTGCACTGAAGTGATGTAAAGAGGTCTGATTTATCCAAGTTGCTGCACACCAATTAAGTGAATTGTACATTCAGAACATAGCAGGTGTACCCATTGGGCCCTCACAGAGTAGCTTGCTGACACTGAAAATTCAGTCAGAGAATGGAAAAGAAAATGGACACTGCATGGGAGCGCGACTGTAATTGACCTGCTTGGCTTTCTGTTTTATCTGCAGATTTGAGAAGTATAATAAGGATGGAGCTACGCTCTTTGCGACCGTAGGCTACATGACAGTCTATAATTACTATGTGTACCCAGACAAAACCCGGCCACGTGTAAGGTAATTGGCAGCATAACACGTGCCTTGTCTTTTATTTCAGAAGAAGGAACTGCTGAAGTTTCCAATACTTGTTATAATAGTGTTGATTTGTTTAAAAAAAATCACCATTATTCCTTGGCTATGTACTGATTTATTTCATTGTTCCCTTTGAAACAGTGTGGTAGTTTAACCAATTTTGAGTATCTCAATAATTTTTGGATTTTTTGAAGGTTGGTTGGAAAAAAAAAAAACACATAAATTTTTAAAATGTTTAGAATACTATAGCAATTTGCAATTTTTACACTGGCCATGTTGTGATATTTTAATTTTAAAATAATTTCTTTACTGTAGTCAGATGCTGATATTGACTCCATTTCAAGGTCAAGGCCATGGTGCTCAACTTCTTGAAACAGTTCATAGATACTACATCTCATCTCCTTCAGTTCTTGATATTACAGGTATATAAAATTTGATTTGTTATTGAAAGAGCCTTTCTAAAAATATCTTTACTGATTGATTTTGTTTTTGTCAGAAATAACTATTCTATTTTAAACAGCAGCATTCTCCTGGGGTCTTTCTGAAACTGTCTAAAGATGGCTTAGGCTACATTTTAGATCATAAGCATTTGTGGGGATTGGATTACATGTGTAATTGTGAAGTGCTTAATGGAACAAATTGAAAATAATGAGCTGAATATATATGGGGAAATTTTTGTCAGGCATCAATATGTTGCAAGTGTGTTCTAACTTATTTGTTCAGTTTATCTGGCAAACACTTGTATTATTTAGAGGCTGCACATGCTTTAATTTTCATGTAGGGGCAGAATGTTCTAAACCTTACTGAGAAAAAAAGTCAAGGTAAAGTTCTTGAATGGAATGCACGTTTCCTAAAGTATGTGTTTTGTATTTCTAAAATGCATGCCCTCACAACAGTAGTAGATAAAGTGAAATGTAGGCCTATTTGTTTTGGAAATGTCTTTCAGTATGGATTAGCCATAGAAGTAGTATTATGAATAGAATGCTTGGGAGAAGGGAAGAGAGTCAACTCTACTCTGTAAAAGGAGGAGGCATCATTAGATGGAGTTTGTGATGTTAACATGGGAACTACCAAAGAACAAAGTGGCCCAAGGAACATTTATGTTGTTACTTTTTTTCCCTGGGAGTAACTTTCAAATTTGTTGCTCATAAATTTGCTGATTAAACTGAAAGTTACCCTTTTTGTCCATGAAAAATATTTTACCAGATATGCACTTCCAAATTAGGATTAAAATTTATTAATTCTAGAGTTTGAATACATCCTTGTTTTTAAAACTGTAATATTTAACATGTACTAAAATGTTAACTTGTTAAAAAATGCTATTTGGGAATTTTATGTTGTCAATTTGTTTAAAGACACCAAGAAGACAATACTGGATGTGATACTAGCAAGTATATAAATAGGCTAGTAGGCAGATTATCAGTTTTTTCCTTTCTCATATAGCATAGTGGTCCAAGGTAAATAAAATTAAAAGTTGCTACAGAGGAATAAATTGATTGTATAGATTAATAAACTGGAGGGAAAGCATATTGTTTTTAAAAGGTAGTTCCACATATATAGAATTGAATTATCTTTTCATCTGATTTTCCTGCTACTGTTAAATGGGTTGGAAACTTGGGAGATAACGAAGTAATTATAATACTAAACTTAGTTTATATGAAAAGTTATAAATTGTTTAAGTGATACCTTCAGTAGCTTAGTGACTTGTAAAACTATAGAAACATAATACAAACTATATTACTTCTTTTAGCTGAGCTGAACATTGTTTAGCTTCTATTTACTTACAGAGCTTGGACTTGGTGCTACATGAAGGGACATTTTTGGTGATTTTAATCTGGAGTTCACATAAGTAGTCTTTGTCTACTCTAGTGGGTAATGTGCCAGCAGGGGTTGTTTCTCTGAAGCCTCTTAACCACTTTCTTCTGTCTACTCCAACCAATAAAGTCCTTAATACTTAGCACCAATTAGCAGATAAAGAATTTTATTTCTTAAATCTCAGTGAAGAGTCATCAATCATAATGGTAGCCTTTATTCATTTCTGTTATTCATTAGAAACTGAAGTCTCTAAAGAGAAAAGGCTAAACATGCTAAAGGACTTCTGAATTTGACAACTAGGTAGTGGCCTTTATTTTAAGCATTAACATTTCTCAGCATTATAAAATACTAAAAATGGCTTATCAGCTGTTCTCATTAAGATATTTCTCCTAGATTTCCATATCCAGTCCTTAAAAAACAAAAAACTTACAGAATTTTCTATTTTTAGTCATTTTATTTGCCTGTTTTTCCATTATTTTGTATATTTTTAAACTTTGTGGATCTTTTAGTTCTAGATCTCCCTTTTCAATCCAGGATATTCTTTTTTTTTTTTTTTTTTTTTTTGAGACAAGGTCCCGCTCTGTCACCCAGGCTGGAGTGCAGTGGCATGATCATATCTCACTGCAGCCTTGAACTCCCAGGGTCAGGCGATCCTCCTGTCACAGCCTCCTGAGTAGCTGGGACTACAGGTGTGTGGCACCATGCTCGGCTAATTTTTAATTAAATTATTTTTAGTATTATTATTATTTGAGACAGAGTCTCACTCTGTCGCTCGAGCTAGAGTCCCAAGGTGTCAGCCTACCTCACAGCAACCTCAAACTCCTGTGCTAAAGAGATCCTCCCATGTTAGCCCCCCAGAGTGCTAGGATTACAGGCATGAGCTACCATGTCTGTCCTATTTTTTAATTTTTTTATAGAGAGGGATATTGCTATGTTGCCCAGGCTGGTCTTGAACTCCTAATCCAGGATTTTCTTTATATTGAGATGGCCTTTTGCTTGCTCGATATATAGCCAGATATAGTAATAATTGAAACTTACTATCTATGGCCTGGGTCATATCTTACTTCCAATGGATAGGTGTTTGTGGTGTAATTGTTACCTATTTTTTTTTTTTTTTTTTTTTAGTGCTCAATTTTAAGGAAAATACTAGCAGACAATTTCTTATTATGTACCATCTTCCTTTTCAGGATGTCAGTCTCTTAAGATTTGAATGGATCTCAGTTGTATAACTTTTTCTAAACCAGTTTAGAAAGAGGTGGATGTGGAAAAACTGACATTAGATAAGCTTGTGCTTTATCTATTAGTACTTTAAAAAATGTTTTTTAAAAGATGTTTGCTTAAGAGTTTGTCACTTAGTAGAATTTTAAATTAAAACAATTTTATTGAGGAATAATTTTTATACCATAAAATTCAGCCACTTTAAGCATACAGTTCAGTGATTTCTATTGAATCTGCAATCATTTCCACAGTCCTATTTTAGAAACATTTCCATCACTGTAAAAAGATCCCTTACGTCCATTCGTAGTCAGCCACCATCCCCACACCCTGTCTCCATTGAGGTCTTTGATCCATTTTGAGTTAGTTGTATATGGTGTGAGGTATCGAAATTCATCTTTTTACATGTGGATATCGAATTGTTCCAGCGCCATTTGTTGAAAAGAATATCTTTTCCCATTGAATTCCCTTGGTCCTGTGTTGAAAATCAGTTGACCATAAATATGAAGGTTTATTTCTGGACTCTCTAATGATCTATATGTCTGTCCTTATGCCCGTACCACACTGGTCTTAATTAGATTGCTGTAGCTTTATATTGGGTTTTGTTGTGTTTTTTTTTAATGATAATGTCAGGTTTAATCTGCCAAGTATACAAGTTTAATTCATGGAACATGTTTTGTCTGGGTGCTGCACAGTAAACAGAGGTTTCTTGAAATGATAGAATGGGTAGGGTTAAAAATGGGCACTGGCCTGCCCAGCAGGGTGGGAATGAGACAGAGAAAGGTAGAGATGGGAGGCCTCAGTCAGAGAGGATTGGCTGGGGATGGGCCATGACCCTCAGGGACACAGGGTACAGGCTCCCAGAGGACAGTCCCTTTCTCAGTGAGCACCCAAGCAACACAGACTCACTTGGATGTCACACACTCATCAGTGGCTGATCCTGGCACAACCACTCCTAATGTATAGTCTGTGACAAATGGAAGCTCACTCTTCTGACCTCACCTTCTAGGCACCCCACACATAAGAGTTCTATAATCTAAAAACAGTAAAAAATCAATCAATCAATCAATCAAATCGTTACGTATGAAATGCTGTCTGCATTTTTCTGTCTCAAAGATAGCAGCTTCCTTCCTCCACTCCAGTCTTTCCCCTTTCCCCTCAAACAATTTCTGTGCTAAAATGAAGAGGAGGCCCCAGGCTGTAGGCTCTCCTAGCTGTGAAGGGTTGCTGCAATGGTGTGATGACACAGGATGGGCAACACATGGCAGAGGTCTTGGCAGCATGGCCCAGTTCTTCAGTATCTCCTCTATAGGCCATACTTAAAATTCAGGGAGAGTGACTGCATTTGATTTCCTGACAAAGGTAAATTATCTGTTGTTTTCCTCTCTTCTTTCTTCCTCCTGGCCTCCTGCTGTTTTCAGATAATCACCTGCTCTGCCTTCCTAGCTAAATGCAACTTAGTATTATATTCTGTTGCTTTCTCTTCTCAGTGTCATCTTGTTCTCTTCTTGCCAGTGCCTTTGGCCTGTCCAGATCCAGTTGTATGACCTTTCTGGTGGTCTGTGCCATCCATTTGGGATAATTGATGTCGAGGAGCACCTCCACACCTTTGGGCTTTTGCTGGTAGTCATCTTTATTCTCACTGGTGTCTCATGCTAGAGATTTCTGCTTTAGGGGGGTCACCTGCAGCCCCATCTGGACTCTCTTCTTGCTCCCCTTCTTCCTTGGCTTTCTGCTTTTTAACTTGGAGCTGTGCATTAATCTCCTTGGGGCACATGTACTGCCTTGCCCAGTCTTTGTGGCTTCCCTTTCTCCTTTCTTTAGGCACAGAGGTTCTAGCAGAGGCAATGCCTCGACTTTTATATTGAGTTTTGAAATTGGAAGTGAAAGTCCTCAAACTTTGTTCTTTTTCGAAATTATTTTGGTTATATTAATACCAGATCCCTTGTATTCCCATAAAACATTTAGGATCAGCCCACCAATTTCTGCAAAAAAAAAAAATAATAATAATAAGGCCTTTGAGTTTTGATAGGGATTGCATTGAATCTGTAATCAATTTGAAGAGATTTGCCATCTTAGCAATTTTGAGTCCCCGTTAACATGAGATGTCTCCATTTATTTCGATCTTTTTAAACTATTCTCAGCAATATTGTTGTTTTCAATGTATAAGTCTCGCAGTATATTTTGGTGTTTAGAATGGGATTATTTTCTTAATTTCATTTTGGATTGTTGATTGTTTTAGTATATGGAAATACAATTGGTTTTTATATATTGATCTTTTATCCTGTATTCTTGCTGAACTTGTTCATTAGTAGTAGTTTTTTGGTTAAGATTTTCTAAGTGCAGGATCACGTCTGCAAAAAAGACATTTCTACTTCTTCCTTTGCAATTGGATGCATTTTATTCCTTCCCTGATTGCATAGCTGAGAACCTCCAATATAATGCTGACTAGAAATAGTGAGAGCAGATGTGTCTGTGCCTTGCTCCCATAGAGGGAAAGCATTTAGTCTTTAATCATTATGGATAATGTTAGCTATATGTTTTTGTAGGTGCTCATTATCAAACTGAGAAAGTTCCTTTCTGTTTCTAGATTGCTGAGAGTTTTTATCATGAATAGGTGTTGGATTTTGTCAAATGCTTTTTTTCTGCATCTATTGAGATGATCATGTAGTTTTTCTCAGTTATTTTGTTAATATAATGTGTTACATTAATTGATTTTTTAGATGTTGAACCAACTTTGTATTTCTGATTTCAATCTTATTTGGTCCTGGTATATAATTCATTTTATATATTGCTAGGTTTGGTTTGCTAATATTTTATTGTGGCATTTGCATCTACATTCATGAGTGATATTGATTTGTAGTTTTTGTCTTAGTTCCTTAGTATCAGGATAATTCTGGCCTCATAGAATGAGTTGGGAAGTATTTCTTCCTCTATTTTCTGGAATAGTTTGTGAAGGATTGTCATTATTTCTTTAAATGTTTCATAGAATTTACCAGTAAAGCCATCTGGTCATGGACTTCTCTTTGTGGGAAGATTTTTAGTTTATAATTCAATGTCTTATTATGGGTCAGTTCCCATATTCTGTTACTTCCTGAGTCATTTTGGTCATTTCTATCTTTTTAGAATCTGTCCGTTTAATTTGTTGGCATAAAGTCCCTTGTAATTCTTCTAATTTCTGTAAAGTTGGTAGTGATGTCCTTTCTTTCATGCCTGATTTTGGTAATTTTTATCTGCTCTTTTTTTTTCATAGTCACTCTAGTTAAAGGTGTGTCAATTCATAGATCATTTCAAAAAACCAACTTTGCGTTTATATGAACTTTTTTATTATTTTTATTTTCTATTTCATTGATTTCCACTCTAACTTTTATTATATTTGTGCTTCTTATTGCTTTGGGTTTAATTTGCTCTTCCTTTTCTGGTAAAGATTGGTCTTTCTTCTTTTCTAATATAGAATATATACATATAATATACATTTATGTATAAGTACTGCTTTAGCTGTATCACATAAATTTTTATAAATTGTGCTTTCATTTTCATGTAGTTCAAAATATTTCCTAATTTCCCTGTGATTTCTTTTTTAACTCCAATATTAGTGGATTCCCAAATTTTCTTCTGTCATTGATTTCTAACTTAATTCCATTGTTATTACAGAATATATTTTGTATGATTTCAGTCCGTTTTTATTTATTGAGTTTTGTTATTGCTAGGCTTGGGAATAGGCAAGTTTTTTCTTTAATGGGCTAGACAGTAAATATTTTATGCTTTGCAAGCCTCATACAGTCTCTGTTGCACATTATTAGTGTGTATTTTTAGAAACCATTCTTAGTTTACATCCCCTACAAAAATAGGCCACGGGCAAGATTGGTCCATGAGGCCATAGTTTGTTGATCCCTTGCCTAACATGCGGTCTAATCCTCGAGAAATGTTTCATGTGTACTTGCAAAGAATGCATAATGTGCTGCTATTGGTTTGAATGTTCTATAAGTATCAGGTCAGGTTGGTTGATGGTGCCATTCAGGTCGTCTATATCTTTGCAGATTTTCTTTCTAATTGTTCTACCCATTATTGAGAGTGTAGTTTTGAAATTTTAGACTTAGTTTTTCATTCATGTATTTTGGGGCTTTGTTGTTAGTTGTGTATCTCATTGTAATATCTTCCTGATAAATTAACTTTTTTGTCATTATTAAATGTGCCTTTTTTTCTCTTATATTTTTGTCTTAAACTCTATTTTGTTTGATATTAATATAGCCACTCCAGACTTCAAATTGTTTGCATGGTATATCTTTTTCTATGCTTAGACTTTCATCTTATCTGTTATTGAATCTAAAAAGTTTCTCCTTCCCAGCACTTTGGTACGCTGAGGCAGGAGGATTGCTTGATCCCAGGAGTTCAAAGCTGCAGTCAGCTGTGATCACATCACTGCACTTCTAACCTGGGTGACAGAGTGAGACTCTGTCTCTAAAAAATAAAAATAAATAATAAAAATTTTCTCTTGTGGACAACATATAGTTGGATATTTTAAAATCTTTTCTGACAATCTTTGCCTTTTGATTGGAATGTTTAATATTATACATTTGCATTTAATATAATTATTGCTATGCTTGGAATTATGCCTGCCATTTTGCTGTTTGTTTTCTATATGTTGCATTTCTTTTGTTTTGTTTCACCTTTGTTGCCTTCTTTTGTGTTAAATAATATTTTCTAGTGAACTATTTTAATTCCTTTGTTGGTTTTTTTTTTTTTTAGAGTTATTTTCTTAGTAGTTGCTCTGGGGATTACGATATGGATCTTATAACAGGCTACTTCAAATTAATACTGAATTCCACTAAAATAAAGAAATTGCTTCAGGCCGGGCACAGTGGCTCACGCCTGTAATCCTAGCACTCTGGGAGGCCGAGGCGGGAGGATTGCTCAAGGTCAGGAGTTCGAGATCAGCCTGAGCAAGAGCGAGACCCCATCTCTACTGAAAAATAGAAAGAAATTAGCTGGACAACTAAAAATATATAGAAAAAATTAGCCGGGCATGGTGGCGCATGCCTGTAGTTCCAGCAACTCGAGAGGCTGAGGCAGGATTGCTTAAGCCCAGGAGTTTGAGGTTGCTGTGAGGAAGGCTGATGCCATGGCACTCTAGCCAGGGCAAAAGACCGAGACTCTGTCTCCAAAAAAAAAAAAGAAATCACTTCAATATAGTTATTCTCTTTCCCTTCCTTTTTGCTATTATTGTTATACATATTATATCTTTATATATTATTATAAGCCAAACATTGGTTTTATAATTATTATTTTATGTAATTGTCTTTTAAATCAGTTAAGAGAAGAAAAGAAAAAAATATTAACTTTTATGTATAGCTTTATAATTATCAGTGTTACTTCATGTGGATTTGATACCATGTTCTTTTAGCCTAAAGAACTTTAGTATTTCTTATAAGGAAGATGTGCTAGCAACAAATTTCTTCAGTCTTTGCTTTTCTGGAAATGTCTTGATTTTGCCTTTATTTTGAAGGATAGTTTTGCTGGCTGTAGAATTCTTGGTTGATAGGGTTTTTTCCTGTTAGTACTTTGACCATGTCATTCCACTGACTTCTGAACCCCTTAATTTCTGATGAATCGTTTTTCTCTTGCTGCTTTAAAGATTTTTATGTTTGTCTCTGGCTTTTGATGGTTTGATTATGATGTGTTTGAGTGTGGATCTCTTTGTGTTTTTTTTTTTTAATTGAAATTTGAGCTTCCTAGATGTATAGATTAGTATTTTTCATCAAATTTGGGAAGTTTTCCATTATTTCTTCAAATATATCTCCTTCCTCTAGTCTCTCTTTCTGGGTTATGTTATACTTATGTTGATATACTTAAACAGTTTTAATTTAGAGTAGTGGTAGAGTCCAGTTTATATTTTATAAAAGGGGAGTAAAGGTAAGGAGAACAAGTAAAGAAGTTATTAAAGTAGTTGAAAAAATACTGGTGGTGGAAGCAGTTAGAAGGAATCAAAATGTCCTTCAGGTTTGTGGGTGGCTTGTATAGCTGGATAGTGTGGCTAAATTAAAATGGGAAAGACTGAAGAATGAGATATGGTTGACAGATTATATTATAATCTTACATTTACTTGATGATTTTCTGCATTGGTCTGTATTTCAGTTATTTTGTTTCACTGTGATTTCATCATTCTTAACAGACTGTAATTTCATCCTAAACTGATGCAGTGATGGATTTCAGTTCTTACCACTTTAAAGCCATAGTCAAATAACACTTAATAACTACATGCATATGATGTTAATAATTAAGTGCTACATAGAAGCATAAAGAAGGTATTCAGTATATAAGGGTGAATGAATGAATATGTGTCTTGGAATCATAAGACATTACCCCTATCTCAGACTTCTTTTTAAAAAAACGGCTTTATTAATATATAATGAACATTCCATACAATTCATTCATAAATAGACAATAAATATGTTAGCCACAGATTTTAAAATGATAATTATAGTGCAGCCACCACTATAATCTAATTTTGGAATAGTCTTTCCCCTCAAAAAGAAATATCCATTAGCAGCCCTTTCTTTCCCCTCTCTTCTACCCGCCCCCCCCCCACAACTTCCATCCCTAGGCAACTACCAATCTACTTTCTATTTCTATAGATTTGCCTATTCTGGCCATTATAATCATATAGTATATGACTGGTTTCTTTCACTTAGCATAATGTTTCCAAGGTACATCTTTGTTGCATGTATTAATACTTTATTTCTGTTTGTTACCAAATAATATTCCATGGTATGGATATATCACATTTTATTCATTCATTGATGAACATTTGGATTGTTTCCACTTTTTGGCTCTCATGAATGAATACTACTACTGTGAACATTCATGTACAAGTTTTTATGTGGATCTATGTTTTTGTATCTCTTGGGTATGTATACCTAAAAGTGGAATTGTGGGAAATCTGGTTACTATGTTTAACCTGACCAGACTTATTTTCCAAAATGGCTGCACCATTTCATATTTCCACCAACAATGTATCAGGATTTCAGTTTTCTACATCCTTATCAAAAGTTGTTATTGTGTTTTTAATTCTAGCCATCCTACTAGATGTGAAATGGTATCTCATTACGGTTTTGATTTGCATTTCCCTGTGGCTAATGATATACATCTTTTCCATGTGCTTATTGTCCATTTATATATCTTTTTAAGAAATGTATATTTAGATCCTTTGCCTATTTTTTTAGTTGTGTTGTCTTTTTCTTAGCAAATTATAAAAGTCTTTTTATAGTCTAGATAGAAGTCCCTTATGAAATATTTGATTTGGAAATATTTTCTCCCATTCTGGGTGTTGTCTTTTCATTTTCTTAATACCATCATTTGAAACACAAAAGTTTTAAATTTTGATAAAGCCGAGTTTATGTATTTTTTATTTTGTTGCTTATGCTTTGGTTTTATTGTCTAAGAAATTGCCTAAGAAATTGTCATAAAGGTTTATTCCTAAGTTTTCTTCTAAGGGTTTCATAGTTTTAGCTCTTAACATTTAGGTCTGTGATTCATTTTTGTTAATTTTTATGACTGGTCTGAAGAAAGGGGGGTCCAATTTTATTCTTTTATTTGTGGAGATCCAATTGTACAAGTACTATTTGTTAAAAAGACTATTCTTTCCCCTGTTGAATTATCTTGGCACCCTTCTCAAAAATTAATTGACCATAAATATATGGGTTTATTTCTGGACTCCCAATTCAATTCCATTGATGTATATGTCTGTCCTTATGGTATTGCCACACTGTCATGATTAGTGTAATTTTGAATTAAGATTTGAAATCAGGAAGTATAAGTCCTCCAATATTCTTTTTTCAAGATTATTTTGTCTCTTCTAGGTACTTTGCATTTCCATATGAATTTTAGGATAAGCTTCCCAATTTCTGCAACAAAAGCCAACTCGGATTGTAATAGGGATTACACTGAATCACTTTGGGGAGTATAGTTGGCCTTTCATATCCATGGGTTCCATATCCACGGATACAACCAACCACAGACTGAACATATTTTTTTAAAAAAATGGATGGTTGCATCTGTACTGAACTTGTGTAGACTTTTTTTCTTGTCATTATTCCCAAACAATACAGTATAACAACTATTGACATAGCATTTACATTATATTAGGTTATGAGTAATCTAGAGATGATATAAAGTATAGGGGAGGATATGTGTAGGTTTTATGTAAGTACTACATCATTTTATATGAGAGACTTGAGCATCCGTGGATTTTGGTATTCTCGGGGTTCTGGAACCAATCCCCCACAGATATTGAGGGACAACTGTATTGATATCCTAACAATATTAAGTCTTACAATCTGTGAACAGCTCAGACTTTTAACATTTATTTCAACCTCTTTACTGATCACAAAACAGGGATGCAGAGAAGTGAGGTGACTTGTCCAAAGTCCTATATCTATGAATGACAAACTGGAACACAAACTCAGGTTCTCTGTGCAGTATGCTTTCTACCCATTATGTTCCAATGTTTTCCTACTTAGTCTAATGTAGATAACACAGACAGACATCTGTGATATTAAAGAGCAGTGGAGAAATTATCAAAATCATGTTCTCATTTTATTCTCTAAATCCAAAATGTTTGCTTTTGTAAAGGGAAGAATTTTTTTTAATTGGGTAACACAAAGACAGCAGTCTATACAGGTTATTGGATTCAATTAAGGGAGTTAAAATTGAGCTTTGGAATCCTTAGTTATAAAAAAAGCATGCATTTGGAATTGCTCATCCAAACTTGAAGCTCATATATACAGCTTCTTTAATTGGAATTAAAACTTAGATACATGTGGACCAGTCAAAAAGTTTAAATTTGAAATGGGTAGCTCTCATTTCACAAATAATATAAATGTCTTTGCAAAAGGATTGCACCTATAATTTTATTTGGCAAAGATAATAGTTCTTTTGTTTGATTTATAAGGAATAATCCTTTCACATTTGTATAGGTAATTTTTTTTTTTTTTAAGAATATATGCCAGCCAGGTGCAGTGGTTCACACCTATAATTCCAGCACTGTGGGAGGATCACTTGAGCCAGGAGTTCGAGACCAGCCTGGGCAAAATATCAAGATCCCATCTCTACAAAAAATACAAAGATTAGACACAAGAACTACTTGAGCCCAGGAGTTTGAGGTTACAGTGAGATATGATTGTTCCTGGGCAACAAGTTGAGACCCTGTCTCTTAAAAAAAGAATATTTGCCTTCCTAGCCTCATGTATATATACATATATATAGAGAGAGAGATTGCAAATGATAAAAAAATTATGTTGGGTAAGGGAAATGTTATTCTGCTTTATTTCTTTAGCGGAAGATCCATCCAAAAGCTATGTGAAATTAAGAGACTTTGTGCTTGTGAAGCTTTGTCAAGATTTGCCTTGTTTTTCCCGGGAAAAGTTAATGCAAGGATTCAGTGAAGATATGGCAATAGAGGCACAACAGAAGTTCAAAATAAATAAGGTATTTGTATTCTGCAGGAAAAAAAACATTTAAAATTTTAAAGTTTTTTTAAAGTATATAGCTTAACTAGAACAGTGTAAGGACATTAAGAATACTTGTGTGGTAAGTAGCAGTGATAAAGAGTAAAGGCTAGGCTGGGCGCGGTGGCTCACGCCTGTGATCCTGGCACTCTGGGAGGCCGAGGCGGGTGGATCGCTCGAGGTCAGGAGTTCGAGACCAGCCTGAGCAAGAGTGAGACCCCGTCTCTACTAAAAAATAGAAACAAATTATCTGGCTAACTGAAAATACGTGTAGAAAAAATTGGCCGGGCATGGTGGCGCATGCCTGTAGTCCCAGCTACTTGGGAGGCTGAGGCAGTAGGATCGCTTAGGCCCAGGAGTTTGAGGTTGCTGTGAGCTAGGCTGACGCCATGGCACTCACTCTAGCCTGGGCAACAGAGCGAGACTCTGTCTCAAAATAAATAAATAAAAGAGTAAAGGCTCTAGGCCGGGCGCGGTGGCTCACGCCTGTAATCCTAGCACTCTGGGAGGCCGAGGCGGGTGGATCGCTCGAGGTCAGGAGTTCAAGACCAGCCTGAGCAAGAGTGAGACCCCGTCTCTACCAAAAATAGAAAGAAATGATTTGGACAGCTAAAAATCTATATAGAAAAAATTAGCTGGGCATGGTGGCGCATGCCTGTAGTCCCAGCTACTCGGGAGGCTGAGGCAGTAGGATCGTTTAAGCCCAGGAGTTTGAGGTTGCTGTGAGCTAGGCTGATGCCACGGCACTCACTCTAGCCCGGGTGACAAAGCAAGACTCTGTCTCAAAAAAAAAAAAAAAAAAAGAGTAAAGGCTCTGGTCGGTCACAGTGGCTCATACCTGTAATCCCAACACTTTGGGAGGCTGAGGCGGCAGGATTGAGACCAGGAGTCCAAGACCAGCCTGGGAAATAAAGCAAGACCCCCATCTCTACAAAAAAATTTTTAAAAATTAGCCAGGTGTGGTGGTGCACACCTGTATCCTAGCTACTAGGGAGGCTGAGGCAGGAGGATTGCTTGAGCCCAAGAGTCTGAGGTTGCAATGAGCTATAGTTGTACCACTGCATTCTAGCCTGAGCGACAAAGCAAGACCCTATCTCTTTAAAAAAAAAAAAAAAAAAATGAGTACAGACTCAGAAGCCAGATTGCTTGGGTCCAAATCTAGCTCTACCACTTACTCTATGACTTAGGGCAATTTAGTTTACCTCCTTATGCTTTGATTTCCTCATAAATAAAATGGGAAGATAACAGATGTTCACTTAATAGTGCAACAAGCAGAGCAAAGATGGATAGTAGGATCTTATTTTTGCTTTTTTAAAAAATGTTTAAACCGTAACATTATATCCCTGGAAACCGTTATATCCCTGGAAACAAGTGTTCATGGGAAGAGGGGTTGAAGTAAAACACATCTTTCATTTTATATACTTCTATATATTTGTTTAAATTCTAAAGTGGTAAATATCTTAAGATAGGTACATGAAAAATAATATGGGAGTTCACAGAAGGGAGTTTATTATTACATTGATGTAAGCAAGGGAATCAGTGGTTATTTCACAGAAAGCATGGCATTTGATTTAAACCTTGAAGAATGAACAGGATTTGGATTAGGATGAGAGGTATTTCAATAATAAGGACTAGTGTTTGATACTAATGAGTAACCCTTCCTTGGCCTCTAAAGCACTACACTTCCTGGCTTTCTGCCTACCACTGTGATTATCTTTCTTGGGATACTTTCACTGGCTTCTCCTCTTCTAAATGTTCCTTAAATGTAACTCTCCCCCAAAGTACTCTATTCAACCCTTATTTCTTGTCATTCTACTTGTTCTTCCTAGGAGATTTTATCTAAATCTCCAATCCAGATTTTCCCTCTGAGCTATATAACCAAAAGGTTTCAGTCACCTTCAGTAAACAACTCGGTTTGAACACAAACTTTCCATCTTTCTGCGTTAAAGCACTTCAATGGTTTCTTAGCCTTAAGATGAAAAATATATTTTAGAAGTAATTTATATCTCTAGACTGTATTAAACCTATATTAATCAATTTATTTAATAGCTCAACTGTTAAAAGAAAGAATATGAACATATTACTTTTTAAAATCATGCTTTTTAAAAAAGGAATTCAAACTCCCTAACAGGAGGTCATAATGAGCCCATCATGGCTGGGTACAGTGGCTCACGCCTGTAATCCTAGGATTTTGAGAGGCTGAGTTGGGAGGATTGCTTGAGGCCAGGAGTTCAAGACCAGCCTGAGCAATCCATCTCTACAAAAATTAGCCAGGTGTGGTGGTGTACACCTGTAGTCCCAACTACTCAGGAGGCTGAGGTAGGAGGATCGCTTGAGCCTGGAAGTTGGAGGTTTCATTGAGCTCTGATGACACCTCTGCACTCTAGCCTGGGCAACAGAGACCCTGTCTCAATTTAAAAAAAAAAAAAAAGTCCATCATAATCTGGATCCTGTCTACCTTGCTAGCTTCAGCTTCCTGCATGCTCTAGCTTTTCTGATCCTCCTGCCATTTTCCAACTATTTCTTCCTCTTTCTTCACCTCTTTCTTCCTTTCGTCACCTCTTTCTTCCTTCTATACCCTTTACATATACTATTCCCTTTACCTGGAATACTCCCTTCTCCTATTTGCCTAGCAAGATAGTACTCATTTTTTCAGGCTCAACTCATGTGTCCCTTCCAAGAAGTTCAAATATCATATTCCTAACTTACCCATACCCTCCCTGCCCAAATAAACATGTAAGTCAAACAACATAAACAGAAAAACTGTCGTACAGCTTCAGTAACATCAAAACTTTCTGATTCTCTGGATATCTCTTTGACCATTTTTCTGTCTTCTGTCTGCCCTTTAAATGTCACTGTACTCCAGGGTTCTGACCTCCCCTATTATCACTGTGTATGCTTTCTCTGGGTGATCTTAACGAACCTTATAGTTTTAACTCTTACCTATATACTGATATTGCTTACATTCTCACCCTTAGACTAGAATTTTTTTCAGAGTTGTACGTTCTGCTCCATCCTAAATCTCCTGTAGGCCGTGAAAACTCACTGTCATTTCACATCCTCCTCCCAATTGTTCCTCCTCTGTATTTCTAGAATTGCCCCTTTGTATTCTTACTTGCCCCTTTGTATTCTTACTTTTGTTGTCCCAGTTCATGCCCTTATCGTTTTTTTTTTTACCTGATTTAATAGCTTAGTTTCTTGAACTCCCTTCCTCAAGCAATCTTCCTGCCCTGGTCTCCCAAAGTGCTGGGATTACAGGCATGAGTCACCATGCCCAGCCATAATAACTTCGGTTTTTTGTTTATTTGTTTGTTTGTTTGTTTTAGACAGGGTCTTGCTTTGTTGCTTGGGCATGAGGGCAGTGGTGTGATCATAGCTCACTGCAACCTCAAACTCCTTGGCTCAAGTGATCCTCCTGCCTCAACCTCCTGAGCAGCTGCGACTACAGGCATGCACTACAATGCCCGGCTAAGTTTTTCTAATTTTTGTGGGGACGGGGTCTTGCTATGTTGCTCAGGCTGGTCTTGAACTCCTGACTGCAAGTGATCCTCCTGCCTCGGCCTCCCAAAATGCTAGGATTACAGTTGTGAGCCACCATGCCCAGCCCATAGCTTAGTTTCTTAATGGTCTCTCTGCCCTTCTTTTTGCTACCATATCTATGTAGCTGAAAGAGTGATTTACATAAAACTCAAATTTATGCACGTCACTTACTCTTCCATTTAAAATCTGTTAACCTACTAGGTTAAAGTCTAGTTCTTTAACCCAATATTATGAGGCTCCACCCTCATTTTCCCCTACTTCTTGCTTATTTTGTGCTTCAGCAATGTCGAGCTGCTGTGTTCGTGTCCGTATGTTCACACAGGCACACGCACACATACACAGAGTGCCCTCCCCTCTTTCTAGAATGGCACATTCTTTTCTCTAAGATTTAGCTTAGGTTTCCCCTAGGAATCCTCTTCTAACATTCCCAGGCCATGCTACCATAATACCCTGTGCATATTTCTGTCATTAAATTAATCATACCTCAATCATTTGTGTTAACCCACTGGACTGCTTGAGGGCAGAGACTATCTTTTATTGCTTTTCTTCTGGAATCTATCACAATTCTTTGCCCGTGGCAGATATTAAACATATCCTATGTTCTTTTGGGAAAATGTCACTATTTTTAAATTTCAAAATGTTCACATTTTTCTTTTGTTTTCTTATTAGCAACATGCTAGACGGGTTTATGAAATTCTTCGACTACTGGTAACTGACATGAGTGATGCTGAACAATACAGAAGCTATAGACTGGATATTAAAAGAAGACTAATTAGCCCATATAAGGTAGGACTTTCAAGAATCTCAAACATTATATTCTTGTCACTGTTTTAAACAGAAGAAAAGCTAGCAAATGCCAGTATATAGGAGAGTTCAAATCATTTTGCTAAATTAACTTTTACAAAAGTGAAAATATTCTTCCAGTTATATATGAAAATCCTTACTCATAATTTTCCAACATAAGCTATAATTGTTTTTCATTCATTTAAAAACTACTCCCAAAGATAGTCTACCATGGTTAGTTTTTTCTTTCATCTTTTAAAAATCTGAATGTCGAGGCCCTAACAAGTAATCTTGTTTTCCCCAATTTTCTTGTCTTCCCATTTGTCATATATATCCTATTTGCTTTGCTCTCTTCCTAAAAATAACCTTGGTTTCCTTTATAACCTCTGTACTTTACCATAGCTGAAATTGCAACTTAGTATTGTTTATTTCTTTTATGTTTTTTTAACATTCTTTCTTCTTGGCCTTGTTTTCCAGTTTTTTCATCTTCCATATTTTCCTCCTTATAATACAAAAATTTCCCCTCCTAGACCTGGTTTGGCCTTATCATTTGGCCATTGGTAGGGTGGATATTGTTCATGTCAACTTGTATGAATGGAATTTTTTTTTCTTTTTCTTTTTTTAGAATGTGGAAATTCCAGATTTGAACAATGGCAATTTGCTGTGTACTTACAGCTTGGCAGCAGTTGGGGAGACTATTTATTAATTTATTCAACAAATAATTATTGAGCACCTGACATGCAGTTGCTATATTTTACACAATACCTGTAGGTTCATATAGAAAACTAGCTGGGAATGACCAAGTCAAATCCGGCTTAAAATTTGAGAAAGTAAATAGCTAATGAATAACTAATATATCAAGTACACGTAGTTCTGGTTTTCCTACACAAATTTGGAGAAAATTTGTTTTATTTGCCATTGATTCTGCTTTATAGAGCCAATTTTTTTTTTTTTTTTTGAGATGAGTCTCACTCTGTTGCCCTGCCTGGAGTGCAGTGGGTGCAGTCAACAGCTCATGGCAACCTCAAACTCTTGGGCTCAGTGATCCTCCTGTCTTGGCCTCCAGAGTAGCTGGGACTACACTTGGTTAATTTTTATTTATTTATTTATTAGAGATGGGATCTTGGTGTGTTGCCCAGGCTGGTCTTGAACTCCTGGCCTCAAGCAACCCTCCCACCTTGGCCTCTCAAAGTGCTAGGATTACAGGCATGAGCCAATCTTTTGAATGTCAGTGGTTTATTGGATCATACTACTTGCTGAATTCCAACTCTTCCTTTATAGCATCTTGTTACTTTGCAGTGCAACTGTTTGCCAATTTGTCATTGTAATTCCGTTCAAATATATCACATTCTGAATATAAAAATAATTACTTGCCTTTGAATCATTTAATCTTGAATTTATATATAGATGTATAGTTCTTCATGGTGTCATTTCATTAAGCAGTTTAATGGATTTTCTACTTAATAGACTACTATCTGCATATAACAAGTTGTAATAAATTATAATGGTCTCAAACATTATCCAAAGTAGCATTTTAGGCCAGGCATGGTGGCTCACGCCTGTAATTCTAGCACTCTGGGAGGCCGAGGCAGGTGGATGGCTCGAGGTCAGGAGTTTGAGACCAGCCTGAGCAAGAGCGAGACCCCGTCTCTACTAAAAATAGAAAGAAATTATCTGGACAACTAAAATATATATAGAAAAAATTAGCTGGGCATGGTGGCGCATGCCTGTAGTCCCAGCTACTCGGGACGCTGAGGCAGTAGGATCGCTTAAGCCCAGGAGTTTGAGGTTGCTGTGAGCTAGGCTGACGCCACGGCACTCACTCTAGCCCGGGTGACAAAGCAAGACTCTGTCTCAAAAAACAAAAACAAAGTAGCATTTTATTTTTTGATGTTATCAGTTCAGAAAATAGGTAGAAATGGTACTTTCCAAAGGTTTTGATCTTTAAGTAGTACTTGTTAGCTAGAAAATGTCTTTTTTTATTTTTTATTTCAGCATATTATGGGGGTACAAAAGTTTAGGTTATGGATATTGCCCTTGCCCCCCTCCCCCCCAATCAGAGCTTCAAGCATGTAGAAAATGTCTTTATGATGAAATTTGGGCAGAGAGAACAGTATGACTAGATGACAACGTTTAAGAGTATTAAAACTGTTTTATATTAACTCCCCTCACTTGTCCAGCCAGTTGACCTGTCTAAAAAACGGACAAAAACTGGTTATTAAACTCTTAAGGTTCTTAACAGCCAAAATGGTATCATCATCCTTGCAGTAGAGATTAATTCTGACATACATCTAAAAAAAAAATCAATAATGAAGAAATTGAAGGTGGTAAAAAGGGAAGAGATAAATTGGGGAAGTAAGCTCTCCTAGAGAGAGATTTAAAAGCAGCATAATAATTTAAAACAGTATGTTACTGGCACATGATTCATTCTGTAGGTTATGTGGAACAGAATTGATAGTCTGGAAATATTTAAGAATTTAATATGATGGGTTTATTAATGTATAAGAATTTAATGATTGGCGGCATCTTCAGGCAACGGGGATAGATTATTTAATAAATGTTATAACTGGTTGGCAATTTAGAAAAATATCTTGTATTCCTATCACACACTATAATAATTTCCTAATTTCCCTTTAGTTCCTGAACTATTTCCTTAAGTTAGATGCCCTTATATGGGGCAGTCATGTTTCTTGGCAGAAAAAAATAACTTTTACAGCATATGGGCTTGAAGAATAAGGAATATATACTGCCCTTTCAGGCCTTAGGAGCAATAAATTTGAATCAATTGTCTAGCACTGAGGTCCCCAATCCACGGCCTGTTAGGAACCCGGTGGCACATCACTACCTGGGCTCTGCCCCTCTCACGTCCTCCCCACCCAGTTCCCCACCTTGTGCTTGGAAAAATTATCTTCCACAAAACTTAGGAACCTGGCTTCACAGCAGGAGGTGAGCAGCAAGTGAACAAAGCTTCATCCGTATTTACAGCTGCTCCCTACTGCACTAGCATCACCTTCCCCTACCCCACCCTAGCCTCTGTCTGTGGAAATATCATCTGTGAAACCAGTCCCTGGTACCAAAAGGTTGGGGATCGCTGGAATATTCGTTAACATCATTTGAGAGCTTGTTAGAAATGCAGAATCTTAAGCCCCACCCCAGACTTATTGCATCAGAATCTGAATTTTAGCAAGTTCTTCAGCTGACCTCTATGTGCATTCACATTTGAAAAGCACTGCTTTAGAGGGGCTGCTGACATTAATGCAGTTTTATTTTTTTCTTTTCGATATAGTAGTAGCAACTTCATTTACATAGATCCAATAATTTAGATCCAGGCTCAACCTAATTTTTTTTTGTAGTGCCAGATTATTTCAATATGGGTTTATCTCCAGTACTTTATTGTACCTTGTTTTAGAAATGTTCACACGATTATAAATTTAGCTTAATTTTGATTTTTTTAAAGTCGTAATCATGACACATTTGCCTGGTATTCCAAAATTATTAGGGTTCCTTTTAAAGGACATTTATTAGTTTTTAGGACCAGTTTAAGGTATTATTTTTAGGTTTTTTTTTTTTAATTGTCTCTTCAAAGGCAGTTTGACACAGGGACTAAGAATACGGACTCCCAATTGTTTGACTATTGGCTTTTCAGCTCACTAGCTCTATCAGCTTGGACAAGTTATTTATCTTCCTTGTGTCTTTTTTCCCCTCCATCTAATACCTATTTCATAGAGTTGCTAGAATTAAAAGTTAACATATGTGATTTCTGACCTCTATATTATCAAGTCTTTATTACATTTTCTAATAAAAGAGAGAGCTGTTAAGATAATCTAGAATAGTCTGTCCAAAACATTTGAGTTTCATATATCACAATGTTGCCACCCAACCAGGAATCTTGGAGTTACTCTTCATTCTTCCTTCCCCACTCAATACCTTCTCCCCTAAATCTGTCTTATCTGCTTCATATCTGCTTCTCTTGACTTGATCTAGGCTTTCGTCAGCTCCAGCTTGAACCACTGTAGTAGCTGCCAACTCAGTCCTCCTCAGTTCCGTCCTGACACTGACACAGTGTCCTGCATACCAGCTCCTTGTTGCAAACTCCTCAGCCTAGTGGTGTTGTCCTCAGTAAAATGGGGGAGGGTTTAGTAAGATAATGTATGTCTGGAACTTCATAGAGACTCAAATGCTAGTTAATATTTTTTTAAGTATGACAGTTTTTCATTTATCTTTCTGAAACTTTTCCAACAGTTTATGTTAAAATTAATATGTTGTCCATAAATATATCACTGGGTAAGGGAACCTAGAAATGAACATAGTGCCAGGAAAATGACAGCCTGAAATGAAAAATTAATGTAATTAATTAATGATTGAATAGTGAAATGAAGAGTAATAGCCCATATTCTCAGTTGTCTTTCTTCAGTTAATGTCTTTTATTTATTAAAGAATGGTTTAAGTGTCTACACTGACCAGAGTTCTTTAATAAGCTTTGGAGGAGGCTGCTAGTCGCATACGTCATTTGACACAAATGCCAGTATTCTTGTTAACTCCTTTTAGAGGGTTTGCATTTCATGATTAACATTATGTTTAAGCTTCCTTTTTTTTTTTTTTTTTTGAGACAGAGTCTCACTCTCTTCCCCAGGCTAGAGTGAGTGCCATGGCGTCAGCCTAGCTCACAACAACCTCAAACTCCTGGGCTCGAGCAATCCTACTGCCTCAGCCTCCCGAGTAGCTGGGACTACAGGCATGCACCACCATGCCTGGCTAATTTTTTTTTTTCTATATATATTTTAGTTGGCCATTTAATTTCTTTCAATTTTTTAGTAGAGATGGGGTCTCACTCTTGCTCAGGCTGGTCTCAAACTCCTGAGCTCAGAAGATCCACCCGCCTCGGCCTCCCAGAGTGCTAGGATTACAGGCGTGAGCCACCGCGCCCGGCCTTGTTTAAGCTTCCTTAAGAAGAAAACTGAATGGGACAAATTTGGGCATATTCTTACTATTATTTTAACATTAAAGACTTAAAATTGTAAAAATATAAAGAAATATCTGCTCTCTTATCTAACAAATAATTGTTTGTTGCTTAGAAAAAGCAGAGAGATCTTGCTAAGATGAGAAAATGTCTCAGACCAGAAGAACTGACAAACCAGATGAACCAAATAGAAATAAGCATGCAACATGAGCAGCTGGAAGAAAGCTTTCAGGAACTAGTGGAAGATTACCGACGTGTTATTGAACGACTTGCTCAGGAGTAAAAATTATACTACTCTGTACAGAAAGCTTGCACTTTCTGTACAATGTGTTATGAAAAATCTGATGAAGACTTTAATTTTAAAATCTTGTAACATTTTACTTACTTTAAAAGTTATCTATCTTATCTTTAGTTGAATATTTTCTTTTGGAGAGATTGTATATTTTAAAATACTGCTTAGAGTCTATGAGCATATATTGCATTAAAGAAAAGATACAGCTTCTGAAATACCACTGCAATTGCTTCCCTTCTTAAAAAGTATAATAAATGCTTAGTTGTGATATGTTAACGTGTGATGATATGATTCTTAAATACATATTATGATAAACTTTTTCTGTCTTATTAAAAACCTTAGATTTTACACTTTTATTATCATTCCTCCCACACTTTGCTTCTAAGATTTTATATCTAACATCTTTAAAACACATTTCTTTAAGGTCATCCTAGTAATCTTGTTTTTTCTATATGACTTTTTGAAATAGTAAATGTTCCTAGTATGGTTTTGTTTTGTTTTAAATAAACTCTTAACTGTTGCGGGCAGGCAGGTGGGAGAGAGAAGGGCAACTAGATACAGCCTAAAACCTAAATGTTTGGCATCAAATATCACTTGAAGATAATTTAGAAGTTAGCATAAACATTTTATAATAATGTAAGATAATAAGATAGAAATCAGTGTATAAAAATCCTATTTGCATACCATTATTGAAATATATCTAGCGTAAAATGAGATACATATCTATTGTAGTTTGTTTATAAGGTTACCAAGGTGTTGAAATACAACAAGAAAAAGCCCAAAATAATGATAAATTGCTTAATATAGCTTTATTTTTAATGAAATAGAATATATTATAATTAAATAAGCTGCTTGATAGAGAATCATTAAAAGAAAAAACTTAAAATGTTTATAATGTGTGCTAGTAAGCCATGTATTATATAACATCAAAAACAAGATGTAAGTTGAACTTTTAAAAATCTAATTTGTTTAATGCTTAGGGCAAAAATCCCAACTTGGACAAGAACTATCTTGTCCTAGGATGGACTTCCCATCCGTAAAACCTGTCAAATGTAGGAGAAGCAAAGTAACTGGTAGCCTCTGGACACAAAATAGCTATGGCCTGCAGCTTACCAATGGCACTAAACTGTCCCTTCAAATGAGGGAGCTATAAAAGTTTCAAACCATCTCATCTCAGAAGCCTGTATATAGATAAACCTTGTTGATTTCTGAGAAATTATATATATGTACATAATTTGCTACAGATAAAATGAACTAGTTCAGCTGAAATCCTTTATGAAACTATGAAAGCAATTTGTCTTTCATCTAAATTGGCTAATAATTTTTAAATTTTTTATTGACAATTCACAATTGATACTTAAAGATGAGCTCTGAGGAAAAATATCAATACAATCTAAACCAATTGTCATTCAAGTTTGTGTGTGTGTATAGAAACCAGAAAAAGTCAATGTGATGATAATTTCCCTACTCTTTTTTTTTTAAAAGCAATGTTCCTGTGTTCAGTTCATGGATAAAGATCTACTTTTGTCTATTTACAAGACAAAATGTTAAAAAAAAAAAAAAAAAGATCTGGTTTAGCATTAATCTTTGAGACTTGGAAGGCTGTACCTTCACTTGGAGTTAAAATGGTAAAAGTCTGATATTTAGACCTGCACCCTGTAGGGTAATTAAATATCAGGATAGATGTATATGACTGTGTGTGAAACCCACCATAGCCACCCTCTAGGGCCTACTGGTCACTTGCCACCCCCAGTCTTAGCCTTCACCCCATTTGTCATCCACAGACATATCTACTGCATTTATTTATTGCTTTTACCTCCTTTTTCAATGCCCTCCTCTGCCACCCTTAATTTACTTTTTCCCTGTCCTCTACAAAGTATATTTTCTCTACATATAATAACATGTTTCCTTCTGAGCATCAGTTTTTTCATCGGTAAAAATGAAGTTGTACTAGAGTGATCTAGGCTCCCTCCCTGTTCTAAATTTGGTGATTATACTTTTCATATCTTTTCTTCTCATTCTTACGCTTTTATACTTAGATGTGGGAGTAAATGTGGTGTATGTCTAAAATAAAACATTTTTCTAAATCACACAAATTCACAGTTTATATGTGACATAACTTGTGTGAGAGAGAGAATTAAATGCACTGTATGTCCTTGATTGTCTCCAAATTGCTAGGGCCCTCCCTGGTTTACTATACTAGAACCTTGTCTTTTCTGAAGGTTTATCTGATCCTCTGATCCACCATCATCCTTGCCCACTAGAGAGGAGCTGATAGCAAAGTCCCCAGAGCCATATTTGAGAATGATTAGAATCACACACAGACCTTCCAGGCATTTCATGCTAAAAAAAAAAAAAAAAAGGAATCACAGACCTTAGAGATCAACTGATTTAGTTCCTTAAATTAATTCTTAAATTCTTTTTCTTAGAATATAAAACCTGGTTTAACAGTATTAAATTGATTTAATAAATACCCTTAATTCTTCCTTCCAAATAAAATTTTTACACTTGTATATTATCTCTGTGTATACATTGGACATAATATTTTTAACGAACATTTCTAGTGTTCAGAATGGCTCTCATAAATGTACAATATTTCATGTTGATGTTTACCTAGGGGTTTTTTTGTGTTTACTATTTTAGACAACATTCAAATGAATTAGTATCTTTGTGTATATATATTTTTGTATCTGTTAAACAATTTCCTTAAAATAAATTCCTGGGAAATGTAGTTACTGAGTCAAACAGTAGGAATATGTCTGTGGCTCTGTTACGTAAGTGTGCCATGTTGTTAAAACCAGATATGAATGTGTATGCTGATTTTAACAGAATTTCAAAGGCATGGGATGTTGACTTTGTTGTTTCAATAGGTATAAAATCTCAAATTTACATTTCTTTTACTTACTAGGAAGGCTGACTATTTTTCCATTTTTTGTGAAATTTTTCCCTGATATGAATTATCCATTTGATTTTTTAAAATGTATCTTTTGCAATCTGTATTCTTAATTTATAAATGGACAATAGATCCAGAGATTAAGTAACTTGCTTAAGGTCACAATATGACTGTACACTGAGCTCCTCACTTCCACTCCATCCCATCTTACATCAAGTAGGCCAACCACGTTGAGCATGCCAGACCACTAGCCCTCTTTCCTAAGAGGGGTGCTTTTCTCCTCACCATCTGGAAAATACCTCACTTGCATAACATTTGCCCTTGTTGCCAGATAGATAACCCAACTGCCCTCTTGGTTTTATATCTTTAGAGGAACAAGTATTAAGAAAAGGATATTTGATAGCAATGACTGAAGTAATCGATGCCTCTTTTGAAATATGGCTTGAAGTTTCTCATTTCCTTCCAACATTTAATCTGTAACTTTTCTGTGTTCCCATTTCTTTACATCTGTATTGTATGTATTTCATTCTTCCTGTATTATGAGGTGCAGTGGAATTATATAGTGCATTTAATTTACTCATTGACTCAGGTAGAGCTGTGTTTACGTACATATGAGTTATTTTCAATAGGAAGTATGCACATAGAAATAAAAAGCAAAAGGGCATACAGTGAAAAGATTCTTGCCCCAATCCTCCAGAAACAACCAGTTACCAATATCTTGTATATCTTGCAGATGTTATATGCATAAATGAGCATATCATGTGTATTTTTTATATCTCATATATACATGATAACCTACCACACATTGTTTTCTAACTTGCTTTTTTAATCTATATATTTTTTTTTGAGACAGAGTCTTGCTTTGTCACCCAGGCTGGGGTGCAATAGGGCATGATCATGGCTCACTGCAGCCTCGAACTCCTGGGCTCAAGGGATCCTCCCACCTGAGGATCTCAAGTAGCTAGGACTACAGACAGATGTGTGCCATTTACTCCACTATTTTTTTGTAGAGACAGGGTCTCACTATGTTGCCCAGGGTAGCCTCAAACTCCTGGCCTCAAGCAATCCTCCCACTCTAGCCTCCCAAAAGGCTGGGATTACAGACATGAGCCACTGTGCCTGGCCTAACCTATATTCTGGAGATTATTACAGCTGTAGTGTTTAATGGCTGCATGGTATTCCACTGTATGGGTATTCCATAAGTCACTTCACTAGTAACTTATTTAGGTTGTTTCCAATATTTTCCATTACAAACAATGCTGCAATGCATATTCTTGTATATGTGCTGTGCACACACGCATAGTGTATGCCTGTAAGGTCCTAGAAGTCACGGACTTTAGTCTAACCTCATTCTTATAGTAACTATCTTTACAACGGTTAAAATTAACATGAATTAAGGTTATAAAAGCTTGATAATGTACCAATCTGAAATAAATTCTTTTATGCAAACAGGAGTGTATTGGACTTCTCCATCTCCTTTTGTGGTTAGAAATTTGAATTATCTTAAATGCATAATGATTTTAATACTTAGGCATATGCACATGACTTTATTTTTGTTTATTCCTTTAGTCTTGCTTAGCTCTTCTCAAACCTTGGCATCTATAAGAATTACTCTACATCAGGGTTTCTCAATTTCAAAACTACTGACATTCTGGGCCAGATAACTCTTTGTTTTGTGGGGCTGACCTGTGTATTGTGGGATGTTTAACAGCATCCCCGGCTTCTACCCACTGGATGCCGGTAGTACCACCCTCACCACCAGCTGTGACAACCAAACACATCTCCAGATAATGCCACATGGCCTTTGGGGGGCAAAATCACCCTTGGTTGAGAACCACTGCTCTATAGGATTGAACTTCTATCCACTTTAAGCACTATTTTCTATTAGGTAACATATACATAGTATAAAATTCAAATGAGTGAGAGTTATTTGATGAGAAATAAGTTGCCCAGTCACCCAATTCACTTCTTCAGAGGCAATTACTTTGACCGGTTTCTCTGTTATCTGAATTAAATATTAGTCTGCAAACATCCATAATTTTTGTTACAAGGACAAATGTGATATAATTACTACATACAGTACTCTGACTCTTGCCTTTTCCAGGTAAATTTAACTTGTATCTTTACTAGTACATATTACTTCAGTTCTAAATACCTTAGTTCTAAACAGCTGTATAATATTCCATAGTTTGATTTCAATGTGTTTAACCCAATACTACCTTAAAGGACATTTAGGTTGTTTCCTATCTTCTACAAACAGTGCTGCAATGAATATCCCTTTTGTATACACGATTTTGTGTATATGGGAGTATGTATGCAGGATAAATAGTGATGGAATCACTAAGTGAAAGGGCATGGACATTTTACATTTTGGTAGATTTTGCCATTTTGCACACATTTGAGACAACAGGAAAATTTGAATATGGACACTATTAGATGATAAGTTTTGATTTTCATAGTTGTGATAATGGTATTGTGATTGTGTAGGACAATGTCTTTATTTCTAGGAGTCACATGCTTTAGTATTTAAGAGCAAAGAGTCATGACATTTGCAACTTACATTCAAATGGTCCAGAAAAATTTATGTTTGTGTAGTTGGGAGTATGTGTATATAGACATACACATACATACATAGAAATATATATGTATATAAACAGAAATAAAGCAAATGTGACAAAAATTTTTAATTATTGAGTATAAGTGGAAGTATATACAGGTGTCACTGTATGGTTCTTTCAATCTTTAAGTTTTCAAAATAAAAATTGGAAAAGAAGATATAGCATATATGAAATAAAAACAATACCATGAAAGAGGAACAATCAGCGAGGAGGAAATCACTCTTAGAAGTTTTAAATGATTGCTCTAATTCAAGCAGCAGAAAGACTGAGATATAAAGTTAAGGGAATTTCCCAGAATGTCAAAAAGAGAGACAGAAAATGTGAGAGAAAAGATAAAACAGAGGATCAATATGGGAAATGCAATAGCCAATAATTTTAGTTTCAGAGAGGAAAAGCAAACAGAAGGACATTACCAAAGAAAGGATAATTCCTCAGAGGCGAAGAAATGAATCCTCAAACTAGAAGAGCTCACTGAAGATCGAGCAACATAACATTTATTGAGCACTTATTACTGTCTGCTAAGCACTTGCACAGGTACCTCAATTCTCATAACAACCCTCTGAGGTACATAGTATTATCCTCAAGTGAGGCCTAAGAAGGTTATCTTGACCAAGGTCACACAGCTAGTAAACAGCAGAGCTGGGATTTTGGTCCATGAAGTATGACTTGCTTGGATTCTTAACCACTGTACCACTTACTAAAAAGGTCCACTCATAGGCTAAATTATTAGATTCAGAACCCAGAACATAAAGATCTAAGTGCTTTCAGAGGGGAAAACACACGTAATCTGGGGGAAGAGAGGAAATTTAGCATTAGATTTATCAGCCATACTGCATGCTAAAAGATAATGGAACAATATCTTCAAAATTCTGATGGAAAATTATTTTGAACCTAGAATCCTAATACCCAAACTATTAATCAAGTGTGAGAGCAAACTAATGGTGGTTTTAGAAATATAAGAAACCAAAAAACTTACCTCACACTCTTTCTGATGAAGTTACTTGAAGATCTATTTTAGCAAAAGGAAGGCGAAATCAAAGAGCATGTAAGATGGAGAGCCAAGAAATAGTAAAACTAATTTGATTTCAATAAAAAGAAACCTCAGGATGGCAACTGAATAACACGTTTAAGAAAGTAATTGGTCCAAATTAGAATAGGAAATTAGGAACTCCAGAAAACAAGTCCATACAAGTCAAAGTCCAAATATAATAAACTACAGTTGGCATGGCTTTGAGCAGTAACTAGAAACAAAACCAGTTCAAACTGGTTCAGCATGGCGTCAGAATGGGAAAGGGTAGAATGAGAATATTGCTTTTCATTGCAAACCTTTTTATAATTGTATGGGTTTTTAAAAACTATTCCAATGTTAGTTTAATATAAAAATTTTTAAGTTTAAATAAAATTACTACAGGTATTTTGTTCAGCAACTGAAGCTCCATATAATTGTCAAATAAGAGACAACTGTAAATGAAGGAAATTTTAAAAATAAAAGTTTACCTGAAGCAGGCAAGTGGCATCTTTAAATAATGAGACTGTGCTCTGCCTGACTTCCACGAACAAAGCAGAATTCACCCAAAGAAAAGACAGTAAAAAGCTTTCTTTAAGAAAAAAAAAAAAGAGCAATACTAAATTCTTTTCTTTGGAAACTGATTCTCAAGGGAATCATTTACAATGCACTTTATTTGGTAAAGGACTAATCTGCAAAAAATTTGTTACCAAAAGTAAATTGTCTCCACCTTTGATACCCTGTTTCTATGAGTCAACAGACACTAGATGTAAAACCAAAGCTCTGAAAATTTATGTCATAATTTCTTGGACTTGCCGTTAACCCTGTGGAGAAATATAATGCAATAAAAGTGTAATGTCATCACTTATGAATATCTGATGAGCTCTCATGTATAGGACACTATAAGGAGTACTGTGCAAATGTAACAAAGTATTTTTTTTTAAAACTTCCAGTGTTATACACAGGCTGGAAAAGGAATGAATCTTCTTTCCTGCGATCTTTCTGGGCCTCACTGTCTTTATCTTAAAATTAGAGGGGGCAGGGTTAGAGTTGGATAAGGTGATCTTTGAAGCCATTTCCAGTTCTTCAACTGTATTCACTCTCCTCTACCTTAATAAAAGACTGGTTGGAAAATGTGCTTTGGTCAGACTCTCAGTTCACCTGGACAGTTCTTTAAATGTTCAATTAATAATTTTGGCAGGTGAATCTGTGTGGAAGTCTTCGGCTGTACGTGTTTGTTTAACTGGCTCTCTGAATCCCCTTTTGTGAAGGCTGTGGGGGCCACCACAGCGAGGCTTGTTTGCTGTCTGCTCCTAGAGCAGCTGCCGCTTTTCTTCCTTTATCCTTTATCAAGCAAAAGAAAATGCCGTAATGTTTGTGCGTGCTTCAGATGAGGAGAATGCACTCGAGACAGGTTATTCTCCAGGCTAAAGTGGACAGGGTGAGCACAGAGGAGCTCAGCTCAATGGGAAGAGAGGTCGAGGCAGCATCTGCCCCCTTGTTTGTTTCAACAGTTTCAGTCTGGAATATAGAATGTGTCGAGTGAGAGGCGAGCAGAAGAAGTTAAAAAATGCACTGCTGCTTATTTTTCTCAGCCAGTTTGGGGAGTGGAGGTGGAGAGTGGGAGCAGAGAAAGGGACATACAGCTAGTTTTCTTTTTCTATTATTAAATCTCTTCTTATTTCATAATCTCCACCTTGGAGCTTCTTACTGCAGTCTATTTTGTGTAACTGTTAACTGACCGAGGAATACTATTTAATGCATATAGGTAGGAAATATAAAAACCATAAAAATTTTCAATCTCTAATGTTAATGGTCAAACTGCTCTCCATACCGACTGGCCTCATGCAGTCCTACAGGACTATATATCTTAAACCAAACCTGCTAAGAATTTAACAGCAAACACAGAACCATAAATCTAGCAAAAGAATAAGCAAAGATAGAAAAACAAGAGAAGATAACCAGGAATGTACCATCACTTCAGGAGGGAAAGGGAGAAAAGCCATAGGAAAATATGTAACCTTACAGAACAGTGGAAAAAAATCAAAGAAAGACGAGAAACAGCTGCAGAGTGCAGGCAAAAGGAAAGAGAATGCGTGGTAGACTGCAGTAAAGACGTAGGTGATAATTGTGCGTTCCTTTCCTTTTGCATGTGATTTGCCTAGTCTTCTGTCTTTTATTCTATATAGGTGTGTGATTGGTCATGGTAAAATTGGACACCTTCCCTTAGAAAGTCCAGCCAATGGTGTTTGCTTAGAAAAAAGTACAGATGAATACACGTCAACTTGGTACCAGTGCTTACCTGAGAAGAATCTGGGGGACTTCTACTTTCTGTATCATACATTTCTGTATTTTTGGAATGTTTTTCAAAGAGCAGTATGACGTGTAAACAGAGAAGAAGAATCAAAACAGACTTTAAAAAAAAGGAGAAGAAGAGAGCATTTTCCTTTCTCTCTTCTATGAGTATGGATTAGAGATGCTAAAGGAAGCATTAGTTCCCTTTCTCTCACTTTCATCTTTGCAGGAAGTGAAGGAGATTAAACAGGTATAATTTCCTGGGAACTTCTATCATTAGAGTTCAGCAATTTTCTCAGTTCCTGGCAGCCAGGGATGGCTACAGTCCGTGACCCCTCACAGCTGGCATTGTTCCTATGGAGTTTACAGTTAAGGGTACAATTTGGTCTTTCTTTATGGACAATCTTATGAGCATGTTATTCTCAGCTTTCTTATTAGTTTCTTCAGAACAAGACAATATAGTATCTCCTTGGAGCTGAGAGTAGGCACTTACATATTTATTAATTGGTTGATTTACCGCTAAATTCTCTTGGAATTTTTTTGCCTTTCTTTTCTACTCTTAATGGAGTTCTTCATTCTCCAGAAGTGTATAAGGAGGTGCTACTTTTACAGGGATTACCAATTTGGGAATAGATGGCAGCCTCTAATGGTTCATGCTTTTATTGAGATTCCATGGGGCAAATGCACACTTGGGCTTTAACCCAACTTCCCTCAGAGCCAATCCCAAGAGATGAGGTCAGGGAAGCCTTGTCTCTCAAGCCTGCACAGTTCTGAAGCCAACTAGACAGAAGCAGAATTATTATCAGAAAATTCTGATGCACCAGTGAGTGGGGTCTGGGATCACCCTCATGTTCCTCCCTATACCCTTCCCTTCCCTTCCCTCCCCTTCCCTCCCTCAACCCCTGCCACTGTAATAGGTGGGCTACTCCTCCAACAATGATACAGTATCATGGTGAAGCGTTATCACTGTATTTCAAACCAAAGGATTGAACCAGCTTGAAATGGATGCTGGCCAGACTGGAACGGACACCAACTACTCCCTTGGAATGATGATTTGGTCTTACCCTACAGCTAAGTTAGCCCTGGCTGGTCCCATCCTACCCCCCTTACCCTGACAGACTGCCCAGGAGGATACAGCATGCTATTCATTGAGCCCATTTGGATTATGCCTATAAGTGGCTATATATCCCTGAAATCTTCACAATTTCAGTGTGATAGGTGTTCAGGTAGAGCGATCTCTTTAGAAGGGAATGGGACTTAAAGGTTCATTTGCATAGGAATTATATGATTGAGAAAATATCATTAGACAAATCAAAAATGGGAGTGGCAGGAGGGTCACACACAACTAAAGTCCTCTTCTTCCTCTTGTCCTGACTTCCTCTTACCACTGCTAAAGACCAAGGAAACAGGGCACAAACAACAAGGAGAAATCCACTTGATTTTCCACAACTGCCTCACATATGGCATTACTTTTCCTTACAAAACATGGAATATGTACACATTTTCTCTAAAAGTACCCCTACATTACTCAGTAACATATCCATGATTGTCTCAAATGATTAGTATAGGAAACATGACATTCTGCCAGCAAGTTAGCTAAGAGAATGTCCTAGAAACTATCTTCCTGAACACATAATAATTCAAAGCTGGACCCTAACTTTAGAGGGGTCCAATCAGCTAGTAAGACAGTTCTCTGTGTATGTGCGGATTGTGTTGATGCAGGACTCCTAGTTCCTGAAAAGAATGTTTATTTGACTCAGAATATGTAAATAAATAAGAGCATTTCCACATACAATTAGACAAACTAGAAGGCAGGATTGGAAATATTCTTTTGCAGCCACAGAGTAAAATGCTAAGAAATGATCCTGAAATCAAGTCGAACAGCTAATTTTTCTTATTCAGATGGCAAAACTGAAACAGGGTCAAGAAGGAAGAATGAAGGCACCTGGGTCTAAATGAGAAACCCATTGAAGCTGTGTAGGTCCCAAGACACCAATTTCCCCCAGCAGGCCATAGAACCTGCTTTGCGCCCAATAGGAAATATCACATTATTTCAGTTAATTTTACAATGTATTCATACATAACAATTTTTTTTCCTAGAGTGATGTAAGCATCTTAGCGCCTATTTTATAGCCTATGTTTTAAAGTACCTTGCATTATAGGCAATCCTAATAAATATATAAAAATCTAAACTTGTGGGACAAGTTACAGGATAATGTATTACACAACAAAATTTATTTTTAAAAAGATTTACTTCATGTCACATAACTCCTTAGAACATTTTAAAAATGTGAATATTAAATTAAAAATTCAATACATATATAACAGAAACCTGTATAATTTAATTTTATCACAAACTATGTACAACTTTAGAAAAACTTACATGGTATAAGTCTATAATATCATTAAGTAGAAGAAGGAGAAAGGAAAATTTGACTTTTGAAAAATATGCATATCAGAATTTATTTCTGATTTATTTCTCTTATAAATGAAGGTAAGATTTTAAAAGATGCTAGTGAGATGTGATCTTTACAAATTCAAAGTAAAAGACCTATAAAACAATAATTAATCACTATTAATAAAAATATTTTAACATTCAAGAATGAATTTTTGGACACAGAAACTAAAGGTATTGAGAAGATATCCTTTATTTCTTGAACCCTGGTTTTGAAAAAGTATTCAACTTTTAATTCAAGAATCCCAAATACAAAATCTGAATAATGGTGAGAATTCAAATCCATGAAGTGTCACAATATAGTTAACCTTCATCTCACAGGTAGGAGCATGGGCAGAAATTGGAGTAGTGTTGCAGTCCCCAACCCCTGGGCCAAAGACCGGTACTGGTCTCTGGCCTGTTAGGAATCTGGCTGCACAGCAGGAGGTGAGGGGTGGGTGAGCAAGCGAAGTTTCATCTGTATTTACAACCGCTCCCCATGGCTTGCATCACTGCCTGAGCTCTGTCTCCTGTCAGATCAGCAGCAGCATTAGATTCTGTATTATGGTGAGTTGTATTATTATTTCATTATATATTACAATGCAATCACAATAAAAATAAAGTGCAGAATAAATGTAATCAGCTTGAATCATCCCAAAACCATTCCCCCCACCCTGGGTCCATGGAAAAATTGTCTTCCATGAAACTAGTCCCCAGTGCCAAAAAGGTTGGGGACCGCGGGAGTAGAAAAAGTGACTCAATAGTGGTTACTCATCTAAATAAAAGCATTCTAATGCTCTGAATGCCCAGGATCACAGAACATTAAAAATGCAAGGTATTTTAGATGTCAGTGGTCTAGCCCTTTATCTTGTTGGTCAGTATGCACATATCCCACAAATTGATGACTTTGGAGGACACATGCTGGCAGCTTTTAATCCTTCCAATGTCAGAAGGATGTGTATGAAAGAAGCCAAATGAAGCATTAGTGAATGAGCTATCACCTGTGCAAGTTCACATAGGCTTCATTTCTAGTTCATCCTGGACATTCACATTGCATCATGAACTTATTAGGGATTTCCTCACTGGATTCCACTATGCTGGTGCCACTTGGGGCCTTATAGTGTTTCCTTTTCCTTCTAGTTGTAGGGGAACAGATCATGCATTTATTTTCCAAGGGTTGGCCAAGCTGAATCACATGAACATGTGTTCTAGTTCAGATGTGTTTGAAATAGGGCTTAATGCCTTAAGAATTTTTCTAGGAACGTCTAGATTTCTATCTTCTGCACACTTCCTGAGACACTGTGCCCAGCTAACTCTCAGGCTCCTTTGCTGCACTCAGATTACTGGCTTCAGTTATACAGAGAACAGATTTACCACATTCAAAACCCTTCTCCCTGGAATTGATGTAAGTTTGTAAAAGGCAGGACTTGGAAGTAACCTGTAGGAGTACATTTCATTCTCATCCTCGTACATCATATTTACCTCAGCAGAAAGCATTATTTATCTTTATCTTTCAAGGTGACCCAAAACCATCCAAAACTAGGTCTCTAAGAATTATAGCATGTGCCTCTAATGAAATGCCAAAATTCTCTTTAAATGTAAAATTATGCAGTCATTAAAAAAATGAGCTTGAGCTAAGTGTTCTAAGATTTGATGTTTATGATGAGTAGAAAAAGCAAGTCATAATAAGTATATGATTCCATTTGTTTAATAAAATACTTACACATATTTGCCTGTAAAAGGCAAAGGTCTGGAATGAGGGATACAGTAGTTGACTGGGGAGTGGGGCTGTGCAGCGTAGAGAGGGTGAGGAAGGGAATTGCACTTTTCCTTTGCTCATTTCTGATCTGTCTAGATTTTTCACTAAGTGTGTAAACTAAATTCTTAAAAACGAATTAGGAGACATCACACACATTCGAATTGCACTTTTCCTTTGCTCATTTCTGATCTGTCTAGATTTTTCACTAAGTGTGTAAACTAAATTCTTAAAAACGAATTAGGAGACATCACACACATTCCCCAAGAAACCTTATCAATCTTTACTGCATTTAAAGTCCTGAAACTATCACATTTTCGGTTTGACTGGTTCCTTTACCAGACATTCTTTGGGTATCAGGTTCTGTGCTAGGCTCGCAAGCCACCAAGATGAATAACAACTGGCTCATGGACACGATGGCATCTACCCCAGAATACAGGTAACAGGAACAACGAATTTGGTAAAATGGGCACCGTCACCAATAGGGATACATCAGCTCCCTCATTTGACCATAATTGGCCTTCGGTAGGCTTCATGTCTTGGCAGTGCAATTGGCAGGCGTCATCTTTTTATTCTTAAATGTCAAATTTAGGATTAAGACTCCAGTTAATACTGCCAAGAGGGACGTGTCCTTGGGGAAAGAGAAGTCCCCAGAACATACCCACTGGGATACCTAGAATAGATTTTGCAGCGGCACACAGATCCTATCTTGTCTGGAGTCCCTGCTGAGTAATGTAGATCCTGGGACAGCAAAGGGGCAGCTGTGACTCTGAATCAAATTTTACCTTCTAACTTAATCCAGGGAAATAATCTGTAACAGAGTGGCAGGCGATGCAAAGTGCTATGTTGAACACTAGATTGTGTTTTATTTTTTTCCGCCCAACTTCACGTTTCCATGCACCAAAATATTGATGCTATAAATATTGGATGCCACGCTTACCTGACAGGCTTCTTCCATCCCACCTGGGCGCCGGGGCTCGGAGCGAGCGCGCGAGCCGCGGCTGGAGCCCGCCTCTCGCGGCCGGAGCGGGCTCGGCCGGCCGCGGGTTCCGCTGCTTGCCCGGGTGCCGGAGCCGCTCCCCCGCCGGCGCTCCCGCAGTCGGCCCCCGGCGCGCACGCGCGCTCCCCTCTGGCGGCTTCAGCGCCTCCGGTCTTCGGCGGCGCCGCAACTGGACCGCTCCAGCGGGAGGGGCGGCGAGCGAGTGCTCGCGGCCACGTGACCGGCGCCAACATGGCGGCGCCCAGCGGCGTCCACCTGTTCGTCCGCAGAGGTAAGAGCCTGGAGGACAGCCCCACAAGGGTTCGCACGGTCGGTTGCTCGCTACGCACCCGGGTTCAAAGGGATGCACCCCCGCGCTCAGACTTCTCGGCGCCCACAAATGTACTTTCAGTCCTACGGACACTCGCAGGCACACACGACGACACAGTCACACGCCGCAGGAACACACACGCAAATTTGTTCGCTTATCACTCGCCCAGACCACATCACTGTATCGCATCTATTTGCAGTTACTCCTTGATATTTACGGGCCATTGTGTGAAGTTTTCTTCCTCCACTTAAATTGTATGATTAGTGTAACCAACATTTATTCTAGCTGCCGAGTGAGGACACCTATAGTAACTCTGAAATGCATCTGGACACCCAGTTGTCTTCTCTAAAGCTATTCTGTAGTCATGTCTTTTGGGGAACTTGCCAAATGTGATTCTCTTCCGGTGACTTAAAGTTAAGAGAAGACACGACGTCTGGGTAGTTCTAAATAGGTGTCATTCTGCTTGAGTGTTGAGATTTTAATAAATGCACAGATACTTTTGCAGCTGAATTGGGGAGATCTTTGTTGGATCTGAACTAGGTTCTGAATCGTTTTTGAGAAAAGAACTAGGAAGTTGTTTCAAAGACGGGGGACAGGAAAACTTAACTTATTTTCAGAGGCTACTTAAGTGTCAGGCATGTAGGAAGAGTGCTGTTAGGTAAATATCATTTTCATAGTAATAGCTACTGTTTATTAAGTGCCTTTTAAGCACTTTACATATGCTAGGTGCCTTTTAAAACCCAGTGAGCTAGAAATTATTCCTTCTTTGCAGACTGGAAAAGTGAGGCCAGAGAAGTTAAGTAATATGACTAAGGTCACACAGATGGTAAGAGGCAAAATGTGCATTTGAACATGACCTTAACTTTTTCTTTTTTTCTTTTTTTTTATAAGGCTCATTTATCTTTCCTGCCTGGCATGGTCTTTCCATAGAAGTCAGTGTGCAAAGTTTAGATGAGACAGGACAAGTATGATGAATGTGTATAAGAAGTGAAGAAGATGTTTTTAGAGAGGAAGAAGGTTCCTAGGCGAATAGACTTCAGTATTTCAGTGTTAGTGGAGATGAGTAAGGGGCCACAGGAAGATTTGAGGTGAGAGATGTGTAAGGAGAAGGTGATGTAGCAAGCATTTTGGACTGGTTGCATGGAAGACTGGAGGTCAACATGAAAGTGTAGCCTTATGAAAAGAGAGCCAATTTACATCTCTTAAGATCTGGGCTCCAGTCCAAACTCTATTTACTAATTAAGTTACTTTTCTGTTCCTTCTTTTCACAAGAAATAATGGTGTTTAGACTTCATTTTTGTGCACTTCAGGTAGTGGTGAGGAGGATGAGTGGGATGATGGGAAGATAGTCAAGGTAAAGGAAGATCCCAAAATCCCCTCAAACCATATGTATGTGTAAATATAGACACATGTATGTATATATGTATTTTTATGTGTATATATAAAATCTTTTGTATATTACAGAAATAACAATCTCTTCTTTCTTTTTTCTTTTCGATCACTTATGATTTTGCGATCCATAATCCATAATCCACTATAATCCATCCCACTATACCCCAAAGTGCTGCAACAAGCAAGAGATGGATCTTCTGATTAGAGGAGGAAGGGAAAATGTGTCATCAGGAAGAGATTTTAGTGATGGGAAAAGGGACCCTTTCTAGACTATCCATAGCTAGTTTTAAATTGCAGACAGATTTTCCTGCCACCTGGTACCCATCCCCCACCCCTGGATTGAAAAGGGAGGATAAATTCATGAAGACTTCTTTCTACTCACTTTTCCCTCTTCACCCATTTAGTTTGATATAAATCAATCCACTACAAGTCTTTATATACCAGGATTAATCATCAGCATCTATGTGCATCTTTCCCTTGTGCAATACAGGAAGACATTTTTTAATCTCTTAAGAAGGGCATGAAGTTTCTTTCATGATGCCTTAACTTATTGTGGCTTTAACCACAGTATACCCTATATAACAGTAGTTACCTAGCTACCTACTCCTAACTAGATTGTTAATTCTTGTTGAACAGACACTGTGTCTTATGTATCTTTCTGTCTTTACAAGCATAGTACCTGGCTAAAAGTTAAGATCATTAAAAGTATACAGAATTGAGAGGCTGTTAAGACTTGTTCTCTTTCATCATGGCCTAAGGGATTGGTAGAAATTATGAATATTGACATTAGAAAGGGGAAAAGACAGATCAGCCTTTTGGAACCAAGAGAGAAGGTAACAAGAGACTTTCAGGAACTAAAGTATTCCCAGGTATTATCATTGGCAGGAAATCCCAGACTCAAGAGCCCAGAATCCCTACCCTGGGGCGCCAGGAACTCTCTTCTAGCTTAGTCTCCCACTCCTAACCCTCACTTTACTGGAATCCCTATTCTAGTTCCTGAAGGCACAAACCAAGATTCCAGTGAGTATGGGAAAGAATGGAGAAGGCAAGTAAGGAGGCGTATTTTCTCCTTTAGGCCCTTGTTTCCTGTATGAGCGGATCTCCCCTGGATTGCCTCCTGTTTGATTTTGTCACACTTTCACTAGGCTCTTCTATCAGGTTTCTCCTGATAACTCTCCTGCTGGCTGGAATATGAGCTTCTTACAGGCAAGGATCTTACCTTCTTCATCTTAGTCTCCGTTAAGCCTGCAGTACAGTGTCTGCACCTAATAAGTACTCAATTTCATAACTAAAAGAATGGCCTTCGGATTGCAACCTCCTATGGTAGTATTTTTGAATAAAAGTTATATGGTATGTCTAAAGAGTAATTTGTCCCTAAATGTCAGTTTTCTTTACGTGGTAGGCTAAGATAGTGACTTTATTCCTGTTTGCTTGCTTGGTTGCTTGTGTGCTGGTGTGTGCACGCACGCTCTCTCTTTCTCTCATTCCACCTCCCTCCAAGAATAATTTAAGGCAATTTTACTTTTGCCCACCTTTTTTGGCAACTGTGAGAATTTCATTTTCATTCCAGGTAATTTGAATTGTGAGTTAGACTTTTTGGAGATAATTAGAAAAAAGAGGTTGGAACAGGGAAGGGAAGAATCTAAAGGAGACGTACTTGAGGTTTGAGCACTGTAGCCCTGGGAGAGATGAGATGAAGGAAGCTGATGGAAGTAAACCCTTGGACCTAAGCTCTATCCTGCTGTCTGTCCTTCCATAGTCCATTTGGAGGGAGCTGAAGCTAGTGAGGGGAGAGGCAGTGGACTGTGGCAAGCCCTGCAGAAAGTCTAAGCAGAAAGGCCCAGTTGGTTGGTGTGTGAAATAGTTTGGCCTTTCCAGAGGGAAGCCTCTATCAAGGTGTAAAGTATGCATAATTTTTACCTAACAGGTCTGCTTCTAGGAATTTATCCTAAGAAAACAAAAGGTTGAGTGTGCAAAGATGGATAAGTAAGACTGTAACTTTGTATTAATAATAAGTGGGAAATAGTGGACAGAATCTGAAATGTCCATTGGTAAGAGAATGGCTAAATAAATTATGGTTCATCCATGCGGTGGAATGCTATGCAGCCATTAAAAAAGATTATGTAGATGTACTGTAGATTTATAGTCATTGACATGTATTGAAGGAAAAAAAAGGCAAAGTATAGAACAGTATATCCCACTTATGTAAAATTACATATCTATGTTTCTTAAGGCGTATGTATGCATAAAGAGATCTGGAATGATGTTCATCCAAATAGTCATAGCTGTTATTTCTAGATGATCGGATTGAATTTATCTTTACTTTCTTTATATTTGATATGTGTGAATTTTATATACTGAGCAGATAGCATTTTTATTACCTAAAAAGGTAATTTCTTTTTTAGTATAAAAAATTGAATTAAAAGGCATTGACAGCATAAATATGTTCCTTTGTGATTACTTCATTATTTTATGTGAGAATAACTTTTCCCATTTAGAGATGATTACTATTCGTTTCCATTTTGTTTTGTTTTTCATTTCTTAAAATATTGTACCTATGTGTAAATCGTTTTATTAAAATGTGTGACAATGTGTACTCTTTTATTAGTCAACAAATTTTTCACTGGTACTAGTTTAAAAATCCTTTATATATATTATGTTTCTCAAAATTATTAAGAAAAATCCAAAAATAAGTAAAGCTTAAGCTCTATATTTTACTATGATGGCTTATGGAAAGGCCAGATTTTTAACAATGTTATTATGTTTTTGGAGGAAGAATTAGGGGAGTAGGTTAACAAGAAAACAAATATTTTATTGTCATTATTAAAAAAAAAAGGCATTGAATGTTTGAGTGGAACCAGACCCACAGGGAAATATCTTTTACTGTGCATATTCTCTGCAACAAAGCAAAATATCTATGTAATTTGTAACATAGGAAAGGAACATCTTTAAGATTTCCTTGATCAAAGAATGGTAAATGTAAATATATTCATTACTATTATATAATTTAAGATACATATAATGCTACTAATATTTTATTTACTTACTTTTATTTTAATAAATATAAAAAATATTGAAAAGTGCTTTTGTTCACTTGTGGTCATAGATTCCTCCAATGAGAATTCTCTTACCTTAGTGGTTTTCTAAAAATTTAGTAGGGGAGGGGCTGTTGTACATCATGAATTAAGTACTTTAAACTTTGTCAACTGACCTGAGATCCTTGCTATCTTGTATAGATTCCGTAGGAAAATGTATACTCAATTTTGCCAAGGCAACTTAGAATTAAACTTTTGGAATACAATTTGTGGGTTATTTGGAAAATGCTAAATTTTTTGTGTGTGTGAGACTGAGTCTCCCTCTGTTGCCCAGGCTAAAGTACTGTGGCATCAGCCTAGCTCACGGTAACCTCAAACTCCTGAGCTCAAGCAATCCTCCTGCCTCAGCCTCCTGAGTAGCTAATTGGGACTACAGGTGTGTGTTGCCATGCCTGGCTAATTTTTCTATTTTTAGTAGAGACAGGGTCTTGCTCTTGCTCAGGCTGTTCTTGAGCTCCTGACCTCAAGCAATCCTCCCATCTCTGCCTCCCAGAGTGCTAGGATTACAGGCATGAGCCACCGCACCCAGCCAGAAAGTGCTAATGTTGATAAGGAGCTTCCTATTTATTACTTAAACTATATTTCTATTGGTAGCCAGAGAATGGAAGTGGAGTTTTACTGTACAGTATTTTTTAACAAATTTATTCCAACTGTATTATAGTATGGCTTGTGACTACATAGATTAAGACATGCTTACAAGCAAATTATGGTCCTAAAGTCATAAGTGTTCCTAAAGCCATATGTACTTGTATGTTTTTTCCTCTGCTTGAAACAGCTTTCTATAACACAAATAGCTCCTGCCTTTCATTGAAGTTATGAAATTTCAATGCATAGTACAGGGCATGTAGACTCTCAGTGATGAATGCTTTGCAGTCATTTAAAAAATGATGTTGACCTATATTTGTTGACATGGAATGATGTCCACAAAATATATTATTTGGGAAGAGCAAGTTAAAGAACAATATAATACAGTCCCATTTTGTAAAATCAAATACCGATATCTCCATTTGTGTCTATGTGTCTCTTAACCTTATGACATGAACATGGAGAGACTGGCATACACCTAAATATTCATGGTGTTTATGAAATGTTGACTTTCCCCAAGCATTGGAAATCAGTGAAAATGCAGAGTGGATACTGCATATCTTAGGGAACTTGGCAAAGATGGGGGAAGTATTATATGTACACAGAGCTTCATTTGAGCAACATCTTGTTTTACAGTTAAAGCAGCTTGTTCTTGTGGAGATTGATTTTCTTTTTTAGCTTTTGAATATGGAGAATGTTAATACAAAAGCAGAGAGAACAGTATAATGAACTCCCACATATCCATCTTCTAGTTACAATAGTCATCACCTTATGGCCACTTTTGTTTCAACTATACCCCCAGCCATTTCACCTCCCCACAGCTGGGTTATTTTAAAGCATATCCCAGATATCATTTTATTTTATCTGTACATTTTTCATCATGTATCTCTAAAAGATAAGGAGGCTTTTTTCCCTTCATATATTGTACTTTTCATTTCTAGAATTTCCATTTGATTCTTTTTTGTATAGTTTCCATCTCTGTGTTGAGATTTCCCACCTGTTCACTCATTATGTTCATCTTTTCCTTTAAATATTTGAATACACATACTTAGAACAGCTGTTTTAAAGTCCTTGTCTGTTAATTCTATCATCTGGGTCATCTCAGGGTCTATTTATGTTTTATTTATTGGCTTTTTTTTCTTGATTGTATGTTACTTTTTTTTTTTTTGCTTCATGTGTCATGTAATAATTGTATAAGTGACATAATGGATCATATCTTGGCAGACATTTTGTTGTTTTTTTTTTAAATACATTGAGTGTTCCAGCAAGCAGTTTGTTAAATCTGTTTGATTCTACCAGGCTTAGTTTTTTTATTCTTTGTTAGGATGGATCAATTTGTGTTTTGCGTTTAGTCCTAGGAGGTAGCCCTTAGTCTGGTGTGGAGGTCAGCAAACTTTTTCTGTAAAGGGCCAGATAGTAAATATCTTAGGCTTTTGCAGGCCATACAGTCTCTCTTGCAACTACTCAACTCTGCCACTGTAGTGCAAAAGCAGCATAGATAGTTCATAAAGAAATGAGCATAGCTATATTCCCATAAAACTTTATTTACAAAAACAGGCAGCAAACCAGATTTGGCCTGCAGGGGCCTTAATTTGCCCACCCTTGCTCTGCTAGTGCATGGTTCTTACTCTAAGGAATCATCTTTTTGAGGTCTCAGTTGAATGCCAGAAGGGCTCAGTGAGGTCTGTCTACTCTGGTTGGACTAAGACTCCAACTTCTCCCAGCACTGGAATCTCCATTCAGCTCTCAGCCTGCAGCAGATGCTGTCTGGTAGACCTTGTGGAGTGTCACCCAGCTCTTGGATGACTCTTTTCCAGTACACTACCACACAGATTCTAGCTGCTTCAGCAGCTGGACCTCTCTTCTCTGACTCCTTAGCTAAGCAGCAAGACACTGTGCTCTGCCTGGGCCCCACCCCCGATGCCACAGTTGGGAAGGTTTTCCCAGGCAGAAATCTGGGGCCAATGTGGGCTCACGTTGTGTGCTGTTTTCATTTAAGACTCACTGTCCTGCATTGCCTGATATCCAATGCCCAAAACCAGTTGCTTCACATGTTTTGTCTAGATGCTTAAGGCATGAGGGAATTCCAGTACCAGTTATGCCATCATGCATAGAAGAGGATGTCAGTTTTTTAAAAAATCTATTATGTTTACATTCCCTGTTTGTTTTTCCTTTTTTCTTGAAATTTATTTTTTGAAGCAACTGGTTAATCTGTTGGCCATATGGAGTGTTCCAATTTCTGGATTTTGCTGATTGCATTATATCCCACTGGTCTCACTGAAGATGTTCCTCCGTAAACTGGCAGTTAGATCCAAGGCCTGACTTGATTTAGGTTAGACTTTTTTTTTTTTTTTTGTAAAAGTACTTAATAGGTGGTGTTGCTTTTTGTGACATTAGTGGCCATTTGTGATCATTACCTGGCTCCAGTAATTCATTAGGAGTTTACAAAATGATATAATATTTTAATTTAGTTAGTCCTTCTTCATTTTTCAGCTAGAAAATATCTACAAAGAGAAACTTTCTCATCAAGTATTTGATTATCCTACTAGGCCCTATCTTGGCAGGGAAAGTTAAATGCTTCATTAGGTCTCTTTATTTACCAGTTTTTAAAATACTGTAGTCCCCCCTTATCTGTGGCAGATTTGTTCCAAGACCCCCAGTGGATGCCTGAAACCTCAAGTATTACCAAACCCTGTATATATTGTACTATGTTTTTTTTCTACACATATGCCTATGATAAAGTTTAATTTATAAGTTAGGCACAGTAAGAAAGTAACAACAATAACTAATAATAAAATAGAACAATTATAACAATATACTATAATAAAATTTATGTAAATATCATCTTTCTCTCAACATACCTTATTGTACTTTACTCACCCTTCTTCTTGTGGTGATGTGAGATGATAAAATGCCTATATGATGAGATGAAATGAGGTGAAGGATGTAGGCATTGTGACTTAGCATTAGGCTATTACTGACTTTATGATTGTATATTAGAAGGAGGATCATCTGCTTTGGGTGATCTAGGATCATGCAGCCATGATGATTTCAATGGTTGGTTGTCAGGAGCAGAGGACAGGCGAGTAGCATACAGGGCGTGGGTCTGATAGATAAAGGGAAGATTCACATCTTGGACAGGATGGAGTGGGCCAGTGAGAGACTTCATCACACTACTCAGAATGGCATGCAATTTAAAACTTATGAATTGTTTATTTCTGGAATTTTCTATTTAATATTTTCAGACTTTGGTTGACCTTGGGTAACTGAAATCTTCTAAATCAAAACCACAAATAAAGGGAAGACTACTGTAACAAGTTTATCTTCTGAGAGTAACCAGTGAGTTCTATATGGATTAATTTTTAATTGTGTATCTACTTCTTTAATTTTCTGGAAGTATGGGAGAGGATTGTGGAATGTTGAAATCCTGAAGTAGGATTGCACGATTCAAGATAGAATAGCAAAAGCTGTTGACGGAAGTAGCATTTTTAAAAATGGAATTTGAAAATTCTTACTATTAATATAACTTAATTTTAGAGGGAAAGATTGTAGGGTAAGAGAAGATTGAGTACCCTCCAGAGCTTATTGCAGGTTGGGTCTCAGGGTATTAGGCATTCACATTATAACAAGATGCTCATTCCTGGATATAGTGAAATGTCAGACCTTGTGCTTAGAATAAATATAACTATGAATCTTAACATCCATGGGGTGATTGTATATAAGATGACAAGGCAATTGGGTAAAGATCTGGTTTTGAACCCTGTCCCTACAAATTATTATTACATGAATTGAAAAAGTAACTTAATTTTCCACTCAACTTTGTAATGAACCTAAAACTATTCTGAAAAATAAAGTCTATTTTTAAAAAAGTAATTAAAGGTGAAAGCACCTAGCATAAGAAATGCCTTTTTCCACTTATCAGATGTGCCTCTTATGGTCCTGTCTCTGTCCTCTATTGGTGGAAGCAATCACAAGGTAGCCCAGATTCAGGGGAGGGGACATAGAGCCCCTATCGGTGGGATAAGGGTAGAAGAATCTTGACACTCTAAGGCTGTTTCCTGAATGTGGTGGAGAGAGAGTGAATTAGCTCCCAAAAGACATGCAACATTTTGTGTATATGAACATTTCCCTGAGGGAAAATATGCTTGGCTTTCATTAATTCCTGAAAGTAAGATATATTTTTTTTAAAAAATTAGCATCTCCCATTAAGTATGAAAATTCTTCGATACTTTCTCCCATCAAGCAGTGAATCTGTTCCCTCCCCTGAATCTAGACTGTCTTATGACAGCTTCAACCAAATGAGTATGGGGGAGGCGATGCTGTGTGACTTGCAAAGCTGTCCTAAAAGGGGATGCAGCTTCTTCTCTGTTCCCTGGAACCCTCATGCTCAGAGCATGAGCTGCCTTGGGAGAAACCCAGCTACCCTGAGGCTGCCATGCCACTGGGAGAGGCCATATGAAGGTACTCCAGTCAGGAGTCCTGGGCATTAGGTCATCCATCCCAGGCCCCAGACATATAAGTGAATAAACCTTCAGAGGGTTCCAGCTCCCAGCCGTTGAGTTACTCCCGTCCTTCCAGTCTTCTTGACTGAGGCCTTAGACTCATGCAGCCTCAGACATTCATTTCTGAATTTTTGATCCATATAAGCCATGAGCACAATAAAATGGTTGGATTTTTTTTATACCTTTAAGTTTTCGGTAATTGTTACACAGCATTAGTAACTGGAACAGTATAGTGTCTTATAAGTAGTAACAATTATTTTTCAGTGGCAAATCCAAAGAACCACTTGCAGAGAACACCTGTGGGCAGTAACAAAATGTCTCCCCAAAATTTGGAGTCACCTCTACAACAAAGTATGGCTTCTTACCAGATATTTATCATTTTTTCACAGTCTACATGAAGTTTAGGAGTCATTTTTATCATGTGATATTGTTTCGTATCACAGCTGATGTTTTACCTTTACCAGGTTTCCAGGGCAACTGAGCTAGAAAGTTAACCCAAGGTCAGATTTGTCCATAAAGAAGTATCCATTTAGAAAAGCAAGGTAGCAATATTAATATTGGGCAAAATAGCATTTATGACAAAAAAGCATCAAATAGAAGAAAGGGGTTCGTGGATTTTTTTCTGTGTCTACTTTCACTATCCCCTTAATGTTCTCATGAGTCTAATGGCTCTAAACAACATCCATTAAACTGCTGACTCCCAAATTTATGCCCCTAGCCAAGACCTTTGTCCTAAATTCCAGACTCATACATCCATCTGCCTACTGAACATTTCCACTTGATGTTTTAATAGACATCTCAAAATCAACGTGTCCAAAACTCCAAAAGTGGACTTCTAATCTCCTCCCTCCCCCCTAAAATTTGCTCCACTCCAAAGATATCCCCACCTTAGTTGTTGGCAAGTTTGTCCTGTCAGTTTCTCAGACCATAAACCTTCAAATCATCCTCAATTCCTTTCTTTCTCTCACTCTGCATTCAATATGTTGAGAAATCATTTTGGATCTACCTTTAAGATATACCCAGATATTCAAGCATTTTTTGTCGCCCCAACTGTTACCACCTGATTTGAGCCACTGTCATATCTGGCCTGGGTTACTATATAGCTTCCTTCTGGCCTTGCTCCTAACTTGCCCTCTATACTCCATCCTCAAGACCGCAGCCAGTCTCTGTTACAAATGTAAGTCAGATCATGTCCTTCTTCTGCTCAAAACCTAGTTCACTCAGAGTAAACCCAATTCCTTATAATGTCCTGTAAGGTCCTGCTCATAGCACTTACTGCTTTTTAGCATGATCCTTCAAGCCTATTGTCTGTTGGGACTCTCTACACTAGAGTGCGAGTTCCACAAGGAGGAGGATTTTTGTATGTTTTGTTCTCTGATTTATCCTGAGCATCTGGAACAATGCCTGGCACATAATAAGCATTCAGTAAAGATGTTTTGAATGAATGAATGAATGAATGAATAAAAAGTGGCTAGTTAACGGTGATGTAATAAAGTTATTAGTAATGAACCTTTGTGAATCAAATAACATGTTGAAATACATAAAGCAAGAGCTATTAGAAATAAAAGCAAAAATGGATAAAACCATAAGTATAGTGGAAAACTTTAGCATGCCTCTAAGAATTTGGCAATTTAAGGAGACATAATAAAGTTATTGATGTTCAGAATGTTATAATTATTATAGTAAATTTGATTTAGTATTGAATTTGGTACCTTGGATTAAAGATTATTTTTTACAAATACACATGAAATAGGAAAAAACTTGTTATGTCACTAAAAGCCTCTAGAGAGAAAAAGGTTATAAACCACATTCTCTGACCACAAAGCATTAATGCACAAAATTAATGGGAAGAGAGAATATGTTTGACCTAAGTGTTGTGGAAACACAAAAAGAACCTAGATGTGCAGTTTACACTGTACTGGCCTTGGACTACATGGTTCTTGTCCTCCACAAGTTCACAGTCCTTTGGGGGAATCAGACATGTAAATCAATTATTGCAACAGAGTAAGGTGGATGCACAGGTAGACATAAGCAGACAGTGCAATGGGATCATCCAGTAGAGACTGAGGAGTCAGCTTCACAGAGGAGATGAAGACTGGCCCGAGCCTGAGTCCTTTCTTTCGAGTCCTGGGCTTGGTCAGGGGAAGAAGTCTGGACAGAGAGGGCCTCTGGTCCATAGGCAGGGGGAGAAGTGAGAGCATATGTAGCCTTCTGGGATCTCTGCTAGTTTAACATGGCAGGCAAGTAGGGTGAGAGCTAGCAAGTAGCCAGAGAGGAGGTTGGAGGTAACTGCTTTTGACAGCAGAATATACAGGATTTGGGGATCACCTGAATGGAACAGTGGAGGCATGAAGGGGTGAAGCTAGGCAGACGCCTATTCCCTTAGGGTTGGAGGAAATGATAGATATGCTTGCAGATAGTTTTTCATGTGGGAGAGGGCACAGAAAATTGAAGAAGCTCCTTGTCCCCAGTGACTTCTATTTCTTGCTCTACATTTTTGCGGCGATTAGAGATGAAAAATGATGAGGAAGGGGATTGGGAAATAGGAGAAGAAACTGATAAGGGGGAAGTAGAAGGATTGTTTGCACAGCAGAGCTGAGACCCAAGTGGCATTAGAGGCAGCGTATTTGTAGTGACCCCATTCATTGCCTTTGTGTGACTTTCTCCAAATGGACACCACCCTGGATGTGTAAAAGAGTGGAGGTGGATGGTTGGATTGCCTGGAATTTTCCAGATGGATACATTAGGACCAGGGAGTAACAGAGGCAGGGGGTTGGCAAGAGGAGGATTGAACTAACGAATCACAGAGTGTACCTGGGCTGGAAACTTCATAAGGACATAGACTATGTCTGTTTTGTTTGTATTTGCATCCTTCATTGTTAAAATGAATAACCTGGAGGGCAGAAGAAGTCAAAAGAGAAGAAGCTGGTAGTTTGGGGAAAAAGGAGTTGTCCAAAGATGAGAATTTCCAGTGAGGTCAAAGAATAGAAATCATGGGAAGCAGGAGTGAGAGAACCAGAAGGGTGAGGTAGGGTCTGGAGTTTCATGGTGGAGGTGACTCTGAACTGGGGCAAACAGTTTTTAGTTTAATTGGAGAAAGCAGCCTCATCTGTGTAATAATGCAGAGCAGTATGGTAGTGCTCTGGGAATAAGAGGAGGGAAAGATAACTTGGGCCTGGAGTGCTCACTCCACAGAAGAAACGGGAGTTGAATTAGACCGGGAAGGATGAGTAAGGCGGTCAGGAAGGGGCTGTGGAGGGCATCCAACAGGGAGGAGGCAGAGCAGGGGGAGCAAAACCATGTGGGTCAGAAGTCAAGACATGTTTGGTGGGTTTTGGACTGGAGAGCTTCGTGAGAGCTGAGAGTTTGTGTAGAGGAGTCATAGGAGATGAAGACTGATATCACAGGATCACGTTGTGGAGAACCAGCTTAGGGTTTATCTTCTAGGCAGCAGAGACCAGTGAAGGTTTTCGACAAGCAAGTGAAGTGGGCTCTCCATTCTAACCTGCTGCTGGCGTGTTCTGGGTGTATTAGGAGAGAAGGCCATTGCAGTCAGCGGGAAGAGAGTGGCAGGAATAAAGTGAGGGGCCTGGACTAGTGTAGTGACTGCGGGGTGGAAAGGCAGAGATGGATGCAAGAGAAATGGTGCAGAGGAGAAATCATCAGGATCTGGTGACTTGTTGGAAAGGGGACCTGAGGATGGAGAGGAGCCTTTGAAGCAGAAAAGAAGGAGTTGGCAGAACCGAGAGCCTAGTCAGGAAAGAGTCTCAGGAGGAAGTTTTGGGATGACTGAGTAAAGATCAGTGATTTGGCCACTAGGAGATGATAGTGACTTGGACCAAAATTTAGCAATAACAGGAACTAATTATGAACGGTGATCATTGGTGATAGTTGTAGAGAACAATGGAGGTGTTTTGTCCCTTTTTGTTTTTTTAAATATTAATAACTTTTTTGAGCTGTAATTCACAGACTGTACAATTGACCTATTTGAGGTATATAAATTCAGTGGTTTTTAATATATTCACAGAGTTGTGCAGCCATCACCACAATTAATTTTACATTTTCATCACTCCAGAAAGAAAGCTCTTACCCATAGCAGTCACTCCCCAATACCCGCACCTCCTCCAGCCTTGGGCAACCACCAATCTTTCTGTTTCTATAGATTTACCTCTTCTGGACATTTCATATAATGGAAGCATACAACATGCAGTCTTTTGTGCCTGGCGTCTTTCACTTAGCATGAAGTTTTCAAGATTCATCCCTATTGTAGCATGTATCAGTACTTCATTCTTTTTTATTGCTGAATAATATTCCACTGTAGGAATGGATCGAATTTTGTTTACCCCTTCACCAGTTGATGGACATTTGGGTTATTTCCACTTTTTAGCTCTTGTGAATAATGCTGCTGTGAACACTTGTGTACAAGTTTTTTGTGGGCATATGTTTTGTTTTGTTTTTGAAATAGAGGCCCTGGCTATGTTTAGAAGCAGAGAGAAGGAAAGAAGCTGGTAAGGAAAAAGGGCCGCAGGCAATCCTGGAAATTAGGAGGCTTCCCAGAGAGACAGCAGACCTGAAAGAGATGGGAAGGAATGGAGGGAGGAGGTGGGGGGGGAAGGTTCCTCTTGGAAGTGGGGAGGGGGCCTCTCCCTCTGAGGCAAGAATGAAGGAAGAATAGAAATTTCTTTTTCTAGGGATAAAAATACTTCAAAAATATATTTTCTGATTATAAAAGTAATACAAGGAAAGCCGTGCTAAAAATGTGAGTCAAGTCAGGCTTCTTAGGTTTGAATCCTGATACTGCAGCTTACTAGTTGTAGATCCCTCAAGCCCTGGACTCATTAGTTTACCTCTCTAAGCTTCAGTTTCTTCATTTGTAAAATGGAGGTGAGAATACCTACTTTACTGGGCTATTATGAGGCTTAGAAGAAATCATGGCTGCACAGTTGTGTCAGTTACCTATTAGTGTATAACAAATTATCCCCAGACAACAAACACTTAAGTCACAGTCTCTGAGGGCTGGGGATTTAGGGGTGGCTTAGGTAGGTACCTCTGGCTCAGAATCACTCATGAGGTTGCCGTGGTGCTGCTGGCTGGAGCTGTAGTCACCCCACGACTTACCCGGGGCTGAAGGACCACATCCAAGCTCACTCACGTGGCTGTTGGCTGGAGACCAGTTTTTTGCCACCAGTGCCTCTCTACAGGCCTGCTCACAGCATAGATAGAGCTCATGATTCGAGACAGAGAACCAGAGTGCACATGACAGAAGCCACAGTCTTTTATAACCAAACTTCAGAAGCGACTTCCTGTCACTTCTGTCATATGCTATTGATCACACAGACCAGTACAGTGTGGCAGGGACTGGATCAGGGTGTGAATATCAGGGACTGATAGCTGGGCTGTGGGGGCTGCCTTGGAGGCCAACTACTACAACATCACTTAGCACTGTACATGACACATAAGCCCACAATAACTATTCACAGTGGCAGTGCTGAGACAGAGAAATGAGAGTAAATATCAACCACCATTTAGATAAAAAGAGTAGGCTTTTTTAAAGTGATTTTTTTCTTCTTAAGGAAGGCTGCTAGTAATATGACTAAGATTTTTAAAAATTTCTACCATATCCACAAGAGAAAATTTATTAATTACTGAAATACTATCTTAGGAAAATTAACTTTTGCTATCCCTTTTATCACTCATATTTGGAGTATATATATCACAACCTTGTTTCCCTTCATTCAACTCAGTGTTGTGATAATTCTGAATTTGGGGCCTCACACACCCTGTCTGTGCGATCAGTAAGATTTTGATTTTCCTGTAAGATCAAATAGAAATAGATCAGGAGTGAAAAGAACACGCTGGCCGTATTCCTCACATACTGCCCAATGCTGCTGAATACCAGCCCCTCCAAGAACCGATATTTCAAAAGACAACTCCTCTTTGTTGTCTCTGTCATTTCCCCGCTATGTTGTGCTCTGTGCATGGCTGTAGGGCACTGCCAGCGCAGGGGTGCTGCCATCAGAAAAGTGAGTGAGCGACAGTGCAGGGAGAAGGCTGTGCCAGGGCCAGCGGGCAGGAGACAGCACAAACAGCTAGATAGCAGTGTGGTGGCCTCGCTGTGGGGTGGAGCGTGGGGAAGGTTATCAGTTACCTGGATTAAAAAAAAAAGGGTGCCCTTGAACCTGTCTGTCACAAGTCACTTTTCAGCAAAGCCTTCCAACTCGGGGCAAGGACATCTTGCATATTAAAGGAAAATCACAGCTGCTGAGGAGAATCTTACAAAGTCACTTTAGGTAGATTAGTACTTCGTGGTAGCTTCTTTTACAAGGGTCAGATTAATTTTCTAATGCTGTTTTCTACTTTAATGTTACTGCTTTAATCATTAGAATACCACTAGTTCCTTCAGGCAATAGGAAGCTATTGAAGATTTAATGAGATTCATATTGCTTATGCTTAAATGTTGATGACTTCCTGCATGCATATTAATCACTCCTGACCTTGATCTCAAATTCCTCCCCAGTACAAATTCTCATCAAGCATACCTACTAGATCTCTCAGAGTTCACTGACTACCTGGTTTGTTTCCAAAAATACGTAAAAGAACCTTAAGTCTAATGTTCAGTGTGTCAGATTTTCAGTACCCTCGTCTGACTTGTCTTCCAGATCTCCTGGTGACTGTAAATCTGGGAAATTTAGGGGGAGAAAAATCAGTAACTCTTAACAGGGGAGTTAGCCTCGTTTGAAAGACTGTTCTGTGCAGCAGACCTTGAAAACGCCTAATTGGTTGTCTAGGTCAGTACGTCCAAATGGCAACTCTTAGAGCCCATCCAGGCCACAGAGCATTTCGGAGTGGCTTGTGTGCACTCCGGCTGTTGAGCAGCAGGACTCGGCCTCTGTCCTCTGCTTCGTTGGCCCCATCCTTTAGTTCCAGCCCACCCCCTCCTGCCTCAGAGGCCTGGGAAACCCCTGCTGGCCACCTGGTGTCCTCATGCCCAGCATCTATGCACCTGCCCCAATTGTCCCCTCAGCCATCCTTGGCAGATTTCCCGACCAACAGTTTCAGGAGTTGGAGAACGTGAGAGAAGAGGTGACAGGTCTCTGGAGTTTGAGGGGACATGTAAGTGCGAGTGGAGCAGTGTGGGGGGTGGGGAGTGGAGAGGAGCACGTCAGCTGACAAGAGAATAAACGTGTGAGAACGTGAGCGTGAGGCATGCATGCCGTGAGACAGGATGGCAGGGGAAGTAGGTAAGGAGGCAAAGGAGCTTGCCATGGTGATGCCAGTCACTGAGATGAGGAACAAAAGAGGCAAATTTGTGTGTGAAAGAGGCCACACGTGAGAGAATGGACAGAGCAGAACAACAGCCCTGCCGCATGCCATTGGGAGACCCCGTCTGACAGAGCATTTTTTTCCTCTTTGTAAATATATTTATAACAAAAACATTTATTATTATAAAAAGGTAAACCACAAATAAATATACACTTAGCACATTACGTTACATTGGGATTATTTTAGGGTGTCTCAAATGCATAGTCATTTGATTCAGAATCGGAGCCTGCTGGATGGCATGTTGAGTGTTTTAAATGAGGCCTGTCCCAACCACGAAGGTGGACAGTACTGGTTTTGATGACTGTAAGTGCTTGCTACTCACTTTTTAAAAGTCAGTAATTTTTGCATATAGCTAGTTTTTCATCTTTTTAAAGCAGGTAATTTTCTGTGGAAAGTCAACCGTATAGGTGAGAAGATATCCATTTTGCAAAGGAGTTTTTTCTTTTTTAATGATCAAAACCTTTATCTTTTGTAAAAGTAAAATAACCTTTACAAAATAGCCACAAAGTTTCATACCTTTTAATTCATTTTTTTAATTTCACTTCTAGAAATCTATATTTAGAAAATACTCAGAGATGCTGGCAAAGATTTAGGTTCAAGGATGTCTATTTCAGTATTGCTTATTTAGCATAGAGCTGGAATGATTAAGTAAATTATATATCCATATGTTGAGATGGACTGTTGTATGGTCATTAAAATACTGTCCATTAAACTGTAATGCTTCCTCTGGCTCATTCTCCACACTGCAGGCACGTGGACTTTTAATAAGTACGTCAGGGCCGGGCGCAGTGGCTCACACCTGCAATCCTAGCACTTTGGGAGGCTGAAGTGGGAGGATCGCTTGAGCCCAGGAGTTTGAGACCAGCCTGAGCAAGAGCGAGACCCTGTCTCTACAAAATATAGAAAAATTAGTGGGGCATGGTGGCACAGGGCTATAGTCCCAGCTACTTGGGAGGCTGAGGCAAGAGGATCACTGGAGCCCAGGAGTTGGAGGTTGCAGTGAGCTGTGATGACTCCACTGCACTCTAGCCCAAGAGACAGAGCAAGACGCTGTCTCAAAAAAAAAAAAAAAGTACTTCGGATCATTTCACTCCCCCTTAAAATCTTTTCTTGGCTTCCCGTTGTGCTCATCAGGAAAATCCTGACCTCCAAGGCCCACTGGTCTTATCCTGTCCCTGCTGACTCTCCAGTCCCTGCACTCCTGTCTCCTGGCCTTCTCCTCAGGTGCTCAAATTCCCTGAGCCATCTGTTCCATGGGATCTTTGGACATGCTGTTCCCCCAGCTCTTTCTCTGGCTAGTTCCTGCCTGTTCTTGAGGTCTTAGCTTCATTATCACTTCAACAGAGAGCTTTCCTGACCCTCTCTACCCGAAGGAGGGGCCCCAAATATATTCTGTTGTTGTGGTCTATGTCTCTCCATAGCGTTTCACAGTTTAAAATTGCATGTCCATTGCGTGGTTTTTCTTTAATGGCCAGATCCTCTCTGGACTTTGTCTTTTTGTTCCTTCCAGGAGAGTTTGTCAGCTTATTCTTCTCCTCTTCCATTGAGGTTTTCATTTCTGTTGCCTTATTTCTAATCTCTAAGAGTCTCTCTTGTTCCCTGAAAGTTTTTTTAAAAAGTTTTTTTAAAATAGTGTTCTGTTCTTGTTTTGTGGTGGAGTATTTTTCTTGAGTATATTATTAATAGTTTTCTAGAAATTTTCTTCTCTGTTTAGCCTCCAAATTTTTCCTTTCTTTCTTTTTTTTTTGTTTACTATTTATCTTTTATATTAGAGATTTTCTCAGATATCTAGAAATTCATGGTTGTCTGCTTCTATGTCTGCTTCTATATATTAATAAAAGTGGGTTGGGGGAGTAAGACACGATGGTGTGTGCCTATAATCCCAGTGACTCAGGAGTCTGAGCATGGAGGATTGCATGAGGCCAGGAGCTTGAGAGCAGACTGGGCAACATAGCAAGACCCCAAGATCAAATCTCTAAAAAAAGAATATGGAAAAGAATATGATTGCTTTAACTTGGGCCACATTGAGTGTGAAGTGCCTGGAGATAGGCAAGTGGAGATTTTCAGTAAGCAGAGGAGATAAACAGGTCAGGTGAGTTCTGGAGAGGGATGGGCTGGAGGTGTAGATTTGGAAGTCATGAACATATGCTGGCAATATAAATTCCCGAGGGAAGGTGGGTTGCTTGAGAACAAGAGGACCAAGGACAGAACTCTAAGAAAAACTGCTGTGTAAGAGGTGATCAGGGAAGAAAAGCCTACAGAAGGGGACGAGGAGTAGCTAGAGAAGTATGAAGGCTCTGTAGTTGATTACTTTTTGGTTAACATTTTAGATAAATTGTCATCAGTTGTTGATGTAAGTTTCCAGCTGCAATGTGGTTGACCTCTCTCCTCAGCACCAACCTTGCATTTTCAAATGGCTTCTAGACACTCTCATGTAGGGTCCCACTGCTACTTCACATTCAGTAAATCCAAAGCCAAACTTTGAATCTTTCCTGGACCAGAACCAACTCATCCTCCTGTGTTCCCTCTTTCTGTTAATTGCACCACTGTCTTCAGAGGCATCTTTGACTCCTTTTCCCTAATCTGTATATATTCAATCAATTGTCACATTATGCAAATGATACCTCTGCAGTCTCCTGTGTCCATCCCTTTTCTACATTCCCTAAATCACCACAGAGGTTTAATCCCTCTGCTTCTCATCTGTCCCCTTGTAATGGCCTCCAAACTGTTCTACCCTTTTATTTTCCCTGAAGAATCATTTTTGCTATTGGCATCCCCTACTGAAAGACTTTAGTGGTTTGCTGGATTAAATATGAACTCTTTATCCTAAGTACTTTAAACCCTTTGGAGTATGGTCAAAGCTTACTCTTCCAAATAAGCCTATTCAATACTTCAGCAAAAACCAGACCAGTAAACCCTTAATATACATAATACCTTATGGGCTTTCATAGCTCTACTACACCTTTGTTCATGTTTTACTTTCAGCCTAGAATGCTGTTCCATCATCTCTGTCAAAATCCTGTCTATATATCAAGGACTATTTTAAGCACCATCTTCTCCATAGAGCCCTTCTTGGTCTTCCCTGATAATTGTGATCTTGCCTGTCTGCCTACCTTCCTCCACCCCTTACTTCCTTCCACCAATACTGGAACCTCACCAGTTGGGGCTCAGTTGCAGGAAACTGAAATCCCTTGCTATTTCAAGTGGAGGTGCCTTTAACATAGGAATTGGGTGTTTCTAATTTTTGGGAGGTTAGAGAAATAGCTTGTAGGCTAAGCCTACAGGAACAACTTCTGGAATAGCTTCTCTGAACTGGCCCACCAGGGAGGCTAAGCTGTCACCACCTCTAACTACCTCTCAATACTCACAAAACTATTATGGGACACTACAATGCTGTTGCTGGAAAACCCACCATTTCCATAGCTGTGCTCACCAACAGGAAAAAGAACAGCAGAAGCAACGGGGATGAGGCTTCCTCTGTACTTCCCCTCTCAAATCTCCCAGGAATGCATCTATTAATAATTCGTAGAGCCAAATTAGGTGTAGAACCTCTATGCAGAGGAGTCTGGGAAATGTAGTTTTTAGCTCTTTAGTCTTTGCAGTACAGAAGACAGCTTAGGAGGAAATTTCAGTGAATGCCGAGTCCATCACTTCTTCCACATTCATTTACTGTGAGCCAGGAGCTGTTCTATTCATGCTAATTTTTACAGTAACCTCATCATGCTTACTGGATTATCAAGTCTTCTAAGGCAGGAGATGTGTATGAGTAATTCCTATACCCCCTGCACAATAAACACACAAGGGTCTGTAGAGTGTAAGAATTGAATAACTGCTTGCTGAATGAGTGAAATTCAGTCATCTTGCCAAAAGTAGCACCAGTACTTGGATTTAAGAGAAAAACCTTTTAATATTAACCCAAGACAAGATAAGGTAATAATAAGAAGGAAATCTGAAAAACTCTAAGGGAAAATTCAGTTTGTTTATGTAAAAAATAGAAATTGAATTGAGATTCTAGCTATAAATAACTTCTTTTCCAATGTTGGAGAGAAGAGAGCCTGTGGATACTCCTGACATCCCTGAATAAAAAGAAGTGTCCTTTGCAGGAGGTGCAACTGCTGTTGCACATGATGTTTGGAATGAGAAGGTTCAGAATAGTAAACAGAATCGAGCCCTATAAACCAATGTCTGCTTATTAAGAATGGAGGCAAGCCAGGCATGGTGGCTTGTGCCTATAGTCCCAGCTACTTCAGAGGTTGGGGCAGGAGAATCATTTGAGCCTATGAGTTCGAGGTTGCAATGCACATGATCACACCTGTGAATAGCCACTACATTCCAGCCTGGACAGTGTAGTGAGACCCCATGTCTAAAAAAAAAAAAAGGGAATTGAGGCAGATGGACCTATTGTGTTGATTAGGATAAAGCAGAGAAGTTTTTAAAAGAAGTTATTAGAAAATACTATATGTGCATTTGGAGAATAGGGGGGATTTTCATGCCATAGATAGCAAAGGTGATCGACTTGACTTAATGGCTATCGACAATTCATGAGAATGTGAGGACTCTAAAAATAAATTGGATTCGGGGTTTGAGTGATTACTTGTTATGTTAAGACACCAAATTTAAATTGTATTAGAAATCTCTATGTGAAATAAGAGGCTCATGTAAGAGACACTTTTGGGTTAGTGAGGAGACAGGAACACAAGACTAGAGGAGGAGTAATAACCTCGCAACCTTATGCAGTTCTCTTAGTTGGTCGCCCATGGCTTCAGCTGCCTTTCCTTTGCTGATGACTCCACAAATCTAACTGTGCTCTGGACTGGAGATGAAGTCTGTCCCAGTGGTTCTAAACTTTAATGTGCATTAGAATCACCTGGAGGGCTTGTTGAATGATCACTGAGCTCCATTAGAAGAATTAATTTTTCTAATGAGTTCCCAGGTGATGCTAATGATGCTACTCGGAAAGAATCACACCACTGCAGTGTCAACATGTCCCAAATCTTTGCCTGAAAATCTGCTCCTCCTCCTCTTTTCTCTGTTTAGGTTAATAACTCCTGCATTCACCCAGGGTCATAGGCCAGGAACGTGGGAAAGGAAAAGGGTAGGTAGGTAGTTCCTAGACTTCTTACTCATCCCAACACACAGCCACTGTAGATTCTGCCTCCTGGGTAGCTTTGCAGTTAGGCCCACCTCTCTTGTCCTCTTGCATACTACAATAGCCTTTTCATTTATCTGTGTCTCCAACCTCCCCCTCATCCCAGCCCCACCCCAGGCAGTCCATTCTGCAGATATTTCTAAAGTTTAAATGTGATCATAACTTTTCTGTGCTCAAGATACTTTATTGTTTTCCCATATTTTTTAAGATAAAATTTAAACTCCTTATTTTAGAACACAAAGCCCTTTTTCTTTTGACCCTCAGCCTATATCTCTAATTTTGCGATGGACCTCTTTACTCAAGCCATAGCACCTATGGCTTTTACAAAGACTACTCTCTATGTGATATGCATATACTGCCACTGATCTTCACCTACCAACACATTCTGCTCATTCTTTAAAATTCAGCTCAAGTACAATTTGATTTATATGCACCAACTCTTGGTTCCAGTAACATCCAGGTCATACCTCTAGTGGTTAATTGGTTTATCTTTTTTCCCTTCTAGACTACAAATCACTTGAATATAGGGACTTTTGAATCAGTAGCTAGGGAATGGGGTCTGGGAATCTGAATGTTCCACAAGCTCTTTGGGGGATTCTAATGGCTCCAACCTCAGTTTTAAGTGATTTCTAAAATCTTCTTCAACTCTGAAACATCAAGGCTTTTCCTCCTTACAATTTAAGTGGTACTGGGGAGGGAAGCTTTTGGGTAGTTGATTAAAAACAACAACAAAAAAGCATGGGCAGTTGTCTTTTATGCCCACAATAAGATAGCTTATTATACTGAAATGTAGGACAAGGTAGATCAGTAGAAATAAGATAAATACCCTTATTTCTTTTAAGAGTGTTTGCTTAATGTGTCCAATTTTTATTCATTAATTCTAAAACTATTTATCGAGGTATTACTGTATGCCAGACACTGTCTTAGTCATTTGGAGTACATTAGCACAGACAAAAATCCCTACCCTCAAGGAGCTTGCACTGATAGGCTAAGTAAATCACTGAATATTTTAGGAGACAATAAGTACTATGGAGAAAACAGAACATGAGGGGGGCTTTCTTTGACTTTGTCAATATTTAATAATTACTAGAGTTAGTAATTTTTTTAATTTGAGCCATTTAAATAAGCCATACTTTAAAAGGCAGAAAGTAACCTATGCCCAGTCAGAAGAGAACTTTGTATTTGCAAAATTCAGGTCTGGTTTTCTTTTTATAAAATTGATGGTAAATGGCTTTCTCGTTATGTCAATAGAAAAGAAATAATTTAGTGGCTCAGGGAATTGCTTCCAAGGAGTCAAAAATAAATTATGTTGATATAAATTTTTACTACTATTAAAAAAAAAGCCACAAACCAGGAAAAAGTGGTTTTCACTTATCTACAAGGCTGAGTTAATTTTATTATTTAAAAACAGCCACCACCACAACAAAAACCTTTACTCCCAAACCTCTAATCTCCTCACCTCTCCATTTTAATTTTTTGTTTGTTTACATTTTCACATTTAGGTAAAAAGATATTGGTCCTGTTAGAATTTATGGGGAAGCCTCCTTGTATGAAAAAAGGAAGCATAGGGACTTTAGCTTTACCTCTCTGGGGGGTGCTTAGAAGTAAGAGAAGCGGTCTGCTTCTGTGGGGAAAATCACGTCTCCATCTTTATTCTCAAATAAGTTAATCAAAAGATCTAGCATTTCATTGTAAACAGTCTTAAAAGTCAAAATTAATGTCACCTGCAGAGCAAGCTAAACGAGAGATGAGTATTATTTTGCACAGCAGTTGCAATGGTTTTTCAAAGTCCTACCACAATGAAAGACTTTTCTTGCACTTCTTAAATACTACAACTGTGTGGTAATTCTGATGACTGTCAGTTCCTGTGGGGTGTTTACACAAAGGTACTTTTAAATGAAAAGTCATTTTTAGAGCAATTAGAGAAGAGGCTAGACAGAGAAGAGCGGCTCAGGGGCTTGGCAGGTCGGGGTTAAGGTTTATTGACAGGACAGGGTCAGGCGTCTGCTCAGCCACCATTGCCCCAGTACCTGCCCTCCGGATACACCCAAGACCTCCCCGGCCTCGGCCCCCTGCCACAGGCCAAACCCCGGTGCAGAATGTAGAGGGGAGAAAGAGGAAAGGAGGAAGAGGAGGGCAAGTTCTGCTGACACGTTACAGTTCGGTATTGAAATGCAAGTTTGAAAATATTTGCGTGTATTTTTTTGGTCCAGATGTTGTATCACATTAGGAAGAAGAACCTTTAAAACACACAAAGAATCGTCTGTTCTTTCAACTTTGTAGTTTGCAGTTATTGCATCCTGAAGAAAGAAATTGCCCAGCTAAAGCAGTCTTTTAATTTCATTTTTTAGTTTTGAGTTACAGGTTTCTGGCAAGCTCCCTGACCACTACTGTTACCTGGTGGCGCCTATATTTCATCAAATTTAGACATGCAGACTACCTGGATCCAGGCCCAGATGAACTGTTGTGACTGATAAACATGATCCCACCCTGCCCCCATGCATATTCCTGCTTTTCCCTTTAAAGGAATCTAAGACTTTGAGTCACTAGATCCCTAAGGGAGTTAAAGAAAAATGTGTTCTAGCATTCACATTTGCTTTGTGGTTTTCTTGTGCTGTATCTCTGCTTGCCCAGAGGCTGGTGAACATCCCGCAGTGCCCCTACTTCTTCAGTGTTGGTGATTAATGGAGGGAAATGTTTTTGTGTTTAATAAAAACAAGCAGAGACATCTATCAGTACTCACAGTCAAGGCAGAATTTGTTTGACATCTTGTGATTTCTGCTTACAAAAAGAATGACTGCAATTATTAAACAAATAAGAGAAAAGATGCTGCTTATTGGTAGTTTTCAGATATCCTAAGAATATTCTTGGTAATCTTACTGCCTTTGCTTGCATGAGTAGAAAGTGGTAGAATTATTAATTTTTTATAATTAATGAATTTTTGAAATTTGTGTTGTATTAGACTTGGAGTAATAATATAAATTCAGTGTTAAGCAAATGTATGGTTTTTACCTGTGTAATATACTAGGCGCTGTCCCTTTCATTAGACTATATTTCAAACACTTGTTTCTGAGATTGCAGGGGGAGTATTAGCAGGCAATGTAATTAAACTTAATTGCATTTTCTATGTGAATTATTTTTAGTCTTTTAATGCATTTATGATTCCTTTCCTCTATACTAGCTATTCCTGCAGGTTTGTCTTGATAAAAAGTTATATTAAAAATGTTGTTTGCTTGGAAACAGTCTGAAGTCATGAATCTGATTTTAATTTAATTTAGAAGTTTTAAAATGAAAATTTGGTATATAGTGAAGTGGAAAAAGCACAAACTGTTCAAGTACTGGTTTTTGTTCTCATTGTCACTTTAATGTGATCTAAGAAAAATAATCTCTGTCTGGCCTAAGTTGTCTCTCTTGGGAAGAGTTACAGTGATTTAGTCCCTTACATGAAAGCATCAGATCACATATTTCCATAGGTCCTGGGTGAAAGTAAGGATTTTCTAGGGAAGGAGGAAAAGAACCTCCTGGAATGCTGGTAAAAATCTATATCTGAATGAGTGTTTGGTTACACAGGTGTGTGCATTTGTAAGAACTCATTGAATGGTACCCTTAAGAATTGTGCATATTATGGTATGTAAATTTTACCTTGAAATACAAAAAAAGGAACTTGTAAACATATATTGAAGTCTAGTTAATGTATGCATGTTGAAGTGTGGTAAGGTTGGGTACTGATCTTGATCTTTGAAACTTACTTTGAAATGCATCCAAAAAGAAAAGGATGGATGGATGGATAGTGGAACGTTTAGAAATGTAATAAAGAGCAACTATAGTAGAATGAAAATTGTAAAATCTAGGTAGTAAGTGTGAGTATTCACTGTAAAATTCTTCCACCTTTTTTGTATGTTGAAATTTTTCATAAAATATGGGGAGAAAATGAAGGTACTTGTTTTTGCTGAAGGATCTGTGTACCTCCATTTTTAATCCCTCCCTTAATTCCAAATCAGACCACTTGGATTAATACCAAAAAGGGGGAGTGGTATGAACATAGCCATTTAGATAAATGGAAAAATGTGCCCACCTCATACTTTCTCTAGTTACCTGCTGAAAGACCATTACCAAGCACTGAAGCTAAGGGTGTCTTCACAAACAAGAAGAGCTCTGAGAAACCCAAACCACACAGCTCAACGAGTGACCTCTCTGGGCAGATAAAAGTTGGCTTCCAGAACCCTAACCATGGAAAAGGCCATGGCCTCCTGACATGCAACAGCAAGCAGGTCTCCACCACCGCCCCCATATACCTTACCTACCTGTGGTTCCCCAACTCCTGGGCCACAGAGCTCTGTCCCCCCATCCCCCCACCCAAGGAAAAATTATCTTTCATGAAACCGGTCCCCAGTGCCAAAAAAGTTGGGGACCGCTGCCTTATACTAAAACCATATCAAATGAAAATAGGCTTTCAGTTTTCAGCCAAATCCCAGGGATTTGGCCATGAACACCTCCACTTTATCAGAGTGCCAAGCTATCTCTTACATCGTGATACAGCCCTCTTTTTAAAGATATATTATATGGGATATGGGTATGTGTGTCTGTTTTAATTTTGAATGGTCAAAAGGGTAAATTGGTTCTGGTGGAATTTGAACCAAACTTTTAAAAGCTAATGATAATATATTTTTAAATAAGGCCATGTTGCTCAGTTGGTACTTCAGCAGTAAATTCGAAAGTCAAGATTTGAGAGGTTCAGAGATCTCAGTTCCTTCACGGTTTCATAGTGAACTCTGGCCAATTTATTTCCATCCTTTGATTTTCTCATTTGGAAAGTGAGAAACAAAACCTGACAGAAAGTGCCCAGCCTGTGGTCTTCAAACTTAAGTGTATGTAAAAGTCATTTGTGTAAGAAACATTAGTATGTAAAAAAATCAGTAGTGTGTTAAAATACAGATTCCTGGGTTCCTAACTGGGTTTTCTGAGTCAGTAAGTCTGGGGCAGAGCCCAGAAACCTGCATTTTAATAAGCACCAGTGTGATCCTGATGCAATTTTTGGACTACATGACATATGGCATAGATGTGTTTTGATGAATATTATTAATAACTGAGAGAATCTCATTTTTTTAGCTTTTATGAAAAATTTTAAATGCATATTAAAGGTATTAAAGAGAATGGTATAGTAAGCCTCTGTGGACCCATCACCCAACTTCAATTTCAATAATTTTTGGGGGGGGGGCGGGCAGAGTCTCACTCTGTTGCTCAGGCTGGAGTGCAGAGGTTCATAGTTCATTGTAACCTTGAACTCCTGGGCTCAAGTGATCATCCTGCCTCAGCCTCCCCAGTAGGTAGGAGACTACAGGTGCATGCCACATACCCAGCTAATTTTTTAATTTTTTGTAGAGATGAGGTCTTGCTATGTTGCCCAGGCTGGTCTCGAACTCCTGGCCTCAAGCAATCCTCCTGCCTTGGCCCCTCCCAAAGCACTGGGATTATAGGCTTGAGCCACGGCACGTGGCCAATAATCTTGATTCGCCTCTACACTCATCTGTTCCTTTACCCCTCCTTCATAGATGATTTGTGGAAGCAAATGTTGATACATCTTTACATCTGTAAATATTTTAGTAAGCATCTGTAAAATATTAAACTATAAGTCCTCTTTTAAAAATATACTATTGTTAAACCTTACAAAATTTGAGAATAATTTCTTAGTATCCAGTATGTGAGTGTCTCGATTTCCTTGATTATCTCTTCTTTTTTCCCCATAGTTGATTTGTTGGAATCAGGAACCAAAAATAGTCCATACATTGCACTTGACTTATGTGTCTTTTAATCTATAGGTTTCTCCTCCCTGTTTTTTTTTCCTTGTGATTTATTTGTTGAAGAAATCAGGTCATTTGTTCTGTAGATTTTCTCAGTCTAGATTTTGCTTAGTACATCTCTATGATGTCATTTACCTTTTTTCCCCTCCTGTTTCCTGCAAATTGGTTGTTCCATCACTTCCGTCCTGAAGTTTGATCAGATTCAAGTTCTATTTTGTGGCAGGAATATATCATAGGTAGTGTCATGCACATCCATCAGGAGGCCAGTGTTTGGTTGTCTCTCTTTTTGTCATGGTAGCAGCCATTGATGATCAATGCTGAGCAGTCCGTTATTTCCTTAGGGAGAGCCCCGTACTAGTAAGTAGCTCATGAACCTCTCCATCTCATCATGGGTTTTTCCTTTCTGAGTTAGGCTTTTAGAGCTTTCACAGTGAACTCGGAGCTGCCTATTTAGACATTCTGTTTGCTACAGAAACCACAAAAGCTTTCTTGCTTTCATGTCTTAGTTTCATTTTGACAGTATAGTATAAATCTTTAAAATTTGTGCTAGTGGCCCCAACATTTATTTCAGTTTCTGAAACAAGTTAAGATGAATGGATAACCACACAATTAAACAGCAAGTTTGGGGGCTTATGGTGAAATCACAGTTGCAGGTAAGTTGACCAACATGTAAGTACAAGTGAGTCAGAGCCACCATTTCTGTACCATCATCCTATCCTGAGGGAAGGTGATGAGTTTTTAACAACTATATTTATTTTGTCCTGAAAGCAAACCTAAGTTTTCTGGATCAGGGGCAGATAATTATTACATATAGCAATAACCACATTGGTTCCCCACACCCCAGTCTCTACCTTCAGGGCAATACAAAGGGTTACATGTGTGTGTAGAAGAGGGGCCAGAAGAATGTGGTTGGATTTGCCAAGATCTTATGTCCTGATAGATTTCAGACACTGGGAATGAATGGACTATTTTATTCAACAAACTTACTGATTGCCAATTATATGTCAGACACTGGGATAGGTGATAAATACTAGAAAACTCCCAACCTAATACATAAAACAATATACCTTATACGTTTGCATCTAGAATTAGGCATCATATGTTATCTTGTACTTATAGGTAAAACAAATACACACACACCCCTAGAGGCATGCACTGCATGATGATGTTTCGGTCAATGACAGACCTCATATATGACTGTGGTCCCATAAGAATATAATGCTGTATTTTACTGTACCTTTTCTATGTTTAGATATATTGAGATACACAAATACTTCAACATAAATACATTATGTATTTGTGTTACTGTTGCCTACAGTATTCACTAACATGCTTGTGTAGGTTTGTAGCCTAAGTGCATTAGGCTGTCCCATATAGCCTAGGTGTATAGCAGGCTATATACCATCTGGGTTTGTGTAAATACACGCTGTGATGTTCACACAATGACAAAACTGCCTAACGATGCAGTTCTCAGAATATATCCCCATTGTTAAGTGACACATGACTGTATTTGTGTATGTAAGGATGTGTGTGTATGTGTATTTGATTTTTATATATATCTAATTTTATACGTATACATACATGTGTATTTTATTTTCTCTTCTGACTTTTTAATTTTAAAAAAGCTTTTTCTCTATTTTTTATTTATCTTCAACTGTCATTTGTACTAAAGCATGAAGTTTTCTCACCCCCAGCTTTTCAGGTAACAATTTAAGTAACTATACTTTCTACCTCCTATTGTGTCTGTTCATATGGATAGTTCTTTTGACAAGAAAGTAAAGTCCAAATTATAAAAGTTAGAGTCTAAAAGAAGAAAATTCAAGTGCAGAGTGATAAGACTTTACCCGGCTGAAGAGACCTGAAGAAAGGTGTGACATGATTGCGTGTCCGGGTAGGCTGGTGGGTGCCGGGGTCCCAGACCTCACGGAGTTGCCATTCTGATAGGAGAGACAATAAGACACTGCTAGACAAATAGACATGATAACTACAAAATGGAGAAAGTGCTTGGAAGGAAATAGAGTTAACAGGGTGAGTGTTAACTGGGGGGACCACTTTAGAGAGAGGGGTCCCAGAAGGCCTCGATGATGGGGTGATATTTGAGCTGAGGCCTGAAGGATGTGAACAGGCCAGCAACGAGAAGAGCTGGTGAAAGAGCAAACGCAGAGCCGAAAGGGCTTAGTGTGTCTGAGGAGCAGGAAGGGGGCCCTGTGGCTGGGGGGCACTGAGTGACAGGGAGGCCGGAGAGGAAGGTGGGGCCAGACTGTGCAGGCCCTTGGAGGCCATAAGGAGGAGCTGGAACTGTGTTCAAAGAGCAGTTGACAAACAGTGAAGAGTTTTAAGTAGGAAAACTTTAGTAATGATCCTTGCCTAGACTTTTTTTCCTATACAGGTGCAAACCTGTGTGTGTTTGTATATGTGTGTGCTTTCTTTTTTTTTTTTTTTTTTTTTTGTTTTTTTGAGACAGAGTCTCACTTTGTTACCCGGGCTAGAGTGAGTGCCGTGGCATCAGCCTAGCTCACAGCAACCTCAGACTCCTGGGCTTAAGCGATCCTACTGCCTCAGCCTCCCGAGTAGCTGGGACTACAGGCATGAGCCACCATGCCCGGCTAATTTTTTTGTATATATATTTTTAGTTGGCCAGATAATTTCTTTCTATTTTTAGTAGAGACGGGGTCTCACTCTTGCTCAGGCTGGTCTCGAACTCCTGACCTCGAGCGATCCACCCGCCTCAGCCTCCCAGAGCTAGGATTACAGGCGTGAGCCACCGGCGCCCGGCCATGTGTGTGCTTTCTTAATGATATCATGCTGTACATGATCTGCAACTTTTTTATTTACCAATAATATCGTGGACATCTATGAAACAAAGACTTGTAAAGAAAAAAGTTTGTTTTGCTGTGAACTATGTAACAAATAGATTTAGATATGTAAAAATTTGAAGCTATGGTGGAAAACCAGTTTCTTAGAAGTAAAAAAGAAAGGACAGTCCTTGTTTTTAATGCCCATCAGAGATATGAATTCCCTTTAATATTAATAAGGACATTAAAAATATATTATGAATTGATTCTTGATTTTCTCATCAACTTGTTATGATTAATGTTACTTTATGTATTTATTGTTAAAGTATTAATAACTTTATAGACCATTTTTAGTCTTCTAGATACAGGACAGCCTGAACAAAGTAGGAAAATAGAAGAATAAGAATTCAGTAGAAGTGCATGGTCAAAGCATAACATACCAGGAGATGCTAAAACTCCACAGAGAATGTATTACCTTTCAAAATACAGTGTACTATTGCCAATAGTTATAAATGTACTGATTTATCTGCTTTAAAAATGTATTTACCAGGCTTGGTGGCTCAGACCTGTAATGCTAACACTTTGGGAGGCTGAAGCAGGAGGCTAGCTTGACCTCAGGAGTTTGAGATCAGCCTGGGCAACACAGCAAGACCCCATCTCAAATATATACATATATATTTGTGGAAAAATATGCCTAAAAAATCCTTGAACTAGAAAAACTCCAGCATCTTTTAGTTCTTACCCATTTATAAAATACTATATAGGCAAAAGCTTGAAGAAACTGTCTACATTACAGTGAAGCAGAGATAGGGATTATGTTTTCTGATCTTAGAGTTCCCTATAATATGATCATGTATGGCAGGCAAACATTTTCCAGAATAGCAGGTAAATGAAAAAGCTATAGCCCACAAAAATAACTGCACCTGGTGTAGTGCGCTCTCTCTCTCTCTCTCTCTCTCTCTCTCTCTCTCTTTTTAAGAGATAGAATCTCTCTCTGGCACCAAGGCTGGAGTTCAATGGAGTGATCATAGCTCGCTGCAGCCTTGAATTCCTGGGCTCAAGTGATCCTCCTGCATCAGCCTCTCTGGTAGCTGGGACCATAGGCTTGCACGACCATGCCCTGCTAATTTTTTGAAGTTTTTGTATTAATAGAGACAGGGTCTCATTGTGTTGCCCAGGCTGGTCTCAAACTCCTGGCCTCAAGCAATCCTTTTGCCTTGGCCTCCCAAAGTGATTGGATTACAGTCTTGAGCCACCCTGCCTGGCCCTGATGTAGCTCATTTTTAAGTCTACATTTAAAAGAAAGTATCACAGAGGTGGAAATGAACTAAAGCAGGCAAGAAGTAAGGGAGTCCAAGGTTGTGTAACAAACATTTGCTGCTATGTTGAGGGAGGGATATGCCACACAAAACCGCTGTCTGCATTCTTCACCCATGAACTCTAGCCTCAGCCTTCAGCATTTGAAAGTATCTTTCTAAATTCACATCCTTGATATGCTTCTGGTTTTGTAATAAAGTCGTTAGTGATAGTAATGCAGTCAGCAATTACCTTTCTGCCTTTTGTCTTAAATTGGAGACACTGGAGTAACATCAATTAGCAGGAAATAGTCTATTTCTTAAGAGAGTCTTCCATTTAACTTTCTTGTATACTTAAAAATGAAAATATACTTAGCTTCTTCAAGTATTTAATTTTATATGATATATTTGTTAAAGAATGTCTTAATTCTACAATTAAACATATACTCACATGTATGTGTAATATGTATAATCATACATTAAAAATATCTTCTGTTGCATAGTTCTAAGAAATTGTTTTCAGGAGCAATGACTGAAAATTTAGGAATATTTTATCTTAAGTGCTCATCATTTTCAAAAATTCATAATTCAGAAATATTTTACTGGGAGACTAAATATGTTTATAGTTTTTCACCCCAGAGCTTCATATTTACAAAACAGATTGTTAACAAATGGTATAATTTGACATAATTGGAAAGATCCACTGGCCTCAAAATATCTCCCTTACAGCCTGCTTGGAACATAAAATTTCTAACTACATATTAGAATTATTTCTTTGGGTTAAGGGAGCATCCCCAAAAAGCCTTAGTGCAATAGGAGTTATTACTCCTGTATTTTGCTGAAGTTGCATTAGAAGGAGTGAATTGGATATGTTTCTAATAGTCTTGGTACAGACCCCAGAGGAAGAGCAGAAGGGAGGGATTTACCTATCAGGGGCTCCAAAAGAGGGCTTTAGGCTGTGGAAAAGGCAGGCAAAGCCCATCCTTTATAATTATAAAATGTTCACTTAGATGGGACCAGTATTTAAATCTATAATACTGTACTCATCTGAATTGTATTATAAAATGGATATCATATCATAAGATGGAAGACGTTATTCATGCATGCTTTCACTCTCTTTTTGAGCATAACGCCAAAATGTTTCCAGAATAACTTGGCATCTTCACTTCCTGCACAGTCTGGGGGTAGAGTCCAGAAAACAGTCTAGTTGAATTCTCAGATGCGTTTTTGGCAAGAAGACAAGGTGGCTTTATACAGCTCATCTCTGATGCTTTTCACTGAGTGTCTGAAAGAAAAGGGCGGATTGGAGGACCTGATTAAACCAAGGAAGTAACCCAGTGACTTAAAGAGGCATGTTGTGGAATTTGAATCCTAAAATAAAGCCCTCCATCGTTGACTTTTCAGGCATGGGAATAACCAGTTGCTTCATTGTGTGTTTTGTCAAAGTGCCTCAGCCATTTGGTCGGCCTGATGGTTACCTGCTGCCTCTTTTTATAGCCTCTGTGTCCTTTGTTGTTGCCTGGCTGGTCAAACATGTGTAACGGTGCCCTAGGACACCAAGCGTGCCCTCGCGGAGCTAAGTACTGCCAGATGTAGGGAGCAAGGGTTGATTCACATGGCCATAATTTCAATAGCTAATTTTACCTGTTTTCTTTTGGTCTTGGGTTTCTTTCTTAAAGAAAAATCTATTTGGAGTTGAGTTTTCCCCCCTTTAAATTGCAGTCTTACCTTCTTACCTCTACTCCCCCAGCCCCATCCCACCCTCAAAATGACAATGTAAGAAGAAAAGGACAGAGAAGATATGTGATTTACTAAGTCTGGGTAATTAAAATCTTTACTTTATGATAAAAATTAGTAAAATGTTTCTGTTTTACCGGATTTTGACCAGTATTTTTACTTCTAAGTAATATGGAAATCATTTAAATAGAAGTAGATAATCTTCTAGATAGACATTTTATCTAATCTTTGATTAAGAACACTGAATTTTTTGTTCATAGCCCTAGGTTTTTATTCTGAAAACTGATTAAGTAAAGGGTAAGAATCATGCCTTTAATTTGATTTTCCTGTATGAAATGAACCTCAGGATGACCAAATAGTTGATGAAAGACAGTTTCTTTTTATAGAAATATTCCTGCCAATGAGTTAAAAAAGACTGATACAATATTACCATTTGGCAAACCCTAATGAATAATGGATCTAGGAATTGATCATCAATGGCTGCTAACATCACATGAAGAGCCATACCACTGCCCATTAAATATTCTTGCCAAAAAAATTGAATTTGAATCAGAATAAGTCCCTAGGTTTAACATCAGACTACAGGAAATACAAGGGACAGAGAAACAAGTTAAATGACACCTCCAATATACAACTAGTGAATTATAGAATGTGGGAACTGCTAGGGACAAACAAATTCAATTCCTTAGCAAATAATGTACAAGGAAAAAAAGAAGAGAGGAATTAATTAAAACTGGCATAAGAGACATGTCAATCAAATGCAATAGATCTTATTTAGATTCTATGTCAATAAAACATTTGTTTAATTTTAAAAAAAGAAAAAATATATATGTGACAAAAGGAGGGTATCTAATGGACTGACCAAATATTTGATTATATTAAGGAATTACTGTTAATTTTTAAAGGTATGATGTTATCCTGTTAGATCATTAAAAAGAGTCCTTATCTTTTAGATATACATACAGAAATATTTACAGATGAAATGATATGATGTCTGGGATTGGCTGCAAAATAATTCAGTGGGAAGGGACCATGGTTATAGGTGAAACAAGATGGGCCATGAGTTGGCTGTTGTTGAAGCTGAATGGTGGGTACATGGAGGGTTGTTATACCAATCTGCCAACTTTTGTTTATGTTTGAAATCTTCTATAATAAAAAGTTTAAGAAAATAGGCTTAGGTTTGAAACCTAGATTTACTGCTTGTAACTTTTATGATCTTGAACAAATTCCTTAACCTCCTTGAGTCTCAGCTATTTTGGTTTTTGTGGAGTTTTTTTTGGGGGGGGGGGTGGAGGATTTACCTGTAAAGTAAGTACAAGGGTATCTTCCCAGTGTACCTTACCTGGTCCAGGTTGCTGGGCCAAACTAAATAATATGTATGAGTTTACTTTGTAAATTGCTACAAATGTCAGCTGTTTTATTATTATTATAAAATTCCTAAAAGGATACAGTTTTTCTGCTAAGAAAATTTAGTAGCTTTTTCTACTTCAGCAAACAGTATGGTTGTCCCAGGTACACTATATCAATTATAAAGCTCTGGAATACAAATGTAATTAAGTAGCTATCAAGGGCATTTATTAAGTAGTTTGTAGTAATAATTATAAGAATTCATTTTTTTAAATTTACAAACACAAATTTCTCATGGCCTAGTCAATTAAATATAGTATAGACTATTGCTATTAATATTAATGTTTTCACTGTGTAGTAAGAATTGTGAATAATTTCTTTTTTTTTTTTTGAGACAGAATGTTGCTTTCTTGCCCTGGCTAGAGTGAATGCCGTGGCGTCAGCCTAGCTCACAGCAACCTCAAACTCCTGGGCTCAAGCGATCCTACTGCCTCAGCCTCCCCAGTAGCTGGGACTACAGGCATGCGCCACCATGCCCGGCTAATTTTTTTCTATATATATTTTAGTTGGCCAGATAATTTGTTTCTGTTTTTAGTAGAGACGGGGATCTCGCTCTTGCTGAGGCTGGTCTCAAACTCCTGACCTCAAGCCATCTACCCGCCTGGGCCTCCCAGAGTGCTAGGATTATAGGCGTGAGCCACCGCGCCCCGCCAATAATTTCTGATTTCTTATTTTTCTTGACTTAAAAAAAATGCGTGAATTTAACATAAATATTTAAAATTTCTTACATCATAATATACAGAAACCTGATTGTTAGAATGCTTTTTCTGTTTTTTTTGTTTGTTTTCTTGTTTTGGCCTTATTTATTCCTTCTTACTTTCCTTCCTTCTGTAGTTCCTTCTTCCCTCCCTTCTAGCAGTTTATTGTGAAATATGTAGAGAGAAACATGTGAAACAAGTGTACCATTTAATGAGTGATTATAAAGCAAATACCTATGTAACTACTCTGCCAGTTTAAAAAAACCCCAGAACATTTCCAGTACCTCAGAAGGTTTCTGACATGTCCCTTCCCAGTCCAAATCTCTTCCATCCCTGGGTCGCCACTATCCTGACTTTAGCAGTGTTCACTTTCTTGCTTTCCTTTTACCCCTTATGTATAGATTCCTAAACAGCACGATTTTTATATTTTAAAGATCCTTTCATATTATTGTCTGTAGCTGTAATTCATTCATTTTGCTTGCTGTATAGTCTTCCATTTTAGGAATTTACTATAATTTATCCATTCTACTGTTGAAGGACTTCTAGATTGTTTCCATTTTTTCTTTTCTATTACAGCCATTCTTGTGTTTGTCTTTTTGGTGCATCTCTGTATGCATTTCTATTATGTATACAGCTAGGATTGAATTAGTGACTTTATATTGACAGTTTTCCAAAGTGGTTGTACCAGTTGACAATTTCTCCAGCAGTGTATGAGAGTTCTTGTTGCCCCACATCCTCATCTGCACTTGGTATTGTCAGACTTTTAAAACACTTTCTTTTAAAAACAACATAGGTAAAGTAAGGGTACTGTTGTCTGTTACTCATATGTACTTGTAATTTTAAAGTCTGGGTTTTATTTGAGGACTGTATGTGTGAGTGTGTGTGTGTGTGTCTGTGTGTGTGTATGTGTATGTGTGCAGGCATGCGCTTGTAGAAGTGTTTCAGAGGTACATAAACTCTTCCTGGGCATTAATATCTATTTGCTAAATTACATCCTCCTGTCTACCAACTACTACACTACTCTAGAGACCAGAAAAAAATGGTGTCACTTTTAAAAAAGAGAGAGCATTTTTGTACCTTTTTCATTCATTGTAATATTAAACTTATAATGATGATAGCTCAACTTTTTGATTGCTACATGCCAGGCACTGTGCTAATGAGCACTTAATACATATAAACCCATTCTTTATAATAATTTTCTATTTTCCCATTTTTCAACAGATGAAGCAACTGAGGCATGAAATGGTTAAGTAACTTGCTGACAAGTTACTTAACAGCTAGTAAATCACAGACCAGAGCTGAAGCTAGACAGTCTAGCTCCACTGGTTACACCTGAGTTATGAATGCTAAAATCTAGACCTCCTGTCCATATTGGTGAACTCTGGATAGAGTGATGTTAGTCTGCCAGACCCACCATGTTTCCTTTCAAGGTGGCTGTTTGGGGCTTGAGATGTTCTTTCTGGTGCTAAGAGGTAGGTAAGCAGGGTGGCTTGAACTTTAAGACAGAGACTTGCTTCCTTGCACTTGCTATAGAAGGTGGAAGAAGCTGCAAGGACATGAGAGTCCTGACTCGGGGGCTGGTACAGGTTCCATGGGAAGGGATGGGATTTGACCCTCTCCTCTCCGCTCTAGTTTTTTCAGGAGTACTCAGCTTTCATCTCTTTCCACTTGGGGTTTGAAAGGAAAAGGCTGAGAATGGGAGGTAGGAAGCAGTAGAGTGGTCTTTTTGCTTTCCCTCATTGTCTAACAATGTGGAATACATTTTCCTTTAAAAACTATGTTGTATTTAATAAATGGCAGTAACATTCCCAGGCTAGCTCAAAAAAGTCATAATGTAGGTAAAATATGTGCTTGCTGAATTGTTTCCTATAATAGTTTTTTGTTTTCATTGTAAAAATGTATTTCAGTTATTGAATGGGCTAGCCTGAGAACTTAGCCACATTGTTTATGCAGGAAAATGCATTGCAAATAGCTAAGACCACATGTTTATCTTAGTGTAGAGCTAACTTTATCTGTAATTTAGATAGATCATTGACTACCTGGATATTCTGCTCCAAGCAAACTGAACAATACCATCACTTTTTTAATGGCAAAGTGAAAAACATCTCTAATAGAGAATCATCTTGTACGGACCTACTGTGACTGAGACCAAATTTTAATTAGCTAAGATATTTTAAAAATTGTCGCAATACATGAGTTCATCTGTTTTTCATTTATCACATATGGGTTTTTATTTATCAACCCACCTAAAACATTGAAATATATTAATGTAACTACCTGAACCACTTGTAGATCTTCAGACTTGTGTGGCAAAGGAATGATAATTATAATCTGCTTCAGGCTACAGGCTAGAATAATTCAAAAGGAAATGTGCATTACTAATGCAGCAGAGCTCATAAATTCTCAATGTCAGCCTACCACTTGTGCAGTCAAGCTGATTGGCTAGAGGCAAAAAGACTAGGGTTACATAATATTTATGAGATCTGAAGTTAGCCATCACGAAACCCAAGTATTGCCAGTGTTTCAGATTATTCATTAAGGTCAGCATCATGTAGTCATGACAATGGAGTTGAGAGCAGGGTAGATTTGGCAATGATTAAGTATTAGCTATAAGTATAAATTCTGTCCATTTTAGTCCACTGCTGCCTCCGTTATAGGATTCATTGCCTTCCTGTGTTATATATTATCGCTGGGATACCTACCTGAAAGTCCCCACACCATTCTGCAAAAATCTACTTGCCACCTAAGGTTTAATTAACACGAAGGTGGAAATGGAACTTTCCTTGCTCTGTAGTGTTTCTCCAACCCTTATTGCACTTAACTTCCATGAAGACTTCCTGTCCTTCTATACATCATCACAATGGCCAAGCCCGAAACACTTTCACATATCTGCCAGCACTTTATATCATACTGTGCTCAGCAACAATTAAGCGTCCAGACCTGTGTGCTCTCTTGTGCTCTAGTGTACTTTTAGGAGTTTGACTTGTACAATGTAATGAGCAGCTACAACTCTGAGCCCCAGGACCTTTTCCAAGAAGCATGTGTGGCTGTGAACTGCAAATTAAAAATGTATGAACAATCGCATGGTTTCTACCATTAAGAAGCAGCAGTCCTAAGGCAATTCCTAACTTACAGCCGTGGAGCAACTGCAGGTCATGTCCATTTTAAGTGCTTTGTTTTTTCACATATGAATAGAGCATCCTAGACTTAAAATAACTCTTCCATTTCCTACACTTCTTAGAATTCTTTAGGAAAGATTTTTTTTTTTTTTTTTTTTTTTTTGGTGCTGGATCAAATACTTTCTAAACTTCTCGCTATTGAAAATTTCAAATATAGGCAAAAGTAGAGGAAAGGGTATAATCAATTCCTCTGTGCTATTATCTGTGGATCAGATATTTTTTTTTCTTTTTATTTATTTATTTATTTATTTATTTATTTATTTATTTATTTATTTATTTATTTATTTATTTTGAGACAGAGTCTCGCTCTGTTGCCCGGGCTAGAGTGAGTGCCGTGGCGTCAGCCTAACTCACAGCAACCTCAAACTCCTGGACTTAAGCGATCCTACTGCCTCAGCCTCCCAAGTAGCTGGGACTACAGGCATGCACCACCATGCCCGGCTAATTTTTTCTATGTATATTTTTAGTTGGCCAGATAATTTGTTTCTATTTTTAGTAGAGACGGGGGTCTCGCTCTTGCTCAGGCTGGTCTCGAACTCCTGACCTGGAGCGATCCACCCGCCTCGGCCTCCCAGAATGCTAGGATTACAGGCATGAGCCACCGCGCCCGGCCGGATCAGATATTTTTATCGTTGTTTGGGGATTTTTGGGAGATGGGGGAGTCTCACTATGTTGCTCAGGCTAGACTTGAACTCCTGGCTCAAGTGATCCTCTCTCCTCAGTCTCCTGAGTAGCTGGGATTATAGGGGCATGCCACTGTGCCCAGTTAGATCAGATATTTTTAATGGAAAAAAATTAGTCTTCTCTTCCATCAATTTTTTTGTTTGTTTGTTTTGAGACAGGGTCTCACTCTGTTGCCCAGGCTACAGTGCAGTGGTATGATCACAGCTTACTGTAACCTCTAACTCCTGGGCTGGAGAGATCCTCCTCCCTCAGCCTCCTTAGTAGCTGGGACTACAGGTGTGTACTACCACATCTGGCTAATTTTTATTTTTATTTTTTGTAGAGATGGGGTCTTGCTATGTTGCTCAGGCTGGTCTCAAACTCCTGGCCTCAAGGGATCCTCCCAAAGTGCTGGGATTACCAGTGTGAGCCACCCCGCCCAGTGCTTCTGTCAGTCAACTGTTTAAATCAACTATATGGCACAGTGATTTTCCAAACTTGTAGGTGGAGTTGGAGGTAGTATTCTGAAATTCATGGAGGAACATGCATCAGGAGAGCATTTGCCCTAAGGGAGCAATAGTGAGAGGATTCCTACCCCCTCTTCTACAACTTTAAGACATAGTGTAATTCCCAGGGGGAAATCAAACTGAATGCAGGAGGATTCTAAGAACTAGAGCTATGCAGAGTCCTTGTTCAGCAGACTGGCAGATTAGTTTTAAAGTTATTTTTGTTGAAAGTTCTTGGTCTCTCTCCCTGTTGTAAGACTGGGGAAAATTTTCTAATTGATAGTGCTGTTCATGCAATACATTCAGGTCCTCCTGTGCCCGATAACCACAGTTACAGTTATATAAAGACTGAATCAGGATGGGACCACCAAAAAGCATATTATGTAAGGCAAAAAACAAAAAAATAACTGACTTAAATGCTCATCATTGGTTAAATAAAAAGTGCTATCTGACCCATCCATACAAAGGAATGCTATGAAACCACTAAAAAGGATCATGTAGATCTATATTTTTTTTTATTAGAGACAGGACCTCTAGCACTGAAAAAAATATGTTGCCCCAACCTAACCCAGATGCATAATTCAAAACAAAAACACTGGGAAGGGTAGCAGGGAGTGGGGGATAAAGTGGAGATGGTTAATGGATGCAAAAATAATTAGATAGTTAGAATGAACAATATCTGATAGCACAACAAAGAAACTTTGGCCAATGATGTTACAGTACACTTTAAAATAACTGAAAGAGTGGAAATGGAATGTTCCTAACACAAAGAAATGATAAATGCTTGAGGTGATGGATACCTCACTTACCCTGTGGAATTATAAATATATAATAATTTAATTATTACTCATTGTATGCCTATATCAAAACATCACATGTACTCCATAAATATATACAATTGTGTACCCATAAGAGAAATTTCTTAATAAAAAAAGATTTTTGGGCCGGGCTCGGTGGCTCACGCCTGTAATCCTAGCACTCTGGGAGGCTGAGGCAGGTGGATCGCTCGAGGTCAGGAGTTCGAGACCAGCCTGAGCGAGACCCCGTCTCTACTAAAAATAGAAAGAAATTATCTGGCCAACTAAAATATATGTAGAAAAAATTAGCCGGGCATGGTGGCACATGCCTGTAGTCCCAGCTACTCGGGAGGCTGAGGCAGTAGGATCGTTTAAGCCCAGGAGTCTGAGGTTGCTGTGAGCTAGGCTGACGCCGCAGCACTCACTCTAGCCCGGGCAACAAAGCAAGACTCTGTCTCAAAAAAAAAAAAAAAAAAAAGATTTTGTTCAGATGTAGTTAAGGGAAAAAAAGGAAAAACCAAGATTAAGCTGTAAAATTAGAATAAATAAGAACAATAAGGCTAAAAACGTTTTAATTTCCTCTCCTGATACTTAGGTCATTGCTTTTTGGGGGGAAATATTGTATTTATGGAGACAGAGTCTCACTGTGTTGTACAGGCTGGCCTTGAACTCCTGGGCCCAAGTGATCCTCCTACCTCTGCCTCTTGAGTACCACTGTGCCCAGATATGGGAAATAATCTAAATATCAAATCCTTCCAAAAATATATATATTCCTTTTTTTTTTTTTTTGGTGTCCTAGTTTGCTGGCACTTCCATCATCTGTTAATCCACCCAGTCTAGCACTCCGTGTTTGTGATGAGGGAAGGTGATATTAATATTTGGGGAAAGGCCAGGTGAGAAAGGGGTCAACTGGCAGTGATGGGAAGGAAAGTCTACTTAAGCCCAGTCAGTCCCAGCTCACTACCCTCCAGTGGGGAAAGTGTGTGAGTCTGTATGTATGATTTTTGATATACGAATGAGCATAAAAATATGGCACTAGAGTGTTATACTTCAGTTTTTAAAACTTAAGTTTTTAAAGAAAAATAAGTTTAATATTACACAAAATAAATTACTATATTATATATAATACCATTATATTCCATTATAAAAATTTCATTTGTAATAGCAACCAAAAAGATAAAATACATAGGAATAGACAAATAACAAGAAACATACAGGATCTAAATGAAGAAAACTTTAGATCTCTACTGAGGACATTAAAGAAGACTGTAGGAAATGTGAAGACATTTCTCGTCTTAACTAAAACAACTAAATATTTTAAAGAGTCATATTCTTCATAGATTAATCTATAAATTTAATGTAAACCCATTCATATAGCCAAAAACACTTTAAACGTGGTTGAAATGCAAAAAGCAAACTGAAAAAGTATTTGAAACAATATAGTACACAAATGTTGAATGTGTCTAATTCATAGAGCACTCTCTAAAATAAGTTGGTTAAAAAACCCAAGAGACCTAAATGCAGACTTCACGAAAGAGGACATGGAAATAAACAAAGGAAAATATCATCAAGCTCAGCAGTATCAGAAGAAAAATAAGTAAAAGTGATAAACCATTTTAGATTTATCAGACTAACAAAGATTTTAACATTAAAATATTGATGAAGCTGTAGGGAAGTAGATATCATTAGGAATATAAATTGCTACTTTTATGAAGAATAGTTTTGCAAATATCTTAAAATTGTGCATGTTTCTTAACCCAAGAATTCTACATATTTAAACTAAAAAGAATAATTCATCACCTGTGCAGCTGTGCTTGTAAAAAGCACATTATGCAAGCCTCTCCCCTCCCCCCAAAAAACCCTGAAAAGAACCTACATAAATGCTCAGCATTGGTTAAATAAAGTGGTATATGACCCATTTGTATAAGGGACGGCTATGCAACCACTAAAAAGGAGCATGTAAATCCGTATTTTGTTAGAGACAGATGCTTTCCATATATTAGGGAGAGAAACAGCTTCCAAAATAGTTGATAAAATTGTGTGTACAAACAGAATATGCATAAAATATAAATTAATATATGATAAAAATATATATTAGTAGATGCATAGAGAAGTGTTCTAAAGTGTATTTGCTGAATATTAGTGATCACTTGAGGAAGCTTTTTACTATTTCTAGTTTTTTACCTTTTTCAGTATTGTTATAAAAATATTTGATACCACAAATATACCATTTTCGTAATCAGAAATAAGACAAAACAAAACATGGACTTCCAACGGACTCTGTGGCTCATTCCCTGTGGTTTCAGGAGAGGGCAGAGCACATCCACTCAGGAGGATGACCTTTGAGAAGCGGGTCCAGAATGAAAAAGTTGGTAGACACTGTCTTCACGGCTGCTACGGACCCAGCAAAGAGCTTCTCTTGGGAGGGAAGTGATTGTGTGTCACTTCCATACCTGGCTTGAAGCCAGGAGTTCAAGACCAGCCTGAGCAATAGTGAGATCCCCATCTCTACAAAAAATTCAGCTGGATGTGGTGGTGCACGCCTATAGTCCCAGCTTCTCGGAAGGCTGAGGCAAGAGGATCACTTCAGCCCAGGAGTCTGAGGTTGCAGTGAGCTTGATGACCCCACTGCACTGTAGCCCAGGTGACAGAGTAAGACCCCGTCTCAAAAAAAAGGAAACTATGGAGTTGCTATTTGTAAATTCACATCTGTTGCTTTCTATGCTCTTCATCAGACTTTCTTTTGACTCAGGGCTGGGGCAAAATGATTTGCAGCTATTTCTAAAGGCCAGTTTTGCTTTTCCTTTTTCCCTTTCTCGTCTTTACTTCCTAGGCCTCTTCAGCAAGTGAAGACAGGATTGTTGCCTGTAGTGTCGGCTGCGTTCCTGTACTGCTGTGTATTTTTATACATACCGTAGTCCTGGCCCCGTTTTTCAGGGCTCAGCCTCATTTAAAGCTGGGCTCCCCAAATTTTATTCTTTCTTCTTGAATGGAAAAAGTTTTTATAGATTTCCATCTAATGCTTTATTAAAAATTAAAATATTTGGTATCTCAGAAATCTGTCTCTGTGGGTGTTCACTTGGATTCTGAAAATAGAGCTAGGGTCTTGAAGTGGCTTCTGAATAAATAACGAAACGTGTTCAAAGTCTGTAACTCTTCCTTCTTTTTAACCACATCCTGGATAACCCGCCAATGGTTAAGTGTCATTTGTGTGAATAGATTCTCTAGTTTTAGTTTTCAAGGCCTTTTTTCTCCCCATTCTAGCTGTCTGAATGATTAATGTGACTAGGAAAATACTGTTGACCCATTTAAATCATGTCAAACAACATCCATTGCTCATCTACATAATGAAATACACACTGAACATTACATCTTAAGTGTGGGAGCCAGGGAACTACAAAATAATGTTTTAGTTATTTAGGTTATGAAATAAAGTATAAGACATTAGGACTAACTATAGCATTAAATATTAAACAATTCAAATGGTAATTGTCAGTGAAAATAACTTACAAACCAAAACAACTAATAGCATTTCTGCTTTAGTAGTTAATTAGAGGAAGTGAGAGTGGTTGCATGCAACAGTGTGAGTTTAAGAAAAGTCTTTATGTGAAAGTATATTTTAATATTACTTGACTATTATGGGATTTATTCTAAATAGTTGAGTTTTTTCAATTGTTAATCAGTGCTTGTGAAAATAACAGTTTTAGGAAAAATTTGTTTGACATTTTTATCATAGTTTCATTAGACTGGTCTGTGAATAATTTTAAAGACAACTAATTTATAGTTCAAACTATTTTGATCAGTGATCTGATAACAAAGATAAGCCTTGGCAGCTTTTAAAATATTTAAATTTTGTAAGGACATCATTTGCACAGTGTTTAAATAAATGCAAAATTTAAAGGCACTGAATTTAGGCTATCAGGTTTCCATGGTTACACCTTTCCAAGTTATTTTGTGTATTGTGTAAATAGGTCTGTGAGTCACTGATAATTATTTGTTTTTTTGTTTGTTCTGTTAGTAATTCTGTGTTTAGCTGAATTTAATACAGTTCACACGGCGTGCTTTGGTTTATGTATATTTTAGTGTTTGTGATTGACAGTGATTGAACATTTCTTATGGAGTGCTTGCCTTTTTTGTCATAAATGATGTATGTTGGTAGTGCTTGAAATGTAAATAAGTTCTTCCTGTATCACTATTTAATAAACAGGAATTTTTATGCAAAGAATACTTCTTGGTACATTTAAACAATAAGGTTTGGTGAGCTCTAGAATATTTCTGTTAAACAGATTGCACACCAAGACAAATATGTTTAAATTCTTACAAACATTAAGTTATTGAAGTTACCAAGGACAACATTACAGTTTATGGCTAAGCACAACATTGACTGAATACTATTTAGTAACAGAATAAAAATAGCAGCATTCTGATCGAACTCCTAAAATTGTTTGTGATAGTGAGCTTAACAGGGGCTGTCGTCACTGCAAAGTGGAATCACTCTATAACATGATTTCTCCCATCCCAGCCTTTGCAGAAATTTAAGAACTATTCTGTATACTAATACATTTTAGAAGGATATGATTCTTAAAAAAAGCCAGGATCTTTTATGCCTGTGAAAGGAAGAGGAGATTTTCCTTAGACCTCACTATTAACCATAGCATACTAGCAAGGGCCCACTGCTAGCAAGGAGCTCTCAGACAAACATCAAAATTAGGCTGTACATAATTCATTCTACTGAGTTTAAGCCTTCTGTCAATACACTACAGTCATGAGATGCTGTCCAGTTTGTAAAGTGCTTCTATATCTACAGTCTTACTTGATGTTCAGGCTGGCCCCGTGATGAGGTCAGGAGAGACCCAGTGCTTTGGATAGCGTGGCTTTTAAGTAGTAACACTGTGACCCAGCCTAAGCATGTCATGGATTACTTTGTGAATTAATTACTTTGTGGATTATCCAAGCAAAATTCATCCTGGTTTCTACGTACTGATTAGTCCATTTTAGAGTGGCCTCCTTCCAGAGTCAGGTAACCAATGATAGTAATTAGCATTTATTGAGTGCTTACTTTCCACCACTTTCTGAATATCATGTCATACAATTATCATAGCAACCCTGTAAGGAAGGTATTATTATCTCTATTAACAAATGAGGAAACTAAGGCATAGAGAATTTATCTAACTTGTCCAAGTAAACCAATGAGTACTCAGAGAAGAAAAACCAATTTAAACAAGAACCCAAGTAAATATAATTAGGAAGGCACATCTTTTAGGGGAAATTCCCATCATACATTCACAAGCAAAATATAAAGTGTTTTAAATTCCACACAATTTCCTTCTTTTTACCCCCCACCCCCATTGGCTGTGTTTTATTAGGCACTTGGGGCTTGTTTTTCTTTTTGTTAACACTCTGGTAGAAGTATAGTTCAAAAAGTGTACAATATACTCACATTAGACAATAAATATATTTCAGATATTTTACACATCAAATATTTTAGTCCTTTGGCAATGTTGAAGACTTTAATCTAAAAATGAGATGATGAATTTGTCATTCTAGTAAGTGTGAATTAGTTGGCTAAAGTTTTCAAGTAATATTATATTTTCAGATATGAGAAGCAGCCTGCTATATACAGGTAAAGAGTATATTTTGTTGGGGTGGTAGTATTAATTTTTAATCTTTAGAACAAAAATAACAAAGAGTTGAATATCTATATCTTAAAAAAAAGATAAAAGGGCCAAACAAGCAGGCTTCTATGGAACTCCCCTTTTAAGCCTATACCATTTTAATACATTGTACTTTTTGCATTAATGCCTAAAGCTGTGGAGTGATTACTCATATGATTAACCAAGTCTACCCAGTGGAATTGAATATAAAATTATTTATGGCAACATATCTATACCAGTTCAAAAAGCTGCCTTCAGAATATTTGTAACTTTCTCTTGTACTAAAGAGGCTACTGTATACTTTCTCTTCATTTTTCTGCTGAAAATAACTCCTTAATGAATACCTCTGTAAGATCTATATTCAAATATTTTCTTTTTATTTCATGCCTTTCAGTTGGAGTTGTACAGTGAAAACGTCCTCAGAAAAGCTTTAAGATGTAGGGTTTTTTTCTTTTGTTTTTGTTTTTGGCTGGTTTGGGGTTTTTTGTTTGTTTGTTTTTGTATTGATACTACAGTTTTGGTCAGAGCTCTGCACTAGTTCATACCAATTGTTTGCTTATGTAACAATAACTTTAAATAGCTCATTGAAAAGAAAGGAAGAAAGAAATGCATCCAACAATGTACCTAGAGAATGCTGCATATAGAATTCAGTTGACGTTATTATAATATGAAGACTAAAATTATTCTGTTTTCAAATGCTTTCATACAATTTTAAAATATTCATATTAAAGCCTGTGTTTGATCATAGATTATAAGTCCTTGCATCTTCTATTATTAGGTATTGTAATCCAAATAATTAATATTTTGAGTAGCATTTTACATGACAGTAATATTTATAAATAGTTTTTTTTTTTTAAGAATTAAAGAAGGGCTTTCTTACAATGGCAATTTCTTTAAAACTCATGTTTTTATATGGACTTTCTCTAAAATTGAATTCCATGGATGATTTCTATGAAATTGCTCTTTCTGGTTCCTATTTGTGTGCTTTAATATAAAATTGTTCTATTTTCCTCTTCTTTAACCAAAGTGTGTGAGGTAACAGGAATGTTTCTTTTGAGAGACTTTGGAAAGTTGAAATTTGCCAGATGTTCTGTACTAACCTAGAAGTGTGCATTCCCTGGGTACCAGGACTGTGTGAAATTCTTTGCTATTACTTTGATGGAGCATTTGGTTCATTTTGGTGTTTTGCTTCTACTGTGATCAGAGCTTGTCTTTTATTCTGTATTTTAATGATATTACGGCATCCAGAAAATCTGGCAAAGAAAATGATATTTTGATGACATTTTTCACAGGGCTCAACTAGAATGAATTATTACATTTTAACCATGGCCCTAATAAACAGCTCCTTTATTTTCTCTGGAAGGATACAATATTTCTTTGTCCAAGAAGTTGCCTGAGTATATGTATTGTTGAAGTGCTAAAAAGCTGCTTTTCTCTAAACTTTAGCTGAGAGACAATGGTATTTGCTAAGTGTATACTATTTGAGTGGGACTCAATATTTTATGATTATAAAGATGAATTTCAATTTAAGTTTTGAAGTAAACACTGTTTATCTTAAATGGAGAAATTTCATACAATAGCTCTATTTCCTTGTACAAATTAATCATTTCTGTATAACTTCCACTTATCCACCAAATGATCTGCTTTAAGTTTTACACTTTGAGTTCTTACTACAATCTTTGGCACCCTTCCCCAAGTTATAGCTGGGCCCACCTAAAGGAATTTTTTTTTCTAGGCCCACAAACGTGAGTCTACATTATTACATTGGACTATTTATTGATCTGTGTTTCTAGAGTAAGTTGGGGTGTTTTTGTTTCCCAAGAAGAGGGCAATGCTGCTTGTTTAAATATAGATCCCTGGGTGCTGGTGGTGTACACTAATGAATAATCATATATTATCAAATCTGGCTTTTGTAAAGAAACAAAATGAAGTATTTTCCTAAACCATTTCTGAACTTGTCATTGATATTATACTCTATCAGTTGCCACTGATGAATTTTTGACAAGGAGGAGGCATGTAGCATAGAGCCAACTTCCTGATGGAGCCTTAGGGAAGGTCATGTTTTGTGACCTGGGCACCATTCTTGAATGTTGTTATTATTGGAAGAGGGGACCCTCAGGCTGCCACATTTCCCCTCCCCAGAAACCCTCTAACTGTGACCGACTTTCCAGTTCATCTTTTCTAGGACCAGGGCTCCCAGGATTATGGTTTTAAGATGAGTTCTGACATCTACAGACTAGTAACTATCTCAGCTTCATTTGACTACTAAGTTTCATCAGTAGCAGTGGCCCAGTCCTACTTTAACATGAGGATGATGCATCCTCATAGAAATTGCCAACTTAGAGCATCAAGCAACTAGGATGAACTTTTATGTTTTGGCATAAAAGTGAGTTATGACTTTTTTGTCATGTAAAAATGTTTTACACATTTCCATTGTATTTCTGTGGAATCTTTGTTACTCTTTTAACAGTTTTAGCTATAAATAACTTCAAGGACAACACTGTTGGATGTCAAGTAGAATATTTATTTCAGACAAGTATTTATGCCAGTATATTTTAGACTCAACTATGTGCTTTATTTTGGGCCTTTAAAAAAATGAGCTGTTTTCCAACACCTGCATACCAACTGGGCCTGCATCCTCTTCAGAAATGTTCTTTAATAAACAGTGTAGCTTTATCATCCAGAGGCTGTTGCCAAATGCTGTTAATTAGGCCAAAAAAAAAAAAAAGTGTTTTTTATAGGTTCGTGAAACAGATCCACTCTTCTCTCTGTAATGGCATCTTAGCTTGAAATCCAGGAAGCAGTGGTGTATGGTGTCCATATCCATGATTTCCTGAATTGGAGAAAAAGTGTGGAAAGCATCTGGGGAGAAGAAGGCTCTTTACCAGCTTGTTTCCTGTAAGTTCAATTGGAAGACCTTGTCTGTGCAAATAGATTTCAAAATAGAGCCTGCCCTTTGACTGTCTCCATAATTACATGGCTCGCTCTGTATTTTATTTGGCAGCCAGAGCAGTTAACCCCTGGAGGGAAGGGGCTGATGGCATGGCCAGCTTGGCTTCCCAGACATGTCCATGGGAATGAATAAACCACTGTTTGGAGAAGCCCATAGCTAAAAACACACTGGAATAGTCTCTAACTGAACTGAAACTCTTTTAAAACAAGTTTAATAATGTTTATTATGATTGGTTAAAAAACTTAACTTTGTCCTTATTGTGTAGATTGTAGAGTGGTATTAATTGTTTAAAAAAAAAAATTGGGACTTGGGGGAGTTCCTTGTTGCTTTGATGTAATCAACATCTGTCAACAAAATGAATTTGCTTTTGTTTAGTTTCAAGGGCCCTTGTCCTTTAGCTTTGCCCAATCAGTATCTGCTTCAGCCTGGGGCATTCCCTAGTTGGGTGTTTTTTCTTTTTTTCCTTCAACAAATGCACAGGTTATTTCTTGTGAAATGTGAGCTTCTCTTCTGCTTTATAGATGCCTTGAAATGGGAAGGAACCTTCAATCTTTTTCATTTATATTTGAAACATGTACATCTTAGTACTAGATTATAAAAATCAATAAAAGTTATATCAAGTGATGCAGACAATTTAATTTTTCTTTCATAACATTTGCACAAGTTATGAAACCTGTCAAGCAGACAGTGTTTTAGGTGAAGAAATATAAGGTCTACATGCATTTGCAGTGTTCTCTTGGACTTGCTGTTCTCACAGCACTGTAAGAGCCTGTGCTCCTATTCTGGGTAATTGGTTGGAGTTTATGAAGTGTGATCTTTCTGTGGTTCTAAATCAGCACCTTGAGAATGTATTCCTATGGTATAGTCCCTTCTGACCCTACTGTAGGAAGCAACATTTTTAAACAGGTAAAAATACATCAGATTGCTGTTGCAAAGTATATTGCTTTTATTGGTTGTTAAAGTTAATATAGTATTTAAGGCAAATCATTTGGTTTAAAATTAAAGTCTTCAATGAAGGTAAGAACCGTATTTGAAAATGAATTAGCAAAACATTGTTGTTTTTTCTCTTGGTAATCATAAATCATTTAAATCTGGCAGGCATTCCTCCCTTCATCCAAAATAATTGCCTCCATTTGTAAAATCAATTAGATGTTAATATGCTATAAATAATAGTTTTGTTACTAGACTTTGGCATTTACTGATCATTATGAAAAAATATATTCAGTAAGACATTTTACAGGGTGTCTTTTAAATTACATATTATCTCTGGTTGACATTGTTAGCTGTTGTAAAGTAGTGCCAGGCTACTTGATTGTGTTGTTTTCTACCCAGATATTTGATACCTCTGAAATATAACATAACTGAGGATTGAGAGCATGCTGCAGGGTGAAAGTGCTTCCTTGGAAACGTACAATGAAAAATATAGGTGTTGGGAGCCCACAGTTGAGTACAAATGTACTTTGTTCGGTTTTACAACTGCTTAAAATAATAGGCATTTTAAATGTCTCTCTGAAAGTTCATTCAGACCTCTCCCTTAAAAATACTTGTTGACCAAAAGAAAACTCACATTTTCAAGGATGAAATCAGCTTAATTAAGGGTCATTAGTAAAGGTGCACATAAAAACCCAGGGCACAGTGGGTGAAATGGAAGCGTTTCATTATGTGGTATAGAATGCATGAGCAGATGACAATTAAAATGGACCCTGAGTAAGAGGCCAATAAATATAGGGCATGTTGTGTGCAACAACATTAGTTATTTAAAATGCATTCCTCCCTCCATCATGCTTGAATTCTATAATCCCACCTTTCAGACTTAATCTGTAAAGGGAAATAAAATGCAGCATTTAGAAATTGATGTTAGTACAAATATGAAAATATTTAAAACCATAACCTAGATTTACATTCCAAACGCATATTTCAAATGTGAAAAATGTGCTGCAGGATCCAGAGGACATATAGCAATTTCAAGAGGTGTTCAGGCTGCACAGTATGCTCCTCCATGGAGTGAAAGAAGCAGTTGCCTATAATTTTCAGCATTTAGTTCAAACTAGGTGCTGATAGAATTTTTGTGCCACTGAAATTAATTCTTATTACCTTTGGTAACAGTAAATATTCTAGTATTTGTAACAAATAATGTATAGACTTACTGCCTAAGAAAACCCTTTATAAAGTTTTTGTTAGGGACAATGCTCACTATGATCATCTCTTGCAAGATCAAATTAATTCAAAGGAACTCCTTGCTGTTCTGGGCTCTCCTACTCTTCTGAGGTTTCTGATGAGTTCCCACAGGCGTCTCCTGAGCGTCAGATAGTCTACTTGCCCCTGTGGTAATTAGTACACACCTGCGTCTTGTTTCCCCAAAATAGCTTTACCAAAAGAGTGTGTGCTGTGGGGGTCCTGGGTGAAAGTGCGACGAAGACAGCGAGGCCAGCCCTTGGGCTGGTGGGAACTGGCTGGAGTCCCTTTCTCTGATGATGATCATCACCCATCAAATTAGTTGTAACATTGATTGTAGCAAGTTGGTTGTTACATGTGGTTATATGGTATCAGTTGTGCTTTGTAAAAAAAATATGTAGGAAACTCAACACACCTTTTCTACGTTGATCTATATCAGATACTATAGTTTGGGGTTTTTTTTTTTAACCCTGATGTAATGGTCTGGGGATTTTAATTTTGCTCCCTCTGTATTTAGAAAATTTAATTACTACTTATTAATTACAATATGATAACGTTGGGGACCTCCCCCATTTTTTTTCCAGGTTAATTGGAGAACTATTATCTTCTAACGGTATCATGACTCAAGCCCATTTCTTCATTTCACCTGTGAAAATACTAGTTTTTTTTCTCGTTTGTAATGAATAGTTAGTGGAATAAACACAGTATGGTACCTTATTATCCTGTTACTTTGTGACAACATTTATAAGGGTGTCTTTTATCAGATTGAAAGAAAAGATTTCACTTCAAATACAAAAATCTCTTATGAAAGTGGAATTGCTGAGTACACTGCAGAACCATAATTGTCAACAGATTGGATCTGTTCAGGCTGTGTTCCCGATGTTTAGAATTTTGCCATCCAGTCTTGTGGGTGCGCCTGCACCTTTTCCGCGTTGAGGCCGTAGTTTGGCAGCACAGGTACATTGGCAACACTGTTCATCCTAAAAGTGAATGTCTCAAAAGCCTCATCTAGATGTCCTAGTAGAGGCCTGATGACTTTGTGCTTCAAGTTTAAGTACATAGAAAAGGTTCCCCTGCAAATGACTATGTCCTTGAACTTTATAATACTGATAAAGATGCTCTCTCTTTTGTGTAATCAGCCATGTTGCAAAAAATCTTCATGAGTCCTAAAATTGATCAGAGGCTACATCATCCCATTGCCTATGATGAAGCATGACAATCAAATGTTGTTATGAAGGCACAAATTTCAGAGCTGAAGGGACCTCAAAGACTATGAAGTCCAACTCTTTCATTTTACAAAGCTTCTGCATCTCAGTGGGTAACATCTGTGAAGTGCTCGACACGGAGCTTGGCACCAGTAAGCTCTTGGTCAGTGTCCACTGTATTGCTCAAGGTCACATAGTTAGCTCCAGGGGTAAAACAGCAAGGTGCCACCCAATGTTGTGTCACTGTGGTCCTTTTCTCATCATGTAGAACACTGTCTGATATAACCTAATGTATTTGTTGATTTGCTTACTGCCTGCCTCCCACTACAAGAATGAAAGCTCAGTGAGAGCAAGGACTTTGTCACCTTGTTCACCACTATATTCCCTGCATCCAGAGCATGGCACATACAATGAGTTCAGTAAGTAGTTGCTGAATGAAAGAATAAACTGAGAGGTCCTAGAGGTGAACATGTCAGAGAGTGGAGAAGGGAAAGGAAAAGAAATGAATGTTTATGGAGCACCTTTTTTTTTTTTTTCTTTGAGACAGAGTCTTGCTCTGTTGCCCGGGCTAGAGTGCTGTGGCGTCAGCCTAGCTCACAGCAACCTCAAACTCCTGGGCTCAAGCAATCCTTCTGCCTCAGCCTCCCAAGTAGTTGGGACTACAGCTGTGCACCACCATGCCTGGCTAATTTTTTTATGTATTTTTAGTTGTCCAGCTAATTTCCTTCTATTTTTAGTAGAGACGGAGTCTCACCCTTGCTCAGGCTGGTCTCAAACTCGTGACCTCAAGGCAGCTATCCTCCTGCCTTGGCCTCCCAGAGTGCTGGGATTACAGGTGTGAGCTACCACACCCAGCCAAGCACCTATTTTTTTAAAGATGGTGTACATATATATGTTATCTCAGCAAATGCTCAGATCAGCCTCATGGTAGAGAGAGCACTATTAGTCCCATTTAATAGTGAAAAAAGTGAGGCTCAGGAGTTTTGGTAATTCAAATCTGTTTGACTTCAAAGCTCATGCTATTTTCACTACCACAACGCCTCCCATTAGATCATTTCTAGGAATTTTCATGAAAAAATATCTTTATTCTAAATGTTAACTGGTCACATGATATTTACATTTTTCATGATGAGAAAAAAAAATGTCCTTGAAATCCAGTCCCTGAAAGAACACATTATATAGCAAAGCACTCTAGCCAATAAAACTTATAGGAACCCGTGCACACTGTTGAGAGTGGCTTGGAATACCAGACATAGCTCTGGACTTGGACTCAGAGGACTAAGCTTGGGGCCAGGTAATTGATTACCAGAGAGATGTGAGCCTTAGTTCTGTTTCCATAAAATAGTGATGTTAATAGCTGCCTGCCTACTGACAGAGCTGGTAAGAGATAATGTATATGGAGCACATAGCACTGAGCTTAATTAAAGAAAGTGTCCATGAAATGTTAGCCACTATTGTTATTACTATTTCTGTTAGTATTATCATTATTAATAGTGATCATAAGACATACTTTCCTCCAAAGGGAAGCACTTGTGAACTTGTGTCTTGTATGTGGTCCTACCTAGAGATGCAGTTAGGGGGCTGGAGTCATGGATTGAGTCCACCTGAGTCCACATTTTCCATTCCATACCCACAGACTGCCCAGCTAACAGTTCTGTCAGCCACCTCCCTGAAGCCTGTGTTTGGTCAGTGAAGGGAGCTTGGCTGGAGGCAGTGGGTGGATTGGGTCAACCCATTACCACTTTTAGAGAAATAACATAATAATAGTCATAACAATAGTTTTATGATGACTTTTATATTTTCTGGGTGTTGGCATGTGTGTTAGCTCATGTTTTTCTAATGCTGTGAGAGAGGTACTATACTTCCTGGAGGCAACTCCACCTGCTTTCCCTCAGCTTTGGCACTTACTGCATGTCCCCTGTGTGCCTCAGTATCTCCAGCTGTGCAGTGGGGTAATGACAGTCTACAACTCATAGGGTTTCTGTGAAGGTTAATGAGCTAACATATGTAAAGTGTCTAGTACAGTACTTGACACAAAGTAAGTGTTAACTATTAGAAGCTATACTGGAGCCCATGTTTTCTTTCCTATTTTACTTACTATGTATTCTTGGAAGAACTATTGTTTATTGGGCATCTACTAAATGTGCAAGGGACCTTCACATTCCTTATTTCAATTACTTTTCACCTGAGACTCAAAAGAAGACACTTGTTCAGTGCTACTCAGCTAACAAGTGGTGGAGCTGAAACAAAGTCCAGGCTTCTGCTTTCTGACTATCTGCTTTTCCTAGGACACAACCCAATCCCTCATGTATCAGTTGACAATCCTAGGGCTGCTGGTATTGTCATTAGGGAAGGATTGTACTTCGTAAGTTTTAGGGAATATATACCTACCTCTATCAAGCCACTTTTCCCTTTTTCTTTTCTTTTTTCTTTCTCTTGTTCTTTCTCTCTCTCTCTTTTTTTTTTTTTTTTTTTTTTGAGATAGGATCTTGCTGTGTTGCCTAGGCAGGTCTTGAACTCCTGAGTTCAAGTGGTCCTCCTGCTTCAGCCTCCCCAGTAGCTGGGACGATAAGGTATGAAGCACCCTGCTAAGCTTTTGCAACTTTTTTTTTTAAAGAAATGATATTACTGGCATTTTTTCTGGTGTTTGGAATTGTTTAAAAACACCTCCGTAGGTTTGATTCAACAATATCCCATTCAACTTTATGGAAGAAAATAATCAAGTGAACCTTGTGACCCCGAGTCTCTGACCATTGGGGTTTGTTTGCATCATTGTCTTTCCCCAACTGAGAGATCCTGAGTACTGGGGCCAGTGCTCACCTGCAATTCATGTTTTCATTACGTTTCACAGCTGAAATGTTACTCTCAGCCAGTAGTTCTCAAACTGGAGTGTGCATCAGGATCGCCCCAAGGGCTTGTTAAAGCACAGATTGCTGGCCTCATCCTCAGAATTTGAGTCACAAAAGGCCCGAGAATTTGCATTGTTTTCCCCTGTGACACTAATACTGCTGGCCTGGGAATCTCATTTTGAGAATCAGTGCTCTAGACCAGGAATCAGCAAACTTCTTCAGTAAAGGGCCATAGGGTAAATATTTTAGGCTTTGTGGGCCATATGGTCTCTGTCACAACTACTCGACTTTACCACTAAAATCAGCCATAGACAATTGTAAGCAAATGAGGGTAGCTATGGTCCAATAAATTTTTATGTATGAGCACCAAAATTTGAATTTCATGTATTACAATATATTCTTTTTATTTTTTTTGCAATCATTTACAAATGCAAAAATCGTTTTTTAGGTCTTGGGCTATATAAAACAGGCAGCAAGCCAGATTTGGTCCTTGGGGTGTAGTTTGCCAATTCTTGCCATGCAGTTGTGACCTGTTGGGTATTTGTTAAAATTATTGTTATTATAAAAATAATGGAAATGTATAGTTAAAAAATCCTAACAGTATAGGAGAAAATAAAAGTAATCAAAAAGTCTTCCTTCCTACCTCCAGCCCCAATCTCATAACCCCAGAAATAACCACTATTGATGAATATCAATTTCCAGAAATTTTATAGACATGTATAAGCTTATTTAAGTGTATAAGCTCTTTTTACATTAGTAGGCTTTTTATACATATTTTTCAGCATTTGCTTTTTTCCTAACAGTGTATTGTGACTTCTTTCTATATTGTTACATAGAGATGATTTAGCTTATTCTTTTTAATGGCTCCAGAGTTTTTTGTTGTGTAGATATACCATAATATATCTAACCAGTCCCTATTGCTGTTTCCCATTTAGAAACATTTGTGTTGTTTCCTTTTTTTTCCCACCATAAACAATGCTACATTGAGGATATATTTTTATACATCTATCATTGCATAATATCTGCAGGAAAAAGTCCTCAGAGATAAGCTACTGAGTCAAAGGATGCGTGCATTTAAAAATTTAATAGATATTTCTAAATTGCCATTGTGACTACTTTGAACCCTATGTTCATTTATGGGGGGAGGTTACACCTACTACATTTTTGCTAGTTAGTCTTTATCTGCCTTGAGCATTCATCACAATGAATTTCAGTGTAATGCCTCACTGCCCGAGAACTTAACACAGGGTAGTAATCCTATGGAGGGCAAAAAGTGCAGCTGGCAATTTGTCCGTGATTCTTGAAAGGAAAACGGCTTTAAAGAGTATAAAGCCATCAAAACAGTGCCCTGAATCCAGGGTTAGCCTGGACATTGCCACATAAGGTATCACAGCAGAAATTGTTCTTTTTACAGACCTGGTGCTTAGCAGATGTTTCTATATGTTAGTTTCCCACTAGAGTTTTCCATTGTCAAGCATTTATGTAAACATAGTATTAGCTAATAAATATGCTGTGCTACTATTGTACTAGAGCTCAGAATACCACTGCTTTCCTTTCTATTTGGGGCTTTTCCTTTTTGAGTCAATAAAGTATTAGAATGATGATTTAATAGATAGCAGTACAACATCTTCAAATGGAGTATGTTAGGTTTTTTTTTTTTTTAACTTAACATATGTCTATTTCTGCTCATAGGTTGTCATAGAATTTTCTCTTCACCACTCAATCATATCTACTTACACAAGCAGTCAAGCAGTCAACAAAGAAGAAATTTCTTTTTTCGGAGACAAAGAGATATTTCACACAATATAGTTTTGCCGGCTGCAGTTTCTTCAGCTCATCCAGTCCCTAAGGTACTGTGTCGCCTATTATCTGCTGCTTTTTCCAGCCAAGATAAAGGTTGACTGTAGAAGCGATCAAACGTTTTTGTATCTTTGATTTCTGAGCCATTCGAGTCATAATTTTAAAACTTGGTTTGTGATTTAAAATGGTGATGTGAGAAGTTTTAACATCCTGCATTGCTGTAACATCAATTTTTTAAAAATAAAGCTCTGCGCTTTCAACTGCTTAGCTTATTTAGAATTAAAATTTCTATCATGAAATTTTCTATATTAAATTCCTAAGAAGAAGATAAAACTCCATGTATGTAGTTTCCTAACTTTTTTAGAGGAAAAAAATTGACTATAAAATTGGGGTGATTCCAAAGAGATTTCTCGAAACTAATACAGTGGAGTTTTTTGAAAGCCTGCTCTTATACTTTCCGTTTTATTGATGCTGCTGCTGTCTTTGAATTGTCTTTTAGAGTAAATTAAATAAAACATCTTGCCTCAGAGCATTCTTGATTTTTTTTTCCAGAGATTGCAATTCTGTGGAAAGCAGTCTATCCATTTTTCAAAATGCAATATAAAGGAGGTGTGTGAGTCCTTTAGGAAGAAGAACAGCTAAAAGAAATATAGATTTATCACAAAAATCACCTGCTTTCTCCCTTTTATGCATTTTTTTATACTGAACCCACATTAAGTGTGCTATGCTTCCTGAAGATGAGTGGCCCATTTTCATGGCAAAGGCTGCTGTGACAGAAGAGCCACGAGATCCAGAGTACGTTCCCTGGCTCAGCTGAGGCCTGGCCAGCACAGTGAGAGCTAGCGTTTGGAATTAGTCACAAAATTGACATTATTTTTCCTTAGTAGAAAAGAAAAAGAAATCTCCAGAGAGGAGATGTATTGTTTTAGACATTTCAGTCAATTTCAGTGACAACCCAACAGCCCTTCTGCCTGTAGCTATAACCTTGCCCGATCACAGAGCAGAGTGGATACAAGAACACAGGCTCTTTGGGGGAGACCGGGTGAGCATTTGTGGGCACGTGCAGTGGAGCTGCAGGAGAGCAGGTGCTCCTCCAGAGCTCAGCTGTGGCAAGCCAGATAACGGCGTTACCTGTATCAGAAAAGCCCATCTGAGCAGGAGAATAAGTAAAGATCCTGAAGTCCTGCGTGGTGGACCTCACAAAGAGGCGAGCCCTAACCTCAGCTCTTCCGGAGCTGTGCCGATGTTTCAACTGAATAGTGTTAGCTCTCTCAGCTTCCTGTCCTAAACTGCTGTGTAGCCTTACTATGTATGGTTCAACAATGTTAATCGTTTGTAATGCTTTACAAACTATAAATAGTTTGTAAAGAACTGTGCAAAACCTTGGACTGAAAGAAGCTCTGTGTGTAAGATAGTATTTATTTTCTCAATACTGCCCACGGGTTTAAGTAAGTGGTGGAGAATGGTCTGTAAGAGTGATCAGAGTCGTCTGTTTTGAGTTTTGGGAGGTGCTTTTTGTTTGTTCTTGACAGATAATGGAAATATTCTAGGTGATTTTTATGTACTTGGGGAAAAAAAGAAAGTTGTTTTATTCTAGCCTCTCGGTTTGAGTATGGTTGCAAAGTGTAAGAAGTGTGTGTGTGTAATAGGCTTCAGAGAACTTGACAGGCAGCCTTTTTACATATTTTTCATGGAAAGAGGGTGTTGGGAGCTATCCTTTGCATAAATTTTATCTTTGTGTTAAGAAGATGAAAGTGCTCTTAATTAACCATTTGGCAAATTGGAAGCTTGGTGCTATTTTTCATCAATGGTGACATACTTCTAACCGGGTTGGGAGTAGGAAGAAAAGAAAACTACTGTTTGTTTTGACCAGAAGTCTACTTCAGTCCAGTTTGACTCAAAGCCTGGTAAGGTTAACAGACCATCCAGAGGCAGCACTAACAGGCAATGTTAAGTTCAAAAGGGCAGGGGAAGGAACCAGGGCAGCCTGGAGGGTCTGTTGTGCTGGCTTCGGAGGTCGGTGCTCCGGCAGGAAGGGCAGAGCTCCATGAAGCAGGAGGCTGTGTCCGAAAAAATGATCCCATTGTCGTGCGCTGGGTTCTGATCTTCGTTTTCAATCCTTTTTCCTCAAGCACATAAAGAAGCCAGACTACGTGACGACAGGCATTGTACCCGACTGGGGAGACAGCATAGAAGTTAAGAATGAAGATCAGATTCAAGGGCTTCGTCAGGCTTGTCAGCTGGCCCGTCATGTCCTCCTCCTGGCTGGGAAGAGTTTAAAGGTGGCGTCTCACCAAGCCTCAGAACGACTTGCATAAGGGGCCACAAACACTGCTTTTTTTCTTTCCTTTTAACTCTTTAACTTTTCTTTGTACATATCTAATTTGTTTTAAAGCATTAAGTAAAGCCTCGATATGGGAGAAAGGAATTTTATTATTTTATGTGTTCATTCAAGAAGTAATTTAAAATCCAAATTCAGTTTTAACTAACAGAATTCTAGAGATACTTTGGGCTGAATCAGCCAATCCAGGTTGATCAATGGCAGATAGCTTTGACTTTTGCTCTTTTGCTTCTGCTTTTATTCCCCACATTATTGGTGTGTGCCTGAAGATTTGCCCTGCCTTGTACTTTGTCTCCTGTTTTCTTGCATTAGCTTTGCAAAGAAAGATCAGACCAGATATGCACAGGTATAGGTAATACAGCAATGTAATTGTGTACAACCGTCCTGCAAGATTTAGTTCTTTCATAATAATCTGAAATACCCTGCAATATAAGGATCATGAAAAAAAATATGAGCCTATAGTTTCCAAAATAAGGGCCTGCAGACTTAAGAAAGTAATACTCAAAGATGAAATAACTTATGGTATCATCTATGTAATAAACTTGTTATAGCAACATGACTAAGCATAATGTGAATATAAAATAACACAAAGAACATTGTTGAATAAATACTTAATGTTTAATAAGAGATTTTATTTTTGGTTGAGAATGCTATTTGTAAGTTCATGGAGATAGTGTTCGTGAACTTAGAAAACTCAATTTCAGCTTTCTTTTAGTTTGGGAGCAATTTAGTTTGGGATACCCTCTAGTGAGGGAAAAATATTTTTTAGAAACACATTTATTTAGCTGGGCACAGTGGCTCACGCCTGTAATCCCAGCTACTCTGGAGGCTGAGGCAGGAGGATTACTTGAACCCAAAAGTCAAGACTAGTCTAGGCAATATAGCTAGACCCTGTCTCCAAAAAAAGAAAAAAAAATTATTTAGGCATGAAAGAAATCAAGATTAGTGAAAATCAAATCTCTACAAAATATAGCAGACTCAGTTTTTAAATGATGCCCCATAATATCCATGCCATTGCTGCAAAACCCATGTAATGTTTCACTGAGATAAAAAGGTGTGGGTTGACCTACTTTTTAAGCTTTGTTGTCTAAACTCAAGATCCTTTTGAGCATTTATTTATATGCTTTCATTAGCCCAGGACACTAACCATTAAGAAAGAAGAAGGAATTGCTGAAGAACGTATTTTTGAAATCTTCAGGCTAAAATGGAGTTGTATCATTTAATGATTCACAAATGATTTAGAGAATCCTAGAGTTTAAAATTCCTATTTCCCAATAGTCTATAACACCATCATATACCCAAATGATTGTCAAAAAAGGCACAATTTAGGATTGTAACATTAATCATTATTAATTAAAATATTGTACCGTAAGTTTATCATAGTAAATTTATACAGTCTCATATAGAAGTGCCATTGCTATAGATGTAATTGATAAATACAGGAGATGTCTTCAACTGTCACTGCACAATTTCTGTATTTAATATTTTAGGTTGACATGACAACTGAAGAGATAGATGCTCTTGTTCATCAGGAAATCATCAGTCATAATGCCTATCCCTCACCTCTAGGCTATGGAGGTTTTCCAAAATCTGTTTGTACCTCTGTAAACAACGTGCTCTGTCATGGTATTCCTGACAGGTATTCATTTCTTAATAACATATTGTTCCTTTGGAAAGTAAAACATGAAACTAAGATCTATAACATATGCTGAAAGATACTATCATTCTTTTGAAACCTACTGACAAACTTCTGAAGTTGAATATGGTAAAATAGAAATTTGGAAGTATTTTGCTTCTAAATGGATATAACACCACCATTTAATGTTTTATTAAAGCAGTATGTAATCTAGAGAAGAGGTTGTGCATTAAATATTTCTTTTACCTTCTTAGATTTTAACCATATACATGGTAAAAATCCAAATATAGGCAAATATTTGCTATCAACTATTGTTTTAGTTCTTAGTAAAATTAAGATAACAAGTGCATGTTTTGAAAAAAATAGTTGATTTTTAAACAGTGGCAATGTGTTCATATTATGTATTGCTTGTAAAATGTGATGTGTCTGACATAAGTTAACATAAAGTTAAACATAAGTTATTCCATTTATTCCTCCTTCACTCCACATCATCATTGTTAACTCATTGGGTTTATGATAGCAGTCATTAGCTATTTATTTTTATATTCCTTTTATTGAGATCTGCCTATCACCATTTTTTTTCTGTTTATGTTTCAGTCGACCTCTTCAGGATGGAGATATTATCAAGATTGATGTCACAGTGAGTAAATCATATAAAAAATAGTCTTTGATCAACTTCAGAATTGCTGGTAGCAACAGGAAGAGTGGATTGAAAATGTGAACTGCACCGGTGGAAGTGCTGTTTACTTCTAGACCCAGACGCAAGCAGCTGGTTTCCTTTTTTGTCTTTAACTCTGTGTTTATTCCAAGTAAACCCAGGCCTGACTTGAATTTAGGGCTGGAATCAGATGCACTGAGATCAATGTTGGCCTAAGTGAAATGTCAACCCAATCCTGCTATGTGTCATGTTTTTGAGAAGGTGTAATTGTTATTGATCCACTGTGTAGTTAACGCAGAGCACCATAGCACTGGGCAGCTGCTGAAGCTAGATATGTATGAGATGAGCTAACACGAAGAAAGCCAGCATTTTTCCTTCACTCTGCCAAGATTGATCTTCCTCTTCCTGCTGATTTTGAGTGGGGCCTGTCATTATCTTACTCTGTCATTAGGGGCTACATTGGCCTGTGTGTGTCAGTCTATTTGGACAGCAACTCTTTCGCTAGCAGTGTTCCCTAGATTTATTAAAATCCCTGAAGGTATCGTCATGTTCCATTTCTGGTATAGAGAGCCTTGAGCTCAAAGCATACAAGCAGAGTGATTTTCTGTCTGAACTTAAGTCTTCACTAAATGGTTAATAGCTTTTCTTTTAAATAACAAACCTAAGCAATTTAACATAGGGACTTCAAATTGTATAAGCTCTACCCTTTTCTAATTTTCTTAACCTTTCTCAGACTTGGATTATTTATATTTTCACAGTTCCTTTTATTAAAAAATTTTGTAACGGTATTTCTGGATTAGGTAGATCGTAAATAAATTCTGTACATCTGATGATTAACAAATTTTAAATAAATAAATGAAATTTAGACATCTGATGAGAACTAGTTGAGATGGACATTATTCAAGGAATATGGTTTTTATTAATGAAATATTTTTAAGAATTGTATCTAGACCATGAGACCTAGGCAGGAGTGGGAATGAGATGAAAATAGGCATCTGATAGTTGTATTCAGTGAGATTTTTAGTTAGTTAAATTAATTTAACCTTTTTCTTCATATCAATTTGTGTGGGGAGATAGGCAAAGATTCTTTCATTGCTGATACTATTTCCTATATCATTTTGTCCTACTTAGAATACTTGAATGTTTGCTCCACATATATCATGTTGGTATCTTTCCAACTCAGAATCATGTCGAAGGAGGTATTTTTTGAAGTGTACCTGGAGTAAAATCTTTTTCATGGTATGCTTTTATTTTGGATTGTATCTGATTTTAGGGTTTTACATTTATTATCTCACCTAATCACCCTCTATAAAACATTGCTGCTTTGAATGAAATCAGCATATTCTTCCCTACTGTTTCCTATGTGTCCAAAGAGAATACCATATTCCTTTTCTAAGTTTCCTGAAGACTTTTAATAAACAGTTGTTTTTAACATTCAGATTCTTTCACAATTGTGAAACTCATAAAGCAAAGTAAAATACTTTCAAGTGTCTAGAAATGTGAAGGAATCTAGGAAACAGGTTAGTATCTTAACAAATTATATTTTTTATGAAATATTTTATTAAGTGAAGAAGTCCATTATCAGATCCTATACTTTTATCAGAAAATACTCCTTGAATTTTATAATTGTTTACATACATCTAGTATACATCACAAGAAAATGGATTTCTTTCCCTCTTGAAAATTGAATGTTTTTTCAAAAAAGACTTGATGCCATACCTATAGTAGTTGCTCAATAAATATTTGTTAAATAAATGAAGTAGAAGATAAGAATAGTTTGTGGGTACAAACAGAAGTTACAGATGACTGCCCCATAGACTTTCAAAAGTATTGTATTTCCATATATTTTGAATCCTTCAAGTAGTCATTTTGAAAGGTAACAATAATATGAAAAGATGAATAAAGGTTTTAAAAAATAATACATTTTTACTTAATAGCAGTTATATAAACATTCACAGTTGCCAATATTCTTGAATAATCATGCTTATATTAGCAAATTTTATATTCTTATATATAAAATCAAAACTTATATTTTCCTGGATTGCAAAATACTGTCAGTGAGAATAAGTGTATAAAACACTACTCTATCGCAAGGTAATTAGGATAATTTGATATAGTAAACACTTGATTAGAACCCAATAATGCATCATATTAGTCTGAATCTGCCCTTTTATTGTGTCACTAACCTTAAACAAGTTACTTGTTCATGCCTCAGTTTCCTGAATTATAAAGTGAAGATCTAATGAAGACCTTTCTTGCTACCTTCACAAAGTGTATGAAAGCAGCTTTTTTAAAATGCAGGATAGTATACAGATTTAAGATAATTCAGTGTCAAAACAGAAAGCTCAAATATATTTTTATAATAGTTTCTGCATTCTAATACTTTATGAGAAAAATATGAAAAATAATTAGATAGGACAATTTATGCAAAATAACAGATTCCATGCTACATCAAAGGATCAGTATTCAACCAGTCTCCTTTGCCTTCTATATCTGTTATAGTGTTTGGTAATCATTGATTTTTTATAATGAATCTGGTATCTTTCAAGATTCTGTAGGGCTACTGAATCAATGAAGACTGATAAAATTCTATTTTCTGTAATTTTACTTTTAAGCCTGTTTTATTATATTCTAATTCTTTAAAAATTCATATATAGTGTTTTCTGTTAACATTCTTCTATCAGGAACTTTTTTTTTTGTTTTTTTCTTTGTAATTTCACAAAAACTTAAATTTTATTTATTTTTAAGATTTTTTTATTTCAGCATATTATGGGGGTACAAAAGTTTAGGTTATGTATATTGCCCATGGCCCCCCACCCCCCTATCAGGAACATTTGATTAAGATTTCAAGTCTCGACATAGGATTTTTCTATACCATATTGCACTCCTATATTGGTCCACTTCAATTCTTAGAACTAAATTCTCCTACTGTCTGTTATAATAGCAACACGTCTATCTTATTTCTTCTTGTCATTATATATTACTTCCAAATATAGAACTGGTAAAGAAAAGATCAAGTAAGTCTTCATGACATTGAAGAAAACTTTTCACTCTGTTAAATACTTCTTGGTTCTCTAAACCTATTGTGGTAATTGTAGATCATTGTCTTTGGTCATTAATTTTTGGATATATATTTTTGTCTTCTTAGAAATAAGTTGAGGAATCAAAATATTACACCAGTATTCCAATCATAATGCTGAACTAGCCATAGTAGTTACTTATTTGTTTTTAAATTTTACGATATCATTTTATGGCTTCATCTTTTTAATTTTTGCAAGGCTTTGGTATACCTGTTTCTTTTTTATATACAAACTAGAGAGTAATTGTGGAAGGGTAAAACACATGAGTCTACTAAATACATAGATGACCACAATATATACTGAGGGAGAGTAGATTTTTAAACAAGGACATATATTAAAATTTTTGCCTGTGTTTAGGTCTATTACAATGGCTATCATGGAGACACCGCTGAAACATTTTTGGTGGGCAACGTGGATGAATGTGGGAAAAAGTTAGTGGAGGTTGCCAGAAGGTGTAGAGATGAAGCAATTGCAGCCTGCAGAGCAGGGGCTCCCTTCTCTGTAATTGGAAACACAATCAGGTAAGCCTTACATTGACAAGTAAAGGGAGGGTTGGCAAATGGTACAAAGGTTATTGGTGGCTTGGTATAAAGTTGATGACATGTTTTGTGATTCAGAACCATCATTTCAGTCTGATATCAGTATGTGAACTGCCAGGCTGCAATGTTGTTCCCTGGGATGGAAAAAAAAAAAAGGGTTTTAAACAAGTGAATTATACCAGGGTCAGCAAAGCAACTTCTAGGAGGAGCAAGCAATATTTATATAGCTGCTTTTGTTTTAGCTTGACATATTATCACACCATATGGAAGAAAGTACCTAAGAAGGGATAAGCATTCCAATCTTTGGATAATGAGACAGGAGAAAAGCGAAGTTTTATAAAGGAATGAAGTGAAATGTATTCCTATGATACAAAGATAAAAAGTGTTAGCTGAAGCAAGCCTTACCTTTCAAATTAATAGATTAGCAAATAGCCTGCAAGGATGATCTTCTGTCCTTTTTTGGTCTGATTCATTTTTCCTCTAAACCATTGTTTATTTTTCACACAGTGTTCTATGCTTACTTTTTGAGTGTATGTATATTTTCTGAATTTAAGACTTTTCTTTGTAATATGTTACCTACTTTTAGGTCTTTTTTCCCCATAAGTGTCTTGAAGTAGACATGCAGAATATGTGTTTTCATTTTAAAGTAATGCATTTTGTTAAAGATGATCACATCAGTACCCTTTAAAGTACTGTTCTCATTAATATGAACCATTGAATACTTCCCATTTGTCTAAAGGATGGAAGGCTTAGTCACCTTGAAAAGATGCTGCCTTTTTTCTTTGTAAGCCTTCAAATACTTTAAAAAAAAGGCAGTAAAATATCAGTTAAATGTATTTATGGCTTTAAAAATATTGTAACAGTGTCTGAATCAAACTTTAGTAAAATCTCTTTGGGTTATATCTGAGAAGCTTTTATTGAAGACTTTGAACAAAATTGTGTTTTTGACAGTTTTAAATTATAGGCTAACTAGCCTGGGAAAAAAGGATAGTGTCTCTCTGTTCTTTCATAGGAAATGTTGAATCAGACCCCTACTGGGAAAAGAAATTTAATGCATATCTCACTATCTTACTGTCCATGAATATAATAGAAATGAATTCAAAATGCAGTTTTATTTTTGCAAATGGGATGAGTCGATAGATGCACCTCATATTTTTGAACACCTAGGGTTCAACAAATTTACTGGTGGTGTTCTTGCATTTTAACAAAATTTATTCTTCAGTAGAAGGGGGCAGAGAACACTAGATTCTTATTCAAGCATTCTATCGAGCTCTGCATTCATGGCTGTGTCTAAAGGGCATGTCAGCCTTTGATTCTCTCTGAGAGGTAATTATCCTTTTCCTGTCACGGAACAACAAATGATAGCTAACTACAGAGGCACATTTGCAGTAGTCACATTCATCAACTGCAGAAAAAAAAATTCAATTTAATTGTGCAACACAGCTGCACATGGGCTTTTGAGCATTTCTGTTGTTCTCCCTGTCTCGCTATTCCTCCCTCCAGATCTATTTTTTAAACTTTTTTTCTGGTTATTTTTTCCCCTTTTTGTCTCTTCTTCCATTTTTACTCTCTGTACTTTCTTGTTAAAGTAATTTTCCTTTGTGGCTCTCATTCTTTTTTCCCCATTGAAGGCTATGAATGTAGAAAATTATCACAATTACTCATATAATTGAGCCTCTTTGTAGCAAGTGCAACTCCAGTAGCCTTTCTCCATCATGAAAATGGTTTCATTATAGGGTTTTTCATATTCTCTGACACCATCTACACAGAGGAACAGGCGTGCAGATGAGATGTACTAGGAACAGGCTAGATCAGTAAGGTCACAGTAGGAATAATTAGCTCTGCTATGGAAAGAGCATCTAGGCCTTTTACTGCTACATAAATGTACTGTCCGTGGCTTTTAGTCACAAAAAAAACTTACTAACAAATGGAGCTCCCGCCTACTACTTTGAAAAAAAGATTTGTATCAACACTACAATTTTCCATCATTAAGACTAATAACACAGAGCCTAGTATACATCAAGGGGAATAAAAAGAAAAATCTCACATTCAAGTGGCGGCTGGGTGCTGACCTTTGTTCCCTTTTTTTGTGTACGACTTAACTCTTTACAAAAAAGAGCCACACGCCACACCAACATGCAGGTGAACTCCAGCTAGTACTAGCAAAGCATAGCATTCAGTTGGAAAATCTGATAAATCTCCATGCAGGATAATGCATTTCATTACATATTCACTACATTAATTCTAGCTACATAAAAAAAAAGAAGAAGAAGAGTAGAATTGAAAGTGACATTGGATTTTAGCTATCTGGATACAAAGGTCAGTCTTCGCAGAGTATGAATTTGCATGTACAAGCTCCTTTGAAAACCAGATCAGTCCGAACAACTGCACTTACAAAACTATGTGGAAAATAATAGACAATGAACTTTTTACTTTTACCCTAATATATTTCATTATTTAGATGGTTCATGTCTGCCACAGGAGAGGAAACTGCCCTGATTCTAACAAATGTTTGTTCTGATGTGTTAAAGCTGTGTTGCTGGACATCTATTATTTTGCCTGTTCTTATTCAGGCAAAATCTTAAGGGAGTAAATAAACAAATGATATCCACCTTTAAGCCAAAAGTACTTGAAATCATTACAGACCAAAGGTTTACAAACATTCTTCAACTCAGTCCCATTTATTTAAAGATATTTACCATCTTTTGCATAGCCTCCCCTCTACTGATACACTCTGAAAAGAGCATTCAAGCAGCTTATTTTAGTATTATGTTACCAAAAACCTTGAGCTCTCTATAGGAAATTCTGAAATTCTCCTCTGAAACCTAAAGAATAGGATGATGTCTCTCAAAAAGTATCAGTCAAGATGATTTAATGAAAAGAGTTCTCTATGTGCCCTTTTGCTTTGGGAGGGATGCCTAGTGATCCTTAGGTCACAGTGTTATTGTACTCACTGCACCTCCATTTGCTTTAAAATATTTCTAAATCTGTATTTTTGTAATTATCTCTAGATTATATGATCTGTATATACAAGTATATTGTGAATGTGTAGATTCATGCATCACAAATATGTGACAGTTCAATCAAAAATAATTTAAACTTAGAGTTGTAAATGTCATGATGAAAGTATCAATAAATGGTTTTTAATGTTTAATTCATAAGTATATGTTTTGATATTAATTTAGAACAATATGAAGCAGATTTTTAAAAAATAATCTCTTTCTATTAGATTATGCACATTTAAACAATAAGTGGCTCAGGCAAAATAAGTCATTTTAATGTCATCTGTGATGGATTTTTCTTGACAGCTACTGTAAATTACAATTACACTGCTTCTCTCTGCACATGAAAGTAAGCATTGCAATAAATTATCTTTTATTTCAATCTATCATGTCTGCTTTTCAGAAACAGAAAACCTCAAATAAAAGTTCAGCACTATTGTAAGAAAAATACAGTAATTTGTGATCCAGTTTGAAACAAAAAAAAATATCACTTTTTTTGAAAACAGTTGTTGGCTTTCAAAAATATTACCAATTGTACTTAAACATCCCTTGTCATTCGAGGGAATCCCTGGATTTGTGCATTCCTTCATTCAGAGACTACTGCTTAAAATAAATATCTAGAAAGATCAAAGTAAAATTCCATTAACTTACAAAATCAGGTGTCATTTGAGATCCTTTATTAGAGATGTGACCATTGGAGATTAGTGTTGTTTACAGGATTCATGTAAAAAATGGCAATAAAACTATTGCCATGTGCATTTTTATTTCTTTATAAGAGCATGTACTTAAACACAGTACTCCTCTGCCCTCTTGGGGAATGTATTTTTAGTCACAAAAAGTAGCTGAAATGTATTAAGAAATTTATCTAGACAGCATTTCAGTTGAGAACAACTGCCTCATGAAAGGGAATTAAACAGAAGAAGATGGTCACAAGATGAAATTCCTTAAAAGAGATTTTTCTTTCAACTATAAACCATAACTGAAACATGAACTGTAATAGTACAGTATAATTGAAACCTAAATTCATAAACTATCTTTATACACCTTCCTCTTCTCCCTCCCCAAATATTCCATATGAAGGGCTTCAAATCATAAATGTGCTTGGGTTTGTGGGTAGGTAGGTGTTGTACTGTCTTAAAGGACTTTTAGTTAGAAAAAATCAGAAGAGCTAATACCAGGAGCATTCTTTTCAGTAGATTTTAGCAAAGAGAAGGCAGATTTCATCGGTGAAATGTCCAGGCAAGAAAAGGGTCATGGCCCCGCGGTGGCCAGTGTTGGGGAGCAATTGTGGCACTTCTTGGACATTCCTGCCCACTCTGTTATTTCCATTTCCCCCAACACACCCGCCAAGAGGTGCAGACATGCTCCACCTACCCACAATTAGGGTTACTAGCTCTTGCTTTCATGTTAGAGGAGTGGGATTTGCTACTACAAGTCACTTGGATTGTCTCTAAGAATCAGATTTAAAGCCTACAATCAGGTAAAGAATCTTGTGCTCCCCGTCTATCCTGAAATAGTAGAAGAGGCATGCTTTTAAACAGTAATTAGGAACATTAGTGAGATTTTATCCTATTTAGTCCCAATAAATAGGTGTTAAAAACTAACTACCAATCCAAAAGGAAAATACCCTGAAAAGCAGACAAAAGTATATACTTAGCTCCTGGGAATCATGTATTGGGATGGGTGCTCAACCAAGGAACTGAGCAAAATTTGTCCTCTCTTTTCCACTTGGCTGTGAAATCTTCTAACCTTTGCATCCATGACACACAGATTCTGTGATCCTCCTATAGCCAGAAGTCCCAGCTGGACCAGGGAGTAGCTAGTTATAGGAGAATGCACTCAGATCCTTAGCCACCTAGTAATTGCACAGCTTCTTTTATTATATGAAGAGGAATGAGAGGTATGATGGGGGTGGGACCCCAATTGTTTTTCCAGAATGGACTTTCTTCCTTTCCTCTCATCGGAAATTAAAATAACATTGCCATTGTAACACACATTTAAGATGTAGCTGTGATACCTGCCAATCAGCTGGATTCTTAAAAAAAAAAAAAAGCCTAGAGTTTTTTTTTTTTTTTTTTTTTTTAAGAAAATAGAATAGTTCATATTGAATGCTCTTAGAATCATATCACCATCATTGAGATTTATTGGGACTAAACTAACATAATTTATAGGTTTGGGTAGAACCCATTCCTGTTAAAACAAAATCTAAATTATTATGTCTTATGTAATAATCTCTCTTCTCTCTTCTATCCATTCTCTATCCTCACTTTCTATTCAGAAATTGTGTAGTGCAAATAGAAACACTTTGGGAAACGTGTCATGGATATAGAGGTTAGAGGATTTCACAGCTGAGGGTTAAACACCCATCTCAAATAGAAATACCTCCTGCCCAAAGTGCAAAGACCAGCAGAAATAACCATAAAATACAACTTAAGAGATGAAAACGTTGACTTACCATTCCTGTCCTCCACATATGCATAGCTTGCCTATTTCTGCATTATCAGTTACATCAAAATCAAATCTGAATAAGAGGCTCTCTGTTGCTGGTTATGGTGACATCCTGGTCTAAGTGAAGATATCTTAAAAGTCTGGAGTGTTTAGAAAAAAGTATATAGACACAAATGCCCATAAGGATGCTGGCTAAAAGCCTTTGGGTTCATGTTAAAGTAAACCTAGGGTCTGTTGGATAATTCAGTTTGATAACTAGAAACTTTGGTTCTGCTAAGAATTGAAATAGTATTCCTATAAGTCCAAATCCATTGTTATGGTTAGAGTTAGGGACATGATGCCCTTTGACAACATGAAAATATAAATTGTTAATGATATATATGTTCTTGTCTGATGCTCCCCAAAATAAACATGTTCGCCTGATTTCAACAGCTTTTCAAACTTGTAGTTGAAGATTTTAGGGTTGGATTCTATGTGCTAGGTTTCATTTATGTGGGATAGATGGAACCCAAAACATTTGCATGTAGAAGTAAGTAATGAAGCATTAAGAATTAGGAATCACAGGCTGGGCATAGTGGCCCATGCCTGTAATCCTAGCACTTCAGGAGGTGGGAGGATCGCTTGAGGTCAGGAGTTCAAGAGTAGCCTGAGCAACATAGTGAGACCCCTTTCTCTACAAAAAAATAGAAAAATTAGCCGGATTTGCTGGTGTGTGCCTGTAATCCCAGCTACTCAGGAGGCTGAGGCAGGAGGATTGCTTGAGCCCAAAAGTTTGAGGTTGCAGTAAGCTATGATGATGCCACTACACTCTAGCCCAGGCAACAGAGTGAGACCCTGTCTCCAACAACAACAATGACAACATAAAAGAATTAGGAATCACAGTATTAGCTTTCTTAAGGATCCTTATGATTAAAAAGCATTCTTTATGAATATTATTAGTGGTGTAGGTCTTGAATAGAATTCCCAAATGATCACAAAGTTTTGGAGGGTTTCAAGAATGTTGACAAAGCAGATTCAACCTTTTGTGTGAATGTGTCTGTAAAATGCATAATGTTTTGAAATAGAGAAGAATAAAGGGAACCATAGAAGTAGAAATTCATATTTCTATATTGTATTTTTTTCCTCTGGTTCCCAAATTAGTAGTAATTGGAACAGTCTTTTTGTGAAAACCTATAAAAACCAGGCAGGCTTTTATGACCTGCATTATATGTGCATATATCTTGGTTATGTATATCAACCTATATGTGTGTATGCACACTCATTTGTTGTCTAGAAGGGTCCTTGTTGAATGGTGTACTAAGGTAAATAACTCAACCTACTATGCTAGATACATTCTTTCTTCATATATCCAAAGGGAGTTGTTACAAGCAACAGCAAAAACTAAAATTATTACAGAATGATGAAAACAATGTTATCATCTGACTTTAGCTATAACTGATTCTTTTCTTTTTCAGAGAATATTTTTAAATGACTTTTTAATCTTAGTATGCATTAAAAACATGCCTAATTTAATTAAATATTTTTTGGTCACTTTTAAAGCCACATAACTCATCAGAATGGTTTGCAAGTCTGTCCATATTTTGTAGGACATGGAATAGGATCTTACTTTCACGGACATCCAGAAATTTGGCATCATGGTAAGAAAGTTAATTTGGAAGCTGTTTCTTGAATGGGCTCAGTATATGGCAGTTTTGCCCCTCAAGCTCTTCCTCCAACTTCAAATCCACATTATCATCCGTGTGTGTGAATGTGTGAGTGTGCGAGTGTGTGTGAGTGTGTGTGAGGTTGGTAGGGGAGTGTCTACTTAATTTTAACCAGCACATTACTATGTTACTGGATTAGAGCCCAGCAGTTTTTTCAATCCCAAAATAAGGTTTATTTTGCTTTTTGTCTTCTCCTGAAGGGTACATGGCTGGAAGGCACAAGGGATATTTGTCTAGAAAAAGTTACTGAAAACAAAACAACACTGCATCAATGTCCCAGCAGCGTGCACATATGACTGTTTTCTGTTTTTCTTTTTCTACCCCCATTTCTAACCGCTGACTGTTGTGGTTAAACTTCATTACATCCTACACAGCATTGACAGCTGATGTATTTAGCAGCATGTACTCTTTAGTGATTTCTAGATTATGCCCACCCTGTATTCCTTCCCTAGAATCTCCTGTTTTTCACTGCTTGGGTGTGCACCCTACGGTGAGAAGGCAGGGGTGAGCCTGAAGGGGTGAGATTTGGGTTAAGGTAGGAGACAGCTGTATGGACAGAGACATTCCTAGACAGGGACCAAACGAAACTTGGTCCTGGGGCCTTGACCTGTGCATTTGAGGTTGGATTGGTCCATAGAGGAACTACTGCCTGGGACCCAACTCCTAGAGGATCCCTGGAGATCCAGCAGGTCAGAACTCCTTTCTGGCCAAAGAGCCTCACTTGAGGGAGCTCGGAAGAGGTCCAGGTGACAGTGCAGAAAGATCTCATCAGCCCTGTGCCCTACTGGGTGCCAATACCTGGAGTTAAATTATTTGAAGCTGGGACCGTACCTCCTCCTCCAACCCACACAGGAGGAGGCTGCCCTCCCTTTCTATACTTTCCCAAAACTTCCTTCTCTTCTGAGAGTGATGGGGGCAAGGGTCAGGACCCAACAGGTGGCCTGGAGGGACAGTGGGAGGGGAAGAGGAAGCCAGACATGTGTCTAAAATGCCCAGGCTGCCCCTGCCTGCCAGGCGTTGGCAGACTCTTCTGGAGGGACCTCGAGTCAGAGCACAGATAGTGTAAAGACTGAGGCCCAGGAGTCTAGGACTCTAGGATCCTCCACCCTTCCTTCTCCTCTAAAAGAAAAGAAACAAAATGACCACGTTTTTAAAAGGGGCCCCAACCCGCCCCCAGTCCTGTTACTCTCTCTCCTCCCCATTTTATGTTCTCACCCCCACCCCCATGTTTTTTGTTTTGCAGCAAATGACAACAATCTACTCATGGAGGAGGGCATGGCATTCACCATAGGTAAATGCTGAGCTCTTCCCAGGGCCATAGCTTGCTGGGCAGAAGCTGCGGTGCTGGCCTAGGCCCGGCAGTCCCATGAAGGACTAATAAAGCCAATCAGCATAATGAAATAATTCAGATGCATAGTAAATCTGATTAAATAATATCCTTGAGCCCCATCTTCCTAAATCAGATACTTACCGACACATTTAGGAGACGGCAGTCATCCAACCTCTAATTCTGTTACCAACATAATGTGATGCTTGGTTTTTTGTTTTGTTTTGTTTTTTCATTAACACCCAGTAACTAGAGGCGATTATGTGCCTTGCTCCTTGTCAGCAAGTGGCATGTGCTCTCTGGCGGCCCATGTGATTGGTGTCACCACCAAATTCCAATCACCTAGGGCCGCAAAGGCATCATATTTCTGACTGTGGGACTTAATGGGGAAGCAATTAGAGTGAAATAAGAAAATTGTTATTTGCTGATTAATGAACATTTTGAGCATGTTTTAAAAATTCAAATATTTTTAAAAAGTGATGGGTATTTATAAGTGGGACTGGTGTTTGGGTGGTTATTATCCACGGGGTCCTAATTAAGTCTTGATTAAAATGCCCTTCTTTCTCTAAAAAATTACGAACTAGGCAACTTCATACATTTTTGAATGCCGTAGCGTTTCCTTTTCCTACTGTTTGTAGTATACTATGTAGGCAACATCAATTATCAGCCCTTGCAAGATGACAACATGAACCCACGGGGGAAGCACTTGAGGGGCGGGAGGGAGAACCTTCTTATTCTTTTTTGATAATCAGCCGAAACAATGTTTGACAAGAATCTGGTGAGGTCACTGCAGTAAATATTTTCCCTCTTACAGAGCCAATCATCACCGAAGGATCCCCAGAATTTAAAGTCTTGGAGGATGCATGGACTGCGATCTCCTTAGACAATCAAAGGTGTTTGCTTTCTGTCCCATTGCTTTTAAATTGTACAGGAGGGACGACTGGTCCGAGAGCGCTAAAGCTCGCGGCCCCGCGGGCGCTTGCGCGCGTCCTGACGGCTGCGATGTGTGTTTCAGGTCGGCCCAGTTCGAGCACACAATTCTCATCACGTCGGGGGGCGCGCAGATCCTGACCAAACTGCCCCACGAGGCCTGAGGAGCAGCCCGAAGGTCGCCGAGGCCAGGCGTCTTACTTTTCTAAATTGCTGAAATCTAGCGGAAGAACTTCTAGAAGAAACAGGGGGACGACAGGTCGCGCGATAACCTACCCAGCACCTAATAGCGTCCTGGGAAACGCGGTGGGGATTGGGGACAATTGGAGACTCAGATCCGAAGCCCTGCCAGGGCCATGTGGCTTCGGGCTTGGTTTCCCAGCTGGGGAAACGCATTTGGAGGGGAACGGGGACGCCCTCGTTTGGGAGACAAGAGATTCCAGGAGAAGCACGGTTTCCTCTTTCTCTTACACTGACACTGCCCAAGTAAGAAAATAAAAACTGTTAAACCCACTGTGCCAGCGCGCCTTGCGTCTCTGACAGTTAGAAGGGAGAGAGTGCGGGTGGTTAATTTGGAGTGTCTGAACTTTTTAAACGCGTGCACACGGAGAGAAAAACTGGAACCTGTTAGCTGGGAATTTTTTAAAATCTGTTTTTTCTCCTTTGTGTATCCCACATTGGCTGGCCTGAGGACACTCGCAGAGGCCAGCACCTGCCCCCCCACCCCCAGCCCTTGCATTTCTTTCACCTTCACCCACCGTCATCGCGGCTTTGCGATGAAAAGATTAGCCCGCGAACCGAAGCACTGATTACAAACATTTCCTTGGCAGTGGACCCTGGGTCTGGCCCGCAGGATTTTATCAATCTAGAAACGTGAATTTCCCGGTCCCCTGTGGCTCTTCCTCCCCCACCCGCATCCAGCCCTCCCGGGCCATCCCAGAGGTTAAGTTTGAGACCCTCCCCACCCCCCAAACCCCCTCCCACACACGCAGTCTAGACCGTTTGTTCCACTAGGATAATAAAGCTTCGGCCCCCCTCGCTCAGAAGTGAATGTTCTGGCGGGTTAGCGGGCCGTCTAGTCCCTAAACTGACCCCTTCCCAGACTGGCCCTCTACGAACCCGTGCTGGGGCGCTGCAGAGTTCGCGAAGATCTGGTGTTTCTGAAGACCAGGTCTCAGCGAGAGGTGACATCCGCACATTTGGGAGAAAGGGCCTAGTTGGCTGGGCTGGAATTGGCGGGTTTAACTCCGGTTCGTCCAGCCGGCATCTCCAACCCGCTTGAGGAGCAGGAATCCAAGGGCCCACGCTCTGTCTCCCCAGGCCCCTCCCGGCCCCAGCACCCTCCTTCCCTTGCGCTTGCTCTCCAGTACCTGTTCACACCTGGGCTCAAGGATAGGGAGCGGCTGCGCCTCTAGCAGTCCACGAAGGAAGCCGTCCCCTTCTGGTTATGGTTTTAGGAACAAGCACAGTGAGGGTGTGGGGCGGTCACTGGTTGTGCTAACTCTTGTTTCTACTGAAGCGGGTTTTGCAAAGTTGCCTTCAGCTAAATATAGCTTAGACTCGAGGGACTGCCAAGGAAACATGGGCACCTGTAGTTACCAGGACAGGTGGCATTCATGGCTGGGACCAAGGGCCGGCTCATCTTTATGACACTCAGAGTGGTGGGTGGGGAAGAAGATGGGAAACTGAGGACTATGAGTGGGCTCCTAACGTGATAAGTTCCAGCTTTTCCCTGAACATGGGATTCTCTCGGCTGCCCCCAGCCCTTCCAGCTCAGCTTCTCTGCGTCCAGAATGTAGATTTTTGGATAGAGCTGAATCTGAGTCTAGTGGGTCTGACAGCTAGAAAAGACGAGGGAGGGGTTGAGGGTTTACAACATCCATAGAAAAACTTTAGGTGTGCTCAGGAGTTGGCCAAGAAGAGGCCCAGAGACTGGGGCTGCTGCCCTAGAACAATCAGGCTTTTCTAGAGAGGAACAGGGCCCAGCTGTCCTTGAAAAGTTTGCCAGAGAATGACTTCACTTTTCTCCTAGAGCAATTGGATTACAACCATTAGTGCTGTATTTTATCTGCGAATCGGTTTACTCCGAGCTTCCCCAAGGATGGTTTTATTAGGACCACAGGATTTTACCAACCACTGGGTAACACACTGCTTGTGCAGCAATTATTTCGAGGTGGAGGTATTTATGGGACAGGCTTAAAATCGCACTTATTAAAGTGACTAACCTAAAGTGTGTGTGTGTGTGTGTGTGTGTGTGTGTGCGTGCGTGCGCGCGCGCGTATGTCAGTACTGCCAACACTCAGCAGCTCCCTAGGTAACAAACTTGAATTAGAACGAACTCCGTTTAACATGCTCTGAAATAGAGATTAAGAAGTAGATTTAAAAATACCTCGTCCACGCCTCCCTACCCCTCTGCCAGCTGAACTGGCCCCAAACCTCACGCAGAGCCACCGGGATTCCAGCCAAGTGTGGCTACCGCTACCACCACCAGGGCCATCGCGTCCTGAGGTGACCCCCCAGTGGGTTCTACTCAGAATCCGAAACCCTCTGGACAAATGGAAGAGTTTTGTTTCCTCTCAGAGTTGGGACAGGCAACGATCTAAGCAAACCAAAATTTCAGAACAGGTGTCGCCTTAGCAGTGGGGTGGAAGGGTTTTACTCCAAGCTCACTGAGGACAGATGAGATCCCACATTGACAAGTTTGCTAGGGCCAGGCGGCTCAGCGCCCCTCCTCAGACCTGCTTCTCTGGGCTAAGAAATAATTTCAGCGTGTAGACACTTCCTCGCCCACACACAATTCAATTTTAAATTAAACAAGGCTCTGAAACCGTATTCCCGAGGGGGCGCATGCTAGACTTTTGTTCCCTGGAGCTAACCAGGTCCCCTGCGCCGCGAAGGTCTTCGATCCCCCTTCAGATGTGGAGGGACGGAGCAACCAGGAGACTGCCACAACGTGCCGCGGTCTCTCCCCTTCCCCCACCTTGCAATTCTCCGGAATAAACTGTGCCTAGGCAGCCCGGCCGTCGGGTTTCCTCACGCTTTGCCCTGAGCTCCGAGAAGTCACCAATTCCGTTTTCCCAGGTCCCAAACCCGACCCGGCGCCCACCGCGGCGATCACTTACGTGGGCAGGGCCCTCAAGGCGCGCGCAAGAGACCCGGGGCCCGTGCGGCATCCGAGCGGCTGTGCTGGGCACGCGGCAAGGCACTCCACACCCCAAAACAGGCACTAGAAAGGAGCAATTAAAACCACAAGTGCGACTCGGAAATCGGGACTAGCCGAGCGGCTCTGGGTGTTGTCTGGTGGCGGAGTCATTAGCTGGTTGTTGCCACAAAGCCTCACCGTGTGGGGTTCGGTGATTAAGAAAAAAAAATCTTTTAAACGTTGGCAAACCCGTTATTGGTTTGGAGTATGGGTTTGTGGGTTTTTTTTGGCTTTTGTTTTTCTTTTTGCTCCAACCACGCTTCCTGAAATATTTCTGCCCCCAGCATCATGCCCTTAAACCAAAGGAGAGGAATTCTGCGGGCACCAGCAGCTGCTACACAAGTTAAAAAAGAGAGAAACCCCCTCTTACTAATATCTGTAACGACAGCACCGATGTAATTTGTTTTGAATGTTCATTTTTATTGGTGTTCCCTCTGCCAAAATGTGCTTGATTACAGAGGTTTGTCCTGTGATCATTGCACACTCCAGACAGGGGAAGGTGCAGCAACGAAGGTTCAGCTCAGGCCAGATCAAATCCCGGGCTGTTTAACGCTGAAAGGCTGCATGTTGCTATTAGTGTTAAATATATGGCTAATTATGCGTATGAAAATTAAACATCAGTGTTATGCTAATGGGGCGCCTTCAGCTGCGGATTTGAGCACTTGAGACTACCATTTAATCAAATGAATCAGTAACTAATACATCTGCACGTGTGAACTTTCACAAGATCATTTCCCCGTTCCCGTCACACCGCTAAATTATGAAAGAAATAATTATCAACACTTTCTAATTACCTAACAAAGTAATTTGGGATTCACCGTGGGCTGGCGGGATGGGGAACAACATCCCCTAGCAGCCAGGGTGGTGTGCGCCACCCCGCGAGGGGGTGGCTGTGTGGTAGTGGTGGGGGGCGGTGGTTGTGCGCTTTTCTGTACCTAGCACCCCAGATATCAGAAGGCGCCTCGGCAGCTCTTGCCTCCACCAGCTCTGGCCCCCAGGCCCAGTGGCGCCCGCTTTGGCCACTGAAGGTGAGGAAGATCGTGGGCGACAATGGGAGATAAGTCTACACGCAGACATGCAAGCCCACCACAGGCCTGGTTTTGCTGAGGATTTCGGTCCCCCAGGGACTTCGAAACCCTAGGTACTCTCACCAGACCCCAGGAGGCCGAAGAATGACCCCCTGGAGTCCGCAACTCAAGCAGATTCGAGCTCGCCGGCCCCTGGGCTCCACGCCGCGCTGCGCCCTCGGGGCGAGTGAGCCCGGGGCGCTCGGCGCAGAGGGAGTGGAGAGGGGAGGGGGGCGGAGGAAGGTTGGGAGGGAAAGAGGATGTGTTGGGGGAGGGGGCGGTGCGGCCGCCTTTCCTGGGAGGAGAAGCGCGGGTTTCTGGCTCTCCGCGCGCACTGCTTTAATCAGACCCGTGCAGCCTCGAGCTGGAGTGGCCAGTTGGGCCTGGAGAAATGCGAGCGGGCCCCAGGGAGCAGCGGCGGCGGCGGCGGCGGCGGCGCGGCGGCCGAGTGAGTTCGCCCGGAGGGCCCTCAAACCCAGACCCCAGGGATGTGGCACAGCGGACCCGGGCCAGAGAGGCGCGGCCAGGAGGCGCTGCGCTAGGCACAAGACTCTCGGGAGGACCGCAGTCTGTTGGCCTCCTCGGGCGCCCCCCAGTGCGCGACTCCGAGCTCTGGAGGCCGCGGCTAGGCTCCTGAGCCTCCCTAGCTCAGGGCTGGACTGGATGGCGTAGACGAGAAGCGGTCCCGGGTCCCCAGCGTTGGGGGCGGGCGAAGGGTGGGGACAGTCGGGGAGAGGGCGGCGGCCCCGAGCCGCTAGTGGTTTCTGGGGAGGAAAGCGCTCGAGGGAGGGGGGAGGCCGAAGAGTCGCGGGCCGCCCAGGTCCCGGCGCGGACGCCGCATCCCATTGTGCGTCCCGCACGGCGCGCTCTGTTGCAGAGAAGCCCCGGCCGGGAAGCGTGGACGCGTCTCTCCAGAGGCCCGGCCGCCTCGCCCGCTCTAGTCCAGCGGAGCCCGAGCGCCTCGGACCAATCCCCAGTGATTATGCAAGACAGCGGACCAATCAGCTCCTCCAGCTCATGAATATTTATGACCTTGGCTGAGTCAAAGCTTTGAACCGAGTTTGGGGAGCTCGGCAGCATCATGCTTAGACTTTTCAAAGAGACAAACTCCATTTTCTTATGAATGGAAAGTGAAAACCCCTGTTCCGCTTAAATTGGGTTCCTTCCTGTCCTGAGAAACATAGAGACCCCCAAAAGGGAAGCAGAGGAGAGAAAGTCCCACACCCAGACCCCGCGAGAAGAGATGACCATGACCACCATGCCAGAAAGTCTCAACAGCCCCGTGTCGGGCAAGGCGGTGTTTATGGAGTTTGGGCCGCCCAACCAGCAAATGTCTCCTTCTCCCATGTCCCACGGGCACTACTCCATGCACTGTTTACACTCGGCGGGCCATTCGCAGCCCGACGGCGCCTACAGCTCAGCTTCATCCTTCTCCCGACCGCTGGGCTACCCCTACGTCAACTCGGTCAGCAGCCACGCGTCCAGCCCCTACATCAGTTCGGTGCAGTCCTACCCGGGCAGCGCCAGCCTCGCCCAGAGCCGCCTGGAGGACCCAGGTACGTGCGCTTGCCAGGGAGAGGGAGAGAAGGAGGTACTAGGGAGAGAAGGAAAGGAGGAGAGAAAGGGGAAGAATAGAGGAGAGGAGAGGGGGAGACAGAGGTGGGTGGGGTGGGGAGGACGCGGGAGTAGTAGAGGTTTCGAATATCAATCTATGGATCCTTGTCATAGCAAAGAAAATTTTTTAAAAATCCACTCAATTTGCAACAATGCAGCAAAGGAGAGAAATCCGAAAGCGTCTCCTGGCACAGGCTGGGCCTCTGGGCGGCTCGGTGCGCTAAGCACACAATGCCCCGCTGGAAAACAGAAACCCACATGTGCACGTATTAGTCTCGGTAATTATTTATTGCGTAGCGCTATAAACAATGTATGCAATTAAGGGTAATTAAACCTCAACTACCGTCTGCAAAAATAGCAAACTTTCCCTGCAAAGGCAGGAGCAGCGCTCCTGGGAATGGCCCCATCCCGCCAGCAGCAGCCCAGGACAGGCCCTCGGACTTTGGGGAACCCTTCCATGTCTTTCAGAGTTTCTTGAACGTTCTCTCCCCGTCCCTGCCTCTGCCACCCCTCGGTAGCCACTCACTCTCGGCGGCTCTCCGTACTAAAGGCGGCCCCTCGCATTAACAACGGCTCCCGCTTCTGCTGTCCCTCCAGGGGCAGACTCGGAGAAGAGCACGGTGGTGGAAGGCGGTGAAGTGCGCTTCAACGGCAAGGGGAAAAAGATCCGCAAACCCAGGACGATTTATTCCAGTTTGCAGTTGCAGGCTTTGAACCGGAGGTTCCAGCAAACTCAGTACCTAGCTCTGCCCGAGAGGGCGGAGCTCGCAGCCTCCTTGGGACTCACGCAGACGCAGGTACCTCGCAGCTGCCACTCCGCTGCGCCAAGCAGGCTTCCCGCGGCCGGCCTGCGCCCCGGGCTTCATTTCTTGCTCGCTGGGCCTCAGGGTCGGAGTGTCACTGTGTGTGTGTTTGTGTTCACCCCTGGCTCTCAGCGTCTCTCCTTCCTCCCTCATTCTCTCTGCCCTAGCTCTGCTGCTGCTCTCTATACCCTGAGCTGCCTGCCGCCTGGCCCTCTGCCCCTGGACAATCTGATTAGGGCGCAGGAAGGATTTCCCCAGACGTTTTGTTTGGGAACTGAGGTCACACGTGCCTGAACAACTGGAACAATAGACTCGGGGCTTAATCCCTCCTTTGCCTTTAAAGTGTGTGACTAATCATTCTGGGCCTGGGTTCGCGCTTCTGTCTCCCTCCTCCTCCTCCTCCTCCTCCTCCTCCTCCTCCTCCTCCTCCTCCTTCTCACCGGCCAGGGGGTGGGGGCGAACCCTTTCCTCCGCCCTCTCACCTCTCAAGTCCCAGATCCTCAAGGAGAAACGGGACCTTCCTTCCCAGATTTCTCTAAGACCCCGGGGAGCACATGGGCATTCTGACCACCGCCAGCACGGGTTTCCAACGTCAGGTTCGGAATTTGGAGCAGAGTTGGGGAAAGCAAAAGGACCCTAAGGAAAAATTGGTTTGAGTCCAAAGAAAAGTGCAACAAAAGCTTGCGGCCCCCTTAATCCCCAACTCACTCATGGGCAGAAAGGACGGTGCAAAGAGAAGGCGGGTAGCTTTGCAAATAAATTTCTTCCACTCCTTCCTAGGTTTTCGATTATTTTATTGATGTTGACATTGGAATTGCTGGCTGGGTGTTGTGCAGGCTCTGCGTCTTCCGCAAATGGTAGCCCTGGTCAGACTGAGCCCCTGGCGGGCTAAGGCCTGGATCACGGCGCGCCCCTCACCACAACTCCCCACTGGCTCTCTGAGAGCTGCGCCTATGGACCGGTGGCAGACAGTCTGGCCTTGGAGCCTTTGGCTCTTATTGGGGGAGGGGGGAGGTCTCCACCTCCGGCACGGAGCTGCCAGCTTATTCAGGGTAGTGGGGGGCTCGTATCTCTTACTGTCCTGCGGTCCCCTGTCTTTCCTCCCCAGACCAAGGGTAGGCTCAGTGGTCCCAGCCCGAGTCACATTGTTGTCCGCTCTTGCAGGTCAAGATCTGGTTCCAAAACAAGCGCTCCAAGTTCAAGAAGCTGATGAAGCAGGGAGGGGCGGCTCTGGAGGGTAGCGCGCTGGCCAACGGCCGGGCCCTTTCTGCTGGCTCCCCACCCGTGCCGCCAGGCTGGAACCCTAACTCCTCATCCGGGAAGGGCTCAGGCGGAAGCACGGGGTCCTACATCCCCAGCTACACGTCTTGGTACCCTTCGGCGCACCAAGAAGCTATGCAGCAACCCCAACTCATGTGAGGTTGCCCACCTGCCTCCTTCCCGTCTCCCCCCGCCCGGGCCCCTTCCGCCTCCAGGTCCATCTACCCAGTCCGCGTGCCCTGGGCCCAGAAAAGAAGGGCCCAGAGGGAGGGAAGAAGAAGGAACAGTGAAGGCAGGATACCCTCCATCTCCTCCCCGCGAGGTCCGGCCCAGCGACTTCCCCTCCCGGCGGCTTTGCTCCAGCCCGAATCCCGGTTTGGGCCGAGAGGTGACAGCGGAGAGTGGCCTCAGAGGGCAGGCACAGCCACCCGAGACAGCCCTGAGCAGCAAGACAAACCCATTCGACCCGGCCCACCGACCCTTAGCTTTGTGGGACTATCAGGAAAAAAAATGTAGAAAAAGCAAAAGATCTTTTCTGTCCTGTCAGTCTCTTGTCTTTTTTTGCTCTGTGTGCTGACAGAGTCAAGGTCCTCGTTCATCCGCTGTCCTCATTCTGCGCCCTCTGCAAAAAGTCACCAGATTCCAGCGGCACGGGTCCTGCCTGGCCGCCGGGCTTCGGATCCTGGGACGTTTTGCCTGACCATCTGTGTAGCTTGTTTGGGAATTGGGGGAAATTGGAGGGAGGGGGTTTTATTTATTGAGGAATGGACTTGGCCTGAGGCTGAGTGTTTGCCAATTCGAGGTTCTGTGGAGCGCGAGGAACACACTGTTCAAACGCACTGTTTACTTTAAACGCACCCGGAAAAACGAATGAGGAGGACGTGGTGATTTTTAATTTATACCGTACGTTTTGTACTTTGCTGGTATGGAGAGTTTGGAGCCCGATGATTTGCATTTTTTTTACATGTCCAGTATTGATTTAAAAAAATTTTTTAAAAAGATAAATGAAGCCAACACGATTTTCTCCTCCCGGGGGGAACTCTTGGTTGCTTTGCCTGGACAAGAAGGAAAATCCTGATTTCCACCTTGGGTAGAAAGAGAGAGGGGACCGATGGGCAGCGGAGAGAGAACAGGCAGGCTTGAGTAAGCGCCCTAATTCCAGTGGGCTTTAAAGTAAGACAAAAGCAGCTTTACAACAATTTCTAGAGGCTCGACCACAGAATAATGCCAGTCACCACCCTAAACGCACAGTCTCCAGTGCAGGATCTAATCACTGTACATATTATTATTGTTATTATTGTTCTGTAAACATGTTGCACAAGCTTAGCCTTTTTCCGTTCCGTTTTGTGTGGCTGTAAAACCCCATGCTTTGTGAAATGAGAATCTTGACATTTTACTTGTGAAATTTGGAAAATGTGATCAATTGAAATCAACCGTGTTTGTGTTCTCTATGTCAAAGTTTAGTTTTATATTGAGAATGTTAACTTATTGCTTTGTATCTTGGGGAAAAAAGAACTTTGTAAATAAGTTATAAAGTTTCTTTGAGACAGTAAAATTATGATTTAGAGAAAGAGCTGCTATCTCGTGCACTGTGTGAGAGTGTGCCTGGGTGGGCCAGACTCCCAGCTCTGGAGACAGGTAGCCCAGAGCGGCAACTCATGAGGACGGAGTGAGGGCACCAGCCTCCCACACACCACGATATCGTCTGAGGTCTGTGGGGCGCCCCACTGGATCTGTCATTCTTGCCTTGCTCTTTCCACCCCTAAGGTGTCTGAACCGTACCTGAGTTGGAGGAGTGGGGAGAGAATACTTGGCGAGGGTCCCAGGTAAGGGGGCTCAGGAACAGGTGCCGCAGGGCAGAGCTTGAGGCATAGGAACCAAAAGGACGGTGAAGACCGGCTGAGAAGAGGTGAAGCCAGAGTTCAAAATCAACCCGCCTGATAGATTTCAGTTCTTCCCACGCCCAGCCCCATCTCCGGAGGCCTGGAAGCCAGGAAGCAGAAACACTCTGCTTTGCCACTAGCCTCCAACCCGGATTTCTGGCCTCCCAGCTTTTGCTTGCCCGGAGGCGCTAGAGTCTGTCGCGGAAAAGACGGGGCCAGACGCCAGGCAGGGACCGGAAGGACACGTCTGCCAGGCTACCTCCCAATCAATCAGTGCATTCCAGGGGACAGGGTACTGTCCCAGGGAGCCACCCTGGCTGGCCCCTCCACATAGAAAAAGGCCCAAAGGCCCGTTCCTGCCTAATGATCTGGGGCTTTTCTCTAGGTGTACCGAGAAATGGAGGTGCTATGGGAAAGGTAGCTGACCAGAGTCAAGTACATCATCCCTACTCCACCCCAGCCCGAAAGTCTCAAGGCCTGGCCGTTTTGGGGACGCCTGCAGTGAAGTGCTCGGGACAGTTCCCTCCAGAAGCACGCGGGCTCCAAGGGGCTAAAACCAAATTGGCTCCCTTCTCCTCGTGGCCCCGCGCCCCAGCCTAACCCCATTCCCAACCCCAGACCCAGCAGCCGAGGCAGCTCCGGAAAGGTGCAGGCCCAGACTGGCTGTTTTGGGCGACTTCTGCTTTCCCCGCATCCGCCTTCCATCGCTGCTGCCCGCGGGGGCTGGCCCTCCACCTTTGGGGGGCCCTTTCAGGCGCGCGGTGGGGAGCAAAACCTGGAAGGCAGTGATCTGTGTTGTGACAAGCACCCATTTTTCAATTGGTGCTGGTGAAAGATCAGATGCGCCGGGCTCTTCCGACGCCCTTTGGGAAGGGGAGGAGGAAGTGGCAGGGCTGGGGGCGGGGGGCATGATGGAGGAAGCAAGGGAGGTAGTGGAGGATGAAGCCTGGGACTTCGAGGCTCCTTCTGGGCCTGGGATTGGGACTTTTCCTCTCCCAATGGCCCCTAGAGCCATGAGTGCTAATGAGGGAGATCAGATCTCAGAGACCAGGGCGAGAGCAATTGGACTGGCCTCAAAGCTGAAAGAGGGAACCAATTTTCCAGGCTAGACTCCAGCGGCGCCGGGGCAGGGGTCTTCCTAGATTTGGATTCCCCTGGGAGATGTGACTTTGCTTGTGGGAGAATCACGCAACTGATTCGGGTCCCCCAGACTACAGCTAGGGCGCAGTGCCTCAAGCCACAGGCGAAATCTGTTTGGTCAAGCAGATTTTAATACTTTGAGATATTAGCTTATACTAATTTAATAATCTCTTGCTAACAGTTCAAATAGAGAAATTATTAGTTTTAGCTCAACGAAGGCGGTCTTTAGTTAGGCTCTATTATAATTATAAGCGGTTGTACTTTTAAAAAATGTTAATCTCAATATAGGCCTAATTAATGCTGCCTTGTTACTGACAAGTAGTTCATCAAATATCTGATTCAAAGATTTTCATAATGAGTATATTAATTAAACTATGAATAATCTAAAGGTGGTTATATTTAAACAATACCTCATTATAAAGATTAAATACTGATTTCGAATATTATGTCTTAACAATTGTCACTTAGAAAACACAACCTTTCCTTATGTATGAGTCTGTAATGGCAAAATGCAATTTTGGGATTTTTTCCCCTTGTTCAAAAAATGTGAACCTCATTTTAAAACACTTCTGAAATAGGTTACACACAGCTTAATGATTATCAAAATGACTCTTTTCTGCAAAAAAAGACCCCAAAGTGCGCGTACAGCTGCAAACCCAAGAGGGTCAGCATCATTTCACTGTATTCTCTTCTTGATTACAAGCCGGGCCCATCAAACACAACATAATTACAGTAATTTCAGGTTTATTTATTCTAATGCAGTTTCCCCATCTCTCTGGTAATTATGAGCAATTTTTTCGCCCAGGGAATCTTTTTGCATTAACAAAAGAGATAACGCACTGAAAGCCAAATTTGCTGTGCATTGAGAAAAGGGAAAAAAAAATCAAATAGGTGCGAGCTGCCATCTCTGCAATTCTCCGGTACCGGAGCCGGCAAATTGCTTGCAGGTGTATGGAGCAAGCTTGTCAATGGCCAGGCCTCCAAATTAGCAAATGCACAGCAGCAAAGTAATGAAGACAGACTTAGCAAAATTGCCAAACAACAGATACCCCTTTAATATCTTCTCTCACACACACTAGCTCTAAAAGGGGGTGGGGGTGGGAGTAGGGGTAGGGGTGGGGACAGAAGAAACAGCCCCTTTCTCACTGGTCTTGGCTTTCACAAGCCTGAAGAGGCTAAGTAGCCCTGTGAGTGGTAGTCTAATTGGGGAAGAACTCAGATCCTAAACCTAGGCAAGATTTTTAAAATGTAATACTGCAAACCTATTTATAGTTCACAGCTTTCTCTCACTGATCATTTTCTTTTATTTTTATTTCTGCTGTGAATCTGCACCTGGGCTGGGATGGATGGCTCTTCAGTCTTCCTAATTCTGTACTAGTTTTTAGGGCCACAAAAACTTTTAAAATCCCCTGCATCTATATGCACAGAAGCATGAATTTATTCTTAGAGAGTCAGTTGATGTAGAAACTAACTGAATCTCTCCCTTGAAGAAATTGTCAATTTCTTTTGCCCAAAGGCAAAATGTAGATCTGGGTGCTGGAGTAGGATCTGAGATACTAGATCAAGGAAAATTGGGAGGAAAGAAGTTTCCCAGCTTTAAATCTTTACCTGGTCTCCATCTCTTTCTTTCTGTATCTTTTGTAAACTGATTTCAGAATTCTCTGGTTTTTGTCATTCCACCGCCTGGGTTAAACACCCTTGAAATCATAGGCTAAAGCAAACTTTTCTGCTCTTCATCCCACTTGGCCATAGGAACCTCCATCAAATGCAATACAGAGGGCAAGGGTCCCTCCCTCCCTTGCCTTAAAGAAATCCTCCTCTGGTCCCTAGCTCCACGACAAACCCCAACTCCATTGTAAACTGGCAAACGTCTCTAAAGGGTGCCTTCCCCAGGCTCGAGAAACATGTCACCCCCACCCACCGCTTCCCTACCCCCTCCCTCATCCCCCAATCTTCGGGGATTAACACTTCCCGAAACATCAAGTGTTTTTATAAAAAGGAAAAAAAATAATCCTGACATCGCTGACAAGAAGTTTTGATGGAAGAATTAGCTGGTGCATACATAATCACTCCCCCACCCTCCTACTCCCGGAGCGGGAGCCGCAGCGGCGGGCGCAGCGCAGCCTTCCAACCCTCTGAAAAATGAAACCGGTTTCCACCCTTACCTTCTTCAGTGTCAATTTCAGATAATCTGGACACACACTCTTTGCTACATCAAATCAAAAGGGTCGAAGGCAGCTTTTGGCTGGGAGAATAACGGGAAAGAAAAGGTAAAAAAAGAAAAAAGGGAAAAAAACGAAAAATAGAAAAACACAAAATCGACCAAACCACAGCAAAACAAAACCAGAAATCCAAAAAGAATTCCCCCAGCCCCATCCTCCTATCCTGAGAGTAAAGAGTGGAAAGAGGTCCCCAGGACCAGGCGCCTCCGAGCGCCGCAGGCTTTTTGCAGCGCTGCGCTTGCAGAATAGGACTGAAATTTTCGGCTATATAGCCTCTGTCTTTATAGCTGATGAAAAAAATTGCAGATTATTAGCATAAATGTTTACTCTTCATTACGCTGATGACATTGTGCACTCGAGATCTTGGTAATCTTTGGGAAAATTATGAGTAATTTTTAAAAATTTTAAAGCAGCAGCAGTTACCATGCAATTCAGGCTAATTCTGCGTAGGCTCCGAACGGATATAATTATCGAGGAGTCAAGATGTTATGCTAAAAACTATGCATTGATATTCCCATTTATTATGTACATACAACTTTGACAATGTTGATGCTTGAAATAGCAGGAAATTGTCTTGCGCAAAAATTACAGTCCATATTAGGACATCTGAAATTGCGAAGAATTATATAGTAATTGCAGGCTTTCAGATGGGAGAGCCAGAATGCTCAAACTAGTGCAAATGTGGATAAAATTACAGATCAGAGCAAAAATTAGGGAAAAAGGGGGTCTGGGATTTTTCAGGTTGGCTATAGGATTCCGGAAGTGTCTAATGCCACATGATTGCTGCAGCTTTAGGGGAGACATTCATGCCTCAAATAGCGCCTTGGCCAGGGTGGCTTTAATTGAATTTCTTGGGCTTTTTCTTTTAATAGGGGCAAATGAAGAAATTGGCCACCCAGGGCAAATTTTCACTGTCCTCCCCGTGAACGTGTCGAGGAGAGAATCCCATTCGCAGCGCGCCTGCTCTCCCCGCTTGGATGCCCCAGAGGTCCTGGGCCCCCCATCCTAAACAGCAGCAACTGAGAAAGAAAAAGTGACTGAACCGGATCCCCCCGCCCGCCACTTCCTCCTTTCTCTTTCTTTTCAGTTCTCCCACCTCCTTCCTTCGGCCCCATTCCCGGATTCTTGCTAACCCGCTTCTCTGTGCATTGGGGCAGGGCCCTGGAAGGGGCAGGCCAGGCCCGTGGGGCGGGTGGCCGGGTGTGGGGGAGAGCTGGCTAAACGAGGTGTTGGTGCCAGCGGTGGTCACCTCAGGAGAGAGGGCCAGCGGCCGCCCAGTGCAGGCGAATACGAGCCTGCTATTTGGAGGCTTTGGGGAGGTGGGACGAGGAGGGAAGGACCTGAGGGTCCGCGCGGCCCACCCTGAGACTGCCTAGGCTCTTCTTTTGTCTCTACGGCGGGGAGATAGCGTCCCCCCACCAAAAAACAAACAAACAAACCCATTAACTCCCCGTTTGGGCGGCGCTTCTCTCGGGCACCGAGACACCCTGCGACTTTAAGAAGCCGAGGCCAGGACCGCGGAGGAGGGGGCGGGGCGGGGGCTGCCCCTAAGGCGGGGGAGCCGGGTGGCGCTCGGCGTGAGAAGCCGACGGGAGCGCGGCCGCTTGGAGCAGCGCGGACTCGGTTGGGCTCTCTGGCCAGAGGTCCCCATTGTTCCAGGAGTGACGATTTCACCTCTGGGTGTCCGAGACTTCTGGACCCAAATAGGGAGGATGGGCGGGAGTGTGGCAAGCCCGCCATGTTTGCTCGCTGCGGGCCGTAGTCGGCCCCCTGGGGTCACCCCAGCGCACTCCACTTCCAGTCCTTCCCTCCCTCTCGCCTCTCCTTCACCGAACTTGTAGTCCTCTACCCAGCAGCCTGGGCCCGTCTGGTGGACCCACTCTTCGTCTTACCCCATTCCGCACCTAACCCTCTGCCCCCAACTCCTAGCGCGGGACTCGACTCAACTGGGGACCCCCAAAGTGGCCTCTGGAGAATCCCGGAGCGCTTCCGTGCAGCCCCCAAGCTGCTAAGACACTGTGCAGCGTTTGCTCTGTGGCTCCGGAGGATGAGTGGGAAGCCGGAGCCGGGGTGACCCCGGGAAGAAAGGTCTGTCTGGAGACTGTATCTGCGTTCTTAGGTGGAGGCGCCGAGCAGCTGCTACTCCAAGACGTACCTGCTCTTTCTTTTCAGGAAACATAGTCTCCCCCAACCCGCCCGGCCCCAGGCCCCAGGGCGGAATGTAATATCTTGTAATGTGGCAATCGCTGCCAAACTCGTCCCCGCGAGGGGAACTCCCGCCGTGGGGAGGGATTCGGAGGGATGTGGGGCCTCGGCATCCTCCCCGCAGCGGTGTGTGTGGGGGGAGTGTGGGGTGCCGCCGCTCGCCCGGCAGATCTCGGGTGGGGAGGAACGATCGGCCGAGGGTCCGGGGGGTTGGGTTCCCTGGGGCTGCTTTGGGTGTCACGACCCTGCGAGAAGTCGCCAGTCTCCGCAAAACCTAGGTCCCTTAGCGCCAAGAGGGACTTGGTGTAACTGGGCTCCCGGGATAGCGCCACACCTAACCTCTTCTAGGACTCCGAACCCCAAAGTTTAATTCGAAGGGACCTGTCTGTATTTTAGGAGGAGAGGATTTGTAGCTTTATTCTCAAAGGAGTCTCTGACCCTAAACAGGTTAAAGCCACTGGTGGTCGCTGTTCCCTGTAGGAAAAGGAGCAGGCTTGTGACTTTTGAGCAAGTGCTGGGAGCGCCGGGAGTAGGGGGCTTGTGCTTGGGTTTTACTGGCTGTGAGAACGACTTTTTGAAAGGCAAGGAGGCTTTTTGCTCCCCAACATCCTTCTATTTGGTGGGTGGGACTCCTAACAACAGAGGGGACCAGGGTGGGACTCCTATCAGCGGAGGGGACCAGGACCATTTGGCTACTTCGGATTTGAGCGGCTCTCTCTGCCCCCTACCCCGCCCGGTCTTCTATCCCAGAACTGTTTGTAAACAAAGTTCCAGTCTTCCTGCGCTCCCTCCGCCCCCACCAAATCTGATACTTCCCCAAAATTCGCCCCACCAATGTCGGAAATCGTTACACAGTATGGATATTCACAATTTTCACAAGTGATCCTAAAAGAAGGCCGGGGGACACATTGCAGCAGGGCTGATTAGGCCTGGGATCCATTCCCTCTCTTTTCTGCCCTCCCCAGTCGGTCCCGGAGCCGCGGGGCCGCCGCCGGGAATTCGGGGCAGCCGGAGGGGGGTCTGCGCCCAGCCGAGCTGCGCACTTGGGGCGAGGTAGCTGTGGGCCGAGAGCGCGCGGGGTTGGGGGAGAGCGGGATTGAAGGGGAGGAGGACGCAGGAGCGCCCGGCGGCCCGCAGTTGGCACTGGAACTCAGTGCCCGCGCTCTGCCGGAGTTCGCAGAGCCCTGCCAGAGGGTGGAGCGGAGAGGGCCGGGCACCCCTCTTTCTTCGGCTTCCCTCCCCCTGCTTCCCAGCGCTTGTCATATCCTGTCTCTGGCCTGATATTTCACCCAAGCAAATGGAGGGGGATTACAATGGAGATTTATGTGTGTTCTCAGAGCGGCTGGTTTCCCAGTGTAGGGAGCTGAGATCGCTGCTTCCCATTTCCATTTTTCATTCGCGCTTTGGGGAGCGCAGCCGAGCGCGGGGGGAGCCTGTCTGCGTGGCGGCGGGCTGATCACAGGGCTCCGCGTCTCGGGCGGGCCGGGAGACTGTGAGAAAGGCTTGCCAGCGCGTCGCCCCCGGCGGGGCTGGAGCCGGCCCCCGCCTCCCGGAGCCGGGCTTTGTCTCTCCCCTGGCCCACCCCTCCTCCTCCCCGCCCCCTCACTTCTGGGACCCGGGTGCGTCCTTGGGATTCCTTCTCTTTGCCCTTCTCCTTGTCTGTGGAAACGCCCCCTTCGCCTGGCCCCTGCACCCTCCTGCCCTCGGCTTCGCCGGCTCCCCGGGGAAAGGCGCACCGTGGCCCGGCCCGACCCCGCCGCCGCTGGGTGCCAGGTTCGGTGACTCCGGCAAGTCTGTGGGGCCTCGGCCCACCCCGGAGCTGGGGCCGCCCGCCCTCCCGACTCCCAGGCTCGGCTCATGCCAAGGCCTGTTGCGTGATTCCAACTTGGTCTGACATTCCCTGCCCCGGGCGCTCCGGCGTAGGCCTCTTAATCATCTTGTCTGCTGCAGATCCTCGACACCAGCCAATTTACTGCCCGTCTCTCCCTGCTGGTTTCGGGAGGGGGGAGGGGAGTGCGCGCGAAGGAGGGGAGGGTACAGTCAACCGCAGGAGGAAGGCTGGCACCAGCTACTGGCACTCAGAAAACCCACAGAATTTGGAGCTGGGGTGGGGGTGGGTGGAAACGGATGGGGGTCTGCCAGACAGTGGTTGCTTAGGGAAAACCAGAAACGCGGGTCAACAGGCTTCGTTCAGCCCAGGCCCCCCTAGCCTGGGAAAACAACGCAAAAGGACACTGGATTGTGTAGCCTTCGTTGCCGCTCCCGGCACCCCAATTCCCTGGGTAGCACTCTGTTGTAAACCAGACTCAGAGGACACCCGAAAACAGTCTGGCCAGAAAAGTCAGGATTCCTCTCAGGATGATGCCACTGAGGCCAGAAAGTCACCTCTGCCCCATGTCTATTTTTGGGAGATGAGTTGAAGACACACAACAATATGGATGGCCTGAATGACCATCCTAGAGGGGAGGAGGCCCGGACCATGTAAGCAGGGCTCTATAGCCTGTGCCCAACATCCTCTCCAGCAAAGGAGAGTACTTTCAGAGGGGATGGCTGGGGTTCAACCCCCTCTCCTACCCCTCCCCAAGCGGCCAGAGCTCCCCCAGCCCCAGGATGCTGCTCTTCCACACAAGGTGAAGTTGGAAAGGCATCTGGGTAACTCCAGGTTTTACAATCACAGGCAAAAGTAAAGCCTCTCTGTTTGGGGGTACTGTATACAACAGTTAATACTAAATTCTAATTAAAATGTATTGAGTGCTTATCACATACCAGGCACTGTTACATCATTATATGTTCACAACTCTAAGCCTTAGCTGTTATTTCTCCTATCCTATAGATCTGCAAGCTGTAACACAGAGAGGTTAAGTGGGTTGCCCAAGGTCACACAGTCAGTGATTGAAGCCAGGGAGCTTCCAACTCTAGGCCCCAGAGCTTTCAAGGAAAGGGACTTTTATTAATAGTTCAAACCTGCATTAACCAACTCCTGGCCTTTGCAGAGAATGCCGTAAGGTAGGGTCACTTCCAAAGCTGGACGCTGGTTGTGTGGGGCCCAAGGTAGAAAGAGAACTGCATGATATGTGGACCTTTCCCCTCCAAGAGTGTGAGATGGAAAAGATGTCACTCTCATCCCAATGGGTGTCAGTTTCTGTTTGTGTATACATGAGCGTGTACGTGCATGTGTATGAATTTGTACGTCAGTGTTGTGAGTGTAAGACTGTGATTATGAGCGTGTGATGGTGAGGGTGTTCTAGTGTGTGTCATCGTGTATATGCCTGTGTGTGAGAACGAGGCCAAGAGTGTGACTGTGTGTGTATCAGAGAATGTGAACAGTATAGATGGGACTGTGAGAGTGTGCATCAGTGTGTGATTGTGTGTGTGCTAGCGCAGCCCTGTGCGTTGGGGTCGCCCTGCATTCCAGAGCAGCCAACCGTTCCTCCCCAGGGTGACTCACAGACTTCTCGGTTCAGCCAGCTCCCAAAGGGCCGCGGGGCAAACGGAGGGGAGATCCAATGTAGGGGTCTGACCCCCAGGCTGCAGCTGAGCTCAGGCCTGGAACAGCAAGTCCCCCGCGGCAGCTCGGATGCAGGGCCTGGCCAGCAAGGCGGACGCGGGGGCGGCCAAGAGGGCTGAGGCGCGGGGCGGTGGCGCCGGCGCCAGAAGGGCCGAGCGGGCGGAGGCTGGAGCCGCCCGGCGCTGAGTGAGTCACCGCGCCGCCGGCTGGCAAACCCCGCGCGAGGATTCGGGCGCGGGCGGAGCGTGAACCGTCCGCTTCGGTCCCGCGCCAGCGAGCCTGTCTTCGCCTCGCCGCACCTCCGGAAGATGTCAATGTCGCTCTCGGCTGACAGGCTTCCCCGCCTGGGCAGCGGCTCAAGCTCTGACCACACGACCGATCGAACCTTGGACCAAGGAAAAGGCGCACACATCCAAAGAAAACAATAATTTATTTAAATAATCTCTTCATATTGTAAAATCAACATTAAGAGCACGTTGTTTTCATAATAAATAACCCCAAAATACCTTTCATTTCAACAACAAAGACTTTAGGATAAGATATAACAAATCCAAATCAGTAGCTTAATTTAACAGAATTTTTTTTCAAAGGGAAAAATAAAACGGAGGGATTGCTGAGGTCACTGCTAAACCGCAGTTTTCACAACTGGGGGTTTACAAAAAAGCCTGAAAAGATGAGTATTCTTATACAAATAAATCAGTGGGAAAATCTGCACAGACACCTTTATTTACAAACTGTGTCCAAGTCCAGGCTAATAATCCTGAATAGGTTTTAAAAAAGATAATTTAAACGCATTTTTTTGCAGTGTTCACATATTAAAAAATCATTTTTTCAACATCAAAATGAGGTCATCCGCAAAGGCACCTAAACTTTTAAAAAAATAAAAATAAAAAAACTCCACTGGTGATGGATAAGGAGAGAGCTAACGGAGTGCGCCTGGAGGAGCGCTCAGCTGGGGGAGGGGATGGGGCTCAGAGGGCTGGGAAGAGCCTGGCAGAAAAGAGCGGCGGGGCCGCCCGGGTCAAGGGGGCACGTGGGGGAGGGCGGGCACGCAGGACCCCGGAGGTCAATAACCGAAGCGGACTAGAGCTGAGCCCCAGGGCGGGCGAGGAGAAAGGAGCCTCAGAACGCCGGGAAGGCTCACGGGCGGGGGAGGCTTCCCTCTCTGGGACCCTGCTCTTGGCCCGGGGCGAGGAAGGCGCCGGAGCAGCTTGTCCGGCGGAGAGGAGAGAGGAGGCAAGTCCGAGGCGGGCTCAGGTCGGAAATGCGGCCGTGGGGAGGAGGCCTTCGTTACGCCGCTGTCCGGTTCTCCCGAGAGGAGCCCACCGGGCGAGGAGACGCCTCCCAGGTCCCGGCCGCTCAGTGGCTGCACGAGGGAGTGGAGCCTGGGGCGGGCCATCACAGGTCGCAACCTCCGGGAGGAGTGGGTGGCGACAGCGGGCCAGAAGGAGGGACCTTCGGGGGCGAGCTCTGAGGGTAACTGTTCTCTGCTCTCTCAGTCTCTGGCGTGTTCTCCCTGGGGTTAGAAAATCGTCCCCGCGCTCACCGGGGTGCCCCCGCCGCCGTGGTGGTGGTGGTGGTGGTGGTGGTGTGGCTGCGGGGTCTGGCTGGGGTGCAGCAGCGGCGCTGTGGCCTGCAGGTGTGAGGCGGAGCCCGAGGCCTGGTGGTACCAAGGGTAATTGCCCAGAAAAGCCGAGGCCGCGCTGCTCGGGCTGGAGCCCGAGCTGCCCGCGCCGCTGCCACCGCTGCCGGGACCGCCGCCGCCCGCCATCCGCTGCGGCGCACCGAAGTCCCAGGAGGCGGGTGCCGAGACTGGCGGCGAAGCACAAGGTGGCGAAGAGCTGGCCCCAGGGTGCTGCTCCGAGGGTATCTCACCGCTTTTCCACATCTTCTTGAACTTGGACCGGCGGTTCTGGAACCAGATTTTGACCTTTGTGGAAATAAGACCCGAGCATTAGTGGAGGAACCTGGGCACGGGGCAGGAGAGGGGAGGTCGCTGAGAAAGACCTCCAGCTAGAGGTGGGCCCCGAGCGCACAGAGCACTCTGGCGGGGTAAGCGGATCACGTGTGGCCGCCTCGGAGGCTCTGCGGTGCCTGATCCACTGGGAGGTAATCCCCAAAAGGCTAAGACTGCTGATGTATGCGCACTGTGGTGATGGTGATGGCGGGAGGTGGGTCAGAGGGCCAGTTATGTCACCCGCTTAATCAGAAGCGAGAAGTACAGGATTTCTGCCCACCCGGGTCCTTCCTTCCCTCCCACGCGACGGCCCCTTAGAAGTTTTCAGCTGTCAGCCTAGAAGTTTAGGACTCCTGAGACGCGGGCCTGGAAATCCTTAAAGCTACATAAAATATATTCTTAAAAACATTGTCCTGAACCCGCCTGTTTCGCGGCCATTCCAGGCCAGCGCCCTCCTCGCCTGCTGTGCGAGAGAGCCCCACCTGAGTCTGGGTGAGGCCCAGAGACGCCGCCAGCTCGGCTCTCTCGGGCAATGCCAGGTATTGAGTCTTTTGGAAACGCCGCTGAAGAGCTGCCAGCTGGAAACTGGAGTAGATGGTGCGGGGTTTCCGGACTTTCTTTGGCTTCCCGTTCACTATCCGGATTTCAGGCTCAAGGTCCTCCTTCTCTGCAACGAAACGGAATCATGAGGAGCAGCAGCTTATGGGTCCTAGAGTTCCCGCCCGCCTGGAGGGCCCTGCAGGGGACTGGGCCTGAGCCAAGAAGCGGGTTCCCTGAGATGTGAGGCTTACAGGCTCAACTTTGCAGCGCGCGGACTAGCGCCATCACCGCCGGGAGCTGAACCCTCCAGGAAAGGGGAAGACAGGCGCACACCCGAGAAAAAGAAGCAGGTGGCGTGGAAATGCAGTTACCAAGAGGCATACACCGCGCTCCCACCCGGCCCAGGAGGCCACCAGCTCTCACCAGCTGAGCGCTGAGGGATGTAACCGGTGACTCGCGGCAGACTGGAGTTTGGGGAGGGTAGAGGGCAAGAGCAGGTGGTGAGCAGGCAGTGTGAAAATCCAGGGCTTCGGATCGGCCCCTCTCCCCAAATATGTTTACCCATCCATCCCAGTAACTAGACCGATTTGATACCCCTGGCTCCGGTGTTATGCATACCAGGCTCGTTGTTGGCCGGGGATGAACTGGTCCCATAGGGCGCGTAGGAGGTGTACGCGGCGGAATAGCCCAGGTCGTAGCTGCTCTTCGCAGAGTAAGGGACGTTGTTGAGGCCGCTGGCATGGTACTGGTAGGAGCCCATGTGCGCGTAGGGCGAACCCCCACCGCCGCCACCCGCCGGGTGCTGCTGGTTGGTGTAGTAGCTGCTGTCGGTAGCTGTGGACACCGGAAGGGTGGGCGACTCCTGGGGCTTGTGGAGGCTGCTGCTGTTGCTGTTGCTGCTGCCCGGGCCCGCGCCGCCACCGCTCGGGGGCTGCGGGTGCTGGTGGTATGTGTTGGAGGCCGTGATCTGGGTCGAGTGCATATCAGCCACTAGACTGTCAAAGACTCCAGTCATCCTGGCCCGGGACAGGAAAGAGCAGGGGTGGCGGGCGCACGGGGGAAGCGAGGTGCCTCCTCCGTCTCTCCCGGTCCCCTCCAGCAGCCAATGTAATTACGCGGGTGGGGGGAAAAACAAGAAATGAGGCAACCTTCTAGGCGCCTCCTCCTCCTCCGAGGGAGGCGATCACCGTGCACTGCTCCGGGCAGCTGCCGCGGGCCACATCCTCTCTCGGCCTCGTGGCCCGCTCGGCTCCTTGCCCAGCGCGGCTCGGGCGGGGGGGCGGGCAGTGGAGGGGGCAGATGTGGTGAGGCCGGGTCGGGGCTCCGGGAGGCGGGAGCAGGTGAGCCGCCCGGAGCGGCTTTACAATTGTCTGCCAGGCGGGCTCCTGCAGGGTGGGCATTTAACACTTGTCACGTGAGCACAGGCCACGTCACCTAGCAACAGCCAATCAGAAGCAACGGGCCGCGGGCCTCCAGGCCCCCGGGAACGCCCGGCCGGGGGGCCGGGTGTCACATGGCTGGCGCTGCGCTGCTGCGGCCGCCGCGAGCGCACAGTGGAGTGCACACTGCCGGCCGCCGAAAGCCAGCAGCTAGGCGAGGGCCCGAGGTGGTGGGGGGAGTCGGGTAGCGCGCCGCGGGAAGACAGAAGTCGTCAAGACAGACTGGCGTTTTGCCTCAGAGGAAGAAGCGCGGTCCCCATCCTATTCTGTGTGGAAGTGCCAATTCCAGTGATTCGTACTTACATGGCCAAGGTCAGTTTTCAAACACATTAATCAAAATAAATCGGTGCCGAGAGCCCGGCCAGCTCTATCTCCGATTTTCCTCGAAGTGTCTGGCGCTTACTCTTGGCAGCCACTTGGCACTTGACGTAGTCAATGGATTTAAATTATCCATAAACCACGTATAATATTCGCTTCCTAACCAATCCACAGGGATATTAGGACAATTAATTAGATAATATGTAAAAGTTTCCCCCTTGTTGCTGGAAAGAAAGGCAATATAAACGCAAAGGTATTATTGCTAATAATATATTTGGAACCACTTTCCCTTGTACTTTCCTGACAAACCGAGGCTGAGTAATTATGTATATTTGATGGGTAATTAACACTCGCAAAGCGATCCCTAAGACTTCCTCCTTAGGGTGGAAAGGTTGACCAGATGGCCTTCAAAGTTCATTCTAACTCATAATTCGATATTTTTAAGAAAGAAGAAATGGGATAGTACGTAGGTGAGATTACAGATTTATCAAATATAGGTACTAGGTTTATCACGTCTTACTAAATTACAATGGATAGAAAATTTTTGTCTCATACATTTAATTTAACCCTATTTTACAGTTTTGCACTTTACTACTCTGTTCTGCCCTATCATTGCAATTTCTTCTTCTATTGTTTTTTTTTTTTAAATAAGAAGTGGCGACTTCCTCTACATGTCTATGTATATCCTAGTTGTTGGGAACCTTGGCTGGGCGGTGACGGACGCACGCCTTGCGGGACTCCAAGTCCGAAGGTCACGCGGCAGCGCCTGCTTTGTGGCGCCACCTGGTGGGCAATGTTCGAGGTTGCGGCGGGTCCGGTAGACGGTCTAATCACGCCCAGGCGCCAGCCTCTGAAACCCCCGAAAAGAACAAAATAGTAATTAAAAGCCACAAAATTGTGCTAGTGCGCGCCATCTGAAGCACCCCTTCCTAAAGACATAACATGTCGCTGAAAGAACTTGTTGCAACAACTGTCTAATGGAAAACAAGTTGATACTTTGAAAAATATGATCTTTGGACTTCTTCTCCAGAAAAAGCAAGTGTGTAATTAAAACTCCAGCATTCGCACAGCGGAATAATGAGGCGGGTAACGCGCCTTCTCCACTTGGATTTAGTCCCCAGCTTTCTTTTGGTTAAAGAATGTCCTTGAAAGCCAGGCGCGGTGGTTCAGGCCTGTAATCCTAGCATTTTGGGAGGCCAAGGTAGGAGGATCACTTGAGGCCAGGAGCTCGAGAACAGCCTGGGCAACATAGCAAGACCCCGTCTCTAAGAAAAAAAAGAAAAGAAAGAAAAATTAGCCAGACATAGTGTTGCTCGCCTGTAATCCTAGCTACTCAGGAGGCTGAGGCAGGAGGATCACTTGAGCCGGGGAGTTTGAGGTTGCAGTGAGCTATGACAACGATGCCACTGCACTCTAGCCTGGGGAACAGAATGAGACCCTGTCTCGAAACAAAACAAGAAAAGAAGTCCCCTAGATGGGAAAGAATGATATTATTAGACACATTCGGTGGGGCTCACCACCACCAAACTACATTCCCTTTACCCTGTGGTCTGCCTGCCTTGTGAGCCCCAGGTACAAAATGATAGTTTTGATATTTAATCATGATATTGATATTTATGGTTGATATTTAATCACCACTGCCTTTTGGTGTCTTAACTTCAAATTCCAACTCTTTCTGTCACCACAGTGCTAGCTGCTTTGACCCAATATAGAACAATTTTTATCTGAAAATGAAAATTTAAAAATCCAACTACCTTAGTCTTCTCTCTGCTCCTTTGTTCCCACTGCAAGCATGTACTCCAGACTTTTTCACGGTGGCAGGTTTGTTGTATTTTACTTCTTCTCTAACCTCCATTAACAGCCTAAAGTCCAGGTCAGCCAAGATCTGGAAAATGGCATCTTTCTAAATGGAAATATGACTTGAGTCCCCCTTTATCTGGGATACAAGGCGCTGTGTGTTGGGGGAGAAGACACTACAGGCAATGAGCAAGGAGAAAAAGAGGAGGGGGGGAGGGGAGAGAGAGAAGAAAGTGGAAACCACAACTGCATTTGGAGAATCAAATAGAGACGTTAAGTATTAATTCTGAAAATTTGAACACAAACTTGGGTTTGCCCAAATTACCTGATTAATACATCACAATAGCCAAACCATTTCCTTACTTTGGTTTAAAGCCAGGAAGACAATACCATAGAGAACTGACAGTTTCTTACACAGTTCAGAGCAGGGTGATGCCCCTCTCCGTGGTGATCTAAGAGGAGTTTGGGGGGAATACGGATGCTTGAGTGCAGCCAGCTTCCTCCTCCCTCCTCCTCAGGGCAGCCTCTTTCCCCTTCTCTGATTTCGGTTTTCTCTTTCTGGGTTCCTCCGCAGGGACCTAGAGAAAGGGGACGGAAGGAGAGTAGCCCTGTGTCTTTGCTCTGGCCTTGCGTGTTCCAAGCCCATCGCTAAGATTTTTCTGCTTTTGGATCCTGTGTCCCCGGCTCTCGTCACAGCACTTTATCTGATCACAGAGTCTCGGCGTCTCCTCCAATGGGAGCCTAGTGCCAATCCTTGCGCCAGACAGGGATAGAATCATCATTCCCACGGCTTAGATGACCACTGGGACTCGAGGACAGAAACTACTTCCTTTAAGTTAGGTGCTCCTCCTCCCTCGCCAGGAGCCGCCTTTCTCTGTTGCTATAGCGCCAGTTCAAGGGTATTTAAGCCTCGGTTGAACAGCTGCGGGTCTCCAGCAGACGGCGAGCTGGAGAGGACAGGTCTGCGCCTCGCTCTCAGGCCTCTGCCCCACCGCTGGCGTGGCTCGGCGCTTTGCCCGGGCTCGGCTATCGGGCGTCTTCTTCTACGCAGAACGCCGGCCTGGGAGGGGCACCGTCGGGGAGAGGATTCCCCCTGCCGGCAGGGAGCCGGGAGCGGCCTGGTGGAGGCGGTGGGCGCCTGAGTGCCGTCTCTGCGCAGCGGGGCCAGGCCCCTGCTCAGTGGCTTACCCACTCGGGGGCCACACGCGCTGCTGCTGGACTGCCCTGTGTCCTCCTCTCCGCACTTCCTCGTCGATTGTTCCGGGGACGCAAGTTTCCCGGCCGTTGGTCCGAGAGGCCGTGCCGGTTTCGGAACCATTCCTTCGTGTTTTCGTTCCCAAAGTAGTAGCTGTAGGAACTTAAGCTTTTGAATCCTTTTGAGTTTGTCCTCGAACTCGACGTTGGGAGAGGGTGTGGATTTATTTATGAGAACCTCCCAGATCTACCTTTTCGCGACCAAACCCGCAGCGCGCTTGTTCTTCCTTCATTGGCAGCTTCATGGGACAACTGTCGCCCCACCCTTGCGCGTTGCTAGTGCTCTCAGCCTGGTTTTCCCTGCTGGTTCCTAACGCAGCCTCGAGGGACTTGAGGAGCCGTCAGCTCTCCGCAGCCCCTTAGCCCTTAAGGAGACAGGATCCCTGACTCCCGGGTCTGCGTCCTCGGATCTCACTTTGCACCCCCGCGCCCCCTGCATAGACCCAGCGAGATTACACAATGGAAACTCATTGGAGAAACTCTTTGGGGGTCACGGCTGGGGCCGGTGACTGTCTCGGATTTCCGCCTACACTCCCTTCCTCCCCTTGAGCTTGAGAGTCTGTCAGCCGTTGCTCCTCCACCTACCGGGATAGGCAGTGTGCTGGGCGCGAGGGATTCCTGTCTTCCAGCAGCGCAGAGGCCAGTGGAGACAGCAATAGCCAGCATGTGTTTATTGAGCATTTACTGAGCGCCCGACGTTCCCCCAAGCCTGTTTCCTTGGTTAAGTTACTGACTCCTGGAATCGCCCTTTTGGTGGGTACGCCATCATCCACATTAAGGAAACCAGGGCTTAGATCAAATCACTTGCTAATGGACACGCAGCAGAACTCACACTCGAACTCAGATCTAGGTCACAAAGGCAAGGCCGCTGTCGCTCCAGTCTAGGTTTCTGGCCATGGGAACTCGGGAGAAACCCGCATCATGCCTCCCTGGGCGTGGTGCTGCAAGCTCAGGGAACTGACGGCAAGGGGCATCGGCAGCCCCGAGGTCGACCGCGCCCTTCCGGTCCCAAGGAGAGGACCGGGGGACCCGGGTGTTCTCTTGGGAGAGGAGAAAGCGCGCCGGACTGCGCCGAAGGTCGCCCCGGAAGGACCCCGGGAGAATTCCCAAACTGACTCGAGTGTCAAGCGTCGCGGGGGAGGGCGAGAGGCGCGCGCCTCCAGGCTTCGCACACAAAAGCCCAGCTCTGGGGCTGGGTCTTTTGTGCCTGCTGGGACTCCGCCAGGGATTGCCTTTGCTCCCTGCTGTGGTGTAAGCACGAGGTGCTTAAACAAGAATGAGTGGATACTAGACGTTCCCAGGCGGCCCTTCCGCAGCGCTGGGTGGTCAGTTCAGCATGCTGCTAAGATCTTTCAGACCCAATTTCTCGTCTGCCTTCTAAGGTCTTTCTGACCCTAGTCTCTTTACTATCTACTCAATGGTTAAAACAAAAAGAACTAGGATTTTCGACTCGCGAGGGCGCCTTGCATGGGGCGAGGGATCCCACAGGCTCCGACGCTCTGGGCCAGTGGCCCAAGTGTGGAACCCAAACGCACAAGCCCCACACTCAGGGCACAGGTGGGCAAGCTTCAGCAGGAGCGAGAGACGGGTTCTTCAATGGCTAAAAGCTTCCAGATCTCAGTGCTCAGGTCGTGATGGCTACGAATGCTGATGGAGTAAGTTACATTCCCTCTAATCCCCCCACACCCTCAGATGGCTCCCCCCTAAGAACAAAAAAGACCGCTGGGACGTTCACTTTGCACTTAGAGAAGCACTGGCATTGTAAAGAGAGGTGTGCAAATGGCCCATAACAAGATTTGTTCTCAAATTTGAAAGAAAACAACCTCCTATGGTCCCCGACACTAAGCTCTGCAGCCACCAGCTCTCCGCAGGGAACGTTTGTGCCCCGCTGCGCTGGGGGTGGCGGGGGAGCTGCGCTGGGGAGCCGGGAGGGGAGCGTCGCCTTGGTCCTGGCCCTAGAGTCCTCTGTGTGTCCGCATTGGTTGGCTCCGGCTGTTGGGTTGAAATGGCAACTTCTTCCACAAGAGCTGCGGAGGTGAACCCTGTGCGTGTGCCCAAACTCAACGTCCACAGGGCTGGGCTGTCAGTACAGCATGTTTCTGGAACTTTCAGAGACAATTTCCCGTCTGCCTCCCAGTCTTAGACCGGAATCAGGCCCATTTCACTTTATTGTCTATTCAGTGGTGCATACACACACAGCATCAGACTGGGAGACCTTGGAAGGAAGCTCAGAACTCAGAGTACTCCTTTCTCTCCACCCAGTCTGTCCACTCCCTCATCTTACCCATTGCTCAGCTAAAGAGTTGTGCCACCTCCTATGGTTGCAGAGCATGAGCTGACAAGCAGGCTGGGGACCCAGGCTTTGCTGGCTTGAATCACTGCTGCTACTTTGCGACCTTGGAAAAATTAGTTAATTTTTCTGTGCTTCCTTGTTGGCATCTATGGAATGCAGGTAATAATGATACCTTCCTCATGAGATTATTGCCTGGAAACACATCGTTACATGTTCTGTGGTCTGCTGCCAGGTTCACCACGAAACCTGGGCCCAGGCCCCACAGGTTTTAAATTGCCTAGGTCCAGATGGAGAGGCTGTTGCCCATCTTGCTCACCCGTGCGTAGGCAGGCCTCCTGGCCGGGCGAGGTGAGGGTGGACGCTGTCTCCAGGCTCCAGTGGACCAGAGCAGGCCGGGAGCTTGGGGCGTGGGGCTCCCAGGTGGCGGCAGTGTGTGGTCCAGGTACTTTGGAAAGAGGTCAGCACTGGGTATGGGGAAGTGCAGGGCCTCATGCTGCACTGAACTTTGGAAAAGCAGACACTGCTCCTAACCAGTACCGCATTGGACGCCCCTATTCAGTATGCTGGGCAGAGTTTTCCCGGGCCAAGCCTCTCCATAGTTTCTTGGCCTGGCATGGTGGGCTGCTTCTACTGCCTCTTTGAACCTGGAGAGAGGGATGAGGGGAGGAAACTTGGCGAGTTATTTACAGGGAACTGACTCTGGACAGCTATGCCCTCCCTGCATCCTTTTTAAATAAAAGGAAATATTACCGCTCAAAAAATTACAAAGTAATATACAGTTGCCAGAGAATCAAATAGTATTAGAAATGTATTGGGCAAAAGGCCTCCTAGGGCTCTCTCTATGCAGTTGAAAAATGTATGCATCAATATATGTAAATATATGTTGTTTATTTTGTAAATATTTGATCGAACTGCTTACATTTTTATTTTTTAGAAATCTTTTCTTTCCATGTGAGTGGTTACAGAGCAACTACTTTCTTTTTAAGGACTATACGCAGAATGCATCATAATTTATCTTCTTATGAATTGTCATTTAGGTTATTTGCAGTATTTACAAAAAACACTTGATAAATATCTTCTGGGGAGTTTCTCCACATGTCCAATTATTTCTGTAAGCTAGAATCCTAGTAACTAAATTGTGGGTCAATTTTTTAATAGATAACAATAAATTCCCCTTAAAAAAGGACACTTTAAGCTCTTTGCTCATTTCTCAGCACCCTCACGAAGAATGAGTATTAGAAATCTTCAACAACTTTTCCAATATGATAGGCATAAAATATTGCCATATTGAATTTGCATAGCTTTTACTATTAGTGGAGTTAGGTATTTTTTTTTTTTGTTAAGAGACATGTCTCATTATGTTGCCCAGGCTGGTCTCCAACAGTGGGGCTCAAGGAACCCTCCTACGTTAGCTTCCCAAGTAGCTGGTTCTACAGGCACTTGCTGCAGAACCAGGCTCGTCTTCTTATATTGGTGTTTGATTTTCTCCTGTGAATTGCCTGTTTATGTCCTCTGTCCATTTTCTGTGTTTAAAAATGGATCTGTAAGAAATCTTTATAGTGTGGAGATTAACTCTTTATTGTGTTTATAGTCAATATTTATCTCCAGTTAATTGCTTCTCATTTACTTTTGTTTATTTTCTTGGAAAAAAAAATAAGAAATTAAGAAATTTTAAATTTTGTGTGGCCAAATATGTGACTGCTTTCCTTTAGGCCTTCTGAGTCTTCAGGTCATGATTATAGCTGCCATCCTTACCCCAAGATTATAAAAATATTTCTCCATATTTTCTTCTAATTCACTGATTGATTGATTGAGACAAAATCCCACTCTGTTGCTTGGGCTAGAGTACAGTAGTATGATCATAGCTCACTGCAGTCTAAACTCTTGGGCTCAAATGATCCTTCTGACTCAGCTCCCCAAGTAGCTGGGACTACAGGCTTGTGCCCCCAAGCCCAGTTAATTTTTCTATTTTTTTTGTAGAGATGGCGTCTCACTATGTTGCTCAGGCTGGTCTTGATCTTCTGGCCTCAAGTGATCCTCCCACCTTGGCCTCCCAAAGTGCTAGCATTACAAGCATGAGCCATTGTACCTGGCTGCTTCTAATACTTCTAGGGTTGATATATACAGTGGTTAAAACTATGGACTCCGGGCTCATATCCTAATTTGGTCACTTGCTAGCTGTTGTGAGCTTGGGAAAGTTATTTAACGTCTCTGTGACTCAGTTTAGTGTTTAATCAAAATAAAACTTCATACTTCATTATCTGGAGTAGTGAGGAGTACTTGTAGAATAGTTCAAGTGCTGTCTTCCAAAATCTGATTTTAGGGGAATGCAGTTAAGCCATTTCCCAGCCTCCCTTATAGTTCTGTGTAACCATGTGACTCAATTCTAAACACTAGGACAGATGTGGAAGTTGTGTGTGCCTATCCTGGGACAGGACCTTTAAGACAAGAGTTATGACTCCTCCCTGCTCCCTTTCTTCTTCCACTGGCTGGAACCAGCTTCAACTATGTAGATGACATAGCCCTAGGAAATCACCTAGGAAAATTACTCCTAAGGGAATCTTCAGCACTTGATTGGGAGGTTATCTGACCAAGACATAAGCTTCTCATATTTTAAGGTACTGACTTTTGGGATTGAAAATAAATATAGCAGTTTAGTTATCACAACCAATACAATGACCTTGGAGTCAGGGCGCAATGACTTTGTCAGGAAATTACAGGGAAAAAATCCAGATCATCCTTTATCTGTGAGAAAACAGATGAATTGGGAGCCAAGCACAGAATTCAGATCATTTGACTCTTAGGTGCATTCAGCCCGTGAATAGAAATAGCACAGCTTCTTGTTATCATTAGGAACATAAGTCTTAAAATGATCATTAGTGGGGTTCTGTCAGGTCTAAGTTCAAATCATATGTGTTTTCTTTTAAAGGTGAAGGATTGTAGAAGTTTTGTTACCCTGCCACGTGGGGCCCTCCCCTCCACGTCAGTGTCACTCTTCCCTTGGGCACATGCTTATTATGCTTAGGACTTGTCATGGGGTGATAAGCCCACTTCTACTATAGTCTTTTTTGGGCCTATAGTACCTAGGTTAATGGGATGAACCAAGGCAAAGGCAGTACAAAGGCAAGAAGTACTAATAATGAATAACTTCTAATAAAAAAAAGTGAAAAAGGAAACTTCCCATTAAAAGGGCCCAAATGGCTTTTGTTTGAGGAAAGTATACAAACTTAAGTGAAAGGACTTTGGGATGTCATTTTAGGCCATTTCAAGACATTGTTTTTGTTTCTTTCCCAGTCCTCAGCTATGTGCTACTTGCCTGTGTTATCACATAGCTAAGTTCTGAATTGACAATGTGCTTTGGTTCCATTTAGAACTGAACAAAATTTATCACCACACTCCAGAAAACATTGAACACTGAGCCACACCAAGTTTTATATAAGACTGCAATGACACCCAGTGGTCATTTAGGGTCTTCATCTACATCAACCTAATTTATAGTAGAGCTAACAAATTATACATATGAGTATAAGGAGAGAGTGTGTGTGTGTGTGTTTAAACAGAATAAAACTTCATCATAACATATATAACAAAACCCTCAGACTCTCCATAGAGACAGACAACCTGTGAAGGAAGAGCCTCAATTCTTTGCAGCCTCAATTCTTGTACCCTAATAGTTTCACCTTGGGCATTTCTCACTGTGTAATTACCTGCCCTGGCTAAGCTCAGTGGAAGGTTCTGCTCTTTCTTCCATTACACTTTTGATACTCTGACCATCTGGCCTTCATAATTATCATAATCCAAAGAACAGTTGGGGGAGGCCTGAGATGTTTAGACAAAGTTTTACTAAAGTCTTGGGATAACAAAAGGAAAATAAACATCAAAAGTAACCTGGACCCAGATGATCAAATGCTGTAAACTCTGTTGGTATGAACCATATATTTCTTGTATGATGTATCCCCATCAGCTAGTGAGTGACTGAAGGAAAAAAATGACATATAAAAGAATTGAAGGATAAACAAGAGTTAGCTAGGTAAATAGTTGAGAGAGGGTACTGTAGGAAGAAGGAATAGAGTGGGTGAAGTTCTAAGTCTGAAAGGGACATTTGCAAGCCTGAAAGAATGCCAGTTGGGTTGGATCACAGTGAATACAAGGTGGGACTGGAAAGGTAGGCAGGGTATAGATTACGTAGGATGTAATAGGTTTTTGGCTCAAGAACAATGGAAAATTCTAAAGCGTTAAAATTTTTATTTTGAGATAATCATAGTTTCACATGTAGTTGTAAGAGATAATAAAGAGTGATCCTTTGTACATTTTATGCAGGTTTCCCTAATGCTAGTGTGACATTATAGTGCAAATCAACAAGAATATCTATCTATATCTACCTACCCATTTATCTGTGTATTAGAGATGGGATCTTGCTATGTTGCCCAGGCCAGACCAAACTCCTGGGCTCTAGTGATCCTCCTACCTCAGCCTCCTGAGTAGCTGGGACTATGGGTGTGTGCCACTTCAGTAATGTCATATAAATGGAATCATATGATTTGAAACCTTTTGGAATTGGCTTTTCTTACTCAACATAATTATCTGGAGATCCATCCAGATTGTCGTGTGTATCAATAATTTATCCTTTTTAATTGTTGAGTAATATTCCATGCTATGTATATACCACAGTGTGTTTAACTATTCATCCATTGAAGGAAATCTGGGTTGTTTCCAGATTTTGGTTATTAAGAATAAAGCTGCTATAAACATTTGTGTATATGTTTTTGTGTTAACACAAGTCTTCATTTCTCTGGGATATATGCCCAGGAGTGCAATTGGTGGGTCGTATGGTAGTTACATATTTAATTTTTAAAGCAACTGCCTGCTGTGAGCTTGATTGCATCTCCTCAATATCCACATGCTGAAGTCCTAACCCAGAATGTGCTGTATTTGGAGACAGGGTATTTGAAGGGGTAACGAAATTAAAATGAGATTGTTAGGATGGGCTCTAATCCAATATGACTGGCGCCCCTATAAAAAAAAGATATGAGGGCACAGATACACAGAGTGGGAAGACCATGTGAAGGGAGAAGTCAGCTGTCTACAAGGCAAGGTGAGAGGCCTTACAAGAAACCAACCCTAGGCTGGGTGAGGTGGCTCATGCCTATAACCCTAGCACTCTAGGAGGCTGAGGTCAGGAGTTTGAGAGCAGCCTGAGCAAGAGTGAGACCCTGTTTGTGTGGGGGTGGGGGCTGGGGGAGGGAGTGGCAGAGGGAGACTCTGTCTCAAAAAAAGAAACACCCCCCCCCCATAGAGTACAGTGGCATGGTTATAGCTCACAGCAACCTCAAACTCCCCAGCTCAAGTGATCTTCCTGCCTCAGCCTCCCAAGTAGCTGGGACTAGAGATGCACACCACAATGCCTGGCTAATTTTTCTATTTTTAGTGGAGATGGGGTCTCACTCTTGCTCAGGCTGTTCTCAAACTCCTGACCTCAAGTGATCCTCCTGTCTTGGCCTTCCAGAGTACTAGGATTACAGGCGTCAGCCACCTTCCCCAGTCAAATTTCTGTTGTTTAAGGCACCCAGTGTGTGTGGTAGTTTGTTATGGCAATGCTAGCAAACTAATACATTTTCAAACTCCTTTCCACAGTGACTGTACAATATTATATTTTCACCAGCAATGTATGAATGATCCACTTTCTGTATATCTTTGCCAGCATTTGGTATTGCCACTATTTTTTATTTTAGCTATTCTGATAGGTATGTGGTGGTAACTCATTGCGGTTTCAATTTGCATTTTCCTAAGGGCTAAGGTAATCGTTACATTTTCATGTGCTTATTTGCCATATAGATATCTATCTATCTATATTTATCTTCTTTCATCTATCTATCTTTTTTGGTGAAATGTCTCTTCATGTCTTTTGCCCATATTCTAATTGGATTGTTTGTGTTTTTACTGTTGAGTTTTGAGAGCTTTATAAAATATATTGCAGTCTTTGTTGGATGCATTATTTACAGATATTTTCTCCTACCCTTTGCATTCTTGTAACGGAGTCTTTCACAGAGTTTTTCTTTTCTTTCTTTTTTAAAAGACACTCTGGGCCAGGTGCGGTGGCTCAGGCCTGTAATCCTAGCACTCTGGGGGGCCGAGGTGGGTGGATCAGAATGTTTGAGCTCAGGAGTTCGAGACCAGCCTGAGCAAGAGAGAGACCCCGTCTCTACTAAAAATAGAAAGAAATTAGCTGGACAACTAAAAATATATATAGAAAAAATTAGCCGGGCATGGGGGTGCATGCCTGTAGTCCCAGCTACTCAGGAGGCTGAGGCAGAAGGATTGCTTGAGCCCAGGAGTTTGAGGTTGCTGTGAGCTAGGCTGATGCCATGGCACTCTAGCCCAGGCAACAGAGTAACAGAGTGAGATTGTGTGTAAAAAAAAAAAAAAAAAGACACTCTGATGTCTGGAGAAGGGGACAAGAATGGATGTGGGGAAGGCAATTAAGTGGTTTTTGCTGTAGTTTAGGTATCACGTGATGGCGCCTTAAACTAGGTGGAGGGGGAATGTTAAGAAACGAGTGAATTCCAGAAATATTTAGCAAGTAGAATTAATAGAATTTGATGAGAGAGAGGGAGGCATCAGGCTGACTCCTAGGTCTTCAGCATGAAGAACTGGTTGGATAGTGCTATCATTTTCTAAGACAGAGGATATTGAAGGAGGCCTAAGTTGGGGAAAACACTGAGTTTAGTTTTAAATATATTGAGTTTGAGGCATCTCTATCAGTCAGCTATTGCTGTGTCACAAACTACCCCAAAATTCAGTAGCTTCAAATAATAAGCATTTATTAGTGTTCATAAGTCTATGGATCAGCTGATTGGGCCAGGCTCAGCTGATCTTGCTTACATCTACTCATGTGTCTGTGGTGGACTGACTGAGTTGGAAGCCGGAATGGCCTCACTCATACAGCTGGCAATTGGCTGGCTGTCAGCCAAGGTGACAAGGGTGACCAGGCCATCTCATCAACTAGCAGGCTAACCTGTGCCTGCCTGTTCACGTGGCTATGACAGGGATCTGAGCGAGAGGAGAAATGCATGCTGCCTTTTGAGGTCCAGGCTTGGAATTTGCACAATGTCACTTCCACTGCATTTGACTGATCAAAGCAAGTCACAAGGCCAACCCAGATTCAAAAGGAAAAGTGAACTCAGGGTGACCAACTCCTCTTGGTTTGCCCATGATTTTCCTGGTTTTGGCACTCTAAGACCTGTGTGCCAGGAAACCCCTCAGTCCTGGGCAAACCAGGAATGTTAGTCAACCTAAGTAGACTCCACCTCTTGACGGGAAGAGTGGCAACATCACATTGCAAAGGGCATGGTTATAGGGAGAGATGAAGAACTGGGATATTTTTGCAATCAGTCTACCACAACACCTATCATATTTCTAAACAGAGGTATCAGATATCAATTGGCTTTTAGGAAAGATGTCAGTATGGAGCTAAATTTGGCTTATATATAAGTGATTATCAAATATTTACTGAGCAATTAAATGACAGATACTGATGCAATAAATTGCTCAGTTTTAATTCTTACAAATTACTAGCATATACATATTATGTTTATTTCCTTTTTAAAAATGAAAATAGGAGTTCAAAGTATTGTATCTCAAGATAAAAGGAAAACAAGATAAAAGGAAACTGATGGCTAGGGAAGGAAATAGAAAAACTACCCAAAGCTGATATATGGGCCCCAAACACAACAATTTAGGGCTAGTTAGTATAGGTAGTATATCCCACATACATACATACATACATATCCTAACATTTGTTAGGTTCTGATGGAGCTGGGAAATTGTTAATATTTAGAACAGTGAGTCTGGAGTGACTCAGGAGGGGTTAAAGTATGTTCAGTATGCTTTGCCTACTGTGGTAAGGAAGTCATCCCAGTTTTAATTGTTAAATGGTTTTCTATCACTTGCAGCAGTGTTTCTCAAACTGGAGCCTGTAGACCTCTGGATCCACATTTCTTTGCAAGAATTGTTATTATTTTGGGGGTTTTATATTAATAATAACAAAAAATTAATACAAGTATGTCCTGGGTCATTTGGATGACTGTAACAAGAGTTCTGCCATGTGATTTTAGCATCCATAGTTCTGTTTGTGTTAATAATAAACTTTGAGGCCAGGTGCAGTGGCTCACGCCTGTAATCCTAGCACTCTGGGAGGCCGAGGCGGGTGGATCGCCCGAGGTCAGGAGTTCGAGACCAGCCTGAGCAAGAGTGAGACCCCGTCTCTACTAAAAATAGAAAGAAATTATCTGGCCAACTAAAATATATATAGAAAAAATTAGCCAGGCATGGTGGCACATGCCTGTAGTCCCAGCTACTCGGAAGGCTGAGGCAGTAGGATCGCTTAAGCCCAGGAGTTTGAGGTTGCTGTGAGCTAGGCTGACGCCACGGCACTCACTCTAGCCCGGGCAACAGAGCGAGACTCTGTCTCAAAAAAAAAAAATAATAATAATAAAAACTTTGAGCCAGTAAATTCCACAGGATGTTATGGCGTGCAGTGAAAAACAAAGATCTGGCAATTGCTCACACGCAGAACTTTGCAGAACTTTGCATAGCACACGGTACAGAAGACAGGCTGACCTCAAAGGGCTGTTTTGGCTGGTTGCAGCAGCTGTAATCTCAGGTACTCTGGAGGCTGAGGTGGGAAGTCCTTTGAGCCCAGGAATTTGAGGCCAGTTTGGGCAACACAGCATCACTCAGTCTCTTAAAAAAAAAAGGAGGTAGTTTCATATTCTCTTTGAATGTTGATGTATTAGGTCAATTCTGTCTTTGTACAGCTTACAACATTTTATTAGCATTAAATACAGTAGCAAATAATCAAAAAATTTGCTTCCTAATTTCAACAACAGTTGGATAGTTTATTTATTTAGTACATATTTCATTAATGATTAGTTGTAAGTACTAAAAACCCAATTTAAATTTATTTAAGCAGAATAGAAAATTTATTGTCCAGGAGTGCATCTGGCTTCAAGCAAAGCTGGGTCCAGGGACTCAAATGATGTCATCAGGATACAGACATTCTCTCTTTGGCTTTCTGCCACTATATAAAAGGATCCGCTCTTCTTCCAGTTTGCCATAGCATGTTCACTTCCTTTTGCACCCTCATTGGCAGTGTCTTCTATGTCCACATTTCTACTTAAAGTCCACTCAAGGCATTTACACTTTTTCTATAATGCTTCTCCAAATCCTTCTAGCCTGTACGTACTTACCACACTTAACTATAATTATCTTTTTATACCTTTCTTCTAATATATGTATTTAATTCTGTGCATTTTCCTCTCAGCCTGTGTTCCCCAAACCACGTGCCAAGGTATCCTGGGTCCTGCAACAAACACATAAAGGCAGCATGGGGTATTTTAAAAATCCAGGGAAAACACAATGATCCCTGTTGGACACCACACACAAACTATGTAGCTTGAGGTAATTCATGGTTTCAGCATGAGATCACATAACATTCTTTTTGAGGATATATCTTTGTGAAGCTGAGTATTCAGCATAACTATGATAAAAAGCAAGTACCATGTGAAAATCAGTGTGGAACAGAAAATAAATGTGGTGGTGTGCAATCGGACTCCAAGGTTTGAGAAGTTGTGCAGGGCTCAACATGTACTCACATCCCATTATTAAGTAATTGTGTTATTTAAGGATGAAATATTAAGATTATCTATTCTTTAAATTTATGTGTATTTTTTTCAAATGGCTAGTATGTTGTTAGGATTTAAATACTTATTAAGTTATTTGGATCTAACTACAGTCATACACTGCATAAGGATGTTTTGGTCAACGACGGACCATGTATTATGATGGTGGTCCCATAAGATTATAGTATAGATGAAAAATTCCTGCCACTTAGTGATGTCACAGCCATCATAATGTAGTGCAACACATTACTCATGTGTTCATGGTGATGCTGGTGTAAACAAACCTACCGCTCTGCCAGTCACATAAAAGCATGGCACATACAGCTATGTACATACATAATACTTGCTAATGATAATAAATGAATATGTTAATGGTTTATGTATTTCTATACTATACTTCTATCAGTGTTCTAGAGTGTGCCCCTTCTACTTAAAAAAAAAAAAGGTGTGCTATAAAACAGTATGCCATGTTTACCCCAGCAGCCTCATACACCTTGTATTTACCGAGTGTTGTCTCTTATCACATCATTTTCTCTTATGCTTGATTTAATCTCATGTTGTTTTCCTCATCGTGGCCCCAAAGCATACAAAATCCATAGCTAATGTTGTCAGAGGAGGCCACGTCAAGTGACTGACCTGCTAACAAAATTAACGGTGATTAAGGACTACAAAGGTGGGAATTCAGTGATGATTATGTCTTTCCAGTCAGGCGTGTCCCATTCCACCACAGCTATGATCTTGAAGAACAAGAATGAAGTGACAGAAGCTGTTAAGGGATCTGCTTCACTGAAGACAGCAAGACTAACATAATTTGAGAAGAGCCTGTATCAGCTATGGAGAAACTCCTACTGACCTGCACTGCAGAGCAGACGCAGAAGTGTATCCCTCTCAGCACCATGGCGATCGCGGCCAAAGCAAAAAGTGGTTTTATAAAAGAAAAGGCTGGACCTGACTATGGTGTTGAATTTACTGCCAGCTCTGTGTGGTTTAAACAATTCATTACATAATGTGAAAGTGAGTGGTGAGTCTGTGAGTGCTGACGTGAAGGCAGCTGAAGAATTTTTGGAAACTCCTGATAGGCTGACTGTAGACGAAAATTCCTTGCCAGAGCAAATCTTCAATATGATGAAACCTCTCTGCTCTGAAAGGACTTTCATCCATAAGGAGGCCAGTTCAATGCCAGGTTTCAAGGCTTTTAAGAACAGATAACAGTCTTACTTAGGTTACAAATTGGAAACCCTTTGTGATCTGACACAGTGAGAATGCCAGGGCCTTCAAGTGCATCAATGAGCACACACTGCCAGCGCACTGCAGGAGCAAGAAGAAGTCATGGATGACCCAGCTCCTTTTCCAAGATGCCCTCCTGAATTGCTTTGCCTGCAAAATGGAGAAGTACTATTTGGAGAATAACATACCTTTTAAGATTTTGCTTATTGTTGATAATGCTTCTGCACATCCTCCTTTTATTGGTGATCTTCATCCCAGTATCAAAGTGGTGTTTCTTCCCCCAGACACCACCTCTTATCCAACGAATGGGTCAAGGAGTTACAGCAGTTTTTAAGTCCTACAACCTCAGGACCTTTGCCCAGGCTGTTGCTGCAACTGAGGAAGATGCTGAGAAGACACTGATGCAACTTTGGAAGGATTACAGCATCTATGACTGTATCAAGAAACTTGCTTGGGCTTGGGATGATGTCACCAGGGAGTGTATGAGTGGCATCTGGAAGAAGACACTCAAGACGTTTGCCCATAACTTCAAAGGATTTGCCAAGGATGAGGAGGTTGCAAAAATCAACAAGGCTGTGGTTGAGAAGGCAAATGACTTTAACCTCGGCATGGATGAGGATGACACTGAGGAGCTCCTAGGGGTGGTTCCTGAGGAACTGACTAATGAGGAGTTGTTGGAACTGGCTCATGAATGCATGGATGATGAAGAGGCAAGAACTTATAGCAACAGGAGAAGAAAAAGAACCTCCAAGAAAATTCACAGTGAAGAGTTTAGCAGAAGCTTTTGTAGACCTCAACAAGCTTCTTAAAAACTTTGAAAACATGGACCCCAACACCAAAAAGTTTTCATTAATAGAAAGGAATGTTCATGGTGCATTATCTGCTTGCAAGCAAATCTATGATAAAAAAAAAAAAAAGAAACAAACCAAACCATCATGGGCATATTTCTGAAAAGAGTGACACCTTCTCAAGAAGAGCCTTGAGTAGAGCCTGCAGAAGGCATTCCAGAAGAAGACATTGTTATAGAAGATGATAGCTCCATGCATGTTATTGTCCTCAAAGAACTTCCAGTGGGACAAAATATGGAGGTGGAAGACAGTGATACTGATGATTTTGACCCTGTGTAGGTCTAGGCTAATGTGTGCATTTGTGCCTTAGTTTTTTAAAAAAAGTTTTAAAAGTAAAAAAAAAAAATACAAGATTTTAAAAATAGAAAAAATCTTAGAGAATAAGAATTTAAAGAAAGAAAATGTTTTTGTACAGCTGTATAATGTGTTTGTGTTTTAAGATATGTATTTCCATATGTTTAAAAATGTTAAAGAAAATTTAAAACTTTTATAAGGTAAAAAAGTTACAGTAAGCTAAGGCTAATTTACTATTGAAGAAAGAAAAAATTTTAAATAAATTTAGTGTAGCGTAAGTGTATAGTGTTTATGAAGTCAACAGTAGTGTACAGTAACATCCTAGGCCTTCATATTCACTCACCACTTGCTCACTCAGAGCAACTTCCTGCAAGGTTCATTCATGGAAAGTGTCCTATACAGATGTACCATTTTTTATCTTTTATACTGTATTTTTACTGTACCTTTTTCATGTTTAGATACACAATACCTACTACCGTGTTACAATTGCCTATAGTATTCAGCACAGGCACATGCTGTGCAGGTTTGTAGCCTAGGAGCAATAGGCTATACCATATAGCCTAGGTATGTAGTAGCTTATACCATCTAGGTTTGTGCAAATGCACCCTACGATGTTTGCACAATGATGAAATGGCCTAATGGAATGTTTCTCAGAATGTAGACCCATCAGTAAGCAACACATGACTGTACTTAATAAATAGAACTCTTATGTAATTTTTTTGTTGCCCAGGGGCACTCTAAGAAATTACTGAGACAATAAAGGCACTGTGAACCAAGAAATTTTAGGAACGTCTGCTATAATCACTGCTTGTTTGCATCCCATACGTTTGATGTGTTGTATTTTCATTATCATTCATTTTGATATATTTAAAGTTCTCCTTGTGATTTATTCTTTGACCTATTGACTATTTAGAAGTGTGTTGTATACTTTCCAAATATTTGGGGTATTACTAGATATCTTACTGTTACTAATTTATATTTTAATTATATTACAGTCACAGCAAATACTCTGTAGGATTCTAATCTTTTGAAATTTATTGAGACTTGTTTTATGGCCCACGTATGGTCTGTTTTGGTGAGTGTAATATGTGGGCATGAAAAGAATGTGTATTCTGTAGTTGTTGGGTATATTGTTCTAAAATGTCAATTAAGTCAAGGTGGTTGATAGTGTTGTTGAGAATTTCTATGCCTTTGCTATTTTTTAAATTTTGTTCTATCAATTACTGAGAAAAGGGTATTAAAATCTTTAATAATGATTATGGATTTGTTAGGTTTTTCGTTTAATTCTATTAATTTTTTAATATGTCTTGAAGTTCTGTTTTTAAGCACATGCATATTTATAACATGTCTTCCTGATGAGTTAAATCTTTAATCATTGTGAAATGTCCCGCTCTATCTTTGGTAATACTCTGCCTTGAAGACTGCTCTATATACTATATAGCAAGTCCAGCTTTATCAGGCTTACTGTTTGCAGGATATATATATATACATATATATATTTTTTCTATTTATTTATTTACTTATTTTATTTTTATTTTTTGAGATAGAGTCTCACTCTGTCACCTAGGCTAGAGTGCAGTGGCCTGATTATAACTTACTATAACCTCAAATTCCTGTACTCAGGTGGTCCTCTTGCTTTAGCCTCTTGAGTAGCTGGAACTACAGGTGTGTGCCACCATGCCTGGCTAATTTTTAAATTTTTTGTAGAGATGGAGTCTCAATATGTGGCCCAAGCTGGACTCAAACTCCTAGTCTCAAGTGTATCTTTTGCCTCAATCTCCCAAAGTGCTGGGATTATAGGCATGAGCCACTGTGCCCAGCCTATACTGTAATCTGAACTGGGAAAATTTAATATAAAGAATTATTAAATAAAACAAGGGATTGTAGTAATGAGGGATTGGCTAGCAAGAAGTAAAGAAAACTCTAAAGAATATAGAAATAGCAGATATAAGGAGTAGCCACTATTCCTAAGGCTGAGATAGGTGCCCAAAGAAGAGTAACTCCCCCTTCCTACTACTCCCATTCCCTTCTTGCCAAGTTGAGAGTTAGATCTTGTTGGAGAGGGTGGGGTCATGGCTCATTGAATGGCAGAGAAGTCAATGTGGTACCACGTTAACAGAACTTGCTGGAAATCCACCCTCTAAAACTTGCCAGAAACTTGCTTTGTAAGGTGCCAATGAAAGTTACCAATGCAGAGGGGGTCTCACTAGAGGGAGTTTCTGCTATGAAACTGCCTGAGGGTGGTATAGGAGAAGTTGCTGGTTTCTAGATACTTTTTCAGGAGCTGCAGAATTACAGGAACTGGGCACTAGAGAAGCTGATAGTGCTGCAGGTGTCTGGTGAGAAATCACTCCAAAATCAGGAAAGAAAATCCTTTTTTCCTGTAGTTTCTCCAGTGCTTTCTATTGACAAAACTCAATTTTGTGCTGGGTGACAAAGGGAAATAATATTTAAAGAACCTAGCTCCATTTTCACAGAGCTTGCAAGAAAGGTAAATTTGGGACTGAGAGGCAATAAATTGATAACTGGCACAAGTGTATCTCTTTTAAAAAACATATAGTTGTGTCTTGTTTTTTATTGAGTCTGATAATCTCTGCCTTTAATTGGAGTGTTTGGTCCATTTATATTTAATATAAATCATTGATAGATTTGAATTTATGTCTGCTATTTGTTTTCTGTTTGTTCTGTTGGTATGTTTTTGTTCCTCTGTTCCTCCTTTGCTGTATTCTCTAGAGTCAATTTGGGTATTTAAAAAATTTCCATTTTCTTTTCTTTTTTTCTCTTCTTTCTTCCTTCCTTCCTTCCTTCCTTCCTTCCTTCCTTTCTTTCTTTCTTTTCTTTCTTTCCTTTCTTTCTTTCTTTCTTTCTTTCTTTTTTTTTGAGACAGGATCTTGCTCTGTTGCCCAGGCTGGAGTGCAGTAGCTTGATTACAGCTTACTGAAACCTCAAACTCCTGGGCTTGAGCAATCCTCCTGGTTCAGCCTCCTGAGTAGCTAGGACTACAGGTATGAACCACCACACCTTGCCAATTTTTAAATTTTTTATAGAGACAGGGTCTTGCTATGTTGTCCAGGCTGGTTTTGAACTCCTGGGCTCAAGTAATCCTCCTGCCTTGGCCTTCCAAAGTGCTGGGATTATAGGCATAAGCCACCATGTCCAGCCAGTTTACTTTTCTATATTGGTTTTTTAGTTATTCTTCTTTGCATTTTTATTTTGAATAGTTGATCTAGAGATTTCAATATGGGTCCTTAGCTTTTTATAGTCTACCTAGAGTTATGGTACACTTCACATAAAATGTAAGGACTTTGCAACCACACAGTTTTATTTACCTTTAATCCTTTATGCCAGGGGTTGGAAAACTGATTTATGGGCCAAATCTTGCCTGTACCTGCTTTTATTTTATTGCAACACAACTATATTCATTTATTTATGTATTGTCTATGGCTACCTTCATGCTCTGATGGCATAGTTGAGTAGCTGCAACAGAGACCATGTGGTTTATAGAGCCTAAAATATTTCCTGTCTTGCTATTTACAGAAAAAGCAAGACAGGAAATATTTATGTTATGCTTTATGTTATAGTTGTCATATGTATTACATAAAAGAATGCTATAAATACCACAATACTTTATTATAATTTTGCTTTTTTTATTTCAGTAGATTTAGGGGGTACAAGTGTCTTTTGTTACATGTATGGATTGTATAATGCTGAGGTCAGGACTCTTAGTGTACTTGTCGTGAGACTAGTGTACAAAAGTTTTACTTTAAATAGTAGTATGTATTTAAATAAAGTAAGAGAAAAAAACATATTTTTTATATTTGCCTACATATTACTATTTCTGGTGTCTTTATTTCTCCCTGAAGATCTGAATTTCTATTTGGTATCATTTGCCTTCAGCCTGAATTTCTTCCTTTAGCATTTCTTATAGTGCAGGTCTGCTGTGATGCATTCTTTTAGTTGTAATTTATCTGAAAATGACTTAATTTTGCTTTCATCCCTGAAGCATATTTTTTACTTGATATAAAATTTTGAGTTGACAGATTTTAAAAAGACATTTTCGGTATTACACCACTGTCTCCTGGCCTCCATTGTTTCAGATGAGAAGTTGGCTATTCAAACTATCATTGTTCTCCTGTAGAAATGAGTCATTTTTCTCTGGTTGCTTTAAAGTTTCTTCTCTTTATTTTCGGTTTTCAGCAGTTACATACCCAGATGTGGTTTTTATGTCTCCTGATGGATTTTGTTGAGCTTCTTGAATCTGTAAATTTATGTTTTTCACCAAATTTGGAGACTTTGGGACCATTATTTCTTGATAATTTCTAAATCCTTTTTCTCTTTTTGATAATTTTAGGGTTTTAATTATATGTTAGATTGATTGATATTGTCCTATAGGTCTCTGAGACTCCTCTTTTTAATCTTTTTTCCCCCTCTATTTCTCAATAGTTTCTAATTTACTGACTCTTTTGCCATCTCAATCAGCCCTTTCAGTAGAGTATTTAATATATGTATTTCTTCAGTTCTAGAATTTCCATTTGGTTCCTCTTTATAGCTTCTTTTTCTTTGCTTAGCTTTTAATCTGTTTATTTATCATGAGCATATTTTTCTTTATATCTTTGGATATAGTTATAATAATTTCTTTATAATTTTTGTCTGCTAATTCCAACATCTGGGTTATCTTATTATCAGTTTTTACTGATTACAACTACTTATTGTTTGCAACTCATTATTGGCTTGTACAATGAAATTAAAGAGTTGTGCTCAGCATTCAAAGAAAAAAGGAAATAAAAACAGCAATGTACATAGTGAAAATCTTATTTTGTGAAAAATTTATATATGTACATATAAATACATGCATGTTCTTAGTTCCTATGTAAAATGTATTTCTTATCATGGCTATGGTCAAACAGATTTGAAAGCCACCAGCCAGAAGACAGATGTGGAGTAGGATCTGTTTCAGAAGAAAAACTTCAAGTTCTTAGGGCCAGAGTTTTCCTGAGAGAAACAAATGTATTTATGGGTCTTATGAGCTCTTTTATTTCCAAGGGGTAAAAGCAGAGGATAGAAGCACTTGATTGCTATTTGTCAAAACTTGGCTCTCTGCATCATAATCTCCAGGACTTTTATTAAATCATTGCAATAGTGCCTCCTGGACCAGGCTTGGGGGTCCTAAGGGAAGTGCAGGAGAAGAAATCTGCATTTAACAAGTTCCTCCAGGTGACTGGTAGGCAAAGGAAAGTTTGAGAACAGAGGTTTACACTATGGATTAGCATCTGAGAAAGAAGTGATAATAATGGTTACCATTCATTGAGCTTTGACTTGGATAACTAAAGCCAGAGAGGTTAAATAATGTATCTGAGGTCACACAGCTTTGAGATGATGGATCGGAGACTCCAACGAAGATTATCTGAGCCTAAAGCCCTAACTCTGAACCACTGAATGGAGCAGAGTCTAAGACACCAAGTCTACAGAGAGGCAGGGAAGTCAATTGCACCAAGCAATGGGTTGGCTGGGCTTCACTCTGTAAGGTGTGTGACCTCAGGCAGATTTTGCAAGTTCTCTGGGCTTTGATTCAATTCTCTATAAAATGAGGATATAATGACTCTTCTCTCTCAGTCTCAGGTTTTTTTTTTTTTTTTTTAAGAGACAGAGTCTCGCTTTGTTGCCCAGGCCAGAGTATAGTGGTGCAATCATAGGTCACTGTAACCTCAAACTTCTGGCCTCAAGCAATCCTCTCACCTTGGCCTCCCAAAGCACTGGAATTACAGGCATGAGCCACTGCACCTGGCCCCCTTTTCAGGTTTGTGAGGGGTACGGACAGTGTTACACATGGGGGTAAGTGCTATTGGCTCCTGAATTCTGTGCTTTTATCACATTCTGCCCTTTTCCCAAGCTAAAGCACTAATAAAAGGGATGTTGGGGGAGACCACAGGTTTTGTTGCAGCCAGACTTGTAGGGGGAAACTTAAGGGCTAGAAGGAGTGGAGGCCAACTTTGAGAATGCAGGCCAAGCTCCCAAGGTTTGCAGGTGAGAACAGGCAGAGGGCCTGTTTGGGCCTGGTCAGAGCTTCTGGGCTGAGTTGCCCAGGACCTTTGTAAGGTTTCCTTGTGCCTGTGATCTTCATGAGATCAGAGCAGTCTACTTTTAACTTGCTTAAAGTATGTTTCCAAAGCCAAGGGACTCCATTTCCTTTCTGGGATGTTTTCAGGATTTGTATTTTAAAGTACATCAATAGTTTCAAGTGAAAAGTGGCGTAGAAGGAGGGCAAAGAATCATTTGATTACTTAATTTTCATGTTTACATAGCATTTGTTTGAAAGTAGTAAGAATCTAAATTCCAAATGTGGTTACAAAATCAGCCTCCACTTAAACTGGTAAGTATATTTTAATGAAGCTTAATTTTAAAGCATAAATTTGCATATTGAAATTTGCCTCAGACAACTTTGAGAGTATGATCTTTAGAGAACTGGTTTTCTAGTATTCCGAGAATGTGGCAATTCTTTTGAATTGCTTTTCATAGCCTGGAAACTAGCTTAATTGGTATAAGGCTTAGCAAAACTGAAAAGACCTAAATTAAACATTAGTTATAATACAATGCTTTTGAAATCATTTTTAGAATGTTCATGTGATACTTCAGAACCCAAATGTCATGATTTGGAATAGAATGTTAAACATATTTATTCAAAAGCTCATTTGTATTTAAATCAACAGGCATGAGAACCTTAAAATAACATATGAGAATTTGCCAAGGAATTAGATGGCTTCCATTTTCTATATGCAAAAATCAAGCTGTATTAACATACTTACTGCTAAACACTATGGCTTAGTTTTGCCTGTTTTTGAACTTTATATACAAATGGAATAATATTGACAAGCACTGACATGGCCACTCAGCCCACTGACACCAGTGCAAGCCTGGCACAGGTCCCACTGGGCACGTCATATATGCACCAGAGGCAGCTGAGCCATAGTCTTGAAGCCGGACCCATAATCCCATGTATGCAGCGACCTTCCCCAGCCTGCTCAGGCCTTTTACCTACAGCTGACAATCTCGCATATCCACAATCAACAATACTCAGAGGCTTTATTTTCAGTCTAAGAAAGTTCTTAGTCCTTTTGTCTTTAAATGACCCACTCATTTCTTGTACCTCCAGGCTGATTTCCCAGAGCCTAGACACTGTGCTGGATTAGTTCCCAAGTTTGGTGGTAATTTTTTTTTCCCACTCAATAGTCAGTCTTTGGTCTTAAAATACCAAGAGATTAAATTATTAGTTTTTCTTTAAAAATATGAAATTACTTTTTGGGCATGTCTTTTTTGCTCAACTTTGTTTATAAGATTCATCCATGTTGTATGTGTATTTGTAGTTTGCTCATGTTCACTTCTGTATAATATTCCAATATGTAAATATATCACATTTTATCCATTTTGTTATTGATGAACACTGGATTATCTTCAGTGCTATTGGGAACATATTTGTGCATGTCTTCTGATACACATATGTATGCATTTCTGTTAATTTTTGTCATTGAAAACTGTGCTCTAAGAGATTGATGTCGGTGGGCTCAGGCTCCAGGAAAATGGTCCATCTTCATTACTGCTTCTGTGTGTCTCATGATTCTGATTAACTGTGATAACATGGGGGCTCCCCAGGGGAGACTAGTGTAGTTGTACATTGGTAAGACCCAGTAGACACCCAGGCGGGTGTCTTGGAGTGGGTAGGGCAGGATCTCAAGGGTCTTGTCAAAGGCTCGTGTTCCATCCAAAGTGACAGACCCCTTCAGGGATGGCTTTTTTTGTACCTGCCTTCCATGGAGTTGAAATCTTCTGGGGTATGATTTTTGCTTAGTATATATTCTTCTTATATTTCCATCTGATCTTTTGGTGACAAGGAAGGTCCTCATTTAAATTTCCTGCTCCCAAATTATATGGCCTGTTGATTTGAAAATGGCTAAATCAAGAATAAGTTAGTGAGTAGCTTCCTACTTTTTTAACATGATGATCTATCGAAAAATTATTATGAACTTATCTAAACAGACACAAAAGTAAGAAGAATGGGATAATTAATCCTCTTGGATCCATCTCCAAGCTTTGACAGCTATTAATTTATGACCAATCTTATTTACACTTCTCTCATTCCCCTTCCCCTGCATTATTTTGAAAGAAATCTCAGACATCAAATGATTTCATCCGTAATACTTCAGCATGTATCCCTAAAAGGCAAGTAAGTATTCTTTTAAAAAAGACAATCACAGTACCATTATTATACCTAAACAAAATTCATAACTCTTTAGTATCATCAAATATCTTCTCAGTGTCCAAGTTTCCTCAATTGTCTCGTAAGTGCTTTTTCGTGGTTAGTGTATTAAAATCAGGGTCCCAATAAGGAAGGTACATTGCATTCGGCTTATTTATCTTTTAAGGCTTTTCTCTTTTTTTCCTAGCCTTTCTTTTCTTGCCATGGCTTTGATAAATAAACTGGGTCATTTGTCCAGTAGAGTTTTCCTATCTTAGCTATTTTATTTTATTCCTGTGGTGAGGAAGGCCATTTTAAACCATGTGATAACACTTTTACTTTTAGTATCCTTTAATTAAGACATAATGACAAAAAGCTACTATAAATTCAGTACCACTTTCAAATTAAGATATATTTCATGTGAGCAAAACAGCTGAGCAATGATAGATGAGCGGGTTCTCAAACTTTTTCGTCAGGACCCCTTTACACTCTTAAAATTAGTGATAAGTGGTAATAACATAAAAGCCACTTGATTATTTACTGATATTTACTGTATTAGAAATTAAAACTAAAAGAAGTAAAAAATGTTAATTCATTTAAAAATAACACGAATTAATTTGTTAGATGTTATTGTAAATAATATGTGTTAGCAAAATCACATTTTCTTTAACAATTTTTTAAATTGACAAACGGTAATTTTACATATTCGTGGGGTACATAGTGATGTTTTTTTTTTTTTTTTTTTTTTTTTTTGAGACAGAGTCTCACTTTGTTGCCCGGGCTAGAGTGAGTGCCGTGGCATCAGCCTAGCTCACAGCAACCTCAGACTCCTGGGCTTAAGCGATCCTACTGCCTCAGCCTCCCGAGTAGCTGGGACTACAGGCATGAGCCACCATGCCCGGCTAATTTTTTTTTGTATATATATTTTTAGTTGGCCAGATAATTTCTTTCTATTTTTAGTAGAGACGGGGTCTCACTCTTGCTCAGGCTGGTCTCGAACTCCTGACCTCGAGCGATCCACCCGCCTCGGCCTCCCAGAGCTAGGATTACAGGCGTGAGCCACCGCGCCCGGCCGATCATAGTGATGTTTTGATATGTATAATATACGGTAGTCAGATCAGAGTAATTAGCACATCATCTCAAACATTTATCATTTCTTTGTGTTGGGAACATTCAATATCCTCCTTCTAGCTATTTGAAACTACATATTATTGTTAACTATAGTCAACATATAGTGCTATAGAACACTGGAACTTATTCCTCCTATCTAGCTGTAATTTTGTGTCCTTTGACAAATCTCTCCCTATCCCCCCTTGTCCCCTACCCTTCCCAGCGTCTAGTGTCTTCTGTTCTACTTTAAATTTCTATGAGATCAACTTGTTTTAGCTTCTGCATGAGTGAGAGCATATGGTGTTTAGCTTTCTATTCCTGGCTTATTTCACTTAACATAATGTCCTCTAGTCACATTCATGTTACCACTGATGACAGAATTTCATTCTTTTTTATGGCTGAATAGTAGTCTACAATGTATAGATACCACATTTTCTTTATCCATTTGTCTGTTGTTGGACATCTGGGTTGATTCCATACTTGGCTATTGTGAATAGTGCTGCAATAAACATGAGGGTGCAGATGTTTCTTTGATATAACAATTCTCTTTCTTTTGGGTAAATGCCCAGTAGTGGGGTTGCTGGATCATATGATAATGCTATTTTTAGTTTTTTGAGGAACTTCTGTACTGTTCTCCACTAGTTTACATTTCCACCAACAGCGTGTAGAGTTCACTTTTGTTTGCATCCTCACCAGCATGTTGTTTTTTTGTCTTTTTGACAATAGCCATCCTAACTGGGGTGATGTGATACGTCATTGTGGCTTTGATTTGCATTTCCCTGATGATCAATGATGTTGAACATTTTTCATATATTTGGGTTTTTTTTGTTTTTTGAGACAGATTCTCACTCTGTTGTCCTGAGTAGAGTGCCGTGGCGTCAGCCTAGCTCACAGTAACCTCAAACTCATGGGCTCAAGTGATCATCCTGCCTCAGTCTCCTGAATAGCTGGGACTACAGGAGCACGCCATGATGTCCAGCTAATTTTTCTATTTTTTGTAGAGATGGGGGTCTCGCTCTTGCTCAGGCTGGTCTCAAACTCTTGGCCTCAAGTGATCCTCCAGCCTTGGCCTCCTAGAGTGGCAAAGATTACAGGTGTGAGCCACCATGCCCGGACTTTTCTCTATGATTGACTACTCAGTTGGAGAAAGGTTGCTCAGATGAGGTATGTTAGAGATGACATTGGGGCCATCACATGTACTTACAATAATTCTACATTAATACTTCCTAGAGCTGGGGGCGGGCCTCTGCACAGTCAGGCTACAGGCGTGTGGTGGGGAGGATCCTGCTGTTTGCTTTGCCCCAAGTCACCCCATTTCTCCACACCTGCATCTGGTCTTACACACTCCTTGTTGACTGGTCCATTCATCTACCATGTGCCTTCAAAATTAATATCTGACATTCCATGTGCTAGCCAATTTCTTGTCTCAGTAATCATATCTTTCTTCTATTTTCTATTCATTTAAACTTTACTTCTCAGTCTTCTCTTTTAGAGCCTGGTCATGTGATTTCTTTCCCAGTTGGAATCTGCCCAATCCTCTGACATCTTCTCTGTAAAAGTCCAAGCCTCATCTCTCAGTGATGCTCAGTGATATGGCCTTCGTCTTGCCTTTCATTTCCTCCTTGGCTCTGGACCAGTCCATCTGTTCCTTCCCAGCATCTCTGTTGCTTTCATCTTTTGCCCTGCCTCTGATCTGTGCTCGTTACACCTGCAAGCCCACCCCATATGCTCTTCCTCCCTAAACTTCAGAGACCTCATCTGCTTCCCTGAGTGGTTCCAGCCTTCCCTGAGCAATTCCTCAGGCTCCTTGGCCTGGGTTCTCTTGGGCACTGGATGTTTGTTTTCATGCACTGTCCCTTTCAGGCCCTCTGAATGTTCCTGGCTTGGCTTCACTAGAGTGCTGTGGGGTCACACTTGGTCTTCTGTAACTTCAGAGAGGCCCAGTATCACTAGCCAGGCACAGGAAGGGCAGGAACTCCCAGGCAAGGTGCCAGGCCTGTGTTATTTGCTCCCTCGACTCCTGCACGGGGGCAGTGGGAGTGAGGCCACTAACTTCAGGAGGGAGGGACAGTTACGTTTGAGAATATACTGTTGGATTATAGGAGATATTTATTTCTATTATAAGTTAGTTGTTTCAGTGTTTTTTTTTTTCCAGGTGGAGGCCTCTTGATGGTAGCTATGGAATCTTCTTTCCAGAAAAATGGACAGACACAAAATTTTGGATAAGATTCCAAGATGTGCATGGACTCTCTGAAACTCACTAAAGATTCTGTGGCCCCAGATTAGAATTCACTTCCCTAGAGTATATTTCGTGTTTGTTCTTTATTGTTTTTTTTTCCTCACTATCTGTCCACTGACTGGCTGGAAAGCATTGTCTTAATGAGATAATGAAATAGACATGACACGATTCTGATGGCATCTTTCGCTTTTTTTTTTTTAATTTTTAAAGCAAGTTTTGATTCTCTTTGGAAATGTTCCATATTTAAATTTACAGAATTAGATAGGGTTCTTCCCACCACGCGCCAACCATAAATTTAGGACTACAAGGTTTTGTCTTGTGTCTGAGTCATTTGTATTGTCGTGGAGGTTGGTGGAAATTCTCCTTTGAGTCGTACTGGGAATTCTTCAATGCTAGTTCTTTGCCTCCTGTCTCACACAGCACAGCTTAGGTCTGGGGGAATGACTAGGAACAAGGGAATGACAGAGAAGTGGCATAGCCCAGGTGTTGAAAGAATGGACCCCATAGCCAGGCTGAGCTGAGTGACTTAACTCAGGGATCCTAAACTGGTGACTAAAAGGCTAGAGAAGCCAGTGGGTGAGTTTTGCTTTGCCTGCCCAGCGTCTGCAAAAGCAGTGTGCCACTGTTGTCTTACACGGACTCTTTTAAAACACCATGTCCATTGCTTGTCCCGAGGCAACTGAGTTTAGGATTTCACTTCTTACATTCTTATGAATGCAAGCACTAAATGAGTTAGCTTGGTTCCTGTAAGTTCTTAAGAAATTGAACATCTGATTATTAACTATAGTTTACACTGATGAATGTCTTGGGAAGTACTTTGAGAGGGAGCTGGAAGCATGGGGATGGGGGGGTGGGGTGGAGACAGGATGGATTTCAGTGATCCTGAGTTGATTTGAGAAAAAAATTAGGCCTGTTTGCTGGGCAAGCCACATAAAGTGGGAGAGCAGAATTTGGCCCAGGAAGCTGTGGAACAGCGATCTGGAGTTGCTGGCGCACAGCTCAGAGAAGGAGTCAATGCCCGCGGTTCCGCTTCTTGCAGGGAAGGAAGAGCCTCTGCACAGGTCTCTTTCCTGTGGACTCTCACACCCTCAGGCCTCTGTGCTTCCTGCAACTACCTTCTTCTACCGCCCACTCCTTGGATTTCACAGGCATTTCCAGACACAGAAATGCCTTTGATGGGGCAGCCTCCTCCACAGCCCTGGAAGGTGGGCCTGGGGTGCCATGGCCGAGTCCTGGATGTCTGGAGCTCATTTTTACCAGCAGCTGGGATGCTTTGATGCCTGGGCCTCCCGGGAGTTCCATGAGCTGACTGCCTCGGCCTGGCTTGGTGTTGACCTCTCATCCACTCAGGTTCTGTTGTCCGTGGGAGGGGAAAGGGTATGTTGGGAGAGGCCCAGATGGGGGCAGGTTGGGCAGACTCTGCCTTCTGCCTTTGGGTGGCAGAGCTGCGGGGCTTGGCTGAATTATCAAGGAGCTCAGGCTGCCAGCAGAGCTGGAGGGTCTGGGGGTGGAGTTGAGGATGGATTGAAGACAAGGGGCTAAAACTTTTAGTGTTGGTACAGGTGCAGAGCGTTCTCAGCTCTGTTGTTTACAAGCAATGTGACCTTCGGCAAGTCACTTAATCTCCTGGAGTCTTGTTTTTCTCATCTGTAAAATGGGAATAATAATAGTACCTACCTCAGAGGATTGCTGTAAAGATTAAATAAATAAGTGAATCAATATATTTATAAGTGTTAGCTACAATTAGTAATTATTAGTATGAGGCCAGGCTCAGGTTTCTGGGCTGGGCATTAGGCGTAGGCGCTGTTCAGGCAGGGCTGGGGGCTGGAATGAAGTGAGCCAGGGAATGAAACAGATTTGGGGACAAGCAGTACGGTGGATGGGGTTAAGGTTGGTGCTGGAATAGAGCTTGGTCCAGACTTTCACTGAGGGGTGATTGCAGAAGGTTGGGGGCCGGGAGAAACAAAGGCAACCTTCATTCTGCTCCCAGTCATGGAGTACTGATGTGGACACAGGCGTGGACTCCTGCCTCCTGCCTACCTCCCCTCTTACGGCCCAGCCAGGGTGCCTGGTCATGGAGGAGGCTGGAGCGTGGGTTGGGTTGGTGGTGGCTGTAGAGCCAGTGCCACAGGTGAGCTGACAGGAGAGAATAACTGCCGCTGTCGTCTGCCTCCCAGGTCTGCCCCATGGCTCTCTTGCTGCTACAGTTGGGAAACCCAAGAGAAGTCTTGAGAGTAGTCTTCTGTTCCAGGGACAGTGGAGATGCCACCAATTTTTTTCCACAGTGGCCCTGACAATGCTAAATCTGGGACAGTGGTCTGCGGAGGATGTGGCTCCCTAGAGAAGACCCCTGCCCAGGTGGGCCCTGAGGTCCACACACTCAGGCCCTTGTGCCTGGCGAGGTGGTCCCCAGTGTTTGTGACCATGGTCTTCCTCACCTGGAGGCAGCTAGTGGAAGAGCTTGGTTCTGTAAAGGAGGAAGGGCGTGCAGGGGCACAGAAGGTCTGAGGCTCTAGAAAGGCAGTCTCAGCCTGCTTTGAATCAAACAGAGGGAATGACAAAAGAATTTGTTCAAGCACACATGAGTGGGTGGACCAAGGAAAAGAGCCCGAATTCACCAGACTCATTGTCAGGGGCAGGAGCAGATGTAATTATTTTTATATCATTTCAAAACCCGCTTCACTTTTATGCTGATTAGGACAAGCACACAGATGCTATCCATTTATTCACGTAGCAGCGCTGGGACTCGCTGTGGGAACGCTCATGTTTATGCCTGAGCTCTTGAGGCTCTCAGAGCCGTGGGCACTGTCCCCGCCAGAGTACTGCGGATGTGCGGGAGTCCTTGAGGAATCAGCATTGCTTCACCGCCCGCCACAGCCTCCGCTGCTCTGTGTGTGTATGTGCGTCTGTGTGTGTGCACGCCCGCGAGTGTTTATTTAACAAAGGCAAAGAAATGCTCTTGCATTGTGGTTTAGGGACAGAAAGGAAATTTCTTTGAGAGTTAACCACCCTGTCGTTATTAAGACTTACATTATTATATTAGGATTATTTTAAGTGGTCTGTAATAAGAGTAAAGTGAAAGGAAATGAGCAGATCTGAGCTCGCTGGGCTCTAGTTGTGAAAATCAGGAAGAGGAAACACCAGAGGCCTTCTTCTTAGAATCATGAATGCATCATAGAACACCCACCACTACCGTTATCATTTGATGTCCTTGCCAGTTTGTAGCGAGTGCAATTAAAGATGAAACAGAAATAAGATTTAGAACATTGGAAAAGAGAAGACAAAATTTTATTATTTGCAGATGATATGATTTTAAATCTAGCCTACTAAGAAAATGAAGCAAAATAAACCCCTAACTATTGGATTTAATGAGAGTTTAGTGTGTCAGCTGTGAGCAGAATAGATATATTGAAATCAAAATCTTTCCCACACATCAGCACTGATAGACTTTAAAATACAAAGGGGGGGTGGGGAAGAGAGAGATATTACATTCTGTAAAACAAACTCATAAAATACATAGCAATAACCTTAATGAGAAATGTGCTGTGGGATCTACGCAAAGAAAACTAAAAGAATTTGCTGTGAGTTATTAAAGGAAGGCGTGAATAAATTAAGAGCCATACTATGCTTTTTATTTTTTCTGGTTACAGATGTATAAAAAGTTCATATCCTCCTTCATGAACTGCATATTTCATTTGTACTATGTGCTGTGGGCTGGAGATTCAATGGTGAAAAACACAAATGTAGTCCTCACCTTTTGAATGGAAGAGCTGGATGATAAAAGAATAAACAAAACAAATTATTTAAATAAATACAGCCGGCAGTAAGTATCTTAGAGAAATAGCCTTTCCCTTTGACTTCTCCTGTGATAGATCTCCCTGGCTGACCCCACTCTCCAAAGTGCCCCAACTTTTTTTAACCACAAGTACACAGACTATTGTAAACTTGTGGAATAAGTCATGAAGGATTAATCTAACTTATCCCATAAGAAAATATGCAAACAGAGGCATTGTAAATCACCTTGGCTCTCAGTGACGGAGGTCAGAGCTCCCTGGGTCCGGGGTTCTTTTCTTTAAATGGAAGTCTTTTTTCTTTTCCTTTTGCTGAAATATATTCTTACCTAAGTCATGAGAAAGACAGGAGGGCTTGATTTAGCCTGTGTCCCCCAGGTAGGGCAGGCCCACCTGGGTTTCATGCTGACCAAACCTGAACTTCACTCGCTCATCACCAGAGTGCAGTTAGTTCTTCTGGACTCTGGAGACTATCGCAGTTTGTGGAGCCCCGCTTGGCTTGAATGGTTAACCCGGGAAGGATGCAGTTTAAATATCGTTGCATCATTATTTATTATTAAAGTGAACAGGACAGGAAATGCCTTTATTGCATAAGGGTGTTGAACTTAACATGGAAACAAAGCCCTCTCCAGAATGTTATTTTCTTGTATGTTTTTTCTTTTCTATTTATTACTAATCTCTCGTACTTTTCATTTTCTTTTTCTACTCTGACACTCTGTGGAAGAAAGCTTGCCGACTTCCTCTACAATGTCTGCCCAAACCTTTCTTTCCTTTTGCACTATCAGAGCTTTCCAGGGGGTCACGTAGCCAACAGACAGAGCTTAGCTTGAGAGGATACAGGAAGCAGGTAACCATACTCTGCACCCAGTGGCCTCCTCTGATCCTCTCTTATATAGCATGCTAAGTACATACGAAATTGATTTTGCTTCGGAGGCTTCACAAGTTGCCAACTGACACATTTGTTTCTAGGGAAAAGGTAAGAGTAGGCCAGGTGCCGTGGCGGATTAAGGCTTAAAAATGCTTCTGTTTTGCTGCGAGAGGGAGAGCTGAGTGTGCTACTTCACCGTTGGAATATCCAGGCATTTGAGGACTGTTCTTACAGAGAAGGACTTACCACTAGCTTTGTCTTTCGGACTACGATGATAGATACGTCTGGGAAAGCGGGGCCTTGAATGATAAACTGTTAATGCTGGAAGGGAACTTTAAAAGCATTCATTGCAGTCACCCCCTTTAACAAATGAAGAAACAGAAGCTGGGAAAGGTGAAATAACTTTCCCAAGGAGGTTCCCAATTTTTAGCCCAGTGTTATTCCCAGCACACCTGGGCATCGTTATAAACTTCAGAAGCCACTACTTGGAGTCTGCTGGGAATAGGAGCAGAGGACCTGGGTGTGGTCCCTCTTCTTATATAGCAGTGAGGGAGTCACACAGCATTATCTTTATCTCCACAGATCGGGAGAATGATTCATCTTTAAGTTACAAAGAGACAGTGACATATTCCTAAAGCTGCACACAACCATGAGATAATGACAAACATGTGAGGTACTGAGGCAGAAAAATGCTCCCAGTGCTACAGCTGTTAAGAGGAAAACCCCCGCACACTTGGAAACAATGCTTCGCTTGGAACAGGTGTGTTCTGTTCTTTCATTTGAAAGAAAAGATAGTGTAAAAAGACATGGGGAATGCTTTGCTATCCAGAATTATGAAAGGAAAAAACCAACAAAGTCGAGGCCATATTCAAGTGTCTACCCCCTATGGTTTAGCTGAAAAATTTCAAACCTGCAGGAAAACTGGAAGGATATTACAATTAACACCTGTACATCCTTCACCTAGATTTACCAATTGTTGACATTTGAAAATTGCAGATATTGTGACACTTTAGTATGCATCACTTGAGAATGATGACATTCCCCTATATAACCACAATAGTGTGATCACACCAAAGAAAATTAGCAATCTTCTGATATATGATCTGTATTTAATTTCCCCCAAAATGTCTTTTTATAACCTTTTTTTCCAATCTAGAATGCATTTTGTGCTTCTTTGTTAATGAGGTTGAATATTATTCTGTTTTACTCCTGGGCATGGATGGGATGGGGACTGGGTGATGTATGTGTCTTTTGGCCTGACCACCCCGGGGTGGGGTACCTGAGGGCTGGGGGTCCATGAATAACACCACGAGTAGAGTAATGGGAGCCAGACATGAACTGTGGTGAGCAGTGTCTAGGTCACCAAATCTAAGGGGTCAGCCTTAAACGGGAGCTGCATGTGACTTGAGGAGCCAGTCCAAAGGCCAATTGCCAAATTTGGCAGTTGTGGAAGGGGCCAGAGCTTGTAGTCAGGGATAGATAGTAGCCAGTAAATAAGAGTGTAGTAAGAGACTTGGCAGGTGTACAGCTCCCTGTGGCCAGGGAAGATATGTACCTGGGACAGACACAGGGAAGGTTTAGCTGTGTGTCTTCCTTTGGGACCTCTCACCTGCCAAGCCCTTCAGCATCCATCTGATGGAAGCTCATGGAGTGGTGACTCTCAGATGCAGGCCCCAGGCCTCCTCTAAGCCTTTTCAGTAGAGCCCATATTCCCAAACCTAAGGGCCTGACTCTGACCTCGGTGACTGCTTATCTCCTGGATTACAGTGTCCAGATCTCTCAGAGAAGCTCAGTAAACAACTACTCCTATGTCCTAGGCACTGTTTGGGGACTCTGAAGATATACAGGCTTATTCTGCTTTATTGTGGCTTTTCTAATTCTTTATTAAATTTTTTTTTTTTTTTAGAGATGGGGTCTTGCTATATTGCCCAGGCTGGTCTCGGACTCCTGGGCTCAAGTGGTCCTCCCATCTCAGCCTCCCTAGTCCCTGGGATTATAGGTGTGAGCCACTGTGTCTATCTTGTTGCTTTGTTTGTTTAGTGTTTTTTAGGTGAAGGTTTTTAATAGATAATGCTTAAAATAACTGCAGAATTGTTTCAGACACAATCCTTAGCTTTTGTGGCCTTTTATTATAGATAAAATAATAGTTATATAATAAGGTATAATATATGTAATTTTATTGTAAGAACACTTAACATGAGATTTATCCTCTTAACACATCATTGTTGACTATAGGTACAATTGTAGTACAGCAGATCTCTAGAGCTTATTCATCTTACTTAACTGAACTTTTTGCCTATTGATTTATAACTTTCCATTTTCCCCTCCCCCAGCCCCTGGAAACCACCATTCCAGTCTTGTCTTTTATGAATTTAACTATTTTAGATACTTCATGTAAGTGGCATCATACAGTATTTGTCTTTCTACATGGAATTTTCCTCTTTTTAAAGGCTGAATAGTTCTTCATTGTATGTATACACCACATTTTCTTTATCCATTCATCTATTGATTGACATTTAGATTGTTCACACATCTTGGCTATTGTGAATAGTGCCACAAAGAACATGGGAAGGCTAATATCTCTTTGAGATTCTGATCTCAATTCTTTTGGATATATACCCAGCAGTGGGATTGCTGGATTGTATGGTAGTTCTGTTTTTAGTTATTTGAGAAACCTCCATACTGTTTTCCATAGTGGCTGAACCATTTTACCTATTTATTCGTTTATTAATTTATTTATTAGAGATAGGGGTCTTGTTATGTTACCCAAGTTGGCCTCGAACTCTTGGGCTCAAGCCATCCTCCCATCTCAGCCTCCCTAGTAACTTGGACTGCAGGCTGTGCACTACCATGCCTGGCATTTGCACTGTTTTCCTCCAATAGTGGGCAAGGGTTCGAGTTTCTCCAAATCCTTGCTAACCCACGATGTCTTTGTTTTTTTGATAATAGTCATCCTGACAGGTGTGAAGTGATATTTCATTGTGGTTTTGATTTGCATTTCCTCGATGATTAGTGACAATGAGCATTTTTTCATATGCCTGTTGACTATTTGCATGTCTTCTTTGGAGAAATGTCTATTCAAGTCCTTAGCCTATTTTCAAATTGGGTTATCAGTTTTTTTGTTATTGAATTGTAGGAATTCCCTATATATTTTGGAGATTAATCCCTTATCAGTTTATATGGCTTGCACATATTACTTCTCATGGCATTGGTTGTCTTTTTACTCTGTTGATTGTTTTCTTTGCTGGGCCAAAGCTTTTTAGTTTGATGTAATCCCACTTGTTTATTTTTGGTTTTGTTGCTTGTGCTTTTGATATCATATTCATGAAATCTTTGCTAACACCAATGTCATGAAGTTTTTCCCCCTATATTTTCTTGTAGGAGTTTTATGGTTTCAGGTCTTATATTTAAACCTTTAATACACTTTGAGTTGATTTTTGTGTATAATGTCAGGTAAGGCTCCAATTTCAATCTTTTATGTGTGGATATCCAGTTTTCCCAACACCGTTTGTTTAAGAGACTTATCTTTCTTCATTGTGTATTCTTGGCACTCTTGTTGAAGATCAACAAGTTGATTGACTGAATGAGCATGGATTTATTTCTGGGCTCTCTTTTCTGTACCATTGGTCTATTATGTCTGTCTTTATGCCAGTACCATATGGTTTTGATTACTGTACCTTCATATTATATTTTGATAATCAGTAAGTGTGATGACTTCAGCTTTATTCTTCTTTCTTAGGATTGATATAGCTCTTCAATGAGTTATATATTTTTAACATTATTCTGTAACAAAAAAGGTGCTCATATTCCTGGACTGTTTTTTAAAAATTGAGGTGAAATTAACACAACAAAAGCAACCATTTTAAAGTGAACAATTCAGTAGCACTTATACTTTCACAATGTTGTGCAACTACCAACTCTAATTCCATAATGTTATCACCCCAAAAGCAAATCGCTTACCCAATAAGCAATTGCTCTCCATTTCCCCTCCTCCCAGCAACCACCAGTCTGTGTTCTATCTCTATGAATTTATTTTGGATATTTCGTATAAATGGAATCATACAATATGTGACCTTTTGTGTCTAGCTTCTTTCATTTAGCATGTTTTTGAAGTTCATCCACTGTAGCGTGTGTAGATACTCCACTCCTTTTTATGGCTGCATAACATTCCATTGTACATATACACTACAATTTGTTTAGCCATTCATCTCTTCATGGACATTTGGGTTGTTTCTGCCTTTTGGCTATCGTGAATATGTGTACATGTAGTGGAGCCCTTGGTATCTGTGGAGGATTGGTTCCAGAACTCCCACAGATACCAAATTCCAGGTCCCCCAAAGATACCAAAATCTGTGTATGCTTGAGTCCCTTGTATAAAATGACGTGGTATGGTTGGCCCTCCGTATCCAAGGGCTCTGTATCCAGAGATATGGAGGGCTGACTGACCCATTTTCAATTCTTTTGGGCATGTTGTTTTGTTTTAAATCATTAGGACAGAGAACCTAGGTCCTCAATGCCATCCCCATTCTGAGTTTGCCATTTATCGCTGCTAACTGGCTAAATCTCTAACCCTGAATAGCCTAGTCTACTTTCGTCTGGGAAATGGGAGGGGAGGAGTCTTGGATGGCACTTTTACATCTACCCACATAGTTTGCGAGATTAATTTGAATATTTGTGTAGTCAATCAACAAATTTCTTTTGAGCATTCTGTGAAAGGCACTGTGCTAAAAACACTTGGAGGATATGAAGAGGTCTAAGCCACAATCCTCATTTGCCAGTGATTGCTAGCCAGTGCTAAAGACATTCCCTGCATGTGAAGAACTCGAAAATAAAGTACTTGACAAGTGTCTTGTGCCAAATACAGAGGGAGAGAGCCCTTCTGGTTGGGGTGACACAGAAGGCTTTATTTTGGCAGTATCCCTTGAAATGAATATAAGCTATCAATAGAGGAACTGTAGGGAGAAGGCATTTTTCCTGGCAAGGGCAAAAGTATGGCAGTTGGAAGTTTAACGTACAGGCCAAATTGTCTGGAACAAGAGTGAACATAGGATAAGAATGGATGAGAAGACTGATGTAAAGGATTGAGAGTTTGCACTTTATCCTGAGCCAAAATAGAACCTGGTGGGAGACAGTCTAGTAATTGGGCATAAATCTTTATTTTATTTCATTTTATGGCTTTATGGATGTGATGATCTATAGCAATGTTGTATGGTCACAGCTTAGAATAGTTACTCTTCCCAAATCCTTGAGAGCCTTCAAGTGCTTAATCACTTATTTTTGGCTTCTCTGATACTTATTGATGTTCTTTCTGAGGACTTGACTAGCAGGTAAATTATAAGTCTATGCCAGAGTGAATTCTGTGGAATATCACTTTTGCGAATAGGATTTCATGATTGAATAAATTTAGGAATCACTGCATAGTGTATCTCACTCTTGAAGATTCACAAGGCACACTTAGTAAGTTCAAGGCTTTGCAAAATCCTACAGCAAAAAAACAACCTTGTTTACGCAGCATTTCCTAAACTTACTTGCTGTAGTGGGTTTAATGGTACTCCCCCAAAATACATCCACTTCAAGTCCCTGGAACCTATGCATGTGACCTTAATTTGGTAAATGAATCTTTGCAGATATAATTAAGGATCTTGAGGTGAAATCATCCTGGATTATCCAAGTGGGTCCTAAATCCAGTGACAAGAAAGGCAGAGGGACATTTGAGACAGAAGAGGATAAGACAGACACAGAAAAGAGACAATATGAAGACAGAGGTCGAGATTTGGAGTGATGTGGCCACAAGCCAAGGAAGCCAAGGAATGTTGACAGCTACCAGAAGCTGGATGGCCAGGAAGGATTCTCCCCTAGAGTCTTTAGAGGGAAATAGAGGGAAATTAGCAATGCTGACATCTTGATAGCAGACTTCTGACCTCCAGAACTATGGTGGAATACATTTCTGTTTTCTTTCTTTTTCTTTTTCTTTTTTAGAACCAAGAGATTTCTGTTGCCTTAAGCCATCCAGTTTGTGGCAATTTGTTACAGCAGCTCTAAGAAACTGATACACTTGCCCATAAAACTCTTTTCATGGAACAGCTATTGCGTATACCCAAATATGAGGCAAGATTTTTTTTCTTCCAAATTATCTCTCAGAAAAGATGGAGTATTCTTATATTCAAGGGTTTCCAATATCTCATATTTTAGGGCATTTTCTTAATTACTTACTTTTGAAAAACTAAGGTACGATGTGGGGAAAGCTTGCTCCCAAAATGACTTAAATTGATGCTAGTTTTAGTTGCTGATAAAAGTTATCTGATGGAATTGGTTAAAAAAGGGGAGGGGGAGTAAATTTAACACAAAATTAGAAATTATTCTTGAGAGTATGAGGCCAATGGTGTGGACTGGGTTGCTCACCATCTTTCTTCGAATCTGTCTTCTTATGCTGTAGAAGATGGAAAGCTAAAAAGAATGTTTTCTAGACTCTCTGGCAGTGAGAATTTTGAATGTACTTTAGGTTCCAATACTCAGATGCAATTGCATGAGCCTTGCCTTTGGAAGGAGGCATACATTTTTGCTTGTGAAAGGTAGCAGAGAGGATGTGCAGCAACTTAACTTCACTGGCAGGTTCCTGATTGAAACACAGGTGGGACCATTTTTCATGGGGCAGCCATAGCGGCAGAGCCGGGTTTGGCTTGTAGTTAGTTTCTTGTTCTCTCTGGCCAGTTCTCTGGTGTGATTTTGGAATTATTACTGGAAGCCCAGTCTAGAGTCTGTTTCTTGCCAAACTTTCCCTTCAACCACCAGTTCAATGATTCTGGAAGTTATATGATACCCTGTTGTAAATCTCTTGCTTAAACTAGCCAGAAGCTAGACCTTTGTTCTCTGCAGCCAGACCCTTACTGATTGATGCAGGGTATGACCTCCCAATGCAAGTACTGGGTGCTGGTGTAAATCAGCAATGATTAAAAAGCAATACAGTTAGTGAATATGTTGAAGAGATCACAAATCTAAACCTATAAGACAAATTTTCTTTTTTTTTTTTGGAGACAGAGTCTCACTCTGTTGCCTGGGCTAGAGTGCCGTGGCATCAGCCTAGCTCACAGCAACCTCAAACTCCTGGGCTCAAACAATTCTTCTGCTTCAGCCTCCCAAGTAGCTGGGACTACAGGCATGAGCCACCATGCCCGGATAATTTTTTCTATATATTTTTAGTTGGCCCGCTAATTTCTTTCTATTTTTAGTAGAGAGGAGGTCTCACTCTTGCTCAGGCTGGTATTGAACTCCTGACCTTGAGTGATTCACCCACTTCGGCCTCCCAGAGTGCTAGCATTACAGGCGTGAGCCACCGTGGCTGGCCAAGACAAATTTTTTAAAAGCCTAAATTTATATAATTATGGCTTGGGGTTCAATGTGGAGTGACAGCCTTATACATGAATTCAAAACATACTATAAAAATAAAAGCTACTGCATTAGATGCCTTAAGAAGTACCTCTTTGGGTGACTAAGATATTGAAACTCTTAGATGAGAGTTTAAATACAATTGCTTCATGAAATGTAAGAGTGGAGCAAAATAGCATTTCAAAATCAATGTATTATTTCACATATGTGATTTAAACTTTTATGTGTAACTAAATGAATGAAACTAATCCTATACACCTACATTTGACTCTCTTTTCTATATCTTAAATATTTATCTTTTGAAGTTGGCTAAAAAGTCTCTAAAACCCCAACATTGCATTTTGAGGAATTTTTCCCTTGCAAAACGTGGTATCTCTGTACATCCAGGGTTGGCTGATGAGTTCAAGTTATATGGCATTAATATGGCCTGAAACTGACGTGCAAGGGACATCCAGTGAAAAATACTGGCTACTGGATGAAGGCTGAGCATAATATATGGCAATTTGGTGTTCAACAAACTACTTAGATGACAAATAAAATGGAGTAAGTGTGTAAGTGTTGCTGTTGCGACGGTGCTTCTATTTTTTTCCCCTTCCCTGACTTTTGTGGGGTTTCTGTCTTTCCTCCTAGTGGTACTAACACAGAGACGTTGGTCTCTGCCCCAGCGAGCTTGTAGGGTCTGGTAAGGGAGTGGATGTGCAGATCCGATTCACAGCAGCGGAATGTGGTAAGAGCTGAGAGACAGTCACAATGGCCATGCCAGTGAGCTAGGGGACATTGCTACTTAGGCAGAGACCAACTTGAGAAACGAGGTGGCATTTTGATTGAGCCTGCTTCTAATTCTACTATCTATCAGTGTTCCTAGATCATCAGAGTCATCCTTCAGACAGAGATGAACTGTTCCTTCCTTGGCTTCATAGATACCGGATGTCTGGAATTCTGAATTAACCCCCCCAAGTCCCTCAGCTAGAATTTTCCAGCACGTCGATTTTCACCTACAGTGTGAGAAGCGTCAGGTTCAGCAGCCTTGGCGCACAGATGAGCTCCCGCACGGACAGAGGAGGGAGGCGGCTGCCGCGCCCGCACTTTCCTGAAGCCCGTAACAGGCGGGAGGCTCTGGTGGCGGCCGGCTCCAGTGGCCCGGGTGTCGGTCCGGCGCAGTTTCCCCGCGGCCCGCTGGGTCGCACTGTGGCCTTAGGAATGCGCGCCCGGACGGGGCAGGAGCCTCCCGCGGCCGTGACCGTTCGAGAGCTCTTCCAAACCGCAGCAAAGCTGGCACACGCGACAGTATAGCCCGGCGGCGGGACCCCGCCCGCCCGCGGGGCGGACCTGCGCCACTCGCCGGGGGGGCGCGAGCTCCCGGGTGCCAGGCCGCGCCCGCGGTGGCCCTCTCGGACGGCACGGCCCAGTGGTCCCCAGGAGAGAGGGCCGGGCAGGGTCCAGTCGCGGTCGGGAAAACGGGTGGTCCTCGCGCCGGGCCGCATTCGTTCTGACTAGTCGTACGCTGGTGGAGAGTGCCACGCCAATACCTTCGCTGCATTGCTTTTATTTTCTTTATATCTGAACAAAGTTTTTTATTTTAGTAACCATTTTTTTCCGCCTGGCTTTCCCCTGTAGCATTTGACTTTCCACTGGTGCTCCTTGCTTGGGTGCGATGTGGAATCTCCTTCCTTGTGATACCAGAGCTCGAAGTACCAGGGATCCAGCCTCCCTCCACACCCCATGCTCAAATGCTCATTTAATATTTATTTTTAAAAAATAGTTTTTAAAATGGAAAAATTATAAGTGCACATGGTAGAAAATTGAAACAGTACAGAAGTCTCTTCCCCTTTTAGACCAGGCAGCCACTACTAATACTTTCTTTTGATTCCTTGCAGAACACAAGCTTACAGCTATCTCCTTTCAAAGGCTCCTCCAGCTCCAAATTTGGTCATTTGTGCCGCCTCCACCCCCCTTATCGTATATCTCGGAGATGGCCTCACGTCAGCACGTGTGGATCCATGGCATTCTTTTAGATGGTTGCCTAGTGTTCTATTAATATTATATCAGCAGCCCATAATTATTCAATTGGTCCGGATTGAAGGATATTAAGGCTGTTTCCAGCTTTTCGCTGTTACAAAAATTTCTGCAGTGAACATCTATGTGTATGTGTCTTTGAGTATGTGTGAACTATGTTTATAGAATAAGTTCCTAGAAATGGAACTGTCCCCTTGAAGAATATTTGCACTTTTCATTTTATAGATCTTGCCAATTAACCATTCATACTCTCATCAATGACTGCTCCCTGTCCCCTACTTTGTTAATACTAGGTTTACTGAGCTTTTAAAATATTTGCCAAGGTGATAGGTTAAAAAGTGGGACATTGTTGTTTTAATTTGCATCTTTTAAATTTTGAGTAAGAGTTATTCTTTTTCATATAAAAAGCTATTTGAATTTTATGAGCAGATGGTTCACTTCCTTTGCCTATTTCTATTGGATTGTTAATCTTTTTCTTATAGATTGCAAATGACTTTTATGTATTAAAGAAATCAAATTTTGGTTATTATATCTATTTCATCTTTGCTTCATTTATGGTATTTACCATTCATAAAATTTAATATTTATTGAGTCAAATTTATCAGTCTTTTACTTTATAGCTGCTGAGTTTTCTGTTTTGTTTAGAAAGACCTTTCAGAGCCAAATATTGTATCCAAATGCTCCTGGGTTTTAGTATAGCAATCTCTCCAAAGAGACCCAGGAAACACGAAGAACTTACTATATGCTAGAACAAGGGGAGGGAATATTATTTTTTCTGTGGGGACAATCTATGATTTGATGTTAAACAAATGGTTTGTCTTTAAAAAATAACATATATATTTGTTGCAGCAAATTTGGAAATGTATAATGATATAAAGAAGAAAGTAAAATTCATTTATAATTCTGCTACTCAAAGGTAACCGATGATATGTATGTTATATACATATATTTATGACCTACTTTAAAATTATAACAATGTACTATAAGAATTTTTCAGGATATTAAATTTTTTAAATTATATGAATAACATAATATGTCTAACCAATCCTAGTTGTAGGATGTTTAGGGAGTTTCTAATTTTTCACTGTCACGAGTGAGTAGTGATGATATGCATTTCTCTCTTTTTCTTGTCTTCTAATTTAGCTGGTTCTGGAAGTGTACAATGCCCTCTTAAGGCGGGAGAAGAAGCTTGCTTCCTGCTGAATTTAGCTTCAGGATGGAGCCTGTCTGTCCCTAACTATCTTTCTTGCACATGATCTGTTAATCTCTGGTTATAATGTGCCAGGATCCTGTAGGTTCTGTGCTTTCCTTTAATACCTTTTTGAAAGAATTCATACTTTTGCACATAAAAGAAGCCAGTCAACAATCTATTTCCTTGCAGTTTACATGTTCCAGTGCTTACCTCTGTCCCACCTTTTTCAGTGTGTAACTCTCTTAGGTTCAGAGCGGGAAACTGTAAGCTGTATTGTTTGTGTATTTAGAAAGGACCTCAGGGGCCACCTAGACCACCCCGTCATGTATAGGTGAGGAAGGTGAGGCTCAGAGGTCTTATATGCCCCACCCAGACTCGTGTCTCAGCTGCACAGGTGGCACAGGGTTCGTATTGGATTTTTTTGTTACCCATTATCTGAATTGCACATTTTTTCTTTAATGCCAACTTTTAAGGTTGGCCTTTACTAGCTGTGATTACAGCATTTCTGAATAGGAGCACACTTCTGTAGAAAGCTGGCAGTGCCAAGTGCCTGGCTGCAGAGGAAATCTCACCTCCACATACAAAGTTCTCATCTTCCCTTTCTAGTTCTACCATTTGCACCAAAAGTTTCCTTTAAGAATTTCCTTTCTTGCCTACCATTCTGCTATAAGTTTTTTGAACTCTTTAAAATTTTATTTTTTTAATAAATTTTATTGCGTATATTTGAGGTTTACAATGTGATGTTATGGGATACATATAGATAGTAAAATAGCTACTATAGTGAGGCAGATTAACACATCCATCATATCACATAGTTGCTTTTCTTGTGACAAGAACAGCTAAAATTTACTTATTTAGCAAAAATCCCTAATACAATACAATTTTAAAAACTATAGTCCTTATGTTGTATATTAGATCTCTAGACTTGTTCATCCTACATGTCTGCTACTTTGTGTCCTTTGACTTATGTCTTCCCATTTCTCTCCCAACTCATTGTAACCACTATTTTATTCTCGTTGTATAGTTGACCTTTTGTTCTTTTAAAAAAGATTCCACATGTAAGTGAGATCATGCAATATTTTTCTTTCTGTCTCTTATTTCATTTAGCATAATGTCCTCCAGGTCCATCCATATTGTGGCAAATGGCAGGATCTCCTTTTCAAAGGCTGAATAATATTCCATTATACACATACATACAAACACAGATGCAGACACACACCCACACCATATATTTTCTTTATCCATTCATCAGTTGACAGACACTGAAGCTGTTTCCATATCATAGCTATTGTGAATAATGCTGCATTGAACACGGAGTGCAGATATCTTTATGAGGTGGTACTTTCATCTCTTTTGGAGGGATTACTGGGTTGTATGGTAATTCTATTTTTAATTTCTTTAGGAACCAAAATGGCTGTACCAATCTATATTCCTACCATCAGTGTACCAGGGTTACCTTTTCTGCACACCCTCACCAACACTTTTTATTTCTTGACTTTTTGATAATAGCTTTTCTAACCGGAGTGAAGTGGTATCTCACAGTGGTTTTAATTTGAGTTTCCCTGATGATTAGTGATGTTGAGCATCTTTTCCTGTATCTGTTGGCCATTTTTATGTCTTCTTTGGAGAAATGTCTGTTTAAGCCCTTCATCCCTTTTTTTTTCTTCTATATCACAAGTCATCAAGCAACCTTTGCCCATTTTGAAATAGGGTTATTTGTTTTTCTGCTATTGAGTTGTAAGACTGTGAACTTTCTTTATAGGGGCTTTCATTTACACTGTTAAATGACTGTTAAATAATGCTTTAGACAAACATTATGAGAGCTTTAGAGTCTTTTATCTAATTGACTTGAAGATAAGTATAGTCAAAAACCCTTACCTGGATTCTAGACACCTTGTATAGACACACAGTTGCTGAAAATCTTTTTGGGCAAGAAATCAGCAAGTTTAGTCTGATAAAGCTCAGCTGGTTGGGAATTTGAGAAATTTGAAGTTGGTTTGTTTTGGTCCTTGCTGTCCCTTGGACTAAGACATAATCATCAAGATAAATCCATCTCCCTTTTCCTTCCCCTAGTAGATTTTGTAGATAACTCTTGACTTTGCTTTGACATAGATTAAAGCACTTTTTTTTTATAACAGATCTAGGAAATTATTTTTACTCTTGACTTGGCTTCAGATGAATTGTATGACCTTGGGGAAAATTCCATATAGTAAGTTCCTTGTGCCTCCTTTTCCTGAAGACTAAATAAGATATCCTACTTTTCAACAATATTCAGAATATTAGAATATATACTTTAATTTTGGGTCTTAAATGTGGCTGATGTTCACAATCATGGAATGGGTTATTAAACCTCAAGTGAGAAAATGGTGATGTTAATTAGTTAAGACCCTTTTGGTTGCAAGGGAAGGAAAACCAACAAAATCTAGCTTAAGGCACAAGGGGGAATTTATTGATTCATATAAACAAGAAGCCAAGTAGGTGATTATGGCTTCAAACATGGCTGAGTCCAGGAATTCAGGTTATGCTATCATCTCTATTCCTTGTCCTCCAATTTTCGACTCTGTTGACCTCTGCCTGGCTTTATTCAAGCCTTCATGGTCTGTACAGCTCAAGATCCTAGAGGAAGAAAGATAACATTTCTAGTGCCCACGTATTAAATCTTAGGGAAGATTCAGATTGGTCAAGCTTAGGACACTTGCCTATCCCTGAACTAATAACTATGGCTAGGAGAATGGGGTACCCTGATGGGCCAGCCAGGGTGTGGGCCCATTTCTTTGGCAGGGGGAGTATTGGGGCACCATGACAGACAACCCCTCCGGGATCTCACGGAGTTAGATGAGGGCAGTTCTGTTGTTTTCAGACAAAGGCACGCTGGATAGGCCAAACCAACAGACGTGCTCTACAAAGGATTTTGGATGAAGTGTCAGAGTATTAGCTATGTATTTGTTCAGTGTTTATACACGTTTATGTATCTCTCCATAATTCAAACTTGTACATACGGTCACCTTTGTTTTTTTCCACTATAAAGCTTAAAACTCCATTGAACAGAATAAGCCTGGCAAAGATGTGCTATTAATATAGAAATGTGTATTAGGCTACAAAGATAAATGTAAGAAGATGATTTTTATTTTTAGCTTCAGTTAGCATAGAGACATTATATTTATAATAGGTTTCCTTGGCCTCATTCATCATATAATTTAGAAAAGGTTTTAACTATTTTGTAAAATTATACAAGTAGCACAAAAGGGCATAAAGTAAAAATGAAACTCCCTTTATCCTTCCCATCTCCAGAAATAGAATAGTTTCTTCAATATCATTCCAGAAACTTCCCATATATTTGCAAGAATACACATATACTTTATATAAACATGTGGGGTCATTCTCCATGTCTGCTCTGCCCTTGCTTTTTTGCACCTGGTGCCATACTGTGGAGGTCTTCTCTGGTCAGCACAGGTAGAGTCCCTTCCTCTTTTTCAATGACCACACAACGTTCTGTAGTGTGGATGTGACCAAATTTACGTAACCCATCTCCCTCATCAGAGAATGTTAAGGCACTTTACAAAGCATTACTCCTTTTTCTTCTCTGCTCTCTGCAGCACAGCTGGCATGGCTGGAGGAACAGTGGCTCCGAGTCGGGACAGGCACTGCCCATCAATGGTAGATGCGGCAGATACAGCCAAGCCATCAGGGATTTCCCGGAGGGAGCACAGTTTCCCCAGGGTTGAGCTGGAGCCAGAATCTGGTCCTGTTACCACCCTACCACTGCCCTCCCTGTGGTTAACCAGGAGGGTGGCTCATTGTTGAGCGGTTTGGCAAGTGTCTGAGAAAATCGCAAGGTGTAATGACTTCCTGTCTAGCTTGTAGCCACACACCAGGGACTATACTAATCTCACAGGATGGCAGTGGTGGCCTCAGTCCTCCAGCTCTCTGGTGGCCTTCATCTGTTTGCAAACATCAGCCGAGCTTTTGGGGCTATGATCCTATGACAGGGAACTAATTTACGTTTAGTTTGGAAGTGCTCATCTCAGATGTAATCCTCCCAGGCATCTGTTTCTTGTCACTACTCCCCAAGACTGTCTGAAAAGGCTGGGCTGGAGGGACAGTGGCTGGGGGTGGCTGAGAGGGCAGCCCTAAGACAAGTGAGCAAAGGAGCCATGCTCAGCTCTTCCTCCTCTCCAGCCTCTGCCTCCCAGCAGTCCTTCCCCACGTCTTGCCCTGCCTCACTCCCTTCAGCTCCCACACTGGGAAAAAGGCTTCCTTTTATTTCAAAATGTGTCAGCTCCTGGAGTCTCCTAGACAGACGTCAGCTGGAGTTGAGATGTCCTAGGTACAAAGACCAGAAAGTGTCTCATTTCTCTCCGCCCTCCACTGTTCTCCCTTATGGTTTGTCTGTTGAAATTCATGTCCTTCTAAACACAGCTCTGGTGCCATCATGACTGTGTCTCTGGTCATCGCAGAGGGAAGGGGGGGTCCCTCATCTCTGCTGTATGCACCAACAGCACATTGTGTCCCTCATTGGACCCCTGGACATTCTTGAAGGGTCTGGGGTAGGTAAGCTCTGCCTCGTCCACACCAGACTATCCTACTTCCTCCATGCGGGGCTCAGAGGCGCTGTGTTCTTGGCCCATAGCAGATATTCAATATGTTTATTTGAAACAATGAATCCATCTGGTTCAAGATCTGCTGTTGAGAACTTGGACTTAATTTCACAACGGAATCACTAACATCTTTTTAGGGTCACTTGTTTATTCCTTTTGTTGGTGTTTGACTTCTGAGGATGATTTAGCATATGAAAAATAGATATTTATCTTTTAAAGTGGAGCTGGGCACAGGGACACATGCCTGTAGTCTCATCTACTTGGGAGACTGAGGCAGGAGGATGGTGTGAGCCCAGGAGTCTGAGTCCAGTCTGGGCAACATAGTGAGACCTCCTGTCTTTAGAAAAAGGAAACTTCCCCACCCCCCGCCCCTTTAATACCCTAGTGAATCTTAAAACTATCATATCCTAGGGATGTAACAGCAGGCACAGGTTGTTTGTAAGTCTAAAATGTAAATTCTTATAGAGGAAAACGAAAAACATCAATGTAAAAAGACCCCAGGAAATAGCATGTTGATGTGCAAGAGGTTGGGCACAATCCCCTATCTTACCATGATATATTTTTGGACCCTGGAAACCCTCCTGAGTTTCTCTCCAACAGAAGGAAGAACCTGCAATTACAAGTACAATGGCACTATTTTGCCTCCCTAGGGTGACTGGAGCACAAAGAACTTGGGGAGGCTGAGGTGGCAGCAGGCACACAATGCATGTGCGTGCTGGTTCATGTACAGGAATGTGCTCTATAAAAAAGGTTCTGTTTGTTTTATTTCTTGACACGGATGCAAAGGGCAGCCCTTGAGGCCATTGTTAAAGCAGACATTTGCTCCCTGGGTTCTCTGTCTGGGACATAGCCTCCCTCTGCCCCCCTGGATGATGCCTGAAACATGCCACAAAAGCTGTCTTTGGCTTTTTATTGTCTTCTGAAGATGCTCCAACCTCTTTATGTGGGTTTTCAAGACTCCATGAGTCTAACTCTGGCTCTGATATATGGTTAGGATGGTACGTCTAGAAGCTATAGGAAAATCTGTTTTTTATTCTCAAGTGGAAAGGATCAGGATTTCTCCTGTTTTCATAGACCTCTTGCAACATTTCTGTGATTTCAATTTGGAAAGCAAGTTTTGTTTATGAAGGCTTTCCCCTTAGGGAAGTTCTACTTGACCTTCCCATCTTCATTTTCTTTATGAAACTCATCATGTGGTTTAGGGATTTTCCCCATTTATTTATTCTTTTCAGACTTTGTAGGTAATTCAACATTTTTTTCCTCCAGGAAAAAAAAAATGTATGGTCATTAAAGAAAATTAGGAAAACACAAAGAAACTTAATGAAACAAAAGTAGTCATAATTTTTAGAAACTTTAAAAATATTTTGGGGTATTTCCTTCTGAATATTGTTTATTATTATTATTTTCACATTGGTTTGTGTAGAGGCCAAGGCCCTTGGCACCTGAAGTTTCGTTGAAAAATTACTGACATGAGGCAGATTGATTAATAGGAGGAAAGGCTTGCAAATTTATTTTACATGTGTACACGGGAGCCTTTAGAATAAAGACCCCAAATACAGGGAAAATTGTCCATTTTTATGCTTAGATTGAACTAAGTATGGACAGCTGTGTAGAAATATGGTTGGACAAAAAGGGTATGATCTAATGCTAATAGACTGAATGGGGAAATCCTGCAAGGCCTGTATTTCTAAATTCTTCTTGGCCTCTCTGAGCTTGTATTCCTTTCTTCTAGGTATAGGGCAAGGCCCTCACTGGAATGAGGGACTTATGACCTACAGTCAAACAAGGAAGGTCAGATAATTGCTGTATGGCCAGTTTTTACACAGAATATTTTTTGGTTTTGTGGCTGGCTTTCAAAAAAAGGGGTTCCGGTTTCTATGACCCATCTTGGGGAAGAGGGATTCTAGTTTCTGTGGCTAGCCTCAGGGGAGAATGAGACTGAGGGCCGGGAGGGCAGGAAAAGGCCAGAGAAAACCTTTTTCTTCCTAGGGCTTCATTTTGGGGTACTGTTTTCTGAGCCTCAAATTTTATATCTTGCTTTTTTTCTTTTCCAACTCAGCTTGACATTGAGAGCATTTTCTGCATAAGTAAGATTCTTTATTAACACTTCAAATGTTGCACAGTGTTCAATCTATGAGAAGTTGTATGGATTACTTTAAATTCTCCCCTTTTGCTAGACATTTAGATAGTTTTCATGCTGGCAACTAAATCTTTGTCGACTTTTTCTATTTTCTTAGGATAGAGTCTTGAAATTGGAATTACTAGTTAAGAGAGTATGGTCAGTGTTTTTATATTGTCGTAAAATATCCATAACATAAAATTTACCATTTTAACCATTTTGAGTGTACTGTTCAGTGACATCAAGTGTATTCACATTATCAAACCACTATCACCACCATCCATCCCCATAAATTTTTTGTCTTCTCAAACTGAAACTCTGTGCTGATTAAACAGTAACTCCTCATTCCCTTCCCGGCTCCCAGCCCCTGGCAACAAGCATTCTATTAAATGCTTTTTGTCTCTATGAATTTGACTACATCATACAAGTGGAATCATACAATATTTGTCCTTTTGTGTCTGGCTTCATTCACTTAGCATAATGTCTTCAAGACTTATCCATATTATAGCATGGGTCAGAATTTCACTCCTTTTAAGGACAAATAATATTGCATTGTATGTATATACTATTGACAGACATTTGGGTTGTTTTCACCTTTTGGCTACTGTGAATAATGCTGCTATGAACATTAGGTGTACGAATATCTGAGTCCCTATTTCAATTCTTTTGGGTATATACCCAGAAGTGGAATTATTGGATCAGAAGGTAATTTTATATTTAATTTATCAGTGATCCTACTCTCTGTTTTTTGCAGTGGCTGCACCATTTCCCATTTTCACCAGTGATGTATGAGAGTTCCAGTTTCTCTACATCCTCACCAATACTTGTTATTTTCTGTGTTTTTAAAAAATTTTTTGTTAATAGCCATTATAGATATAAAGTTATATCTCATTGTGGTTTTAATTTGCATTTCCCTAATGATTAGTGATGTTGAGCATCTTTTCATGTGCTTATTGACATCTGTATCTTTTTGGAGAAATGTCTATTCAAGCCCTTTGCCCATTTTTGAATTGGGTTTATTGTTGTTGTTCTTTTATAGTTCTTTATATATTCTGAATATTAACCCCTTCTCAGTTATACAATTTGCAAATATTTTCTCCACTTCACAGGTTGCTTTTTCAACTATTCATAGTGTCCTTTAATGCTCAAAAGATTTAATTTTGTTAAGGTCCAATTTACCTACTTTTTTTTTCTTGTATTGTCTGTGCTTTTTGTGTTGTATCTAAGAAGTTGTCAAATCTAATGTCATGATTAGATTTGTTCTCTTCTAGAGTTTTTAGTTTTAGCTCTTATATTTAGGTCTTTGATCTATTTTTAGTTAAGTTTTGCATATGATATAAGGTAAGAGTCCAACTCCATTGTTTTGCATGTGGATATCCAATTTTCCTTGCACTACCTTTTGAAAAGGCTGTTTGTTTCTCCATTGAATAGTCTTATCACCCTTGTCAAAAATCATTTGCCCTTATGTGCAAGGGTTTATGTCTGGAGTTCTGATGTTTTTCCATTGGTCTTTATGACTTTCCTCATGCCAAAACCACACTGTTTTGATTACGGTAGCTTTGTAGTATGTTTTGAATTCAGGAAGTTCGAGTCCTTTAATTTTGTTCTTCTTTTTCAAGATTGTTTTAGCTATGCAGGATCTCTTGAGTTTGCATATGAATTTTAGGATTTTTTTTTCCCTCCTTCATTTTTAAAGGATAGTTTTGGTAGATACGGAGTTCTTGGTTGATAGCCTTTTTATTTCATCACTTTAAATATGTCATCTCACTTCCTTCTGTCTTCCATGATTTCTGATAAGAAATCAGCTGTCAATCTTATGGCAGATCCTTTGTATATGATGTGATGCTTTTCTCTTGCTGCTTTCAAGATTCTCTGTCTTTTGAAAATTCAGTTATGATGTGTCTAGGGGCAGATTTTTTTTTAGTTTATTCTACTTGAATTTTGTGGAGCTTCTTGCATGTGTAGGTTAATGTTTTTTCATCAGATTTAGAAGTTTTAGCTATTATTTCCTCATATATTTTTTCCATCTCTGCCTTTCCCTTTCTCTTGAGACTTCCAATATATGCATATTGGTACACTTGATGGTGCTCCACAAATGCCTGAGCTTCTGCTCATTTTCTTTTATTCTTTTTTACTTTCTGTTCCACAAAAGTGTGTAATCTCAATTGACTTATCTTCAAGTTCACTGATTCTTTCTTTTGCCTGCCCAAATCTGATCTTAAGCCCCTCCGATGAATTTTTAGTTTAGTTATTGTACTTTTCAATTCTGGAATTTCTATTTGGTTCCTTTTTTTTATAATTTCTATTTCTTTATTCATATTATCTATTTGATGAGACACCATTTTCCCACTTTCCTTTAGTTCTTTAGACATGGTTTCCTTTAGTTCTTTGAAATATTTAAAATAGTTGATTTAAAATCTTCATCTAGTAGGTCCAATGTCTCAGCTTCCTAAGGGACTGTTTTTACTGACTGCTTTTTGCCTGTGTCTGGGCCATACTTTCTTGTTGCTTTGCATGTCACATAACTTTTTGTTGAAAACTGGACATTTCAAATAATATAATGTGGCAACTGTGGGAATCAGATTCTCCCTACTTCCCTGGGTTTGCTATTTCTATTTGTTTAGTGACTTTTTAAAATTAATTCTATAAAGCCTGTGTGTGTGGCTACTAAAGTCTCTTCTGATTAGCTTAGTGGTCAGCTAATGTTTGAACAGAAATTTTCATAAATGGCTGGAGCAAATAGCCTCCCAAATTTTGTTGATAGGTTCTGTGTGTGTGTTGGCATATGCCTTCAATGTTCAGGCAAGTTTTTATTCCCCCCAGGGAGATATTTTACATCCCTGTCTCATCTTTCACCTCCTGGTTATGCAGAGCCTGAAGGTCAGCCAGAGGTAAGAATTTCGGGTCTTTTTGGGTCTTTCCTGGACATTTACATAGCACTGGGTATGTGCAGAGCACTATGCATACATGTGACCTTCTAGATTCCCAGGAATATATGGAGTTTTTCAAAGCCACCTATGGACATCTCATTCCCCAGTTTTCCTTTTAATTTTTTTGGTCCATGTGTTGTTTTGTTGTTTTCCCCAACTGTTGTCACTACCTCAGACAGCTGTGATCTTTAACGTTGCCACTGATGGTTTTTGATGAATGTGTTCTGGGAAAAAGGCTATTTGCAATAGGTGAGGTCTAAGACTTGTCAAAAGAAGACAAAAGTTATGAGTGGATTTTTCCAGAGAACTGCCAGATAGGTAAAATAATGATAGTTATCTGTGAATTAGGATTTGGAGCAGCTCCAACCTTGTTCCGTGCCCTTAAGAGACTGCTAGGCTGCTGGGTTTTACTGTAATGATGGGGCTACTGGTTTTCAAGCCTACCATAGGTCTGGGTATAGAGACATGGGACTAAAGCAAGTTAAAATGCCACAAAGCTCTCTGTTGTTACTGAGGTTCAGCCATTTTCTTAACAGATACTCTCCAGATTGTTGTAAGCCTTTGGTTAATTACTAGGGTTCTGAAAAAGTTGGTTTTGACAATTTTTGCCAGTGTTCTTATTCCTTTTATGGAGGGGAGAATTTTCAGAGGTACTTGCTCTGACATTTTTGCTGATGTCATCCCCTCCACTGTTTCTTGAATCTGGCTTGTCAACAGGAAATCAGGTGTTAATTTGATTCATGTTAATTTTAGGTATTTTGTTTTTAGGTATTATGAAAGTTTACTATAATGTGTCCAGGTTGGCCCTTTCATTCCAAGGACATGCATACTTCCTCAGCTATGGGAAATTTTCTTATATCATTTCCTTGATGGGTTCCTCTCTTCGATTCTCTTCCTTCTGGATGTATCCTACATGTTTCTGTCATACTTTTAATCTCTGTATCCTGTTATTCTTTCTGGGAGACTTTCTCTACTCCATCTGTCTTCTTCATGAGTTTCTCTTATGCTGTGTCTATCTGCTATTCACCTCATCTGCTGGGTTTTAATGACTTTTGTTTTTGAGGGCTAGCTGTTCTCTTAGTTGTAATTGGTGTCTCTCTCTGCCACAGTAAGGGTTGCCTTCAAATGTGATTGTGTGTTCCTTTCTGACTTGAGAGGCACAGGTGATGTGTCTGAGAGTGTGCTGTCTCTGGTGGTGGGGCGGGAGCAGGATGTGGGGCTGGGCAGGTGAGTCAGTAGAGTCTTCTGGCCAAGACACTCCCCTCCTCCTGGGTGAGGCCAAGTACCAGAAGCATTGCCTTGCTTGTCTGGCTTCAATGCTGGGTGTGTACGCCTCTGGGGCTTGTTGCTCCTACTGCTTGGCATGTGTGCATATGTGTATCTTTGTGTGTGTGTGTATGGGACCAACTGCCTGGTGCTCCTACTGTGATGTCCCACCAGCTCTGATGGTGGCCCAGAAAGCCTTGGTCTGCCCAGGCTCCCAATATCTTCTTCATCTAATTTAGGGAGTCATTCCCACTCTATGCAACTGTCCTCTCCTGTACATATTTTAGGTCCATTAATTTGGTTCCGTCTGTCTTATGTCTTTTAGGAATGGCTCATTATTTCTGGCCAGAGGATGCCTGTCTTTGTTTACCTTCATTATTTCCAGCTTACTTATTTAAAACTATTTTCTGTCATGTCTATGATTTGTAGTGGGGGAGAGCAGGCTGCAGCATGTGTTCAGTCAGCCTTTTTCATTCAATCTTCTCAGGTGATTTCTTTCAAAGTCATTTGATGTTTTCCTGTGGACTAAGGCTTCAGAAAAACTACTAGTTGATAATCAGAGGAGAAGATAACATAATATTTGCCCCCAATATCTTCATGAATGTTTGGAATTTCAATTGAATACAGAGAAAGCATGGCTTTGGGCCATTGATTTGACTGAAATCCAAACTTTCCTTACCCACAGTTACAGAGGCTACTTTCCCTTAGAAGCTTTTCCCTTGACGACCGATAACCTTGTTGCTTCAGAACTTTAGTGGCCTAACCTGAGACAGCACCTCCTTGGCTGGGGGGTACTGTCTTAAAGCTTTGCAGTTTTAGGGAGTGTTCCGGGTGGAGTCACGTTCCAACTGCACCCCGTAGCATTTCCCACGGACTGGCTGTGTTGATGGCTGCTGCTGTCTGCGGTTCTCTGTTCTGGCCGATGAAGACAGAACTGCTTGTGTTGGGAAAGCACTGACTCGCCCAGCAGCCTCTGGCTGTGGTTTACTCACACGCGTTTCTAGACCTCTGGGGCTGGCATTTCTGTGAATCCTTTCAAGTTCATTCCTGTTCCCTGGGCTCACCCCTTTACAAGTGCCTGCTTGCCCTGCATGCCTAAAATGACAGAAAGGACAACTCTGCATGATAACTTGTCAGTGATCGTTTGTTTTACGATTTTCCTGCGCTAGTGCAGTTATCATATCCATGTTTGTACAATATAATCATAAAGATACTTTGTATTTCTCTGATACCTCTCCCCTGAGGAACTTTTGAACATCTGAAGACAGTAGTTTTGTAATCCTCGTAATTTTCCAGGCTGAAGTAAATGTTCCTGTTAACTTTTTTAATGTTTTAAACATTTTTTTATTTTATAATTTTTTTAGTTATATGATTATATTTTCTTTTCTTTTACATTTTTAAAATTCAAAATATTATGGGGGTTCAAATGTTTTTGGTTACATGGATTGCTTTTGTAATGGTCGAGTCAGGGCTCTAAGTGTGCCCATCACTCAGATAGTGTTCACTGCACCCATTAGGTAGGTTTTTGGCCATCCCTTCCACCCCCCTCCCCGCTGCTTGATTTTCACTGAGTTTTACTTCCCTCTGCAAACGTGTGCTCATGTGGTGTTTGTTTTTCCACTTTTTAGATATTTCACTTAGGGTAATGGTCTCCAGTTTCATCCAAATTGTTGCAAAAGGCATTAATTCATCCTTTTTATGGCAGAATAGTATTCCATGGTATACATATACAACGTTTTGTTAATCCAGTCATGAATTGATGGGCACCTGGGTTGATTCCACATCTTTGCAGTTGTGAATTGTGCTGCAATAAACATCCAAGTATGGATGTATTTTTGATAAAATGACTTCTTTTCTTTTAGGTAAATACCCAGTAGTAGGATTGCTGGATTGAATGGTAGGTCTACTTTTAGTTCTTTGAGGAATCTCCATAGAGGTTGTACTAATTTGCAGTCCCACCAAAAGTGTATAAGTGTTCCTTTCTGCATCCACGCCAGCATCTATTGTTTTTGGACTTTTAATAAAAGCCATTCTAACTGGGGTAAGGTGATATTTCATTGTGGTTTTAATTTGCATTTCCCTGATGATTAGTGATGTTGGGCATTTTTTCATGTTTATTGGACATTTGTTTATCTTCTTTTGAAAAACATCTGTTCATGTCTTTTGCCTACTTTTTAATGGGGTTGTTTGTTTTTTACTTGCCAATTTGTTTGAGTTCTTTGTAGATTCTGGTTATTAGCCCTTTATCAAATGTACAATTTGTGAATATTTTCTCCCATTCTGTAGGTTGTCTGTTTGCTCTTTTAATTATTTTCTTAGCTGTGCAGAAGCTTTTTAATTTAATCCAGTCCCATTTATTTATTTTTGTTGTTGCTGTGATTGCCACTGGGGTATTTTTCATAAGTTCTTTGCATAGGCCAATATCTAGAAGAGTTTTTCCTACATTTTCGTCTAGAAATCTTATGGTTTCATGCCTTACATTTAAGTCTGTGATCCATCCTGAATTAATTTTTATGAGTGATGAGAGATATGGATCCTGTTTTAATCTTCTGCATGTGTCCCTCCAATTTTCCCAGCACCATTTATTAAATAGAGCTTCTTTTCCCCAGTGTATATTCTTGTCTGCTTTGTTAAAGATCAATTGGCTGTATGTGGATGGTTTTATGTCTAGGTTCTCTGTTCTGTTCCATTGGCCTATGTTTCTATTTTTGTGCCAATACCATGCTGTTTGGTTACTATAGCCTTGTAGTATAGTTTGAAGTCTGGTAATGCGTTGCCTCCAGATTTGTTCTTTTTGCTTAAGATTTCTTTGGCTATCTGGGCTCCTTTCTGGTTCCAAATGAAGAGTAGAATTATTTTTTCTAGATCTGTGAGTATGAAGTTGGTATTTTGATGGGGATTGCATTGAATCTGTAAATCACTTTGGGTAGTACGAACATTTTAACAATGCTGATTCTACTGATCCTTGAGCATGGCATGTAACTTTTAAGGCAATGACTATGACTTCAAAGATAGCACCCTGGGCTTTTAATTTTACCACAAAACAAACAAACAGAAAAAAACCCTGTATATCCTGAGACTGTGTAGAAACGTGGCATTTCATACTTATTAGGGGTGTGGATCTTTCACTTAATGCTATTTCAGTAAAGATGACCATAGGCTGTTTGTCATAAAATTTATTCTATTTTCCCCAAGACTTTTTGATATGAAACTGGAGATATATTTCTCCATAGGAAAGAATTCTAACAGAAAATGTTCCAATTTTGTGAGGCAGGACTAAAGAGAGAATTTGGCTCTCTCATGTCTAGAATGGTAGTTCTTAGCCTTGTCTACATACTAGAATCACTTGGAAATCTTTTTTAAAAATACCAGTGCTTGTAACCTACAGAGACTGGAAGCAGGCCAGTGTTGCCCCAGGCTGGGGGTGAGAATGGGGCTGACTGTATACTGGCACTGGGGAGCTTTTGGGGGTAAAGGGAAGGTTCCACACTGGATTGTGCTGGTTGTTACACAATCATGTATCTTAATGAAAGAATCATTGAACTCACAATGGATGGATTTTATGGTATGCAAATTATATCTCAATAAACTTCTTAGAAAAGATTGGGTATCACTTCAGACCAACTAAGTCTGAATCTCTGGAGGCAGGACCCTGGCATTGGTATTTTTTCAAAACTCCCTAAGTCATTTTAGTGTACAGCCAGGGGGAATAACCACTGGCCTAAAACCTTGTTTGTCTGGGTAGGACAATCCTGCCCCAAGGCCAAGAAACTTCCAAATACTACTTAGTAATGAGATTTGGTTTCTTTGACTATTCCTTAAAGTAATAAATGCTCATAAGTCTTAGATATGAAGATAGCTGATGCATCTGGGCTAAAGTGCTATGCTGAAAATACAGATGAACGACTGGATGAGTTATTATTATTTTGTGGGGGAAACCCCAGCCTTTGCATGCTTGGAGATTTTCTATATGCCTAATCAGGGGTAGGAGGAGGGTAAGGCACAAAATTTAGGGGAAAGTCCAACAAAAAACTCATTAATTGAGATAAATACTATTGTAGTGCAATCAAAATTAATGAAAAAAATATCAACATATTAAATAAAGATAGGATCTTCTTAGTCTCCCCAAGGAGGCTTGATGTCTGTCTCCTCTTCTTCGGAGCCAGGGCCAGCTGGTTCTGTAAGGAGAATGCCTGATGACTGGGCCTGGGGCAGGAGGTCTCACACCCAGTCCTTGCTGCTGCTGCTGCTGTTCTTGTGGGGTACACGGGTGTCCTGTCTTTTCTCTTGTTGGACAGGAAGGAAGCCGGCTTTGTGGGGATCTGTGGGTTTCTGAAATACTGTGAGTGTGCACTGAGCCCTGCCTGGAGGAGTAAAAAATAACTCCTGACTCTCTTTCTCTCCCCTGGGGGACAGGAGAGTGGGTGTGTCCGTGCTTTTGTCTGTGTTCTGTAGGCCCGTGTCTCCATGTATATCCACACCTGTAGCTGAAACTGAGTCTCTAATCTGATAAATTCGTGGTCTCATCCAGGAATGGAGCCAGGTGTTGTGGAATGTGAAGCATATTTCATTTTGGGGGCCTTCCTTAAGAAAAAGAACACAAATGCATAAATATAAAATTAAATTTAGGGCTTTGGAAGGGACCCTCTGCAAGTTAAGGGCACTTAAGCTACATTAGCTTCATGGCAAAATTGTTCCCTCTCTCCTTAGTATTTCCTCTCTGCAGTTTACCAGCGATAGCTGACCATAGACCTTAGGACTATGTCTCTAGTCTTACCCTCCAATTTCATATCTCAAAAGCCCCTGCATTTTTTTCTTTGTGAGGGAATGTAGTGCTTAGGAGAATTAGTTCTAGCACCAAACTGGCTGATTTTGTATCCTGGCTCTGCCACACTAGCTGTGTGACTCGAGGTAGTTAACTAGTCTTTTTGCCTCCATTTCCTGCTCTGTTCTTACCTCGGAAGGCTTTGTTGGGGAAGACTAAATGAGGTAATGTGTGTGGGGCTAAGCACAATGTCTGGCGGGTAGAAGGCACTCAATACGTGTCAGACAGGGCATCAGCCTGGATTGTTGGCTCTAAGCAACAGAGATTTATTCTGTCTGCCTTAAATACGAAGGGAATTTATTGGAAGGATGTTAGTTCACAGAACTGACAGGAAGTTTGGAAAAGCAGATGCTGAAAATAGGCAAGTACCAAGTTCCAGAATGTGGGAGAGGGAAATCTGCTGTGAGCCCATACCCTGTCCGCTTTGTCTGGGAAGCTCTTCACTCAGCTATCCCTGTAGCTCGTTCCCCCACTGCCTTCAAGCTTTGGCCAAAAGTCACGTTTTCAGCGAGCCCGAGTTAAATGGAGTTAGAAAGCCTGCTGCTGTCAGGAGCCACAAGTGATTTTGTTTTACGCTAGCTTGTAAATCACGTGGCTCTGCCAGCCTTGATTAATACCCCTATTTGGCACATGAAGTATTTTTGCAAACAGAGTTCTCTGAGAGGAACTTGCGGCAGGAGGATTCTGTGAGTTCTGTCCATCTGTTTCATCATAACTCACAGGGTAAAAATCTAGACAACCATATAACAACCATGCACTCAGCTGGCAGCTGCTTGGAGCATCATTAAATCCCTCACCCTGAGCTTCCCCCTTGGTAAACGGTGTGTGAGGGGGTTGGGCATGGAGGATAATGGATGAGGGGAGTGTGGCCTTGGAACTCTGCCCTGAAAGTGAGCACTGACCTGTTTTTACAGAAGAGTATTTCTACCCCAGAAAGTTCTGTAGCTCTTTGCCACGTATAGTTCCACACTAGCAGGAAGGACTCAGATTGTTACAGACAGGTTGGAACCCTGACTTATAGCCAGATGCCTTATCCATTCCTGTTCCTGTCCTGTTCCCTAATTGGGAGCTGCATGGAGGTTTATCTTAGTAGTGTGATGTCTCAAGGGACATCTTATAGGGGGTGGTTTGGTATAGGAGGGAGAATTGTATCTTTCACGGTATTCACCGCAGGAATAGCCTCCTTAAGTTTATAACCACATGTCTTTATGTAATTCTCTTTCCAGGGGCAACACCCACCTTCCTCATTCACAGATGTCAAGGGCCTACCTACTTACTTATTCCCACTCTACCTTACAGTGGCAAAGAGAGTTCATGTACCTTCTGTTTTCTCTACCAGGTACATGGGAGAAGTAACGTGGTGATTGTGGCGCTTTCCTTTAGTGGGGCTCACAAAGGGGTTGGTGGACCAACCCTAGACCCAGCGAGAGGGATTTTGGTTAGAAGGAGGGTTCCATTATCAGTCCAAATTGTTAATCCTGAGAAAGCTGTGGCCTTCTTTTCCTCCAGGCCTTGACAAATAAAACAGCTTATAATTAGTTAGGAAATGAGTACTCCTGTCTGAAAGCTGGAAGAAGGCTTGAAGGAATTCCGTGTGGAGGCTGCTCCTCGTGTCTTTTTTTGCTTTTGTTTTTTGACTTAAGGGGGCCAATGTTGAGCAAAGGCTGAGGTAGCAGAAGGTTCTATTTATGGCGCTTATGTTGTGAAAAACAGAGTCAAGGAAAGAGCAGATTTTCTCTTCCAGAATGGCAGAGTTTTCAAGGCTATAAAATATGGAATAGCCTAAATAAGGAAGTGGCCTTGTTCTGATTCATGTCTGAACTTTCTTTCCATGCTCAGAAAAGGTGGTGAGCCCAGGGACAGGGCTAAGGATGACTTGTATTTGGATGGCACAATTGTCAAATATTTTGTACAGGCTACAGGGCATGCTTGGTGCAGCTCTCAAAGGTTCCTGACCTGCTCAACTCCATTCCTCACTCTTGCTAAACAGTCTCAGAGAAAGCACGGCAATATGCAAATGATAAACTAGAGGGAGGCAGGCACTGTTGAGTAGTGGGTAGAACCACGATCTAATACTGTTTAGAGAGTTTTTTTAGTATTGCCTAAGTAAACTATTTCTCTTTATGAAACTTTGAGATTATTCTAGCCTTTATCAATCTTTCTAATGACTTTCCATTACTTATTTACTATTTTAATTTGCTTTTACATCATAAAACTAAATGTTTGTTGTGAAAAATTAAACCAAGAAAACAATGAACAAAAGCCTGCCCTTCCTCGTTCATTCTCTCTCCTAGTGCCATGCTGTCAGGTGGTATGTTACCCAGTGAAATGAACTGCTCCATGGGAAAGGCCTTGCCAGTGGTGTGGAAGGAGTTCAGAGTGGTTTTAAATCATCTGAGCCTGGGATAGTCAGGTCTGGGCAGGAAGGAGTTGAGCTCAGCCTTAAAAGAAATTCTTTGGTCCAGAGGAAGTAGATGATGAGGGCCTTTGTGGAAGATGGAATGCAATGAGCAAAAGCACAGAGGTGGGAAAACAGGGTTGATTTAGGCACTACTGGGTGGCAGAGGTGATGGAGGATGAGGCTGGAATGGTAAATTGGGCCAGGCAGAGGGTCTCAAAGGTCAAGAGTTTGGTATTTAGCCCATAGGCAGTGAAAGCTAGTTAGAGGTTTCTGAATAGGGGCCTGCCTCTGTGGTGCTCAGTCATTTCACACTGTGGCAGAGAGTCTCCAGGGTTCCTTACCTCCCTGTACACATATGTTGCCTTTTCCCTCAAGAGGTGGAGTCTATTCCCTTTCCCCTCAAATCTGGGATGATCTTAGTGACGTTCTTGACTGTTGCAAAAATGACATTTTGGGACTTCTAAGGCTAGGTCCCAAGAAGCTTTGCAGCTTCCTGCCGGGTCCCCTTGAACACTCAGTACTGGGCTGCTTGGAACCCAGTCACCATGTGAGAAGTCCAAGACATATGGAGAGGACACGTGTTTATGCTCTGGGTGACAGCTCCAGCTGAGGTATCAGAGCAGAAGCAAGGATAGAAACCGGATCCCTGATTACATACGTGTCACTGAATCAAATTCAACCCTGACTTCCACTAATAGGAGCCAATAAAGCAGTTTTATTGTTTTCAGCCAGTTTGAGTTTATTTTTCTGCTTCTTGCAACTAAATGCACTCTAAATGATGCAAAGGACGAACACTAGTTCCAGTTCTTGCCTCTTACCTATGCGATGGGGCAATGTCTCTGGACTGGCTTCCTTATCACCCTATCTTTAAAAAATGCTTCATGTGGCTTATCTTCAGGTTGCCCTAAAGTATCCCATTTCTTTTGCTCCAGATAAAAGTATTTCTCTCCGCGGTACCTTGTTCCATGCATATTGAAAAGTTTCTCTCCTTGAACTGTCAACTGCCTACACAACATTTTAGAACCACTTCATTTCTATTTGCTTTTTTCATTAAAGCCATCTCACCCTTTATTTCACATACAGTACTTGTTATAACATTCTCAAATGTCTACCTTTTTTCAATAATGCCACTCTCACTAAAAAATAACAACCACATAGGGGAGATATGTCTTGGTTGGAAAATGCAAGTGTTGAGTCCTAGGAAAGGTTTTACCCAGTTTAAGCCAATAAGTTATCTCTTAGTTAAAATCAGTGTTGACAGAGTTTGGATAGAATAAATAGTTTCCCTTGGGCCTAAATACCTGTGGTTAAGCTGTTTTGAGGTTATGAACTTGCAGTCCTGGGATCAGCCCCTGAATCTCTGATAACCTGCCAAGACAGGTATCCAGTGAGACTGAGCTTCCTCCTTCACTTACTAAACTCCCTGTCTTCAGGAATTTTAAAGGAGGTGTCCAGAAATTTTCTCAATTCTGGAACATAATAATTCTTCTGAAATAAAATAAATCTCATGTCCAAAATGGTTGGAATTACTAACCTAGAATAAATATTGTCTTGGGGCTCTGAGAAGTTCTGCAATTGCCATCCTTTGTAGTCTCACCTGGAGTGCTGGAAACCCTCATTCTCTCATTCTCATGGCACTGTGAAGGCAGCCCATGGGTCAGTGCCATGGTTAGGGAGCTCTAGTTTAGAGACATAAACCTCACAGATAGAGATGCCCAGCCCAGATACATCTGTCCATCCCCCTCCTGCTGCAGGGGTTCTTCTGTATGCTACCCTCATGTTGAGGAAATCAGAACTGCACCTTAGTCTTATAGTTCATTTAGTATTGCTATAAAGGAATATCTAAGCTAATTTATAAAAAAAAAAAGGTTTATTTGGCTCACAGTTCTGCTGGGTGGAAGACTGGGCATCTGGTGAAAGCCTCAGGCTGCTTCCACACGTGGTGGAAGGCAAAGGGGAGCCGGCGTGTGCAGAAGGCACATGGCAAGAAAGGAAGGAAGAGAGAGCCACAGGGGAGGTGCCAGGTGCTTTTTAATAACCAGCTCTTGTGGGAACTAACAGTGAGAACTCACTCGCTCCCCTCCTTAGGAGAGCATTAATCCGTTCATGAGGGATCCGCTCCTGTGACCCAAATGCTTCCCACTGGGCCACCCCCTCTAATATTGGGATCAAATTTCAACATGAGATTTGAGGGAGCAAATATTCACACTATAGCACCCTTCCTTGGTGCTTGACTCCTGTAACTACATTCCAGCCCAGTCTCCAAGCATTTAAGGGCAGGAGACTGGAGTTCTAGGGAATTTTTGACTTTTTAGCCCTTTGACCTTGGAAAAGTCACTCAAAGACATAGTTTTTTTTTGTTGTTTGTTTTTGTTTTTTGAGTCAGAGTCTCACTCTGTTGCCTGGGCTACAGTGCCATGGTGTCACCCTAGCTCACAGCAACCTCAACCCCCTGGGCTCAAGTGATCCTACTGCCTCAGCCTCCCAAGTAGCTGGGACTACAGGCATGTGCCACCATGCCCAGCTAATTTTTTCTATATATTTTTAGTTGTCCAGCTAATTTCTTTCTATTTTTAGTAGAGATGGGGTCTGGCTCTTGCTCAGGCAGGTCTCGAACTCCTGAGCTCAAACCATCCACCTGCCTCGGCCTTCCAGAGTGGTAGGATTACAGGTGTGAGCCACTGTGCCTGGCCTAAAGACATAGTTTTCACACGTGTAAAATAACTCCCACCTCACAGGACTGTGGGGTGAAACAAGGCTATGAAATAGTACTTTGAAGCCTGGAAACACTAGGTCTGTGCATCTGAACATCTTTGTGTTCTCTGCACTCTTTCAAAGATGAGTATTTGGGATGGAATGCTTGAAGCCATTAAAGGTGGATCCCCTTTAAAACAAAAGCCACGTTTGGAACATCACAAATCAATCCTTTCCATAAATCACAGGCCCAGGTGGCCTATCTTCTTCTTTTAGGCCAAGTAACTTTTGAAGGGAAAAGGACGAAAGAATAAATAGTCATGGCTGGAGGAAGGAACAGGAACAGCTCTGAGAGCTGCTCTGTACTTTGTCTGCATATAGTGTTGGTGACTCGGCAATTATTTGGTTAATTTGATGGTTGTAGACAGACATAAAATAATTACAAGGGGAAACATTAGCTTTAAGACATGATTTGCCTTGCTTGATTGGTGGTCTAGAATGATCTAATTATCGAGCTAACCAGCAAATCTTCATTTCACTTGAGGGTATATAGAGTTATAGTTGGTTTTATATCACTGAGAGCAATGTTTAGAAACATATAGTGTATTTCTGGTTTAGTGCTAGAGAAGATTTGTTTTTTTACGGGTTCTATTTAGAGAGAACACTACATCAAATTCCTAGGTCCTCATTGTATTTCCATCTGAGGATGTATATTCTTCTGTTGCCCATGCATTTAGTTATGGATTATTTAACACTACCACATAGTCCAAACTCTCCCTTCCCCTCGTTTCATTAGTGATGGGAGGAAGATTATGGCTTACAATCATAGTCTTAATAAAAAGAAAAAGGAAATTGGTTGATTTCTCTCTTACTTATTCATCTCTCTGACTTCCTAAATTTCCCCAATTACTTTTTGGGTGGTGTGCCCACCAGGGTGGTTAGCATTCTATTGATGTGGGAGTCCATTTCCTGCTTCCTGGGCCTTCTGGCTGGAGTGCTACATTACTTTCTTTAAATTAAACCTCTTAGAGCATCCCCTAGAGGTTAGAGTAGCAGTACTTACTTATGGGCCTGACTTTCATTCAACTTAGATTTGCTGCAGCTACATGTCCTCTGACGTTAAAATGGCAGCCTGTTATTCTATGGGTCGGAGGAAGCACAGGGGAAGGCAGAGACATAAAGTGACTCTGCAGTGTGTTGCTCTCAGGGCAAAAGGATTTTGAATCTAACAGCACAACAAAAGAGTGGAGAGAAAGTGCTTTCTGTCACCCCGGAGAAAAAACTTCTCCCTTTGCCAAGACTCCTCTCTGCTTGGAAAGGATGAAGAGCTTTAACAAGGCTGAAAAAAAGAGCAAGAAAATATGGTTCCATTCCCATGTCTGGACCTGCTATTTCTTGGTGGGTACAGAAGGGCACTTGTGCATGTTCAGTCAATTATAAGAAAGAAGCATTTACCATTAAAAGTGTGGCGTGCTTGGAAAAGGCATATAGACTCCCTTTCCCTCCAAACATAAAGTGACAGTTTGGTAGAGGGGAATTTGTTCATTTTGACAGGACAATAGTAGCAGTGTTCTAATTTCCATTGTATTCTTGCTTTAAATTACCCTCCCTTAATAATAAAAGCCTTCCTAGTATAATGAGTACTGAATAAATTCAGCATTAGAAGGACTGTAGATTTCAGATTGTCGGGGGTGATCTGGGATTGAAATTCAAATTCAGGTCATTAGAGAAGAGACCAATAATATGGTTCACATGAATCAGGCTGGTTTTTTATAGCACAGTGGTTCTCAGAACTTACAGATGCCAGAATCACCCGGACGGCTTGTTAAAATGCCAGGGGAAGGGGGATAGTAGTGTTTACTTCACAGATCAGTGATTCTCAAACTTTGGTGTGCTTCGGAAACACCCGGAGGGCTTGTTATCACACAGGTTGCTGAGCCCCACCTTCCAGGGTTTGTGTTTCAGCAGGGCCTGAGAATGTGCATTTCTAACAAATTCTCAGGTGAGCCTGATGCTGCTGGCTTGGGAACCACTCTTTGAGAAACACTGGTAGGGCAGAGCTAGTTAAAATGCCTAAAACCCTGCCCTGACCTGTATCAAATCTGATACAAAGTAAAAAGTGGAGTTTTGGGCCAACTGCCTGCTAATTGGACTTAACAAGAAGACTGGTATGTGTTGGTCAAGCTGATGGGCTAGGTTCACATCTGGGTTCCAGCTGTTAAAGACAATGTCAGAGGAAAGATTCTTTTATACACTCTGGGGAAGAGACATGAAGGAAAAACATACAGGGGTTTTGAGAATGGTAAAGATATAAATTGGCACAATGGCTTCATATAGGCCCTGTGCAACAGAATAATTTTTCTTCCCCCAATTTTCCCTTAAAATTCCGAATCTACAAATAATTTATTTATAAAAAAGGTTGGTTTTGAGAATATGTTATACTCTGTGCTGTTCCTAGGGTAAGCCTTGAGGTCTTTTGTTCCTAAAATGCCTCTTTCGTTAACAGAAAACCACTCTGCTCCAGGTCTCAAGAATTTTGAGATTTTTCCCTCTGGCTAAATGTAACACAGGCAGGCAGGGAATATGCTCAGAATCCAGCCTTACTCCAACACAAACCATGGGGGCATCCCAGGATGATAGGGGTGGAAGAGGACTTAGAGGCCATCTCTTTCAATCTGCTCTTTCTGCAGATAAGTGGACCCAGCCCAGAGCGTTGGAAGGAGGCGACTCTGTGGCAAAGTGCACGGTTCTGACGTGGCCCACTGCCGAGGGCCTGGGACGGGGGAGCTGCAGTGTGAGGAGTCAACACGGCCTGTCGGCTTGCCTGTGTCAGTGCCACGTTCGGCACGTGGCCATGCCCGTGCGACTCGGTTCTGAGAAGAGGGCACCCTGGGGCAGGCAGCTAGAACGTGAAGCATCATCCTTTGGGTTTCACGAGCCTGTAGTCCCATCGGGAGGCCAGCCAACTTGCTGTCTGCTGTAGAGTGTGGGCGAGGAAGTGGGAGGAAAGAACTGGGTGATGAGAGAGTAGGAGGACAAAGAGGAACCGCGAGGAGTGGAAAATTCGTTGAAGGGGGAGAGGAAGAGGCGAGTGAGCCCCAACTTAAAATACACAACTTAAAGGACGCTGCCACCTACAGCGTGCCACCTCCCAGGGACTTTGCCTGTGTTGTCACTTAATCCTCACAGTCCTGTGCTGGCTCTGGGCCTGTTGGCCCTGATGTGTAGTCCCTGCTCTGTGCCACAGGGGGCCACCCTGCAGGGCACATTTCCCAGGCAGCATCTGCGCAATGTGTCCAGTGGCAGGACTGCCAAGCAGGCGGGAGGGAGAAGTCAGAGAACCTCACTGCCCCTCCCCAGGAGGCCGTGCTGGCACAGAGACCCTGCTTCCTCGGGTGGCACCGGACTCCCATGATACCATCTCCTCTTTGTCTCCCCTGCCAGGGCCCATAGTGGCCTCCTCCTGGCTCAGCTCCCTCTTCATCCGTGGAAATACTTCCCGGCATTAAGCTGTTTCTATTACAAATACTTAAAAGTAGTTTCTGTTTTAGATCCTGACTGATACAAGTTCGGATTGTTATTTTTAGTGAATTTATAAAGAAATTGAGGATTATATAGGTTAAGTAACTTGTCTGAGGCTGCCATAATGAGCAATGATGAAATCAGTATTCAAAATACGAGAGTGCAGAGTTCATACTCTTAACACAATAGTATGTGGCCTCTCAGAATGAGTTTGCAGGAATCAAGAAAATGAAAGAGAAGAAATATCCTGGTGTATGAAATGGTGGTAATAAAAACAGTGCTGTGAAATGTTGCTTTGACCTCAAGAAATTAGGTGATCTCTGTGGTAGGGTAAGTACAAGTGTGCGTGCCTGGTGTTCCGTGGTCCTAAATCTTGGGGAATTAATTCAGCTCAGGCATTGGTGCTAGTCATTTATTATTCCTCATTTTCTTGGTTAATCACAAGGGGTTACTTATTTCCACTCATCTAACTGCAGTTTGTGAAAATGTGGCCTGAGCCTTGCTTTGGAACTCAGGTTGCTATAGAAACCTTTGACTGGAGGTGGATGGATCACGAAGGTTTATTGATGAGCATTTCCCTGTTCTACCTCTGGGCTCAGTCTGTGTGAGAGTCCAGGAAAGGCTCATTAGTTTTTGTATTAGTCAGGGTTCTCCAGAGAGACAGAACCAATAGGATACACACACACACACACAATTTATGTATATATATAAAAGGAATTGGCTCATGAGATTATGGAAGCTGACAAGTTCCCAGATGTGGGCTGGTAAGCTGGAGACCAGGACAGCTGATGGTGTAGTTCCAGTCAGAATGCTGGCAGTCTTGAGACCCAGAAAAAGCTGAGGTTTCAGTTTTAGTCTGAAGGTAGGAAAGAATTGATGTCCCAGCTCAAGGCATTCAGGCAGCAGTTCCTTTTCACTAGTGGGCGGATCAACCTTTTTGGTGTATTCAGACCTTCAACTGATTGGATGAGGCCCGGTCATATTAGGGAGGGCAATCCACTTTCCTCAGTCTACCCACTTGTCTTAGTCCATCTGTGTTGTTATTAAGAAATACGTGAATCTGGGTAATTTGTAAAGGAAAAAGGATTATTTGGCTCACAGTTCTACTGGCTGGAAGACTGGGCATCTGGTGAAAGCCTCAGGCTGCTGGCACTCATGGTGGAGGGGAATGGGGAGCTGGTGTGTGCAGAGGTCACACGACCTTGGCGAGGAGCCAAGAGAGCGCGAGAGGGGAAGTGCCAGGCTCTTTTTAATAACCAGCTCTTGCGGGACGTAATAGAGTGAAAATGCACTCATTACCTTGAGGACAGCACCAAGCCATTCATGAGAGATCTGCCCCCATGACCCAAACACCTCCCATTATGCCCCACCTCAACCTTGGGGAGCAAATTTCAACATGAGGTTTGGAGGGTCAAATATCCAAACTATAGCACCATCCCAATGCTGTTAATCTCATCCAGGAAAACCCTCACAAACACATCCAGAATAACACTTGACCAAATGTCTGGGCACCCTCAGGTCCAGATAAGGTGACACATTAAATTAACCATCACAGTTTTTATCACTGAAGGCTAACTTTTCAGCCTGGTCATTCTGTGGCAAAAGCTGATGGTTCTCTCTTCAATCAACCTTATAGAACTCTGCTCTTCAGGCCTCGGAGGAGAGTTTATCCTTGAATTGGCTGCTGTCTGACTTCTTCCTTAGAGATCTGTCTTGAATGAACAGCTATCGGAGAGTCACCTAATATAGAAGAAAGTCTTGGTTCTCAAAGAGTGGTCCTCTGAGCAGCAAGATCAGTATCAGCTAGGGAATTGTTAGCAATGCACATTCCTGGGCCCACCCCAAGACCTACTGAATCAGAAACTCTGGAGGTGGGACCCAGAACTCTGTGTTTTAACAAGCCCTCCCAGTTGATTCTGATGCATGCTCAAATTTGAAAACCAGTGGGCTAGGCTATGGCAGTGTTTCTCAAATTGGAATCCATGGAGCCTCTATGGGTCAGCAAATGTATTCTTAGACCTGAGATTTTCCTTAGAGAATAAAAAAATGAAAAAAATTTTTAAAAATTTTCTTTTTTGTAGATGAAGTCTCTTAATGTTGGCCAGGGTGGACTTGAACTCCTGGGCTCCAGTGATCCTCCTGCCTCAACCTCCCAAGTAGCTGGGACTACAGACATGTCCCACCATGCCCAGCTAAAAATGAAATGTTTAATTTTGACAAAAATCCAAAAAAGCTAATATAAATATATCCTGGGTAATATAAATTATCAATTTATAAACAAGTACTGCCATATTGTTTCTTTGTCCTGTGTGTGAATGTGTGTGAATGTGTGTGTGTGTGTGTGTGTGTGTGTGTGTGTGTGTGTGTGTGTTTTGAGATGGGGTTTTGCTCTGTTGCCCAGGCTGGAGTGCAGTGGTGCAATCATAGTTCACTATAGCCTCAAGCTTCTGGGCTCAAGAGATCCTCCTGCCTCAGCCTTCTAAGTAGTTAGGACTACAGACACATGCCACCACACCTGGCAAATTTTTAAAATTTTTTGTAGATACAGGGTCTTGCTATGTTGCCCAGGCTGGTCTCAAATTCCTGGCCTCAAGCAACTCTCCTGCCTTGGTCTCCCAAAGTGCTGGGATTACAGGTGTGAACCACCATGCCTGGTGGTGTTAGTACAGAGTGGAAATACTTGCTACAGGTAAAGGAAATGCATCTGTGCCACCTGAAGACTGGATGAATAATGTCGTTGCAGGTGTTTCAATCTAGAAAAGTGATGGAGACCGGAGGCATCACCTACTTTGACACCATATTCATGTCAGACATGAGGGACCTGGGGCATAGCTATCAAGCCTTTTCAAGTGTGCTTCAGTTTCAGTAAATAATATAATTTCCCATACTGATTTAATTTTGGTAAACTGATTTTTATTGATTTTGTAGTTTTTAATAATTTTAATTATAAGCCTATTTTAACTTTATTATTGCATATTATATGTATGATGATATATGTATATATATATCTCCAAGGACCTTAAAATTAAATTTATATTTGCATATAGGTAAGTAGTATAATAATGAAAATAATTTGAATTAATTTTGGGGTCTATACAAATTTGTTCCTTTTAAAAGGAATTTGTATTTTAGTGTCAGCAAGGATGGGATAACTTGTGTAGCAATATATATAAAAAAAAATCTCAGTTACTTAACAGAAATTGAGGGATTTTTGCTAATTGAGGTCACTTAGGGACCCAAGATGACTGAGGCTGCATTTTGACTTGAGCATTCTTTTAGAAAGTATTTTATTGATATATAATTCACATACCATGACAATATGCCATTTTATAATCCGGTATATAATTTGGTGGTGTTTAGTATATTCACGGTTGTACAATCTAATCTCTCACCACTATCTAATTCCAGAACATTTTTATCACCCCCAAAAGAAACCCTGTAGCCATTAGCAGTTATTCCCCATTTCCCTACCCCCTTGCCCCTAGCAACCACGAATCTGCTGTCTCTGTGGATTTACCTATTCTGGATATTTCACATAAATGAAATCACACAACACGTGGCCTCTTGTGTCTGGCTTCTTTCACTGAGCACAGTGTTTTCAGGGCCTATGCGTGTTGTAGCATGGACCAGAAAACTTCATCCTTCTTTTACTGCTGAGTAACATTACATTGTAGGATTATACCACGTTTTGTTTGTCCATTTATGAGTTGATGGTCATTGGGTTGTTTCTACCTTTTGGTTATTGTGAACAGTGCTGCTATGAATGTTAACATGTTAAGTTTTGTGTGAAAGTAGAGGTTTTTAATTCTCTTGAGTATATACCGAGGAGTAAAATTGCTGAGTCATCAGATAACTGTTTAACTTTTTGAGGAACTGCCTATTTTCCACAGCAACTGCACCATTTTACATTCCCACTGGCAATGTATGAAGGTTCCAATTTCTCTGCATGCTCTCCAATACTTGTTATTGTCCTTTTTTTAAAAAAAAGTATAGCCATCCTAGTGGATGTGAAGTTTTGATTTGCATTTCTCTGATGACTAATGATGTTGAGCATCTTTCCATGTGCTTATTGGCCATTTATATATCTTCTTTGGAGAAATGTCTATTCAAATCCTCTTGTTTATGTTTTAATTGGGTATTTGTCTTTTTATTAAGTTAAATTGTAAGAAGTTTTTTTTCCATGTATACTCTGGATGCTAGATCCTCATTAGATGTGTGATTTCAAAACGTTTTCTCCCAATCTGTGGGTTGCCTTTTCGCTTTGTTGGTAGTGTCCTTTGATGCACAAAAGTTTTTAATTTTTATAAAGTCCGATTTATTTATTTTTAATTTGGTTGCTTTAGGTGTCACAGCTAAGAAACTTACTGAGCATCTTTGATAAATGTTACGGCAAAATGTATCTGGCTTTAAAGTTTCCGCCTGGAAGTTGCAGTTATTACTGATGCTTACCTTTTGTTGGCCACAGAATGCCACATGGCTTTACCTGATTTAAGGGGGCAGAGAAGTGCAAATCTTGACATGTCTGGAAATGGGGAAAATCAGAAATATTTGGTAAAAGGCTGTAATGACCACCATGGTTTAACTGACATTTGGGAAACACCAAACTTGGGATAACTAAAAAACAACATATTTGGTTTATGTTAGAATCAAAAGATCTTGTCTTCACTGAAATACAACCAGATCTTATGTCCTTGCCTTTTCTCAAGGGCCTATGGGAGAAATGGTCATAAGAAAAATTTTACATCTTCAGCAAGTTTGGGCCAAAATATACTGTTTGTTATATTACTTGGTAACTCTTACATAAGGAAATGCATGGTAATTCTTTTTATTTTATTTTATTTTATTTTTTGAGACAGAGTCTCACTCTGTTGCCAGGGCTAGAGTGAGTGCCGTGGCATCAGCCTAGCTCACAGCAACCTCAAACTCCTGGGCTTAAGCAATCCTTCTGCCTCAGCCTCCCGAGTAGCTGGGACTACAGGCATGTGCCACCATGCCCGGCTAATTTTTTCTATATATATATTTTAGTTGGCCAGATAATTTCTTTCTATTTTTTAGTAGAGATGGGGTCTCACTCTTGCTCAGGCTGGGTAATTCTTTTTAGAATTCAGCAACAGGAAGACATTTATTTCTAGATAAATTATGTGCTTCCCTTTTATTTTAGAATGGGAAATATGTTTCTATTTTTAGTTTTGTTGCTAGGAAGCTCAGAGCTGAAATTAATGACCATCTCATATTTTCTCAGTATGGGTAACACTCTCTTCTCAAATATTAAGATCTTTTTTCTTAAATGTTTCTTTTAATTGTCTTGTGCCATGATTTTATTCTGAACTACCTCATTTTTTTTTGGCCATGCAGTTAATAGATAAATCATAAATAAATTACAGATTTTATCTTTTAAAAATACAGTACTTGGGGAAACATGCTTAATTTTCAAATTTTACAGATCATTCTATGTTCATGTGTCAAAACCACAAAAATAAATTTATGACATAAAATTGGTGCAACATGGGTAAGGGTTTGAGAAAACGGATGAAGGTGCCTTTTACCCTTAGAGTAGATACTTTGTTAATTGCATGATACTCTCAATTTACGCTTTTCTGTGTATGGGGTACTTTGGCAATTACATCATAAGCCTCAAAAATGTACATGCTGTTAGTCTCAAAACTGACCTTCTGGGTATTTATCCTAAGAAAATAATTTGGGATATGGGCAAAGATTAAAGATTAATAGTAATAGTGTAGCTAATGCTTTTTAAGCTCCTATGTGGTGCTTTGTATGTATTGTCTTATTCAAGAGGTAGGTACCACTATTTTCCCATATAACAGATGAGCAAGCCAAGGCTCAAAGAGATTAAACACATCTCTTAGTTTTAGTGCTGACAGTCCTGTGTCCCAGTAAATTCCTTAATCCTGAGCAAATGGGATGGTTGGTCACCTGTTCCTGCTCTGGTGGGCACTGTCATCTCAGGCTGTCTCCGAGCCAAAGCAGTGCCATTCCCTGCAGGTGAGCTCTGCTCTTCATAATCCCCTATCCCTGCATGGGGAGGAAGAGGTGAAGCAAACCACATCAGTGTTTGCTCCAGGGCTAAAGTACTAATGAGAAATATTTTTTCTTTTTTCATCTGTCTTTGTTTGGAGGAAGGACAGCCCTAAGCCCTGCAGTATCAGGATCTCTGTCTTTTATTTTGCTCTGAGCCATCCTAATGGCCTTGAACGTGCTCAATTTTCTAATCTATAGGAGAGCTATGGATATTTCTTGCTGAGCAGTACATTTCTTTAATATTCCTGAATCATAATGTATTTCTCTAGGATATGGTAGAGGCAGGCCAGCCAGCCTTTCAATGTGACCTTAGGTAGGATTTTGTGAAAAGTTGGCCTGGATATTGCTTAGTTAACTTTAGAAGTGGATTCCATTAAAACAATCTATTTCTTCTTATTTCTCTTTCTAACTTGCTGTTTGATCTTGTCATACTTGGCTAAGTCTTGGCACCTGTTTCGAACTGCACATCATCCTTTTTACGTGGTTTGACTGATACAACAAACTTTCATCTGAAATATGCACAACATATCAAACTCTATTGGTTTCGCATATTTGTGGTGTAATAGCCTTGTACATACATAACTCATTTTCTTAACTTAGTGCATCAAAAGTTTCTCCATTCATTTGCACAAATACCATCTTTACCCATCAATTGCCACTAAGTAGTGATATAGAGCTGACCCAAATCAGTTAAAAGTGTCTTTGATCTATTAAAAAAGTGTAAGAAATGAAGCTCCATTTCCTAGCTGCAGTAAGATCTTGTTTGTCACATAGAATTAAAGATTCAAGGCCAAGGGTTGTGTTAGGGATGGCAGGATTGTATGTTCTCTTTACAAAAATAGAAACTGGACATCATTATAGACCAGAATTGGGCAAAATATCTGCCCTCCTTTTCTGCTCTAGCTACTCAGGAAAAACTGATTTCATTAGGCAAAATTTCCCCAGGCCCCTTACCGTCGTCAGATAGCCTTGGTACATTAGGAAATTTTTCCATTTACAAGAGACTAAATGGCTGTTTTTCCTCCAAAACTTGTAACATTTCCTTCAAAATGTGAATGCAAGATAACCAACGCCTGCCTCCTATCTGCTGAGCCAGCACATTGGTAAGTATGGGCCAGTGACTTTTATCCTTTCCTGTAAACACCTGGCTGGTTACAGACAGATAGGAAGAAACATTGGGTAAAGAGAACCAGCTTTCCATCAAGTTCTGGTGGGGGCCACCCTCACCTCTCCAATTGTGAAGACACACTTTCCTCCCAGGAAGGTTTGAGGGGCAGAGGAAGGAGCCAGTATCCTCGGCTTCCCTTTTAGGAACCTTAGAACCATTGGCTACCTGGCACCTATCTTTCCGTACCCTTAAGAAACATTTCTGTTCCATTTCTTTTTGATGAAATGCCATGGTTTTAATACTAATGACTCAGCAAATGCTAGTTCCTTTCCCGAGTTATGGCTGCTTTTGCTCTTTTTAATGTCTAACTTTATTTCCCAAAGCTTGCCGCCTCCCCACCCCCACACCAAGGATAGCTATATTTAGAAGAAATATTGGACACTTTCAAAATGTGTAAGATCTACTTCACATCTTTAAACCTTTATTGTCAAAGGACCCTGTCTTCCAGTTCCTGAGACCCAGGCCACCTGACCTACCTGCCCTCTTTCTGCCCACCTCAACATCTCTGTGTTTTTACCCATCCCCTTGTCCCTCCTCATATCCAAGAAGTGGAAGTGTCCACCTTCTTTCCATAGGGAATATTTTCCTCTGCAACTTATGTCCCCTGCCCTTGTGCCTCTTCTGGGACCTCGCGTGGTCCCCTTTCTCTGTATCTTTAGTCTTGTGTCTTCATTCTTTCCTTCTCTACCAATTTCTTCTTGGCCTTAAAACATGTTCCAGCTTCCTCCTTTTAAAGAAGTCACGGGCTCTAGTGTCAGTTGCCCTTTCGAGCTTTTCCTCTTCCCTTTGTTGCCAAACTCCTCCCTGTCTCATCTCAAACATTCGGACCTTCCCACCCTGCAAGACCCTGCTCCAGTGCTCTGGGTGGGAAGGACCCTGCTCCATGCTCTCTGCTACCTCTTTGCTGAAATCTTTCTCCCTCCACAGGAAAGACCCTCATTCTCAGGACAATCCCCCACCCCGCGCCCCAGTCCTTACAGCAGTGTGCTAAGTCAGACGAGTTAAACTCAAGACCAAATTTTCCCTCAGTATAGCCACCACCGGGGACAGTAGTGGGCTGATGCCTATATTGGTTGACCTGTTAAATTTAGGCCTCTTCCACGGACAGATATTAATTGGGGATGAGGGTGGTGAAAAATTAAGTCTGAAATCCCATTAAGAAAGGTAGTATTTCCTCCTTTACCGAAGAGCCTAGTCCTGTTTTGGGGAGTCACTGGGCTCTTCTTATGTGGCTTAGCATTTAGTTTCTGTCTTTGGCCAGGTTGGGGGGGGTAGGGGACCTACCCATATGAAAGAGAAGGTCCATCAGTCTAGAGTGGACCTTTCGTTACTCAGAGAAGGGCTCAGGGCATTCCATTACATGTTGAGGTTCTCTCTGTTCCATTTCGTTTTGTGTCTCTCATTGAGGGTTCTACCATTACTTTGTCCAGGACCATTCTTCCTTGTCCACTGCAGGATGTCACGAATCCTTGTTTTCCCCCATGTCCCAGTGGCCCCTGGGGGGGCACTGACAGCAATGGTTGAGAAGACACTATTTTTCTATAAATCTACATGTTATGGCAGGCAGAATTCTGAGATGACCCTGGTGACCCATACCCGTGTGTAGTCTCCTCTCCCTGAGTGAGGGCAGAGCCATGAATATGATGATACTATGATCATATTATAGGACATGGTAAAAGGTAAAGTATCCTGGTGGACTTGACCTAATCAGGTGAACCCTTTAAAAGCAGAGAGTTTTCTCTGGTTGGTTCCAAAGAAGGAAGTCAGAGATATGAAGCAAAAGAAGGATTTGACACACCATTGCTGGCTCGAAGGTGGAGGCCACATGGTAGGAAAGGTGGGTGGTCTCTAGGAGGTGAGAGCAGCCCCGTCTGACAGCCAGCAAGGAGATGGACCTCGGTCCCACAGCTGCAGGGAAGTAGATTCTGCCAACTTACCAGCGAGCTTGCAGGAGGACCCTGAGATCTGAGTAGAGAACTCAGATCTGTGCCTCGTTCTGACCTACAGAACTGTGAGATAATAACTTTGTGGCAGTTTGTTACACAACAGTAGAAGACCAACACCTGTGTGCTTGTCTTTAAAACGTATATAGATTTCCCCAATAAACTGTAATGCTCTCAATTGTCAGGTTGGCACCTGCTTCATCCTGGTGTCTGCCACCATACCCAGGGTGATGGCTTTTCGTGGTGGAACTTGGTTAATGCTTGTCTAGTGAATGAATGACATTTAAAGGTTCACCTGGGGTGGATGATAAGAAGAAAGTAGTAAAGGTGCTTTAAAGTTATTCCAGTTTAACTGAACATTTGTTTAGCACCTACTTCATTCAAGGCACTAATCTAATACTGTCCCATACTGATTCAGTGGCTGAAGGTTTTTTTGGTCACACTTGATTTTTCCTGGACTTCCCTGGAAGGTTTCATCTTTGGCAAGGATGTAACAAGAAAGAGCCATGTCAGCATATGATTTTATTTGTGTTATCCCATTAATAACCCGCAGCATGTGTATAGTCTACCTGACTGTTGGAAATGGTAAGGTAATAGCTTCGATTTTATAATTGTTTTTCCTAATTCCAGGTATAATCCTGGGCCCTGCGGCAGGACAGAAAGCCACTGGTATCTAAGGTGATGACTAACCATGGGCTTGGCCACACCAGGGCTCCTCATCCTTAAAGCACAGTGTGGAGTGATTTAGGGTTTGGTCCTGGAGTCAGAGTGCTAGGGTTCCAGGGGCAGCTCCACCCTGTACTGGAACAGGCCTCTGCCTTCCTGCTTGACCAACAGGATGATAATGATGCTACCACATGGGATGGCTGAGGAGTAAACAAAGAGCTTAGTGTAGTGCCTGGCATCGGGTAGCTTTTAAATATTAGCTATTATTGCTACTACAAAATGTGAAAGATTGATTCCTGTAAATTCTAAGAACTGAGCTTTCCTTCTGTAATTTGTATTGCAAAAACAATAGGCGTTTAGTTTTCCAAATATAAAATGGCATGAAATTAATTATACTTTTTCAAATGAAACATTCTCCTGGATACTCTCCTACTGGCTCCTCTTAGGGGAGGAGAGGGCAGGTTCCTCGCCTTGAGAATCCCTGGTCCTTGACCCAGATGAGCAGAATGTTACCTGCCCCCATGGTTATCCAAGGTTCCAGATCACCAGAATCTTCCCCCAGCCCTGGAGCTCAAACTAACAAAACCAGGCTGTTAGGAACCTAGAGGGGGCTGCCTTTTACAGGTGTAGGTAGCCTGGGGAGTTTTGGCTTCCCAGAGGAAACTGGGTTCAGGCTGTTGGTCCTAAGTTCTTGCAAAACCAGGTGTCACCTTTTGTGGGTATGTGGTATGGATAATTTAGCCATAAGAGAAGTAGGAGAGGCCATATAGAATTCAGCTGGATGCAGTGGCACACTCCTGTAATCCCAGCACTTTGGGAGATGGAGGCTAAAGAATTGCTTGAGGCCAGGAGTTCGAGACTAGCCTGAGCAACATAGTGAGAGCTCTGCCCGTCCCCCCAACCCGCCCATCTCCACAAAAAATAGAAAAATCAGCCAGGTGTGGTGGCATGTGCCTGTTGTCCCAGCTACTCGGGAGGCTGAGGCAAGAGGATTGCTTAAGCCTAGCCCAGGAATTTGAGGTTGCTGTGAGCTAGGATGACGCCATTGCACTCTAGCCCAGGGCATGGAGCAAGACCCTATCTCAAAAAAAAAAAAAAAAAGGCTAGGGCCAGGTGGCTCACACCTGTAATCCTAGCACTCTGAGAGGTCGAGATGGGGAGGATCGCTTGAGCTCAGGAGTTTGAGACCAGCCTGAGCAAGAGTGAGACCCCCCATCTCTACTAAAAATAGAAAAAATTAGCTGGGCGTGGTGGCTGCACCTGTAGTCCCAGCTACTTGGGAGGCTGAGGCAGAAGGATTGATTGAGCCCAGGAGTTTGAGGTTGCTGTGAGCTAGGCTGACGCCACGGCACTCTAGCCCGGGCAACAGAGTGAGACTCTGTCTCAAAAAAGAAAAAAAAAGAAAGAATTCTGGTCTTAGAACCACATGAGGAACTTCGGGAGGCTGCTCTGCTGGTATGGAGGGCCCTGATTTTTCAGGGTGTGGAACAGGCTTTCATAGAAGGTGAGATGGAGACATTGTGAGCTTTGTTTCTCTGTAGAGCAGGGAGGAAGGGAAAGAGTTCGCTGTTGGGAAACCCACTCACCACTCCCTCAGAATCTTGTTTTGAAATGGCATCTAGGTTTCAGCAACATGCTCGCACTTGAAAAATGAAAACACTGGACAGAGCTGGTGTTTACGGGTGCGAACTTGCTCTGGCATTCAGTGTAATTTTTCTGGCTACGTAACTGCCATTCTTCCCTTCTGCTCCCCCAAGCAAATCTTTGTGAAAGAGGAGTTCCAGCTGGGGCAGAGTTTAGTGGCTTTGTTCAAAATATGCTGTGGTGAGAGAGGAGAGGGGTTTCCCTGTCTCCAGCTGAGAAGTGTGTTACATGGAGACTTACCTGTGAACAGGAACCGAGAAAACTGTGTATTTGCAATCATCAATTCAATGTGATGTGGACACATTTGACTTTCTTGGGGTATTTGTGGAGTGGGACTGCTTAGCTCAGCCTCCTGCTGGTGGGAAGATACTCTCACCAGGCCAGAAGGGAGGGCTTCTGGTGTGGGCTAAGTAAGGATTCTCTGGGCCTTAATTAGGGGCTGTGGTGGCTTGGTTAAATTCCAGTCACCACCAGTGTAATGTAATAGTTTCTGACTTGCATTATTGGCACACTTGTTTTGGAGGAGAGTAGTGCTATATTAGGGGCCACGGAGGGTTGCCAGGTGAGGTACAAGACCCTGGGTAAATCTGAATTTCAGATAAACAAGAAGTAATATTTTATAAATATTCACAAATATTGCATGGGACATACTTACACTAAAAACGTATTCATTGTTCATCTGAAATTTGAATTTAATGCGGGTCTTGTTTTGTTTTGGCTGAATCTAGCAACTCTAGTTCCATGGGGCCAGGCAGCAGATGCCAGGATGATGGTAGGGTTCATTTCCTGGCAGGGTCTTGTGGTGACTTGTAGTAACAAAGTGGCACCAAGGAGCTCCCTCTCTAAGAAATCTGCTAAGTCTCAAAAAGCTGTTTGGAAACAGAAAGGAGCACATAACCTGATTAAGGATGCCCCCGAATTCCTTCTTCACTGGGCAGTGGGAGATTGCCTGGGGGGGGGGGGCGTCTAGCCAATCCCCTTCTCAACATCAGGCTTTCTTTCTCAGGGGACCACCTCCACTGGCTCTGACCAGCTGTCTGGCGGCCTGGCGTAATTTCTTCCTTGTTAGCCACCTTCCCGTGATGTCTACTGTCTTGCTGCCTGCTGAGAGGGGCACCAACACGTCTTGTTGTTATTCTGAGGGCTGAAGAGCAGGGAGTGAAATCATAAGTCCAGTGTGAAGGTTTTATATATAAATATATTTTTTTTAATGGGGCTTTCTTTCTTTCTTTTTTATTATTTCAGAATATTATAGGATACAAATGTTTGGTTACATAAACTGCCTTTACATCATATGAATCAGAGCTACAAGCATGCCCATCCCCCAGACAGCGAGCACTGTACCCATTAGGTGTGAATATACCTAATCCCCTCCTCGCCTCTCCCACCTGCCTGACACCCGATGAATGCTACTTCCATATGTGCACGTAAGTGTTGATTGATTAGTACCAATTTATTGGTAAGTACATGTGGTGTTTTTTTTTCCATTCTTATGATGCTTCACTTAGAAGAATGGGCTCCAGCTCCATACAGGATAATATAAGAGGTAGTTCATTTTTTTTTTTTTTTGTGGTTGAGTAGTACTCTATGGTATACATATACCGCATTTTATTAATACACTCATATATTGATGGGCACTTGGGTTGTTTTCCACATCTTTGCAATTGTGAATTGTGCTGCCATAAACATTTGGGTGCAGATGTCTTTATTATAGAATGTCTTTTTTTCCTTTAGGTAAATACCCAGTAGTGGGATTGCTGGATCAAATGGTAGTTCCTCTTTTAGTTCTTTGAGGTATCTCCATATCACTTTCCATAGAGGTTGTACTAATTTGCAGTCCCATCAGCAGTGTATGAGTGTTCCTATCTCTCTGCATCCACACCAACATTTGTTGCTTTGAGACTTTTTGATAAAAGCCATTCTCACTGGAGTTAAGTGATATTTCATTGTGGTTTTGATTTTCATTTCCCTGATGATTAGAGATGTTGAGCATTTTTTCATGTGTTTCTTGGCCATTGGTTTATCTTCTTTTGAAAATTTCTGTCCATGTCCTCCGCTCACTTTTTAATGGGGTTGTTTGACTATTTCTTGCTAATTTTCCTGAGTTCTATATAGATTCTGGTTATCAGCCCTTTATTGGATGTGTAGTATGCAAATATTTTCTCCCATTCTGTAGGTTATCTATTCGCTGTAATGATAGTTTCCTTGGTTGTACAAAAGCTTTTTAATTTGATCAGGTCCCATTTATTTATTTTTGTTGTTGCTGTGATTGCTTTTGGGGTCTTGTTCATAAATTCTTTGCCTAGGCTGATGTCTATATTAACCTTCTTAACTGGGAGATTTGGGAGGGTGCAGTGACAAGGGAAACCTCAGACTTGGGTTCAAAGCCTGGGACTACCACATGCTGGTTGTTCGATCTTGGGACGAGGGCTCAGTGTCTTTGTTTCTAAAATGGGATTGCTAGTGATACTGACCTCACAAGGTCATGGTGAGGGTTAAAAGAGATAGTCTATTCAAGGCTTTTAGATAATATGTGTTATTTGGTACATACTAAATTAATGACAGTGCTTATTGCTGCATCAACATGTTAGTTCTGTCCACCCCAAGCCATCCACATGCCCACGTTTGTCACTTAAATCTTGCCACATTTCCATTGAAACAGCATATCTTACATGACCTCCTTTTTGATGGTAGAGAGCTGGCTGGTTGGCCTCTAGGCCTCCTTCTAGAGGGACTCTGGGGTTTCTTGGCACCACAGTCAATGGCTGCACTTGGGCCCAGGAGCAGTAGCTCCAAGGTAGGGGTGGGACTTGGGCTCATGACTCCATGAGCTCCGGCTCTAAACCTCTGCACATCAACACGACATCTCAGTAAACACAGTGCGCCTGCTGTGGGACGCCAGCGTCACACAAGCCCCTGCCTCCCCAGTCAGACTGCAGCCCAGGGCCCTGCACAAAGACCTCAGAGCCACCACTGACCCCGCTGGTGAGAAGTGCTTGAGAGACTAAGTGTGACCAGCCTCTACCTGCAGAAGCCACCAAAGTTCTCAGAGCACAGACTCTGTAAGATCACAAATAAAACAAATGCAGAAGACACTCTAAAACTTTCGGCATTTAGAAGAAGGTACCATTCATAGTATAGATAGCTCTGTGCCTAATGGAATATGCTAACGTATGTATTGCAATAAAGGAATTTATTCAAATTTGATCTATGGGTAGATTAAAGGAGACATTTTTAATGGAATGAATGGGCTTTTAGAAAGGATGTTAAGAGAAAGTTCCAATGACATTGTAATATAATCGAGTACACACAAGGGTGGGGGAGGCTTGTTTTGGAGGCCGGAGCATAGTCTGTGGGCCACAGAGGCTGCAGCTGCCTGGGCAGGGCGCTGGGCCGCGGGCTTGCTTCCTACCTGGCAGCTGCCGCCAGCCTTGCCGCTCAGCCTGCCGCTGCCCCCGGAGAGTCAGCTGGCTGGTGGGTTGGCTGACAAGAGTGTTGTGTGCTGAATTCCTTTCCAAGGAGGAGGAGGAGATGCCAGCTATTCCATACATCATCCTCTGCCACCTGCCAAGGAGGCGCAATACTGCTGTGGAGAAAACAGCTTTTACTCATTCCTTTGTATTTGGGCCTGAATGCGAGCCAGAAGCAGTGGGGTTTGGTTAATAAGTCAGTTGCAAATCATGCTAATGGAAGTGCTATGGTCTGGAACGCTGTGCTGGGGAGCGTGACTGAGTGTGAGAGTCTCAGGCGGGGTGTTGTCCTCCCCACATTCCACTTAAGGAGCTGTTCTGGTGCAATCACATTGTCGTGGGGGGTGGGGGCCGCCAGCAGTGACAGGAAAGGACAGGCAGCACTGTCCTTTTAGGGTGGGAAATACTTGGAGGCCTTTCTGTGAGTGATTATTGTGGGGCTAGCAGGGAACGAGCTGTTGCCCTGGTCTCTTTTGAGTAGTGAAGCTGGAGGGCAGAGACAGTTTGTCTAATGCACAAAGATGAAGAAGAGCAGGACAGTTACAGATGGTGCTAGGTGGGGCCTCCCTTGGACCTGTGCCACCTCTCTAGATGGCCAAGGTAGATATCATATGCAGAGAAGGGACCCACCATGCTTGGGGGGATTCTTTTAGTCCTGGAGGCATTGGCATTGGGGTTTGGCATTGTCTTCCGTCTACCTGACCTTGGCACTCAGCTCCCGCAGTTGGCCCAGGTCTGAGTTTCATACTGCTCCCAACTGTCCCTTTCTTCTAGAGAGTCTGTTACACTCCACGACCTGCTGACATCCTCCTCCAGCAGGTAATGTGTGATACTAAGGGGCCTTTGTTTCAAAAGTGACCTAGTGGCTTTACTGAAGGCAGAGGAGTTGCCCACAGAACGTCTCATAGAAAACTGCACAGAGGTTATCAGAATGATCCTTCCTGGTTTACCTAAGCCATCTTCAGGAAAACAAGGGCTATCATTTTTGATATTTTTTATCATTACCACTAATTATTGTCCAAATGCCTCTCCACCCCCACCTTTCCCCAAATACCCCTGCATCCTGCCTAGGCCCCCTTCCTCTCTGCCCAGGTGACTAGTAGGTTTATAAGTTAAATATACTTGAAAGGGCCTTGGTGTTTTTTTAGGCTGTGGTGGTGGACTAGCTTTTCCCTGCCGCCTGCCCTCCTGAGTCACTGCCCCGCCCAGCTGCCAGGAAGAGTTGGGAGGAGGAGGGAAGGATGACTAATAGCAAACAGGAGAATCTTTAGCCTGGAGAGCGATTTCCCTGCTTTCTTTACTTACACCAAGTTATTATGTGGAAGGAGAGAGAGAGTGTGTGTGTATGTGTGTGTGTGTATGTGCTGAGGCCTTTTCCAAAAGCAAGTGCTTTCTCAGCATCACCTGGGGCCCTTGCCATGGGAGGATGCTCTGAGCTCATGCTCCTTTCCCTCTTGTTGTCAGATTCGGAGTCTGCCAATAGCTTTGTTGTTCCAACCAGATGAGGAAACAGACCCTTTGGAAGTCATTTTTCATCGTGTTCTATGAATGTTCTTGGGCTTACTGATCCAAGCACCTTTCTTGGGTGGCTCAAAGGTGAGCATGAAGTGGACTAGATTCTTCACACAGGCTTTTGCCTCTTCTTTCAAATTTTTCTTTTTCCAAAACTAAAAATGAGCATATGTGTCTTCAAAATGGAAGTCCCTCTGCAGATGACTCTATTGGAAAGGAACGTGAAGTCCTTCAGCACACTCTTTGCTTTCTGGCCCTCAGAGGAGGGATCAGTTTGGGAGACAGGGGTCATGTATCCAAACACTACACCTCCATTCAGCCCAAAAAGAGGATCTGTGCCTTTATTTATAACATATTTACACAGCTCGGGGGCCATTGAAGAAGTCTGTTTAATGAAATGCTGGGCTTATATTTAGATGGGCCTGTTGGAAATCAGTATGAGTAAACCCATGTGGAGATTTATTTTCCTTCTCCCAGAGGTCTCTTGGAGGTCCCTGAAGATAAATATTTGCAGGGCTTCCAGTTTGTATTACTGCAGCCGATGTGGTGCTGAGGTAAGTGGTCTGCCTCCTCCCATGGAGCCTGTTAACATGCACAGAGAAGCTGTCCTCCCAGAGCTGGCTGTGACATTCTAACCCTGCCTGGGAGACAGAGCCTAGGTAGCAGCCATTTACCCGGCTTAGAAAGTTAGCGCAGGCGTGGGCTTGTTGCACTTCCAAGCAACCACACACTGTGGTTGGTGAAGCAGACCAGTTTGAATCCCATGAGTTTGCCTTGCATTCATGAAGCCCAATCCTCTGTGAATTTCCATTGCCGCCCTGATGTTATGGAATTTGGGAGCAGTGGACATAATTCTCAAGTGTCCTGAGAAATTGAAATCCCTTGAATTCTCAGTGTTCTCTTTGGGAAACTGGTTAGAACTTTCTTTTCAATTGTTTGTTTTCCCTTCAGAATATTCCAAATATATATTACAATAATAATGTTCCAAAACAAACCAGGAGATGTTATTTAAGACAGGATTAAAACAATTTTTTGATTAGTTTTTGTCTCTTTTCTTGGTTTAAAGTGAAGGGAACAGGAATTTAGAGTGTTTTGTGCTTTTAATATATACATTTTACTTAACTACAAATTAGGAAAGTAGACCGAGGGTTAACTGTAAAGGACATGACTGGTCATTTTATAGTGCATTAGCATTAGCATAAAATGGGGTTAAGAAGAGGTCTGGGACTGTACAATTTATTTTATGGCTCCATACTTGAGCACAGCAGAGGTCTTAGAAATTTGTGTCTGTCTGAATAAATTTAGGAAATATTTTCAACTCATATTCAAAATGTTCTTTACTGTAAGATATTGACGGTTCTGTAACCTAAGAAATACTATATACTCATGTCTGTAATCTTGAATTGGGCACACAAATGCATGGACAGGCTTGGGGAAGACTGAAGTCACTTGTCAGAGATTTGGGACAAGGTTATGATAGTTTGGATTCAGCTGGTATAAATATGTCAGGCACGGCTGCTGCATCCTGCAAGATTCAGTGGTGGGTGTTTTTAAGATGGTTGTTGGAAATTCGGGGCTGAAAGCCATCAAGAAATGCTGCTCCTTGGGTAGCTCACCATCCACTGTATGTGAATTGTCCTGAAATGAGAAAAAAACTAAAACGGGCGAGCAGGAGGCCAGTGAACTTTTTGAGAAACTGGCAGCCCAGCAGACATTCTGGCGCCAGCAGGACACCAGTGCGAACTGAAGGTCTTTGTACCAGGAATAAAACAGTGCTTCTTCCTTGAAGGAGAGGGAGGCCTGGCACTTGGAAGACCCTTGGTAGGAACTGGGTAGTGAAGTTGGGGGAAGGGCCTGGAGATTGGTGAGTTGCTGTGCTGTGTGCAATAGCGGGAGGGCTTTGGCGTTCTCCCTTCTCGGGGTGAAACACAAGGGTGTGGGGATGGGAAGGGGATGCGGAGAGTTGAAAGTGTCAGTCAAGATGTGTCCCCTTCCGGTGCAAACCCTCTCCTTGTTCTCAGTGAAATCTCTCAGGAACTGCTTTATGCCAGCAGATTTATTCTGGGAACCAGTGAAAGGGCTGCATTTGCATTAGGGTTGGTGGGGAAACTAAAAGAGTTGCGTGCAGCGGACAGGAAGGCCTCAGACGCCCTGGGAATTAAGCAGGGTTCTTGGGGAGGTCTTTGGACATTCCTAGACGGCAGAATCGGTGGGTTCAAGACAGTTTCACCCAGGTCTTACAGGACAAGATCTGCACCTGACATCTGGGTCACATCGTTAAAACAATGTCCACATGAATATCTGCCCTTTACACTGCTGTCCTTTTAGGCTTTCCGAGCACCTCCGTTGGCCGATTCTGTTTCATGCCCCGAGGAATACGGGACGGGCAGGGGGCTCCCCAGGAGCGAGCTTTTTACCCTGGGCCAGCGCTCGCGCGAGGAGGGCCGGAGCGTCGTGGGGCTGCGGGGGGTCGGGGGTGGGATGTCGCCCGGCGCGGCGGGGTCGCGCGGGGCTGCTGGGGGCGGTGGCAACGAGCCGGGCCGGGCCGGGCTGTCGGCGGTGGGCGGTGCCGGGCGAGCCGCGCGCTCCGGGACAGCTGGCGGCTCAGTGGCAGCGCCGCGAACGGTGACAGGTTCTGCAAATAACAGCTGTGGAGCAATCTTTGTGTTTGGACAACGTGGGAAGGGCCATTGTTCACAAATTGGTCTCTTCAACAACACCTGCATGCACAGATAATATTGTCGGTCTCCAGCTTTCGAAGACAAAAGACAGCCGCTCAGGGAGGAGCGAGCAGTTACTGGAGACAGCAGAACAACTTTGGAACCGAGGAGAGTGCAAACGGGGACTCCAGGTTCTGCCCCAACCCACCGCGATTGTATTCACCGCGGGGTTCTCCTGTGTTTGCCTGCAGTGAGCGGCACCGCTTTTACCCTTGCAGGCTGCCACCTTGGCCGCAGCTGACATCATTTCCTATGCAGTTGCAAAGCGTGCTCCCCTGCAAACCAGCGATCAATACCCGCAGAGTGGCCCTAGGATAGGAAAGGTCACACGTGTGTATGTAAATCGAAAGGTTTACGAGGCGCAGGTGGTTCTCCCTCCACGGAGATTGCAGTATTAGCATGTCAAAGCTGACAGGGAAGCGAGGTGTATAAGCACGGAGTCTCTTCCTGTGGCTCCCGTAAGGCTTGAGCAGGATCCTTTAAAATCTTAGGGTGGTACCAGATGAGGCCACCACGTCGTTTACACATCCAGTACCTTCTATTTGCACAATGCTTTGCAGTTTAGGGTTAAGTAGTTTTGCTTAGTTGCATTCTCTCATTTGAGCTTCGTAAGGACAGTGTGGAGTCTATAGTGAATAAAAGCCCCATTTAACTCCAAGGGACCAAACTGGGACTGTCAAATGTTCTGTCCACTACACTACTTGGCACAACTGTGTGTTGGGTTATTTTATTTTATTTTTTTCTTTTTAAATCTTTATTGAGTGGCTACTTCCAGGCCCAAAATTAGGTGATAGGCACATAGAGACAAAAGACACACGTTCCTTACCCTTGCTGCACTGTCCAACGTAGTAGCACTATGGCAATTTAAATTTAAATTAAATAAAATACAGTAAAATTTAAAATTAAGTTCCTTAGTTATACCAGCCACATTTATAATGCTCAGAGCCATATGTACCTAGTGGCTACTGTACTGGACAGCACAGAAAGTTTTATGGGACAGTACTGTGTCTAGAGACTAACAATCTAGTGAAGAGGAAAGAAAATCCCATTTTTTTTGTTCTGTTTGCTGTGTTCTTGAAGTTCAGTTGTTTCTTGGTGTATGCATGCCTCTTGCTTTCTATAAGACAGCCTGAGCAGTTTTCAGCTTTAGTTAGGTTATGTACTTGCAACGGATGCATCCATTCTGATGCATGATTCAGTGAGTTTCAACTACTGTAAACAACTGTGTAAACACCACCATAATCAAGACACAAAATATTTATATTTTACTAAAATATTTCCTTGTGCTCCTTCCCACTCATTCCTCTCCCAAACTCTTGCTCCAGGCAAGCATGGGTCTACGTTCTGTCATTATATATTAAATTTGTATTATAGTTTCTGGAATTTTATATAAATGGACTCATATACACTCTTTCATCTGGCTTATTTCCCTCAATGTTTCTGAGATTCATCCATGTTGTTACATGTATCGGTGGTTAGTTCCTTTTATTGCTGAATAATATTATTTTGTATGGATATATCATGATTGTTTATCCACTGACCTGTTGATGGACATTGGGGTTGTTTCCAGTTTTGGCTACTTATGAATAAAGCTGTTCTGAATATTTGCATACCAGCTGTGTGAGGACATGTTTCCATTTCCTGAAAGTGGAATTGTTACATCATATGGTAAGTATATGTTTAACTTTATAAGAAACTGCCAAACTATTTCCAAAGTGACTATGACATTTTGCATCCTGTTTAGCAAGGTTACAGGATACAGGGTCAACTTATAAAAATCAATTGTTTCTATATGATAGCTATGAACTATCTATTTCTACTTTAGAAATAGAAAATTTAAAATAATACCATTTGTAACAGCATAAAAATATGAAATATTTAGGGCAAAATTTAGCAAAGTATGTGTATGATCTGAACAGTGGAAGTTACAAAATACTGCTGGGAGAAATTTTCATAGACTGAAATAAATGGAGAGATATAAACTACGCTTGTGAGTTGGAAACTTAATCTTCTTAAGATGTCATTTCTCTGTAGATTTTTTTTTTTTTGGTGAAACTGGCAAACTGATTCTAAAATTTATATGGAAATATAAAAGATCTAGAATAGTCAAGACAATATTGAAAAGAACAAAGTTGAGAGATTTACATGACTTAATCTCAAGACTTACAAAGCTATGATGATCAAGATGGTATGGTTCTGGTATAAGGAGAGTCTAGACAGAAGATATTGGAGAAGAACTAGAGCAGGAAAAGATTTAGTAACTCTATGGGAGAGAGTCAAAATAGTAGTGGCCAGACTTGGGTAGCTCATGCTTGTAATCTCAGTGCTTTGGAAGGCCAAGACAGGAAGATCCCTTGAGGCCAGGAGTTTGAGTCCAGCCTGGGCGACACAGTGAGACCCCAGCTCTACAAAACTCATTTTTAAAAAAAATTAGCCAAGGTGTGGTGGCGCATGCCTGTAGTCCTAGCAACTTAGGAGGTGAGGTGGGAGGATCATTTGAGCCCAGGAGTTTGAGGCTGTGGTGAGCTATGGTCATGCCACTGCACTCTGGCCTGGTCAACAGAGCAACACCCTGTCTCTGAAAATAAAATAATAGCATTGGGCTGCTAAAGAAGGGTTTGTGGGGGAGAACAGAAAGATCAAATGGGGATTTTTATTAATTTGTTTGCTGTCTCTGGTATGTGATGTAATTCTTCCTCAGGCAACAAGCCTAAATCTTCAGTAAAGTTTTAAGCTCAGAGGATGCTTGGGTTCAGTAAAATTTTCATAGAAACCTACAGAGGGTGGAGCCATGCTGGCAGACTCAGAGGGAGGAGGGGCACTGAGGGTCAGGGAATATCAAGAGGCTACAGTAAGATCCAGAAGTAAGTACATAGAGGAAGTAAGGGCCTGAAGTAAGATCGAGCATTTTACAAAAGCGTGGGAAGGCTGTTGGTGAATGTTCCAAACTGTGGAGGTGAGGTTCAGACCATAGCCAGCCAGATTCTCTATGTCCAGGTAATGATTTTGTCTCTTTTGACTCTTCTTCCAGTTCTGGAGTAGAGCATGCCACTTGGCCCCAAAACAACCAACAGCATCACAGTCTCTGGCTTTTCTGATTGGTTCCCAGTTGGGCCAATCAGAGCAAATCTCATAACCTGGCTGAAAAGACTTCCTTCTAAGCCATGCTAAAGCCAGAAGCCTCGTTTGGAACTCATGGCTTCAAGCAATCCTCTTGCCTTAGCCTCCCAGATTCCTGGGATTACAAGTGTGAGCCACCATGCCTGGCTCGGAAGCAATGTTAATAACTTCTTTATCCCCTTTTAAGTTAGGTTAGGTGGAGTTTTATATTACCGCAAAACAAAACAACCCTAGATGAATCGCTGAACTTTTCATCTCATCCTTTAAACCCATCCCAACTCCCTGTATTTGTTGGTAAAGTGGCATCACTGTTTTCTTCAGTCTCAAGTTAACTGCCATAACAAATGAATACAGAATGTCAGTGGCTTAACGACAACAAGCCATGTTAGCCTGAATGGTGTTCCTATTTTGTGGGCAGCCTTCCATGCAGTCATTCAGGGACCCAGCCTCCTTCAGTCTTATGGATCTGGCCTCCTCTTCAGCCTCAGGGGCCGCTTCATTCAATCAGGAGGCTGGGGAAGGAGAGCAGAGAAGCACATGTGGGAGGTTTTTATGCACCAGGCCTGGATGGGGAACACTTTACTTCTGTTCACAATCTTTGCTCAGAACTCAATCACATAGTACACTCAGCTGCATGGAGGCTGGCAAAAATGTTCTAGCTGTGGCCCCAAGAGGAAGAGAAAACTATACACTCAAGCCCCAAGATTTAAAAATGTTGTCATTTATTATTTATTCTCCTACTTGAGTCACTGTATCAGCCAGCCACCAAGTCCTGTTAGTTTTTATTTTGCAAGGTCTCTGTCACCTCTCTCCTTCTCTCCACTTCTCTCCACCACTTCCTTACCAGCCCTCACTCTTTCCTGTGCCTCCACCCATTCTGCATTCCCCTCTGCCAGACTCCTCAAGGGCAGCTACTGCCTTTTCCAGCTTTGTATTCTCAGTCGCCTGTAGGCACCTCGTAAGCATCAAGAAATGTTTGCTTTGTGAAAACTTGACAGACTAATCTTTCTTAAGCACCAATTTTAGCATGTCATTCCCTTGCTCAGAAATCTTCAAGAGATCTTGTGGTTTGCCTGTCAATCCCATATTTGTCTGCCTGCCTCTAAGGACTCAGGCCCTTCTTTCCATCCTACTCCACAACCTTCTCCTCTGCTCCCCAGGCCCAGCTCCAACCCAGGTGGGTCTTGTCCCCTGGAAGCCTGAACATATGGCCATGAACATTCCTGAAATGTTTTCTTCATTTCCTGCTTCTCTCTGTCTTTCCAAATGCCATCTTCCCTCAAGGTCTGCCCAAGTCCCTGCCTCCTACAGGAAGCTTTCTCTTTCTGCTCCTGTCTTCCCTGACCACCCCCTCCCTGAACACTGGAAGCCTAAATTGTTGATAACCAGGGTACCCTATGTCCTGGCTTCTAGAGAGAGCACTGAATGCAAATTCTATGTCCTGTTGTTAGACACATTGGACTCAGATGCTTGACAAGAAAAGGAGAGCAAGAACTTCTCTGATTGCAGGGGTGTGGTGCCAAAGGACTTATCTGATGTGGGCAAAGATCAATCCTTTGGCACCACACCCCCTGCTGCAGTGTTTTCTTGCAGCCCTTTGAAGAGTAGAGTTTAATAACTATTGATCAAATCCAGTCTCTTCATTTTACAGATGAAGAAACTGAAGCACCCAAAGAGGCAGACTTGCCTGAGATCACAGCTGGTTAGTGACAGAGAATCAGAAGCCATAGCTCCTGTTCCCTACCATCAGCCTCCCCTGCATTCTCTCTTGCTTTGGTCTCTGATAGGCCCTGTAAGAGATAATAACCATAGAGGACAAAATTTGCCTGCTAGCTTTCTCCATGGCTGAGGTTTACATAATAGGAAATGCTCCATTCATACTTATTGATTTGAATTCAACTTCATAACAGAGGGTCTGAAATCTAGTGAAATTAGTCACAACCTATGACTAACACCATGAACTCATTTTTATATACACAGATAGACAAAGATTGGAAGGAAACATAGAAAAATGAAAGTAATTTAATTTGATAGCTGGCAGGACTATAGGTGAGTTTCTTTTATTTGTGCCAGATGTGAGATGACAATCTAATGAAATTAACTGGGGTCCAGATATCTTCTATGCTATTTTTAATGCAACTGAAGATAGCCTTTTTTTCTCTTGCTCTAATTTCAAAGTTTACTGATTCCCGTGTTCTATCTTCTTTGAACTTCCCTTGTAATCTTTCTTTTTTTTCATTCAAAACCACCTCAGGCATTTGAGAGTCTAATTTATACCAGAAATTTATTATTAATAATATCAGTGAAATGAAACTTATAATTATTTACACCATAATTTCAAACATGGTGGAGAATTTGCAGAAGCAAGGAGTTTGCCTGAAGGGTCATAATGTGCATACTCCACATCAATATATAACATGAATAAATCCCTTTAGATAAGAAGACTGTTGGATCTCAAAGGTAAAGAATTCTTCAATTATGTTCAATAATATAAATCAATTTTTCAAAAAGAAACCGTCTCCAAAGGGCAGAGAACAAAGGCAAGAAGGAGGCTGCTTTGAAGAATGGCTCGCAAGAGACCTGGAGTGAGCGTGGCATGTGGCTGGGAGCAGGTCACACTAAAGCCAGGGGGTTTGAAGATGCTGGCATCTCGGAGCTGCCATTTTTGGAAAGGGAAGATTCTGTGGCTTTTCCTCACTAGAATCTCAGACAAGGACCTGGAGCTGAATTTGTGTGAGAGAGACTGGTCTGATGTTTTTGTTTCTCAACCCTTAAGGGGTGGATTTGAAGAACCATTATAAGAAAAACTTGCCAGATCACAATCTGGTGCAAACAGAGGGGTGAAAAAGGGCTGTTTTCAAAAATTTTAAATTACAAGGAAACTGAAAAGTCATCTACAAGTACTTCTTAAGGGCCTTGTTTGGAATCTTGGTAGGTGGATCTTGTTGGATGGGGGCTGGGGTGCCCCATACGGTTGAGCAGTTTGTGCACTGCACAGAGGCCCAGCCTGAGGTAGTGAGTATGGACTGGAATCCAGCCTGGCTCTACTTACTGGGCTCTGCATTGGCTTGAGACTGTCTTAGCCCAAAGGAAGGGCACTTTTTTCCAATTTACCCAAAGTTGGCTTGCCAAGCCAAGTGCCCACAGGCTTGGCACATTTTTTTAACTTGCACAAAGGTACCCAGTAAGCTCATGGTGGCCCAGAAAAGTGGGGCAGGGGCAGAGAGCATCCCCAAGCTAGTGATGGGCCAGGGTGAACATCTGCCCTAAGCTCAGGTCAGCCATGGGCTGGCTATGCCCTATACCAGCGGTCCCCAAGCTTTTTGGCACCAGGGACCATTTTCATGAAGACAATTTTTCCATGGACTGGGGTTGTTGAGGCGATGGTTTTGGGATGATTCAAGCACATTACATTTTCTGTGTACTTTATTTCTATTATTATCATATTGTAATATATAACAAAACAATTATACAATTCACCGTAGTTTGGGGACTCCTGCCCTATACAGCCTGCTCAAAAGTTTAACTAGGCCATTCAACTGTTCTTACTTGGAAGTTTGAAGTCCAAAACACTGAAAGAAGTTGCTAGTTGGAGCAGGGAAAAAAAGTGAAAGGATGCTAGATGGTGGTTTCAGGCCCCTAGCCGGCCAAATCGTGGATAGATCACTGCAGTTAGAAGCCAGCGAAACTAGGAGTAAGCAGGGGAGGCCAGTATGTAGAGGTGGAGACCAGTACGTAGAGGTGGAGAAGAAGCAGACACGTGGAGGCAGCAGCTCTGTTTAGTGGCAGGCCCCGGACAGAGGGAAGCTGGAGACCTTTTGCTGCTAGGTCTCTAAGGGCACCTAGATCCAGAACACGCTGGAACTTTCGTTCCCATGAAGACTGGCTGAACCACGGCTCAGTTATCAGATCCTGTGATATCCCTGTCTCCTTCTGCACCTCTTATTTATTCTTAGAGCAACTCTGCCCCGCCTCCCTTCACATCCCCCCCATCAAGTTGAGTAGACCTCCGTTCTTTCCACCCCGACAATGCAACCCACAGTGGGGGGCCGACTAATACTTCTTGAATTGAACTGGTAAAATCCGTAAACACCACAGGGATTTTAAAAGGGGAAAGAGCAATGTTAAGCGGCTGTGGTCAAGCAAGGCCTTGGAAAAACTAGAACTTTAGGATGGGGGAAGGGTAGGGGGTAGACGGTCCAGACTTGAGACCGAGCACAGTAAATTATCCTGGGTCGCGCCAAGGAAAAGCCTGGTTAGAGAGCAGTAATTTGGGATTGCGTGGGAACATTGAAGGCATGAGAGTCATCTTGTGATTTCTCTGGCTGCCAACAACCCCTCCTCTGTTCTCCCCGAGTCATCATTGGGATTAGTCTGACCCCAAAACTTGGGAAAGACAAAGGATGACTACTAAAGAAATCACACTACGCCACAGGAGATGGAAAGGTAAAATTGTGCTGTAATAATCCCACAGACAGAATAAGTGTTGTAGTGGATTATTATGTTGTCTAAAAACAGTCTTTGTGAGGAGTGAATGACACTTGCGAAATTTTCGGCTATTTACTTCACAGGGCTTCCATTTCCATTCTGTTTGGAGTGATGGTTTCTCTTTTCCAACGCCTCCCCTCTTCCTTCATCTTGGCAGTGGGAGATAACCTGACAGCGTGCCTTGAGGAGCTCTCTCAACGTACAGCCAGTCAAAGTTCTCCAGAATTCTGGAAAATTCCACTTTTTCAATTGCATTTGAGCGTGTGTGTGTATATGTGTGTGTGTGTGTGTGTGTGTGTGTGTGTGTGAGAGAGAGAGAGAGAGAGAGAGAGAAAGGGAGAGAGACTGAGAGCTGCAGAGACTAGAGGCAGCGCTGGCCAGCTGCCATGGAGACCGACATTTGTGAAGAGGCATTTGTGAAGAAACAGCCCAAAGGTGGGGGAAATACTTGAGGATAAAGCAAAGCCCTTTAATACGCTTCAGCTTTGCAGGACAGAGGTGCTTATGTGCCCTTCTAAAACCTCAACTTTTATAGCATCTTAAATTTAACTTCTAATATTTCACGTTAAAAAATAGGTCTATACCCATGATACAACATTTAATATTTATATAATTATTTATAGTGTAAATTAAAGCACGTTTTCACTCCCATGCCCCAGCCCATCAGGATCTTTCTTTGGAGATAATTTTTCTTTTCTTTTTTTCTCTTGACTTCCAAAGATGGTCCCTGCATCATGTGTGTATCCTTTTTCTTCTCCTTTTAAATACAAATGATAGCATACTATGCACACCATTTTATACTTAATTTATCATTACTTAACATGTATCTTGGAGATAATTCCAGGACTTATGATTTCAGGATTTATTATTTTTTTAACAGTTACATGGTATTCCATTGTATGAATGTGCCATCATTTTTTTTGAGATGGGGTCTTACTATGTTGCCCAGGCTGGTCACAAAGTCCTGGGCTTAAGTGATTCTCTCACCTCAGCTTCCTGAGTAGCTGGGATTACAGGTGTGCACCACTGCACCTGGCTCCATCACTTGCTTAACAGGTTTCTATTGGTGGAGTTATGGGCTGAATTGTGTACCCACTGCCCCCAAATTCATATGTTGAAGTCCTAACCCCTAGTTTTTCTGAATGTGACTGTATTTGGAGATGGAGTCTTTAAAGAGGTAATTAAGGTTAAATGAGGTCACTAGGGTGGGCCCTAGTCCAATATGACTAGTGTCCTCATAAGAGAGGAGATTAAGACACAGACACGCAAAGAGGAAAGACTGTGAAGACACACAAAGAAGATGTTCATCGATAAGCCAAGAAGAGAGGTCCCCACATTAATGGAAGACTACCTGAGTCCACAAGAAGACTGGCTAATCTCAACTTTAGACAGTTGTTGAGTTTGCCCTGAGCGAAGCTTCAATGCAAACATCTTGGTGCATCTAGAGATATCATCCACCGCTACAGGCACAGGCTCTGTGACAGCCTCTGCACAGTTTGCAAGAACGTTGTGTGTCTTATCTCAGAGTTGGTTTTACTGAAACATAACACGGTGGAACAGGTTATGGTGGGAAGAGACAGAGAGCTCCCACTGGCCTTTGAGCATGGCAGGCCACTGACATCCCGGACACACACTGAATGGCCAGGCTGCCTTAAGGCTGCCTTAGAGCATTTGGCATCACTCACTTGCCTGAAGTTGCACAGCATGGGGCCCAACTGGAATTTGAACCTCAGCCTGCTTGACTTCAACGTGTTTGTTCTCAGCCACCTCACTGTACTGCCTGGTGATAAAAATGACAAAGGATACTTTTGATTATTCAGTCCAAGGCACTCTCATCCAAAATGGCAAAAAAAAAAAAAAAAAAAAGGTATTATAAAGGATTGATAGTTTCCCTAAACAGGAGTTTCTCTACCTGGACATCATGAACCTTAGGGACCAATGATGAGCTTCAGGGTTCCAGGAATCCCTGAAAATTATATGCAACATTTTGGATTCATGTTTTCTTTTTTCTGAGATAGAGTCTCACTCTGTTGCCTGGGCTAGAGTGCCGTGGCATCAGCTAGCTCACAGCAACCTCAGACTCATGGGCTCAAGCAGTCCTGCCTTAGCCTCTCAAGTAGCTGGGACTGTAGCTGGGACTACAGGCGTGTGCTGCCATGCCCAGCTAATTTTTTCTATTTTTAGTAGAGACGGGGTCTTGCTCTTGCTCAGGCTGGTCTCAAACTCCTGACCCCAAGTGATCCTCCAGCCTCAGCCTCCCAGAGTGCTACGATTACAGGCGGGAGCCGCTGTGCCCTGCCTGGATTTATGTTAATATGTGGAGTTGTTTTTTCATGATCAGAGTCCATAACTTCTCACAGAGTCTCATAAGGGTCTGTGACCCTACTGCCTAGAAATACTTAGTGCTGTTTTAGAAAACTAGTTATGAGCCATTCCTCTGTCCTCACAGAACAGACATTTTTCCAGACATCAGCACATAAATTTTCTTTAAAAATTTTCAGTTAGAGGTAAATGGAGACTGTCATTGTTGTCCTTTCGCTTTACAAGGAATGGAAGTGCAGAGGGCAAGATGATTCAGAGTCAGGAATCCTGACGCACGGGCCTGGCTCTGAAGCTGCCCTGGAGGAAACACTTTGCCCAGGGTCCATCGTCCCTACTGGAGACCCTGGGTTCCATTTGCTGGCCGGGTCTCTAACTCTTCCTGAATGTGCCTCCACTTTTCTGCCTCTGTGCTTTCTGCTTGTGCGCTGCCCTTTGCTTTGCCTGGAAGCTTTTCAGTTCTAACCACACTGCAAGATTGGCATCCTCTGAGCAGCTTCCGTAACTACCCTGGTGGAAAATGCTCTTCTTTTCCTCCATATCAGGAAAGTACTTAAATCTATGCATGTTGGCAAAGCAGTAACTGTGAATCATGTCTCACATTCTTGTCTTAAACCATCACCCGCATGTTGTGTCTGTAAACTGCGTTTGCCAGGCCACAACCATCTGGGGCTTTCGTGGAAAGGTAACAATTTTATTTTCCAGGTTTTGTCCTCACCTGTTGTGACAGGTCCTTCTGCTCTCTTGGGTCACACTTGTTTTTTTTTTGAGAATCTCCACAGTGGACCCCATGTGTGGCCTGCACACCATCCCCTTCATCCTGCCTTGTCTCTGGCTGTGGCGAGGGCTCTCAAGGAGGCCCCCAGGCTCCCAGAGCTCTGGGAACTTGCTGCCCATGGTGCCTGCCAAAGCCCAGTGGCACCAGGGCCACACTGTGCTGAGACTGCTCTGCCTGTTCTGCCCACGCTGCAGGAGTCCCTCAGTAGGCTGACCCACGCTGGCCTGTCAGTGGGTCAGCCCCCGATCTTCTCTTCCGTGTTGTTCTTCGTTTCATGGGTCCAGAGCAGTGGTGCTTTGCTCCCAGTGGCTTGCAAGATTTTTAGCTCAACAGCTCTTCCCATTTTATTTGCTGCCCTCTCTTCCTAGAATGCAGCTGGGAGTCCGTGGGGACTGCATCCTCTGACTCCAGGGTACCATCACCGATTCTGGTTATATTTGCTCAATTCTCTTTCTCTTCAAATGGGCTCTTTCTGTAGCGACCTCTCTGCAGTAATATGCCACAGGCAGGCACTGGCCACAGGCTTTGTCCCCGTACGTCATAGAAATCTTATGATAACCTTACGAAGTCGGTGCAGGGAAGAACACTAGGCTGGGAATCAGGAAGCCTGGAAGCCTTCCGGTGGCTTTCCAGTTTTTATTTTTTAATTCAATATATTCCTTTCTTCAAGTGAAATTTTTCAAGAAGCCCAACATGTAAAATAAGTATGGTAGGAGCTGCTCGGGATGAAAACTGTGTTAACGTGGGCATTTCTACAGCTCAGCCACTCTTTCCCTAAACGGAGCTGGGCCCTGAGTTTTGTCTGAGGAAGGTTGCCCAAAACACTGCTCCCAGAGCACCCAGTCTCTCCCAGAACGCAGATGAGCTTCCTGGTACATCCAAGAGGACTTCTCCCACCCAGAAGGATGCAAGTTCATTTCCACACTGGCCAGCAAGTGGTGGTGATTTCTTCTTTCTCTCTCTCCCCTGCCTCTTCTCTTGAGCCACACCCCCAGCCTCTGTGGGTTTAATCTCTCCCTCATCCCTTCCTCCCCTCCAGCTCTTAGCTGAGCCGCTTTCATCCTTCCTGGCAGGTGATCGCCACAAGCCTCTAAGGAGCCGTAAAATGAGCCAGGGAAATAATCAGAGGCCCCACAGCTGCTTTAGGTGATGTTTGTTCGGTCTTACCCCCACCCCTCGGAGCTTCAGGTTTTCCATTCAAGCTCATGAATGCCACACCCGGGGCATTCCAGCTGAGCTCTCTGTAGCTGAGCCAGAGTTTGTAGACAGCTGGGGAAAAAATGTGCTGAAGAAGCAAGACCTCCATGCTGTCATCCTGTTGGAACTCACCCCAACAGCCTGGGCAGGCCCAGCATAGCGGGGCTGACGGTCTGCCCTGTGCGGTGGAAATGTGGGGGCAGCGAGCCGCAGCCAGTGCCTCATCCCCTCGCTCCCTCCCCCAGGGTGGGAATGATTGCAGAATGAGCAACGTCAAGGACACAGGATATACTTGCAAAGTGAGAGAGGTATGCGTAGCCATTTAAAATGACTCATGAGGTTCCGACCTGATAACGGAACGTCTCAGCCCTTCCTGGATATGTGTTAGGAGATGCTCAACTCTAGAAAAGCCTCCCCAAATGCCACAAACGGCACACTCCAGACTGTTCATGCTTTCCCCAGGTAGGGAAAAACCAGGCTGCAGAAGGTGAGCTGGATTCCACAATTACACTTACAGACACCTTCATGTTTCAAGTGCAGGTTCTTATTAAAATGGTATTAAATTTGCTGTGTACTATTCCATATCCTTTGGAGGGACATTTAAGGTTTATCCAGATTTTCACTAGCATAAATGTAACCAAATGACTTATTAAAAATTGAATGTGGCAGAATTTTTAAAAATGGTATTAAATTAAATAAGCAGGAGGCCATTGGCCTGAGGCTGACCCCATACTTTGAGTCCCTATTGAACAAACTGCAACGTAACTTAATAAATAAGCAAACTGGGTACCTAACTTAGGAGCATCACAAACAGCCAAGCTTTAGCCAATCATAGGCAGCCATCTCATCGGACCATGTCCAAATAAGGCAAGCACCAAGCTGGAGCCAAACTATTTCTGTACTTTACTTCCTATTCTGTCTATAAATACTCATTGCTCACACTGCAGACTGGAGCTCTTTGAACCCCTTCTGGTTCTGAGTGCTGCCTGGTTCATGAATCCTTCTTTGCTCATGTAAACTCTGTTAAATTTGGTTTGTCAAAAGTTTTTCTTGGCCAGGCATTGTGGCTCATGCCTGCAATACCAGCACTTTGGGAGGCTAAGGCAGGAGAATCACATGAGGTCAGGAGTTTGAAACCAGCTTGGGCAACATACTGAGACCCCATCTCTATAAAAAATTCAAAACTTAGCTAGGCATGGTGGTATGCACCTGTAGTCCCAGCTACTCAGGAGGCTGAAGTTGGAGGATCACTTGAGCCCAGGAGTTTGAGGCTGCAGTGAGCTTTGATCATACTACTGCACTCCATCCTAGAGTGCAGTTGTCTCAAAAAAAAAAAAAAATGTTTTCTTTTAAAAATGGCTGTTGACTCTGGGGAAACTGTTCCAAGACAAGAGCACTTGTCTGCTCTTCCTGAAACTGCACATTCCATGGCCCATGACTCTTTCCATGGTCCCTCCCTGGCTGGCAGCTCTGGAGCCTTGATGACTAAACACAAGTCACATTTCCATAGGAGCTTATAGTTCTAGAAGCTCTTTCCCATATGTGTCAGACAGAGTTCAGTGCAGATAATGGAAACTACTTTAGTAGTTTAAGCAGAAAGGGATTTAATATAGGGAATCAATGCTTACAATCTGGTTGGAAGGGCTGGAGGAGTAGGCTTCAGGCTGGGCCTTCGGGATGACTCCCACAGCTGTCTACCAAGACCCCATCTCCCTCTGCCACATCAGGAAGCCACTTCCAGAAATGTTGGCTCTGAGAACATACTACCTTCATTTTAAGTTGGAGATCAGTACTATTGGCTCCAGAGCCATGTGACTCCAGCTCTGACCTGCACTAGCAGACTGCATACCTCGTGCCTGCCCCTTCCCTTCTCAGCTTTCTACATTCAAGCCCTGTTCAAGGACCTCTGATTGGTAGAACCCAAATCACATCTGGAAAAATAGTTACAAGGGAGCCCGGAAACTGTAGGTTTTAGCTTTCCAGTCTCTGCAGCACAGGAAGGTACACTAGAAAGTTGGAATAGACATTGGTTCTGTATCTGCCATCCCATAGAATATCTCACTTAATATTTGTGGGAAATCTGGAATGTGACAGGGGAGGTGTTAGCCTCATTTAGCACATGAGGAAAAGTGGAGGGATGAGGCTAGAGGAGAATGACAGGGAGATGGGGAGTCCAGGGACTGTTGTCCCGAGCAGGTGACATTTGTGTTGGGGCTGAAGAATGCTGGGGGTTAGACTAGATGAAGGGCTGAGTGGGAACAGCATTCTATGCAGGAGGAACAGCACGCATAACGGTCCCAGAGTGGCGGGAATGTGATACAGTCACAGAACTGAAAGAAAAAGGGGATGTGACTATGGACAAGGGGAGGTGGCTGCAAACTGAGGCTGCAGAGGCACCAGGGAAGGACAGACAAGCCCTGTAGGCCCCATTAAAAATCTGGCCTCTGTCCTAAGACCAATAGAAGCCATTCAAGGATTTATGGACAGGGATGCTTAGGGGAGGCGTTCATGAGACTTGATCATATTTGCATTTCAGGGTCACAGGCCATACTGTGTCTCCTGACTCTATGCCTGTACTCACTTACCATAGTCCACAATTTGCCACCAAACTGTTATTCTCCTGCATTACTAAAGCAGTTTTATTTTTGTATTATACCCCCTTATTCACTACAAGCAGCAGGAGTTAAAAAAAAAAACAAAAAAACTAACAGCAAAAACTAACTACAAATCTGGGAAGGTATAAAGAGGAGTTTTTGCATTTGTATAAATAAAAACCTTTGGAAGGAACCATCAATTTCCCTTGTAGATGTTTTTGGATGTCAGCGAGGGCATTCGGTGTGAGCTGTTTGAAATGCTTGTGCATATTGTTCTGTGGGTGGAGATCAGCAAGGTGTGGAAATGAGTCATTAGGCGAGGCTCTGAGGGTGCTTCTGGGCCTGGACAAAGTGCCCGTTGCTGGTCTCCCTGTCAGTGTCGGGGGCTGTTCCAGCTTGGCAGAGAGTGTCTCCTCTCACTGGTCAGCAACTTAGGGTTAGAAAACACATGGTTGAGGCCTGTTTCAAAGAGATCAAAAATCAGAAATAAAAAACTGTCAGAGGTATGATGGTTCTCCAAAAAGGCCACATGTTTTTAAAGGAACAGGCTCCTGAAGCTCGCCAACTCTGCTAGCATGTTCTTCTTTTCTTTTTCGTTGGAGCAACTCCTGGTCATCTCTGCTTTGGCATCTGTAGCTACCCAGTGGGAATAAAAACTCCTAGAGTTCTTTCCATTTATATTTAAGGGATTCTGAAAGAAATATATGCCAAGAAGCCATTATCCATTTTTTTCCTTAAAAGAAGCTATAGCAATAAAGTGAAAACACAAATGATTAATGAAATAAAACATTATAGACAGATAGCGAGTCAAATTGAAAGAAACAGAATACAGAATAGTGGTTACCAGGAGCTGAGGGGAGAGGGGTGTGGGGAGTTGAGTTTAATGAGCATGGAGCTTCAGTTTGGGATGATGAAAAAGTTCCGGAGATGGACGGTGACGATGTTTGCACAACAATGTGAATGTACTTAATGTCACTGAACTGTACACTTAAAAATGGCTAAAATGGTAACTTGTACATTACATATATTTTGCCATGATAAAAAAAATAAAAAACCATTATGAATAGAGCATTGTCTCAATGAGGAGACACTAAACTTGTTGATGTTTAGCTCGAGTGCTGTGTGTATGTGAGTGTGTGTGTGTGAATATATTTATATTAAAAGTAACCAGTTTCCTGAAAACACATAACCCACTCTGGGCCAGCAGGCCTTTTCCTGTGCTTTTGTGCATCCTGAAGCTGTCCCCGTAGAGTGTTCGTCAGGAAGTAGGTGACTCATGGGGCCTTTATGACAGACTCTGAGTCACACACAAACACACACAAACACACACACGTTAGTCACCCCCACAGGCTTCTAGGACAGGCAGTGATTTGGGTGCCAAAGCAACGTGCCTGGGGCACGGCAGGAGGCAGCCGGGGACCCACTGCCAGGCACATTCCTGAGTGGCTTCGCCCGTGGCTTAGTAATGAACGGAAGCTGGGGCCTTAGCTTCCAACTCCAGGCCCAGCAGAATCTCTCTATGTATCTCTGGCTCTCTTTAAGGACAACCTGAATGGCAGCAGCTGGGGAGAGCAGTTGGTACTGGAAGTGCCTGGTGCCCATTTGGCTGCAGTGGGCGGTGCCTGTGTCAGGGGCCTCTCCACACCGTGACAACGTGACACTGGGTATAGGCCTCTGAAATGGCTGGTGCATGGTGGCACAGTCAGGTTAATCACAGGGCTGGTCTCACACCTTCCTGGGGGTTGTGAATCAGGTGGGGAGCCACTCAGTTATATGACCAAATGCAGGACTGATCGAGAGGTTTTGAGACCTGAGTTTAGACTTGGCTCTGCCATTAGCTTGTTTGGTTACCATGGTAAATCACATAAACTCCCTGGGCTTGGGTTCCTTGTCTTTAAAATGAAGGAGGTGGACTAGATCAGGATTGGTGGCTGCCCTGTAGCTTGTGAGCCACCCCTCCCCTGCCTGCCTAAGGAAGACACTGCTCCCTGCTCACAGCGCTGGCTCCCTGCAGCCCAGGGGACAGCCCATGACACTTCTCAGACAGTCTTCTCTTACTGCTACCGATTAATTGGAGTTAGCATCTGAAAAGACACCTATTTGCCATCCTAAAAGCTAAATTGTTGGTTCTCAACTCTGGCTATAAATTAGAATCACTGAAGAGCTTTTATTAATATAAAATAGAGGTGTCTGAACGCTACCCATATGGTTCTGATTTAATTGCTCTGGGATGAGACCTAGGCATTGATAAAGGTTAGAAGCTCTCTAGGTGATTCTAAAGTGTAGCCAAGGTTTAGGGCCACAGGGTGAGATGATCACTAAGATAATTTTTGATCACTCTATGACTGGCTATTGGCATGAAGGTGGCAGAAATTATTGGGCCAGTTGAGTCAAGCTCTGGTGGCAAGATCATTAGGTTGAGGATCAGGAGATAAAAGTAGGTAGATAATAAGTCATTAAATATGAAATATCTGATTTCGAATCAAAAGTTTAGTTTATTATATCTCAAACAAGAAGCAGTACAATTAATCAAAGTATGTGTCTAAACTATCTACACAGTTTTGTCATCTTAACAGTAGCTTGTTTATGCCAGCAGCAGAGAAGCCTAGAGAGCGAGTGGTGATGAAATCGTTAAAGGTGTTTTCCACAGCTTGCTGAGAATTGAATATTTTTTCTTGTAAGAAGTGGTCCAAAGCCTGGAAGAAGTAGTAGTCAGTTTGGTGCAAGGTCTGGTGAATACAGTGGATGACAGAGAGTTTCCAAGTCCAAATTCTGTAGTTTGAGCAGCATTGTTTGTGCAACATGTGGTTGAGCGTTGTCTTGCAAGAGGATTGGCTTGTCTCTGTTGACCAATCTCGGCTGCTTAATCACAAGCATTCTCATCATTTCATCCAATTGGTTGTAATAGACATCCTCTGTAATGGACTGACCAGGTTTCATGAAGCTGTAGTGGATAATACCAGCGCTGGACCACCAAACAGACAGGATTAGCTTTTTTCAATGAATATTTGGTTTTGGGCTGTGTTTCAGCACTTCATCTTTATGCAGTCACAGTCATTGTGCTGAACACTTGTGATTGTCAAAAAGAATCTATTTTTTTTATCACACATAACAGCACACTATAGAAATGGTTCGCCTTTATGTCCTGACAGCAAAGAAAGGCAAGTCATAGAAATAATTTTTCTTTTGACATTTGTTTAATTTATGTAGTATCCATCTATCCAGCTTCTTTACCTGGTCAGTTTGTTTTAAATGGTCCAATATTGTTGGAATACTAATGTCAAACCTTGCTGTTAATTTATGTGTAGGTTGAGATGAATTTACTTCCACTACAGTTTTTAGTTTATCATTATCCACGTTGGTCTCAGGTCATCCACATGGCTCATTCTTAAGATTAAAATTACCACAGCAGAATTTTTTAAACCATTGCCGTACTATGTGTTCATTAGCCACATCCTTTCCAAACATTTTGTTGATATTTTGAGTTGTTTGTGTTGTTTTGGTTTTCTGATGGAATTCAAATTTGGAAATAATATGAATTTTTTTGACTTATCTATGGTTGTACAAAAATTGTTCTAAAAAATTTGAAAGATAATCACGACTCAAAACATACGTTTGGAAGAATGAGAATGTACCTTTATAATAAAAATAAAACAAGAAGTGTCAAAGTGAAATGTCACAGATATTAACTGTCAAACTTAGTACTTAAGGAAATTGGACATTTCATACTTAATAGTCTTAACAGTTTACTGACATTTCATATGTTGAATGATGGACTGTGGAGCCCAAGCTTGAAAACACTCATTTCTCTTCTTCACCTCAGTTTCTCTGCTGGCAATCTGAGTGTCATATTATCCATCAGGCAAGTGGTACCAGCTCCTGGGTGGGCAGCTGATGACATTCCAAAATGTTGGACTGCGTGGCTGGTGAGCATTCATTCGGTCATGACCTTGTCTCCAACCTCTCTCCGGGTTTTCTGAGGGAAGGTAGGAGAGAGGTGAAAGTGTTGGCTTTTTGCCTCTAGGAAGAATTTTGATTAAGGATAAACATATTCCAAGATGCTGTGAAGCTGAAGTCACATGAATGCTAAGTGATTTCTTGGCATCAAGAATCAATCTCTTTCATGTCAGTCCTAAAAAAATAAACACTTTTACTTTCTCTGGTACCAGGAATAGCCAGAGAGGCTTCAGCTATTACAGCAAAAGCTTTTAAAATAATTACTTCTAGAATACGATAATATTAATGATTAGCTTTGTGTGAAAATTGAAAAGATAAGTAGTTAAATACTAGGAATAATAAACCTTGGAAGTGTCATTGTGTAATAAGTTTGCCCTTTAAAAGTATCATTTTTCAATGATTTTTGGCTCATAGTGAATCATTCAAGAAAAATTAAATCCCTCACTAAATAATCCTTTTTCTACAATTAAGGTGACTTCTTAAAATGATCTTTGATTTTCATACATTAAAGTCAGATCCCTTCAAAACAAGATTTAAAAAAAAGTAATGGCATTCTCATACTGGAAGCACTTTCTATATAGTGGGCACTATGTGTGCACAATCTTATTCACTCTTAAACAGCCTATGGAGTGAGTGTGACTAGTATTACCTCTTTTTAGAGATGAAGAAACTGAGGCTTACAGAGGTTAAGAAATTGATCAAATGAACACAATACATAAATGGCAGAACTGGGATTCAAAGCCAGGTCTGTTGACTTGGGAACCAAAGTTTCTAACTCCTTGTTCTGTGAGCCAGAGAAGTATGTTATAATGAGATAAACTATTGCAAGGGTATGGATTTACTTTAAATCAAATCAACTTTCTGAAACATCAGAATTCAGTGTAGCAAAAAGTATGTGTGTTTGTGTAAAAAAGTGAAGGAAAATCGGGTGGGAGGAATAGGAATCCGAAAGACCTTATAAAATATAACTCTATTGGAAAATGCTGTATCTCCCAGTGACTGACTTACTTTTGTCCGGCACAGATTGGCTGGGAGAGGGTGATGCAGCTGGCAGCTTCCCTGGGCTGGCTATGGGGAGACGGCGGGAAGAGCAAATAAATCCCTGTCTGTTGGGAATGTCGGGTTTGTAATTAAATTAAGGATAAGGGAAGCTATACTGAAAATTCTGCTCGGTGGCTCAGAATTGAAACTTCACATAACTGCTTCTGCTCTTTATTGCTGTACTTAGTATAATAAAAGTCAGAATTTCCTTTCTCTTCACCTTTTAAGGACAGTTATTGGGAAAAAATTCAAAGAAGTGCACATTTGCTTTAACTCTCTCTCCCTCTGCCCCCCACACTCACTTATACACCAGAGTTAGTTGTAGATATGCTAAAACGTCACCCCTTCAGCATATAGCTCCTAAAAGCAAAGTCAGTTTCCTATCATCTCTTAAAATTATCACATCCAGTAATTTTAACATTGATCATTGATAGAATACCATTATCCCACATACAGTTCATATTGAAATTTCCTAACTGTCCCAATAATATTCTTTATAGAATTTTTAAAAATTTTCTGATCCAAGATCCAATGAAGACTCATGCATTGCAGTTATTATTAGGTCTGTTTAGCTTCCTTTAATCTGGAACATTCCACAACATTCCTTTTCATTCTTTATGTCACTAGATGGGATCTTAGCACGTTGTTGCCCAGGCTGGTCTCAGACTCTCAATTGCTCAACGATCCTCCCTCTTCAGCTTCCCCAGTAGCTGGAACTACAAGCATTGGCTACCTCGCCTAGCTAGTCACTGACATTTTGGAGTGTCCAAGTGAGTTGCTTTGCAGAATGCCTCTCTATTCGGACTCAACTGACTGTTTTATAATGTTAAATTCATGAGACCCAGTTAAGAGAGTCAAGCGACCCAGCTGGCACTTTTTATGTTTATATATGTATGTATCATATATATCTATATACAAATATAAATATAGAAATATATATTATAAAAGTCATATTAGTGCATGATTAGAAAATTCACATGGTTTAAAAAAGTATAAAATAACAGATGAAGCTCCCTTGCTCCCATCCCTTTCCCCAAGGTGACACTATCAAAAGGTTTTTGTTTCTGTCCTGAAAAACATTTATGCATACACCAGCATATCCATCTCTACATTTAACAAAAGAGCCATGCGATGAAAGGCAGGGACCCTTGAACCACTCTGTGGTTCAGTGAAGGACAATTCCCAGGGTGGCCTGAATCTTGCAGTTGTTCCCTGGCTTGAAGAACCTCTCTGTGTAACTGTTTTCCACCTCCTTTGTGGGTTTGTATAGAGACAGCAACCTTTTGATGACTAATACCAAGCAAGGTCAAGGTACATGGTAGTTGTCTGGCATTGGCCTACCTAATCAAATATTTCCTTTATAGGCTTGATTGGGGGAAATTGGTGGTGGATTAACTATGGGAAGCTTTTAACAGGGCACGAAATTTCACGATATTTAGCCCAGTCTCAATGTCGTGCAACCATCACACAGGTAAAAGACAGAAGGACTTCTTGACCAGAAAATAGAGCCTCTAGGGTTTGTGACAACAGGGATCTGTCTTCTTATGCCACCGCCCCACCTATGCAGCCCCCCTTGGGTGATAGGCTCTGAGACTTCCAAGCTACTGAAATAATCCCCTGAGTTTTGAGTCACATGGAGCAGAAGGGTCACTCCTCACATGGCGGTTTAAGGATGGGGCAGCCACAGGCACCACAAGTGACGCCAGCCCCATCGTCACACAGAGAACTCTATCACCTAAAAAGCCCCAGGAAACGTCCTCCTCTTTGAACAAAAGATTTCAGAATTTCTGCTGTCAATAAGGTACTGCCTACTGCTTACTTCAACCTGAATCTTTACTGTGATTAAGTGTATGTGTCTAGAACCACCTAGACAGGGATTAGTAAAAAACTCCTTAAGAATTCATTTGATGGCTAATGATGAAAAATCCCAGGATTTAAAAGGAGCAGGGAAGAAATCCGCCAGACTTGCTTTCCAGACAGATGCAAAATCTTCACCTTCCCTATAATTAAATTCTTGAGCCCTGTGTTGGGGTGGGATGCGAAGGAAGTACAGGTGCTGAGAGCAGGAAGATATGTCAAATTGCTGATCCCTGGTGGCCCCGGGCATTGTTTAAGAGAAGAAACCTGGTGAGGAATAACCGATTGCCCGGTCCTCTTCCCCAGCTTGTCTCAGGCTTTTCCACACGTAGCACTGTAAAAGCTTCGACAAGAAAGGGCAGCCCTGCAGGGAGCTGAGGTTGGAACAGCAAGCCCTCTGTGTCCTCAGGTTCTACATCTGTGCATTCAACCAACTGAGGATCAAAAATATTCGAAAATAGAACTGCATCTGTACTGAACATGTACACACATTTTAATCTTGTCATTCGTTATTCCCCAAACAATGCAGTATAACAACGATTTACCTAGCATTTACATTGTATTAGGTATCGTAAGTAATCTAGAGATGATTTAAAGTATGTGGGAGGGTGTGCGTAGGTAGGTTACATGCCAGTACTATGCCATTTTATATCAGGAACTTGAGCATCCTTGGGTTTTGGTATCTGGAGGGGTCCTGGAACCAACCTGATATTGAGGGGTGACTGTACAAGCAATAAGAGAAATGGCATCTCGAATGGGGGCTCTAGGCCTGTTTTCCATATTTTTTATAGTGTAAATCCTGAACGCTCCATGGAGATAGTTTCTTATCTCCCCTGCCAACTAAGCCTTCCTCACTCACTCTTGTTTCTGTCTCTTGTCATTTATGCCCACTTCCTTTGCTTTTAGAGTCCCTCTCAACAGCCTGACAGTTACGTTCCTGCCTGGCTGAGACATTCACTAGAGGGTGGGGCTTGCTTCTCCCGCCATGGACCGGGACTGCCCGTGAGCAAAACACCGAGCCCCACACCTGTGGTCTTCCCAAGGCCTCTACGTCCAGGCCGGCCAGCGCGATAGGACAGAAGTATTCTGTGGATCACCTGGCTTCAGCTTTGACAGTTCTGGTACATTAAAAACCATCAACACAGGCTTCCCTATGGCATGTTTTTGAGACGTACTTGAGAATTTGGGTGGAGTTGGAAGAAACGAAGTGTCTGACCTATTCCAGGGGATATTAGTCACCCAAATGATGTTTCAGAATTTAAAAAATATTAGACAAGTTTGTACATGGGATTAACTGTCAGACTGGCCACTCCTTGTTGAAGCTTGAGGTTTTGGAATTCTGCTCTGCCTTCTCAAAGAGGTTTTTTTTGTTTGTTTTTGTTTGTTTTAATTAAAAAGGCCAATGGAGAAGGATTCCGGGAACTTTTTCAAATGTAATGTCCTTACCTAGGTGTAACAACAATTGAGAAAAAAGGAAGGGGGGTGTGAGAAAAAGTAGGCATGATTCAAATAGCTACAGACCCCAAGCATAATCTCTGCACTAACTCGTGCGCCATCTGCAGTGGGACTCCGGAGTGCGGCCCTGCTCTTTGTATGTCAGGAGAGACTGAGAAAAATTGCAGAGAAAGACAAACACGGCAACTAAAGGGGCCAAGGAGTTTCGGTTTATAATTTTGGATTCTTGAAAGGTTGGGCCTCTTCATGGAACAGATCAATGGACTCATTGGAGGCTATGGAGCAAATCAGTTACCCTAAGGGCCCAAAAGAGATTGATAGGCTCTTAGTCACCAAATTCCAGAAGACTCAGACAAGGACGTCTTTGAATCCTGATGGGACCAAAATTAGCCAATTTTAAAAAAAAGTTTCTGTATTTAGAGACTACTAGAATATAAAAGGAATTATCCCAAATAATTGTGCAGGTTGAAAGAGAAGACATTCCACAAGGAAAAGTGGCTTTTATTTAAAAAAAGAAGAAGGAGAAAGCTTATAGCCTCCAAAGTTAGCTCTGAGAGATGATTTTCCTCCTTGACCTCTACCCTGTGGCTAATCTTCCCCTTCCTCTGGAGTTGCGCTGTCTATTACAGAAGCCACCGGCCACATGAAGCTATTGAGCACTCCAAATTGAGATGTGCTGGAAGAATAAAATATTAATACACACTGGATTTCAAAGACTTAATGCGAAAAAAACCAAAATGTCTCATCAATAATTTTTTCACATGGATATGTTAAAACAATAATGTTTTAGGTACATCAGGTTAAATAAAATATATTAAGATTAATTTCCTCTCTTACTTATTTTAACGTGGCCACTAGAAAATGTAAAAATGACCTCTGTGGCTTACATTTGTGGCTTACATTATATTTTTATTGATCAGCATTGCTTTAGGGTCCTTTGCTAACAGTCACTACCCTGATCATGCTTACTGGGGATGCTTCTCCTTTGTTAATTTTAGCATGTCTAGTGCTGGCCTACGGCGTGGCCCGAATGCGCAAAAGTCCACTTAGTGAAGGTGAGACGGGTGCCACCAGAGCAGAAACACGAGGGACTTATTGATGAAAACAAGATTTTTAAATCTTTTTTAAGCTGCTTTAATTAAGGGCCCAGCTCCCCCCATCTGCAGGCTTCTAATAATACTAGGTCTGTAATAGTAGTGTTGGCTTCATTCCTTTAAAGCACGGAGAACAGTGCCCGTGGTAAAAGCTGTTGCTGAACACAGGTTCGGCTGCCCGCCACCCGAGCACCAAACATGAGAACCGAACACAAGAGGTGAGCATTGGTGAGGAAAAGGCAGTTTATCCAAGTGCCAGAAGCCTGAGGAGATGGCAGGCTATTGTCTCAAAGACCATCTCGTCTCCTCTGCTTAGTGAGCAGCTTAAAGGGGGTTGGTGGCAGAAAGCAAGCTCTGTGTAAGTCATCGTGACCTGCTAGATGGTTATCAGCAAATGGCAGGTTGTCTGGGGGATATAGTCATCAGCAGTCTGTGGTTGGCCTGTTCCGGACTCTTGATCTATTATTCTTCAAGGTTGTTTTCTAATCTCGTGCCTGGTGGCTGTGTAAGCAAGCAGCAGGTTAATTCTCAGCTTTTAAGACAGAACAAACCGAAAGCACACTGGAAGCAAACTGGCTTCCCTTTAGCTAGCCTAGCGTTATAGTCTGAATGGCCCTTGGGGTGTGCTTACTACGCTTTGTAAACATTCAATATTATTCACACTTTTCTCCATGAAAATGAAATTCTTCCTATAAATGGGTTCCCTGACACTGATAGCATTCTCCTAAGTGTTTTTGCCTAATTTTGTCATGTGGGGAATGTTGGCCCCTGCTTTGCCTACCAATCCACTGTCAGGCCATTGGTGGGGTCTGCCCGGCTGGTGCTCGGACCAGTGGAGGAATGTAGACCCTCTTTCCAGTGAGTAAGGTTTGGACACAGTCTGCAGTTCGCATGCCACTCTCTGGATGTCTGGGATGGATTTTATTTCTGGGCCATCTACTTAACTATTTGAGGTAGTCTCCTTGTCTTGCCTCCCTCAGGTCCTGCCTGGGATCCTTGTCCTTTTTTGCCCTGGACAACTTGGTAATGATCTCTGTCATGCTTTGGGTCCCCCTTTAGCTGAAAGTTCCCTCACACCCTCCACACAGGCCCTGGCCGATAAATGTGGCCACATTCAATGGCAATCAAAAATGATAAAGAAATGTGGTTTTTAGACAGCTACTAACAACTCGGTACTATGGATCTTAGCTGTTCAGCTGTTAAGATCATCAAGATCAGTGGCTCTGAACAAGAGGAAAAGTTCAGAGTGACCTGAGAGTATTTCCAAAGGATACACTCCAGGGGCCCATTCTCAGAAATTCTGATTCTGTGGATCTGGCATGCTACCGTGGCATCTGCTCTTCTAAAAGCTCCCAAGATGATTCAGGTGAATACACTTGACTGAGAATCACAAGCTAGACAACAATGGGAATAGATATTTTCCTACTCTCAATTTAGATGTTAAATAATTGATTTATTTAATGTCAAGATTAGACAGCTAATATTTTAGTTCAAACTTCACAGCGTACCCATTTGTAAATTTTATAAATTGGCCCAGTACCTGGTACAAAGCAAGCAGCAACTAAAAGATTGCTGAATTGATGATGGTCTTAGTTCATTTGTGCTGCTGTAACAAAATGCCCGAGGCTGGATAATTCATAAAGAATAGAAATCTATTTCTCATAGTTCTGTAGCCTGGGAAATTCAAGATCAAGGCTGGCAGGCTGGGTGTCTGGTGAGGGCCTTCTTGCTGAGTCCTCACGTGACAGAAGAGTGGAAGAGCAAAGAGGCCTAACTTAGTTCCCTCCAGCCCTTTCCTAAGGCACTAATCCATTTATGAGCTCTCATGACTTAATCACTTCCCCAAAGGCCCTCCTTCTCGATACTATCATGGAGGGGATTAAGTTTCAACACAGGAATTGTGGGGAACAGGCAGACCATAGCAATGATTATGCATATTGAAGATATGTTTATAGAGAAACTATCTTTAAAATGTATCTTATGAAATATTTTTCAAGATATCTTTAAAATATCTTTTTTTTATTTGTTTGTTTGAGACAAAGTCACACTTTGTTTCCCGGGCTAGAGTGCCATGGCGCTAGCTCACAGCAACCTCAAACTCCTGGGCTCGAGCAATTCTCCTGCCTCAGCCTCCTGAGTAGCTGGGACTACAGGTGCACGCTACCATGCCCGGCTAATTTTTTTTTCCTATTTTCAGTTGCCTGGCTAATTTTTTCTATTTTTAGTAGAAACGGGGTCTCGCTGTTCTGAGGCTGGTCTCGGACTCCTGAGCTCAAGTGATCCTCCCGCCATATGCCTCCCAGAGTACTAGGATTATAGGTATGAGCCACTGTGCCCTGCCTAAAATATCTTTAAATTGTATTGAGCATGGTAACTATAGTTAATAGTAATGTGTTATATTTTTCAATTGCTAAGAGAGCAGATTTTAAACATACCTACCACAAAAAAAATACTAAGTATATGAGGTGACAGATACGTTGGTCAGCATGATTTAATCATTCCATAGTGTTTACATACATCATAATTACATTGTACCTCACCAATATGTACAATTATTATTAGTCAGTTAAAAGTAAAATTTTAAGAAGTTATTGAAGGTTTCCATCAAATTTCATGTGTTTTAAATAAATGGGAAACATGTCTCCATAGAGTGTGGCAGGCGGCACTGTGGAGGGGGCTGTGTCCTCACGGGGAGACTTGGAAGGAGCAGTTCATTTGTTTTTGAACGCACAAGAGGGGTGCAGCTGCAGGAGGGGCCTTTATCAACACCCAGCTGCTCTGCAGCAGTTAATTGCGGCTTCCTGTCTAGAGAATGCAGCACAATGGACTGAGGCTGTTTGCTGTTGCACCCCCCGCGCCACCCACATGGGCATTGTTTAAGGTGGCAGAGGTCTAGGCAGCAAGACCGTGGCAAGCCTGCCAGTGGGAGCCTGGCCTGCAGGTCGCCCTGAGCTCCAAGAATGATTTCCATAGGTCAGGCTGACCCTGTGGGGCTGCCCTGCAAGGGACCACAGCTGCCCCACCTGGAGACCTCCAACCCCGGATGTTCCTTGGCGGTTAGTTGTGATGTTTCTGCAGGCTGCTTGGCAACGCCCCTGCACCTCACCCAGCCTCCCATTTCATAGACTTTGAAAGAAGAAACAACCCACAAACCTGTCTAAAAACAACTCGGCTGATGCGAATTCTAAGAACGACTGAAGAACTACATGTTGGGGGTACGAGCCTTTGTCCATAGCAGCGCTTTCCAGGGCCCTCCGGGAGACGCACACCCGCATGGTTGGCCGGTTGCATCTCTTTACCCACATTAGATGGGATTTTAATTCATTTTTGACTTAGCAAGAATTTGTTCAATGATGTTGCATTTTCACCACCCTCTTTGTCAGAGAAGGAAGATGGGCCACTTTTGCAAACTGTCTGTCCCTTTCACTCTTTGATAAAAGTCCTTCTGTCTCTTTCCCTTTTCTACAGCTCAGTCATGTCACCCCAGCCTTCATGAGTCTTTGTATCTGCAGAGAAAGGAGGAGTCAAATTAGTTTGACTGAGAGGTCAGCAGAGGCAGAAAGAGGGGAAAGTTGGGGTGGGGCAGGTGGGCCGTTTCCCCAAGTGACTTTGCATGTCCCTGAGATGCACCTTGCACCACTGACCTCCACTCGCACGTCACTGCCGGTGACAGCAGGTCAGCACAGAAGAACCCAAGAAACCACAAGCTGCCCCCACAGTTGCCGGGCGTGGGCGAGCTACAAGCGTGGATGAAAACATCTCATTTCAAATTCAGAATGTGGGAAGGAGCAAGGAACAAAGTCTTCACAGGCACAAAAATATTGGGAACCTGAACTTACAAACAGGACATTGGAGCACTCTTTCTCTTACTCAGTGCTGGCGTTGTCACTGCCAGGAGGGACACTTTCAGTCGACTCAGGTTTACTGGGTGCTTGCTGTGTGTCAGGCCGTGTGGCAGCTGCTGGGGTGAACGATAGTCCTGCTGTCACAGAGCTTGTAGTTGAGAGCAGCAGTCACCAAACTTCAGTCATTGCACATTCCTATGGGAAAAACCCGAGCCTACCTACCCTGTTTTTGTTTATTTATAAATTATGTAATATATTGCTGTGTTATACACATCAAATGGAATGATTTATGTATGTTATAAAATGGACATACAAAATAAATTAATCTGGATGAGATAAAAATGTAAATACATATATAGAATTTCTAGCATTTTCTTCCCCCTCCTTGAGTGGCTTATCTTGTACAACTTCTGGGATGCAGACACCCACTGTAGAGATCACAGATAGGATTAAGAATGTGATTTGGTGTCACATTTCCTGGGTTCAAATCTTGCCTCCAGCACATAATTTTTTGTGTGATTTAGGATTTGTTACTTAATTTCTCTGAGCCTCGAATTCCCCATCTGTAAAATGGGGTTTATAATAACACCATCCTCAGCGTTGTAGTGAAGATTAAATGAGATAATCCATGCTTAGAAGTCTTTCTAGCATTTGGAAAGAACTCAGTGAATGTTTGTTATTATTATAATTATCATAGTCTCTTTGGGGACAAAAACATCAATTACCCAACTAAGTCTTTAATCTCAATTGTGATGAGTACTGTGTAGGGTAAACATAGGATGCCGGGCAGGTATATATGAGGGGGACTTAATCCATTCTGAGCTGTGTTTGAGTCTAGGAAGGAGCCACGGTTAGAGCAGGGACAGAGCATTCCCAGCTCGGGAACAGCACGTGTGAATTGACCGAGGAGGAAGACCAAGGCCCAGTGAGAAGGGAGAGTTTTGCCAGGTGCAACAGGAGAAGCAGGCTGGCTGGAGACCATGCAGGGCTTCGTGGGCTTTATCTCTGTCTAGACTCTTAGTTACAAACAACAGAACCCACTCAAAGGAGTGTAAGCAGAACAAAGACTTTATTAAAGGATGTTAAGACACTCTTAAAATCTCCAGGAGGGCCAGGGAGTCAGGAGCCAGGCTTGCAGGCCTGGAGGCCAGAACAAGACTCAAACCATCACACCTTGGGGGTGAATCAGTAAGGGGGCTCTGCTGTTGCCTCTGGGGCCAGACGCCACAGCACCCCATCACTGCCACCCTTTCTAGGAAATAGATTCTGCACAGTTGGCTTCCTCGTGGGCTCACTTCCCAATGAAGCTATGTGTAAGAACATCTGATTGGCAGAGCTCGGGTCACATGAGTGGGGCCTAGTTGCAAGGGAAGCAGGGAAAGTGAGTTTACTGGCTTCTACTGAGAGGAGATAAGTACCTCTAAGGTGGGAAATTCCCCAAATATGGGACTGATGTCAAGGATTTTGGGCTTAACTACTCTCACATCATTAGGTGGTCTGCTGTGATCAGTAGGTTTGGAGAGCAACAGGGAGGTTCGATCATTTTCTTTCATCTTTTTTGCAGAAGTAAAAGAGAAGAAACAAGCCCCAAGTAACTGAACCCCAAACCCAAACATTAAGGAAATGAAAAAATTTCTATCTTCTGAAAACTTTGTCCCTTTATTTGCGATAGATTTAACAAATTGTTTCAAGAGGTAGCTAATACAGCAAGTTTGGATGTATGAGCCACCAATGCTGAACAGACATCCCTATTAAAGGATGTGGCATTCCAGTGTATAGTTGCTCTCAAGCTAAGTGTAAGTCTTTTCTCTTGAAGCTACAAACTGGAAAGGCCTGACCTGGGTGCCAAAATTAGGTTTTTCTGTGGTCAAAGATGGGGAGGCCCCAAAAAGGCAGAAATACAAGATGAAAGTGTTGACATGGCAAAGGAAGATGGACCAAGGCAGCAAGATGAAGGTTGGACAGAAAAGCTACTTTCTTAAGGAAAAGTTGCTTTTTGTTTTTTTTTTAAAGTAACTCTTAATGATATCATGACTTTTGTTGAGTCAGGAAGCTGGTTGAGTTGGCAGAGCTTTTCTGTATTAACAGAAACAAATCTGCTTTAGTTCAAGTAATAAATAATGCACTTCTAAACACGGAGCAAAATGTATTAAACAAATAGCTGCAGAATATAAGGTCAAAATGAAACTGGAGTAAGATGACGTCTATGCAGCTCAATATTTTCTATTTAGTAGTCTGACTTAGGGCCAAAAATAGGATTCTCGCTCAATTGTATATTTAAAATAAAATGATCGAATTCTTTAAAAAATGTAAGCCTGATGAATCTTCTAGTATTATTTCTATAATATAGGCCATGTTAAGTAAGTAAATCTTAAATAATTATTTTGATGATTTAATAAAGACCAGAAATTCTTAAACAGGTTATCTGACAAGTTAAAAACATTATAAACCAGTTACAAACTTTTTCTTGATCACATGCAAACACAGGCACCATCTCATATCATTTGACTATTAATATGTTGTTGGTATCAGCACCCTTCTAAGATTTGTTCTAATTTTGTTTCAGTGCCTTTCTCCTAAAACAGTTGTTCTTAACCTTTTTTGGTGGGGGCGGCTCATAGATCCCTTTAGTATCTGTCTCCCTAAAAAAAGTCTCGCCTTCCTGCTGTAAAAAATTGGTATGTAATTTCAAGGACATTCAAGGACTCCAAATTAAACCCCTGCCTCAAACCTTGGCTTTCTCTCCATAAATCATGGTGAAGGGAGTCAGGAAGCTCAGGCTGGTGGTGGGACATGATGTCTGTGATGATGGACAGTCCCAATTGCAGCAGTGGCAGTAGGCCTCCTGTGTCTAGTCCCCTGAAACACTTGATTTAGTGGTGCTGGCTTAATGGCCAGGAGGAGTTTTGCACCGGGACCTAGTCAATTAGTTTGTAATAATTGCAATGTGCTAGGTAGAACTTAAGTGAAAATGGCCACAGCTCTGCTGCCCTCTGGCTACTTGGGACCCTCATCTGTGCCCTATCTCCACGACAAAGCAAAACCTGTTGTGACCATGGTGTTAGCGCTTCTGAATTATACCTTCTTGTTAAGTTCTTAATGATGAATAACAGCTACCTTATTGAGTTTCTTCTTCTAAGTAGACATGTGCATTTCGAAAGGAAGGGGACTTTAGTGTTTTAACTCAAAGGGGTGTCTATGTCAAAGTCCTCTCTGACTGGCCTAGGGGGCATGTCAGGGACGGGGAGCAGAGTTTGGGGATGGATCCTTTGTCAAATTCCTAAAACTCCTGAACAGAAAGAAGATAGTCATTTAATTGCAAAATCACACATTGAAATATCTTTTTGGAGGTTAACAGGAAATATAAATTTCTACAAGGAGGAAGTGGCTAATAGCAGCCCTTTTCCAAAGAGGCTGTGGTAAGACTTCAGGGTTTAGAGTGAAAACTTGGGTTCTAATCCTGGCTCTGCGTTTCACTAACTCAGCAGGGTGGAGAAACTTAAGAAATTGATTCCACCTAAGCACAGCACGGGTCTCATGGTGTGGCTTTAAGTTTTGAACGTTGCCAGTGAAACCATGACAATATTAACCCTGAAGGCTTAACTTTGGGAACATTTCTCAACTCCCTGAGCCCAGTTCCCTCATCTATAAAATGATAATATCTACCTCGCAGTGTTGTTCCGTGGAATTAAATGAAAAAATACATACTATGTATTTCATCAATTCTAAGATATGTATTTCTGCCTCCTACATTAAAAAGTTCTCTTAAATTGAGATGGCATCCAGGGGTGGCTCCAGGTTTTATGGGACCCGAATTTTATATTATTTGGGAACTTTTTTAAAAAAGAGAATATAAAATAATAAATGCAAAATTAGGTAAGAACATAGATATTTGTTTAGTTGAGACAAGAAATCACAGCTAATTAGAAATTTTAAAAAGCTGACATAAATCACGAATGACATAAAATACTGTAAAAACACCATAATATTTTTATTTTTATTTTTTGGAGACAGAGTTTTGCTCTGTTGCCCGGGCTAGAGTGCCATTGTGTCACCCTAGCTCACAGCAACCTCAAACTCCTGGGCTTAAGCAATCTTTCTGCCTCAGCCTCCTGAGTAGCTGGGACTATAGGCATGTGCCACCATGCCCGGCTAAATTTTTTTTTCTATATATTTTTAGTTGTCCAGCTAATTTCTTTCTATTTTTAGTAGAGACAGGGCCTCGCTCTTGCTCAAGCTGGTCTCGAACTCCTACCTTGAGCGATCCTCCCGCCTTGGCCTCCCAGAGTGCTAGGATTACAGGCGTGAGCCACTGCGCCTGGCCAAAACACCATAATATTTAAAAAAAATTAACTGACACATTTCTGTAATAACTCTTTGTCCGACTTTTTCTGGGAGGGGGTGTGCTCTGTGTGACAATGAACTTATTATGTCATTTTCTATAAAGAGACTAAATAGACAATTCAGTTTTCATTCTCTGTGGTTGACGGAAATTTATTTTTTACTATTAATAATTTAGAAAAGTGTTTTCCAGCTTCAACTTATTTTTGGTAATGTCATATATTAATAAACTTTCAGGATTTGTTGTCAAATTTGGGAAAACTTCTATGAAGTTTCTTTCCTATGTGAGCTGTAAGATTTGGAAAAATTTTCCACAGACTAACTTCTGGCTCCATATACTTCAAACTTGTTTCTTTTCTACCACCCGTGCCATGTACTGCTGGTGAGCGCTGGGGGATGTGTTTATACTGGATGTAACCTCAAGCCCTGCACCCGAGTGTCTTGCCTGCAGGAGAGCTGGCATGGTGGAGAGTGGAAACGGTGAAGCCATTTCTACACCAGCATGACCAGCGATAAGTTAGCTGCACAGATATGACCATGACCGCATAAACATATCCCACTAAACCCAGACTAAATGCATCCCAGCTCAACTTCCCCTTTAGCAGGAACCCCACACTGCCCATGGCCACTCCTGTGCCACCCACACAAGGGGAAGTGTGATAGAGGGGAAGTCAGAGTGGAAAGAGACAGTGGTCTAACCGATTGCAGTTAAAATATCTTATTTTTGCAAATTTTACAAAAATCTATGGCCACGTGAACACACTGCTGGACCCCGTCCTGGAACACTGAAAGGGCCCATGCAAATGAATCTCTTAGTTTCATAGTGAAGACACTTCTGGATGGCATCCTTCAATTAGTTGGTAGTGTGTTTGCTTTCCTGGTGGCACATGAGGTCACGGGTGTATTAGTTGGTGGCAACTTAGATTTGATATCACACATGAAAAGCAGCACACAGTGCCTGGCACATACCACACTGGTGGCTCAGTAAGTATGTTTCCTCCTTCCTCCGCTTAGTGAAAAATCAACAAACGGAGCTTCATCACCGGCAGGGATCCAAGTGCATTATTGAAGAATCAGCTTCGTAAAAGTTGATATTCCATTAGTTTGCTTATAAAAATTTTAAATTGCAGTTTTTGAATTTATGGATCTTAGTTCAAGGTCATCAAAGAGTGATTGATGGGTAACCAGCGAGTGCCCAGGGGCAAAAGATGTCCTGTTGCTTTGTCAGTGGTCGATGATAATGTACTCATTTCCAGCCAGTCATTAACAAGGCAAGCCCATCACTAAGAAACGAAGAAAAAAGAAAAACAACAAAATGGACTATGCTGTATTGAAGACACCTGAGTTCTGCAGCGTAAAGGAGAATTTCCCGCAGACTCAGCTCTGACACGCCCCATCACCTTCATGAAGGGCACGTGCGGGACAATCTGAGCTCGTGTCCAGAGTGAGGACATGAAGAAAGTGGTTGTTTTATTTTTCTTTCCCTGTCCTTCTTTTCCCTGTCCCTCTTTCCTTTCCTCCAATTTGGCCCACACTTTCTAGAAGGCTTACTTGTTGTCACTTTCTGAAACAAGAAAAATGATCCCACTTTTCATTGCTTGTTAATGCTATATGACTCCACACCCCTCAAAGCTATTAATATACATAGAGAACTAGGGCATGGAGCACTGAAATGCAGTCACGTGTCACTTTAAGAACAGTGATACATTCTGAGAAATGCGTCGTCAGGAGATTTCATTGTGTGAACATCATGCAGTGCACTTACACACACCCAGATGGTGTAGTCTGCTCCACACCTGGGCTGCGTGGTACAGCCTGTTGCTCCCAGGCTACAAACCTGGACAGCATGTTACTGTACTGAATACTGTAGGCAATTGTAGCACAATGGTATTTATGTATCTAAACACAACCTAAACATAGGTACAGTAAAAATACGGTATAAAAGATAAAAAGCGGTACACCTGTATAGAGCACTTACCATAAATGGAGCTTGCAGGACTGGAAGTTGCTGTGAGTGGGTGAGTGGTGAGTGAAGGTGAAGGCCTAGGACATTACTGTACACTCCTGCAGACTTCATGCACCCTGTACACTTAGGCTGCACTAAATTTATAACATCTTTTTTCTTTCTTTAATAATTAATCATAGCTCACTGTAACTTTTTTATTTTACGAACTTTTAATTTTTTTAACTTTTTGACTCTTTCATAATAACACTTGGCTTAAAACACAAACATGTACAGCTGTGCAAAAATATTTTCTTTAGATCCTTATTCTATAAACTTTTTTCCATTAATTTTTTTTTTTTTACTTTTTAAACATTTTTGTTAAAAACTAAAACACAAACACACAGATTAACCTACACAGGGTCAGGATTATCAAACTGTCACTAGGTGATAGAAATTTTTCAGTTCCATTATATCTTAAAGGACCACCATCATATATGCAGTCTGTTGTTGACTGAAAAGTCATTATGTGGTACATGATGGGGAGGGTTTGGGGAGCCCATTTCTGAGTCAGCTAAAAGGTATATGTATTTTATTCCTCGGGCATCAATTTAAATTTATTGTAATTTTGAAGCTGCCTAAATGTTTCATTTGAGACTGTATGTTAAGGCTTCTGTTAAATATAACATGGGTAATATGTTGAAACCTCCTCTGATCGGGATAGCATTAAGAGGTGGGGCCCTTGGGAGATAATTAGGTCACAGTGGTGGAGCCCTCAGGAATGGGATTAGTGCCCTTGTAATAGAGGCCCTGGGGAGCTCCCCGGCCCCTTCTACCACATGAGGACAGAGTCAGAAGGCACCATCTGAGCAAGAGTGAGACCCCGTCTCTACTAAAAATAGAAAGAAATTTTCTGGCCAACTAAAAAAATATATATAGAAAAAAAAATTAGCCGGGCATGGTGGCTCATGCCTGTAGTCCCAGCTACTGGGGAGGCTGAGGCAGGAGGATCGCTTAAGCCCAGGAGTTTGAGGCTGCTGTGAGCTAGGCTGATGCCACGGCACTCACTCTAGCCCGGGCAACAGAGCGAGACTGTGTCTCAAAAAAAAAAAAAAAAAAGAAGAAGGCACCATCTGTGAGAAAACAGGCTCTCACCAGACACCAAATCTGCTGGCATCTTGATCTCAGACTTCCCAGCCCCCAGAACTATGAGAAATACATATCTTATTTATAAAAATATACATATATATATATATTAACATGGGCAAAGCTGTATTTTAGTTTAGGTATAATTTATGATGGAGTTATTTCATGAACAAATATAGGGATTGTAAATAGTTAAGATTCATTGTAGAATGAGCAGAGAATTTACCAGAATAAAGAGGTGTAATGAAAAAGGAAGCCTCTTTCAATCTCTAATGAGGAGCTTGGTGTTTCTGTAATCTGATTTTGTGCCAATTGTTTTCCCTAAAGTAATTTGGATGCACATTAGTCTGATTATTATGATTTCCTGTTTAGAACCCAGATACCGTCTTGCTACGTCCCCAGTAGTGTATTTTTGGAAATGACTTCAACCAATGACTTTAGTTCTATTCCTTTGGTTTCTTTGTGGTTCATCAGACAGGAACCAGGCTGCCCGAGTGTGCAACCCAGATAGCACGAGGCAGTGGGCAGGAGAGGTTAAAATTACCCAGAGATGCTGTGGTCTGAGTCTCAGTGAAGGAATGTGTTGCAGCTGAGGAACAGAGTGGGGGAGGGAACATATTTTCAATGTCTGAAATGTCTTGACCAACTGGCTTTTCAGGGATCATTTTGATGCTTGTATTTCATCTGGTGCCAAGCTTCCTGCTGGTGTTTGACTAATGAAGGCGACAGTGATGACAAGGATAATGAAATTTGTCTTCCAAAAATTTCCCCTTAAATGTACTGGAGGCAGCAGCACTGGGACAAATCTGAGAAGAGTCTCAGAGTCTCCTTAATGTTACTACTCCTAGGAGTAATAATGCTTCATCATTGACAAAGCCCTAGCCATTTTGTGTGGCAAATATTACTATGATTCCCGTTTTACAGATGTGTAAACTGAGGTGCAGAGAGGTTCAGGCACATATTTAATGTTGCTCACAGGGTAAGCAGTGGAGATAGGATTCAAGACCCACTCCCCTGACTCCAGATTGTCCCATTTCTGCCTTCTCCCTCCACGATGTCACACCCTGGGTAGCGCTGGAGGGAGAGTGACAAAGGTCTTCAGTCCTCTCTGTGGTACCCCTTGCACTCTGTGAATCTGTCAGGGGAGCAACACATGCCAAGACTGCCCCTAAGGGGTGCGTGCCCTCTCCTGTATGCACGTGGGCTGTCAGGGGACTCAGGAATTTCCCCAGGAGAGGGATTTTCCCAACATCTGCATTGACCGGCTCAAAGATCCTGTCCAGCTACACAGGATTAGCTGGAATTTAAGGCATCTAGCATGGAGAAAACACATTCTTCTATACAGTCAATTTCAGCCATTCTACATATGTGTGTCTAAGTTTACAAAGAAGGAGAGAAAGAGGGCAGACCAACCTGGGGCCAAATTAAGGTGTTTGTGTGTGTATGTGTTTCTCCTTTTCCCCGTTCTTAAACTTAGTGACCTATTTGGCAGTTGACCACTGGAAAGCTAATAGTGGTAATGACAGAAACTGAAAACAGGAGACACTCTCTTACTGTATCCTGACCTCCAGATACACTGAAGAAATGCAAAGGCACCGCAGGGAATTTGCAAAAAGATGTGGCCTGCAAGAGCGCAGAGCCCTGGGGAACAGGGCTCTCTGAAAGCAGAGGCATTTTCAACTTCCCTGGCAAAACCAATTCTTTAGCTACTTCCCCGCCCCACTCAGGAGAAAGAGCTGGAGAAATTTCACTGAGAAAAATATGGTTATTTACAGCGTAGACAATAGGCCGGCAGGTTTAATTTCCCCTCAGTCCTATAACAGCATGTGACTTGAAACCAGTTTAATGAAATAACTCCCGGATTTCAATAGCTGATTACTCCGGCCCAGAAGCCCGGAACTGCCAAGGTTCCTAAGGATGTGGCGGACAGGAGGCTGGGAAGCCACGAGGCTGCGGTAACCATGGGCCAAAGCAGGCGCTCTTTAATTATCCCGCCAGTAGCCTCTTCCAGGCCTGGGAGCCTAGAGGCCTTTAAGAAGGTCAGTGAGGGCTGTTGCAAGTCACAGCCTCTGCGATGACCACGACGTTGCTCTGCTCTGGAATCTGTTTCCCTGTGCTGTGGTTGCTCAGTGCGAACTGTCAGGACCACGTCTCTCTGCTGGGGCTGCTGAGACACCGAATGAGTCCTTTGGGATTTGAAGTCTAACAGTTTTTGGATTAGGTGGACTCAAGATGTAGTTGAGTCCAAGGCGTTTATGTGCAGGCAAGAAGTTCTCACTCTCAAATGAGGGGCACAACGTGTCACTGGTACAACATGCTGTTGGTGGGGAGTGAGGTACGGGAGTTTGGAGCTTACTTTCAAATCCTTCTGCCTCTCCACTTCTTCTGTGACCTCAGCACATGACTTCACTTTTTTTGAACTATCATTTCTTCATCTGAAAAGTAGGGGTAGTAACACTGACTTTGCAGACTTGCTGCGAAGAGTAAATACAATAAGGTATGCAATATGCCCATCCCATACCTGGATATAAGGAAAGATTACCTGCTCACCTGGCTCAGGGTTGCCAGAAAACAGCTTGATACACTCATCTTTGTTAGGGGAATTTGGGGACCTGAGTGCCAATCTCAAAGTTTTCATTATTTCAATTCAGTTCATTTGACATATATTAAGCATTTTACATGCCAGGCACCGAGGATCCAGAAATGAGTAACGCAGACCCCTGCCCTTAGTAACAGCACTTTCTGGTACAGTAGGTTTCAAACCTTTGACTGTGACCCCTGGTAGGTGATATCACAATACAGTACATACTCACACACATTTACTATTTATATAAAATCTGTAGCAAAATTTCTTGGAACAATACTCATCCTTATATGTAAAGCAGTCTGCTATTTTCTATTCTATTTTATTTCATTTTAAAAGTGCTGATGGTGACCCACTAAATCGATATTATGGCTACTTATGGATCACAACCCTCAGTTTGAAAAATATAGTGACTCTGATCTGCCCTGTGATCAGGGCTGGCATGAGCCCTTGTGAAAACTGGAGGGAAGGCAGCCACTCAGTGGAGACAGGGCTGGGCCTGGGTCTTGATTCTATTAAGCCAGTCCGGAGCTCCATCCCCCTTACCTTTCATTGGCTTAGGAATGTGCACATGACATAACTCTTGCCCATGAGACAAACAGGGTCATCTTGGGTGGGGCTCCTGGGAATGGTTTTCCCTGCTCTAAAAAAGGGGCATGAGAAATGGGCTTTCCTTTTTCTGATCCTGGACACTGTCCTCCACACATGCTGCCTGGACCTGGAGCAGCTACCTTGGGACTGTAATCAAGTATGGTGACCTAGTATGCCGGCCCAAACCTGGCCATCACAGGGTGTGACAGAGAGGAAGAGTTGGGGTTCCTGATGACATTGCAGAGCCACTGAATTAACCGACCTGGGAACTGCTCTAGTTCTGGACTAGTTATACAAGATAACACATTTTTCTTATTGTTTAAGCTTTTTCTAGTTGGGCTATTACTTACATCCCAAATGGTAGTCTGGTTTAACTGTCTGTTACATATGGAGCATGTGCTATGATTTTTTAGCTTTGAATCAACTGGGAACCAGTAGAATCAAATTAAGGCCTCTTAATTGCCCCTTTGCAGATGGTGTTTAATTGGGTTTATACTCTGTAAATGGGATGCCTTCTAATTATTTCTTATAAACTGTGGAATGACTGAATTGATCTTAAAACATTTCAGTTAACCAATGCAACAATTCAGCTGGATGAGTTTGGGCAAGTTACTTAACCTCTCTGTGTTGCAGTTTCCTCATCTGTTTATAAAACAAGGACATTAGACTAGAGATTATTTTCATACCTAAATTTTGTGATGCTATGGGGTAGTGTCTGAGTGAAATTTCACAGAGAAGAGAAGTTTGCTTCTAAATGGCTCATGGTTATGATGTGGCTTTTATGTCTGGGAAAAAAAGTTTCAGTTTGGAAGGTGGGGGTCGTAGTGGCGATGTTCTGAGATTTGAACAGGGTTAGCACTCAGAGGGCCTGGATTTAGGTCTTGGCTTCACTATTTAGTGGCCGCAAAACCTAATTGGCCACATCGTCCCCTGGGACACTTTTGTTTTCTATGAGCACCTGTTTCCCCTTCCATTAAATGGGGATAACCCTCAGTACCTTATCTGTTGACTTTTTAAGGTGGTATTAGGATTAAATAGGGTAGATAAAAACAGTTTGTGCTATCCAAAAGATTTTCTGCCATTTTGGTGATGTAAAAGTTTACACTTCGCTTATGAAATTCTGTGTTGTGATTCTAATAAACTCTCGAAAACTCTTTAGGTCCCGATTTTATTCTGCAGAAATAACCCCGCTCCTTGGCTGTGCTCTCTGGCTCTCCCTCCACACCCTCCCAGTTTCTAAAGAACTAACTGTTTATAGCTGAATAGCAGCCACAGTCCACTGATTTTATTCCAGAACTTTTCTCACTTGCTAATAAATAACTCCCATTGTTTCTACAACAAGAGAACTGAGCAAATGACTTGAAGGGCACAGAGGTGAGTTCTGGGTTGGAAACAGACTTGCCTGGAGTTGGCTTTCAGTTAGCAAAACCCGAATTTTTATTCAAATATAGTATTGGCCCAGAGATCAGAACACCTAGTGACCCTCGGTAAGCAACATGAATTAGGCATACATACATAGGCCGATTTGTTGTTCGCTGACAATGTGGTTTAGTTATAAAATAAAAGGGGAATAATTACTATTCCAAACTAAATGTGTGGAGTCAGATACTTCCTGCTTTTTTCCTCCAATATGAAATTCTATAGGTCTTACTCATTCTTGTTGGTGATCTAAGCTGAAATGCCGAGAGACTGAACGATTTTGGTGAGTGCCTCTCACAAAGTCCGTCAGAGCTGGGGCCCAATCGCTGGGCCATTTCTAATGACCATCCCATATGTCTCTATAAATAGACCATTGTCAAATGCTTTTTTATCAGGCTTGAATTGGACAACAATCATGACTCTCAACTTTCCTTCCTTCCCTCTCATCTGATTTTAAATTGTCTCTGACAGTCAGGATGTGATAAGTCTACCGTGTTCAGAGTTCAGAGTTCTGAACACCATTTTCCAACACAAGGCAGGCTAGAAATACATATTTCAGACAAAACATGGAAATCCTACCAATTGGCGGTGAATTCCCTCTGAGTTTCTCTCTTCCCTTTCAGGAAATGTGCCTCGGGTCTTCCGTCCTTGCTAGCAGCAGCTTCTCCGGTCTGGTTCTAAATCATCGCCTTGGCAACGCCACTTCCCACAGTCCACAAAGCTTTGGGCAGACGGTCTCTATTTTGCCTTTATCACCTATATACTGGTCACTAGGGTACAGAAGCCTGTGACCCTGCTCATCCCAGCTTTGTTTTGTCCAAATTCTTGTGCAAAGAGGAAAACCAGGATATTGAATCATGCCCTGGGCTGTGGTGGCACAGTGCCCTGCAAAATAAATCACAACTCCTTGATTTCAGAACAGCTGGAAATAAGCACTTTTAATGGACAGCGGAGTCTGGTCAAAATAGGACTGGGATGAGACAGGATTATCATTTTAAAATACTGATTTTGGGGGGAGAGTGCCTCTTCCCTGTTTTTATACGTCCTGAGTTCCCTTCCCTCACGGGCAGCTGCAGAGGGGGAGGTGGTCCTGCAGCAGGCACCCCACTCCCATCCGCATGCTGACTGCACGGACGGGGCAAAGCCTGGTCTTTCCAACCTGCGTACACACAAGGCCAATTTGTCATTAATTCTGCAAAAGTCCTGAGAAGAAGTTTAATTTAATAAAATGAATTAAAATATAGTCCCTAAGCACAAGTTTATAACCAACAGTTTCATCTGCATCGAGCAAGCCCTAGTTGCAAAGGGAAATGGACTAACATTTACTGAGGACCCACTGTATGCCAGGCTCACTAAACTCTCACCACAACCTCATGAGGCAGGTACTATTTTTGCCTCACCCCTAACCCCTTTGGGAGTTGTGCCAGGTGGGGGTGGTGAGGGTAGGTGTTGACACTGGCAAGCAGCAGGAAAGGGGTGTCAAAGGCTGTGCTGGAGCCACATGACACTTAATCATCCTGGGGGCTGTCTCTGGATAAGTTGCAGGACTGTGGTGGCCTAGGGTACCCGCATCACTTTCTGTAAGCACCTGTGGAAACACACCTGTATGACTCCATCAAATTATGTTCAACTCAACCGCATGCTTATGTTGAGGGATAAGGATGGTTCAATCACTTATGTCTTACAGTGATTTTTTTTTTTTTTTTTAAGACCAGATTTCAATGTCTCTGGGGGTATCAGATTCATCAAAGGGGCCTGGGTACTTGAGTATGGATGCACCGATGTAAACCTGACTTGCCATTTTGTCTGGCTGGTAACAGCTTAGGGGGTGGGAGTGGACAAAAAAAATACTCTATAGAAAAGTTCTACACCCAAGAGGGTGGTTACAAGCACAGATTTCAGGTCCAGAGTTTGGATTCAGATTGAGATTTGTCATCCAAATCCTCCTGCTTGTCTCTTATGTGGCATTAGGCAAGGTAGTAAACCTCTTGATGCCTCAGTTTCCTCATCTATGAAACGAAGATGATAAATATAGTGCTTATCTGCCATAGAAGTTATGTATATTAAATGAGTTAATATATGTAAAGCATTTAAAGCAGTCTCTGTCATTGAACAAACTTTTAACAAGCATTTGCTGTTCCTGTTGTTGTGACATCTGTATTAGTTTGCTAGGGCTCCAATAACAAAGTACCACAGACTGGGTGGCTTAAACAATAGAAGCTTATTTTTGCACAGTTCTGGAAGCTAGATGTCCAAGACCGAGGTGTCAGTAGGACTGGTTTCTTGAAAGGGCCACAGAGAAGGAAGGATCTGTTCCAGGCCTTTCTCCCTGGTTTGTAGATGACTGTCTTTTCCCTGTGCTTTCATATTATCTCCTTCTGCATGTGTTGGTGTCCAAATTTCCTCTTCTTATAAGAACACCAGTTATATCAGATTTGGGCCCACTCTTAAAAGGTCACATTTTGAGGTACTAGGTATTAGGACTTTAATATATGAATTTTGGGGGGATGCAATTCAGACCATAACAGTGCCTAAGCAAGGCTTTTGGTGAAATTTTCAGGGTAAATTTTGTTCTCCCAAAGTTGCCTTTGCCTGTTTTTCCCTTTTTTGAGTAATCAGTATAAATTTCCTTTCTCATGTTATCTCCTACTTATTGACTATTTTTTAAAAATTTACGTAAGTAACTTGGTCAAAGTTCTATAGATGCTGAATAGAATGGATTCCACGGTGTTTTCCCCAAAGGAAAATCCATGGAATTGTAGGTCAGACAGTAACTTAATAACTAAATTTTGGGCAGGATCATATACTTTTAAGTGTTTTGGTTTTTTTTTTTTTTGGTGGACCCAACTTTATTATTTTCTTATTGATAACTAGCCATAAGTTATCACTTTTTCAATGGGTCATTATTAGTTAGGAAATGCTCAGTCACTATTAGTAAAGCAATGCTATGTCACTCAAGTCACTAAATGTTGATGGCCAGCATGACACATTACCTGTATTTGCGAGCTGGGACAGGTTGGGCCTGGCGAGTACTGTTGGATTCACCTGGGGTTTGACTGGTCCACGGGCCAGTCATTGTCACGCAGGCTGTTTGTGTTAGGTGAGGTTTTTTGAGTGGCAAATATTAGAAATTAACTCCAGCTTAAGCAGAAAAAGGACTATATTGGGAGGATACTGGGAAAACTCACTGAATCCCAGGAATCCACCAAATCCCCAGGCCTCAGGGAAACTGGACACCAGAACAGGAGTTTTGAGCCTTTGTCAGGTCTCTTCCCTTTGTCTCTTCAGCTCCAGTCTCTATCTTGCTCATCCGGCTTTTGCTTCTATGGGACTATACAAATGGGCTCCTGTTCCCTTTGACCCCTGGCTGTGTTTGGGTGATGGAGTACCTTGTCAGGAGGTCAGAGGAAGAAAGGGGAGTGAGGGCAGCCTGTTCATCCCCCTAGCTCTACCTTGGGCAATGCCTTGGGCTGGTCAAGTCCCTTGGCCAGTACTCATCTGCAGGTGGCATTCTGGAAATGACTCTCTTCCCCCAAGTCCAGTACCTGCTCCTGCCTTTCATCCCTTTGGCCCTAGATGTGCTAACAGCTCTGCTTTTACCATCTCTGGGGAGCTGCATTATCCCTTGTGGTTTCCCTAGATATTGACTAGTTCTGTGCTGGGCCATGCTGGAGCTTGAGGCAAAAGGAAATAACAGTAACACTGAAGCTGTCTTAAAGTGTTGATATTTTGTTTATCATGGATGCTTTTTGCATTGATTTTGATTTTTAAAAATTATTGTATTAAAATATTATCTTGATTACTGAGATTTTTAGTACCCCCTTAAAATTTTGTACCTGCAGTTGCCTTACTGTAGTCCCAGACCAGCATCACACTTTTGTAAATTACCCCTTTATAAAACCCTCCTCTCTGAGCAAGAGATTTTTTTTTCCTGATAGGATCCTGACTGATACAGATACCTTCTTTTGAAAGCATAGATTATAAATCATTGGCTCTTGGGCAGTGTTTTGTCAAAAACATGATTTATTTGACCTATATAGTTTTGAAATTTAGTTGATATTTTTTAGAAGTCAGAAGACGTTCACATAAAAATACAGATTTCTGGTTTCTTTAAAAAAAAAATCAAACAACATGGCAATCCTTAGACCCCTTTCCTGTATAGCAACAATTGGCTGGAGCTAAGTAGCAGCTTTCCCTTTAGACTGGGTATGTCTCTCCAATTGGACATAGTCCCCACCACTCCCTATCGCCTCTGCCCAACACTGAGGCTAAGTGTTAGTTGATGTTTATTATCACAGTGGCACTGTTGTTTTATCACATGTGGTCTGTTTGCCCAGCTGACTCCTATAGGTTGCTGGGTTTAAGACACTTGCTCTAGCTCTTTACTGTTATAAGACTCTACTTCCAATCTCTGCAACTTCCAGTTCAAGTTTTACATTCCCAGGATAATGAATCAGATTGGCTCAACGTGAGGCAGATATCTATCTCAGCACCAAGTAACAAGACCAGGGGACAGGATCTTGCTGTCGAGCAGCTGCTGTGGGCCCACCCTTGAAGGTGGAGAGTATGGATTTCCAGAGAAGAGGGACCTACCACACTGCATTGGTGGCTCTTGAACCAAAGTGTAATACTGTATGCATTTTATATTTTACTTAATCCTTAATTGGTTAGAGTAAACACCTGATAATGTCCTATTCAGTAGATTCTGCAGATTAAATGCTTCCAAAAATGGTAAAAATGAATGCAATTTAAAATTTACTCTTTCTGTAAGCAAGAAACTCCCTTTGAGAAGGGAATAGGAACATGTTCACAGGCCATAGCCTGGTGCTCCAAAATTCCACATAAGACAAACATTTTGGTCTACTTTGATTCTGATGGGTTAACACAGCTCTTGCACTTCTGAGGTATCCAGGCAAATGAGTGCACCCATGATTCTCTCTCACCTGGCCCTTGCAGACATTGCTAGTATGCTGCAGAACACTACTGCTAAGTTTCAGAATCCTTCTCAACACAGCTTTCCAGGCAATCAGCACTAACTGAGCAGGTGGTGCATGGATTGAAACCCATTTGCCACCCTTCCTGAGAGGCTTCCTGGGTGACATATCACGGAGCCTCCCTGAGCTACTAGAGCTAACATTTTTTTGGCATGTGTGAAAGTTGGGATGGAGACTGCTGTGCTGAGCAGATGAGAGGCAGTGTCCCCTCAACACTTCGAAGTGACTTCTCCATCTGTGGTCTCATTACAAACCCAAGTAACCCAGTCTAAGCCCTTTCCTTCGAAGCCTCCATCAGACAAATGACTATTTCTTGTTTAGTTCTAATGCAGGCAAGTGATTCTGTCGGGTCACAGCTGGGAAGGTAAGTGAACAACCACAGGCCTTCGGAATCAGACAGCTCTTAAGGGGACCCCTTAGAGGGTCCAGAAAGTGTTCATTCCTGAGTCCTGGGCAGAGGCCAGGCAGGGAAAACCCGTCAGAGAAGCCTGCTTCCCTCGTTCCCGGTTCCCCAGGCCTCTGTCCGCAGCAGTGTGGCGCCCGACTGGCCTGGCAGGCTTCCAGACACAGATACTGCAAGATCGGTTATGAAGCCAAACCCACTCTCCCCATTCGTTCCCTCCCTGCTTCCCAAGAGTTCAGTAAATAATAAAATTTAGATAGATTTTGTTTGAATGAGAAATCTCAGAATTAAATGTTTGGTCCCCCTCGGGGAGTTTGTGTGGGAAGATGTCCTATTATTTAGAGGTTATTTTTTGACTTCATGGATCCTCCTGTTCAAGTCCCCTTGCCTCACCGGGCCTCAGTCATCTCATCTTTCAAATGTGGTGACTAAGTTCCCCCGAAGCTTGCGAAGCTATCATTCTAAATTCTGACCCTCTCAACCACTCAGTGGTTAACAATATTGAGACTTACTGTGTGCTTGGAAGGGTGCTGAGAGTTTTACATACATTCTCTCACTTAGTTCTCACGAAACCAGATTGAAGCAGTTACATCGTGTTATACCCGGATATCAGTTAGTTTTCAGTGTGGCTGCTTATACAGACATGCCCTAAATAGTAGTGGCTTAAATAAGATAGGAGTTAATTTCCCTCCCAGGTAAAACACAAAATTAAGTGTCTGGAGGTGGGCCAGGCCACTGTTGATATGATGGCTCCATGGTGTCCTCAAGATGCCTGTCTTTCAGCCTCACTGTCCACGGTATGCAGGTTCAAGGTCACTTCCTGGTTCAAGATAGTTGCATGAGCTCCAGTTATCACTTCATTGTTTCAGGTAGGAGGAAGCAGAAAGAGAGGGTAAAGGACTGTGGTTTTTTTTTTTTTTTTTAGATATCCCAACAATACTTCTGCTTACATTTCATTGGCCAGAACTTACAGGTTATATGTTCATACCTAGCTGCAAGGGAGGCTGGGAAATGTAGTCTTACTGTGTCCCAGTGGGCAATGGACCACAGGTAAATATTTGAATTCTATTAAAAGGAAATGAGAGTGGATATTAGAGTAGACACTGCCAGTTTCTTCACATCACCTTTGACCAATGAGGAAGAAGGGCACAGAGTGGTTAAACAATGAGCCTCTTAAAGGCACACGCCTGATGAGTGATTGCAGCAGGATTTGGATCCAGCCAATGTGCATCTGGAACCTTAAGGGCTGGGCTTAAGTTGGTCCTCCCTGGAGTTCTCTTGCTTCTTTCTCCTTATCAGAAGCTTCATGCAGTCTCCCTGGCTCTAAATGTAGTCCTCCTTCGGTGTCAGGGAAGCCTCCAAAATGCAGGAAAGTTGGGAAGGGCTGTGAGCCCAAGGTAAGGCTGCCCTGTGAGGTCTCCTCTGGTCCCCAGGGCCAGCCCTCACTCCAGGTATCTTGGTCCCTCCTCATTTCCGCCTCCCTTATATCCCTCCATGGTGTCCCCAAACATCCCCAAGTGTCCCTAATTCTTGTCTTTGCTAAATCCTGGAATAAATTGGTACCTCTCTTCTCAGGGTATTCATATTTAAGAAGATGAAAGAATAATTTTCTTACTGTAAAATTTCAGGTGACAGGTTTTTTCCCCCTTTTTATAAGTTGGAGGTACTTCCCAAACAAAGCCCTTAAAATCGCAAAGGCACAACCTCCTTGGACTCCTAGTCAGGTGGGTTTGTAGCCAAAGCCACTGCCAGGAGCTGCATCCCCCTCTCGTCTCTTCTTGCCTATCCAGAGTGGAATAAGAGCTAGACATGCAAGTGTGTTAAGGGACCGGCAGCATCTGTATAACCCAGAGCTTTTAGAAATGGAGGATCACAGGCCCCTCCCCAGACCTACTGAATCAGAACCTGCAGTTTAACAAAGTCCCCAGGTGACTCTTGCACATATCCCAGGCTTGCAAAGTGCTACAAAATCTGAGCTGTAGAGTTTCTAATGAGTATTTATGAACAGAAAAAAAAAATCACCTAAGTAAGAGTTTGCTTATGAAATTCATTGTTTTAGAAGAAACTGAATTGAGAAAAGGACAGTAAGTAAAAATCAGGCCCTGAAATAAGAAATTGCCGTTTATGGCACAGGCTTGGTCCTCATCCATCCAGTGCACCATGCAAATGTCAACAGTTCATTGACTGATTGATACGTTAGGCGGGGGAGCCAGACAAGAGTAGATAAAAATTCTCATGCTTAGATTTCGTCTTAAGATTCCCTTGTAAAATTACCCAAATCAGTGCACTTAAGTCTCCGAATGGTTTTTGCAAACCAGATAAGCTTGACATTTTGTGTGCACGTAATTGGCCAGTTTTGCTAAGAGACTGCCAAAAGCACCGTTGTCTAAACAACTATTTTAGTTGAAGGATACAATCTAGATTTAAAAGCTAGCATGTGACTCACTTTAAGATTGTTAAAAGCTCAGAGGAGAGAGCTGTTGTACTCTCAATCTCTTTATTTTTGTATCCTATGGTACTTCAGACACCTGAAAGAATAACAGAGCTATTTATTTCTATGGGCCCAGGCTTAAATTGTGGAAAGCCGCAAAGAATTTCATTTGGCACTTTTAAAATACTTCTCTGCCATCCCCCACCCAGTTCTTCATGAGCAGAGAGGTTCATGAAGAGGTTTTCTATGGATGCTGGCGGCAAGACGTAGTGGTTAAAAGTGTGAGCGGCAGGATTTGGCCACCTGGGTTCAAACCCAAGCATTACCAGCTCTGTGAGGAGGGGGAATAACCTGCCATCTCTACAGGCTGTCGCGATGACTGGGTGAACAGACGCAGAGTGGTGGCTGCCAGATGGCAAGGGCTATGTAAGCGGTCGCTGTTGCCACATCTTCCTACGATGTAGACATCCAGCCCTCCTTTTTAATTTTACAGATGAGGACACAGTGACGGAAAGGTTCAAGGTCTGTCTGCTGCATGGCCCGGTGGGGCTCCTTCCTCGCCAGCACCCCCTGCTCTCCTGGGGCAGCACCCAGCCAGCAGCAGTGTGGGAGTTCTTTCCCTCCCCCTCCGTGTCTCCCAGATGTCCTTGGGTACCCAGGTGGGGGCCGATGGCAAGAACAGAATCTGAGGTTGATTCAGGTCCTGAGTGGTGCTTGTACGTTGATATCCCTACCCCCCTCTGCTTCCCCGAGGTTATTTTTGCCCTTTCACCCCTGGTGGGGCATGTATGGTCTGGGATGTTGCTGGAAACCCTGCTGGTCTTATGACATCTGAGAGACTAGGACAGCTACCTCAGCTGCTAGTAACAGCAGCACACTTTTAAGTGACTAAACTCAAAGCTACTCCTTCCCCAGGGCTTTGATAATTCCTCCCACCAATTATAGCACTTTACTGAGATTAACTAATTAATCTTCACCGGAGAGACCAAATCAAAGATAATTCTTTCACACGTGTAAAGCACCTTTTATCTAAGGATTACTAACACTGATGCATTTGTCTCCCATGACAACATGGCAACTTTCAGAGATGACAAGGAAAATCTTCATTATCATTTCAAGAACCGGGAACAAAGAAAAATCCTGCCCCAGGACACAGAGGAGGAGATGGGGGTATCCGAACAGGGACTGCTGGCAAGGTTGCCGCTGGAGCACACCTGTGGCCTTCCAGGTGGGGTGTGCATCTACGTCTGGTCATCTTGCTTCATGTTCTCACAATTTCCAGGGGTGGTGTCCACGATAAGGAACAAGGATGGCTCATGGGGATAGTCAAACACATGAGAAGCTCTCATGTCTTACTCTCCCACTTGTCTCCATAATGCTGGTTCCTTGTCATCTCTGTTCTCAAAGGTTCTCTTTGTGATCTAGATGAAATGGAGCCGATAGCCAAATGCTAGGGGGAGACAAGAGCCTGCAAAAGACATTATAAACTGAGGGCCCTTAAAAAGAGAGGTGGTGGGTGGTGGAGAGTGGGAGGGAGGAAGAGAGAGAAGTCAGTCTCCCAAAGCTCTGGAATCGGCATTTGGGGTAAAATAAGGGAAAAGAGTGGTCTGCACTCTGTGGCCCAATGTTAGGTTTGCTGTGATTTCTTTGGAATTCCCTTGACAGCAGATTCATTTTACTTGACTTGGCAGCACAGACAGTTGCTACTGAGCGGCAGCCAAGTCTGGGAACCACATCATCATGCAGTTCATGGTGCTTCATAAAGGGGGACCTCAAAAACTGTCAGGGAGACACAAATGGTCATTTTGGAGAAGCTGCTCCCATGGTGACCAAGCAGTTGCAAAATGTATTTGTTCTAAGATTTTTGGTGTAAACAACACTCACTGCTGGGCGCTGGTATCAATTTGCTGGTTTCTCTTCCTGACCAGCAGCTGTGACTCTGGAACTCAGAGCCCTGGACTTGCAGGGCCTGGTGCTGCCAAGTTTGCTGCAGCTGACAAGCAGGTTGACAGGAGCTCCCTCCAGGCTTCTAGGGAATAGAAGTGTCAGGAGGAGAAGCTCTTGCTCAACTCCAAATTCAAGAAAGAGAGGTGTGTAAGAACTTTACATTTTATAGGGATTTAAAGTGGGATTGTAGGTGCGTGATCTCATTTGAGCCTCATGACAAGCATGTGAGGCTGGACAGGGAAAGGACACCTCTTATTCTGCCGGCCCAGTATCCCTTGCTTTTGGAAACTGACTTTGCTCCAACGATTGCATTCTGGTGGGGCTGCCAATCACAGGACTGTCCCGCCCCTCTGATCCCTTCCCTCACCCACCCCAATATTGGGCAGGTGGCTCTAGGTAGGCCACCGGACTCTTTTTTTTTTGCCAGGGATTTGAATCTTATGGAGAGATGCCCTTGGGGAGAAAGATGTTGGAGCTGTGTAGAGAGAGTGCTGTGGTCTCCTGCTACCAAGATCCACAGGACTGCCCAAAGCCCAGCGTTCAGCCTTTCCTTCCATTGTGTGGATTATTTTAGTTTCCTTCTAATGAAGTTGTCTTTGATTTATGTTAGCTAGCACCTACCAAAGAAACTCAAATTATAAACACACTCTAGTTTTAAACAGCCAGGAGTTGAGGCCAGATCTTCTCCCAAGTCATTGACTTTTCATCACATATGGTAAATGCTAAGTTTCACAGGATCTTTAAGGAAGGAAAGAGAGAGAGAACTGGGAATTCGAGCAATGCCAGCAATGAAATTGTTTTACAAGCCCAAGAGGCTGTGCATCCTTCCCAACAGCATCACGCCAGGATTTGTCCCTGGGAATGCACTTCATGGGCGTGCACGATGGCAGTTGTGTGAGCTGGCATGTACTCGCCTTCACCCACAGCCCACATGCTCAGGCCAAGCCTTTTAGAATTTCTGTTCTTGTTATGCTTTCATGGGATGTGTGTTTGCTGGTAGACTGATTCTTAGGTGCATTTGCCTATAGGTCTGTCTTTGAGTTTTCTATACCCTATCGATTTGACAAACAATAGAAGTAGCTGGTACAGTTCAGAGGGAGGGAGGTTGGTGAGTGTGGCTGGCAAAAATTTAGCAGCTGGTAACATTTTCGCAGATAGGAGAAATCTTTTCAGGGTAGCATATATGCTAAAACATATAACCCAACTTTTTACTGCTTCATACCAAATAAAATTCCAGATTCTGTACTTATGAATACATGAATCCCATATTAAAGCACAAGACCTTCTCTCCCTCTTGAGACTGTTCTGGTACTTTCTGCAATGGCATTAAATTAAGGGTGGAGGATCTCTTTTTGTGAGCAGGATCTTTTCTAGGTAAAACTAAGAGGTACCAAACTCCTGAACTGTTTAGCCTGTTGAGATTATTTCCAGCCCAGACTGGCATCCCAAAGGAAATCAGAAGTAATCCTAAAGTTTTGGAGTTTCTTATACATGGTGGTTGAATGACTGAATGAGTGAATGAATGAAGTGAAGAGTAGGAGGAAGCCTAGAAGCCTAGACTGCTAGAACTGAAGGAGAACCTGGTGATCACCCAACACAGCCGCCCACTAGTTATCTATGGCTGCAAAACAGGTCACTTCAAATCTCAGTAGCTCAAGGCAACAATAATCAATTCTTTTCTCTCATGGTTTCTGTAGGTCAGGAATTCAGAGCAACTTGGCTGGATGGTCCTGGCTGGGGGTCTCTCATATGGCTGCAGTCAGATGTCAGCTGGGCAGCAGTCATCTGAGGGCTTGACTGGGGCTGGGGGCTCTGACCCCCAGGGGGCTCACTCGTGTGGCCGGCCAGTTAGTGTGGGCTGTTGGTGGGAAGTTTCAGCTCCTTTCCACCTGGGCCTCTTCACAGAGCCGGGTGTGTCCCCCAGCATGGCAGACGGCTTCCCCTAGAGCAAGTGATACCAGGGAACAAGGCAGAGGCTGCAATGCCTTTTGTGACCTGGTATCAGAAGTCACACACCATCACGTAAGCAGCGTTCTATTGTTCAGGCAGCCCTGGTGCAACGTGAGAGGGAAAGACACATGGTGGGCTTGTCTTGGAGGCTGACTCCCACAAACCGCTTCTCTTTCTTTTTCTTCCAGTTTTATTAGGGTATAATTAACAAATAAAGTTGTGTATATTTAAGGTATACAATGTGATGACTTGATATATGTATATATTGTGAAATAATTACCGCAGTCAAGTCAGTTAATGCATCTTACCACCTCACATAGTTACCAATTTGTGTGTTTGTGTGTTGAGAACATTTAAGAGCTACTTTCTTAGCAAATTTCAAGCATACAGTACAGTATTAACTATAGTCACCATTCTGTAATTAGATCCTGAGAACATATTCATCTTATAACTAAAAGTTTGTACCTTTGACCAACATGTGCTCCTTTCCCCTACCCACTGTTTCTCTGAGTTTGACTTTGAAAGATTATACATATAAATGAGATCATGCAGTGTCTTTCCCTGTTTCACTTAGCGTAATGCCTTCCAGGTTCATCCATGCTGTCACAAATAGTAGGATTTCCTTCTTTTTATGACTGAATAATATTCTATTGTGTATGTGTACCATATTTTATTTATTCAAACCCCTTTTCTTAAAAGAAGGTTTTAAAATGTATCATGAAATATTTTCAGACATATGAAAAGGATAAAATAAATAAAATATATATGTACGTACCTACCACCAAGTTGAGGAAATAAAATATTATCAATTCAATTGGCATCCCCTATGACTGCTTCTCCCTCCTCCACTGTCCCCCCTCTCTTAGGAAACTAATATTCTGAATTTTGTGTTTATCCTTTCATCCATTCATTTATACGGCCATTACAAATGTATGTATCTCGATCCCCTCTCTTCTCCTCCCCTCCCCTCAAAAAAAAAATAAAAACAAAACAAAACAAAACAAAACAAATCTATGTATCTCTAACTAGTATGTGGTGTTGTTTGGCATATTTGAAAACTTTCTGTATGGCATCATCCTGTATGATTCTTTTGCAACCTGCTCTTTTATATTTGTGAGATCCATTCATGCTGATCTGTAGAGCTCCAATTCATTTATTTTATTGACTATACAGATGATCCCTGACTTACAATGGTTCGAGTTAGGATTTTTTGACTTTTGGATGGTATGAAAGTGATATGCATTTGGTATGCTCCTCAGCTTATGATAGGGCTGCATCTGGATAAACCTCTCATAAATTGAAAATATCATAAGTTGAAAATGCACTATTACTTATGATATTTTCAACTCAATGATGTATTTATCAAAATGTGGACTCATCATATGTTGAGGAGCTTGTATTCCACTGTGTTAACAATTCTTAGTTTGTTTATCCATTCTCCAGTTGATGGACATTCAGGTTGCTTATAATTTTTTTTGCAATTACACACAATATTATTAATATTGTGAGTGTTCTTGTATACTCTCCTTCAGGTAGGTCATACTTTACTCAATCATGTCAAATTGTTCTCCAAACAGCTGCACTCGTTTATACTACTATACCAGTAGTAATGGAGTTCCATTGCTCTTCATTCTAGCATTGTCAAATTAAAAACTTCATGCAAAACTGATGGATTAATTTCCTTTTCCCTGATCACTATGAGGCTGAGCATATTTTTTCACATGGTTATTGGCTATTTGGATTTCTTATTCTGAGCATTGATTATTTACATCTTTTGTAAGTTTTTCTATTATAGTATTTCTCTTTTTCTTATTATTTTAAAAGAATTCTTCATAGTTTATGAATACTACTTTTTGTCAATTATATATGCTGCCAACATTTTTTTTCCTGTCTGATGCTTGTCCTTTTTACTTTTTCATTGTCTTTGTTAAATAAAATTTTAAAGTTAGTGTAATTATATTTATCAGTCTTTTCCTTTGTATAATGCAGCAGGGACTACTGGTGTCCACTAAAATCCACTCCATCTTTCTTTTATAGTAAAGTATGGCCGGTGGTGGCCATGGAGTATGTCTGGAAGTAATGTGTGCAAGGTCTCCCTCACTTGCTTCAGAGGGAATGTCTTTCTAGATGTCCACTCTTTGGCCCTACCATGGTCTGGAATGACAACAGCCAGAGAACTTGGGAAGCCTCGCACTGGAGTTGGCAGAGCTGCTGGAGACCTGCATCTGCCACTACCCACACCTGCCGGCCGAGAGCATGAACTGGGAGAGACATAATATTCTTTGTTTTTTCAACAGATGAATCTTTGGGGTCTCTTAGTTATAGCAGCCTAGCCTACTGAGCTCACAAAGACTTTTTAAAAATGTTTTCTTCCAAGAATTTGAAGTTTTCCTTTTCATATTTGGATCTCTAATCTGTCTGGAGTTGATTCTCATTAAAGTTAAAAATTGTATAATTTTTTCATATGGATTACCGGCTGTTCCAATACCCAATATTTTTCTTCCATCCTCTGATGAATGAGGCCCAGAGAGGTTAAGACACTTCATCAAGATCACACAGCTAGTTAGTGAGTTACAGGTTGTATGAAGAGCCAGCATTTATAATATTCTTCCTCAAAACCCCATGAAGCAGGAATTATCATTATCATCCCAGTTTTACTTATGAGAAAACCAGTGCTACACTGCCAAGGTGAGCAAGTTGTCTCTATATCCTGGCTCTTCCTGTTGTGCCCTTTTATCATGTTGCCATGCCATGAGAGAGATAACTAAACCTAATCAATCCAACAAATATTTATCAAGCACCTCCCATATGCAAAGCTCTGATAAGTGCTGAAGGGCACGCCAAGGGGAGTAAGACACGGTGACCACAGCCTCTGATCTAGGGAGTCTACAGTCTGGTCGGGGGTAAGGCAGAGCCCCTTAGCTGTTGTGAGAGGAAAGAGCTATGGGGTCTGGGGGGTGTGTGTAAGAACACATTCTGCTCGGGGCATCAGGAAAGCCCTGACGATATTTGAGGCTCCATCAGGCAGTCTGGGAGAAGGGTTTTCTAGGGCCGAGGAAGAGTTTGGACAAAAGCACACAAGCTGGAAAGCACAGGCATGTTTAGGGTATGGCCACAAGTTGAGTTTGATTGAAGCAAGGTTGGGTGAGAGGCTGCAGGAGATGAAGCTGGACCGGTTCAGGCCAGATCTGCCTTCCAGCTGTTCTGTGAAACAGCAATAACGAGGCCAGGTGGGTGGAAGCCGCTGGTTGCAGGGATTGCAGGTGGAAAACTTGTGGGAGTCAGTTAAAATCATTCCTGCTTTCACTGTCTTTAAAAATGTTAATGCAAAGTCTGTATTGCTGTATTCTGGTAGGGTTTCTGAACTTCATAGAACCTTCTATGAATGGCAATTGAGGAGGATGCAAAAAAACATCATGTTAGGAGTTCTATCCCAGAGCCACCTTCACCTCTTGTGGAGCTGGGACAGTGTATACCTGTTTACAGCCCCTGAGAGACAGGCCCACAGGTCTCTAGCTTGGTTAAGAGCTGCCGCAGCAGAAATTCTTAGCTCTCTCTAAGTTTTCCCATCAACTCATGCTTATAAACTTCTTAACTTGACCAGTCTTCTTCATCAAAAAGCCCTATTCATTGTTAGGTCCCCAAAGCCTGGGTCCCCTGCCAGGCACAGGGCAGGTGCTCCACATGCATTTGGGGAATGAGTAAGCTGATGTGGGGAGGGAACGAGGAATGAATTCCCCCACGCTGCATGCAGAGGCTGCTGCAGCACAACTGTGCATCTGACAGCCAAGACAAGATGCCCGAATGGCTGCCTTATGCTGACTTGGCAGGTGGCCCGAAAGAATTCCTGAAACTCTGCATTAATTCAGGTCCAGGCTCAGCTGCTGTTACAGAGACCCAGCTTGTACAAAATAAAGGTTTATTTCTCTTTCATGCCTAAGTCCCAGGCAGTATATGGCTCAGCTCTCTGGAGTCCTCAGAGACTTAGGCTCCTTCTACTCCACAGCTCTGCATCCCTGGGGCATTGCCTTACCTGCAAGATCCTCCATTACAGCCACACTCTAGGCAGAAAGAAAGGGGAGAAGAGGAAGGGGAGGGCATGCTCCTTCTATTAAAGCCTCACCTTGTAAGTATATGTATCCCTTCTGCTCACACCCCATTAGCCAGAGCCTAGTTGTGTGGCTGCACCTTGCTGTAGAGGAAGCCAGGAAATGTGTCGTCTTTATTCTGGATGGCTGGTGCCAAGTTAATGATCATCTTACTCCATAGAAGGGAGAGATTGACAAACAACTTGCCATTCCTGCCACAAGCTGATTTTACATAACGTAGCTCAGATGTGAGTGTCTAAGTAGGCACGGTGGCAGACAGCTCAGTCTGGTGACATACAGATGAAAGGATTTATTTTGTACAAATATGTCACAGTTGGTGCTAAAAACCATAGTCTGCAACTATATGAGCACAGCACTGGAAGTAGCATTGTCTTCCAATGCAAAGATCACGGGCATCACTAAAAGTCTCATTAGTTTGGTTTGGTCATTATGAATCTCCCATCTACTTCCAAGAGGAAAGCAAATGGCTTTCCTGCTGCATTCCAACCGTAAGAGCAAGAGTGATGTGCAGGGGGAGAAATAACGTTCCAGAATTTATGAAATTGTGTGATTGGACCTATCCCTTTTTAAATCATTGGCCCTCTTGTGACATGTTCTATTCAAGGGGCACACCACAACCAGTATTGGTCATTGTCCACCAAATCTGTTCTCCCCTTCTTCCTGGGCACATGACTTAACCATATCTCCCCATCTGTCCTGCAGTTAGGTGTGGCAGTATGATCAAGTTCTGTCTAGCAGCATCTGAGCATTGGACGTCATTCCCAGGCCTAGAGCTGAAGACTGTGGGTGCCCCACCAATACCCTCTCTCCCTTTGCACTCTAGGCAACATTGACATAGATGTGATATCACTTGGACCATGTAGACAATAACAATACTCTGGGGGGTGGTAGAGCAGTAACCTGGGAGCAACTTGAGTCCCTGACTGACTTCATAGACCAGAGGATGCTATACCAGACCAGGCTGGTATGGTCATCTCTGACTATCACATGAGAGAGAAGTAAACCTCTTTGTTCTCTACTCCACTGTATTGTTAGGACTTTTTGTTATAGCAGTCTGGCTTTTTAGCATAACAGATACACACATGATTTTTTCCCCAGGTGTGGGACCACATATAGGGAGCTGTCCATCAAGGCCACACGCCCTAACAACATTAGCACAGGAATGAGGCTATTGTTCATGACGTACATCACAAACTTATTTCTTCTTCTGTCCAGATTTTACAATTGCATTCTTTTTTTTTTTTTGAGACAGAGTCTCACTCTGTTGCCCAGGCTAGAGTGAGTGCCGTGGCGTCAGCCTAGCTCACAGCAACCTCAAACTCCTGGGCTCAAGCGATCCTCCTGCCTCAGCCTCCCGAGTAGTTGGGACTACAGGCATGTGCCACCATGCCCGGCTAATTCTTTCTATATATATTTGTAGCTGTCCAGCTAATTTCTTTCTATTTTTAGTAGAGACGGGGTCTTGCTCTTGCTCAGGCTGGTCTCGAACTCCTGAACTCAAACGATCCGCCCGCCTCAGCCTCCCATAGTGCTGGGATTACAGGCGTGAGCCACCATGCCCAGCCTATAATTGCATTCTTAAAAAATAAGAATCCATAAAAAAAAATTCATAATAGCAATAAAAAGTAAAATACCTTGGAATAAGCATCTTAAAAGAAATATGCAGAATCTGCATGAGGAAAACCATAACATTTTTTGAGACACATAAAAGAACTGACTAAATTTAGGACATACCACGTGGTGAAAGAGTCAGTTATAAAGTGCACATTCTCTGCAAATGAATTTGTTTTACGTAATTCTGATAAAAATTACTATGGGATTGCTTATGGCTCATGATAACAATGCTCTAAAGTTATCTAAAGAATAAATGGAAGAGAATAACCAAGAAAGCATAGAAAAATAAAAATTATTGAGAAGGTTTTCTCTACCAAACATCAAAATCATCATAATGCTACAATATGTAAATAGTCTGATATTTTTTCAAGAATAGATTTACAAATTAATGGCTATAAGATAGAAAATCTTGGTAATTGTGTACACACACATATATGAATTTTGTATGTCATAAATGTATGCTTTATATTGAGTAGGAAAAGATTACACTGCTCAATTAATGATCATAGGATAATTATTTGACTAAGCACAAAAAGCCAAGTTATGTATTTATCCCTTAAACAATAGGACTGATTTTTTTAAGGAAACTGTTTTTTTAAAAAAAGAAAATATAGATATTTATTTGATCTTGGAATAATAAAGCAAAGGGTAAAATAATAAAAGAAATGTTGATAGATTTGACTACCTAAGAATTTAAAAATTTAAGTTAAAAAAATCTGTAAGTAAATCTAAAAGATAATTAGCAGCTGAGGAAAAAAATAACAACAAACAAGTAGGCAGCCTTATGTATAAAAAGCTCTTCAGTAAGAAAAACTCTTCCATAAAAACTGGACAAAGCACCTCATCAGATAATTTGCAAAAGCCAATAAATACATGAAAAAAATGCCAGCTTCAGTAGCGATCAAGTAAATGATAATTAAAATAACAATGTAGTATAGGTCTTCATTTGTCCAATTGCCAAAGATTTTTAAAAGTTGTCATATCCACTGGTGAAATGGAAATTCTTACACATAGTTATAATTTATCAGATCCTTTGCGGGAAAAGTTGGTGATGTGTATCAAAAACCTTTTAAATATTTATATTCTTTGACCAAACAATTACACTTCTAGGAATTTATTGTATGGACATAACCAGGAATTCCCCAAAGATTTATGTGTTAAACATTATGCTATTAATAATAGAGAAAAATAATCAACAGTGATATCATTTGAATACACGATGGTTGGTCCACATAGTGGAATTTTATGCTGCCATTAAGAAATTATGTTTTTGAAGAAAATGTAATAAACTAGGGAAATGCTCACAATAAAACAATAAGCAAGACAAAGCCCACAGGCCTTCTGTGATCTGAGTCCCCCCCACCGCTGACTCTGACCCAGTTTCCTCCCACGTTGCCCCTTACTCATCCCACTCCAGCCCCTTTGGACTCCTGAATGTTCTTCTGGCATGTCCAGGATTTGCAGCACTGGAGTCGTGCTCTTGCGGGTCCTCTCCTGAAACACTGCCCTGAGAAACCGCGTGGTAGCTTCCTCACCTTCTTCAGTCTCTGGTGGAATCTCACCATGTCAGCGAGATGGTCCCTGGCTATTCCATATACAAGCAGTAACCACTCCTCACCCCACCTGCTGCCACCTGTACTTCTGGTCCCTTTATCCTGCCTCTGTTTCTCTCCAGCATTCATTGCTGCCTGGCATGTGACATGTGTTCATGATTATCTATTTATCCTTTATCTCCCTGTGAGGACTGCAGCTCCATGGGGACAGGAAATGTGTCTGTTTTGTTCATTGCTGTATCCCCAACACATGGTAGGCAATCAGTAAATATTCATGAATAAATTAATAAGTTATATAACTATAATCAACACTATTATATGTAAAAAATCTTAGGTGACAGATATAGTTCCAAAGAATGAAGAGGTGCTACACCAAATGTTAACTGTGGTTATTCTTGGGTGGCCATATTATTGGTGATTTTGATTTTTTTCATTAAAAAAACTTCTTTTCTCCAGTTTTAAAACTTTTTGCAGTAAATATATATTATAATAAGAAAGAGGCTAATGTGTTATTATGATTTCTGAATTCCATTATTTACAAAAATCACCTAATACCTGTGCTGGCCAAATGTTCCAAATTGTAGAATGATTCCATTTGTTTGTTTTTTTTTTTTTTTTTAGAAGTTCTCACTTTTTCCATTTGGCAGATCAAGATCTGGTGACTCTTCCACAGGGCTATATGTTATCAGCTACTGCCTCCTGGTATTATTTCCTTCCTCTGCCTGTTCTGCTTCAATAAGCACCTGGAGGCTGTGGAACTTCTTTTTGGGCACTTCTCAGTTTACAAAAGCAGTTTATTACTTTCTGCATCTAGAGCACTTGGCCCAGTGCCAGCGAGATTTGCCAAGCCTTCCTCCCCCTCCTCCCCAGCCCAGCCTCTTCCTGGAGTTCCTGGGACCTGCACTGCCAGGTGCTTGGAGGGGTGGGGGCGTGGCCTTTCGCAGCCTCTCAGGCCTCCAGGGCAGAAGGGGAAGGTTACTTATGGGAAATTAGTTGAGAACAGCAGAGCCTGAGGTGGGATGATTGGCATTAATTCCCTTAGGAGACTTGTCACAGGAGCTACTTCCAAAAAGTCCTACCTGCAGAGGGATCAGCAGCTAGGCCCTAGAGGAAGACACATCACAGCCCCCATGTGAGCTGTTAAGATTCCTTCTTTAGAAGGGAGGTGAATCTTGGCCCCAAACCCAGGGCTCTCTTTCTTCGTCCCTTGTCTTTCTTCCTAGCCTGGAGTGCCCAGCTGTGCAAGGTGAACAAAAGGTTATCACCCACAAACAGGCACTATTGTTTCACTTGCCACAGCACCTCATTTATTGCAAAATAATTATCTAAGTACAAAGAGAGTAGCCATCCCCTGGAAAATCAGAAGCACATCCCTAATGGCCAGTGGTGCACAGACCTGGGCTTGAAGGGAGGAAATCATCAGAAACAACCGGATGATGCTCTTGCCGCAGGGCACCGGTGCTGGGGAGCACTTTCAAGGTGAGATGGAAGACATTCAGTTATTATTTATAGACCCAGCAGGGAGGGCTTGTGGGCTGCTGGGAAGCCCGTGGCAGTCGGACACAGCACTGGCTTTGTTTGAGCAAAGATGACTACGTGCCCTGGGAAGGAGAGCCCCGCCCAGAAGGAGGGCCTCCTCTTGCTGGCCTCTTAAATGTGGCTTGCGAAAGCTGAAGTTGTGCCTTCTTAGTGTACGGCAATGTGCTTAAGGGTCCTTGGTGTCTCTGAACACAGCTGCCCAGGAAAGAACCTCAGAATGCACCCTTTGTCCTAGGCCAATCTCTACTGCCATTTTAAAATCCTCAAACCTCCAAACTGGGCCCCTCCTCTGCATCTGAACAAGCTGGGCATGCATCTCCTTATCCCTCACCATATTATACAAGAATTACTGAATTATCAGTTCACATGTCTGTTTCCCCTCCTAGAGAGCAGAGTCCTCAAAGGCAGGCATCGTGTCTTACCCCATGTCTGGGGGTCCAGTGCCTGGCACATAGTAGGTGCTCAACTGATAGTTCATGAACTGATTTTTGGAGTCTGTCTTTGAAAAGTTCGTTTTAAAACATTTCAAATGGTGGTGATTCCTTGAAAATTTTTAAGTTTAGGGCAACATTCATGGGGATACTTCTTAGGAATTGTCTCTTTCTGAGTCTTCGAATGGTGAAGCCGGAGGGGGTCTCTAGGTCACTGGGGCACTCAGTGCCTCAGACGGGGTTTGTTGCTATTATTTGATATAATGATTGTCACAATGGAAATGTCTTGCCTATGTCTAACACTTCACAGTGTAAAGCCCTTTAAATTTTACCAGCACATATGGTTATGTTTACTTCTGATCTCTAAGGCATAAGCTGGGGGGACATATTTTAAATCTTATAAAAATCAGATAACCTGTGTGACCGGTCTTGAAAGCCTAATTTTTGGAATTAAGCACCATTTTGCATTCATTTGACACACCTTTACTGCATACCTACTATGTGCTAGGCACTGTACAAGGCACTGAAGATACAGATATGGAAAGTCACAATTCCTGCTCACATTCAGGGCACTGATACAAAGTGATAAGGACGACAATGAAGGTGTCATTAAAGGCTCTGGGAGCAATGGGCAAGAGGGCTTGATTAGGCCTGGAGAGATGGGGAGAAGGTGTCAGACCAAGATGATGGAGATGATGATGAGGATGAGGATGGCAATGGTGAGGACGATGGTATCATCAGCAATATACAGTGCTTACCATGTGCCAGGCGCTGTTCTAGGTGTTTGCACATAGTATTAACTCACTTAATTTTCACAACTACCCTGTGAGGTGGGGGCTGTTATTATTTTCATTTTACAGATGAGAAAATTGAGGCATGAGGGGATTAGGTAAATTGCTCAAGATTGCACTAGTAAGTGGTGGAGATCGTCTACTTATTCCTTGGGTTTTTGAACCCAAAACAGCAACAATAATACTGGCAAAGAACGGGGTCATCTGCTACTGCCAAAACTTTCCTTAGGTCTCTTCTTGAGGTGCAGGCTGCTTATTTCTTGAGCCAGTCTTTGAGTTTGGCAGTACTTCGAGGGTGTTTCTGTCCAGATGGTAAGCCTGGTATGTGGCACTGGCCCCATGTATCCAAACAGCCCACCGGGGATAGAGAGTGTGATGATTAAGATACAGGATTTCAGGATGGGCATGGTGGCTCATGCCTGTAATCCTAGCACTTTGGGAGGCCCAGGCAGGAGGACTGCTTGAGGCCAGGAGTTCGAGACCAGACTGAGTGAGATTCCATCTCAACCAAAAATAGAATAATTAGCCAGGCATGCAGTCCCAGCTGTTCAGGAGGTTGAAGTAGGAGGATCGCTTGAGCCCAGGAGTTTGAGGTTGTAGTGAGCTATGATGACGCCACTACACTGTAGCCCTGAGCAACAGACCGTTTGAGACCCTGTCTCAAAAAATTAAAAAAAATTAAAAAATAAAAAATAAAAGATATGGGATTTCAAATCAGACAAACTTTGGCTAGACTTCTGGTCCTGTCAATTCTTAGCTATGTGACCTCTAAGCCTTAGCTTCCCCATCTGTAAAATGGAGATAACAACCATATCTATGGCTCTACGGCCTCTCATGTCAGCTACTTCTTGCTCACCACATAACCCTTCATCCTGTATGAGGCCCCTGAACTACACAGATGCTGAAAACGAGCCACCCTGGAAGCCTGTGGAGTTCCCCGGCATGACTGGAGCCATTGTTCTGTCGTGGGGAGGGCCTGCTGGCAGAAAGGGGCAGAGGGCTTCAGCGCCTTCGGTAGACATCTGCCTCAGAGATTTCCTCTGCCTTGCTGTTTGGAGACAGAAGCTTTTCCTTCAGAGGCTGAGGTAAACGTAGTTGAAAGAAACTACTTCACGAAAACAACAGTGGTGCCTGGCTGGAAGCTGCAAGAGACCTGGAAGTGGGCCTAGCCCGGGGTTGCGTCCCTGAGGTGCACCTCAGAGAAACATTGGGCCAACAGCGCGTTCTCTGTTTACTCAGGGGTTTCCTCCCTGAACCCGCTGAGGAAACAGCTTTGTAAGGAAAGGGAAAACATATGGGTTAGACAAGGTACTCATGGACCCAGCGGAGCCCAAGTGCTGCCTACAGATTGGCTCCTACCGCAATACTAAGGGGGAGAGCGGAGTGCAGTCCAGCTCCTGCCCTGCGTGGGCCCAGGGCCAGCTGCACGACAGCAGCCCTTTCAGAGCAGCTGACCTTATGGTCCTTGCCTCCTGGGCGACCCCGTACCTTTAGGGAGGTCCATTCACTCTTCCAGGCCTTTCCGGCCCCATGAGTGGTTTCTGAGAGGGAGCAATTTGCCTGTCTCTAACAGAACTATCTGTCTTCACTGACTTTGCTCCACCTCTTCCTCATCCTTGGTGGGAAGGGGTTTTTAATGCATAATAATATGTCAAAATTATGCTGCAAAAGGTTATAATATTAGCAGGAGAGCGGTTTGTTTTTCTAATGAGGGCTTCACTTGAAAAAAAATTCATGCAGCTCTCCCAGAATGAAGGGCAGGCTTCAGAGGCCTCATGGTGCTGAGGTCCTGGGGATGCTGGGGACAGGGTGCAAGGGTGGGAGCAAGGCAGAGCGTGAAAAGAAGGAGGCAGGGAGACTGAGGAAGCAGGAGATTGTTCAGATTCAGAGTTTGGCTCCGCGTGGACTGCAGTAAGGCCGTACTTACTGGAAGCCCATACTTGTTGGAAGTAAGTAAGTGATTTTACCATCCTCTGGCCTCTCAGCTACCCGTGATCAGCCACAGGAAACATTGGGCTCTTTCTGGAATTGGACTGAGGATTTTAGGGGAGGATAGAACAGCATGGTCTGTCTTGATTTGACAGCCCGAGTATCTCCACGTGCCAGCACCATGCTTCATGCTGAGGAGAGACCGAAGGGCCCAGGGCCTCACGCTCTTGCTGAGGAGACAACTCCTGCAATCACGATCACAGACAGCAGTGATCTGAAGGACAGAAACAGGGCATGGGACTCCGGGCCCGGCTGGGGAAAAGATCACCAGCATTCCAGACCTGGCTTTTCGCCCAACGGTAGCAAGATCTCTGAGGGAAAACGTAACTCTGCCTGGAGAGCCGCCTTCCACTGTGGATTACTGGCCCTTGATCAGTCCGTGCATAGGACTGGGCCCAGGAGTCAAGGCCAACTGAAGGGCCTGAGCCAGCCTGGATTTGAGGGCTCAGCAAGTTCTAGACTCTGGGCTCTTTGGCATCCCTGTCGCCACAGCACCAATTATACATCTATCTTGGGAAATAAGGGCAACTGAGGGAAGTACTGATGCCTTCAATAGAAGCTCAGGAAGGGTTTTCTGGCAGAAGAAATCAGCGCTGCACACACTGCAAGTGCAAAGCCTTCTGTCCAGATGCTTTACTGGAGAGAGCCACACCGAGCAGAGGGTGCGTGGCTGCGGGGCAGGCCGGGCTGCGATGTTCTGGGCCCGGCATGCAGCAGTGCTCTGAGGGCACAGGTTCTGCTGGGGCCCAGATGGCTTCGAAATGCCGGGTAAGCCTCTGCAGCTCTGATTTTCAGGTCTGCAAAATTCCTGGCCCCTTCTTCAAGGACTTCCACCAGATGTGGCATAGCATGACCTCGACTGTTCCACCCTGGACTTCACCCCTACCCTGCCCACCTTGTTTATCTGACCTCCTTCCCATGGGCACATTAAACCTCCTAGAAATAGGTCAGATTCCCCCACCCCCACCCCCTGCCTTTGTAACTATTTCAAAAATGTTCTCCTTTTTGTTTTCTTCTTCAAGAATTTTATGGGAAAGGAGGATCTTGGAATGGTTGGTGCAGATAATGAGAAAAGCAAGATTGGGTGGGTAGTTAGAATGTCAGGGGATTTGGAAGGAGAAATACTTCTTTTTGCCTTGTCATTACACCCAGTGGTGAAATGGTTTCAAGCCATTCCAAGAACTGTGAGTAATGCAGAGAGATTTATATAGTTCAATAGCAGAGAACATCATATATAGTAGCTTACATTCACAAGATTTTATAAATAATCAAGAATGTAATTTTGAAACCAGAGAAATGCGTCGGAGATTGATCTTAGACTATTCCAGCTAGCATGTGCTACGATGCCTACAGTGTATACGGCAAATTCACTGCCAATGCTGAGAATACCCCAGCCTATAGGATCCACGGGGAAGGATCCAGAGAGGAAAGATTTTTCACTAGTTGAACAGTGGTACTTAGGATTCAGGGCTCTACTTTGCTTTTATGAGACCCTTATTGCCAGGCTCTCTCACACTGTGACTATTTAGCGTGTGCAAAGTGTGTTTTTAGAATATAATGTGTGCTCTGATAACACAGTATTCCATTTTTAGGCTTGTTTTTGAGATCTGAGCATGTTTAACTTAAATTCTCTGTGTAGGGTCTATGTTAAGGTTTTTTGGTACTTAGCATGTTTATTTTCTACTTCCAAGTGGAGAATTCTTGCTAGAATATTTTCTTTTTCTTCCTTTCTTTTTTTTATTTTATTTTTTTAAAAATCAAAATGAAGTCCTTTCATGCAAAATTTTTGGCAAAATGGCTACATTTGCCATTGTCACGTTATGCTGAGAACACACCTGTCTTCATCCTGCCTCTACTTTTCAAATGCGTGGCAGCTACCTTAGTTCAGGTCTCATCATCTCTTTCCTTTATTATTGTCATTATAGGACCACTTTTCTTACCTCCACTCTCATTCCCTTTCCTATCCATCAACCATACTGTTGTTATACTGAGCTTCAAAAGTACAAGTCTAAGCAAGTTGACAAGACACAGGCGAAGATGTGTGGAAAAAAGCAATCTCATAGACATCTTGGGTATGAGTTGGTGCAGCCCCTTCCGAGGGCAATATATAGTCATGTCTATCAAAGTTACAAGTACAGATACCTTTTGACTCAAAGTTCCACTTCCAGGAATTTATTTTACAGATATTGTTCTAGCTGCATAGATGTATGTGTGAGGATGTTAATTATGGCATTGTTTATAAAGACAAGATATTGGAAACAAGCTAAAGGACCATTGGTGGGAGCTACTGACTGAATGATGGGCCGTTTGCTGGTTGCTGCCCTAGAGGGTGGGATCCACTCCCTCCTGCCCCTCCTAAGGGCTAATTGGTATTGTCCCCACTCCCATCTCCAGGGGTGAGTCCCAACTGGTGGAAGTCACTCAGTCCATCATATGTCCCTGGCCACAGTAACTGTTTCATGTATAATGAAATCTTGTCTAATTAAAATGAATCAGAATGAGTATGAGGCTTGAAATAGCCGCAGCCATGAGGGTAAAGCCCTGAGCTTCCAGGAGAGGGAAGCTAACCCTGGGAAGTGTGGCCTGCTGATGTCAAGTTGGGTTGCATGTTGACACTGGGTGATTTCCCTTTTGGTTTTGGTATCGGCTGGTTTGAAGTAAGTTGTCTTTCACTCGCAACCATAAGGATCCTATGTGTCAAAGAAAGCCAAGTAGCCATGAAAAAAAATTAGGTGGATCTGCCTGTACCCACATGAATGATCTCTGTGATACTTTATGAAATGAAAGTGTTATACAATGAATATAGAATATATTCCCTTCCAAATAAATAAAAAGCTGTGTGAATGGGTGAGTGCCTATGCACCTGGGTATATGTGTGTGATGTGTCTAAATGGCCTCAGCTTGCACAGGTAGTGCCTTTGAACAAATTAAGAAATGATGTCCTCTCTGGTGTATGTAGCCCCATACCAGGAAGCAATTTGGCAAGCAAGGGTCCAGTGGATTTTAACCTCGTCTCGCCCCCTTGACTGGGCATCTTTGTGCAGTATACAACCTACACAACAGTATGCTATGGCCCTTTGTGTATGAATATATATGCTTGTCTATGATACTTCTGGTAGGAGATATGTAAAACTAGAAAGAAAGGAAGTTTTCCCCTTCCCTGGGAAGGGAAAACTGGGAGTTTGGTCATAAAGGATGGAAAGGAGGCTCATCCACCCACACTGCATTCAGAGAGTGTTTGAATTTTGTTACCATGTTCACAAATTGCTTTGCAAAACTAGTTCATTTAAATAAACAGTAAGAAAGGAAACAAAAACCACAGGTTTGATCTCAGTTACTCCCTTGCTTTAAAAAGCTTCCGTTGATTCCTCATGGAGAAATCCCAGATACTTTGGCACATTAGTCAAAGGTCCCTTATGACTGGCCTCAGCCTTGTCTCTGGCCGTGCCCTTCTGTCACACTGGGCTTCAGCAAGGCAGCAGGGCTTGTGATTCATCTTCCAGGTCAGGCTTATTGGCCTCTCTGCCTTTGCACATGCTGTTCTCTTTGCTGTTCCTCATGCTCCACCCAGGAAACCACTCATCACCTTCCAGGGCCTTCCCTTCCTGGGTGCGCCTATGGTCCTTTGTGCCTTTCTCTTTCTCGCCACATTTCATTGTAATTATTTGTTTATAATTACAATTATGAGGCTGCTGCCCTATGAGTGAGCTCTTTGAGGGACCTATGTCTCCCTGGACCTAAGACAGTCAGTGCTGGTAACATGATGGGAATAGGCACATCTGAGCTGTTCTGCGAATGAATGGAGGGAGGTTCAGATTCCAGCTGTCTTACTAAACTGCTCTAGCCCTTTCAGATTTCTTTTCTCTTACAGCTGCAAATTCTTATCTATTCTTTGCCTCTCTGCCCAGTAGCAATTAGCCAGGTTGTAGCAGCTCTAGAGTTTCCTGCCCAGCCCAGATTATGTTTCCTCACGCTTAGCAGTTCAGGGGAGTCTCCTCTCACTTCACAAAGGAGGCATCTGAGTTGCGGAGCAGGTCCAATGATCCTTTTATTAGCTCTTTGTCTACCCTGACATGCACAGTCTGTCATGGAGTGTTCATCCAGTTCAGAAAATTGAAAGAGCTGGGGCGATGAGAAGAAGAAGGGAATTTGTAAACATAGACTCAGTCACTTGGGCATCTGTCCCACCCCACAGCCCACCCCCATGGTAAGCCTCTTAAGCTGGAAACTTGTTCAGGAGCAATTCCCACGGATCCATCATTCCCTTTATAATGATCAAGTCCAATAGCACATAAAATCATCAGGGCAGAGTCTCTCTAGGAAAGAGATGCAGCAAGGCACTGACCTACTGCTGAAGCATTGTAGGTGCTCAGAAAAGATGCAGAGGACTGTTGACTGGCTATTGATGGATAAGAAAACGATGAGCCATAAAACCCATTTCTGGAGTAATGATTAGTTGGTGGTGCTCACTGTTGGGGTCTGGGGAAGATAGGATGGCCAAGGTGTTGGAGGGCAGATTCACAGCTGTTGCTAGTTCAAGTAGTGTCTTTGTACAATAAGAAAAAAGTGCCCCTCTGGGCTGAAACAACCCCGTACTAGGGTACAGGGCTTGCAAGTTGGAGGCGCCTCCATCCAAAGAAAGAGTGAATGTTCATGACTCTGGTGCACACAGACCCACGCCAGGCACCTACATCTCAGCTCCCACTGCCCTTTCAGCTGCGAGCTGTTCTGCAGCACAGGACCTGCACAACCACGCCCGTGGCTCAGGGGGCATGGCTTTGGAGGTGTTTAGAAAGGGAACTGATAACTGGTAGGAAATAACTACCACTGTTAAGGGTTATTTTCCTCCCCATCGGTGTGAACTCCCTATCAGAATCACCTGAGACATTCGGTAAGAATGTGTGTTCCTGGGACTCCCCTCAAGCCCACTCAGACTCTCTGCAGGGTGGGGTCCAGCAATCTGGATTTTTAATCAGCCCCGTAGGTGTTTCTAGTGCCCACTAATGCTTAAGAACTGCTGGTTTGGCAGTGGTGCCATCAGAAGTCCTTGGGATCTGCACCCTTGGAGATCGAGAACTATCTGACTAGGCAGAGCAAAAACAGGCCGTCTATTCCCTGAGCTTTGCAATGTCACCTCCCCCTGTGTCCTTGAGGCATTTACTGAAAGTTGCTTCTCTGGGGTTCGGGTTGATGTCATTGTTTTTCTTGGCACCACTGCTTTGCTGTTTCTAAGAAGCACCTTTGAAAGTAACAGCTTTTAGGATAAAAGCTCTAGGAACATTGAAACAAAGAGTGGGTACAACTCATAATTCTACACTTACCCTTCCTCAGCAAGGCAGAATCTTTCTAGGAAAGAGATGTAGGGAGGTAGTGGCTCACTCCTTCCTCCTGCCGCCTCGTCCTGTGATAGAGAACATTTCGGGCTGATCCATTTCAAGGAATTCTCCTGGAGACGCTGCGTTTCCATTTTGGTTCCCATCTTGTAGGAAGGTTCAATTACATCATGCTGAATTCCAAGGGGCTGTCCAGTTTGCTTTGTTGAACTGGTTATTTCTGCCATTTTGAGTAATGCTCAAAATATGAATGTGATCAGCCCATATCTGGCCATCCTTTTATTTGGAGAGTTCACTGGGACAGAATTTTAGCTGAATCCATATGTGCTTACAGCTTATGTTGCAGATACCCATTGCTTTGGGCCATGGGGTGGTGCTTGTATACTGTTCATAGACAGTGTTCACATTGCTGCTCTGATGCCAAGCAAGGTGCAGTATACATGAGTGTGAGACGTAGAGCCCATGCCCTGACCTCAAGGAGTTTCATCTAGACCCATACTGTCCCATATTGTGGCCACCAGTCACAGGTGGCTATGGAGCACTTAAAATGTGGTTAGCCCACATGGAGATGTTCACTAGGGGTAAAGTACACACTGGATATCAAAGACCTAGTCGGGGGGAGGCAGGAAGCATGTACAATATCTCCTTAGCAATCGTCTTATATTGATTACGTGTTGAAATCATAACATTTTGGATACATTAGGTTAAATAAAATATAATATTAAATTTAATTTCATCTGTTTCTTTTTCCTTTTTTAGCGAGGCTACCAGAAAATTCAAAATTGCGTCTATGGCTGGAATTATATCACTGTTGGGCTGCACTGCTCTAGAGGACAAGAAAGGTAAGTCACTGATGATCGAGGAGCACTGTGATTACTGCTAGGATAAGGAGCGAGGAGGAGAACTAGGAACGTGTGTAAGAGCCCTACCTCGCTCAGCCTTGGGAACTAGGGAAAGGCTTCTGGAAGGAGGTGATATCTTATCTAGACCCAGGAGATGACTAGGAGTGAGGTGCAGAGGGAAGTGCCCCCCGCCCCGCGGCAGCGCATGCGCATTTGGGGAGCTGTAAGCAGGGTGGTTGTAGTGGAGTGGGGGGAGGGGGAGAAATATGCTGGAGAGGGCCACCTGTGGGGAGGAGGCCTCCACTTCTTCCTGCTAGGGAGGGCTGTGACCTCCTTTTCCTGGAAATGGGATTGGAGGTGGTAGAGATGAGTGGATATCTGGTTTCCTTTCCACCTGGGGTAGGCAGCAGAGGCGGGAGGAGACACTCAGCAGTACTCGGCGTGGGGAAAAGTGTTTACCTTTTGCTCCTCTTGCCAAGTGCAGAACTGATAAGCTAGAACAGTTCTTCCCAATGAGATTATAGATATAAAAATGCTTTGTAAATGTAAAATCCCTGCATAAATATTAATTTATCATGCTTAGTTGGACCTTGATCTTACAATAAGAATATTGAAATTATAAATTTTATGTCTGGGAAATTTGGAATATTTGCTTCAGATTTTAGCCTATTTTATTTTCTGAGGAAGTGATTTTCAATAACAACAATCTTAATAAGGATCATCATCACCATCCCTTTTTAAAGAAAGAGAATCTAAAGAGAGAAACAGTGCTGACATTTAAGGTTCAGAATCTAATAGGGATGGTACAGTCATCCCTAAGAACCAAGGATATAAACCAAGGTTATAAACCAAGGATATTGTACCATTTTACCTTCTCATAGGGCGCAATACATCCAGAAGATAAAGGCCAAAGATTTACAGAGAAAAGAACCACCAGAATCTTTCTGTTTTTGCAGAGTGCATCTTCACTCAGATGGCTATTGTCATCAAAATTCCAACGAAGCAGTAAACTAAATGTTTGGTGTGGGATGTTCAGGAAGTTTCACTTCTGTGTGTGGTTTGGCTTGGCTCTTAACACACAGTAGAATTGTTAGCATCTGAGAGTTCACTTGTCTGGAAGTGGTTAGTTTGCACATTGCCTTCTTTGCCTTGCAGTTTCTCTAGGGATAGTGGAAGGGCAGAATTTGTCCAGAGCAAATAGTTTCCCACAGATAAGTGTTCTTTGACCCCTAGAAAGCTCAGAATTGCATTACCTCCACCTCAGTAAAGGAGATTCTCCAAGGAAGGGGATGGTTTTGGACATTTGTTCATTTATTCTTCCCATTTATTAAGCATTTACTATGTGCTGGGGACTCTACTAGTCACTGAGAATAGATAGATGAATGAAAAAGGAGCCCTTACTGTATTGAGCTCATAACCAGGTCAGAAACCAACATATAATCAAGTCAGTTGGCCACAGTATGGTTTAATGTTACAGGCAAGGCATGTACAGACAGCTATGAAGGTCCAAGGGAGGAAGACATTCAAGTTCTGTGTGGGTGAGGGAGAAAGGGCAGGAGAGTGTTCACCCAGGAGGTGACATTTAAGCTGGGCCTTGAAGCATGAGCAGAAAAAGGTAAGAAGGATATTCTGTGTGGCATACAAGCACATGGCTTGATCAGGGAATTGTGAGCTGGTGCATGAGGCATATGAAGGAGAACTTGTTGAGTGATGAGATTGGACAGATAGATACAGGGAGAACCAGGGAGAAGCTGGAATGGCATGCACAGGGATGTGAACTTCTTCCAGGAGAGCTTTTGGCTGGAAAGTGACAAGATCCAGTCTGTTTTCGAAAGGACTCTAGCATTGGTAAAGCCTAGATTGGAGGGGAAGGATGACTCGACAGCCCAGAGCCAGGTGAGCTGGCAAACTCCAGCTGTCTGCAATTCCTTTCTTCTTCTCTGGAAAATGCCCAGCCAGGCCCTTAGACCACCAGGCAAAGGTGGGATTGTTTTAGAACAGAATAATCCTCCAGCTCCTTAAACAAGGAGCCTATGGGACGTGCGTCATTGGGATTTACAGACAAATCACTACTTGCCTGCTCATGACAGAGCTCTCCCCTGGCCCACACTGCAGGGTTAGAAAGAGCCTTAGTCACCGCGTGGGGATGGCTCCTTGAGTCCCAGCGTCCAGCCCTCTGTGGCAGGGGTTGACTGGCTGGTGGTTTGAGGGCTGGCCCTTGCCTGGCGCCTGTGTGTTTAGGGCTGCTGGGAGGCTGGCCTCTCCCCACGGCTGCGATGCTGGCCTTCAGGACCACTGCAGAGTGGCAGGAACCTTGGTGAAACGGGAGTTTCCGCTGGCCGCCTGCCACTGTTCCCACTGCTCACTGACGCTCCACCCTGAGGCAGGATGCCCTGCCCTGCAGAGCGGTTGGAAGTGATAAATACATTTGTTTTTGAATTAGAACCTTTCCTGGCATGGGGAGGAAATGCATCTGCAGCCGGCCTTGCTGCTCTCCATGCCTCCCCAAGAAGGCGTCCATGCCAGCCTTTCGCCCAGTCCAGAGCCCTGGGTAATGATTACACTGGCTTGCTGGAGTCCAGTCCTCCAAGGGCAGGGGCACTGAGATGAAGGGCCCTCGACCAGCTTATCAACATCAAAGTTCCCCTAATCACGTCACTCCAGGGAATCAAAGCTCAGCCCCACCCTGTGCTCATGTCCCTTATTATGGCAATATGCTGGGTTTATCTCCACCCTGTGAGTGGCAGGAGGTCGGATGGTTCCCAGGTACCCCTACAGAGGCCATGCACTTACCCAGGTGGTGAAACAACATGTACTTCACTCTTTACCTGCTTAGCAAAGTTGAGCAATTAAGTGCACACTCCAGAGGCTTCCATGGACTCCAGACCCCATATGCAGCAGCAGGTTGGCCAGGAAGATGGACGGGCCAGGTGAAACTAGGCAGGGCTCCTCTGGCCGCTCCACAGGGCAACTGGCACCCTGCATTGTGAACGCTGTTGAGCAATATATCCACAGACAGATGCTTGCTAAGCACCTACATGTGCCAAGTGCTGTGCTCGTGTGAGAGCAAGACACTATAGTTTTAGTTTAAGCTACATTGTATGGTAATAATGAGGAACTTTGTCTGGCTAGATAGTCAATTCCCTTTGGAGGGTACATATTGGCTAATTTCTGAGAAGAGAAAAATTAAGGTATGAAAAATAATTTTGTTCTTTATTGTCCCAACCTGGTAAGATATGTTATCTTTCAATGAAAAGCAAAACCCAGGCTGGATGCGGTGGCTCACGCCTGTAATCCTAACACTCTGGGAGGCTGAGGTGGGAGGATCACTTGAGGTCAGGAGTTCGAGACCAGCCTGAGCAAGAGCGAGACCCCATCTCTACTAAAAAATAAAAGGAAATTAGCCAGACAACTAAAAATATATATAGAAAAAAAAAATTAGCCGGGCGTGGTGGTGCATGTCTGTAGTCCCAGCTACTTGGGAGGCTGAGGCAGGAGGATCACTTGAGCCCAGGAGTTTGAGGTTGCTGTGAGCTAGGCTGACTCCATGGCACTCTAGCCCGGGCAACAGAGCAAGACTCTGTCTCAAAAAAAAAAAAAAAAAAAGAAAAGGAAAACCCAAACATTTACCCTTAGTTGTTCTGTTACACTAAAGTTGTTCTGTTATACATGGATTTGCTGAATCGACAGTGTCATACTGCAGTGAAGACAGTTCAGTCTGAAGACACATTAACTAGGTTCAGATCCTCCCAAAGCAGTGGGACCTTGGGCAACTTACTTTACCTTCTCTAAGTTGTTTCTTCACCTGTGAAAGGGAGACATAAATATAACCAACCTCATTAGGTCATTGGGAGAATTAAAAGAAACTCAGGTGTACTGAATAAATATTCAGTAATATTGTTAAGTGCCTACTCTGTGCCAGAAGTAGAAGAGTAGAATATGGCCCCTATGTATGGGAGTTCCGAGCCTAGTGGGGGAAGCACGTACAAGATGGTCTCCAACTCAGGAGTATCTAACTTTGTGGAGAAATCAGGGAAGGCTTCAGAAAGGAAGCAACCTTTAGCTGAGCATTGAAGGATGGCTAGGGGTTCATCAGATAGAAAAAGATGGAGAAGTACATTCTGGACAGTGCCGGCAGCTTGTACAAAGGCAAAGAGGCAAGAAAGAGCATGGCCCAATCTGTGAACCATAGGAGTTAAAATAAAAAAAAATTGTAAAGGATAAAATTATGACTCTCATAGAATTATAAATTGTGCATCAATAGTTTTATTTAACTCAATGAAGAAATCGATAAGATATTATAAACAGCTCAAAGAAAAATTCAAAGAATACTCATATATAGGTGATCAGAAATGCTGAAAAGAATTTACACAAAGATGCAAAAGTGATCAGTATCCACAGGGCAATAATTCACTGCATCTTGAGGGATATCTTTGCATTTTTATGGCCGAAACTCATTCGCATCACTTCTACTAGTTTACAACTTAAAGAAATAACATATAAAGTAGCACAGAAAAGGGAAAAGTAAAGACAACCCAGTAGGGAGCATTGCACAAGGAATCCAGTAATCTCCGCCCCCCCTCCACATCCCAAAGTTTTTCACAATTTTTCCCAGCAGAGTGGGTTCTTTTTATGGGAGCACCAGAGGGCCTGGTGGGGAGTGAATGAGAGGGAGTCATGGCCTCAAGTATAGGCAGGGACCAAACCAAAAGGAGCCTAGATTACCATGCTGGGGAGGCTCAGTTTTATTCTGCAGCCCCCAGAGTGAAGGCTGGGTTCTGGGGAGACTGAGGCTGGAACACTGGGCCCAGGCAGGGAGTGAGGAGGTCCTGACCCAAGGTGGCAAGAATGGAGATGGAGGCATGGGACTGAACTGGGCAGGAAGTGAAGGGGACATCTGGGGAGACTCAGGTTTCAGGAGGACAGGGACATGACAAAAGAATCTGAAGAGACTCCAAGGAAGGAGCTTTTCTTTATGTGCACCCAAGGGCGATATTTTCTTGGGAGGCCTTCATTGCCTCAGTTGGAAATATGGACCTTCGACTCTGCCCAGATTTCTCAATTAAAGAGAAGAAAATTTCTTATAGATAGCTTTCTTGGAAGAGCATGTACATCTTGATTTTCTTTTTTGGGTTATCTAACTAAATACTCTGACTTCCAAGTCATATTTTGGAAAAGACTTACATACAAACTTCTATCCCTAATCCATTTGAATCCCTTGATTCCGCTATGTAAATGGATGTTCTTTTGCTGGTTTTTCTTCAGTTGCCGCTGTACTTTATGGCACGTGCGTGCACACACACACACATACACAACTGTCCATCCTCCTCCCCTCTCTGCCCTATGCTGGGGGAATGCTGACTTCCCCACATTGTATCACCGGGATCCCTTGTGCCCTGACCTCTGGCTGAGTGTGGTGCCTGGAGAGTGGGATAAGAGAAAGGTTGGAATAGGATTTATGTCTTTGCTCCTCCCTGCTTTGATGTGGTTCTGGCACCGCCGTGTCCCTCTCTGACAATAGCTCTCACTGGACTTTGCCCTCAGTCAGGCTTCACCACACACCTTCTCTTCCTGCTGCCTCTCAGGCCTTGGAATATGTTACTGGTTGAATTGTGTCCCATCAAAATTCATATGTTGAACTTCTAAGCCCTAGTACCTTAGAATGTGGCCTTATTTGGAAATAGCTGTTGCAGATGTAATTAGTTAAGATGAGTTGATACTGGAGTAGGGTGGGCCCTGGTCTTCCCTTACCAGAAATGTCACATTCCTGGTCTTGATATGCTCTTCTGAGTTGCTTTGTATTGAAATTGCTGTTTATGATAAACTTGGGAAAATTGTTACAGAGAGCAGATTGCATTTTCTTAGCCTACTACTATAGTAAATGGCAGCTTTCCAGAGGAAAAGGTGGTAGCAGGAAACACACACACAACTTTATTGGTGTTTTACATGGTGTGTTAATGCCTGCAGCCTGGGCGACTTCCGTGGCATGCTAGGCCCTCATGCTTCCATCTGCATATTGGGATCCTAGCCATGCAGGGGTCTTCACCTCCAGCTCCAGGAAAAGCAATATTAGATCTAACTAGACACACTTGTCAGTGTCAAGCCTTAGTGTATTAGAAGGGCTTGGATGCTGTGGAGTGTTGCGTCCCATCTGCCTCTGCAAGTTGGAAACACAAATATCTCTTTATGCCACAGCCCTTTTTCATCTCCTTCACACCAGTGTCTGAACAAAGCTTAGCCTGTATTCTTTGGCCGGGTTTCCAGATTTCTCCTCTGACCAGTGCAATGAAAAGATCTCTTCTCAGCCCAGTAGTCTTATTTATTTTCTCCACTCAAGACAAGACACATCATCAGCTGTTATCAGGGGTGATAAAGTGACACTTAAGCAAGGTCATGCAGATGGCAGATGTCCCTACTATTAATTTTCTCAGAGCTGAAATGCTGCTGTCTCTTCTGTTCAGTGTGAGTGGCCGTTATGTATTTAAAAGTCTGTCCAATGTATCCCATCCCAGAACTTTCTCTTCTCAGAATGTGCCAAACCTGTGGATCTGCGGTCTGAGAATCCTCACAGCAGTACAATAATAAAGTTTACAATAACAATTTTTTTCATATTGTGACTTAAGCCAGCTTTTCCAGTAGTTTTCAAAATAGTTCTGTTTATGAAAATTCTGTGGCCTATCAGAGAAGCATTTGCCAACCACCTTTCCCCTGGTTAGGATGTTCCCTGATACATATTAATAAATAATAAACAGGCAAGTATTTTTATTTTAATGTTTACTTTTTATTTATGGTAGGTGATTCTGGCTTTCCACTTTGAGGAGTGTTATAAAACTTTCACAGAGGCAGAGGTGATAATGTAGATTTGATGTTTTTGAAGGTGGAATGACCAAAGTGTTGAAAAACCAGTGTTGAAAAATGCAAGTAATTCTTCACTTAGCAGATAGATCCAGCCCCCCCCAAACAAAAATTTCAGTGCCATCCGAATAAAAGTAGACTAGAAAGAAAAGTCAGAGGCCTTCCCCTTTGCCCAGCCCCAGTGGTTCCTGTGTGCTGAACACGTGAGTCAGTTCTTGTGGTGGTGGCTCGGCTGCTCTGGTGGCACTCAGCACCCTCGGCGTTCCCTCCCCAGACCCCACTCGCACCTGGGGGAGGACTGGCTTGTTCTGTGAATCTACTCAGGAAGCTGAGGCTGTGCCCTGCTCCTGGTGGCTCCTACAATGAACTGAGCCCAACTTTGTGTACACCAGGCGTGGAGGACACAGCAGGCCACACCGGGCTCTGGGAGCTTCTTCATATCTTACACGGTGCGTTAGTTCCCCAGGGCTGCTGTAACAAATCACCACAAACTTGATGGCTTAAAAACAATAGATATTCATTCTCTCGCAGTGCTGGAGGCCAGAAGTCCAAAATCAAGGTGTTGGCAGGCTTGGTTTCCTCCAGAGACTCTGAGGGGGAATCCACCCCATGCCTCTCTCCTAGCTTCCGGTGTTTGTGGCAATTCTTGGTGTTCCTTGGCTTGTAGATGCATCTTTTCAGTCTCTGCTTCTGCCTTCTAGTGGCCTTCTCCTCTGTGTGTCTGCCCAAATGTCCCTCTTCTTTAAGGACACCAGTCATCGCATTAGCACCCACACTAATCCAGTGTGACCTCTTCTTCTCTTGATTACATGTGTAAAGACCCTATTTCCAGATAAGGTCACATTCAGAGGTACCAGGGGTTAGGACTTCAACATGTCATTTTTGGGGACACAGTGAGACCCAGCAGACATGCCACAGCATTTCTAACAAGCCACGACATTTTAGAATGGAAGAATGATTTCAGACATGTCCAAAGTCAAATCCTGCCTCCCACGCTCTGCCTGTGCTAGGTGCTGGTTACGCTCAATCTGTTTCCTTATCAGCAAAGTGAGGATGACAGCGGCGCCCTCCCTGTGAGTTTATGTGAGGCTTACAGGAGATAAACCACGTGAAACATAGTGCCTGGCACAGAGCAAGCTGCAAAAATGTTACATAATCTTCTAATACCCTTCATGCGTGTCCTGTCAGCCTCACGGAAACTAGCAGGTGCCGCACAGGAGCCTCGACAAGAAAATGACTCACGCTGGTCTGGAAAACAGTAGTGGGCTTTTGGGAAAAGAAGTGCTTATATATGGTGATATTTTGAGTGTTCCTTGGATAAACTCTCAGGATGATGCCTTATATTTCAACAAGGCTTCTCAGTTTTTGAAGTGTTTTCATTTGATACACAAACCCTGAAAAACTGGCAGTGTAGGTATTGATAATCCCATTTTATAGATCAGGAAACAGACAAGGATTGAAAGATTTGTTTTGCATGAGCTAGTACAACAGAGGCTGCTGGCTGCTCACCTGGTGTGTACTTTTCTTGGTAATGGGACCCCTGTTTTGTTTAGATAGTAATATGTCCAGCTAAAAAAGAACATTCCCAGACTCCTTTGCTGGCAGAAATAGCAAATGACATGTAACAGCAGTTGAGAGAAGGGGTCCAAGACCGCCCTTTAAAGAAGGCCTATTCATATAACAGGGACCCTTTTGCAACCAACCCACCACGACTACCCAGAGTGTGCATGCACATGTGTTAGTTTTCATCTAAGCCCAGGGCTGGTTGGGTAACATTTGAAGTCCCTAACCAGGAACCTACACTCCAGGGCATAGTGAGACCATCAAGACTCCACTCTCCAGATGTAGCTGAAGACCATCACTTGAATTTTGACTCAAGGGTCTGTTAATTAGCACAAGGGACATCAGAAAGGATTTTCATGGACAAAATGTGGATTGGCTACAACTATTGTAAAGGTACCTCTTCCCTTGCCTGAATGTGGTGTTAGAGTGAGCCCACCAGCCTAGCCCCCTTTAGAGAGGTGCGAGGGGTGGGGCTTTGTTGAGCTCTGTGCCCTGACAGGTACTAGAGGATTCAGCCACTAATGAAACTGGAATTTAGACTGATTCTGCTGGTGGGGCTTATATATTTTTGTGCCCACTTATTCATAGATGTTTGCATGTGTGACAGAATTCTGAATGAGATCTGCCTTCATTTTCACACACCTCCTCACAGGAAGGTGGTTGGGGAGGAGAACTGTGGCTCTCACATACCTCTAGCCATTGGATTGCCATTATCTACCAAAAAAGAACCTGACAGATGTGCACGGCCAGATTGACTTAGGTCAGTGGTCAGCAGCCTGGCTGCCATGTTTGAATGGGCAACTGTCCCACTGGTTGTGGTTACTTGGAGCTAAGGGAGCCATTGGCCTGGGCAGTGGCAATCACATCCTTTCTGCTGCTACTTTGGGATTAAGACTGATAAATATTAAGCAGGCTCTACTTATTGCTGAGACTGAGGTAATGTAAACCCAGGAGTGGCCAGGAGGCCATGTGGATGGATGGGGAAGAAAGGTGGTCTGCCAAGAGAAAAGGCAGGGGCACACAGGCACAGAGGCAGAGATAGAGACCGTGGAGCCCAACCAAGAGGATGTGAGGAGCAAGAGTGAGACTGGAGGGCACTCCCATGGGTCCCCCTGGCTTTCTTGTTCTAGGTTTCAGCTCCTTGGGATCATCTGGCTGACCATCCTGCCCTGAGCTTCCAGGATATACCCTTGTATCCCTACAATAAATTACTCCTTATTATTGTGTAAGTGAGTTTCAAGTGGCTTCTGTTACTTTAACTCAAATAACCCTGATGTAATTCAACATCATGCTGGAATGCACAGAAATACCTTCTAATGGCCTGTATATCTGTAGACCCCATTAATACCCATTCCCCCCAACCCCATCAACATACGTCTTGATCACACACACGGCACTCACATGCTCAGTTCCACTAAGAGATTGCAGCTTCTCACATTCCTAGATGTCTTCACAGCACATTTATTTCTCAGACTCCATAATAGCTTTGAGTAGGTTTTAAGCAGACTGAATAAATAAGTGAATAGAAAAAAATATTGTTAAACTGTTCTTTGAGGTGAAGTCCCCTTCTTATAACTAAATTAAGTTCAAGGACAAGTTTTAGCAGGAGACCAGCAAAGTGTAAGAAAAAGAGTTAAGAATGGTTTCATTCCTTCCTTCCTTCAACAGACATTTCTCAAGCCTATTACGTGTGACTCCAAAGGTGACTGAGATTCAGCCTGTGTTAATCTGGCCCATGGTGAATTCTTGACTCTGATGTGCTACCTTTATTCCTCAATTATATTTTCTGGCTTCCCTGTTTTCCCACACCACCCTCGTACCACTGTAGATTGTGTACCTCCAAGTTCTCACCTTGTCACTCTTTCTTTCTAAAAACCTTAATTTTTTTTTCAGTTTGGAATCAGAGAATTATAACTCTCCCTTACTTAGGATTCTTTCCTCAGATACATCACCCATCAGGAAGTGATGTTACCTCAAACAATCCAGACACACTGTCACCTTGGGGCCTTTACCCTGGCTGTTCCCTCTGCCAGGAAAGCTCTTGCCCAGATATCTTCATGGCTCCTTCCCTCACCCCTTTATGTCTTTGCACAAAGGTAGCTGGCCACCGCCAACTAGCAATCCTAATCCCCTCACTGAGCATTTTTCTTTTCCCCACAGCACTTACCACCTTCCAGCACACTGTATGATTCTCTTATTATATTAATGCTTATTGCTAGAAAGTAAGCTCCCTGAGGGCAGGGCTCTCGCTTTTGTTCATGCTGTATCCCGATGGCCTAGAACAGTGCCTGGCATATTGAAGGCCCATGATGAATGTTTGCCGGGTGAGTGAGTGACTGGTGATGTGGGCAAGTCCATGGGTGAGATGCAAAGATGAACAATTGGCATCTACTGGCAGTCAGGTGTTTGGACCTGAACTCACTTAGGTGACCCTAACGAAGGCAGCACTAAGATCAGAGAGCACAGAGGTTAGCTAGGGCTACTTCTGTCAAGTTAAATGAAATAAAGACTCTGAAGATGTGCAAAATAGCACCCAAGGGCAGAAAATGTGCAAACCTACAACATGCCTATTGAGAGAATGAATGGATGGAAATATTTTTACTAAAGAGAGTATTTTATAGTATATTATTACTAAGGTATGTAGTTAATCATTAATATTTAAGGTACCAGCTTCTATTCATGTAATTAGCTATTAGGTTTATGATAAGTCTTATTGCTGTTTTTAAAAAACCAGCATTTAAAGAAAAGAAAAGGTTGGGCTGTGGTAGAGAGAACACTGGAGAGTAGGTAGTGATAAGGACACTGGATTCTTACTGAACACCTTTTCTGGGCAGCCAGGTAGAGTGGAGGGCGCTAATTCTGAATGGGGCGGTCCAGGTCAAGTTTTGCTTCTGCCTCTTCCTCCGTTCTTGGGTAAATAATTTCATTTTGTTTAAGCTTGTCTAGACCATCTGCGAAATAAGGGGGCTGGACCAGACATACTTTAAGTTCTGTTGTAGCTCCTAAGGGCTGTGATGTAGGATTGCTGGGCGTTGTCCTATATTCTGTGGCTGACAGAAAAATAGGGACAATTCCAAGGCCTCATGGAGGTCAATGTTCAGTAGATAAAGTATGCATGCAGTCCTATTTAGTTTACAAAGAGGCAAGACACTACCGGAAAACATTTCACTTTCTTGAATGACTGTTGACTTAAAGTACAAATTTAAATACATTTAAAATTGGAAACTAAGAAGTTGATTATCTAAGTAAAGAAAGGTCATCTAAAGGTAAGGTACAGTGAGGGCACAAAGAGAACAAGCATATCTCCTCCTCGCAGTGGGGGACCTTAGTTTTCCTTCCTTCTGTATTCCTAAAAATAAACAGGTAGAACTCTTTTGCTTTTTTCCCCCCTCAAACCACCATATTTAACTTTTCACACTAAAAAATCAACCATTTAACGAATCGAGATGTCACATAGAAGATGAACCTAATAAAGGGAGAATTAGTTCACAGGCACCAGGCAAGTACCCCCCGAGTTAGAAGGTCTAGACCACCTTTTCGTAGAACTCATGTGAAAAACAGGGGTGCTGTGTGCCTACCCCACTTGGTTATTATTACCAATATTACCTTTAACACAATAGGCAATTTAATCCTGTTAATGATAAGTTAACAATTTACAAAAAAATTTTTAGTCCACACAAGTCCTTCCCTATCCAAAATTTTTACACAAGGAAATGAGACCCAGGGAGGTGAATCAGTTAAACCAAGCCCACACATCTCGTGCCTGGCAGATCCGAGGTTAGAACCTTCCACCTTTATAAGCCCAGAGAACCCCAATGTGCTTCATGGATGCCAGGCAAGCACATTTTTGCAGAGCCAATTAGTGGGAAAGGGCTTTTGGTTAAACACAGCAGCAGGAAGCCTCTCTCCTCCTAAACCCAACTAAAAATTCTAGTAGAGGAATAAAAAAGGTATAAATACACAAAAACAGAAGCACTGAGAGAGGAGCTACACAGAGTTTGAGATGGCTCCGTGGTGCAGGCAGCTGGAAAACAGATGGACAGATGAGATGGTGACTGGTTCCGTTTTCAGAGGGCATTCCAAGGAGGAGTGAGCTGTGTCCACTCCCTCTGCTGCCAGCGGAACCCTGGCCAGCCTGACATTCTGTGGCACCAGGTGCTGCAGGAGGCAGGGAGGAGCTGATTAACTAAATATAAGAGGCTGCTTGGAAGTCTGGGATTAATCTCCAAGCGTCCTCCCCAGCCATGCTACCAGACAATTCCTCCCCCTGCCCTTCCTCTGCCACCTGCTTGCATAAGGCTGGAGGTTTTCCTCTAGAGAGCTTGGACCAAGAGGCTCTGCACATAGCCACATTACACACGGGGGGGGGGGGGGGGGGGCGCCGGAGTGAGGTTTAGGGATGTACTCGGGGAAAGCGAAGGTCAGCACTGATAATGAATTGGCCACCCCGCCCCTGCCTCTGTGGCAGCCAGGCAAGCGTCCCCTCCAGCCAGAGAGCAGGGGTTCTGCCCTTCGGGGACTGGGTGGCTGCAGGGAGAGGATCTGCTGGAAAGGCTTTTTAGGGTTCCACCCTGAAAAGGCCGCCTCACCACTGGGTTTCTGTCAGTGAAATTCACCAGCCAGTAAGTCTGCCCACGTGCCTCAAAGCAAACCCAAGAATCAGAGTTTTGGATTTTAGTTTTCAATATAAATGGACATCCAGGGGTCACCTGATTCTGGAGGAAAGTCTTCAATATAAAAAAGACCAAAATCATTCAACTGGGAAAAAAGATTTAGGAGGAAACAGAAACAATGCAAAGGAACAGAATAAACTAGTAAACACTCAAAAAACATATTTAAAATTCTTAGGGAGATAAGAGATGGTTCTGTGCCCATTAATCAAAAGCAGAATGCTTTAATTCAGGAATGATCAAAGAACAAAAAAGAAGAGCTCTTAGAAGTTAAAAATAGAAGAGCTAAAAAAAGAAGATTTGGCAGATAAACTGGGAGAATCTCCCAGAAAAATGAACCAAAAAGATAGAGATGGCCAATAGGGAAGAAATGATCAAAAAATGAAAGGATTGGTCCAGGAGGGGCAACATTCACCTAATAGGATTTCCAGAGAGAATAAAGAAAATGAAAGTGAAAGAACTGGTGAAGAAATAATACCAGAAAATTTCCTATGAATTTGAAAAGATCCATACCAGATTATACCACTTTGAAATTTCAGGAACTGTGAATAGGGCCAGGCGTGGTGGCCCAAGCCTGTAGTCCCAGGTACTTGGGAGGCTGAGGCAAGAGGATCACTTGAGGCCAGGAGTTCAAGGCTATGGTGGGCAATGATGGCATCTGTGAATAGCCACTGCACTCCCGCCTTTAAAAAAAGAAGAAGAAACTGTGAATAAAGAGAAGACCCTAAACATTTCCCAACAGGTTCTGCTCAAAGGAACAGGAACTGGAATGGCACAGGACTTCTCAATGGCAACCCTGGACACCAGAAGACAACGGAAATAAAATTATAGTGCCCTTCTGCCCTCAGCGTTGAACAGTATCTAACAGAAACACAGACTGTTGATTTAACCAAAAATTATAATCTATCTATACTGAGAATATGGGGGGAGGCAAAATAGGGAGGACAGTGTAAAAGTCTTCTAGCATAATAGAAAGCCAATAAATGATGTCCCAAATGGATAAATCAATAGCAGTCATTGTCTTTTTCATTATAGGACTTGGATTGTTGGACTTTCTAAACTACTTGCATGTACTATGTCATAAAATCTTTGCAAGGACTTTGAAAACATATCCTATTTCCATTTATCCATTCCCTAATATGGTTGCTTTGCTTTCTTAGAGGATGGCAGCTGACCCTAGCTCCTCACAACTCCTTCATTGTTAGGGGACCTGGGTTCCCCTTGCTTGGGGGTACAGGGGCTTGTCTCATGAACAATGGACTTACATAATGTGAGAGAAAAATAAGTCTCTGATGTGGCTTTGTGCCTGAGCTTCCATGGGCAGATAAAATACATGAACATTGTTCTTTGTTTTCATGGAGATATTTATGTAAAGTTCTTTGCCCTCTTGGTGTTTATCTTTTGGCTGGAGTTGTTAGGGGAATGGACTCAGGTGGTGAGTAACAGCTGAGTCTCCTTGTTCCCCCCTCCCTTGGCAACTCCACCCTGAGCCTGCAACTTCACTGGCACGTCTACAGTCCAATGGTGTAAAGCCAGTCTTGCCTTTGATGTCCTACTGGTTGTTAAGGTTTTTTCCTTGATATTAACATGAACTTGGGCTTGTAAAAAAGCAATGCAGGCCAATTATATCATGAAGAATAAAAGCTTAGGAGTTAAATGCAATGGAAATACATCCTTGTAAAAGTTGGGGTAAACGGGAGAAGCTAGTTTAGCCAACGGACTATCATGGTTCGTCATGGCTGTTTTGTTCTGCTTTGTCTTTTGGATTCTAAGCTCTGAGAGCCTCCAGATTTAGATTTTAATAGACAGACCTCTTGGACGTGCTACAGCTCAGGGAAAAGAAGGAATTAAAATATACACTGCAGATGCTGTGTCTTTGGGGTTTGTGTTCTCACCTCGAGGAGTGGTGTCTCCTTCCTGTAAGTCACCAATGCCTGAAGTGCCTTGAAAAGGGACAGCTTCCCAGACCTTTTTCATCTGGTTGGGAGCAGAGCAGTGCATGCTGCTGGAGGGAGGAGGGTGCTGTCAGCAGTTGCTGCCAAAGATCAGTGACCCTCGGGAGAGGCAGAGTCCACAGACCTCCCGGCAGTGGAGTGGCCCTCTGCCAAGACAGAGCGCTCCCTCCCTTCTGCCGCAGCTTCTTTCTCCTCCCCTGTGCGCTACCTTTCTTCTCCCTTTAGGGCTTGAAGTCCATTCCCCCCACCCCACCAGGGGAAGGAGCCCTCACAGGCCCTGGGCTGCACCTCCCAGAAATGACCTGGGCTCCACTCCACAAGCTCCTTTTCCCGCCTCCTCCTCCTTCACTTCCTCTTTCTTGCCTTTTTTCTCCTCCTCTCTTTCTCTCTCTCTCCTCTTCTCCTCCCTCCGCCCCCCCTTTTATATGATCTGATAAATATATTTTTCAGCTAAGTACTGAATCCTTGGCAAAATACATGTGTGTCTTTATGATTTTGTTGAGGCTGGGGGAGGTAAGGAATTTCTATTTCCTAAATTTGTTTTATTTATAATCCTCCTGGTGATTTAAAAGAGAAAAACACCAGGACCGCCTTTGGATAAGATCCTCCTTGGGCTTAATCAAGTGCACGCCAGTCTAGCTCAGCCTCAAACCAGAGAGTGTGGGGGCAGAGCCTCGGTGAAAGCAGCACTTATCTGATTACGAAAGCTCATTAACATTTGAAAAGCCGATCCCGCCCAGCCCTGCTTCTACACGTCTGATTCCAAGACGCTTGTCCTGGCCCTGAAGATTCCTCTGGTGGCTGTGTTTCTGCACCTGCCAATGAAATCAATCACCCTCATCTCTTGCACCACTGTCTAGAAGATTCTAGGAGATGCTGGTGTTTGGTGTGGTGTTTGCCACAAACAAAAGGCTAATGCTTTCTCAAATCCTTCTGAGACCCCGTCAAACTCAGTTAATTTCTCCCCCTCTTTAAATTTTATGTGAAAATGGTATTTATAGAGAGTGTTCATCACACTATATCTAATTAATTTTGTTTGACTTCTAGTTGTTCCTCCACTAGAGCGTAAGCCCGTTGGAGGCAGGCACCCTACCCTAACAGATCACTCTATCTTTGTATTCCTCTGTGCCTAGCTCTTCTGGTTAACTGCTATTGTGGGAGGAAAAACACCCAAAACTTAGTGGCCTAAAACAAACAAAAATGTAATTTATTCATGAATTTACAGTGTGGGCAGGGCTTGGCAGGTATAGCTCTCCTCGGCTCCGTGCAGCATCAGCTGGGGTAGCTCCACTGGGACCGGGATATCTCTTCCCAACACGGCTCCCTCACCCGGCCGGCAAGGGGGTGCAAATCATCAGCGCCTCTCCATGTGGGCTTCTTCATAGGGCAGCTTGGGCTTCCTCACAAGATGGTGTCTAGCTTCTAAAAGTGAGCATCCCTGGAGAAGCAGGTGGAAGAAGCTGTATTACCTTTCATGGCCTGCCCTTGGAAATCAAATATTGTCATTTCTGCTGTAGTCACAAGCCCACTCCAAAGCCAGAGGAGGGAACATAGAACCTACCTCTCCATGGGAGGAGTGTCAGATTCACTCTGTGAAAAGAGTATGTAGGATGGGAAATCTTGCTGGGACATGCAATCTGCCACACTAGCACGTGACCTAAGACACAATAAAGGATTGGTAGATGAATGAAGAAATGTATGAATAAATAAATGGCTAAATAAGGTTAAATGTCTTAAACATTTGCAGCACCAGAAAGAGCAGTTCTATACTAGGTCTATATAAGGGGTTCTATATTAGGTCTCTTGGATTCTCTCTTTTAGGCAAATATCTGTAATTTTCTCAATCATTTTGGGTATATGAAAGTTTCCATATAATTGGGAAAGAAAATGGATTCAGAGAATCCCAAGATACTTTTCTTTCTGAATTTTAAATTCTCATGCCAAGACACCACTATCTAGGGCGTAGGGATGGGAGGAAGACTTATTTTTAACTCTATCCCCTTTTGTACACTTTGGATTTTTCCCATGTACAAATCATATACAAGTATCTATATTTTTAAGTGTTTAAATTTTAAAATGAAATTTAAAATTAAAATGTATCATAATGAAAAGGATGGATGCAACTTTCAAATGATTCAGAAAAAATATAAAATGTATACAAAGATTATGTATGTGTGTGTGTATATATATACAGAGAGAGAGAAATGATAAAGCAGATGAGTAAAATGTTAACAATAGGTTAATCTGGGTAAAGGGTGTACAGTTGTTCTTAGTACTATTAATATTTGTGCTTGCAACTTTTCTGTAAGTTTGACATTTTCCAAATAAAAAGTTTTGAAAAATCACAATGGAATGAAAATAGGCCACAGCTGCTGGGCCGCCAGCATAATGGCTTGTTTTGGGGGAAGGAAGAGTCTTCTCAGCCGTTTTCTCTGCTACTTGCCTGGTACAAACTTAGGTTTTCATTCACAGACCCTTTTCAAATCATTTCCTGGAATAAATCCTTTGATGAGGTTAACAATAACAAAAATTAGAGACAAAATAGTAGTTACTGTAATAATTAATATCCCAAAATTGGTAGCATCAAGTTCAGCAGGTGACATATGAAGAGTTCAAGCTTCGTATGTGTTGACCTGTGTCTCCCTAGTATTTAAATTGAAAATTCCATAAGAGTGAAGGGGAAGGAAACTCACAATTACTTAGCACTTTCAGAGACAGAGACTATACAAGGGGTTCTAAGTGCATGATCTCAAAACCCTGCGAGGCAGATGTTACTATCCCTGTTTTACACTTCAGGAAACTAAGACTCATGCAGTGATTGTGTCCATTCTGATGCTCATGGCTGCAAGTAGGAAAACTTCAGCTTGACTGGCTCAAACAGCATAGTTCTTCATTATCTCCCATGACAAGAGGACAGGAGCAAGAAGAAAGGACTGAGCATGTGCCAGGGATTCTACCAGCCCCAGCAATATGAAAATGATGGAGTCCTCACTCTTGCACACAGGGAACTCACATGAAGCTAGAAAGGTAGGCAGAACCACAGTCTGTGGGTTTGTTCTTGTTCACCATCAGCTGGTATTCTGTCTTTATTTAAGTAGGCACGTGTGATTATTATTGAATGAACACATGGCTTACAGATAGCTATTGAATAAATTATTGCTTTTTAAGAGAACTATTTATTTGTGCTTCAAACCAATGATGTATTTCCTCATCAAGATTAATATTGTTTCTATGTATCTGCATATGATTTTACTGGCTTGCATTTTGTATAATCTTACATCATTTTGCATCTTGGCCTTCTTTGCAAATAGGGCAATTTTCTGGTCATACGAATCACCTTCATGTTAGGCCAAAAAGAGTTTGAGTGATTTTAATACTTCATTATTAAAAATATTTTAAAAATAAGTATTTCACCTATTTTCTTGTAGATAATGATTTCCTTTGTGCAAAAAAATACTATTGGTCTTATGATATTTAGAACCAACACCACAACACATCATTGACCTTTAAAAGTTCCCATCTGATATCCCATTCAAATCTTTGATTTTTTTTTTCATGGTTTTCTGCAAACCTCTCTTTATTAGACTCTGGCTTCAGTTTCTCTCTACTTCAGTTTTCTTAAACTTGTATTATAGAAAGCATATTGGACTAACAACCTGGAGACTTCAGTATTAGTTTTAGCTTAGCTACAATTTGCTCTGCACTTTGGCCTTAGCTTTATATAAAGCAAGGTGTTTGACTTGGGTCAGAGATGAAAAATGTTTTTTTTCCTTAAGATCTAACTCTGATTGGTAGTGACTCTCTGGATTGCTTGTTTGCATTCCTAGAACAAATCCTATTTGTTCATAATGTATTATCCCAATGTATTCTTATACACTGTTGGCTTTTCAGAAGCAAGATGCAGACACAGAAGATATGTAGGATGCATTGTTGGCCTTTTGCTCATGGTTGGAACAAGGCTGAAGAACTAAAAATCAATTTTCACCCCTCTGTCAATGGATGAAAAGTCATCTTGGACACAAGAATAAGATCCCACTTAGTTATCTCAGTATTTTGAGTGACATTTGGTATTTTAAGGGAGTGATACCTTCTGCATTCTTGTAGGCTTCTTTCTAAAAGTCCAGCTGAAAAGAAGTCTCAGAATCTGCTGATATCTTTTTTCCTCAATGAGTAAAATCGGGGTCAACGTCTCCAGAGACCTTTGCTACACAAAAAGAAGTACCCCAGATTTGTGCTCCCAAGGTGGTCGCTGAACTTCTAAATAGACCTCACAGGATATGGCAGGGTGGGGTGGGGACTAAACATTCCACATGTGGGTGGAAGGTGGTCCATGAGCCCCTGGTTTTAGGGATCCTCCATGGACAATTGTCCTGTGCACTATTGGGGCTTGATGAGAGGAGAAAGAAATGGACCCGTGCCTGTAAGAAATAATAATCCTAGTCATAAAGTTGACATTTTCAAATTCTTATACTTTTTTTCACAGAAATCTCAGAAGAGAAGACCCAGAGGGCCCAGGGAGCACAATCACACCACACTGCTCAATGTACTTGAGTCACACCCGCACTGGGTCTGACAACTTTAGTGTACATCACCTTCTCCTGGGGGGCTGGTTCAAAACAGATTTCCAGCTCGTACTCGAAGAGGTTCTCATTCAGAAAGGCTGGGATAGGGCCCTCAGCCTTCATTTTTAATAAGCACCCAGCATTTCTAAGGTGGACCTCTCTTTTAGAGACATTGACCTAGGTCTTTTAAGCTGGAGTCAGTGACTTTACCGAATGTTCAAGTGTTTCCCAGGAAAGAAGCTTCTCGGGACATGGAGGAGCAGTAATAACTGAGGCACAAAAAATAACTGGAAGGAGCCAACTGGCAGGAAGCACAGGGGGGTGTCTGGAAGGAGGGTGGGGCTGAGACTCTCTGGCAACTGCAGCTTCCACTGCTCCTGTGGTCCTTTGTCCTCAAGCCTCAGGCGTGGGCTGCCCTGGGCCCTGGGTGACACAGACAATGTGAAGGCAGCACAGGCTCCGCAGAGAATCAGAATGCCTGGTGCCTTGGTGGTAGGATTGGGAACTCGATCACCTTTATCAGCCAAACAAAGGCAGGACCTGTGACTGAATGCACCAGCGGCTAAGCTGGCACAGCTGTCCCACAAAGAGAGTAGGCAGCGGGGCCAGGCGGAAAGTCACGGGAGAGCCCTGCCTGTGGGGAGCGAGCCAGGGTGAGGCCCGAGCTTGGCAACCTCTGCACCGGACATTTGCGAGGCCTGCTGGCAAAACCTCGCACAGGGGCTGGGAGCTTGGCCAAGCTGGCCTGTTCTATCAGATTAGGAGACAAAGGAAAAATGTGGCCAAGGCTGGAGGTCTTGCCTTTGGACTAGGGTCATTTTTTGGTGACCACACAAGGCCTTGGTTTCATCTGGAAACTGAGGGTGTTGTATTAGAAGGGAGCTCCGTAAGATTCTTCCACGCCATCTTGTCTTGTGATTGAATGAAATGCTCTACAACAGCAGTCCCCAACCTTTTTGGCACCAGTGACTAGTTTCATGGAAGACAATTTTTGATTTTTCCATGGACCGGGTTGGGGAGTGGGGAAGATGGGGCATGGTGAGCTATGGGGAACCACTGTAAACACAGATGAAGCTTCACTGGCTCATCCGGCACTCACTGGTCACCTGCCACTCCTGCTGTGCAGCCGAGTTCCTAATAGAACATGGACAGGTACCAGTCCGAGGCCTGGGGTTGGGGACTGCAGCTCTATAGGACAAAGTCCTCAATAAACTGGAAGTTGCTACTCATGTGCACAATGTGAGGAACCCAACGTGATGCTAGATGTCCTCAGTATGTAATGGGTCTATAAACTACTGAGTATGTACGTGTCAGGTAGCAACAAGGGGAACTCCGGGAACATGCCGTGGAGTGTGTGGTACTGTGTGTGAGGGTGTCAGTCTGTATATGTGTGTCTGTGCGTATGTGTGTGTGAGTGTGTGTATGTTTCTAACCTAGTTTTACTCGTGAGGAGCTGCCAAGAAGAAGAAGAAAGGATTATTTGGCCATGGGGCAAGCTTGAGTTATATAAAGAAATCTCTTTCTAATTGCAATTGCTGGATTTTGTTTCCAAGAACACAGGGCCCTACCCAGCCTTCATAATCCTGCTCCAGGGTTCCTGTCGCCCTACTTACCCCTGCCCCACCCGACACACTCTCCTCCTGCAGACAAACTCTCGGGCGGCCCTGAAACAGGCCTTTTCCCTCTTGTCCCCTCAGAAGTCTAAGTCCCATGGATCCTCAGACAGGTTCCTTTCTCGTGGTTCTTCAGTGTCAACTTCCAAACCATACTCAAGACTGTCACTGGCCAGGAAGCCACTCAAGTGCCTTCTCTCACTTCCTTTTCAGGCGCTGTTAGCTTTATGCATCTTCTGTGGTGCAATGGTAAGCTCTAAAAGGAACCCCCGGTGTTCTTCTTGCCTCTTCTAGTGATATTTTCTCAGGCTGCTGTCTCTTTTGCTTGTTGCTATCAGGAAGGACCTTTTAAAAAATTGCCTCCCCAGAAAGATGTGCCAAGCTCAGCCTGACATCAGCAGAGGTGGTTGTGGGCGTTCTGGGGACGGGAGGTGCAGCGAGGAGGGACCAGAGGGCAGAGAGCAACAGAGCCTGAGGCAAACAAAGGAAGCGGATGGGCTTTCCCGGTCTCTGCAAATCAGGTTAATGCTGTGGGTCTGCACTTTCACGGGAGGTGTTATGAATTCCAGCCACTTAACCATGCTCATTTCACACGGTCCTCCATAGCCACATATGGCTCTTGGATTTCTGGCTATTTTTGATTGTCACATCTATTTTTTTTTTGAGCAGGGCCATGTTAATGCTCAAGTCCTCATCAAGACTGTTTTGGATGTAACAGCAATGCATCTGAGCCAGCTTAAGAAGGGGACATTTCTCGTAGGATACCAGCATGTTTTGTGAAGGGAGGAAGGTTGCTGAGGCCCACTGGGGGAGTTGCTGGCAGAGCTGAGACACAAATGAGATCCGCTGCTCTGGCCTCTGGTCTGCCTCTCATGGGCTTTTGGCACAGATGTGATTGTGTAGGGGCTGTTCCTGGTAGACACAATGCCCTGGTAGGCAAGAAAATAAACTTTGGAGCTGCTCTCCCTTGCAAACTGTGTGACCTTTCCAATTCAATACAGCTACCAGGCAATCGAAGTTCCATTTTTAGAAAAGAGATCAAATTATTACAACAAGCATTATTATATCGCTAAAGTCTACTGAAATTATTTGGCCTTAAATATTTGTTCCCTGTAACCATAAAGGAGCAAGATACTGTGGAGGAATGAGTTAAGCTCCAGTTTATCTGAAAATAAACTGATAAAGATGTTAATGGATATTTTTTGTGTGTCATCGGGTGGGTGGCCATCTTGCAGGTTGCTTGTGTCAGAAAACTTTGTTTGGATCCTAGTTTTGGGGTTGTAGGCAGGCTGATTGACCCTGGTCAAGAGAATGAATGCATATTGGTTCTATGGAAGGCAAATTTAGATTCAGACGGACTAGGTCAGATCACATCCCTTGAACATAGCTATATATAGCAAAAGGCTGGTATCAAAGCCCTTGCTGATAAGGCAGGTGTCCTGTCCCCAACACCACTCCTGCATCTGGGACCCCTAGCACACTAACCTGGGGAAATGCTGACTCTTCTCACCCACTCCATTACCCAGCTCACCTAAGTGACCTTAGAGTGTCTGCTGGGCCTGGAGACGAGCAGTCACACCTGTCCCCTGCCATTCTGGTGGCATGCCGGAAACCCACGGATAGGCCTTCATAGCAGCAAGAGGCAGCAGAGAAGCCTCACAGTAATGCTGTCACCACCTCTTAGTGTCTCATGCTCCCCCCATCCTCGGCCCCTCTGTTCCAGGATTCGGTCTTTTGCACCCTTGATAAGAGCCAGAGGCATTGCTGTCTTCATCGAGGCAATTTTAAGGCATGTCAGGAGTGAATCAGGCTGTTCCTGCTGACAGAAGATCGTCAGGCAGATGGCATGACAGGTGCTCTGAGGGGCTGACCTTGGGGGTATCTGGAGTGGGAGTGTCCCGTGGCCTGTGTGCTCAGGCAGTGGAACAGGGAAGAAGAAACGGAGACGGAGACATGGCTGACAAGGACACAGCGATCCTCCCTGACCACCTCCATCTCTTTCAGACACTATCATCAGCATCTTGAGATGGGTTTGAAATCTCAAATGTTCCAATGACCCACCCGATGCTTTTCTTATTTATTCTGTCGTTGTGATGGAATACTTCCAGGGGCGGGCAACTCATTACCTTCTATGGCATACCCTTCTATCTCTGGAGATGACAGCTAGAAAATTCTTCTATTAACCTGGAAATAACCTATATGTCCTAGAATAGGGGAATGGTTGAATGTGGAATATCATGTGGAATACTATGCAGTTGCTGAAAATTATATTTTCAAAGAATCTGAAAATGATATGGAAAGATACTCAAAATGTTAAGTGAGAAAAGCAGGAACTAAAATTATTTTTAATATACAATCCCGTATTTGTAAAAATGTATATGTGGGCATATGTATTTATAGAAACATATGTATATTTGCATTAAAAAGACTAAGACAATGTATTGGTTGAATCACAGATGATTTTGTTGTGGCAGACACTGTTGGGGACAACTAAAACGCTATTCCCTTATCCCTTGCCAACCTTTCGGTATATAGTTCCAGTCTGTCTTTGTAGCTAGAATTGGCTGTGTGACCCCAGTATGGTCAATGAGATATACAAGGACATCTGAGAAATTATTTCCTTTTCTGACAAAAGGATAGCACCATTAAGGAAACAGTCCTCTTTACTATATTGGCTGCCCCCTCACTGCCACCCTCCTCTCTCACCTTAGGTGAAGACTTGTGTTGTTAGAGCTTCTGCAGCCATCTTGTGACCATGAGGCCACAGACAGGAGGATGAGGCCAACACTCTGAGAATGGCGGAGAAGAATGTTATAAAAAGCCTAGGGCTTTCACCACAGACTTTTAGGCATCCTTTTAAGTAGCAGAAAATGATTTTTTATTAAGTCATTATTAATCAGGTTTTCTATTACAGTTAAACCAATACTAATGGGTACATTTGATTTCTTCATTATATATTACTCCAGTTTCTCCCCAAAGCATCCAGCCACCATCCTGATTTCACTTCTCAGAGCCATACGTTACAAGCCCAATCCTTCTGCATGTGGCAGAATTTTAGACATTTGTAGAGATTCTCACATCTCCCCCAATGCTTGTCTTTTCCAGCGAAGCAGCACTGTTCCTGCACGTGCGGTTTGGGGTTCCACAATCACACTGGTCATTCATTCTCTGCATGCACTCGGGTCTGCATCCTTCTACATGACAGTGGGTGGCCCTGAAGATGCTACTCCAGGGGTCTAACCAATAAGAATGAGATGATTACCTACTCATTCCTTTGCATCTCATTTTTCTATGAGAACAGCTTCAGATCCCATCTGCTTTTCAGGTGCGCTCATCTGAGTCAAAACCCTTCCCCTTTTTCGTATGTTTCACAGTTTGTTTTATTTATTTATTTTTCTACCTCAAGTACAGGGCATTTTCTTCATCCTTATTGAGTTTCCTCTTATTAAATTCAGGCTAGCATTCTAGCTCGTGGAGACTTTTGTGGATTCTAATTAGGTATTTGCTGCTCCTTTCAGCTTCCTGTCCTCCACAAATTTGATAAGCATGCCTCCTGTGTCTTCATTTCAACTCCTTGATAACAAGTGCAACCCAGATGTCAGTTGACGTCACCCTGTCTTTTGAGATTTAAATAAAATTAGCTCAATCCCCCTATCACACATCCTGTGGGAAGTCGATGCCCTCCTCCCAAAGATCTTTGTAAACTCTCAGGGCATTCATGGTCCCTTTGTGGTTCCACATTCCTCCTCCCGCTGGCCTTGGGCTCAGGCACAACCCAGCCCTGGGTCTGCTCTCCCCTCTTTGCTTCATGCCAGCCAGGCCCTTTCCCTGATTTCTTTAGAGAAACTGCTCAGATAAGACACGTGGGATTGTGGCAGACTCTGTTCAAGACCTGCAGACGTGGGTGTGTTGGAAGGGTGCGGTGTGATTGCATAACAGGTACTCCAGTCATTAGAATTAATAGGTAGCCTTTTTTTGTTAATTCAGCATATTATGGGGGTACAAGCATTTTGGTTATATGTAATGTGTTTGCCTTGCCCAAGCCAGGGCTACAAGTGTGTCCTTCCCCCATACAGTGCCAAAAAACAATGGTGAACTAGCACCTCTGAATTATCCTGCATGGAGATTGAGCCCATCCTTCAAAGGGAAGTATCACAAGAATGGAAATAGGTAGCCTTTTTCTGTCTTTGAAAGTCCCTCAGTAATAACACCGCCAGGACTTCCTCCCTGGCCTCCCTTCCCCATGTGCTCATCAAAACCACCAGAGAACCCAGGTGCTAGGATTTCACATTTACAGCCCTTGTGCTGACCAGGGTTGGGGGAGGGGAGTAGGCAGTGGGGAGACTTCAGGGCAGAGCCTGGTCAGTGTGTTGAAGATGTCCCCACTTCCCTTTTCATTTAATTTTTTTTTTTTTTTTTTGAGATTGAGTCTTGCTCTGTCACCCAGTCTGGAGTGCAGTGGTGTCACCATAGCTGACTGCAATCTTGAATGCCTAGGCTCAAGTGATACTCTTGCCTTAATTTCTCAAGTATCTGGGACTACGGGTGAGTGCCACCACGCCCGGCTAATTTTTTTACTTTTATTTTTTGTAGAGACAGGGTGTCACTCTTGCTCAGGCTGGTCTCAAACTCCTGGCCACAAGCAGTCCTCCCACCTCGGCCTCCCAAAGTGCTAGAATTACAGGTGTGAGTCACCATGCCTGGCCTTAATTGAAAATTTAATAATATGTTGCATTTAACTCAACATAACCAAAATACTATTTTGTCATGTATTAGGAGGTGAATTGTGTCCCCTCAAGATTCAAATGCTGAAGCCAGAAGCCCCAGGGCCTCTGAACGTGACTGTATTTGAGATAGGGCCTTTATAGAGGTAATTAAGGTAAAATGAGGTTGTTAGGGTGGGTCCTAAGCCAATCTGACTGGTGTCCTGATAAGAATAGGAAATGTGGACACATGAGAGACACCAGGGATACACACACAGAGAAGAGACCATGTGAAAAGTCAGCAAGAGGGTGGCTGTGTGCACGCCAAGGAGAGAGGCCTCAGAAGGAACCAGGCCTGCCAGCCCCCTCATCTGGGACTTCCGGCCTCCCAAACTGTGAAAATAAACTGTTGTTTAAACCAGCCAGTCTGTGGTATTTTGTTGTGGTACTCCTAGGAAACTAATACCATGGAGTCAACGTAAAAATAATTATTAAGGAATACAGTATGTTGAAAGGTGGTTCCCCAAAAGTTATGTCCATGTCCTAACCCCTGGCACCTGTGAATGTGACCTTATTTGGAAAAAGAATCTTTGAAGATGTAATTAAATTAAGGATCTTGAGATGAGATCATCCCAGATTACCTGGGTGGGCCCACTGACAAGTGTCTCTATAAGAGGCAGAAGAGGAGAGGATACAGAGACACAAAGGAGAAGGCCACACGAAGACAGTGGCAGAGAACGGAGTGACGCAGCCACAAGCCAAGGAATCCTAAAGCCTGGCCCTGCTGACGTCTTGGTTTCAGACTTCTGGCCTCCAGAGCTGTGAGAGAATAAGTATCTATTGTTTTAAACCACCAAATTGCAGTAATGTGTTACAACAGCGTTAGGAAACTAATATAAGGAGAGATTTCATGTTCTTTTTTCATTCTTTGAAATGTGGTACATATTTTTTATTTCTAGCACAACTCAATTCAGAGTAGCCAAATCGTGTGCCGGCTTATTTGGGAAGCGATCCCAGACAGAGTGAGGGAAGGGATGGAGGAACGGGGGTGAGGGGCAAGGTGCGTTATCTAGCTGGCCCCCAGCACACCCACCCTCCCTTGAACATCTCACTTTCATGCTCTTGTGCCCACGATGGCCAGCACCTTCCAGGTACAAGGGGACTCCAGGGCTCTCCATTATGTGAGATTTCCCTTCCAGGGCAGCAACTTTTTCAACCACAGCAGGGTCGTTGGCTGGTGCTCAGGGCCTCAGACAAGCTCGGTTCTCCAAATCCTGTGACTCGATGCATGACTGCCTCACTGACGGTACTTGCCTTGGCGTGGGTGCCCCAGCGTGGCCCGTGCCCTACTTCCTCCCCTGGACTGGGGCAACCCGCCAGAATCCTCATGGTCCAGCCCAAGGGGTTTCAACAGAGCCTATTCTGTTATGAACCTACTCTGCCTAGGATCTTTTCTTGGGTGGATGGAGAAAATAAAATCTTATTTTCTTAGCCATAGAATTTCACATCCCCTTATCAGTGTTGCCGAAAAGATACTTTCATAAGCTACCTAGAGGGGGGACTAAAGTTCCAAGAGACATGGTTGAGTACTAATAGATGTTTGTTGAACTGTTTTCTAATGGAAGTGTTGGGGGACCTTACTGCCATGCTTTTATTTTGCTATTTTTTAATTGAGATAAAATTCACATAACCTAAAAGTAACCATTTTAAACTGAATAATTCCACGGTGTTTCGTATATTCACAGAGTTGTGCAACGACCACCTCTATCTAGTTCCGAAACATTTTCATCACCCCAAAAGGAAACCCCTTATCATTAAGCTGTCGTTCTCATTGTCCCCTCCCCAGCCCCTGGCAGCCACCAATCTGCACTCTGTCTCTATGGATCTACCTATTCTCAATGTTTCATATAAATGAGATCACGCCATATATGACCTTCTGTGGCTGGCTTCTTTCACTTAGCATAATGTTTTTGAAGTTCATCCGTATTGTAGCAGGTATCAGCTGAGTAATACCTCACTGTGTGGGTAAACAGTGGGATACTCAAACTGAACACCAGAACTGCCTTCCTCTGGGCTTTTAGAAGCTGTGTGGGGAAAAAGAGAGAAGGGAAAGTGAAATGGTGGCCCACAGAGAAAAAAATTCAAGCAAAATTATAGATGTTTAAAAAAACTTTTATGAATGTTTCAGTGTGTGGTGTGAGATGAAAACCTTCTTTGTCTTCCTGTGAAATCTTCACTGAAATTGACGTCAGTAATGTTTTATGCCTTTAGAGCTGGTTTTTTTTTTGATATGATAAATTGCTAAATGCAACCTTAAGGTATGATCAGGGCAAGAATAGAGGCTACCAACGTGAGTCTCAGGTCATCTGGTTACCTGGGTGGGACAGCTTTGGGTTAGAATTGACTTCACTCTGGGAGGTCCCTCAGGTTTGGCCTCTGGTGGAGTGAGTGTAGACGGTGATCCTGCCACAACCTGCATCCAGCTTGCCTGAGAGCTAAGCCCAGTTTGTCATATCAAGATATAATTTGGCTGCCTAAAAACAAAATTGACAATTGCTATGGTCTAAATGTCGTCCCCTCTAAATCTATGTATTGAAAATCTAAACCCTCAGGGTGATGGTATTAAGAGGTAGAGCCTTTGAGAAGTGATTAGGTCATGAGGCTGAGCATTCACGAATGGAATTAGTGTCCTCCTAAAAGAGGCCTGAGGGAGCTTGATTGCCCTTCCCCCATATGAGGACACAGCTAGAAGGCGCCATTTCTATGGACTGGGAAACAGATCCTCACCAGACACAGAATCTGCTGGCACCTTGATCTTGGGCTTTCCAGCCTTCAGAACTTTGAGAAATAAATTTCTGTGTTCATCTTCAGTCCGCAGTATTTTGTTATAGGAGCCCGAAAGGTCTAAGACAATCACAAAATGAGTCAGCTGGCCTCTAAATTAAATCTTCTTTTTGACTGCCTGTAACAGGGCCCATTCTCCATACCCTCGCTCCCAATATAAAAGGCAGGGGCATCTGATAAGGCCTCTTATGAGGAAGGATTTCTGAAAGCCTTGGGTTGCTTTGCTCTCTTCCCTGGGATGGGGTAGAGAAGAAATAATCGACTTTCCTATTTAGATTAGATCATGGGGAAATTCACTGTCCAACACAAAGGTTTTCTTAATCTGATTAGGTGCCTGGCATTCAGAATCATTTAGTGCCTATTGCATAAAATGAATAAAAATGTGCTGAACTTCAGCTGCTTAATAGAACAAATAAGATTAGAATTTACTAGGCTAATACATCACAAGAAGCAAGGCTGTTTCCTTTTGGGGAAGCTAGAGACCTGTGCTGAGTGCTGCGTCTGGAGACTCATTTGAACACCGGAGAACCCACAACAACAGATAACAAACCGGTCAGAATCCAGAAAAGGGAGCGCACCCTTCCCCAAATTCTTGCTCTGCTCTGGTATTTACAGCTGGAACACACCAGTACTGATGATGTTTTTATAGGATCGGCTTGAAAGGCAATTACCTTAGAGCATTTGACTTTTAGTATCCAAACGATTCCATCTAGAACATATAAAAAGGCAGGGGAAACTGCATTCAGCTCCACCTTCCCAACCCTAATTTCCTTCCTTTCTCGTCAGTTAATAGGTCTCAAGAGGCTGTTTTAAGACAGTATGTTCAGAAGCTCTCAATTTTTTTGTTTCATTTGAAATGTTTTCTCTCCTGATCCACAATGTTACCTCTCCACCAAAAAAGCAATGATTAAATATGGATATGGCTTTGCTCTGAAAAGGAGGAAGAATGGGGTGGGTGCAAGGGTGGGGCAGAGAGGGACACATGGACCTGAAACCAAGTGAAGACATGTGTGGCCAGTGGGGACTCCCAGATAGGTGAGAGGCACATGCTAGATCATATCTGGACTCTCCGGTTCAGCGCCATCCACCTCCTAACAGCGGGGAAGAGGCAGAAGCACCTGCCATGTAGCCCGAGAGTTATGCCTCAAAGGTCACTTTGGACTTGATATTAATTATTGATGTTGATTTTCCCAGATCATCTTCGGCAAAGGAGCATGGACAAATGAACCCAGGGTTATAAAATGGGTTTGAGCTGTGAGCACTTGATTGCTGAACACTGCACTGACTGTTCACAAAGACACCTGGACAAGGGCAGGTACCACTGCAACCCCACGAACTTCACAACCATGGACAGCTGCGGAAACCTGTCGTTTGAACATTTATTGACTAAATAGGCTGTAAGGCCTCCCAGATGGTCAAACCTATTTGGGCTTTTGCTGTCTTCTTTGGTGAATCCACTATCTGGGGACATTTTCTACCATTCTTCCCCTTGTGTCCCCTGCTCCAGCCATGCTAGCATCCTTGCTGTTCCTTGAATATACCAGGGAGGCTCCCACTCCAGGGCCTTTATAGCATAAACACTATATTTATATTATTTCCCTCTATCTTGATGCTCTCTTTCTGATAGCAGTATATCACTCCATCACCTCCTTAGGTCTTGGTTCAAATGCCCCCTTCGCTGAGGGTCCTGTCCCTCCCACCTCCCTGGCTCCTGCATTCACTCTGCTGGACCTTTCACTTGCTCCTCATCTCTCTCTTTCTCCCCTAGAATGGAAGCTCTCTGAGGAGTCTTTGTTGTTCACTGCTATATCCTCATCACCTAGATTGATGCCTAGCATATAGTAGGCACTAAATAAGTGTGCAATGACTAGATAAATGAATGAATTTCCTCCTAAAGCCACTTTCCGTGGGAGGAATGACATTTCTGCATGTGCACATTTAGAGGAGGTTAACATCTAGGGCCTGTAATGTGTTTTTGTTATTTTCATAACTACCCCAAGCAAGGCTTTTTAAACACATTTATTTCCAGGTGACAGTAACAGAAACATAGGAAATTCATTTACTCATTTAGCAAACTTTCCTTGAACACTCACTCTACAATAGGTTCTATGGTAGGTGCTAGGGATTCAAAAATTAATTAAGATGTAATTGTTGATTTCAAGAAACTTCTAACAGGAAAAGAAAAACATACCAAAGAAAAAAACAAATAACATGTGTTACAGTGGAGAGTATGTTACATTAGTCAGGGTATAAGGCTAAGCAGCTTTAACAAACAGACCGAATAATTCTGTGGCTTAAAGAAACAAATTTATTTATCTTGCCTAACAGGGCAGGTGGGTAGGCCGGATGCCGGGCTGCACACAGTCACTGAGCAATCCTGGTTCCTTCCATCCTAGGACCTCGTCCTTCTCTGCATGGTTGAGGTAGATTAGATTATTGCTCAAAAATAGTTTCTTCCTCTCCCAAACCCCTATGGGAGATGTATTCTGCTCCTCCCTTTGAATTTGGCCTCCATTACGTGACTCCTTTGGCCAAGGTGAGGATGTTAGCAGGTGTGGGTCAAGCAGAACTTTGACATGTACATGTGTGGTTAGGCTTGCCCTCCTCCGCCCTTGCTATCACAGTAAGAGTTTCTGTTAGGTAGCTGCTGCCCCTTCAGCCTGGGCCTCAGAACGAACACTGGTGGAGCAGATCAGAGCTCAAACTCAGCAAGGAGTTGGGCCCTGCCAGACCCACAGCTTGAAGTAGAGCCACCTAGCCAATTCTCTGAGAGGAGAAATGATCTTTTAAGCCTACATTTTAGGGTGGTTTGTTACCTAGTGATAGCTCACTGATACAAGAGTCAATGCTAGGTCATGGTGCACCCTTGTTCCAGCTCACAAGGAGGGGATAGAGAATAGAGAAACAGTGCAGTGCGGCTGGGAAGTGGCACAATCACCTCTACTCACATTCCTCACATGGTCACACATAAGTGCAAGCTGGGAGCATGGGTGGAGCTGGGAAAGTTAGTCTCCAGCCGGGTGTCCATGTGTCACCACTCTATTAGTATGGAAGAAAGGGAGAATGGATTTTAGGGGATAGCTAGCAGTATCTGCTACATGCAAGCAATGAAAGAAATGCTTTACTCTGGAGAAGTGAAAGGGACCATCAGAAGAGCTTCCCCAGAAAAACACGATACTTGAGCAGAGGCTTGAGGGGAGTAGGAGTTTGCTTAATGGAAAAGGCAGGAAGAAATATATATAACGGCATATATAAAAGAGAAAGATATACAGGAAACTATGGCTTGATCAGGGGTGATAAAGAGATTGGTGTGATTGGAGAGTCACAGATAGTGCTAGAAAGAGAGCAGATGCAAACAGAGGCATAGCATCTCTATGATATTTGGATAGCTGAGAGAGCACATGGTTGTTTGATTTTACTTTCTATCCTGATAGATCTTTATGATTTTTACATGGTCACAGAAAAAAATAAAACAAAGTATAAGTTTTACAATTTGCAGAGCTGATTGTGTGTACCCTTTTTGTTCTATCTGACTTTTTTCCACCTAGGAAATGCAGAAAGTGGCACATGCTCCCACCTGGGTGCCTCCATGACTCTGACATGGTCCTCACCCCTGTGCCTTCAGGGAATCACAGTGCAAACCTCTGCATTCCCAGTTCAAATTCCTCAACTTCCCATCTACAGATGCTATCTGGGTAGCACATATATTTTTCTCCCCACCTCGCTAGCTTCTGACTTCCACACAGAAACTAAATGAAGCCAAAAGATTATCCCTAGACCAAGAAATGGGGCTTATAATTTTCAGCACCCTAAATGTTCAACAGTAGAAATGCTATAATGCAGCTTGTTACAAGGGATTCCTTATACAGGAATCACGTCCCCGACAGCTGGATGGACTCGCCCTTTAGTCCATTACCCAGGTATGAGCCATGTTTTCTGACAAGTCCATTATAATGGGCCTCATCTTTCTGGACTCTGTTTCTGCTTGCTCCTTCTCCCAGGCCTGGCTAACAGAAGCTGGAGCCCACATTTTATGTGGCTTCCTGGTCTTTATTCTTTTCAAGTGCTCTCCATGGGGGAGAGCTTTATAGAGAGATGAAATTTATGTGGTGTCAGCAGAACCCAGGCCCAGATGTCCCAATGCTGAAAGAATTTTTTCAGGCAGGTGCTGTATCCCGTCTGCTTCACTCAGGATCTGATAAATCGCAGATGTCTTCACATTGCAACCATCAGCACGAAGTCCGGAGACAATCACTCAGGATTCCTGAACTCATCTTCTCAACACTTATAAAACTGCCCAACCTTCAGTATATTAAACCAGCCAAATTAAGCAAACAGGGAAAATAAAAACTCCTTTTAAGTATATTATTTTCTACACAAAAGCTCATTCTTCATGTGAATTTTTGGAAAAGTTTCCCCATGACAGAATGTGCCTGTGGCTACCTCAGAGAAGGTGGAGAAGCAGCCCTGCTCTGGGTGCCTTGTAAGTGTTTTGGAAGAAACTCTTGGGATCTGGCTTTTAGACACACTATGTGTCACTTCCCTCTGACGATTCTGGGTGACTCCGATTCTGAGGAACCAGGAGAAAGTGAGTCGGCTTCTCAGGGCTGGTGGTGCTGCAATGGGAACACTAGGCCTTCTGTGTTCCGGAATGTCCCAGCTCCTCCGAGTCCCGCCCGTGGAAGAGGTAGGCACCCAAGGCGGTTCCTTGCCCATCACTAGTCATGCTCTGCAGCCCCTGACTGCTGATTGCACCAGACAGGCTCTGACCAAAGCGCTGCCATCCATAGGCTGGCCGGTCAACAGAGTTTACGCAAAAGGGATAAGGATAGAAACCAGCTGGACCAATCAAAGCCTTTTCCTTTTAGGCTTTGGATGCAAAAGTAGCCGGAGAGGAAGCACCCAGTACAAGGAACACACCTGAAGAAAAGCAGAGACAGAGAGAGAGGATGAGTCTCACGCTGCTGGGGGCCTGGGGTGGGAACCCATGACTTCCTGTGACTGAGCCAACAGAGAAATTATCCCGTGGCCAGACCTGCCTTACAGTTGCGTCTTAGGGCTCTAACCACAAAACAGTAAGAGCAACAAAAGCTGTACAACACTTGCTGCATCAGGCACCGTTCTGAGCATTTTGCGTATTTTACCTCATTTAATCCTCACCATAATACTACAAGGCTTTTATCCGTCTCTCCTTGCAACGAGGAAACAGACAGGACAGGATAAGAAATGTGCCTAAAACTGCCCAGTTGGTAAGTGGCTGGAGGAGAAGTCGAGGCTTGTGTTCTGACTCCAGACCTGTGCTTTTACCATTCCAAATTCTGCCAGTCAATTCCTGGGGTTTTCTGTTTCACAATTTTTTTTTTGTTATCGCAAAGGTACTACATACAGGCATCCTCATTTTATTATGCTTCATTTTATTGTGCTTTGCAGATAATGCATTTTTTACAAATTGAAGGTTTGTGGCAACCCCCTTTGTCAAGCAAGTCTACTGGCACCATTTTTCCAACAGTATGTGTTCACTTCATGTCTCTGTGTCACATTTTGGTAATTCTTGCAATATTTCAAATTTTCATTATATTATATCTGTTATGGTGATCTGTGATCAGTGTCTTTTATGCTACCATTGTAATTGTTTTGGGGTGCCGAGGCCTGTGCCCACATAAGACAGCGAATTTAATCAATAAATGTTTTTGAGTGTTCTGACTGCTCCACAGACCACTGTTCCCACTCTCTCTCCTTCTCCTCGGGCTTCCCTGTTACCTGAGACACAATATTGAAATTAGGCCAATTAATAATCCTACAATGGCCTCTAAGTGTTCAAGTGAAAGTAAGAGTTTCACGTTTCTCACTTTAAATCAAAAGCTAGAAATGATTAAACTTAGTGAAGAAGGCATGTTGAAACCGAGATAGGTCGAAAGCTTGGCTTCATGAGTCAATTAGCCAAATTGTGAATCCAAAGGAAACATTCTTGAAAGAAATTAAAAGTGCTGCTCCAGGGAACACATGAGTGATAAGAAACCGGAACAGCTGTATTGCTAATAGGGAGAAAGTGTTAGTTCTGGACAGAAGATCAAACTAAGCACAATATTCCCCTAAGCCAAAGCCTAATCTAGAGCAAGGCCCTAACTCTCTTGAATTCTATGAAGGCTGGGCGAGGTGAAGAAACTGCAGAAGGAAAGTTTGAAGCCAGCGGAGGTTGGTTCATGAGGCTAAAGGAAAAAAGTCATCTCATAACATAAAAGTGCAAGATGAAGCAGCAAGTTATTCAGAAGACCTAGCTGAGATCATTGATGGAGGGGGCTCCACTAAACAACAGATTTTCAATGTAGATGAAACAGTCTTCTATTGGAAGAAGACCTCATCTATGATTTTTATAGCTAGAGAGGAGAAATCAATGCCTGGCTTCAAAGCTTTAAAGGACAGGCTCACTTTCATGTTAGGGGCTAATGCAGCTGGTGACTTTCAGTTGAAACCAATACTCATTAACATTCTGAAAATCCTAGCGCCTGTAAGAATTATGCTAAACCCACGAAAAATTAGCCAGGTGAGGTGGTGCACACCTGTAGTCCCAGCTACTTGGGAGGCTGAGGCAGGAGGATTGATTGAGCCCAGGAATTTGAGGTTGTAGTAAGCTATGATGACACCACTGCACTCTACTCTAGCCCAGGAGACAGAGTGAGAACCTGTCTCAAAAAAAAAAAAAAGAATATTTGTGATTCATGGGAGGTCAAAATATCAACATTAACAGGAGTTTGAAAGAAGTGGATTCCAACCATCATGAATAATTTTGAGGAGTTCAAGATTTCAGTGGAGGAAGTAACTGCAGATGTGGTGGAAATAGTAAGAGAACTAGAATTAGAAGTGGAGCCTAAACATATGACTGAATTGCTGCAATCTCATGATAAAATTTGGATGAATGAGGAGTTGCTTCTTATGAATAAGGAAAGAAAGTGGTTTCTTGGGATGGAATCTGCCCTGGTGAAGATGCCATGAACATTGTTGAAATGACAAGAAAGGATTTAGGATATAACATAAACTTAGTTAATAAAGCAGCAGCAGGATTTGAGAGGATTGACTCCAATTTTGAAAGAAGTCCTCCTGTGGGTAAATGCTATCAAAGGGCATCGCATGCTACAGGGAAATCTTCCATAAAAGGAAGAGTCAATCCATGTGGCAAACTTTTTTAAGATATTGCCACAGCCACCCCAGCCTTCACCAACCACCACCCGGGTCAGCCAGCAGCCACCAACACCAAGGCAGCACCTTTGACCGGCAAAAACATTACAACTTACCAAAGGCTCAGACAATTATGAGCATTTTTTACCACTGAAGAATTTTAAAATTAAGGTACATGCTTTTTTAGAAATAATGCTACTGCACACTTAATAGACTACATTATAATGTGAACATAACTTTTATATGCACTGGGAAACCAAAAAATTAGTGTGACTTGTTTTCTTCCTATATTCACTTTATTGCAGTGGTCTGGAACCAAATGCTCAATATCTCCAAGTGTTTAACAGACAGCAAGCAAAGAAACCAACTCTACTAACGTGAACCAAATAGAATTTGTCCTAACTAAATGAGGTAGCTTAGAGAATGTGAGGAAACCCAGGCTTGGAAGCACAGAAGCTCAGAGATCTTGGTATCAGAACTGAATGACATGGCCACAGTGGGCTGAAGGAGCTCAACCCTCTTCTGTTCTTGCAGTTCCAGGCAGGGAGACCCACTGGCCTATGGGAGCTCAAGTCCAACACCCACTCTTTGGCTCTCGAGAGCAGGGCACTGAGCAGATGGTCCTGTCAAGCCCCCACACAGCCAGGAAACAGAGTTCCCCAGAAGGAAACTGGGGAGCTTTCCCCCAGAAAGGGAATGGATGGTGAGTAGGCAAAACCAAAACATGTCTGCTCTTGGATTCATTGTATAAGGAGACACAAATCCCCTGAAATGCCACCATCCAGAGATAATCAACTTCTTACATTTTGGTGAATATTCTTCCAGTTTCCTCTCTTCCTTGTGAGATTTTTATGAACACAGAATTTTCACTTACACCTCTCCCTCTCCTTCCACTGCTGCCCCTCTCTCCCACTCTTCCTCCCTCTCTTACAAATGCTGCTGATCTCTCTAAAGTCTTCCCTCCTTCATTGCCTCTAGCTCAGTGTTTCTTCAGAGATTTGTGGTGAACAGTCAGTTTTGATTTTTAAAAATGTCCAATCTGTTCTCAACCATAACTTTTGTAAAATGCCACAAAATTAATTACCAGGGAAAATAAAATTGGGAAAATATATAAAGTACACCCCCAATTTTTAAATTATTAGATTCAATAGATATAAAATTACTTATTTGTGGTTTGTGTATGTGTGTGTATATATATATATATATACGCATATATATGTAAAATGTTATCAAAGTGTCTAAACTGTCTCATTTTCTGTACTTGCCTTAGAGTAGACTGGTAACAAACAGACGTTGTAGACACTTGGAGTGGTATTGTTCTAGATGACACCAACCCTTTCTTTCAATCTCAGCTAAGATATCACTTCCTCCCAGAATTCTTCCTGATAACCCTCCCTCCACCCCACATCTGGGCTGGGTGGTCTCCTAGAATCCTGTGTGTCCCCCTGTCAGAACACTGATCAAGCTGCGTTTGAACTGGGTCTGTCTTACTGATTTGGGGGTGCTGCTAGTTGCCTCTAAGTATGTCAACCCCTTGCAAAGGTTCAGGGCTCCACAGTCAGTAGTCATCACCATCCCTTCTGTAAGCCAGTTGGGCAAAGGAGGTAAGTCTATGTAGACCTATTTGTATAAGTAAAGAGACCTATTTGTATGTCATTAAATATAAGGTGCCATGAATTGTAAGATGCATCCCTAGTTCAGCAATGAGAAAATAAGAATTGTAAGACGCATCCTGATTTCAGAAATGGTAGAATGTGGGAACACGTGTGTCTTTGAACTGATGGTACTGATGGTATGTGGTTATTGACATCTCAATCGTCTGTCTTTTTAGTAATTAAAGTCTCAATTATCTCCATGGAGAGAAGATTTTTGTAGAAAGGAAGAATATGCACAGTAAAGCATATTTACATGTATGATTATGATTATTCTTGCCAAAAGAAGTTATTTGTGGTTTTTTGTAATCCTTTACAGATATTATCACTAATTCCTTCATTCCTCCAAATTATGCATGTACTGGTATTCCTCTTCCTCACTCTCATCTTATCCTTTACGTAAGTAAAGCGCTGAGTGATTGGGTTAGTTACCAACATGTTGCAGTGAGTGACTCAGAGCAGAATGGAATTTCTGTTCTCCTTACCCCCAGGTAACACTGCCTAGAGCTATGCTGGGAAGATCACCCTGTAAGACAATCCAGGAAACCTAATTAACAGGACGGGTCTGGTCCTGACTTTTCACTTTTTTCATCTTTTTATGGATGACCAATGAGGAAGGGCTATGACAGAGCTATCTGTATTGTCTGGTCTGGGAAACAGTTTCTTTGAAAAGCTCATAAATTGACCTATTAAGACTATTACCAAGGTTCCAAGACTAAACAAAAGCCTCAGCTGCAGACTGCAGTAATATATAAACATGAATCTATGTTAATTGGAATTTAAAAGTGCCCAGAAATCTCTCAGTGCCTAAATTATTATGTTTTTTTTTTAGCTCATCTATGACAATTACTCTCATAACTTCCTTTATTTGCTGAGCTTCACTGTGCAGTAACCAGAGTGTGTTTATGTAGATTAAAATATCTATTAAATAGAATGATTTGGGATTTATCTAACTTGATCCAAAATCAAATTTGGCCAGGGCATGCATGGGGAATGCGTGCATTCTAGGATATGGATATATAAATAGTTCATATTAATGTTTAAAAAGACAACCGACAAATGGCAATGATAATGCCAAGACTCCCAGGTGGACCAGAGATGCCAGAAATAAATAGAGGCTCAGGAGTGTGGAACATTTAGAAAATGATGGGTCCAGAAAATGTGTTATTTCCTGGATATGAGAAAAACATGTTGCCATAGAAACAACATGAAAGTGACCATTAGCGTCCCAGACCTTCCCACATCTACCTGCATAGTCTACAATGAAGCCACCCTCTTATCCTGAGAGCGCCAGCCTGATTTCTGGCAGCTAGGATTCGGGAACCAGGAGGAAGAGGAAGGAGAAAGAAGGCATTTCCCTTGGACCTTTTTATTCCTGTCTTTCCCTTCCTGGACCCCACTCCAGGCAGCAGTACTCTCAAGCTGCCTTTATCCGGACTCTACCCAGGTTTTCTCCTTTTCTCCAAGGGCCCCAGGCATCTTGGTGGCTTCTCTCTTTTTTGCCCAAACAAAACTCTCATTCCCTCTTGGCAAGTGGAAAGCAGTCTGACTCAATCAACTGGCACCAGTTTGTGTTTGAATGAGCATCCCTGTACTTGTCTATTCTCTAGGTCTGCATTTTTAAAAATCTTCTCCAAGCTACGTCCAGTGGGTAGACTATAGGCATTAAAATGGACAAAAGTGAGAAATATTCAGTGTGTACAGAAGGTGGATGGGATTTAAACACATATCCATAAACACATGTATATAAATATAATGAAAATGCATATATATTTGCATGATATGTCGGTTATGGTTCTTAGGTGTCAAGCAAGAGAAACTAACACTGATTAACTTAAACAGAAAAGGCATGAACTTGACGGCTGTGGGGTAACTCACAGAATCAAAAATAAAGTTGGAGAATTAGATGAAGTTGGGCAGGAATCCCGAGGTCTGAGTGGAAGGGGAAGGTTCTAACCAAGAGGACTGACAGATGCTATCTTACGAGAAGGAATGGACTCTAACAGTTATTTTGTCACCTGGTTCAAGATTCAGTTTCCTGAGTAGTCTTACTTGAGTCAGAGCCCCTCTCCTTGGGTAGGAGTGGGCAAGGTGCCTTGACTGATAGTCCCAACTAAGGGGAGAAGGTAGTTCACTAGGGTACGACTGGGGTCCTGTCCCCAGAAGAGTGGAAGGATGCTGGCTAGATGGCCAACTCTCTGCCAAGTGCTTCAAGCACCGACCTCCTTGACCAGCCATGCTTGGGGGTGTGTCCTTAGGATCAATCCCCTACTCTCCACTTTCTACAGCTTCTACCTTTCTTATTTTAGAACCCACAGCTTCTAAAACATCCAAACTGGTTCACACAACAGCTGTCACGGTAATAGCAGCTCTGATAAAGTGCCTGGTCAGCGTGTCCTGCCCTCAGTCCTCATTTCTTAGTATGTGCAGGTCACTGGAAGTCTGACCGCTTTCTGCCAGCTCAGGACAATGGGCTGGTTGGTCTCCAGGTGTAGCACTCTTTATTTTGTTCCTCTGGGCAGTGTCCCAGGGCAGAGGGAGCTCCTTCCAAGGAGAATTTCAGGAAGGCTTCATGGTGACATTTAAGCTGGGTCTTTAAGGAGGTTTTGGAATTTTTCATGCAGAGAAAAAAGGAACCAGAGGACCATGGGATTAAGTCCAGTGACATTCCCATCCCCTCATAAAACTACAGAGTCCTTCCTTTGTGACTGCCATTGATCTGGCCTCTCTGAATGCAGAGAAACCCTTGCTTTGCTTAAGGTAGGCTTCCTGGCAGGTGACTCTCACAATTACTTATTTAAACTAAGTCTAATTAATGCCCAACGGAAGGAACAGTGCCACAGATTAATATTTAACTTGTTGGAAGGGGCAACTGTGTGTTTGGGGTTTAGTAACAGATCTGCAGCAAAGGTTGACAGTCTCTGCCTCATCGGCACTCCTTGGGTCACCCTGTTCCCTAGACCACAGTTTCTACTTGACTTCATTCGCCACCCCCTGTCCCCCATGCAGAACTGGGAGGAAACATAGAAGGGAAAGCCTCAAGCTATGACTTGCTAACCAAAGGCGTAGCTGAATTTAAGTTTAATATTTACTCATCCAGTAAATGCTCCAATTAAGACTAGCGATTTAAATCTTAAAGCCCCACCCTGGAAGAACAGAAATGAGCTCTCCCAAAGGGTTTTGTCCTGGGGGATGAGTAATCCTTTCTGCCCTACAGTCAAATGCTGCTGAGATGGGGTTAGGCAGATCTTCCAAGCTCAAATGAGAGCATACTAGGATTGTGGGTTGAATTTTCCTGGGATACCCGAATGGCTTCCCGAATAAGAGCTGACTGTGTAGATCTCCAGTTCCAGACAGCAAAAAAGGAATGGCCGAATAGCTGGAGCGAAATGGGATTTTCCATGTAGGGAGGCAGTTTACTATAGACAGCAGGAGTCAGATGTTTTGATCAAATCTTGGTTCCACCACTGTTTCCTGTGTGACGTTTGGGTGTGACTCAAATCTCCAAGCCTTAGTTTCTCATGGGTAAATTGCAGTAATAGTATCTACATCATGAGGCTGTGGAGAGAATTAAACAAAATAATCCATGTAAAGTGCTTAGTACAGAAGTGCTTCAAGAATATCTGCTCTCATTCATTTGATCATTCTCTTGATCATTCATTCAAAAAATATACCTTGTACCCAAAATGTGTCAAATAATATGCAAGGTAATGGTAATATGTAAAACTGTCCTTTTTCTGAAGAAGCCCAGAGCTTAGTGGGGAAGCTAACATAGAAGTTATTCTTCTCTGTTGTAATAATTGCAATAATGAAGCTATTATCTAAAACCGCTATTAGTGTGCAGAGGGAGCTCCTTCCATGGAGAATTTCAAGAAGGCTTCATGGTGACATTTAAGCTCGGTCTTTAAGGAAGTTTTGGAATTTTTCATGCAGAGAAAAGAGGAACAGGGATTCCAGAAAGAAGGAACATCCTGAGCAGAAGCACAACAATGAGAAAAATCTCAGTGGGTTTGGGAAGCAACAGAAAACAGCCGGAGTACCAGGGCGCATGTTGGCTTGGCAGGCAATGAGGCTGGAAGGTCAGGGCCCAGGATGTCCTGGGCCATAGTAAGGTGTTTAGACTTTATTTTGTACTACCAGCCTTCCATCAAGTAAGATAATTTTACTGTGGCCGTGGTGGGAGTATTTACAGCATGGAAATTGGCAAGCACTACAAACCTGGCCTTTTTATTTCCCAGAGTTTGTTGTTAAACATTTACCAGCATATCACTGTATTTACACACACACACCTGCCCCAATGTAGGTTTCTTCCATATTTTTTAAACACAGGTGTCACCACCTTTACTGTATGTCTCAGCACAACCTACCAAGGAAAACCTTGTCATGAATCAAAATATTGTAGTATACACATCATTCACAATTAGAGTTTTTAACCAAGATATTTATCTGCCTGCCTATTGCAGTAAGTAGAATTGACATTATTAGACATACTTAGGTACTTAGATTTCTCCCTGATCTCCCTTTAAGGAATTCCATATTGTGAGGGGCCTCCCCCAAATAAGAAAACTGTACCTACTTTCTTAGGTGTGGTATTTTTGTCCCCTATTTTAAGACCATATTTAAGAACACTCCTGGCATAGAACCAGAAGTCTTACCAATTTCCCAAGTCCTTGAAAGAGTAATCGCTCAGTAGCCGAGGGTAAATTTACATTAGATGACTCTTTTGGCTTTTCTCGCTAACAGAAATATATTTATGATTTCAGTGGCTTCACTGTAATGTTATTTCCTTTCGTAGTACAATTAAGCCAAGCATAAGCTCAAAATAGAATCAAATCCTGAATAAATACTATTTCAAAGCTGATGTAATATCTTGCTTTTTCCAAGCTGCAATTGAACATACATATCTAACAGACTAGCCATCCAGGAGGCCAGCCAATGCTTTCGACTTCTAATCTACTTAATGGTATAAAGGTTAGACATAATTAAATATCTTTGATCTTGAATCTTTCAGTGCCATAAGTAAATGACATTGAATTAAATCTATCCAGGGGATAAAATAAAAACATTTATCAAGGTAGCAATTCTGAAAGAATAGCTCTCTTTCCAGTCATACTTAAAATGGCTTGGGACTTTGGTCAAATGCCTGAGAAATATGTATCAAGGTTAGCATATTCTTGGTAATGGCACTCAGGAAGAGAGTGGATGGGAAGGTAAACTCCCTCATTTCAGTCTTCCCTGAGCTCTAGGATTTCCTTTTTGTTTTGTTTGTTTGTATTTTGGTTTCCATATTGTCCTATGAACTTGCTGGAAGAATGTTGGAGGTCCAAAAGCAGCAATGCCTTGAGCAGCAAAAGTCAGGCCTTCTCATTCAGGCACACTGAAGATTTTTCCCTGCATCTGATAGCTAAAAGGCAAGATTGAGGATAGGCAAAGACTGCTTTAAGAAGATTATCTTTTCCTGTAATGAAGTGCTTGGCTCTTGAAATGATGAGGGCTCCCCTTGGCCAACAGAGCAGAATTCCAGGAGGTGCTCACAAGCATGACCTCCTGTTGCCTCAGATCCTATCTAGGGCCGCTTTTCTGAGATCCTTGTTCTAGCTCAATGTGGATTCTCAGTGCTAGGGGCAGCTGACATCAGTGGCCCCTCTCTGCTACTTTGTCTGGGAAGACTGTGGTCTGAACAGCTGCCTTTGCAAATGTAGCCTTGCATCCAAGCTCAACGCTGTTCTGTCCTGCCTGTTGACCAGAAAATAAGTCACCTACCCGCTAGCCAATAAAACAAACTGGGTGGACAGTATTCCTTGCAGGTAATTCCGTAATACAGCCTGTATACAGCAGAGAGACCGGCACTGCTGTGAGCAGGGACCAGAGGCTAGAGGAAGGGAGTGAGTAACGGAGAGGAGGGGGGTGGGTACCCGGGGCCCTGCACAAAGACAAATCACATGGTGTCATGTGAAAGTAACAAGAATTTCCATTAGCTGCTCTGATGCCCTTGTCTCTAGGGTCCCAGAGGTCCCCTCTAATCTAAAATTTTAACCTTGGCCATTTCTTTGCTTCTTAGAATTAGGGAATGGAGGAGAGAACGTTGGCGTGGAAATCTTCTCCTACCTCCATTCTCTCCCTCTCTCCCTCCCTCTCCATATACATGTGTGTACACATGCACACACAGGTATACAAATGCACGTGTACACACCTACCTACGCTTGTGTGTATATGTAAGTCCTGATATCAGAGTTTGTTTCTGATCATGTCTTGCATTTTCGCAGATATTTTTCTGGATCTCTGCTTTAAGACCACTGGACTGTCCTTTCTAATTACGCCGTATGCTCTGTGATCTTCCACCTCCATGTTTATTTTGAGCCACTGATTCTTGGCACTGAGTTTTTAATATTCTACACTTTCAATTCTATCAGTGTGCTTCACATAGCAGAACTTGCTTGGGCCCAGTACTCCTTTAAAGAAAGTGTTTGCTTAAAAGTAGAGTTGATTCTGTTTCCTTGTTGGTTCACTTCAAGCCCTGGTGGGTGGAATGCCTTGGCCTCCCAAGCTCCCTGATAACCATCAAGGTCACTTTATTTGACTGGGGGGATGGGGAGTGGGCAGAAGAATATGATGTTTAAACTCTGATAACCAAGTCAAGCCGTTCCCTCAGCTCTAACTATACAAGAGACAATACTCCCGGAGGACATGCAGGAATATACATTTTCCATGAGATCCAGAGAAAGGGGAGACAAATGCTGGAGAGGGACAGACAGAACTGCAGTTTGAAGGAGTTCCCCAAGACCAGGGCTCCATGGGTGGGAGCCAAAGGATGGCTGTTCCTTTCACCAGCTGGGGAGCTGGATGACACTACCTTCTGCCCACTTCTGGATCAAGTACTTCCTATGGCCAGTCCCCTGTGATGGCCCTCCGTTCCAGTCCCTGGACATCCTACTTCTGGAATGTCTGCCCAGTTTCCGACGGCCTTGAGCATTTTCTTCCCTTGAAGAGGTAACTCAATCTAGTCATCTCACACTTTTTCAGCATTTTTTCTGAAGTAATGAAGATAAAACTAGGCCATATGTGTGGCTGACATGGTGCCAGAGGGTCTCCATGGCCATGGGTGCTTCTGTCCAGACTAGTAGTGGCCTAAACTGCTATCCCTCCTCTGAGGCCTGGGATACTCATGGAGGTCCTCATGGGTGGGACCCGTAAGAGACAAACCGGGGGTCTGAGCAGCTTATGAGAATTTAGGCACCAGGACCAGCTGAGAACCCTGAGTTTGTTTAAAACCTATGAGAGGGTTGGGCGCTGTGGCTCATGCCTATAATCCCAGCACTTTGGGAGGCCAAGGCAGGGCATCACTTGAGTCCAGGAGTTTGAGACCAGCCTGGGCAACATATCAAGACCCCATCTCTACAAAAATAAAAAAAAAATTAGCCAGGTGTAATGGCGTGCACCTTTAGTCCCAGCTACTTGGGAGGCTGAGGCAGGAGGATTGCTTGAGCCCAGGAGTTTGAGGCTGCAGTGAGCTATGATCACACCACTACATTCTAGCCCAGGTGACAGAGCAAGACCCTGTCTCAAAAGAAAAAAAAAAAAAAAGCCGAAATTCAAATAGTTGGGCTCTTTCATGCCAACATTCCCCAAACCTGTGAAACCCTTCTGTGCAGCTTTCCCTTTCCTAGGACTTTGCACTTGGAGGTGATGCCCTGAGCTTGCATTGTCTGCAATTTCTATTTAAAGGCAAACCGCAGACAGAGAAATATTTGCCATAAATTGTCACAGCAATGTGACACATGGCTTTTCTGCTACGAAGGTCACACTGCCATCGGCCTCTCGCTTCCTCCTCAATTGCTTGTTCATTCCACGAGGTTTCCTCAATTTCAGCAAAGCTTGTGGTGCGGAACTGCCTGCCCAGCCATTTATCACCGTAATAACAAGGAGAGTTGTGATCTTTTACATCTCCACACAATGATCTGAGTCTTGGAAGGCTTCCCAAATGTCCTCGCCCCCTCCGCCCGGCCCCAGCCTCTTTTCCTTTCTTAGTGTGACACATCAGCAGTTCAGACACAGGGCTCTCCCGCTGTGGAGGAGCTTGTAGGTCACAGCAACGTCCAACAGATTCATTAACATAGCAATCGCAGGAGAGAAAAGAAGGCCGGGCAATTCTGGTGAATGCTGGGCCTCGTTCTAAATCCTCATATAGAATCTTTGATAGATCCAGGAGGCAGGGAGGGATTTGAGGCACTGTTTTGCAAAAGAATTTCAGAGAGCCACCAGCTTGGAAATGGAGCCATCAGGATGGAAAGCCAGGCATTGCAAAGCCCTCCTACAAACAAGCTCAGCTCTGGGCAGAGGTCGTAACTAAAATAACAGCACGCGATGGTTAACAAGCTCCGAGCTGTGACTGCATTACAACAGGTGAAAGTATTTTAAAATTTTGAATGAAGTTGTGGCGAGAGGGGAACCCAGATAAAGCCAAGAATTCCTTTTTTCTCTGTTAGTGGTTCTCCTGTGACTTCATTCTCTTAGAACATTATGCCTTTTCTCCAGTCCTGTCTTTCAGAAGCAAGGGACCAACCTGCAGACATGTCATAGATTTTGATGGACCTACCCTGGCTTCGAGAGTGGGAAGCAGGATGAATCCATTAAATACAAACTCTGAGAAAACGCATCTCTTGAGGAAGCAGGCCTGAGGGTGCCTACATTCATGTCCACTGTATCCTTGGACGTGTCCTGCCGGTGAGTGGCCTTCCACACAGGCGCTCATAGCTGGCCTACACAGCGCCTACGAGTTTTGCCTGTCAGGACCCAAGACTCCAGGATAGCCCACGGCCAACAGAGAGCCTCTGCACTTAGGGTCTGAACAGTGGGCCGGCTTGAACTCATAACCACATTTTGGAGCCGGGCGCAGTGACATGCCTATGGTCCCAGCTACTTGGAAGGCTGAGAAGGCAGGATCACTTGAACCCAGGAGTTCAAAGCTGCAGTGAGCTATAGTCACACGCCTGTACTCCAGCCTGGGTGATAGAGCGAGACCTTGTCTCTTGAAAAAAAAATAAAAAACAAAAAACTCCCATTTTGGGAACAAAAGCTGTGCGCAGAGATTTAAGGAATTCCAAATGTAGATAAAAGAATAACAATGCTATGGGGCTGCAGTGGGAAGGGGGCTGCTTTCTGTCTCAACTACTTTTTTGGCCACAAATTCCAGAAAACTTCTGGAATTGCTTACTCCCAAAGTCTGAACTGAAGGACAAGTCTAAAACATTTCCCAATGTTATTCCCCTTGGCCAGCCACTTTCTACTAAAAGAATGCACTTTACGAGGATGAGATTTGGAACTTAAAAATAAAACAACTAAACCAATTACCTTTCCCTACTTTGTGACCACACAGAATCAAACACACCAATAAGCTGCATTTTTGCTTTTGAAGTTACCCTATTTCTTCCTCTTTACAGTTTATTTTGGTGGTACATTCTTGTAAAGAAACGAGTGATGGATGTGGCTTGCTCCATGCTGGCCTTCCTTCCTTAGCACCGGCTGCTTCTTTGGGTCGAAGAGCACATGGGTCACTCAGGGAGGAGCAGAGGAGCCCTGGGTCCCTCTCTCATAGGCCCCTCCTTGCATCATATCACTTGCTCCTTACTCAGAAGGAGGAAAATTGGCATTTGAGAGTGGCTAAAAGTCACAGTCTGCTCATGTTGATCTGGGTCTCTCTTGTGTCACAGCAAAAGAGGCAGTTGTGGGAGTGGGGAGACAGGGGCTGGACGGGATGATTTGGTGTTTGAAAAAATGAACCAGCTGGGGACATCTCTTGGAAGCACAGCAAGAATGGCGCAGGTTGGAGGTACAGAGGGGCCAGGAAGGGGCAGGCTCAGGGTCTGCAGCTGCTGAGGGAACATGTATTCCTGCCACTGGGCCTCCTGAAGGGCCACCTGGCAGGGCTGCCATGTTGTACAATTCCAGAGGCCCTGTCCATCCTGGGAGTTCTGTCATGCTGGTGCGCTGGGTCTGTGCCCTCCTAGCCTTGCTGCCTGAGGGGGAGAGGTGACAAGGACTAGGAGAGACTTATGACTCTGCCCCCACCCTGCCAGCCTTCCCATACAGCAGACCATGTGGCAAAGGAGTCAGTCTCTGAGAGGCAAGATGTGCCCCACATGGGAGAGAGCCTTTTTATGGGTCTGCTGCATATCAAATATCTGACAAATACTTCCATTCCCCCAGTAGAGGCCAATGACCAAAAGAAGACTTGTTAATGAGTTTTTGGAACTTGTCCTTTGATATTGTACTTCACATCCTATGGATCTTTTGCCAGAACTTCTTTTCCCACTCTTGGTGATTCTCTGTCCCAAGCCCATTAGTGCGGTGTTCTGGGTGTAGTCCGGGCTCTGAGGGACTAGAGATTCCCTCAGGGTGCCTCAAGTAATGGCAGATGTTGTAAAAACAGACACAGCAATGCCGGAGATGGAGATCCCACAAGAGTTCCAAATGGAGGACACAGGGTCCCCATGGAAGAGAGAATAGAGTTCAGGAATTGGAAAGATCTAAAACTTCTCCAGGGCTCATTTTGTGGCTCCCTCAGAGTGACAATTTTGTATTCCCACCATTATGGTGACAGCTCATCTCATCTTTCCTTGGTTTTTCCCAGCGTCTACCCATGACCTGCACTATGTTCCATCCCATGAATCTTTTTTCTATGCCAGGGAGTTTAGCTAGCCCACAGCTTCAGGGGTGCTCATGACTTCTGCTTACTCATAGCCTTGGTTCATTTGTGGACTCTCACTGCTCTACCAATCCATGCTCTTATTTTTTTTTTTTTTGAGACAGATCACTCTGTTGCCCGGGCTAGAGTGCCGTGGCGTCAGCCTAACTCACAGCAACCTCAAACTCCTGAGCTCAAGGGATCCTACTGCCTCAGCCTCCTGAGTAGCTGGGACTACAGGCATGCACGACCATGCCTGGCTAACTTTATATATATATATTTTTAGTTGTTCATATAATTTCTTTCTATTTTTAATAGAGACGGGTCTCACTCTTGCTCAGGCTAGTCTCGAACTCCTGAGCTCAAATGATCCGACGCCCACCTCGACCTCCCAGAGTGCTAGGATTACAGGCGTGAGCCACCGCGCCGGCTCATGCTCTTATATCTTAAATTCAAAGTCAATGATTGGCCCAGTTTTGACACCAACAATCCTCTGGATTTCATGTAGAGCCACTTGCCAGTCTCTGCATTACCTGCCTAAACCTGTTCTTTGGCAGGGAGTTTGGGGAGAAAGGGTCTTTCCCCTAGAAAAGGACTATGGGCTTGCAGCACTCGATGGTTTCCTCCAGTAAATAAGGCAATAACCCGAAAGCAACCCTGACGCCAGGGCATCTTGAGAGTTCATGCTTAGTGAGGTCCCTATTTCTACCAACAGCAGAGCCTGCAGGTTGCTGGCCTGAAAGCAACAGCCAGCCATTATCCACCTGCCATTTTGTAAAAAAATAAAATAAAACCTTTGCTCAAGGCTGTGAATGCTAAAATTTGCCAAAGGAAGTGGTGGGAGCTGCATTACTTAAATCCTTTCAAAATTGCCTGAATAAAGCACTTCACTCAGAAGCACAGAGAATAGACTGGCGCTGACCCTGCAGGGCATCCATAAGATGACCTCAGAACTTTTTTCCTGTGTCTGGTTTCTGTGAAGGAGAAAGGCTGGAGCTGAACCAATGAAACAAAGAAGTAAGTTCATGCCCCCTCCCACCCTTAAGCCCTTTAATCTTCAGTTGGGTTCTGATTCCAGATCATTTGCACCAGAGAAGTTGTAAAAGCATCTACACATAATGTCATCCTAAAATATTGTAAGATCATCCTCTGCATTTTAAAGAGAGAACCCAATTCAAAAAGCCTTTAGTGCTTCCATTTCGTCTTCCATAATTACTACAAATGTCATCATGAATGGACTCTGAATAATTCTCCCAATTCCCTCTGGTGCCTCAAAATGACCCTCCACCTTACATCAGTCAAAGAGAGTAAAATGTTCCCTTGCACAACTTTTGCAGCATCTGTTATTAAGTAAGGGTTCTTTGCTCTTTGGGATCCAAATAATCACGTGGCAGCTTCTCAGGCCACAGCTAGAATCCAGAAAAGTAACAGGAGAAAGAAATGGGCATCTTTTACAGGAGGTGGAGCTTTGCTTTCCTTTCTTCTTTTTTCATTCATTTTTTTTTCTTTAGAAAGCAGATAAGGAGGTATTATTTATTGAGAAGGAAGTGTGTGCATTAGCTGCCATGGTAACTTATGTTACTATTGGCACTGTCCAGGCCAATTAAGGCCCTTTCATAATGTTCGTTTTCTTTCTCCGGCTTGAGAAAGCCACTCAAGTCAGAGACAGATAAGCATCTTATAAGCACTAAGCATCAGGCTTCATATGTCTCTCTGTTGGCTTTCCTGGAAATCTTACTGTGCACAGTGGAGCTGCATTTACTCCCAAGCCTCTGGGAGGACCCTGGGCCCTGGGCTGTGCCTCACTCTAGGTCTGGGCATGGAGACACCTGCTTATGCAGGGTTCAGCCTTGGCCACTGTACCCTTCTGCACCTGCTCCCCAGTTGCTCTGCAGTTAGAATCTATGTCTCATGTGTTCAGTTATATGCATTTCTTCCTTCCCAGGGCTCTTTGCTTAGGCCATAGTCCCTGCTGTTATATCTCTTTAATGTTAAAACTGCTGTGTGCTGAGTTTCATCCATCCATCCATTCATTTATTACCTACTATATACCAGATGCTGTATTTGGTTTAGGAATACTGAGATGAATAGAACATGGTTTCTGTCTTCAAGGAACTTACAGTTTAATAGATGAGGCAGACAAATAAAAAAGCCAGTGATTTTATATATGGGCATATAAAATTCACATCATATGAAAGATTTACAGTAAAACATTTCATTGCCACTTCTGTTGTGCAGATCCCCAGTTCTTCCTCCTACTAACTTAAACAAATTAATTGAAATTCTCCCAGGGATATGTGGCTATGCCTATCCCATGTATCCAGGTTGGGGTGGGCATACAGTGGATGTCTTCTGGACACGCAGACTCTAGTTGGAGTGGTGAGTGTACAGCGTCACTCTAGCAGAGACCCTGTGGAGCTATGTCCTGGTTTTGGTATCCTAGCAAACGTACTTTCATTCTTTTCAACTCCCATTCATGCAGCTGTGGACCAACCCCTCTAGTTACCATGGTTTCTATGATAGGTACCAATCCCTAATTACCTGCTGATCTTGAGACTTACTGTTTCCTCAGCCACTTCTTTGGAGGTGACATCAGGCACCCTAAAACATGCATTCCAAATCCTGCAAGAGTCATTTCCACTGCTTCTTTGGGTAGGCCCAACCCCACCACTTCACACTTTATCAGCCATGATGGGTACTCACCGTAATGTAAAATATTGGGTGGAAAGAAAGGCCATGTCAGGTTAAAAATGTGGTTGTCCCACTGGAGGTAGTATAGCTGAGCGCTAGTGGCTCAGTGCATGAGAAAGTACACACTAACAGATTTGTAGCTGATAAAAGTTTGGGAATGTTCAGCGCTCACATTCATCCAGCAGGCACTGGGACACCTGCACTAGCTGCTAATGGCTGGTGTATTTCCGATAACTTGGTGTCCATGCCATGCAAATTGAAAACCGTATTTGCAGTCAATAGCAGTAATACAAATAAGTACTTTATTGGACAGCTTGAAATAAAGAGTACCTGTGTTTTATGTATAATCAGGCATATATATTAGGCCTGGGATTTTAAAAGCATTTTCTGAGGCCCTTTAACCTTTCCTTAAACGTTTCTCAGCTGTGACTTCCTTGGGTAAGCAATGGGGCCAGGCAGGCAGGGCCTTGGGCCGCCCACCTTCACTTTTTCAAAGCCCCTGCTCTTTTGCATTGGGTTCTGGGTAAGACTTCTTCTGAAGAAAGTGCTCCGGTAATTAGAAAGATGATTGAAACCCCATGAGGGTTTCATATTAGGTATACAGTGACAGTACCCTGGTGGTGTTTCCCTGGGGACCATGGGGCTGCATGGGGAAGGGCACCTACTCTTGTCCCGGGGCTGTGGCATGATCAGGAAAGCCTTTCTGAAGGTGCGCAGGGTGGGATGGGACAACTGTGTACCTTCCAGGCAGAGGGAGCAGCATGTGGAAACCCCTAGAAACAAGGCAAAGAAAGTTTAACTCTTTCAGAAAAGTGGTAAGTTGTTTCATTTGGCAGGCAGGTTTGGTTTAAGAGAAGCCTGAAGAAGTGAGCTGAAGTCAAACCTAGTTCCAGCCTACGCCACTTTGTCAGTTTCACTTCCTTCAACCAATGCTGTGGATCTGGGTGATGCCTCCCCAACTCTTGAACTTCAAACCCAATGAGGGTTCCACATGCTCCTCCCGGTCCTTTGGCACTGCTGAACTTTGATCCCAAACACATTCGCAGAACCTGCTTCCCACATGACTGAGCCTGAAAGCCTGGCCATTGAATCCAGGCAGCTCACCTGTGCACCTGCTTCCTTGCAGTCTCATATACTTGTCAACTTTCTACCTTCCTCACCCCTATCATGCCTGAGGCCTGGTTTGTCTAAACCAAGTGCCGAACTCCCACCCTAATTGAAAATGCCGGAAATTTCCTCCCCTTGTGTTCTGTTGAGCACCATGATGGCTGCCAGCAAGGGAACTTTGGGATCCTCAGAATCAAAGAGCCCAGTTCAAAGTCTTTAAGGAGCCGTTCTTTCTGGTGGAGAAGCCACAAGTCCTATAGTGCTTATTATGGTCTCCAAATTGTTGATTGTGACAAAGCAAGTTTTGTGTACAGGAAACAACCACTTCCCTTCTCCTTTGGAGGACCTAAAAATTTTGATCTTAGATAAGAAGCCATAAATAATTACATAAACAATTACTCAGCCTTCGCCTTTTTTCTTTTAATCCTATAATGGTACTTTAGTAATAACATCAACACTACTATTTCCCTTCAGTTTTCACAGTGAATAAAAATAGGAAGAAAATGGACAGAAATACTTGATTTTTAAGACTTTCATTAGTTGTGAGAAGACACTGTTATTGATTCATTGCTGGCTCCTATTTTGCTAATTATTCTTGACTACGCAACTAAATGCAAAGCCCCCCAAGCCCCACAGTCATAGAATAAAACCACTTTTTAAAGGAAGTTCACAGGGAACATAAATTTCCCAGCTATATGAAGTCCTTGGATTAAAACTATGCTTTCAGATGTTAACCATAGCTCCAATATTTAGTTTTAAATATCTAAACTTTAACTTCTCCCAAGCCATAAAGAAGTTAAAAGCCAAATCATTCTCTAAACAGAGGTTGGGCTTTCTAATATACTATCTTTTATAGGACAAAGAGTGTTGGCAATGCTCTGTAAATGCTAAGCTGGTTTATCCTATGTAGCTCCTCCGTGGGAAGTTAAGAATAAAATATGACCTATCAGTGTGAGCAATAAATATTTGCCACATACTCAGTGATAGATCAGACATGTACTGTTTAGAAATGTTCTGGAAAAAAAAAGGAGGGATCGTTCTACCGTGGAGAATAAGACTGTCATTAACAAGAAAAAGAATTTCCTGGATTTGAAGTGAAAAGCAGTTGATTTAATGTTTAACATTACTATTATATGCATTTTTAATATTTTATAACCACAGCAATACATGCTTATAATTTGGATATTATAATGCTGTATAATATGCTGTGACTAGTGAATCTTATTTTATAAAAATTATCAAGGTGGAAGCTTCATTTAGCGCTCTGAAGCAGTTGTGTAGTTGTACCTTTTATTCAGTTAAGCCAATTTGCCTCATACTAGTAGAGACTTTCAGGCTGGAGTGCAGGGGTGTCATTGAAGCTCACTGCAACCTCGAACTCCTGGGCTCAAGCGATCCTTCTACTTCAGTCTTCCAAGAAGCTGGGATTACAGGTGCGTGCCACCACACCTGGGTAATTTTTAAAATTTTTTTGTAGAGATGGAGTCTTGCTATGTTGTTCAGGCTGGTCTAGTACTCCTGGCCTCAAGTGATCTTCAGCCTCAGCTTCCCAAAGTTTTAGGATTACAGGTGTGAGCCACCACACCTGGCCTCATTGTAGTATATTTGATAGCATAAACACCGTTTCTATGCTTCCCTTGTGATACTTTTGTCATTCATTCATAACATCTGTTGAGCAAAGGGCTAAGCCTCTCTGTAAGGCACAAGGAATCTAAGATGAGTAGGATGTTGTCTTTGCCCTCCTGGAGTAAAACACAAATGGAATGGGATGTCTGATGTGCTCTGACACAAGTGTGAACAGGGTGCAGAGGAGGAACTCAGGCGGCGGGGTTGGTATACACAGTCCTCCTACAACGCTAGATTGGCCCATAAAAGATGAGGAGGCGTCATGAAGAGGGTTGTTTTTGGAAATCAGAAGACTTGAATGTGGCTCCTTATCTGGCTACTTACTAGATTTATGACCCTGGGCAATTCACTTCAGCTCCCCCGAGTTTTCTCATCTACAAACTAGAAGTAATAATTAGCTGCTTGACATCTCACAGAATGGTCGTTTTAAGGCTCGAATGAGCTAGTACACATGAAACTCTTTTTAAAAGATTTTATATATATATAGGCTAAGCTGTAATGTTTAAAAATGCATTCAATACACCTAACCTACTGAACATCATAGCTTAGCCCAGCCTACCTTAAACGTGCTCAAAACACTTATGTTAGCCTACAGTTGGGCAAAATCATCTAATGCAAAGCCTATTTTATAATAAAGTGTCGACTATCTCATGTAATTTATTGAACACTACATTTTGTCAAAATTGCAATGGTTTTGCACCATTGTAAAGTCAAAAAATTATAAGTTGACCATCATAAGTCAGGAACCGTCTGTGTGTCTATATGTATGTGTATACTTACACACACATATATTTTCATACTATGGGCACTGGCGCCCCATTCCAAGTGTTGTGGCTACTTCAGGACTTCCGAATGGGAGAGGAACATGAAGAATTTTGAGAGGACTCAGAAGAGGTGGATAAGAAGGTAAAAAAGGAATAAAATGGGAAACTCAAGACACCATGTGCAATAAACACAGGAAGGGCTCCAGGTGTTTCCCATCTTTACCAGGAACCAAACAAGAAGAAAAGGATTTAAATCCCAGCACAAGGAATGTTCCTAACACAAAGAAATGTTAAATGCCTGAGGTGATGGATACCCCAATTACCCTGATTTGGATAATCCCCATTTTATTCCTGTATCAAACATGACATGTACCCTGTAAAGATATACAACTATTATGTACCAATAATAATTAAAAATAAAGTTTTATAGATATATATATTTTTAAATCCCAGCATAAGAGATTTAGGTCAGGGATAAGGATGATTTAGGTTTTTTTCAAAAGAGGTTTTAAAACATTAAAATGGCCAGTAAAGGAAGGTTCTTGTTCTCCCCCTCAAGGAGTCTTTAAAAACAGCTCACTTATGATGGGTCACTGTTCAGTGCAGAGTATATAAAACAGAGAGTTTAAGTACAACAGAAGCACACATGCTGCCTGGCACAACTGTAAATTACTCCTTTGGGGGAGAACCGGAACCCTGAGAATCACACCAGGGCTCCACTCACCCTTCTGGGTGCAGCGCATGGAAAAGTTATGCCTTCTCTTCTCCAGATCTCATTATTCCTTGTTCCTTTGTGTAATTTCAGATGTTTTATGGCATATCTATATAGCCGGAGGGCCATAAAAGTCATTTGCTTCTGACCAAACATATAACTGCTTTCTTTTAAACACTTAGCCCGATTCCTGCCCTTGGTGGGAGTCTATGATTCCAGCCCTGTGCCATGTAGAGCACTGTACAGGCTTGGGGCACCAGACTAACCCAAGGCTATAGGTAACAGACCTTACTGCAGTGGGTTATATAGTTCAGGGATTCCTGGTATGCAGCTTACAGGAAACTGTGAACATTGGAACCTAAAGAAAATACTTAACTTGGTTGTTTTGCAGACTGTATGAAGTGAATAAAGTGAACCAGAATCTTCAATGCAGCCAGGTACAGATCTAGGCCAAAGAGAAGGCAAGAGGTAGTTGTAGAACTAGCCCAAACATACTTCAAAGACACCATTTGCCCTGTCTACGTTATTCTGGAGTGTTTTTCAGCTGACACCGTGAGTAAACCTGGCTTCCGTTGCCAAAAGAGATGAGAGCCTGCAAATGAGCAGAGGCCCACAGTGGCTTTGCCAGTCTGGCTCTGGGACGGTCCAGCCATTGCTGCTGCCTCTGCCCTCGTTTGGCTGTAGAGGAAGAATTCAGGGCCAGAGGTTGCTCCCAGGGGTTCTCTACTTCCCAGTTGTGGTATTTGGGTCAGACCCATTCCTGAAATGGCAATATTCTTCCTTAAATGTATTTCCCATCTGATCACACCATAGCTTGGAGCATGGACTGCTTTTTTCCACCCTCCATGATTGGGGGATCTGCCTCCGTGTTTACGTAGACAGCAGGGAAAATGGCAGAAGTAAGAGGAAGTTTCTGTTGTAACTGTCTATTTTTAGTGGCTCATAAACTTCTCAATATTCCTTTTGGCCTAAAGCTACACATGCTTGGTTTCAGCCCAATGGGAAGTTATTTTGGAAAGTTTGAGCAAAATCCTCTCTATTGCTGCTTGGACTGGGTAAGGGAGACAGATCTAACTGGGCTTTTGGAAAAAACAGGTCTGTCACTTTGAGGCTGGTGTGGAATGGGCTGCTGGAATCCTACCTGGGGCATGCGTCCTCCCTCAGGCTCCCGTAGGAGGAAGGGCTGTGACTGAGGCCGTGTAATAGGCTGCCCTTCTAGTCACAGGACAGGGGCGGCAGCATTGCCCCTGGGGAGAGGGCAGATGGCAGGGTGGTCAGAACTAAGGAAACTCAAGGTCTAGTCAGATCACTGCTTCTTCCTAGTCGTGTGGCCTTGGACAGGTCTATTCCTTTCCCTGGGCTTCAGTGGCCTCCTCTATAAAATGAAGCAGTTAAGCTAGCTCTCCAGTTTTAAAGTTTTAATTCTGATCTGAAATAAGGGGATAGAAATAGATTTCATCTTGGGATCAAAGCACTCAAATAATTGGGGGAAAATTATCTTCATCTTTTAGAGGCTCTGCTGGTAAGAAGCCACTGAGACCAAAAGGTAGGTTTTTCCTGAAGCCCATATGATGGGGAATAAAAAAAAAGAAATAAGGCTCTGGAGTAGAAACATAGAGAGGACTTCTTGGTTGTGGAGGGTGGAGATGCAGGAGAGATCTAAACCAAAGTGATGATGTTTAGACAGTAATTCTAAAAATTCTGTGTAGTTTCCCAAAAGTGAAACTATCAATCAAAGCAGATAGAAACCAAGCTCACCTCTTTCTTCCAAAAATGTGAAATGCTTTATTTATTTCTTCAGCTAATATATATTAAGTGCCCACTAATTTTCACCTTTTCCTCTTGGAGTGGGCAGGGAGACAGACGGGAGGGAAAAGGGAAGGGAAGGAAACAGGTTCACCACTTTGACACAGAAGGTAGGGCTTGGGGCCCAGGGAGCACATTGAACTTGAAAATGCTCTAGGTTCCAGGAATGACCTAGAGCATTGCTGAACAAACTGAGTGGCCAGATGCCTAGATTAAATGTTTCTGCTTCCCATGTGCCGCTAGGTTTCAGAGGCAAATCCCTCCCTCTCCCTGGCTGACTAGCAAGATGCTGGGGCTCTGTACTGAGACAGTTGGCGGGATGCCATCACACCTACATCAAGCCCCTGGCTTCCGTGCTCTGTCATCGATTCCCATGGGAAGCTCTGAGTTCCCACATGTCCTCATTCAGGAAGGTCAGTGTGGACTCACATCTGTGCGCAGCGCAGGGTACGGCTGATAAGCACCAGCTGCTAGAGCCCCCTTGGCCTGGAGCAGCACATCCTCTTCCATGTTGGCTACTGCAGCAGAACCACACAGCCCCTCCTGGGAGCTTGATCAGAGCCAGCCTTTGAGGAGGAGAAAAAGAAATAGTGTGGGCAGCTTGATCGGGTTTCTTGCTAACTAGACTAGATAGAAGTGGTGTTGGTACTGCTGCTGTCTGAAGCAGCAGAGAAGGGGTGGTGGCATCCTTCTTCTGAGGCTTTGGCATGAAACCAAGAGAAATGCACACACACACTTTCATCAGCCTGAGAAAACGATATCAGGGCATTAGGGTAGTCCTCCTCAAGCTTTCGTGGCATATAGACCACCTGGGGATCTTCAGCAGGTCTGTGCTCAATCACCAGGTCTGCGATGGCGCTTGAGAATTTCCAGTTTTAACAAGCTCCTAGGTGATGTTCCATGAACCACACTTTGAATAGCAAGGCTCCATTTTAGTCTCCCTGACACCCCTCCCCAGGGGTAGGAACATGACCATGAATCAGGTTGGACCAATGATAACATCACAACATGGGCCAAGA